>NC_070610.1:74307317-75608151 GCF_027172205.1 Podarcis raffonei | reverse complement strand
CGAGTTTTCCATCATTTTAGCCAGCACCAATATTAAAGGTCCTTTTCCCCCATAGAACGTTTCGTTGTTCATGAGTAATTTCAACTTCCGAGTCCATCCTCCATCATCTCCTTGTTATTAATTTTCTCGCTAATATTTCTGCTCCTGGAGCCAGCCTTTTAGCCTTTCCGGGTTTGCAGTGTTTGGGTTCCAAGTTGTTTGAGAACAAAGGTACCACTTTATTCATTTAAACAACCTTAAAATATCAATGACTTCCCTTCTTCTCTTTCCATGGTTCATTTTGCACAGCATAAATCCCTGCATATTTTATATAAACTAAGCCATTCCGTATTCCATTATTACATCCATCAACACTTATTTACACTGTTGAATTTCTCTTAAGGCTGCCCATGTTTTCAAGTGTACACCATTATCCCCCGTATAGTCAATAAGCATTTTCCAATCTTCTTTAAACATACAGTGGTACCTCGAGTTACATACGCTTCAGGTTACAGACTCCGTTAACCTAGAAACAGTACCTCGGGTTAAGAACTTTGCTTCAGGATGAGAACAGAAATTGTGCGATTGCGACGCAGCGGGAGGCCCCATTAGCTAAAGTGGTACCTCAGGTTAAGAACAGTTTCAGGTTAAGAATGGACCTCCAGAACGAATTAAGTTCTTAACCCGAGGTAGCACTGTGTGTTCTTCTTGTTATTCTGTACCTTATTCTGTTATTGTTATTCTGTGGGTTAAGTCTGCAAGCTGTGCATATTCCATCAGTTTAAGTTGCCATTCTTCTTTAGCTGGGACCTCGCTCATTTTCCATTTTGGGGCTAGCAAAACACAGGCCGCAGTAGTGGCATACATAAATAACCTTTTTTGACACATGGGAATTTCCATCTGAATTATCTTCAACAAAAATAACACTTGGGGCTGGGGAAGTACTTTTAAACGAGCTCCAGTTTAATTTCAGCACATGCAAGAGTGCATCATGTGCAAATCGTTGGAAGAGAAGGATAAAACTTGCGCACAAGTAAGTGTTATGGTTTGCAAACTTTTTTCAGAGGCCGAATGTGCTCTGTTTTGAGTGTTACGCTTCCGATTTGAGTGTTACGCTGAGATCTGTTTTTGCTGTTTATTTTGTATTGGGGGTTTTGGGCAACTCTTTTGTTTTTGTGACTGTGTGGAAGAACCCAGTTCGGTTTCTGATTGTGTAACTGCAGTACATTGTCTATTGCTTCCACTTTATGGATCAATGGTCTCGTTAGAGAGTAAAATTCATGTTCAGCCGCTGTTCTAGGTGTTGTTTTTAAAAGTCTGAAACGGATTAATCCGTTTTGCATGACTTTCTATGGGAAAGCGCGCCTTGGTTTTGGAACGCTTTGGTTTTGGAACGGACTTCCAGAACGGATTAAGTTTGAGAACCAAGGTGCCACTGTATTCTAAACTGTAAAACAGAAAATTTAATAATAATTATATCAAAAATGAAAGAAATTAAACTGCAGCTCTTGGGCACGACAGCAGCCAGGAGATGAATGCAGCCTCCTTCAGCTCTGATATCCGAACTTTCCGCTATCCAGCTCCCCTTGTTGGTGGGAAAACCTAAATACCAGGAAAGGAACGAGCTTTTTCTTTCAGCTTTCCCCTGGGGAATGAGGCGCCTTGTGTCGCAATGCTTTGGCGCCTAATGGAGTTGTTTTCGTCTAAGAAGGCTTTCCCTGAGGTCCCCGTCCTCGGTGTAACATTAATTGCACTTTTGTAGGAATGGTTTTATTTATTTTTAGAACTTTTGGGGAGGCAGTTTAATATCTCATTTTTTATTGCTGTACACAGCTTTGAGGACTTCAAGGCTGCGAAGCGGTTTATAAATGTGTAGTATAAGTTGTTAAGTTGTGGGTGAACATATCAGACGACACAGCGATTCTTCAAACAGCTCTTCTTTATTCACAGGCCAGAACAGAACTGAACTGCAGGCCTCAGTCAGCCTGCTTATATAGAGCTCCAGTACCTTGTTACTGTAACAACTTTCTAAAACTATCCAATCACTAAACGTCACTTTCGATCCTTCATTTGCATAACTATCTACAGTATCCCCCTGCTGGCCCAGGGTGAGAACTTCAGTACATAACATAGGTAGGGTAAAGGTAAAGGGACCCCTGACCTTTAGGTCCAGTCGTGACCGACTCTGGGGTTGCGGCGCTCATCTCGCTTTATTGGCCGAGGGAACCAGTGTACAGCTCATGTGGCCAGCATAAATAAGCTGCTTCTGGCGAACCAGAGCAGCGCACGGAAACGCCATTTACCTTCCCGCCGGAGCAGTACCTCTTTATCTACTTGCACTTGATGTGCTTTCGAACTGCTAGGTTGGCAGGAGCAGGGACCGAGCAACGGGAGCTCACCCCATCGTGGGGATTCGAACCGCCGACCTTCTGATCGACAAGTCCTAGGCTCTGTGGTTTAACCCACAGCGCCACCCGCTTATCTGTGTAAATAAATTTCAAAAGTGGCGCTCGGGAAGCAGGATGCTTTTGCCCAGGTTCATCAATGGTCCATCAGTTTCCAACAACAGATACTTGGGTTCCGTACGAAGTAGGCGAAGGAAAAGCCAAAAAACCTCAAAGAAAATCTCTAACAGTAATTTTTCTGTTAAGAAATGTAAAAGGGATTAGAGCAAAATTAATACCAATACCACATGGCAATTATATTAAAGTTGCTTAAGAATTTCCATTTGTTGGAATACAGACTTTGCAACCAGGGTGGATATGATCACTAATCAGTGAGACTTGATTTACATCATTTTTTTACAGAAAGACTCATTTTTGCTGGTATAATCTTAATATTTTCAAATGAATACAGATGAAGCTTTTGGTTTTGGAAGAATAAATTTTCAGAGTAGTTTTTATACTTATATCAAAAATTACTGATTTGGTTATACTATTATAAATACATAAACAGATAATTATGAAATTATTGTGAGGTTTAAGAAGTTAACTCTTTATATTTGGACAACTTTTCTGCTGTACTTTATTGGAAGGAGAAAAATAATCAATTCCTTAATAACAATTTATTTAACTAAAATAATAACATTATAGTATATGTATCCATGTTTGTTAACTGATGTGGTTAAACATTTTTTGTTTTTTTTAAACAGACTGAGTTTTAGCACACATGAAAAAGTTAAAACAGATCCTTATTTCTTGCTGAATAGCTTTTGGACTATAATGTAACTTAAATAGAAAACTATCTTTAGAAATATTTTTTCCTCCAAAGGCATTTTATTTTAAAAATCCAATTTAAATAAAAAAACCTGATTTAAATAAAAAAAAATCAGATTCTTTTATTTTTTGTTTAAAAAATATCATAGATTTTTATCCACCCTGTTTGCAACTATTTATTTATTTTTATCCATGACCACGACGTCTAAGGGGTGCACCTGAGGGACAAATAAATCTGGGGTCTTCTCCATACCTGTTTGGTGAAGAAACTGCAAACGATTATGGGGTCGGTTCTCCGATTGCTACTTCCAGCTGAGTTTGTTTTGTTTGTTTTTGGTGCCTTAAGAAAACACTCCCAAATTAAAGGAAGTGAACACACAGAGACAGAGTTGGGAATCTTTCAGTATGCCTTTGCATTATCTTTTGAGGTGTTTTAATTAGACCCTTAGATTAGTCAGCTAGCTGGATTTATTGGATCAGAAACCTGCGAATAAACTGAAAAGGTGTATCTATTTAATTGGGCCATGTGTGTTTTAAAAACCGAAAGACATTTTTAATATCAGTACTTAGAAACGCCGCAGATGTCTGGCACCATCTGAGAAAAGTCAATTTGCTTCTCTCTCGCAAAGCAGAGTTTTAAAGGAAGCAGAACTGCCTGCCCAACCCATAGTAGGTTTTTGTTTTTTTTAATGACCGACCAATTTAATGGACATATTAAATTCGTGTCTGAACCAATTAAGACCAAAGCCATTAATTGGCAAGATGCATTAATTGGCACATGCATTAACCGTTCTAACAAATTAATCACAAATGTGCAGAGTCCCCTTCACTCACCCAATGAAACTGTCACTTAGAATGCCTCTTCAGACATCTTCCAGTTTCTCTCTCTCTCTCTCTCTCTCTCTCTCTCTCTCTCTCTCTCTCGCGATGTCACGCAGTGTGTTTAAAATGACTCTTATTATTTTGTGGTGATTCCACCTCCTCCCATATTTCCTGGGCATGCACGGTTACAAATCAGTTTTGGGGAAAGGGTACTGTTTTTGGGGGACAGGGGGTGGGTGTGGAGGACTCCCTGGTCCTGAATGGGGCAACTGTGTCCCTGAAGGACAGGTGCGCAACCTGGGAGTCATTCTGGATTCACAGCTGTCCATTGAGGTGCAGGTTAATTCTGTGTCCAGGGCAGCTGTCTCCCAGCTCCATCTGGTACGCAGGATGAGACCCTCCCTGCCCGCAAACTATCTCGCCAGAGTGGTGCATGCTCTGGTTATCTCCCGCTTGGACTACTGCAATGCGCTCTACGTGGGGCTACCTTTGAAGGTGACCCGGAAAGTACAACTAATCCAGAATGCAGCAGCTAGACTGGTGACTTGGAGTGGCCGCCGAGACCACATAACACCTAAATCGGCTCTCAGTACGTTTCCAAGCACAATTCAAAGTGTTGGTGCTGACCTTGAAAGCCCAAAACGGCCTCAGCCCAGTATACCTGAAGGAGCATCTCCACCCCCATCATTCTGCCCAGACACTGAGGTCCAGAGCTGAGGGCATAGCTGTCAACTTTTTCCTTTTCTTCTGAGGAATCCTATTCGGTATAAGGGAATTTCCCTTTAAAAAAGGGAAACCTTGACAGCTATGGCTGAGGGCCTTCTGGCGGTTCCCTCTCTGTGAGAAATGAGGTTACAGGGAACCAGGCAGAGGGCCTTCTTGGTAGTGGCGCCTGCCCTGTGGAACACCCTCCCATCAGATGTCAAGGAAATAAACAACTACCTGAATTTTAGAAGACATCTGAAGGCAGGCAGCCCTGTTTAGGGAAGTTTTTAATGTTTAATGCTGTATTGTGTTTTTAATATTCTGTTGGGAACCGCCCAGAGTGGCTGAGGAAACTCAGCCAGATGGGTGGGGTCGTTTAGGGCTTTAAAGGTCAGTAGTTTGTGTGAAAGGGATCTAGGGGTCTTGCTGGACCACAAGTTGAACAGGGTGATGCAGCAGCAAAAAAAGTAAATGCTATTCTAGGCTGCATCAACACAAGTCTAATGTCCAGATCAAGGGAAGTCATAGTACTGCACTATTCTGCTTTGGTTAGACCACACTTGGAATACTATGTCCAGTTCTGGGCACCACAATTGAAGAAGGATGTTGAGCTGGAATGTGTGCAGAGGAGGGTGGCTGAGATGATCAAGGGTCTGGAAATTAAGCCTTATGAGGAACAGTTGAAGTGCTGGGTAGGTTTAGCCTGGAAAAATGGAGACTGAGAGGAGATATGTGAGCCATCATCTAATATCTCAAGGGCTGTCACGAGGAAGAGGGAACAAGCTTGTTTTCTCCTGCTCTGGAGGGTAGGACTCGAACCAATGGCTTCATGTTGCAAGAAAGGAGATTCCAACTAAACATCAGGAAAAACTTATGACAGTAAGAGCCGTTTGACAGCGGAACCGTCTCAAATGAAACGTGGTGGACTTTCCTTCCTTGGAGGTTTTTAAGCAGAGGTTGGATGGCCATCAGTCATGGATGCTGTAGCTTAGATTCCTGCATTGCGGGGGGTTGGACTAGATGACCCCTAGGGTCCCAACTCTACAATTATACGATTCCATGAACCTATGATTCATTGCTGTGCCCACTTTTGCCCCTGGGCTCACCCAATACTTGTGTGCGGTCCCAGCAAGGTGGCCCTCAGGCTGCAAAGACTTTGTGCTGCCCTGATCTAGATAGAAAGTAAAACAGCCAAGATTCAGGGTTGCTGCGGCCCCAGCGGAACAGACTTTTGCAATGGGATTTGCCTTCCCCCTCTTCCCCCTTCAGTCTCCTACGCACCCTTAAAACCTGCAGGTTCTCTTGGAATAATGGGATTGGAATTGCTCAAAAAAGATGTTAGATTGTTTTTGTATGCCACTACAGCGGCAAGACTGCTATTAGCTAAAAATTGGAAATCTCAAGAAGTACCAACAATAGAAAAATGGCAGATGAAGATGTTGGACTTTTTGGAGCTGGCCGACCTGACTGGAAGAATCCGCGACCAGAAAGAGGAGGAATACCAAGAAGACTGGAAGAAATTCAAAGAATATTTAGCCAAATATTGTAACATAAGATAATTAGAAATTACGTGGAAGTATCAAATAGCTTTAGGATTAGATTAAGAATGAATTGTAAAGAATTAAGGATAAGAATACTAATAAAAGAGAAGAGGATAGTAAATTGAAGGAGTTAATTTTATAGGAAATATGATTTTGGAGAACTGTTACAAGGTGATACAATGAAATTCAGTTAGGGGGGATTCGAGGAAGTCAGTTAACAATGAAAGTTAAAGTATATTAGAAGTAATAAGTGTTTTTATTTGTTTTTTGTTTTGTTTTTCTCCTTAGTATTGTAATGTGTTTTCTTTTGTGCGTTATAAATTTCTGTTATAAATTTGGAAAATTAATTTAAAAAATTGAAAAAAATAAAAATCAAACCTGCAGGTTCTTTGGGGCACACGTGTGTGGGATTTCGGGGAGAAATTGGGGAAATCCTGTTTTGTGAGTGGAACCCATGCCAAATGGGATGCAACTTACTGGATGCAATTTATTATGGCATCGGCTTCCGTGGACAGGAGTTGATTTCACCAGATGCGGACTGTTGACCGAGGTCGAAAGCAAACTCTTGGACCCAGGCCCGGGCCCAAAGCCAGCTAATCCAAGATCCAGGAAAAGGAATCCGGGTGTGTCTGTCGGGGTTGGACAGGATTAATAGTGACCACAACAATTGCTGTTTACGGTTGTGCTGTGTTCAAACACATATGCAGAGCGGGCAGGTAGAGTGCTGAGCCTGTTCTACTGAAAACATTGTTTTCCTTTTAAATTGCTTTTGTATTGGAGTAGTTAAATAATAGCCTACATTGTGAACCTGCCTGAACAATGGCTCTATTCAGCTCTTGCCTTCTCTCTCTCGTAAGGAAGCAATGTTTATGTGAAATGTACAGCCACTCGCTGCTCACTGGAAGGACAGATCGTGAAGCTGAGGCTCCAAGACTTTGGCCACCTCATGAGAAGAGAAGACTCCCTGGAGAAGACCCTGATGTTGGGAAAGATGGAGGGCACAAGGAGAAGGGGACGACAGAGGACAAGATGGTTGGATAGTGTTCTTGAAGCTACAAACATGAGTTTGACCAAATTGCGGGAGGCAGTGGAAGACAGGAGTGCCTGGCGTGCTCTGGTCCAGGGGGTCACGAAGAGCCGGACACGACTAAACGACTA
Organism: Podarcis raffonei; assembly: GCF_027172205.1. Taxonomy (NCBI): domain Eukaryota; kingdom Metazoa; phylum Chordata; class Lepidosauria; order Squamata; family Lacertidae; genus Podarcis; species Podarcis raffonei. The sequence continues at coordinate 75,600,731 of NC_070610.1, read as the reverse complement.
AACAACAACAACAGCCACTCGCTAGAATCAGCCCTCATGGCAAAGGGACAACTTTGGGGCTATGCTGCAGTTTCAATGGAGAAAGTCGGGGGGCTATCTAGCAAAAGCACGTTTTGCCAGTGCTGGTGGGATTGTAAACCCCCCCCCCAAAAGTGGGAAGGGGCGTAGAGAGGGATGGATGCATTTGTCAACTTGGGTAACTCGTTTTTCCAATCTTAGTTCCAGTTCTCCACATTTTCTCATCCACTTGTGATTTTTTTTAAAAAAAATTCAGACATTTTAGTGCATGTTAATGTACGTTTCTCCAAATGTAATCACTTTTGCATGCAGTTTCCCTCAATATAATATGGTTTTTTTTCTGTGTTATTTTGACTGCTATTTGAGAAACACCTTAGTGCAGCCGCAGCAGCACAACTGGACGCCTTCGTCTGCCCCAGCTGCAACAAAACATGACTCTCCCGTATCGGTCTCTATGGTCACAGCAGGCTCTGCAATCGTCCAACAGCTTGACCTCACTCTTATCCATAGATAAAGGCGTCTGGTTGTGCTGTTGCAGATGCACCAGGGTGTTTATTGTCTCTGCGCTCCTCGCAGCAGTCATTCCTCCTTTGGTCGTTGTTGTGGATACACAACTTGGCTGCTTGTCTCCAGGCACTGCGGTCACCTGCAAGAATGCTCTTTAAAAGCAATAGTGTCGTCTATTAGCATTGCTTAATCTGCCTGCAAACAAAGGGGCTATATTTTCAGGTTTGCCTTGTTTTCACCTTTTAAGCAACTGAAGTTTGTTCCCGTTCGTTTTATTGATCAGATAGTCCAGCACCTTTGGGAGGGCCACAGTTCCCCCGTCCATGACAAATGTTTTCATCTTTCTTGCCACCCCCCCACCCCAGTATCAGATTTAGCCTATCCACCAACTAATCGGTCCAAGGCATGTTTAGTATTCAAAATCCACCAGGTGAATTTTGCACCTGGCTACCACCCACTTGTGGGACGCAGGTGGCGCTGTGGGTAAAACCTCAGCGCTTAGGACTTGCCGATCAGAAGGTCGGCAGTTCGAATCCCTGCGGCGGGGTGAGCTCCCATCGTTCGGTCCCAGCTCCTGCCCACCAAGCAGTTCGAAAGCACCCCTAAGTGCAAGTAGATAAATAGGTACGGCTTTATAGCGGGAAGGTAAACGGCGTTTCCGTGTGCTGCGCTGGTGCTGGCTCGCCAGAGCAGCTTCGTCATGCTGGCCACGTGACCCGGAAGTGTCTTCGGACAGCGCTGGCCCCTGGCCTCTTAAGCGAGATGGGCGCGCAAACCCAGAGTCGGTCACGACTGGCCTGTACGGGCAGGGGTACCTTTACCTTTACCACCCACTTGCGACCAAGTGAAAATGTTTGGGGGCCAGGATGGCTCCTGGTGGCTCCATCATCTGGGGATCATTGGATCTGGACTGTTTTCATAGCCTCCAACATTTCTCCGATGAAAATAGGGACACTCCATTGCATCATGTTAATTTTACTATTTATACCCTGACCATTTTGCTGGATTGCCCCAACCACTCTGGGCAGCTTCCAACATATAGAAAAACATAATACAACATTAAACATTTTTTTAAAAACCTTCGCTAAACAGGATTGTCTTCGGACAGCTTGGGGGCTGGATAACTCCATACCTTCCAACGTTTCTCCAACGAAAACAGGGACAGCCTACTATACAGTCATACCTGGGGTTGAAGTAGCTTCGGGATGAGTATTTTCGGGTTGTGCTCCGTGGCGACCCAGAAGTAATGGAGCACGTTACTTCCGGGTTTCGCTGCTTGCACATGCGCAGATGCTCAAAATGATGTCACGCGCATGCACGGAAGCGACAAATCGCGACCGCAGACGCCGGTTGCGTTCGCTTCAGGATGTGAACGGAACACTGGAACGGATGCCATTCGCATCCAGAGGTACCAGGATGAATCAGGAATGTCCCTGGAAAATAGGGACTGCGTTTTCACACATTAATACCACATCCTGTAGAATTCTACCTGTTATATTTTATCTGCACAATCGGAATGAATTTCAGGAACCAAATTGCTTTTTCTGTGCAGCCTGAGCAGGAGCAGTGAACAATGGTATAGTTAGTTGTTGTAGCTCGCCTATGACAATTGCCTCTCATGCCCTAGGGGCTCACAGTTGTGAGGAACAGCCTGACGTTATGAATGGTCCATGTCACCGTTAGGAAAAAGAGGTCGGAATTGGACAATATATATGTAGACTGTCCCTGGATCAAGGGACTTTTCATTAAGCTCTCAAAGCTCTTAACCCGGCTCAAAGTTGCCATCAGAACTAGGCAGGTGTTTAACTGAGAAGCAATCATAGCCCATCATTTGAAAAATAAGACATTAGAGCCATCTTGCCCCAAAATGGCAACCGGACATTCCGTTTGGGCAACTGCAAGCTTGGTTTAAGGAGCCATTTGGCACCTAGCTTATATATCTGAGTTTCTAACACTGTTCAGCATAAGCCTTTGGGCGATGGCCCTGCATACATGCTCCTAAAATCTGGCATAAGAGACCTACCAGTTGTTGCTCCTGAATAATTTAGCCTCATTCATCAGGCTCCCACCAACCACTGCTTGATCATTAAAAAGGTAAATGGACCCCTGAACATTAGGGTCCAGTCATGGCTGACTCTGGGGTTGTGGCGCTCATTTCGCTTTATTGGTCGAGGGAGCCAGCGTACAGCGTCCGGGTCATGTGGCCAGCATGACTAAGCCGCATCTGGTGAACCAGAGCAGCGCACGGAAATGCCGTTTACCTTCCCGCCGGAGCGGTACCTATTTATCTACTTGCACTTTGACGTGCTTTTGAACTGCTAGGTGGGCAGGAGCAGGGACCGAGCAACGGGAGCTCACCCCATCACAGGGATTCGAACCACCGACCTTCTGATTAGGGACAGGAAATAAATTTGGTTAGGCCTTTAACGTCAACTTACATATTTCTCGTCTTCCAAAACAATATGTGAGCCACCCTCTGAAATTTGCACTCCCCCAAATTTTGTGGCACAGTTCTTCAAGCAAATACTGTATATATTACGGGGAAGTGTGCTTTTAAATGTATATGCTGTAGAAACCAACATGCAAAATGCATTATATTGGGGGGATATTGCTCAAGTATATGCATGCATGTCAGGTACAATTGCATACCAAAATAAAAATATGAGGAGAAATTTGCACCAAAATACTGGCGAATTTTTATGAGGACGTTAAGAGAAAGTTGCAAACCCGATGAAGAAATGTAGAGAACTGAACTAAACTGAAAAACAGCAACAGAGACTGACAGATCCATTCATCCCTACTGATAGTTCCTTCTCTGCTCATTCTGCATAGTGCACAAAATGTCAGCTTTTTAAAAATTGCTTATATAGAGGAAGAGGTTGGTTTTTCTTTTTTAAGAGAGGGTTCTTTTGTACTGCTTTTTCGCTTAAATTGCACCAATCCAAGATGTACAGCACATAAATCTTGTCAAAGGAGGTTTCGTAATGTTGATCATAAGGAAGGACACCCTGTACGGGGTTCTCAGCTGGCTCTTTGCACTTCCATTGTTCTCGCAGGAGCGGGGGAATAATTTCTGACCACAGAAAGGAAATGAATGCCGCTGAGTTGGTGCCCTTTCTTGTTTTGATGAAAATGCAATGCCTTGCAGGGAAGCTTCCTCCTTTAACGATAGCCGAAGATGCCTTCGCAGTGGGCACAATTGGTGTGCTTTAATATACAGCGGTCTCGGGGGGGGGGGAGTGATTTTGGCATGTAAATGACAACAGCGCTGCACAGCTAGTAAAGAATCTCTAGTGCTGCTGGATTATTGGCCTGCTTTTTAAAATGGTGATGGCCCTTTTCATAAAAATATCACGACGCTATTATTTGAAGAGAAGGAATTACAGCGGTACCTTGGTTCTCAAACTTAATCCGTACCGGAAGTCCGTTCCAAAACCAAAGCATTCTAAAACCGAGGTGCGTTTTCCTATAGAAAGTCATGCAAAATGGATTAATCCGTTCCAGACTTCTAAAAACAACCCCTAAAACAGCAATTGAACATGAATTTTACTCTCTAACGAGACCACTGATCCATAAAATGAAAGCAATAAACAATGTACTGCAGTCACACAATCTCAATCAGTAGCTGAACTGGGTTCTTCCACACAGTCACAAAAACAAAACGAAAAGAGCCGCAAAAACGCAAAATAAATAGCAAAAACAGACAGAGCTCAGCGTAACACTCAAAATGGAAGTGTGGCTCTCAAAACGAAAAAAGTTCACAAACTGGAACACTTCTGGGTTTGCAGTGCTTGGGTTCCAAGTTGTCTGAGTACCAAGGCGTTTGAGAACCAAGGTACCATTGTATAGAATCATAGTATTGTAAAGTCGGAAGGGACCACGAGGGTCCTCTAGTCCAACCCCCTGCAGTGCAGGAATCTTTTGGCCAATGTGGGGTTCGAACCCACAACCCTGAGATTAAGAGTCTTGCGCTCTATTGACTGAACCATCCCAACCTGGCATCTCCAGTTACGACTGGGAGAGTTCAAAACTTGAAATGGAGAGCTGCTCCCAATCCATTTAGCGAGTTAGATGGACCAGTGGCCTCACTTTCCTATGTGGGGCGTATTCCCTTAAAATAGCAGTGCTTCATTATCCCAGTGACAGGGGATGATGACATTCTTGTTGGCATCTGTCTGTCTCAGGAGACAACGAAGAGTGCGCCTTTAAGGGGGAAGTCAAACTGTTGGAACTTGCAGCGCCTGCTGTGGCTGCAGAGATTGATGTGGAAGAGACGTGTTTTGTTGCAGCTGGGGCAGAGGAAGGCGTCCAGTTGTGCTCCTGCAGATGCATCACAGTGTTTCTTCTCTCTGTGCTCCTCCCAGCAGAGGAGCTGAGCCTCTTGGGCTTGTCGACTGGAAGGTCGGTGGTTCAAATCCCCACGACGAGGTGAGCTCCCATTGCTCTGTCCCAGCTCCTGCCAACCTAGCAGTTTGAAAGCACACCAGTGCAAATAGATAAATAGGTACCGCTGCGGCAGGAAGGGAAATGGTGTTTCCGTGCGCTCTGGTTTCCATCACAGTGTCCCGTTGCACCAGATGTGGTTTAGTCATGCTGGCCACATGACCTGGAAAGCTGTCTGCGGACAAACACCGGCTCCCTGGGCCTGAAAAGCGAGATGAGCTCTGCACCCTATAGTCGCCTTTGACTGCACTTAACTGTCCAGGGGTCTTATACCAGCGGTCATTTCTCCACTGCTACGTATGCACAGTCTGACTTTGCAAATGACGCTGTGCCCATAGCCTTGGTATGGTCCCACTCACTATTTGTCTATGGGTTTGGGTCTTCTCCGTTATTATAATTAATAATATAAGTTATATACTGCTTTCATGCAGAAATGGCTCATGGGAGTTTGCAAATATGAAATCAACAGGATATTGGACTACACAGGCCAGTGGCTTTTCTCATGTTCTTATGCATATTAATTCTCATTACCTTCCCAGAACTATGGGACAAATCTGACAGCTATTCTCTGCGCCCTCTCCCTCAACTCAAAATGATAATGCCACGCAATCTTTACTTCTGTCCTCTGCCTCCCAACATGCCACAACTGCAGCCACTTTCTAACTTGCTGGACTGCTTCCAATAAATATTATTTTTTCTTCCTCCTAAGAAGAGTTCTGTTGGGAAAGAGCATTATGAGCTTTGGGTGTTTCCAGGAGGAGGCTGTAGGCACACCTTGCCCAATCCAACCAGGAAACCCAGAAATTACTTGGAATTTTAATCTGGGTAAGGAATGCATTCCTTTTTCTGGCTGCTTCACCTTTTGTTTTGTTTTAGTGTTGCCAAGTCAGTTTTCACTGGCATGCAGGATGTTCCTCGCCTGAAACTACCCACGGCAGCCAAGAGATCAAGCCATACTAGTTCTTGAGAACTGTAAGAGAGACAAATGCACACACATATTTTGTTATAGGAAATCTTAGCCGTGTTTGGTGGAAATGTGTCTGGGTCAACTGAAAAGCTCGTTTTCCTTTTTCCTGATTACTTACATCTATTCATTCATTCAAAATGAAACTGGCCCTTAAAGAAGGCTGGATCCAATGTGCCGTATTTTCCGGCGTATTAGATGACTGGGCGTATAAGGCAACCCCCAACTTTTCCTGTTAAAATATAGAGTTTGGGATATACTCGCCGTATCAGACTACCCCTGCCTGCAGACAACTAGAGGCAGCCCCCCAACCTAAAGCCCACCAAGCACCACCCACCAAGCGCCACCAGGGCGTGCACCCCTCCACTGCTCTGCTGTCGCAGCAGCCCGAGGCAAGGCAAGCGCACAGCGGGGCGGCTCTTACCATCCTTCTGTCCGTTGCCGTTCCAAACCAGGCGTGAGGCGATGCCCCCCTCTTGGCCCTTGCCCCTGTGCTGCCTGCTATCCGGCAGTCCCCATGGTGGCAGGGCAGGCGAGTTTGCGAGAGGGCAAGGGCTTGGAACGGGGTGGATGGGAAGAGTCTCTGCCAGTTGCTCTTCTCCGCTGCTGCTGCTTGCAAATACCTTCGAGTTTGGGCGCTCTGCCCCAGCTGCCTCCTCTCTTGAGCCTGCAACCGCTGCCTGGCTGCCTCCCGCGCAGGTTAACTCTCTCCAGCCCGCAGCCACCACCTGCCACAACCATACTCGGCGTATAAGACGACCCCCGACTTTGGAGAAGATTTTCCAGGGTTCAAAAGTTGTCTTATACGCCAGAACATACGGTATTTGCTAGCCCTTCAGCAGCAGGCCCCAGGGTGGGTTACACGAATTTAAAATTCCAACTTGGAAACAGTTAAAACTGAATTAGCCTATGGCAGGAGCAGGGAATCTATGTCTCTCCAAATGTTGCAGAACCACAACACCCATCATCCCTCACCGTTGGCCAGATTGGCTGGTGCTGATGGGAGTTGTAGTCAGGGTTGGGCAAATAATACATCCTTTCTGGTTTGTCTCAGTTCCTCACCTTTCTCTTCTTAATTTCAGTTCTCCACATTTCCTCACCAGTTTGGAATGAAAACATGTAGCTCTCATGAAAATTCATTGGTGTGAATTTATTCTAATACGCACAATTTTGCGAAGCTTATTTCCCCTAATATTTATGCATTTCAGTATGTTGCTTTCACAAAGGCATGGACTGCTGTACATTTTGTTGTTGTTTAGTCGTTTAGTTGTCTCCGACTCTTTGTGACCCCATGGACCAGAGCACGCCAGGCCCTCCTGTCTTCCACTGCCTCCCGCACTTTGGTCAAACTCATGCTGGTAACTTCGAAAACACTGTCCAACCATCTCGTCCTCCGTCGTCCCCTTCTCCTTGTGCCCTCCGTCTTTCCCAACATCAGGGTCTTTTCCAGGGAGTCTTCTCTTCTCATGAGGGGGCCAAAGGATTGGAGCCTCAGCTTCAGGATCTGTCCTTCCAGTGAGCACTCAGGGCTGATTTCCTTAAGAACGGAGAGGTTTGATCTTCTTGCAGTCCATGGGACTCTCAAGAGTCTCTTCCAGCACCAGAATTCAAAAGCACCAATTCTTCTGCTGTACATACTTTACCTTAATAAATGTCTTTGGCTTTTGTGTCTTTCTTGGTCGGAGAGCATCACTACAAAATTCAGTGAATTTCGGATGGCTTCGTGTTTGCTTCACACAGTGTTTCAGAAAGTGTAGATTAGGCAAAAGGTAAAGGTAAAGGGACCCCTGACCATTAGATCCAGTCGCGGACGACTCTGGGGTTGCGGCGCTCATCTCGCTTTATTGGCCGAGGGAGCCGGCGTACAGCTTCCGGGTCATGCGGCTAGCAGGACTAAGCTGCTTCTGGCGAACCAGAGCAGCGCACGGAAACGCCATTTACCTTCCCACAGAAGCGGTACCTATTTATCTACTTGCATTTTGACATGTTTTTGAACTGCTAGGTTGGCAGGAGCAGGGACCGAGCAACGGGAGCTCACCCCGTCACGGGGAATCGAACCACCAACCTTCTGATCGGCAAGTCCCAGGCTCTGTGGTTTAACCCAAAGTGCCACCCGCATCCCTGTAGATTAGGTAGGTTTGCCTTTAAATGCATATGAAATTGAATTCCTCCCCGCCTTGCTTCTAATCCCACAATTGTCAGAAGTTGGCTAACGCTGATGCGAGTTGGACCTCGGCTCCGCACCCCCTGGCTTATGCAAACCAAAACTGGGCATTTTTAGAAAGTTCTGGCTCCCTTCTGCCTGTGAGCAGCCGTGTTCCGTGCTGGGGCCTGGGATTGAGGAGGAAACTGCACTTTCAGACACATTTTCGTTCTTGCTGCAAAGAACATGCAGAGAGAAGAAGATCACTTTCTCTTTCTGCCTGTCTCTCCGAGTTTGGGTGCAATTTTGGGTTTTCGTTGAATCATAGTTGGGAGGGACCCAGTGTCCAGCCTCCTGCAATGCAGAGATCGCCATCATTTCCCAACAATTGGGATAGCTCTGTTGGTAGTGCAGGACACACTTGTCCTCAGGTTGCGGGTTTGAGCCCCACTGTGCTGGGCATGGGGGTAACCCGTGAAACGCGGTCCAGGACCAGTCCAGAATCCAAAGGTTCCGCTGGGAGTCAGTCAGTCCGACGGGGCCAAGGCAGGAAACCAGGCAAGGACAGGTACAGGATCTCAGGCAGGAACTGGCATACAGCAATGTTGCTCCCGCAACCTGGGGCGGGGTCCGACCACCTTTTATCTTTGTTGGGGTAGCGGCCAGTCCTGATCCCCCAGCGACTTACCTCCCTGTTTTGCCCAACGGCGAGCACTCCTCCTGTGTGTACTTAGGTCTCGTCTTCTCTCAGACCTCAGTCTCTGCAGCTTGGGAGACATCGGTGGGTTACTAGACCCAGGGGCCGCCTCAGCCTCCCCTGACCCAACCAGTAGTGGAGCAGCTGTAAGTGATGGCCCAGCTGGAGGCAACAAGGTAATCCCTGCATCTGGAGCCAGGGCAGGCTCAGGCCCCTGACTCGGCCCAGCTGGGGCTTGTTGCAGGGGCACCTGTGCAGACTGGGGCTCTTCAGGGTCAGGCCCTGGACTTGGTTCAGATGATGCCTGAAGCAAAGGATCCGGTGCAGACTGAGACTCCTCTAGTTCTGAGCCCGAGTCCCAGGCCATCACACCCACATTGGGCAAAAATATTCTTGGACTATATGATCCTTTGGGTCCCTTCCAACTCTGTGATTCTGATCTCCGTCATTTTCCACGGACGCAGGGAAATGCAGGAAGCAGGCAAGACTGGACAAATGTTTCTGGACCACGGACAGCTCCGAATGAGCAAGGAGCTCTGATAAAAGTTGGGAGTTGACTGAGACAGAGGCTAAACGCTCCCGAGACCGTCTCTTCCAGGCTGCAACTCCTTGTAGAGAGCTTTAGAATCTGAAAGGGTCTAGTCTCTGAACTGAAAACTCCTCCTTCGTTCCATAGCCTCCCTGCATGCACAGGGCAGACACCAGGAAATCTTGGGGGGAAAATCTAGATCTGACCGATGGATGGCATGATCAGAGTATCCTTGGATTACATTTGGCCAAGAATGCTGCTCACCCCAAAATGGAAAGAAGCAGAAGTCGCAGCAAAGGAAGAATGGATGCAAAAACTTACGGGATATACAGAAATGGCAAAACTCACCGGAAGAATAAGAAAGCAAGATAACAAACTTCTTTAAAAAAAACGGAATGGAAATGGTTTTTTGAATATTTACAGATAAATTGCAAACAGGTAAAAACGTTGGCAGGATTATCGTAATAACCCGCAGTTTCATAAGAGTTTATATTTAGGTAATTAAATGAGTGAATTAAATGAATTTGGATATGCAGAAGATTTTAAAAAATAAGGAACCGCAGAAAAAGGGGGAAGGAAGTCAAACTTTGAAACGTTAAAATGATTGTGAAATTAATGATAGGTATAAATTTGGAAAGTGTAAATAAAAACTAAAAAAACACACCTTTGCCCATATTTCATAGAATTGTAGAGTTGGAAGGGACCCCGAGAGTCACCTAGTCCACCCCCTTGCAATGCAAGAATATCAGCAAAAGCATCCAACCTCTGCTTAAAATAACAAGATCTCATTAAATCTACACATCATTCCCTTGGAGTTCATAAAGATGACAAGTAGGAAGAGAACAGAGCTTTGATGGATTTGCGTCTCCTACTTTTCTGGCTGTTAACTAAAGGATGAGAGACTGCGGCTGTTATTTGCGCGACTACAGAGAAGGAGAATGTAGACATTAATGAGCAGTATAGCTAGTGATAAACACCTCTGGGAAAAGAGAAATACCTCATTAAGGACTTCTTTTGTAGGCGGGGGGGCGCGCGAATGGGCTTTATTGGTACATAGCTTGGATCATTACAGGCCTAACAAAATTAATACTTGTGGATATTTCGGCATACTAGGGCAAATAAATGAATCACAAAATGGCGGGCAAGCTTTTGAAGAAGCCACCTTCCTAGTGGTGCAGCATTAAAACTGCAGGCACATTTTCAAAGCTAAGCAGGGTCCGTATCAGGAGTGTGTGCAGGAGCCAGGCCCTGTGACCAGTAGGGCTTTGCAGGACAGGGGCCTTCCTAAGTTTGTTCTGGAGAGGCAAGGTGTGGCCGCACAGGTGAAGCCGATTAGTAACTCGCTGCACCTGGTGGCAAGAGCCGGGAAGGGATATATAAGCTCAGCATTTCCTTCGGCTCTTTATCACAGCAACATGTTTCCTGCCTTGCTGCGTTTGGCTTCTTGTTTCTCGACCCTCGGACCCTTGACTCTGTGACTCCTTGCGTCTCGACCCTCGGACCCTTGACTTCTAGACTCTCATTCCTGCTCCCACCCTGCCATCTTGCTCCCGGTCCCGACATCCTCAGCCGGGACTTCGATTGCCCATAGACCGGACCGTGACAGTCCGGTCCGGTTTCAAATTGGATGGGGGACCACGCGTTGAGATTCCTGCATGGCTGGGGGTTGGATTGGATGACCCTCGGGGTCCCTTCCAGTTCTGTGATGCTTTGCCAGGGGTGGGTGAGGTCAGAGACAAAAGGGGGTGGACCAAGGAATGCAATGCTTACCTTTGTACAAGAGGAGGTTGGTTTTGACTAACACACCCCTCTCCATCCTATGCCCAGGCCAGCAAGAGACATTATCAGTTTGACACAACAACATTCAAGGGGAGTGTAAAAAAAAAGAAAAAAGCCAGCGAAGGGTGTGTCTGGGAAGGGGGGGCAGCGCCTGGGGGTGGTCCCAGGGCCAGAGAGAAAGAGAGAGAGACAGGTTTGGGGGTCCACATTTGCCCTCCAGGCCGGAGGACCAAGTACGTTCTAGGCTTGGATATCTTTCAGAGTCATCTAAGGTTCTACAGCCTTGGGAGTTTTAAAAATGTTCTTGTCAACATCTTGACAACAAATACAGCAGGCTTAGGAGGAAAAAAAATTGAAATCCCAGGAATTCATGATCTGCTTTGGAGAGACAGAAGAAAGGGAAGAGATGATTTCCTCAATAAATGCACACTGTCTCGCGCTTCCACTTAATAAATCACTATTCACTTCGTTGTCCTTGTGTGCTGGATTTTGTGAGCAGTGTTGAAGTGTATAATTGTTATCGCCTAGCAACTTCAATCCCACCCTCCAGCTACTGCCCCATTCAGCGAAGGACTCTTTATTTTAATTGTAATTCGCATCAATTAGTTTCGTGTTAAGGCAGGTCAGTGATTTCTGCCCCCCCTCCTGCTGCCGAAATAGCTTGGCGCCGTTTAAACTTCAGACGTTAAATTGATTTCACCTCTGTAACGCAGGAATCTTCTGCCCCACATGGGATTCGAACCCACAATCCTGAGATGAAGAAGTTTCATTCTCTACCTTGAAATGCAAACGTTTTATTTACTTATTTGCCGGAGTTGTATACCACGCTTCATCTGAAGATCAGATAAAAAGTGCAAAACGAAAACACAAAAATACAGAATGAAATGAAAGCAAAACAAACCAATCACACAAACACCCCGACACATTAAAAAGGCCATAGACACCGAATGGCTGTTTGAAGAGAAATGCTTTTGCCTGGCGCCTAAAAATATGCAATGAAAAATGGCGTCTTCCTTTAGGCTATTTTTGTTGGGATCATGGCAAGGAGGGAGAGATTTTTTAAATTTCACTTTAAATACTCGCTGCCTGTTGTGGTGCCAAGATTGTTCAGGGCTCTTGGGTACCAGTTACATTAAATTAGGAATGTGTGTATTAATTCCATTCGAGCAACTAGCCTCAAATCTACTTTGACCCCTAAACATATGGGGTTATTTCCTCCCACTGCTCCCCAGACATCAGTAGGGCATTAGCTTCCTTGCCCAAGTCTTCAGGATGGGGCGAGGCACAAGGAGGACTAAATAGCGTCGGCGCGTAGTAACAACTTTCAGGTTTGCTAATGACTGTTGCAAGAACTCGTCCCATAAGCACCTGGCGATACTATTCAAAAGACGCCCATTTTAATAAATGGGGGCAGCGAGTTTGTCATTGCAGTCCAGGGCGTTCTCTTCTGCTGCAAGTCAGCCACACCTTGTTTCGATGATCACTGAGCACAGTCGTGCCAAGGTCTTGCACAGCTGCCTTCAGGTATCGTGTTTCGAAGTGTGTTCTAGTGCATGTGCATTTGATGGTTATCGTGATGCGCTGGGTGTCTTTGAGGACCCGCTGCAAGAGCTGCAGCTGTGAAAGGATGCTGACAAGCTGGAAGGTGTGCAGAGGAGGGCAACCAAGATGATTAAGGGTCTGGGAACCAAGCCTGATGAGGAATGGTTGAAGGAGCTGAGTTTGTTTAGCCTGAAAAAGAGGAGACTGAGAGCCATGTTCAATTATCTCAGGGGCTGTCACATGGAAGAGGGAACAAGCTTTTTTTTTTACTCCTGCTCTGGGGGGTAGGACTCAAACCAATAGCTTCAAGGTACAAGGAAGGGATGCGGTTGGCGCTGTGGGTGGCGCTGTGGGTTAAACCACGGAGCCTAGGACTTGCCAATCAGAAGGTCAGAGGTTCAAATCCCTGCGACGGGGTGAGCTCCCGTTGCTCAGTCCCTGCTCCTGCCAACATTGCAGTTCGAAAGCACGTCAAAGTGGAAGTAGATAAATAGGTACCGCTCCAGCGGGAAGGTAAACTGCATTTCCGTGCGCTGCTCTGGTTCGCCAGAAGTGGCTTAGTCATGCTGGCCACATGACCCGGAAGCTGTACACCGGCTCCCTCGGCCAATAAAGCGAGATGAGCGCTGCAACCCCAGAGTCAGTCACGACTGGACTTAATGGTCCGGGGTCCCTTTACCTTTACCTTACAAGGAAGGACTAAACAGCTCAGGACCACAATACCTCAAGGACTACCTCTTTCCATATGAACCTACCCAGATCCTGAGATCATCTTCTGAGGCCCTTCTTTGTGTGCCTCCTCCTCAAGAGGTCAGGAGGGTGGCAACACGAGAACAGGGCCTTCTCTGCAGTGGCTCCCCATCTGTGAAATGCTCTCCCCAGGGAAGTTTGCCTGGCGCCTTCATTATACACCTTTAGGCACCAGGCAAAAACGTTCCTTTTTAACCAGGCCTTTGGTTGATCTGTTTGACATCTCATGCCCTTTTAAAACGTGGCTCTTTTCTGGGCTGTGTGTGTTATTGGGTTGATGTTTTTATTCTGATTATATATGTTGTCATCTTTTCTGTGAACTGCCCTGGGACCTCAGGGTATAGGCCAGTATATAAACTCAATAAATAATAATAATAAACGTCAGGAAGAACTTTCTGACAGTAGGAGCTGTTGGACAATGGAACAGACTCCCTTGGGAAATGGTGGACTCTCCTTCGTTGGAGGTTTCTAAGCAGAGATTGGATGGCCATCTCTCATGGATGCTTTAACTGAGATTCCTGCATTGCAAGGGGTTGGACTAGATGATGCTTGGAGTCCCTTTTCCTTTAGAAAATCCTTATATGTAGCCCAATTTTGTTCCATGTTTTTCTTTTTTACCATTATCACGTCTAAAGGTGAAATTCACCAGGGTGTCTTAGGTTCCAGTAATTCCTTGTACTTTACCCATACTCTATATATTGGTTTCCTTATGATGTGATTAAGAAATCCCCTGTGGACTTTCACCTTTTCATATCCTAAATAAGCATGCCACCCATAACGGTTGTTAAACCCTTCCAAATCCAATAGGTCTCCATCTTGTAATGTTATCCACTCTTTCAACCAATCTAAGCAGACTGAGTCATAATACAAATTTAGGTCAGGTTGGAGTCCTTTCCAGCTCTACGAGACGATGATTCTAATATTCTACAAAATGTGTCTGTTTACCAGGAATGCATTTCGTGAGCCTCGACAGGGCAGACACAGCACACTGGTTTCATGCTAGCTGCAGTCACTGATTTCTGTTGCCTTCTCTCAACAATCCCAAGCCTTGGTTTTGATCGGGGAAGCCCCTTAGTTCCAGCACCTCTTAGGTGGGTGCCATTGCTATTCTAAGAGAACAGGAGAGGTGTTCATGGCGAGTTCCGGCACTTCTTTTTGTTAAGATAATATCTGTATTCCACCCTTCACCAGAAGATCACAGGGCGGTTTACAGTGTAAAACCACAAAAATGCATGGCACAACATCAACGAGAACAACCAATACCCCCCAGTCCCAAAGAGTCTTCTGCTGCCCATGTCGTGCCGCTCTTCCCATTTCTGAATTAGCATGAAATCAGTTCAGCGCTCAATAGCTGGCATTCATCTTCTATAGGGGAAAAACATGTCTGGCCCATAAGAGCTTTGATGGCAAAATCCTGTGTAGACCAGTTTTGTCGTGGTGAGACTTAAACGAAACCACAGGGTTTAAATTTTTTATTTCTGGAAGTTTCAGCTTTAGGGTGAACTTGCACAGAAGTGGGATTGTTCTGCATTCATGGGAGCTTTTGATTCCGGAGTGTCAAGCAGTTTGGAGTGCATTTAAATAGTTCCTCACTTAAAACAGTTGATGATGCTCAAGCGATCGCTGCCATTATTCACTCCCCGGAACCACAAGCTCTCTGCGCTCTTGCCTCTAGCAGAACACGATCTGAATGTATTATGTAGTCCAAGGATCCGTGTGATTTGCTGGCAGTCTTGTGCTGTTGTTCATTTACATTTATTCAGTTTATATATTGCCCTTTTTCAAAAGATCCCAGGGTGGTGTACAACATTAAAATCACATTGCAGAACTTCAGTGATAAAAACATAATAAAAGGCATACTGAGAGAAAGCATAATAATGATAAAATAGTCATGCACACTTTCACAGGCTATAGATTATTTAATATTCCTGGGGGAAAAGGAATGTTTTTGCCTGGAACCTAAGGACGTGCAATGGTAGTGCCAGGCGAGCCTCTCTGGGAGGAGCATTCCACAACTGGGGGGCCACCACAGAAAAGGCCCAGCTCTTTAAAGAAGTTGTAGGCCAGCCCTGTTCATAGTAGAAGCCATGGTAGAAGCTGACAAAGTGGTGTAGGACAGTGCTGAAGCTCGTACTGTGTGAGAGTGTGTGTGTGTGACTAACGTGGCTTTCTAGATGTTGCTGGACTCCAACTCCTATCACCCCCAACTTGCATGGGCTAGTAGCTAAGGATGATGGGAGTTGTAGTCCAGCCACGTGAGGAGGCTCGGAGGTGAGCCACCCCTGCAATAAAGGACGAAGTAGGCGAAATCGGGGTCTCAATCCAAGTCTCCTGGATCAGGCCAGACCTGCTTCTTTCGCATTGTGCCCTCCAATATTGGGTGCCGAGTGTGAGCAAAGCATAGAAACGGCACAATATTCGTTCCCATTTGGGTTGGCTGGCAACAGTTACGTTAAAGGTAAAGGTAAAGGGACCCCTGACCATTAGGTCCAGTTGTGGCCTACTCTGGGGTTGCGGCGCTCATCTCGCTTTATTGGCCGAGGGAGCCGGCGTACAGCTTCCGGTCATGTGGGCAGCATGACTAAGCCGCTTCTGGCGAACCATAGCAGCGCACGGAAACGCCGTTTACCTTCCCGCTTGAGCGGTACCTATTTATCTACTTGCACTTTGATGTGCTTTTGAACTGCTAGGTTGTCAGGAGCAAGGACCTAGCAACGGGAGCTCACCCTGTTGCGGGGATTCGAACTGCCGACCTTCTGATTGGCAAGTCCTAGGCTCTGTGGTTTAACCCACAGTGCTACCCGCATCCCTAACAATTACGTTACAAAGGCTTATTTCATTTAAAAACAATTGGTACCAGATCTTGAGTCATAAATGTCACCGGTGTGCAGCAGCAGAGCAGGACTTCAACGTCGTCGTTTGTGAAGGCAACCATCGTGTCCTCCAGACCTAAATTATTTTCAGCAATGCATGCGCAGTTCTGATGCACTTTCTTAACATGAAATATGTCGTGTGGAATGAGAGGAATCAAGAACCTACAGTGCTGTTCTTTCAACTTGAGTTGGGGAAGCAAAACCTTCCGATCCTCCACCCCCCTTTACAAAAAATGCTTTCCGATACCCCCCCCCCCTTCTTGATTCAGTGTCGTTTGAGGCTGGCATGTACCAAGTGTTCGCTGCGTTCTGCATGTTGTTTCCGACCTGTCAGCAGCTGTTAAGGCTGTGACAGCGAGATAAAAGGCGACGTTCTGAAGTCTGAAGGTTTCTCGAAACCACATCCCAGGCTCTGACAATTCTTGTTTGCAATGTTCGGAAGTAGAATTGAGCAGAGCTCGCACACAGCTCTGAGTTGCACATGACTGGCAGATCTGCTTTGTGGGCATCGGCTGAGGATGAGGACAGTTCTCACGTTCTTGGGTCCATCTTTCGGCACAGAAGATGGCTTTGCAAGTTAGGCTGCCTCTCGCTGTTTGGGGCACACGCTCTGGTCGCCAGTTGCAACCGTCATGCGCCGTGGGTCCTAGCGCTCCCTGACACGATGTTCGTGACAATATCGGGTAAAGTGAAATCCCTCCCATTTTTCAATATTTGTGTGTGAGTGTGTGAGAGAGAGAGAAGTAATTTGAACGAAAAAAATAGTGACATGCTTTTCTTTCTGAAAAAACAAAACCAATGTTTGTGTGTGTTTCAGTAACTGGGGCATGACTCTGTTTTGCCCCTCTGGTTGTGGTGCTCAGCAGGAGAGTGCTCTTGTGTTGTGGCTTCCAGGTGCAATTAAGGCTATTTTCAAGCATCCTTTTTGCTTCTGCTCAGTATGCGCAGTGCCTCTGCACTTTATGTTTAAGAGCAGGAAATCTTGGACTCGGAGCCTCTTATTGTCCATCTGTACATTTGAGCGTTTAAAAATAACTACCCTCCTTATCTAGCGAAGGATGTCTCCGGCAATAGCAGGCATGCATTTCCTCGGTTTGAGTCATAGCGAAATAGCACGGAGGGAAAGAGAAAGGAGATGTTGACAAGGAGACCCTGGATGGCGAAGCTTTAAATTCAGCTCTTGCATGGGAGAATAGGCAATATGGCTTTGGATGAGATTTACGTTTTTCTCTTAGTGAGAGCCGCTTTCCGAGCATCTGTTGACATATTCTGCCTTGAACGAAGGATGCTTTATATAACCCACTTGAGCTGGGGCACTTTCGTTGCTCCTTTTATTCTTTGCACCCCGGAAAGCAGAAGTTCTGTGCTGCAGAAGCACATTTTGGCGACCCTCCTGCTGCTGTTTCCCCAAATCATTTGGCAAACCTAGAAGCCTGGCTTATTACAGGTGTGTACATTTCCTTGGGGACGTGGGTGGCGCTGTGGGTTAAACCACAGAGCCTAGGGCTTGCCGATCAGAAGGTCGGTGGTTCGAATCCCCGTGACGGGGTGAGTTCCCGTTGCTCGGTCCCAGCTCCTGCCAACCTAGCAGTTCAAAAGCATGTCAGAGTGCAAGTAGATAAATAGGTAGCGCTCCAGCGGGGCCAGTAAAGCGAGATGAGCGCTGCAACCCCAGAGTCGGCCACGACTGGACCTAATGGTCAGGGGTCCCTTTACCTTTACGTTACATTTCCTTGAGAGCATCTGGTCCAAGGAGGAACTCGCTTTTCAATCAGATGCTTCACCTGTTCCTACCAAAAGCTTAAGCCCACCATTTCCCAACTGAACATTAAAGGTAAAGGTAAAGGTACCCCTGACCATTTGGTCCAGTTGTGGCCGACTCTGGGGTTGCGGTGCTCATCTCGCTTTATTGGCCGAGGGAGCCAGCGTACAGTCTCCCGGGTCTTAGTCTTATACTCTAACCACTGTGACGCACTGGTAAAGGTAAAGGGACCCCTGACCGCTAGGTCCAGTCGTGGCCGACTCTGGGGTTGTGGCGCTCATCTCGCTTTACTGGCCGAGGGAGCCAGTGTACACCTTCCGGGTCATGTGGCCAGCATGACTAAGCTGCTTCTGACGAACCAGAGCAGCGCACGGAAACACCGTTTACCTTCCCGCCGGAGCAGTGCCTAATTATCTACTTGTACTTTGACGTGCTTTCGAACTGCTAGGTTGGCAGGAGCAGAGACCGAGCAACGGGAACTCACCTCGTTGTGGGGATTCGAACCGCCGAACTTCTGATCGGCAAGCCCTAGGCTCTGTGGTTTAACGCACAGCGTCACCCGTGTCCCTGTGACGCACTGGGGATTGTACAAAAAGAATAATTACATTAGTAATTATTTTGGCCCTGTTTTGTGGATCAGATCCTGACAGATAACACATATTTGGACCAGTTCCTATTTCTAATGCTCTACAAAGACTTGGTTTATCTTTTACAAATAGAAGAATGCAGAATCTGGATGGATGCAGATGCACGCACATCAGTCTCTACTTCTGTTTTCTTCTTTGGTCTGAACTCTGCTGCCTGAGGAACACATAGTTCAAGCTTGCAAAGCTTTCAGTGAGCTATGTAAGCAATTTATTTTCATTTTACATCTGAAATATAAGGGCCTTTTGATTTTGTTAGTTTGGTTCATAATACCGAAAGCAGAAAGGTATTTTGTCACTTCTAAAGAGGAACGAATGGTATTATGACTAGGATAGAAAAAGGAATTGGGCCTTGTTTGCATTTGGATGCAAATCTAATTAATCCATGTGTCCTGAAGCGGTATGTGAACCAAAATGCAACTCTTCTTCAAAATCTGCACTTCTGTAACCATAAAAAATGTGCATATTATGGGAATGTGTGCTTAAGAATGCATATATTAGTGAGAAAAACATAGGAAGATGCACTGTATTAGGGGAAATCACTTGCAAAATCTGCACGTTGTGCAAAATTGCAAAGAAAAATATGTCTGTTAGGATTAATGGATGCTAAAGCACTGAGGAATCTCTGGGAGGATTTTAAATAAAACATCTAGAAAGCGATGTGGAAATGAGGCAAATGGAACCTATGTTTGAAAAATGAGAAACGAAAAAGGACAGATCCACACTATAAACATTTGTGAACGAGGTTGCGCTTCTGAGAAAGTGGACTCTGGTCAGCAGAAACGTTTGCCATAATAAATTTCTTGTGCCTTTTAAGATGCCTCAAGACTCTTGACTGGTTTGGCAGCTGTAGACCAGCAGAGCTACCTTTCTGGAAATTGGGGGAGAGATGCAGTTGCGCTGCTAGATAAGGAATATACAGACAGCTTTGACGCTGGTAATCATGTTGTACGGATGCCTGATTATCATCTTCCAAAGCAACTACTCTATTCCGAACTTAAAAATGGAAAGCGTAATGCTGGTGGTCAGCAAAAGAGCTTTAAAGACTGTCTCAAGGCTAATCTAAGAAAAATGTAGTGGTATCTTGGGTTACAGATGCTTCAGGTTACAGATTCCGCTAACCCAGAAATAGTACCTCAGGTTAAGAACTTTGCTTCAGGGTGAGAACAGAAATCGTGTGGCGGCAGCGGGAGGCTCCATTAGCTAAAGTGGTACCTCAGGTTAAGAACAGTTTCAGGTTAAGAACGGACCTCCAGAATGAATTAAGTTCTTAACCCGAGGTACCACTGTAGTATAAACACGGACAACTGGGAAGCACTGGCCTGCGAGCGCTCCATTTGGAGAGCAGCCTTTACCAAAGGTGTCATGGGCTTTGAAGACACTCGAACTCAGGATGAAAGGGAGAAACGTGCTAAGAGGCACACCTGGCAAATCCACACTGTGATCAGCTCCTGCCCAGAAACCTATGTCCCCACTGTGGAAGGACGTGTGGATCCAGAATTGGCCTCCACAGTCACTTATGGACTCACAATTAAGACCGTGTTCATGGAAGACAATCTTACTCAGCTATGAGTGATCGCCAAAGAAGAATAAATGCAGACAGCATGTGCAAGAACATTGAACCCCACATGGTATCTGAAACCCTCTTGCGGTCAAAGCTCTCCAATACAAACACACATGCGGAATAGTTGCGATGGAACTGGAAGCCTCTTTGCCTGCCTGCTATGCCAAAAAGCTCTGTGTACTAACAGATGGTAGTGTCTGCTGGGGCACAAGCGTAATAAAATTTGGCCAGAGACGTGATGTTCTGCTAGGCTAATGACCTGTGAAAGTATGGAAGAGGGGTCTGGTGGTTGTTAAGTGCTGCAACGGAGAAGGAAACCAAGGATGGCTATGGAAGGCAAGGCTGGAGCCAAGAGATTCTTGCTTTTGCTGATTGACTCCGCAGATCCCGTTCTGCAGCATTCCCTCGACAGTTGAATGGGACCTGTCCCCTGCGGTTCCAGCACCTGGGAGGTGGCTCCAGCCCTGGGGATGTGCCGTGGGCTCAGGGCATGTGGAAAGGGCTTCCTGATAAACCGGGGCCTTCGGCTTCGGAGCCGAGTCCACAATTCTGCCGTGTGACGGTGGAAAAATAGCTGTGGGGGCTCCGACATAGAGGGTCTGCTCTGAGTTGTTCCAAGAACAGCTTGTTCAGGCCTTGAGTCTTTCCAAGGGGACTGGAGGCAGCAGGAAAAGGCAAACAAAACTATCGAAGGGGCTTCCCTGCATGGACAGGTAGCAAAGTTTGGGGCTTTTTTTTAATTTAGAGAGAAGGCAAGTAAGCAGGTTTATGATAGAGGTGTGTGATGTGGAGAAACTAGACGTCTTGGCTGGATTTCTGTATTTATTCCTGTTTTGCTTTTTAAAAATTATGGGTTTGTGCACCACTTAGAAATTACAAGAATATTAAGCAATCCAGAAATACTTTTAAATCAAATAAACACTTACCTTTAAAGCCAAAATAAAATTGGGGGGAACATCAATTTTTCTAAGACAAGGTGAAAATCCAGTCTATTCCTAGCTAAACACAAAATCCCATATCCCAATTCTTCAGGCAACCCGTGAGGTTTGGATTTTACTGCCTTTTGAACTTATTGGAGTTACTCAGAATATAACAGGGCAGACAGAAAGACAACACACACATATAGAACACAGGCGACATTTAACTCTTAACCCTTGGTATTTTCTCCAATCATTAAGAAGATATTGGCAGAACGAGACCATTGCAGCAGAAGAAGTCTGTTTGTTAAAAAAGCACCTTATGAAAAGAAAGTTTTGCATCTCCTCCAAAATGGGAAGCGAGGGAGCTTCTTTGTGAAGACAGTCCTCTAGCTGTGGAAAGCCTTTCTTTCCATGGTACCCGATAATAGAATAATCGATACAGGAAGAGAGTGCCTTAAAGCATGGGCAGAGTGCCTTCTCCCTCCGCACAGATTGACCACAGCCTGTCATTAAGAAACAGGGGGTCAATTGTCTACCAGCCCACCCATTAATCCTAGCTTGCCAACTCTTGAATTCGCTTCAGCCTTTTGTTACTTTACTGGCGGCGTACAAAGGTAAAGGTAAAGGGACCCCTGACCATTAGGTCCAGTCACGGACAACTCTGGGGTTGCGGCGCTCGTCTCGCTTTATTGGCCGAGGGAGCCGGCGTACAGCTTCTGGGTCATGTGGCCAGCATGACTAAGCCGCTTCTGGCGAACCAGAGCAGCGCACGGAAACGCCGTTTACCTTCCTGCCGGAGCGGTACCTATTTATCTACTTGCCCTTTGACATGCTTTCGAACTGCTAGGCTGGCAGGAGCAGGGACCGAGCAACGGGAGCTCACCCCGTCACGGGGATTTGAACCGCCGACCTTCTGATCGGCAAGTACTAGGCTCTGTGGTTTAACCCACAGCGCCACCCACGTCAGCGGTGTACAAACCATGCCTTTAATGCACATTTTAATAACATAAATTCCCCCAAAGAATCCTGGGAGCTGTACTTCATGCTTCATAAAGCTACAATTCCCAGCACCCTGAACAAACTACGGTTCCCAGAATCCTTGGGGCCATTTTCTGACAGACTCTTCCTTCCTGGTACTGACTAAAGCTCCGCGTGCCCGCCGTGCATTTAAAGCACCCACCCCCTAGAATTTGGGGAAGTGTAGCTTGCCACTTGCAGAGCTACAATTCCTTCACAGACGCCAGCTCCCAGGTTTCTTTGGGTGAAGTCGCATACTTTAAATGCTCGGCGTATATGAAGCCTACATGTGCGCAGGGTGAGTCACAGGCCGGGGTGAGCTGGAAGACTCAGAAATGCCTGCCAAGCTCATGGGCTCATGTATCACCTCTTTGTCCTCCTGGCACAAGCGATCTCGTCATTTGCAGTTCCACGCAGAAACACAGTGCTCTGCGAGTGACTCAAGCAGTTGAAACGCCCTGGGATTTCTTGTCTGTGGAGTCGGGGGGCTGCTCTGAATTGTAATGCGTTCTCCTGCAAAGCGTATTTGAATGTTGGAGAATTCTGTTGGAAACTGAAATGGGAGTGGACGTTGCCAGGGTTTTTACGTTTGTCTTGAGGTCAAGAATGGAAATCACGCAAGCAGATATGGTCACTGGTTTTTTTTAGTCCACGATTACTCCATCAATAATTACGTTGTGTTGCGCATTGTTTCTGACATTTCCATTCCGCTGAAATGCATTGACATCAATTGCAATTACAGTGGACGCGAATGTGATCTGTGCGGGATGCACGTTCGCAACCAGCAGCACCGCGTCTGCGCACACACGGTTTGCGATTTGGCACCTGCATATGCGCAAAGTGCGATTTAGCGCTTCTGCACATGCACAACAACCAAAACCTGGAAATAACCTGTTCTGGTACTTCTGGTGGTCAGTAACCTGAAAAAACGTGACCTGAAGCATCTGTAACCCAAGGTATGACTGTATTGAAATCTTTTTCAATAGCAAGATAGCAAGACGAATAATGTACATTTTTGCAGAAGCCTTTTGCAGAAGCATGATGAAAAGAGCGCTGATTGCAAATTAAAAAGGACAGGGCAGAAACTGCTGCCTCCTTGCACACCAGGTCCTGGTTGCGTTAGGAACTTAAGGGCTGTTTGGTAGACAGCGGAGCTGACACAGCAAATCCACTTGCTGCAAAATTCTAAGTCTTGTTTTTTGGTGTGTCTTCTTTAGCAAAGCATACGAAGGGAAGCTGAAACACCCTCAAAATGTCTCAAGGGGTTTTGCATATCCCTAGCTGAGAACCGGTTTTCGACGCCACAAATTGCCATGCATTTGCATTGTGCAAAGCGCAGAGAGCATGCCACAAGGCGGTCATGGTACATGCACCCAGCACCATGTGACAAGGCACGGTAGATGTTCCCCGTAACTGCTAAGTGTGACAGCTCTCTGTGACAGCTGTTTTCTAATGGTGCATTCATGTCGAGTTCACTTCCTTAAATAATATAATGAACCTCCTCCAAACCTTGCCCTGTAAACCAAGTGGAACACAGGTGTGGCAGATACAGCATCTGGAATCCGAATGTGAATGTCGTCTTCTGCATTTTTCATGCACCCAGCTTCTCAGGACAGGAAAAGCACCTTCAGCTAGCTATGTGCATCTTCAGGTCTCCCTCACCAACAGAAGATCTTGCATTTGCAAACCCAGAGCCAGTGTGTTGTAGTGTAGTGGTTAAGAGCTGTAGTCTCGTAATCTGGGGAACCGGGTTCGCTTCCCCGCTTCTCCACATGCAGCTGCTGGGTGACGTTGGGTCACGGAGATGCCCCCAGAGGAAGATTTTGTGCTATCTCTCCTCTCTTATATAATAATAATAATAACAATAACAATAATAATAATAATTTTTTATATCCCCAGCCACTTTGAGCGGCTTCCAACAAACTATTAAAAATACAATAAATCATCAAACATTAAAAACTTCCCTAAACAGGGCTGCCTTCAGATGTCTTCCAAAAGTCAGATAGTTGTTTGTTTCCTTGACATCTGGTGGGAGGGCTTTCCACAGGGTGCCGCTACCGAGAAGGCCCTCTGTCTGGTTCCCTGTTATCTCACATCTTGCAGGGAGGGCCCTTGGAGCTGGACCTCAGTGTCTGGGCAGAACAATGGGGGTATACTGGGCCGAGGCCATTGAGAGCTTTGAAGGTCAGCACCAACACTTTGAATTGTGCTCGGAAACGTACTGGGAGCCAATGTAGGTCTTTCAAGACCAGTGTTATGTGGTGTCAGCGGCTGCCCCCAGTCACCAGTCTAGGTGCCGCATTCTGGATTAGTTGTTTCCGGGTCACCTTCAAAGGTAGCCCCACATAGAGCGCATTGCAGTAGTCCAAGCGGGAGATAACCAGAGCATCCCAAGTGGACGCTGCCTCTTTCTGATCTGCTCCTGTGCTGATGGTGACTGCCTGGGCAGAAAGGAGATTTTTCTGTACATTTCTTAAGGTCACGGTTTTTAGGGCTCGTTCACCACTGTGGCTTACATCTGATCCACCCCAAAGCAGCTGAAACTATTAACCCAGCAAAGCTTTTGTTTGACGTAACCCCTGCCCTTTAAGCGCCTTTGCAGAAGCCATGGACTGACGCAGGATCGACCCGCCCTCCTCTATGCTGCTGCTTGCTATCGAATGATAGGTCACTCACTGGGAACGGCATGCACCACGGCAACATCTTGAGAGGTTCTGCACATTCTCTCCTGCACATATGACGTTGGGCACGCCTAGCTGCTTTCGTGTGTCCCACCTGCACACCCAGATGCTCTTCCTAGTCCTGGGCCATGGATTTCACCCTGGCAACACTGCTTCTTGGCACTGCTTTCACCTGCTTCTTGGCAATCTCCTCCATGAAACTCCTTGAAGGGGTTGTGTTTGAAGTTCTTTGAACATGTGCAGAGTAGAGTGTCTTTGGCAGAGCGCCAACACTACCTCCCTTTCCAACAGAACTGGGAGTAGGTCTGATTTACTTGGGTTTTTCCCCTCCTTACACAAAGGTGCACTGCAGGACCCGTGTTCTGTGAGATTACAGTGGTACCTCGGGTTATGAACTTAATTCATCCCAGAGGTCCGTTCTTAACCCAAAACCGTTCTTAACCTGAGGCATACTTTCGCTAATGGGGCCTCCCGCTGCCACCATGCCGGCGGCGTGCGATTTCCGTTCTCATCCTGGGGCAAAGTTCTCAACCCGAGGTACTACTTCCGGGTTAGCGGAGTTTGTAACCCGAAGTAACCCGAAGCGTTCGTAACCTGAGGTACCACTGTATTGTTGAAATTCAGCACAAGGTGTTTTATCGACTGTGGGGGAAGATGTCATTCATTTTTGATGAAAACAGGAATTGAATTTGTGGCTGTTTGCTTATTCATTCCATATCCATAATGCAATCAATTATGCAAATGATACTCTGTTGTTGTTGTTGTTGTTGTTGTTGTTATTTATATCCTGTTTCTCCCCAGACTGGGACTCAAAGTGGCTTACACAAATTAGAACCACAGAGATGAAATATAAAAAGCTTTTAAAAAAGAAGTTAAAATGTAATTCAACATACAGTTGTACCTTGGGTTACAGACCCTTCAGTTTGCATGATTTTGGGTTGCACACCGCGCCGAACCCGGAAGTACCGGAACTGGTTACTTCAGGGTTTCGGCGCTTTGCACATGCACAGAAGCGCTGAATCGCAACCTGCACATGCGAACATGCGGCGCTGCTGGTTGCGAACACTGTGGGTTGCGAACGTGCTTCCCGCACGGATCACATTCACAACCAGAGCATCCACTGTATTTCATTATGTCCTCACCCCCTTTGCATTGCATTTCCTCTGCATTGAAATGAATGCTGTGGAATGACTTATTGACGACGTAATTTACCTAGTTCATTCTGTAAATTATGTAGCTTACGTAATTTGGCCACAGTGGACGGCGAGACAAATAATGTACATTTTGGTGGAATTCCAGCTGCAGTGGAATGGAAACAGTGTGGCCTGCGACTTATACAGGGTGGAATGGAAAAGGATGCTTTCTTACACCCCCAAGGTGTTTAATAATAATAATAATAATAATAATAATAATAATAATAATAATATAATTAATTATTATATTTATATACCACCTTTCTTTCCAAGGAGCTCAAAGTAGTGTACACGGTGTAGTGGTTAAGAGCGGTGGACTCGTAATCTGGTGAACCGGGTTCGCTTCCCCGCTCCTCCACATGCAGCTGCTGGGTGACCTTGGGCCAGTCACACTTCTCTGAAGTCTCTCAGCCCCACTCACCTCACAGAGTGTTTGTTGTGGAGAAAGGAGAATGTTAGCCGCTTTGAGACTCCTTTGGGTAGTGATAAAGCGGGATATCAAATCCAAACTCCTCTTCTTCTTATATGTGCACAACAACCCTGTAAGGTAGGCTAGGCTGAGAGGCAAGGGCTGGTCTCCAAGGTCCCCCCAGTGAGCATCATGGGGCTGCGTGGGGATTCGAACCCTGCTCTCCCAGGTCCTATTCCGACACTCTCAACCGCGGCGTTGCAGATTGTGTCCCACTGTTTGTATTGGTAGGTTCTCCTTGTGGGAAAACAGCTTGTAAATGCTGACAGATTTCATTCTCCCCTTCTCTCTTAAACACTAACATAGATGTGGCCTCCCTGCTGGGAGAAATCGAGATGTGTGAAAGAAGTTCAAGATGTTCTGGCTTTTGCCCGGGAGGGATACCCTCTCGCTGTGAAAAAGGGCCTGCTTCCCACATTAGCTCTTTTAGGGAAGGAGCGTGCAGCCAGCGTTTACTCACAACAATAAAAACAAAACAGCCACCCTCGGCCCTGAATGCATTTTGGCACAAAAGCACCATTTGTTTGGCGTGTGTGTCCAGCCGGCTGGCCCAGAAACTGCAATCCTGGCTGCCTTTTGGGAAGGCAGATCTAGCCAATAAATTCCAGAATTAGCAGTAAACAGACCCATTTCCTAGGAAACTCTGGCATGAGGTCGGAGGGGAAATCCCTGCTCGTTTGGCCCAAGCAGATCCTCCGCCGCTGTGCTGGACCATGTTTGGAAGGGACCATGTTTAATGTTGGAAAAGATGGAGAGCAGGGGACCTCGTCTGCAGGAAGGTGCAAGAGCCACATCGTTCGGGGTCGCTAAAAGAAAAGGAGGTGGTGAAGATCTCCAAAAGGACCTCTTTTCAAACTAAGTGGGTGGGCAGTAAAACGGCGAATGCAATTCAGTGTAGACAAATGTAAAGTGATAGGGGGCGGGAACCTTAATTTTGCATATATGCAAATGGGTTCTGAACTGGCGGTGATGGACCAGGAATGAGACCTTGGAGATATCTTGATGAACATGTCAACCCAGTGGGAGCAGCTCTGAACAAGGCAAGTTCGGTGCTGGGGATCATTATAAAAGGAATGGCGAATAAAGGTGCCAGGATCCTAACGCAGGGATACAGATCTGTAGTGCAACCACATTTGGAAAACTGTCTGCAGTTCTGGTTGCCTCACCTGTGAATGCGGGTGGCGCTGTGGGTTACACCACAGAGCCTAGGGCTTGCCAATCAGAAGGTCGGTGGTTCGAATCCCCGCAACGGGGTGAGCTCCCATTGCTCGGTCCCTGCTCCTGCCAACCTAGCAGTTCGAAAGCACGTCAAAGTGCAAGTAGATAAATAGGTACCTCTCCGGCAGGAAGGCAAACGGCGTTTCCATGCGCTGCTCTGGTTCATCAGAAGCAGCTTAGTCATGCTGGCCACGTGACCCAGAAGCTGTATGCCGGCTCCCTTGGCCAGTAAAGCAAGATGAGTGCCGCAACCCCAGAGTCAGCCTCGACTGGACCTAGTGGTCAGGGGCCCCTTTACCTTTACTGTCCTGCCATGTGATGCCGAAAACCTTCCTGACACAGCACATGCGGAAGGCGTTGAGGTGTCGCTCCTGGCGGTTGCAAGTCGCCCACGACTCACTTCCATAAAGTAGCATGCTCAACACGCAAGCCTGGTAGACCTTCATCTTAGTATAGGACGTTAGCGTCACATTCTCCCATACCCTTTGTGGGATTCAGTAAAATGGTTATTACCATACTTTTCAGTGTATAAGCTGAGTATTTTTTACTTTAAAATAATGTTAGAAAACTTGGTTGTCTTATACAAGGGTAGAGCATCTGGGGGACGTGTGATTGGTTGCAGCCACGGTGATTGGGTGGATGATTGGTTGCTCGCACCAAGGGATGCTGTGGATTGGCTGCCGATTCGTGAATTGGGCGTGAGATTGTTGTCTGCTGTTTGTGAGTATGCATGTTTGCTTTGGCGACGCGACCAATTGTCAGCGATCGTCAGTTCTGTTAGTGATTTTTGTCATCCCATTATACCTGAAGGAGCGTCTCCACCCCCATCATTCTGCCGGGACACTGAGGTCCAGCACCGAGGGCCTTCTGGCGGTTCCCTCACTGCGAGAAGCAAAGTTACAGGGAACCAGGCAGAGGGCCTTCTCGGTGGTGGCGCCTGCCCTGTGCAATGCCCTCCCATCAGATGTCAAAGAGATAAACAACTACCTGACGTTCAGAAGACATCTGAAGGCAGCCCTGTTCAGGGAAGTTTTTAATGTGTGACATTTTAGTGTATCTTTGGTCTTTGTTGGAAGCCGCCCAGAGTGGCTGGGGAAACCCAGCCAGATGGGCGGGGTCCAAATAATAAATATTATTATTATTATCCCACCCCACACTCAAAAGCTCAAAAACTCTGGGCAATCCTCCCCCCAAAAAGCTCAACAATTCTGGGCCATCTCCCCCTTCCCATTTCCTTAAATTTGAGTCCCCCAGAATATAGGTGGTCTTGTACACGGGGGCGTGTTGTACGGCTCCTCAGCCAGAGCTAATTGATTTGTGTGACTTGCTTGCTCATTCATTCTCCCTGTATTTTGTCACTCTCTTTATTGTGCAACCATGAGGAGCTATCCACGGCAGCACTTCTGCAGGGGAGAAAGACAGGGCTGCTTGCTGGAGCAGCTGCCTTAACCTTAATTGCCTGCGTTCTGTCACTTACCTGAGGCTGCTAGCTAGGAAAGCAGTAGGAAAGGAACTTTGCTTTCCAAAGCAGCTGCTTTGGCTCCTGCTGTTCTGGGCCTGACTCTGTCTTTGTCTGGTGAAGTGTCAGAGACTCTGGAGACAGGCAGGAATACAGTGGTACCTCGGGTTAAGTACTTAATTTGTTCTGGAGGTCTGTTCTTAACCTGAAACTGTTCTTAACCTGAAGCACCACTTTAGCTAATGGGGCCTCCTGCCGCCGCGCCGCTGGAGCACAATTTCTGTTCTCATCCTGAAGCAAAGTTCTTAACCTGAAGCACTATTTCTGGGTTAGCAGAGTCTGTAACCTGAAGCGTATGTAACCTGAAACATATTTAACCCAAGGTACCACTGTACCTGCCCCTTGCCCTGTCTTTCTATACGGTGTAGAAAGATAAATTCTCTGAAAAGTACAATAGATAGTCTGCCGCAACATGGCATTGCCACGCAGATGCATGAAAACAGATTCTAAGATTTTGCACCAGTGAATTTGCTCCCGTGAGCCAGTGGCTGCAATCTCAAATGCACCCGAGTCAGACCAGAAACAAAATGAATTTGAAAGATTTGCTTAAGTTGCAGCACAGGAACGATGAAGATAAACACACCCAGCGATATCTGAAATACAAAGAGAGAAAATAATGCATGAGAAAATAATGCGGAGGAGAGCAATTTGTAAAGGGAAAGCATAGTTAGACTAGCAAATAAAGGTTTTTTTTAATTTAAAAAATTGTTATTATGCCCTGATTCAAAACCTCCAGAAAAACCCCTTCTATCAGTTCAAACTAGTTAAAGAGTTACTAAACTGCCTTATAGCAGTTTAACCTGAAGAAGCTGTGTGGACGAAGGAGGAAAGTTGAGAAAGATGAAATGGTTGAACAGGATCCCAAATGGCATAAATCAGAAATTTGTTCAGGAAAAAATAGAGGAGAAGTGTTTAAAATTGAAAAAAGTGATCTCAGCTTGACTAAAGCCTCGCCAAGCTTTCTGTTTCCAGGCAGATGGAGAGACTTTTGTGCCTTTGAAGGAGACAGCTCTGCCTGCTTAAAACCGTGAAACACAGCACTCTGGAGCAATGTTTGCTCCCACTTCGTTCCTGGAGATTCTCTTCTGCCCTGCAAGCAGACACGCGTCTTCGAAAAAGAGGAGTAACAGGATCATATGCCTGTTGTCTTTGTCAAAAAAACGAAGATCATGGCCACTGGTCCCATCACCTCCTGGCAAATAGAAGGGGAAGAAATGGAGGCAGTGAGAGATTTTACTTTCTTGGGCTCCATGATCACTGCAGATGGTGACAGCAGTCACAAAATTAAAAGACGCCTGCTTCTTGGGAGAAAAGCAATGACAAACCTAGACAGCATCTTAAAAAGTAGAGACATCACCTTGCCAACAAAGGTCTGTATGGTAAAAGCTATGGTTTTCCCAGTAGTAATGTATGGAAGTGAAAGTTGGACCATAAAGAAGGCTGATCGCTGAAGAATTGATGCTTTTGAATTCTGGTGCTGGAGGAGACTCTTGAGAGTCCCATGGACTGCAAGAAGATCAAACCTCTCCATTCTGAAGGAAATCAGCCCTGAGTGCTCACTGGAAGGACAGATCCTGAAGCTGAGGCTCCAGTACTTTGGCCACCTCGTGAGAAGAGAAGACTCCCTGGAAAAGACCCTGATGCTGGGAAAGATGGAGGGCACAAGGAGAAGGGGACGACAGAGGACAAGATGGTGGGACAGTTTTCTCGAAGCGACCAGCATGAGTTTGACCAAACTGCGGGAGGCAGTGGAAGACAGGAGTGCCTGGCGTGCTCTGGTCCAGGGGGGTCACCAAGAGTTGGACACGACTAAATGACTAAACAACAACAACAACAACAGGATCATGGGATTGGAAACGGCAGTCTGTCAGAGATGCCATCAGGTTCAGAGGTTGATCATCTGCTGTGCTTGCAGAAGGTCTTGGGTTCAATCCCAGGCTTCCAGACTGAAACCCTGGAGAGGGCTGCTGCCAGTCTGAGTAGACAGTATTGGGCTAGATGTGCCCAATGGTGTCACTCTGTATAATGCAGTTTCTTGTTCTGATTTCTGGGCCTGCCTTTCCGTCTTGCTTCTAGACTGGAGAGAGGCGAACAGCCTAATTTGAGCTCAACAGACACCAGCCCAGGGGAGAGCAGCCACATCAACCTCGAAGCACCCTACTTTCGCCTGCTTGCTCATTTCATTTATTTGTAGATAACTGTACCGCTTAATGTATTAAAGTCTCTCCAAGCAGTTTGTGTTAAAGGGCTTTTAAAATAAAAGTAAAATTCAGCAAACGTTTCCTGAAAACTAGATCAAAACAAAGGAAAAGTGCATGTCACCCGTAAAACTGAGCCCTGCACATACCGGAACAACTGCCTCACGTAATGTGTGCGAGAAATGTCAGCCTTTATGTCCCCGTCTAATTTAATTCCGTGGGATCAGTGTTGGGTTTCCTTCGCGTTGTTTACCCTGAGGCTTTGAGCTCTGTGTGAGCTGGCCGGTCATTCTCCTCTCCCAGGCTCCCAACGCTTGTTGACATTTGTCTCATGCTCTTTCTCGATGAAAAGGTATATTTGGTGTGGCATGAGAAGAACCTGGCTGCTGGGCCAGACCAAAAGCCTGTCTGGTCCAGGGTTGGATTCTCAACCAGAGGCTGATGGAGGAGCCTGCAAGGGGCGCATGGACAGGGCAAGAACACTCTTCCCACTGGTTTCCCAGCAACTCGCATTCGGAGGCACGCAGTCTCTGATCCCAGAGACGGCATGCAGTTAACGTGATCAGTAGCCATTGTCTAGTCACTTTTTAAAGCCATCTGAGATGGTTGCCATCACTACCGTGCTTCCTTTATTCTTTCCCCGAGTCTCCCATCATTCAGCTGTAAGGAATGACCCCGTTGGGTCTTAATAGCATGACAGGAGGAGGAAAACCTCTCCGTAATATCCAGGCATAGTTTTATGTATCAAGCCCACATCCTTCTGCCCAGGCTGCAAGGCCCTTGGTCTTCGCTTCACACCTTCCTCCTGGCAGAAATGCATTCCTCAGCTGGAATGTGGCCTTCTGTCAGATAGAGGTCGTCTCCAAACCATCCCCTTCTCACCATTTTATTATTCTGGGAATTGTGATAGTGTCTCTTTCTTGCTGGGAAGGAGATAAGTGCTTGTGTGCTGTTGGGGTAAAACCTTTGTGTGCAGGATGGAATGTAGCCTGCAGCCTCGGTTCCCAAGTTTTTCTCTACTCTTGAGCTGTTTCAAAATTGCTGATGGCGGAACACTTAATTTTTATTTTATTTTTTTCCTGCCTGTCACAGCAAGTGCAATGCGCTGTGTTAGATGCTGCATGGTTTGAAATCCCATCTGAATGGCTTATTTCGTTTCTTATGTATTGCATTTTATCCATAGGATTCAAGCGGCAAGGCAATGTAAGATGCAAAATAAAAATGTAATTAGCAATCAATACTACTACTACTACTACTACTAATTTATTTTTATCCCGCCCTCCCCAGCCGAAGCCGGGCTCAGAGTGGCTAACAATAATAAAAGTAACACAGCATTCTAAAATCAATTCATTCTAAAATCAATTCAGAATCAAATTAATGGCAACCATTGGGCTAGTGTTCTGTGAGGATTACCAAAGGAGGGGGTCAGACTGTGCCTTGGCCAAAGGCCTGGTGGAACAGCTCTGTCTTGCAGGCCCTGCGGAAAGATGTCAAGTCCCGCAGGACCCTAGTCTCTTGTGACAGAGTGTTCCACCAGATCGGGGCCACAGCCGAAAAAGCCCTGGCTCTGGTTGAGGCCAGCCTAACCTCCCTGTGGCCTGGGACCTTCAGGATGTTTTATTTTGAAGACAGTAAGGTCCTCCATGGGACATACCAGGAGAGGCGGTCCCGTAGGTACGAGGGTCCTAGGGTTTTAAAGGATAAAACCAGCACCTTAAACCTGATCCTGTACTCCACCAGGAGCCAGTGCAGCTGGTATAGCACCGGGTGAATGTGATCTCGCAGCGAGGACCCCGTAAGGAGTCTCACCGCGGCATTCTGCACCCGCTGGAGTTTCTGGGTCAGTCTCAAGGGCAGCCCCACGTAGAGTGAGTTACAATAATCCAGTCTGGAGGTGACCATCGCATGGATCACAGTGGCGAGGTCAGGGCGAGAGAGGTAAGGAGCCAACTGCTTAGCTTGGCAGAGATGAAAAATAGGGATATTTAACGCGATGGATATGCGTAGATGTTCCATGGAGCTTGCAGACCACTTGGGGACCCCCTGTCTTGTGTACAAGCCACATCCATTGAGCCTCCCACTTCCAGAGCCCCACCAGCCCCCACCAAGCGATCCCCAGATTCCTGGGTCATGAGGCAGACTAGGGCTGTAATAATAATAATAATAATAATAATAATAATTTATTATTTATACCCTGCCCATCTGGCTGGGCCTCCCCAGCCACTCTGGGCGGCTTCCATAAAAACCAAAAATACACTAAAATATCACACGTTAAAAACTTCCCTGAACAGGGCTGCCTTAAGATGTCTTCTGAATGTCAGGTAGTTGTTTATCGCTTTGACATCTGCTGGAAGGGCGTTCCACAGGGCGGGCGCCACTACCGAGAAGGCCCTCTGCCTGGTTCCCTGTAGCTTTGCTTCTCACAATGAAGGAACCGCCAGAAGGCCCTCCGCGCTGGACCTCAGCGTCCGGGCAGAATGATGGGGGTGGAGACGCTCCTTCAGGTATACTGGACCGAGGCCGTTTAGGGCTTTAAAGGTCAGCACCAACACTTTGAATTGTGCTCGGAAACGTACTGGGAGCCAATGTAGGTCTTTCAAGACCGGTGTTATATGGTCTCGGCGGCCGCCCCCAGTCACCAGTCTAGCTACCGCATTCTGGATTAGTTGTAGTTTCCGAGTCACCTTCAAAGGTAGCCCCACGTAGAGCGCATTGCAGTAGTCCAAGCGGGAGATAACCAGAGCATGCACCACTCTGGTGAGACAGTCCGCAGGCAGATAGGGTCTCAGCCTACGTACCAGCCTACGTAAGCTTTAATTAACTGCTAGATTAATCACTGAGAATTGCTCCCTCTATGTGTGTTTTTAATTGCAGAGTGAACCTTGCCTCGCAATTGATAGGCAGAGTTGGGATTGTTCAGCAGTTATCCCTTTCAGTCTGCAGAAACTCATTTCATTTCCCTTATGCTAACATAGTTTGAGGGGGTAGCAAATTAAAGATGTGCGGTTTTGGGCAGGCGTCCTTGTTCCCTAAACCACCTGCCAGTTTTGCATTTCAGGGTGAGAGATGAGAATGACTTCCTTCTAGCAATCCAAAACAAGAGGCAACTGAATCTGACAATGATCAGACGAAAACTGGAGCCGTCACAATCTCTTAAATCTGGATCTCCTGCAATACTTGTTGGCT
Organism: Podarcis raffonei; assembly: GCF_027172205.1. Taxonomy (NCBI): domain Eukaryota; kingdom Metazoa; phylum Chordata; class Lepidosauria; order Squamata; family Lacertidae; genus Podarcis; species Podarcis raffonei. The sequence goes on along the minus strand of NC_070610.1, from coordinate 75,566,115 downwards.
TTGCTGATGCTGCTTTGATGTGTTACTAATAATAGGAAATCATATTCTAGGTTCCTCAACATGACAAAGCACACTTATCAGGAAGTAAACGCTCCTGAACTCAGTGTGACCTCATTCCGGGTAGATGTGTTGAAGACCGGGTTGCAGATTATCTCCCGGTCGAAAAGCAACAACTCCTTTCCTCCAGCCTCCTTACAAAAGCGTCTTCAAAAGATTAGGATACGAAATCAAATCACTTAACTAGTAAATGGCTGGCTAAAATCCGCAAGCGCTCAAGTTCAGTTTAGTTCCGCCTTTGTGTGGCATTTGATGTGTCTTTTTTTATTCCTCGTATCAGTTGCAATAACTGTTGTTGTGGAAAGAAAGAAAAATCTGGTCAAAGAAAGTGTTGGAAGGTGACTCTGAGGATCATCTAGGGCAGGCATCCCCAAACTCGGCCCTCCAGATGTTCTGGGACTACAATTCCCATCATCCCTGACCACTGGTCCTGTTAGCTAGGGTTGATGGGAGTTGTAGTCCTAAATCATCTGGAGGGCCGAGTTTGGGGATGCCTGATCTAGGCCAGCCTTTCTCAACCTGTGGGCTCAGATGTTGTTGAACTACAACTCCCATCACCCCTAGCTAGCAAGGCCAGAGCTCAGGGACGATGGGAGTTGTAGTCCAACAACATCTGGGTACCCACAAGTTGAGAACTGCTGATAGGCCAAGGTCTCCCAAACGTGGGTCTCCAGCTGTTTTTGAACTACAACTCCCATCATCCCTAGCTATCAGGACCAGTGGTCAGGGATGATGGGAATGGTAGTCCAAAAACAGCTGGAGGGACAAGTTCAGGAAACCCTGAATCCTAGTCCAACCCCCTGCCTGCAATGCAGGAATATGCACCTGTCCCTTATGGGAACCAAACCTGCAACCTTGGCATTATCAGCACCTTGCTCTAACTAGCTGAGCTATTCCTCACCACATCTCTGTCTTTTGTGTATAAAGAAAGAAGAGAAGCTAATGATAAAGGGAATTTTTTAATCGTTAAACTGTGGGATCCTCCCCAGAGTTGCAGCGATAGCCTTATCTTCCTCCTGGAATTTGCCTAATCCTCTTTTAAAGCCATCCAAATCGGTGTCTGTCAGTGGATATTGCTTAGGAAGCATGGGCTCTGTGCTAGCTCACCATATTGGATGCAACATCCCTCTTAGTGCCAATTGCTGCGCATTCCAGTACACCTTCTCTCGCGTCCTGCTTGCAGGCTCCCATCCCATAATCATCTGGTTGTCCATGACGGGAAACGGGGGAGTGGGCTAGAACGATCCAGCTGCACCCTTTTAATATTTTTCTGCTAAACCTTCACAGCAAACAAAAGAGAACACAAAGCTAACACATCATAAACTATCCATTATCCAGGTCATTCCCCGCCAGAATTTAAAACAAAATTTAGATGCTATAGCCAGAACCTTGTTGCGGTTAATGAGTAGAAATTATATCTGTTGCTGATCTGACCCATGTCCGGGAGGGGCCTTATCTAGCCAGCGAAGAAATGCGCTCCTCTCTTCTGAGAAAACTTGGAGAACAAAAGGAGGGTTGTGTGGGGTGTAATCTTAAGTGGTTCTTAGCCCCTAGGTGAGGCTGAAGGTATTTTCCAGCGGAGTGCCGAACGTTTTGCAGGTGCAAGCACTTCCCAACGCAGGGATGGGATGGGAAATTTTCAGGCATGGGACGTCCTCAGGGCTCTCGCAGAAGCGCTGCTCGGGGGCCCTGTGTCGCAACGGCTAACCTCTGATCTTGCCAAACCCGCTAGAGGAGAGACTGCAATCTGCATGTTAAGGAGGTGTGTGTGGGACAGGGACTGCAGGCGACTTGCTCCAGGCCCTCTGAGAAGAATGCGGCTGCTGGCACGTCACCAAGGATGCTCTCTGGCTATGTGAGCAGAAACAGGCCTCTGCACAAAACCGGAAAGGGGCAGTGGTCTGTAAAAAAATAAATTGATGCTTCCATGCACAAATAGTTTGCAACGCAGGCGTGGCTGTTTTGTGGCCAGCGGTACGGCTGTCACATTTGAGGGTTGGCATTCGTCTATCTCAGGAGACAACGGAGGAGTGTGCCTTTGGCCGTGAGGTCAAGCTGTTGGCAGACTGCAGCACCTGCTGCGGCTGCAGAGACCGATGCAGGAGTGACATGTTTCGCAGCCGGGGCAAAGGAAGGCGTCCGGTTCTGCAGATGCACCAGGGCGTTTCTTCTCCTCCTCTGGTCCTAGAAATGGGCTGTATAAATGGCAAAACGGGCCCTAGCTCAGGGGGAGCACATCTCTTTGCACGCAGAAGCTCCTGGGTCCAACGGGTTAGGAATGTCTCCAGCCTCATGCCCTGGAGAGCAGCTGCCGGCCAGTGTAGCCAATACTGTGCTAGATGGAATAGCGGTCTGACTTGAGCATAAGGCAGTGTCCTGTCTAAAGGATCACAGAGAGAAAAGCCTTCAACGTTTACGGGTCCTGGTGGCTGCGAGTCCTGGTGGTTGAGTTTCCTAGTACAGTGATACCTCGGGTTAAGTACTTAATTCGTTCTGGAGGTCCGTTCTTAACCTAAAACTGTTCTTAACCTGAGGCACCACTTTAGCTAATGGGGCCTCCTGCTGCCGCTGCTGCATGAATTCTGTTCTCATCCTGAAGCAAAGTTCTTGAGGTACTATTTCTGGATTAGCGGAGTCTGTAATCTGAAGCGTTTGTAACCCAAGGTACCACTGTACTGCCTGCAGGTGTTGAGGATTGCATTTGGGACCTTTTGATTTATGCCAGATTAGCTCAGTTGGATAGAGCACAGTGCCGATAACACCAAGGTCGTGGGTTCAATAGCCATGCAGACCACCTGCGTATTCTTACATATTCCTGCATGATCCTCAGGGTTCCATCTTTAAAGGTAAAGGGACCCCTGACCGTTAGGTCCAGTCGTGGCCGACTCTGGGGTTGCGGCGCTCATCTCGCTTTACTGGCCGAGGGAGCCGGCGTACAGCTTCCAGGTCATGTGGCCAGCATGACTAAGCCGCTTCTGGCGAACCAGAGCAGCGCACGGAAACGCCGTTTACCTTCCCGCCAGAGCAGTACCTATTTATCTACTTGCACTTTGACGTGCTTTCGAACTGCTAGGTTGGCAGGAGCTGGGACAGAGCAACGGGAGCTCACCCCGTTGCGGGGATTCGAACCACCGACCTTACGGTTTTACAAATGCAGGGAAACCTGCCTGTCATTTCCCCACGGGCACCTGGTTGGCCACTGCGAGAACAGTATGTTGGGCCTTTGATCCTGCAGGGGGCTTCTGATATTCTTTTTGCAGTGCATCTCTTCTTTGCACAGTCCCACTGTTTGTTTGTGTCTTGCTTTTCTACTTGGCTCTGCCCTGGCAAATATATCAGTCACTTTGTGCCATCTCTCATATGCCTTTCCCCCTCACACTGGTGGACCTGGTGCTTAGCTCCCCAACATACATGCCAACCTCCCCACCGCCAAATTGAAGAGCTGCTGCTGCACTTGGGTCCATCCTGTGGACATCCCATAATGCGCGCCTGGTTGGCCACCATGAGAACAAGATGCTGGGCTAGATGGGCTGCCGACCTGATCCTGCATGATTCTTAGAATCATCGAATTGTAGAGTCGGAAAGGACCACCAGAGTCATCTAGACCAACCTTCTGCAAAGGCAGGAATCTTTTGCCCAATGTGGGGCTCGAACCCATAACCCTGAAATTACGAGTCTCATCATGCTCTGCTGACTGAGCTATCCAGGTAAGACTTCACATCCCTAATCCACAAAAGCTTTTCCCGCAATATATTTGATAGTCCTTATAAAGTAGCGCAAGACTCGTTTGGGCTGCGTCACTGGACTTGCCTGCAGCGATGGCTGGTGCCCGGTGGGACTGGAAGGGGGGGGGAAGGACCACAGCAGGCGGAGCCAGCGTGAATGAGAGGCGGAGCCACAGCTCAATGAGAGGCGGAGCCAACTAATGCTAGTTAATACCCCATATCCCCCTGCTCTTTGGCAAGGGGGCACCACTCTCCCACTCACACAAGGCAGTCCCATATCTAGAGGGAAGTAAGGAACCCAAGAGTCCCACAGGCTGATTCAGTTCTTCAAAGGCAACACAGAGGAGGAGGTTGATTCCAGCTGGCAGCGCCACCCCCTGGACTGGTTGTAAGTAAGTACCAAAGCAGGCAAGGACAGGCAGGTGGGCTGAAGTTTGTTGGACAGCTGGTTGCCCTGATAAGTTTACAAGGACCCTACTGGTTGCAGTGGCGAACTCTGATCTCTGCAAACTGAATGTGAATTTTGGGAAGCTGTGTCACTTACTTGGGAAAGTCAAAAGCTGCTAAAAAAAAATCACCCCAATTCCTTCCTTCCTTTTCCTTCCTTCCTTCCTTCCTTTTCCTTCCTTCCTTCCTTTCTGTTGCAGAGAGTTTCTTTTAAGAGCAGTTGAGAGTCTGAACTGGAGAGGGTTTTGAAGGAGTCTCCAGGTCCGTTCTCCTCTTAAGAGGCGGCTTGGGATCTGTTGGGTGCTGGGCTTTCTTGCAAAGAATACTGGGTGGGTTGGATTTTGGTATCTGTTTGTCTGTCTATCTATCTATTTCATTTGCATCCCATCCTTGCTCCTAGTGGAGCCCAGGGTGGTAAACAGATCAAGTTGGTAGCTTCTAAAACTCTTAACCTTGGGGTCGTGAATTCAACCCCACAGATTCCTGAATTGCATGGGGTTGGACCAGATGACTCTGGTGCTCCCTTCCAACTCTACAATCTATGAACTCCCAGCAGCCAGCAAGGCCAATCAGGAATAAGATGGTGAGAAGTGTAATCTGCAAGCCTTTGGAGGGCTGTGGGGTCCCCTTTCCCTCTATAAGGCAGCGAAGATCCTGTTGGTGGAGCACAGTGGCTCCTCTCCCTCCCTCCCTCCCAATAATACTGTAATCCAAGGACAACCAACAGAAGCTGAATGTTGTGCTATTCCACTCATTGCATAGTTAAATTATGAAACTCACACCTGTTTTCTTGGTGTTTTTGTAAAAAAAAAAGTTCAGCAACAACTTTGGGGTTGGTCAAAAAAGAAAAAGAAAAAAAGCCCAACAATTTCGAGGTGTCCTGGCAACCCTAAAACCACTTTGAGGTTTCCACACTTAAGCGACATAAACAACAGGTAAATAATAAGGGAAAATAAGCGTGCTCCCCAGAGATCCGAATTCCAAAGGGAAGCTTTCTCCCTCCTTATCCGTGCAAAACGAATTATTATTATTAAATTAATTTGTGTACCACCCGTCCCCCGCAGGCATAGGAGGCAACTCCTAGGGGCCGAGGTCCTTTGGCCCCCCCCTTAAATATTTGAGGGAGTGGGTCCCCTCAAAGTTGATAGGCATTACAAATGGTGTTTGTGCGTGATCTTATGATCGATTATGTTGGGTGGGGCTGACATGGCCCCTTCTATGGGTGTAGCCAGGATTTATGATGGTCGGGCAAGTTTGTAGGAGCAGAGTGATTTATGTTGATTTGGGGGGCATCTGCCTCCACTGCCCCCTTTGGCTACGCCCTTGGCCCCCTCCCCAACATTTTAACCAAGTCGGCACTCTGCCCGTGGATCTCAGATCGGTTCTGTATCCCCCTCCCCACTCCGGGGCGCAGCCTTCCTGCGCAAAGAGGCGCTGGGTCTTGCTCGACGGCTGCTGCGCGCAATTGCGCCTCCTTTTGGAAAGCGCCCCCAGGGGGCCCGAGCGCAGCCGGCCTCTCCTCCCTCCGCCTTCCGCGCCTCCTTGGGGAGAGCCTCGCCGCGGGAAGCGCGCTAGGACCGGCGCGGGAGGGAGGGAGGGAGGTGTGTCCCTCGGCGCGGCTGCCGCCGCCGCTTCTGCTGCGCCTCCGCCGCCGCCTCCTCCTGCTCCTCCTCGGCCGTCCCTTCCCCTTTCCACCCTCCGCAACCCGGGCCGATGCGCGGGCGCTTTCAGTTCGGGCTGCTCTGCTCCTTCCGACGGCGGCGGCGGCGAGGCGGCAGGCGTGGCGCGCCTCGGCGATGGTGTGAAGCGCAGCCCCGGAGCGGCGGCGGCGGCGATGGCAACGGCGAGGCGCGTCTTCCACCTCCAGCCATGCGGTGAGCTCCTGCTTTTGCCGGGGCGGGCGGAGGCGGAGGCAGGAAGGAGCTCGGGCAGCCGCAGCAGCCGGCGAAGGTGCCCCTCGCCCGGCGGGGTCACGGGCCAGCTGTTGCAGCTCGCTTGCAAAGTTGCAGCTCCTCCCCGGAGCGCTTTTTGCAACTGCGCGCTCCGTCCGGTTTCTGGGGGCAAACACTCCCAGCTCTTCATAAAAAAAGAGGGCTGACGGTTCCCCCCGCTTCCGCAACTTTGGGAAGACTTCCTCACCCCCTGAAAAGCCCACAAAACCGTCCTCCTCCAGTTTGGCTTTTGCACGGCTTGCTGCCGTGCTCTGCAAAGTTTTGCAAGCGAGCGAAAGAGGCGAGCTCGCTTTGCGCACGCAGAAGGGGAAGCAAAAGGGAAGCGGCCGTTTTTTGACAGGAGGATGGAGGGGAATTTAAACAAAAGGGAGGGCAGGTTTCGCTGCGCGTAAACAACCCCGAGCAAGTAGGCAGATCCTCTACTGGCCCGTGTCAAGGTGGTTTTTTTTTTGCGGTTGGGAGAAGAGGCACATACAAAAATTAAAGGGTTTGGAGAGGTCGGGTGGGGGCGCTTCTTCTTGGCCAGCCGCAACTCCCCAAAGTTCTGCGGAGCGAGCAGCGAGCTCTCCTTTTTGCTCCTAGCTTAAGGCGACAAGAGGTTCGAAGCCTTTGTCAAATACTGGGTTTTCAAGCTATTGTTAGTGAAAAGGGAGTGCTGTTTTGGCAACATCCAGCGGTATTTTCTGTACTTGACTTTTTAAAGACAAAACAAAACATAATGGGCTTTAGTTGCTGCAATTGCTCTTGTTGAAATAAGGTAGTTGATGGTCTTCGAGTTATTTGCAAGCGAAACAGAGGCAGTGGATGTTGTGCAATTCAGTTTGTTTTTGGTTTTTAAAGCGGTTATCAGCACTTCCTTGAGTCTTTTGTTTTGTTTTTTTGAGGTTGCTGGGTTTCCCCCCCTCCTCGCCTCCCTTTCCTTAGAAGCAAAGTGACTCCGGTATAATCTTGTGGGGGGAACTTATCCAGCGTTAGACCATTGGAGTGAACGGGGCGATTCTTATCCCTACTTTTGCAGGATGCACAAATCCCATTCATTCCCTTTTCTGGCCTTCTGGTTGTTTTGCTCCTCAGCAAAAAGAGCTGTAGGTGGCAGAGCAGTTCAGCTCATTGGGGACTCACAAATCTTGACCGCTGCAAGCATTTCCTGTAAGGTGTCCAGTCCCGGGGTGTGTGTGGCTGACCAATATATGGGTTGCAAAAGGTGCCATTAATTCTGCGAGGCCCTTTCCAAACAGGTGCACCTGTTCTCTTTTTATAGCTACAGTGGTACCTCAGGTTAAGTACTTAATTCGTTCCAGAGGTCCGTACTTAACCTGAAACTGTTCTTAACCTGAAGACCACTTTAGCTAATGGGGCCTCCTGCTGCCGCCATGCTGCCGGAGCACGATTTCTGTTCTCATCCTGAAGCAAAGTTCTTAACCTGAAGCACTATTTCTGGGTTAGCGGATTCTGTAACCTGAAGCGTATGTAACCAGAAGCGTATGTAACCTGAGGTACCACTGTATATTCTTTGCCTCTTGTTACTAGAATTACCTGCCTTGGGGTAGCCACAATATCGGAACCCAAGTGGACTTCTGGGATTATCCAGCTGAGTATAAAGACAATTGTTTGTGTTGATGATGGTCAACGCTAATTATCTGATAGCCTTTGCTGTTTGCAGCTTCTTGTGCTTCATGTGAAACTGTCAGCTTCTCCAGGTTGTTCTATTCTGCAGCTGCTAAACCAGATGAGGGTTTGAGCCAATGAGTCTCAAAGCCTTTCTGAGTTAGGGATTTCCCCTGCATGTGAAGACAGGCTCCGTTGGTGTGAGTGGATGAGAACGGTAGTGGGTCCAGTGGTCAAGAAGGCGGTTTTTGCACTGGCTGAAGTAGAGGGAAGTGAGCGGCAGGTGGGGCTCGTACACCTGGGAAGGAAGCCCATCTAGGAGAAGGAAAGCTCTGATCCTAAACCTCCGCTGTCTTGTGGGATAGCTTCGGGAGAAGAAAAGGGTAAGGCAGAACTTTCCAAACTTTTCATGTTGGTGACACACTTTTTAGACATGCATCATTTTGCGACACAGTGGGGAGCGTCCGTGCGACACACCTAGACACTGCCGCTGATGCACTAATGTGTCTTGAGACACAGTTTGGAATGCTCTGGGCTAAGAAGTACAGAGGTGCCTTGGTTCTCGAACGGCTTAGTTGTCGAACAAATCGGTCCCGAATGCCGCAAACCCAGAAGTAAGTGTTCCAGTTTGCGAATGTTTTTCGGAAGCCAAACATCTGACGTGGCTTCCACTTAGCAAGCTCCTGCAGCCAATCGGAAGGCGTGCCTTGGTTTTCGAATGGTTTTGGGAGTCGAACAGACTCCCAGAACATATTAAGTTCGAGAACTAAGGTACCACTGTGAACCCTACACAAATCCAGAGTTGGGTCCCTAAGACAGTTGGATGGCGCCTTCTACTCCTCCTTCTGGCAACTCCTGCAGCTACGTTGGTGCATCTTGCTCTGATTTCCTTTGGACCACAGCAGTGAGGCCAAGAGGGGGGTCTTGTCACCTGGGCAGCCCAGGACCTCCAGACACACTGCTCAGGCTTGCGCCCCCCCCGGGGGTCACTTTGAAAGCTGCAAATACAGTGGTTTGACTTCACCCCCAGAGGCACACTCCATTGTCACTCGAAACAGATTAGGATTTCAGTTCGAGACATTGAGTCTCAAGGTCGTGGGTTCGACCCCCATGTCGGGAAAAGATCCCTACATTGCAGGGGGTTGTGCTATTACTATTATTTATTAAATTTTTATACCGCCCTTCATCCGAAGGGCAAGCCAGTGTGGCAGAATGGTTATAGTGTGTTGGACTATGACCTGGGAGACCAGGGTTCAAATCCCCACATGAAGCACACTGGGTGACGTTGGGGTGGTTGCCATCTCTTAGCCTAACACTGCTGGTGTTGAGGGTTGAGGCTGCAGCGATGATGAGCTGGTGAGTCACAGCGGAGGTTGAAAAGTGTTGCAATTAGGGAGATCCACAATCACTACTTGGGATGGCGGCGGCATTTGTGGTCGGCCAATTATACTGAGAGAGAAAAGGGGAGTTATCTCTTCAAAACCAATGAATAATATTTCATCAAATGGAGTGGCAGGTGGAAGCTGAGAAAGATCTAGAATGCTATCTTGGATTTCTCCCTTGGTTTCTGATAAAAAGGTTTGGCTATGAAACGGGGTTTTAAAAGAGGTCTCGGATTTGTGTTTGCACAATAAACTGTGGTTTCTTGTTGTTGTTTAGTCGTTTAGTCGTGTGACGCTTCGTCACCCCCTGGACCAGAGCACGCCAGGCACTTCTGTCTTCCACTGCCTCCCGCAGTTTGGTCAAACTCATGTTGGTTTCTTCGAGAACACTGTCCAACCATCTCGTCCTCTGTCGTCTCCTTCTCCTTGTGCCCTCCGTCTTTCCCAACATCAGGGTCTTTTCCAGGGAGTCTTCTCTTCTCATGAGGTGGCCAAAGTCTTGGAGCCTCAGCTTCAGGATCTGTCCTTCCAGTGAGCACTCAGGGCTGATTTCCTTCAGAATGGATCGGTTTGATCTTCTTGCAGTCCATGGGACTCTCAAGCGTCTCCTCCAGCACCATAATTCAAAAGCATCCATTCTTCGGCAATTGGCGAGTAGGCCACTGGTGGTATATGCTGCTCAGTTGCTCCGGCTTAGCTCTTCTCCTAGAGAGAGCAAGATGAACAAATCGGACCAGCAGCAAACCATGGTTTATGTTTAGGAGCAGCCAGCCACTACCAAGTATTTAACCATAACTAGAAGCCAAGGTTAGTTGTGGATTCCGGGTTTGTTCTTCCTGCTTGCGTTAGAGGAGAAGGAATGCAAGAGTGCTTGGGCAGTGTCAGTTCTCTGCTTTTTCACAGTAAACCATGACTTGCCAGAAACCATCGCTTTTCGTAATGCATGAGTGCAGCCTTTATTTTGCAATGTTTTTGAGAGCTGGCTACCCTAGAAAAACTAAAGCTGGCAAACCTGGTGCAGTACTTCCAAGCTGCAGAGCAGCTTTCAGCAGTTTGCTCGGCTGTCTGTTCCTGCACTCGAGAGAAGTTTTAATTGTTGGGCACTTTTTCCTGCCCCCCGACAATCCTGTAGTCTCTGCAGGTGTGTTCTTGTCTCTTGAAGGCCAAGCAAATTGCCTAGATCCGTGGTACAAAATGAATAAATCTTATACCTGTCCACGCTTCAGGGAATATATTTTCTAACACGCACAGGATGTACTGTTCTGTGCTGATGGAGAGCTGTAAATATCCAGTTTTACATGAGCAGTCATCACTTCCTAAAGTGAAGCCTCTTGCTTGTAGGCGTCACTCCAAAATCACAGCATGTAGGATACATTAAGCAGCTCATATGGATGGCATTTGGTTGGCAGTGGGGCTGGAAGACCTTGACCTTTCTCTTCTCCTTCCTCCTCCATTGTAGAACTTGTAATTATGTACAGGAATGATAATTTGGGGAAGGGCCACAGCTCAGTCATAGAATTGTAGATTTGGAAGAGACCCTGAGGGTCATCTCGGCCAACCCCCTGCAGTGCAGGAATCTCAACACGCAGTTGGTCTCCCATCCAATTTGAAAGCATACTGGACCCTGCTTAGCTTTGCAAACGTGCCAGCAGACTATCCTGAGCTTAGATATTCCAATTGTCAGACTCAGGCCTCATCTGTGTTGCACATTTAAAGCTGTATCATACCACTTTAAGTAGTACTGGCTTCCCCCAGAGAATCCTGGGAGGTGTAGTTTGTTACGGGTGTGGAGAGTTGTTAGCAAACCCATTTTCCCTTTGTAGAGCCACACTTCCCAGAGTTCCCAGGGAAGAGAGATTGATTGTCAAACAAAGGTCGGCGGTTCGAATCCCCGCGACGGGGTGAGCTCCCATTGCTCGGTCTCTGCTCCTGCCAACCTAGCAGTTCAAGAGCACGAAGTGCTAGTAGATAAATAGGTACCACTCCGGGAGGAAGGTAAACGGCATTTCCGTGCGCTGCTCTGGTTTTTCCAGAAGCGGCTTAGTCATGCTGGCCACATGACCCGGAAGCTGTACGCTGGCTCCCTCGGCCAGTAAAGCGAGATGAGCGCCGCAACCCCAGAGTCGGCCACGACTGGACCTAATGGTCAGGGGTCCCTTTACCTTACCTAACATCGCTCAGCACCCTGAAAAAACTACAGTTCCCAGGATTTGGGGGGGCGCCTCTCCTGGTATGCCCCGCGGAGGACCTTAAGGTCCACAAATGACAACATTTTGGAGGTCCCAAGTCGCAAGGTGGTTAGATTGGTCTCAACTAGGGCCAGGGCCTTTTCAGTACTGGCCCCGACTTGGTGGAACACTCTGTCCCCAGAGACCAGGGCCATGTGGGACTTGACATCTTTCCGCAGGGCCTGCAAGACAGAGCTGTTCCACCTGGCCTTTGGTTTGGACTCAGTCTGACCCTTATGTTTCCCTCCCCTTATGGGTTTTGATCTGTGGGCTACTATTAAAATGAGGCTGCATTTTAAATTGTATTTTAACCTGTATTTTAAATTGGGTTTTTCTTCTTCCCCCTATTATGTTTTTATTGTAATTTTACTGGTGTTAGCCACCCTGAGCCCAGCTCTGGCTGGGAAGGGCGGGGTATAAATAAAATTTTATTATTATTATTATGACTGTTTAAAGTGGGGGAGAGTGCTTTCAATGTATATTGCAGATGCGGCCTCAGCAAAAGGCAGTTTCCTGTCTTCCTAAGTGGATGATTATTCATCTTTTTTTGCAAAACATGTCTTCTTTCTGAAGGTTCTGTTCTGCTTTTATCTGTGCCCTTTCCTTCAGAGCAAACCTGCCTGGAATATGATTCTTGTTACAGATTGTCATGTACTCATAAGGAAGGGATGCATTTGTTGTTGTTTAGTCGTTTAGTCGTGTCCGACTCTTCGTGACCCCATGGACCAGAGCACGCCAGGCACTCCTGACCTCCACTGCCTCCCGCAGTTTGTTCAGACTCATGTTTGTAGCTTCGAGAACACTGTCCAACCATCTCATCCTCTGTCGTCCCCTTCTCCTTGTGCCCTCCATCTTTCCCAGCATCAGGGTCTTTTCCAGGGAGTCTTCTCTTCTCATGAGGTGGCCAAAGTATTGGAGCCTCAGCTTCAGGATCTGTCCTTCCAGTGAGCACTCAGGGCTGATTTCCTTAAGAATGGATGCGTTTGATCTTCTTGCAGTCCATGGGACTCTCAAGAGTTTCCTCCAGCACCATAATTCAAAAGCATCAATTCTTCTGCGATCAGCCTTCTTTATGGTCCAGCTCTCACTTCCATACATCACTACTGGGAAAACCATGGCTTTAACTATACGGACCTTTTTTGGTAAGGTGATGTCTCTACTTTTTAAGATGTCTAGATTTGCCATCGCCTTTCTCCCAAGGAGCAGGTGTCTTTTAATTTCGTGACTGCTGTCACCATCTGCAGTGATCATGGAGCCCAAGAAAGTAAAATCTCTCACTGCCTCCATTTCTTCCCCTTCTATTTGCCAGGAGGTGATGGGACCAGTGGCCATGATCTTCGTTTTTTTGATGTTGAGCTTCAGACCATATTTTGCGCTCTCCTCTTTCACCCTCATTAAAAGGTTCTTTAATTCCTCCTCACTTTCTGCCATCAAGGTTGTGTCATCTCCATATCTGAGGTTGTTGATATTTCTTCCGGCGATCTTAATTCCGGCTTGGGATTCATCCAGCCCAGCCTTTCGCATGATGAATTCTGCATATAAGTTAAATAAGCAGGGGGACAATATACAGCCTTGTCGTACTCCTTTCCCAATTTTGAACCAGTCAGTTGTTCCATATCCAGTTCTAACTGTAGCTTCTTGTCCCACATAGAGATTTCTCAGGAGACAGATGAGGTGATCAGGCACTCCCATTTCTTTAAGAACTTGCCATAGTTTGCTGTGGTCGACACAGTCAAAGGCTTTTGCATAGTCAATGAAGCAGAAGTAGATGTCTTTCTGGAACTCTCTAGCTTTCTCCATAGTCCAGAAGGCATGCATATGTCCACACAAACACACACAAACCTACCTGTAGGGGAGTCTGGCAAATCTTTGCTTCCTTCATTTCTGCCCCCCACTCTCAACAAGATTGGGCATGCCACATTTCCTCTGTTGTTGTTTTTTGTGCTTTCGTTCGTGGCAATAATATTTGTGGATTGGTAGTTGTCAATAATTTAAAAATGCATTGCCTTGGACTTCCTGGGTGGCCAGATTAATCGGATATGTGGGCCTTTAAGATGCCATTAGAGCCTATCTCCTGTTCTGAAGCCATCTACGGCTTTGCAAGGCGTAGAAATGACAGACATAAACCCCTAGAGCCCAGGCAAATTGCTTGATGTAGGATCTTATGCAAGGTTCCCAACTGACACTTCGTTTGAGGACAGTTTGCATAATTAACTGTTGGGTAACATGCCTGACCCCCATCGCATGCCAGTAAACACATTATCTGACTTGTGTTTTGATTTTGTGTCCCTCCCCGCCCAGAAAAACCCAGCACAAGATCCTTGCATACTTTTGCATATTGCAGAACGTCTCATTCTTGTCACTTGCAAAAATGATGTGTGAGGCTGTTCCTTACATCCGTATGGCTGGAGGGCAAGGATCTGCGGCTTCAGATGTTTCTGTGCCACAGGGACAGATCTATACTTGCCTGGTTTCTTTTCCTGGTTTCCTTTCAAAATTGCAAAACAAAAGTTGCAAATGTTAGGCTGTCCAATAAGTCCAAGAAGTTTGAGCAGAGTTAACACTTTCTATAATATACGGCAAATGGCAATTTTCAAAACAAGCGTCTCTGTCATCCAAGGAACACCTTTTTTTTTTTAAGAGGACAATTTCCTTGTCAGGGAGTCGGTTGCAGAAGGGGAAGCAACAACAGCCCAAGTTGTTGTCTTGCAATTGTCTTAAATAACACATCATTCCAGAGACGTTTTCCGCCCTTTAATTAGATGGATCACAAAGGCGTGGCCCAAACATAATTTGGCTGCTTATTACACAAGCGGGGGGGGGGATGAACGTCTGGTTAGCTAACTTAACCTTTTTCAGAGCTTCAGTTTTCCATCTGTGAAATGGGAACAATCGGCTCCCAAATACAAGTTGCAAGAGAGCCGGTGGGTCTTCTGTTAGCTGGAGATTCTTGCATACAGTGCAAGAACAGCTGTGATTCCTGCATTTTTTGGGGGGGGGTGTCTTGACTGGATAACCCTTTGAGTCTCTTCCATCTCTACAATTCTGTGATTCCACAAATGCCGCGACTGACAATATGAGGAAGTGCCTTAGTTTCAGATCCTGATCACTTTCGTTTCTGCAGAAGAAACTGGTGTAGCTCTATCTTAGCCTTTTCTGACTTGGTACCAGCATTAGAAACTCAGATATATAAGCTAATTGCCAATTGGCACCTTAAACCTTGTTGTTTAGTTGTTTAGTCGTGTCCGACTCTTCGTGACCCCCTGGACCAGAGCACACCAGGCACTCCTGTCTTCCACTGCCTCCCACAGTTTGGTCAAACTCATGCTGGTAGCTTCGAGAACACTGTCCAACCATCTCGTCCTCTGTCGTCCCCTTCTCCTTGTGCCCTCCATCTTTCCCAACATCAGGGTCTTTTCCAGGGAGTCTTCTCTTCTCATGAGCTGGCCAAAGTATTGGAGCCTCAGCTTCAGGATCTGTCCTTCCAGTGAGCACTCAGGGCTGATTTCCTTCAGAATGGATAGGTTTGATCTTCTTGCAGTCCATGGGACTCTCAAGAGTCTCCTCCAGCACCAACCTTAAACCTAGGTCGCCACAATGGAATGTTTAGGTACCATTTCCCCCACAATTGAATTTATTATTATTATTATTACTCATTTCATTTCTATACTGCTTTCTATTTTAAATGAAAAAAATCTCAATGCGGTTTGCAAGACATTAAAACATCAAATAAAAGAATCCAGAATGAAACAAATTCACAAAGAAAAGATTTCAGGTCCTTCTCTAAGTGACATTTTGCTTTCCCCATATTTTATCTACCTACCTAATTTATATAGCTGCCCCATAGCAGAAGTACTCTGGGAAGCCAGTGTGGTTTAGTGGTTAGAGTGTCGGACTAGGACCTGGGAGATCAGGGTTCAAATTCCCACTCGGCCATGACCTTGGACCAGTCACAGCCTCCTAACCTACCTCACAGGGTCATTGTAGGGAATAACCAAGGAGGGGGGTGAACCATATACTCCATGGAGAAAAAGGTGGGATGTACATTCAATAGGTAAGGGATGTGGGTGGCGCTGTGGGTTAAACCACAGAGCCTAGGACTTGCCGATCAGAAGGTCGGCCGTTCGAATCCCCGCGACGGGGTGAGCTCCCGTTGCTCGGTCCCAGCTCCTGCCCACCTAGCAGTTTGAAAGCACACCAGTGCAAGTAGATAAATAGGTACCGCTCCGGCGGGAAGGTAAACGGCGTTTCCGTGTGCTGCTCTGGTTCGCCAGAAGTGGCTTAGTCATGCTGGCCACATGACCCAGAAGCTGTACGCCGGCTCCCTTGGCCAGTAAAGCGAGATGAATGCCACGACTGCACCTAATGGTCAGGGGTCCCTTTACCTTTACATTCAAAAGCTCAGCTCTTTTGCTGACCTGCTTAAGAAAGCCGGAGGGGCCAGCCAGATGGAGGTGTCATTCACCAACTGGGCATTCAGAGATCTCCATATGGTCTCAATTGGACCTGCACCATTTGCAATACGTCCCTGGGGAGTTCCTAGCTTGGTGGCTCCTTGCAGATTTTCATTTGTTTGTTTTGAAATCGTTTTTATTTGATTTTCCAATACAAAATTATACAAAATTCAGATACATATCCATATACAGAGATTCCTCCGAACCCTTTTTAGATTAATTTTTATTAATTCTCCATTATATAATATTTAAACACCTCATCATTATCCATTTTACTTCATTGGCTCTTAAGAGCCTGTCGGCTCCCCTCCTTTCTGCCTCATGGTTTTCAAAGTTCACCTTTATCTCATAGCATTTATAGGTTTTCCAATTTACGTTTCACTCCTTCAGAGTGTCACAATTTTAAAATAAATATACAAAGGGAAGAACAGTTGTCATTACAAGTCTTTTTATGACCCTGCTAGTGTTGTTAATTGCTCACAATAGTCCTTCAGATATTGTATAAATTTACTCCAATCTTTTTGGAATTCTCAGTCACGCTGGTTTCGGATTTTTCCTGTCAATTTTCCTTCGCCAATTCCGCAAAGTCGTCTGCCACTTTTCTTTCATGGGGACTTCTTGTTGCTTCCATTTTTGGGCTATAATAATTCCTGCTGCAGTTGTTGCATACATA
Source organism: Podarcis raffonei (assembly GCF_027172205.1). NCBI lineage: Eukaryota > Metazoa > Chordata > Lepidosauria > Squamata > Lacertidae > Podarcis > Podarcis raffonei. The sequence continues at coordinate 75,549,589 of NC_070610.1, read as the reverse complement.
AACAGTTTTCTTTATCTCCTTTTGTTGTTTTTTTTAAATGATATTTGTTAAAGTTTAACAATTACAAAAAGAAAAGAAAAGCAGACAATAAAAAGTTGCAATACTTCAAAAATAAAAGAAAATACAATAAAAAAAGTACAACAAAGCAATAAGAAAGAAAAAACAAAAACATTTAAAAACAAAAACATTAAAAAAACAACCCATCCAGTATTTTCATATCTTTATCTTTCATTTACTTGTTTCCTTGACTTCCTCACACCTCCCTTTTTTGTATTCTAATTCAATTAGTTGTTTCAGCAAGTCCTTTCCCTCTTTCTCAGATTTTGTTCCACAATTTATCTTAACGCAATTTAACCTTAAATTTTACACTTTGACCCATTAACAATCCATTTTTACTTAATTCTTTATAACCTTTCTGCTAATACCATGTAAGTTCATTCCAGCATCCTTCTAACATTCATTAATTTTTCAATGTTTTTGTAAATATACTTTGAATTTTTCCCAATCTTCTTCCACCGACTCTTTCTTTATCTCCTTTTGGTATCTCTTCTCCCACCATACCCAGTAAAAATGCTTCTGGTTTTTTAACAAAAGTATTGTTATAGGTTTTCTTTAACTCCGATTCCTCCAAATCTCAGGACTTCCCCTGGAGTCCCATTTTAAACATTTAAAACTGCATCTTCTTCCAGACTCTTTATATCAGTCCGTATTTTCCATGGTAATTGTTACACCACAAGTGAAATCAAAATCCTGTCAATGTTTCCATCTGCTTACAGTGGTCTCTTAGATAACTTAGAAATTTCCCCCATTCTTTTGTAAAGTTTTTGTCCTCCTGGTTCCTGAGTTTTCCGGTCAGCTTTGCCATCACCCACAGCCCATAAGCTTGGTTTGTCATTCGTCTCTGGTAGGAAGCACCTTGCAGATATTTTGTTGTTGTTTTTTTAAAAAAACAATTTTATTGAAAATTTAAACAAAACATATTATCCCAAAACATATCATCCTTAATTCCCCTCCCCCATTTTTCCTCCCTCTCCCCTTCCTCCCACACATAACCCACCCTCAGTTCCAGACTTTGGTTTCTCTGTAAATGCTGTCCTCTGCATGTTACAAAGTTGTATAGATCCTTAAATTATATGACTTACTATTATCAATAAAAAGTTTGTGAATGTTTATTCAAAACCTGCCAAGGAGTCCAATTCACTTTGTTGCATCTTCAAATGTTTTGTAAAGGGTTCCCACTCATCTTTAAAATCACAGTTATCCTTGTCCCATAGCTTATGTGTCAATTTTGCCAGTTCTGCATAGTCCATCAATTTTTCTTGCCGTGATTCTTTAGTTTGAGTTTCTTCAGTCTTCCATCCTTGTGCTATTAGGACTCTCACGGCCGTTGTCGCATACATGAAGATGTTTTTCAGCTTTTTTGGCAGGTCTTTCCCTACAATCCCTAGCAAAAATGCTTCAGGTTTTTTAACAAATGTTAGATGGAACATTTTCTTCAATTCATTATATATCATTTCCCCAAATTTTTTAATTACATTACAGCCCCACCACATATGATAAAACGTCCCCTCCTTTTCCTTACACTTCCAACATATATTTGAACTAGTTTTATACATTTTCCCTAACTGCACTGGTGTCGCATACCATCTGTACATCATCTTCATGTAGTTCTCCTTCAACAGGGAACAGTCTGTAAATTTTAAATCCGTTTTCCATAATTTTTCCCAATCTTCCATCATAATGTTGTGACACCTTGCAGATATTTTGGACTCCCAGCCAGCGTGGCTGTTGTGGCTGAGGCTGCTGGGAACTGTAGCCCAAAATATTTCAGCAGGAGGGAAAGGCAATGTTCTTTGTCAAGGTGGGCAGTGCACGGCATGTTGTGGCATTCCCCCGTCGGCTGTTCCTGCTGCGCTTGGAACAGGAAGGTCTGGATTTCTGCCTGCGGCTAAGTGCCGTCCAGGATGGAACCATTTGCTTTTCTTTGGGAGGGTCCGGGAGCGTCTGAGAAGTGGCATGTGCCAATTGCCTCAAGAGTTCGTTGCGGGCACCACGTCAACAGACAGGCGCTCCCTTTGAGAACTGAAGCCGTGGCGCTGCATTGCAGGGAGACTGAGTTGTCAGAACAAGGATGCTCAGGAGCTGTGAGGCACTTTCTGTTTCGCAACTGGGATATTGCGACGTAAGGAATGTTGTCTAACTGGGCATGGGCTGCCCCAAAGTGGACCGTGAGGCCCACGAGCGAATTGTGGGGGCCCTGTGTGCAAGTTGTCAAGCCGGATGTTGCCAGTCCGGGTGTCTTCAGCTCCTCACCTGTTGAGGGTGCTTTGAGAAGACGTCTGAAGGCAGCCCTGTTTAGGGAAGCTTTTAATGTTTGATGCATTACTGTCATACCTCGGGTTGAATGTGCTTCAGGTTGAGTGTTTTCAAGTTACGCTCCGCGGCAACCCAGAAGTAATGGAGCTCGTTAATTCCGGGTTTCGCCGCTCGCGCATGCGCAGGCGCTCAAAATGACGTCATGCGCAGAAGCAGCAAAACGCGACATGTGCAGACACGCAGGCGCATCTTACGTTCTATTCAGGATGAGAACAGGGCTCCGGAACGGATCCCATTCGCATCCCAAGGTACCACTGTACTGTATTTTAATATTTTGTTGGAAGCTGCCCAGAGTGGCTGGGGAAGCCCAGCCAGATGAGTGGGGTAAAAATAAATTATTATTATTATTATTATTATTATTATTATTATTTATTATTATTAAGAAGACACATTGTGAGTGCCGGAGAAAAGGGGCCTTCTCTTCCAGATCATGGGTTTGAACCGCAAAACGACATGCTTATATCAGTCGCCGCCCTGTTAAAAAATGGTCAGAAGTTTGTTGCTTCTGGGAGATGCTCCTCAGCGTCTTCTTAAACTTGTGCACCCCCCCCCCCGATGTTTCTGGGCTGGCAGCTTCCAGCATCCCTGAAACTTTGGCCAATGGGACTTTGCGTATAACAACATCTGGAAAGCCATGTTTTTTCTACCCCAGCTCTAGAACATCTGTAGGGCATTACAGTGGTACCTCAGGTTAAGTACTTAATTTGTTCCAGAGGTCTGTTCTTAACCTGAAAGTGTTCTTAACCTGAGGTACCACTTTAGCTAATGGGGCCTCCTGCTGCCGCCGCACCACCGGAGCATGATTTCTGTTCTCCTCCTGAAGCAAAGTTCTTAACCCGAGGTATTATTTCTGGGTTAGCGGAGTCTGTAACCTGAAGCATATGTAACCCGAAGTACCACTGTAGTAGGTTTTTATATTTTTATATTTGGTGCGAAAAGGGGGGCGCAGGGTATGTGGGTTAAAACATACATTACTGTGGTAGGGTTTTATGTGGGATGGTTTTTGGAAAATTAGAGTGCAAAGCTTTTAATAAATGGATGCAAGGAACCTACAAAAGAGAGGTGTCATCATTTAAGTAGAAGCTCCAGAACTCGTAGGGCACAAGGCTTGTGCTTTGAGAAGCTGATGTGTCTATAAAGGGAGAGATTGAAATTTGAAGGTGGTTTCAGCCGAATGTCTTGTTTATGAGCCTTTTCTTCTCCTGAAGACATCCTGCAAGGCTCACATGTTACTCAAAGTTGGCCCATTGAAATTAATGCGCCTAGCCTAATTATCGTCATTGATTATGGTCTACACTGAGTAAAAGCTAGTTGACTACCACCCGTGGTTCTCAAGTACCATGGTTGGTCCTGCAGAAATTGCAGCTCGCATACAGAAAGTGGGGAAGTTATCGAAAGACCCAAGAGAATAAGTTTTAAAGATTGAAATCGTATTTGCTTATTTCCTGTAATACAGAAATTTCATATTCCTGTAATATTTCAATATGAAACTTTGAAATCCTGCATCACAGTTTGCAGCAAACCATGGTTTCCTGTTGTGTCCAAACCCAGTCAGCCAAAGCTTGCCTCCAAACTGTGGACAGCATCTAGCTAGACAGTTCTGCTAGGGTGAGGACTTAGAGCTGTGTGGAATTTCCCTATCCTATCCTCCGACTTCATGCTCCCTAAATTTGTTTTGGGTTTCCCCCCCAAACCCTTTGGAGGGGATTTAGAGGAGGGAGACATAGGGAAAGGAGAGGGCAGAAATGTTCCACTGCCTGGCTGGGAGTCCTTGCACTCGTGGAATCAGCTTTGTTTTTCAATCCCGGATTGCCAGATTCGGGATGGAATGGCAAACTGGTTTGTCGCATACTGAGGTTATGCCAAATCCCTGTGTCTAATTGGAGGAAGGCATGCAGAACCTCAGCTTGTGTCTGCTTGTTCTCCCCCAAGTTATGTCTTAACAGCCTTTTCATGTGTTGAGATGACACGGTGTCATGATGTTCCTACGCAATCGGATTTCTTGTCTAAAGCACTCTGTCTGCGACAAAAATGTGTAGCTTTGGGGATTCTTTCACAAAACAATTTCAAGATGTATTCTTTTTCAAGTCCGTGCCTTGGTGCATTTTCCCGTTGTGTCCCCAGTGTGATCTGCCCAAGCCAGTCCCTTCATACTTTCTGCAGAAGAATTTCCCAAATCACCATTAGGCTTAAGATCATCCTAAACTAGGGATGAAGGGACACGGGTGGCGCTGTGGGTTAAACCACACAGCCTAGGACTTGCCAATGAGAAGGTTCGCGGTTCAAATCCCCGCGACGGGGTGAGCTCCCTTTGCTCGGTCCCTGCTCCTGCCCACCTAGCAGTTTCAAAGCACAAAAAGTGCAAGTAGATAAATAGGTGCCGCTCTGGCGGGAAGGTAAACGGCGTTTCCGTGCGCTGCTCTGGTTCGCCAGAAGTGGCTTAGTCATGCTGGCCACATGACCCAGAAGCTGTACGCCGGCTCCCTCGGCCAGTAAAGCGAGATGAGCGCCGCAACCCCAGAGTCGGCCACGACTGGACCTAATGGTCAGGGGTCCCTTTACCTTTTAAGCTAGGGATGGGGAACCTGCCGCTCTCCAGATGTTGCTGTAGTCCATCTCCCACCAGCCCCTGCCTGGCATAGCCAGTGGTCAGGGGTGATGGGTGTTGGGGTCCGACAATATCCAGAGCACAATAGGGGACTGGGTTTAGGCAATGGATCTGGCCTTACCTCCCCAACCCTCTTCAGGTTGGGTTTGACAGTTGGGCCCGCTGACAATGATGTCGTGAGCCCTGTGCTTTGCAAGCCCTAACAATCAGCTAATAATGTGCCTGCAAAGCTCTTGCTTGCTTTACCTGCTCCACACCTGATGTCGCATATAAAACGTAGTATGGCTGGTGGACTTGGCTTGACCAGATTTTGCGGGGGGGGGGGGCAAGAGAGGCCTAATTTGGCCCGCAGACCAGAGGTTCCCCACCACCCATCTAAAGGCCGTCCAACATGTCCTCAGCGCTGCACAACAAAGAAGAAATTAAGTCCCTGCCGAAATGGAGTATCATCCTTGAGCTGTCACTCAGGCTGTGTCGCAGGAGGCTGCTGGCAGTAAATAACACTGATCCCAGTTGCAGTTAACTCTTCATTAGCAAAAACACAACTTCCTCAGACTTGGCTGAGTGTCAGGCCTAATGAGCACAGTAAGTTATCTCGGGTAGGTTTCTGAGAATGAAGATGTTGGAAAACACCCTGTGGGTGCCTGCAAGCCCCCGAAACTCTGAGCATCCTCCGGTATCTCTGGAAAAGGCATCTCCCTTCTCTTCCAGTGCGCTCAGCGACGTATACCAGATGGTATATGCACACTAACATGCCTGGCATAACACAGCAAGAAGCGTGAGGCACCGCAGAGCTAATCTACTATTTATTTGCACACTATGTACAGACAAAAGCATAGTGGCGTCCGTTCTCTCCAGCTCTGAGAGAACAGCAGGCACAAGTAAAAGTGAAAGTACATTACAAAGTGCATCCTGTACAGTGGAAGAGATAAGACTGTCTTCCCACACTCTGCTCAGACAGGCATCTGATTTACACCCATCACAAATGCAGCGTCGGAGGAGTGAAATTGCTAACAGATGATCCTGACATCCCCCACAGCTGTCTTTAAGTCCCCTCCTCTCCAGGGCTTTCCCCAGGCAATCTGAGACTACGCCCGCGTGAAGGTAACTACTCCACCCTCATCACGCCTCTTCTGGTTCTGGGAAACCAGGAGGGTGGGGAAGAGGAGGAAGAAGAAGAGTTTGGATTTGATATCCCGCTTTATCACTACCCGAAGGAGTCTCAAAGCGGCTAACATTCTCCTTTCCCTTCCTCCCCACAACAAACACTCTGTGAGGTCAGTGGGGCTGAGAGACTTCAGAGAAGTGTGACTGGTCGAAGGTCACCCAGCAGCTACATGTGGAGGAGCGGAGACGCGAACCTGGTTCACCAGATTACAAGACTACCGCTCTTAACCACTACACCACAAGGGGCGCTTGTTGCAGCAGGAAGGAGAGGCATCTGTGACTCTGCACCAGCCAGACTCATCTCTGCCTCTTGGCCTGTCACGTCCCTTCCTCCTGCTTCACCTTTTGCCTCCGATTCTGGTCTTCTTTCTGCCACAGACTCTGCCAGCTCACGAAGATCTGTTAGCTTCCGACTCCTCCTCTTCCCAGTCATCTCCTTTTGACCACTCCTCAGCGCACCACCATCCCGGGCTCTGAGCCTTCTTCCCTTGGGGGTTCCCCAGCTGGTTGCTCCCACCATTCCTCTGCATCCAACCAGTCCATGAAGTGCTGTGGTTGGGAGCTCTGACCATTAAAGGCTTTGAACAGCAGCTGAAGCCAGAATCTGTGCAAAGCAGCAGAGAGACATTTTCAAGTTGTGTCATTGCTGTGCCATGCTCCTCTGGCAGATAGCGTGGGTTGTGTATGTGTGTGTGTAGAGTCTTCCGCATGCAGGAGTGTTTTAGCTCTTACATCCAGAATCCTTTCAATATTAGATGGAGGGAAGAAGGTGGAAGTAAGCAGCCCCCCCCCACAACACCCCAGCATTTCAGAAGCCATTCTCTGGAAACGTTGGAGATCTTACTCCCATTGCACATAGCAATGTGAGCGCACTGTCAGCAAACACATCGTCCAAGTTGTTCCTGGAAGAGGCTGGAGTGTTGCTGCTGCTGCTACTTGAATATTGAAACCTGCCTTATCGATTCCTGGCACGGGAAGGTGGGGTTTGGCCTTTTCCTGCTCGGCTTTTGCTGTTTTGCATATTCTCCTCGCTTTCCAACATGGCTTAGAGAAGCTGCTGGTGGCGAAGCACAGAGGAGCATCATTCAGGCCAGCTGCTTGTTCCCGGTGCAGCTCTGCGTTGCCATGGGAGGGAAACAGGGCAGTGCATGTCTTTGTGGCCGCCAGCTGCACAATGCAGAATGCATTTATTCACTTGGACTTCTGTCCAGCCCTGGCATGTATATTCTAGAAGGTGCTTGCCAGCCAGGCTAGTTATCCTCTTGGCTTTGATTGCACCGTCAAGTTTTCAGTCCCTGGGCATGGCTGGCAAAATCACAGCTGCCTGATGCTTGGCCCATAGCCTACTGGCTCCACCCAGCATTCCTGGACTGTTGGATGATTAGGAGCACTTTTCGGCAAGGAGGGGCAACCTGTTGGGGCTCCAGCTGCCATCAGCTGCAGCTCCTGTGGCTAATAATAATAATAATAATAATAATAATAATAATAATAATAATATTTTATTTACCCTATTTTTCGCTCTATAAGACGCACCAGACCACAAGACGCAGCTAGTTTTGGGAGGAGGAAAACAAGAAAAAAATTATTCTGAATCTCAGAAGCCAGAACAGCAAGAGGGACCGCTGCGCAGTGAAAGCAGCAATCCCTCTTGCTGTTCATGTCTTCTGTGATAGCTGTGCAGCCTGCATTCGCTCCATAAGACGCACACACATTCCCCCTTACTTTTTAGGAGGGGAAAAGTGAGCAAAAAATACAGTATATCCCACCTTTCCCAGTTCAAAAACTGGGCTCAGGGCGGCTAACAACAAATTTAAAACAATTGTAAAAGCAGCATAAAATACAGGAGAAAAACATGAATAACAATAAAAGTTCAGAAATCAATTTAGGGGAAATCCATTTGATAAGCATTAGATAACCACCAGGGCTAGCTGGCTGAATTAGTCCTACTTGGGCCAGCGAGGAGGCCAGGGGAGAATTAGCTGTGGGGTCTCAGAGCGGGTGATCTTCATAAAAGGGGAGGGGGAGGGAAGGGAAATAAAAGATCAAGCTGAATTCAAATTAAAGGCCAGGCGGAATAGCTCTGTCTTACAGGCCCGACGGAAGGAGGTTAAATCCTGAAAGGTCCTGCTCTCATGAGACAGAGCATTCCACCAGGTCGGAGCCATCACTGAAAAGGCCCTGGCCCTGGTGGAGGATAGTCTGACTTCCTTAGGGCCCGGGACCTCTAAACTATGGTTCTTCATGGACCTTAAAGTCCTCTGCGGGGCAGACCAGGAGAGGCGGTCCCGTAATACAAGAGCCAGGGGCGATGGCAGCTGGGAGTCTGGTGGTGGGGTGGTGATGAGGGGTCAGAGGGGGAAAACGGGAAGAGGAGATGTCGGAAGATGAGGAGGCAACAGGGCTTTGTGAGCGGGGGGAGTTGGTGGCAGAGAGAAGTACAGAATTGGAAGCAGGAGAGAAGGGAGACCAAGAGGCAGAGTTGACACAGGGGTTTCTCCCCCTCTTGCTATGACCAGCTCCTCTCCCCGAACCAGGAGAGGCATGAACAGGGCAGAGGAGAGGTTGGCTTCATGCAGGCGTAGTCTCCGATTGCTTGGGAAAAGCCCTGGGGAAGAGGGGGACCCAGGCAGCTGTGAGGAGGAGGGGACCGTCCATCTTAGCAACTGCTTCATGGGGGCAAGACCAGCCAGAGATGAGTTGCTGTGCTCATTAGGCCTGACACCCTTGTGCTGATCCTGTTTTTGCTAATGAAGAGTTTACACAGTGTGATTTACTGCTCGCTTGTTCCTGCCATCTTGACTCTGCCTTTGCCAACCTGGTGTCCACCAGATGTTGTGGAGCACAACTCCCATCAGCCCTTTCCAGCACATGCTCAGCAGTTAGGTATGATGGGAATTGTAGTCCAAAGGAGCTGGAGGGCACCAGGATGGCGAAGTAACAGAAGGCGTTTACTCCTACAAACTCCTGCTGTCCAAAAGCCAATTGAAATGTGACTTTGCCATTTGGACTCTTGATGACAAGCATTCCGGCCTTGCAGATGATAATAATAATAATAATAATAATAATAATAATAATAATAATAATACTTTATTATTTATACCCCGCCCATCTGGCTGAGTTTCCCCAGCCACTCTGGATGGCTTCCAACCGAGTATTAAAAACAATACAGCGTCAGGCATTAAAAACTTCCCTAAACAGGGCCGCCTTCAGTTGTCTTTTAAAAGTAAAATAGTTGTTTATTGCCTTGACATCTGCTGGGAAGGCATTCCACAGGGCGGGAGCCACCACTGAGAAGGCCCTCTGTCTGGTTCCCTGTAACCTCACTTCTCGCACCAAGGGAACCACCAGAAGGCCCCCGGAGCTGGACCTCAGTGTCCAGGCTGGACGATGGGGGTGGAGACGCTCCTTCAGGTATACTGGACCGAGGCTGTTTAGGGCTTTAAAGGTCAGCACCAACACTTTGAATTGTGCTCGGAAACGTACTGGGAGCCAATGAAGATCTTTCAGGACCGGTGTTATACGGTCTCGGCGGTAGAGATGCATCTGAGTACAATCGGAAAGAGACGTAGAGGATCGGTCAGGATGAAAGCAAAGATGAAGAGCAAAGATAGCTGTATAGGGAGCTACTCCCATAACTCTTCCTCAACCTAAGTAAATAAGCATTGCTACCAGCCTGAAGATGGAGGGTGGGAAGGGGGACCCCTGAGGGTCATCCTAGAATCCTAGAATCATAGAGTTGGAATAGACCACAAGGGCCATCGAGTCCAACCCCCTGCCAAGCAGGAAACACCATCAGAGCACTCCTGACATATGGTTGTCAAGCCTCTGCTTAAAGACCTCCAAAGAAGGAGACTCCACCACACTCCTTGGCAGCAAATTCCACTGTCGAACAGCTCTTACTGTCAGGAAGTTCTTCCTAATGTTTAGGTGGAATCTACTTTCTTGTAGTTTGGATCCATTGCTCCGTGTCCGCTTCTCTGGAGCAGCAGAAAACAACCTTTCTCCCTCCTCTATGTGACATCCTTTTATATATTTGAACATGGCTATCATATCACCCCTTAACCTCCTCTTCTCCAGGCTAAACATGCCCAGCTCCCTTAGCCGTTCCTCATAAGGCATCGTTTCCAGGCCTTTGACCCCCTGCATCCAGTCCAACCCCCTGCAATGCATTTGAGGGGGTAAGACTATATGTGCCTCGTAGGCCCTTCCAACTCTATAATTCTATGATTCTTCGATTCAAAGCAATTCCCATGTGGGCATCCACTGCAGGGGAAATTAGGGAATCCTCTCCTTCCAGATGAACCATAACCCCCCCCCCCAAATTCCCAGTTTCCTTCCGTCCCATTTCCAGCAAAATGTGCAGGCACCGTTCTTCTCTTTTGGTGTGTGTGAGAGAAATGAATCTGCTCCCCTCTTTACAGTGTTGCATGTTGCTCCTGCCTCTGGAGGAATTCCTCCCGTAGCTTCCTAATAAGCTCCACATTTGCTTGGCTTCGGAAATGCCTCCGTTTCCGGTGCCTCCATCTCTCGTACGTGAGAACTCTCCTTGCTGGATCTGGGCAAGGAAGGTCCATCAGGATGGACTCCCCATCAGTCCCATCACACAACATCAATAGTTGTGGGATGATGGGAATGGTCTTCCAGCAACTTCCAAGGGACTACAGATGCCCCCTCTCAGGTCTAGTCGAACACCCTGCTTATCACAGCACCCACCCAGATGTTTCCAGATGTTCCTTCAAGCAGGCCATGCGGACATCTGTCCTTCCCTGGTTGCCTGTTCCCCAGCAAGTGACACCTATAGATACACTGCCACTGAATCTGGAGTCTCCATTTAACTAGCCTCGTGGCTAATACAGTGGTGCCCCGCAAGACGAATGCCTCGCAAGACGGAAAACCCGTTTTCCGTTTTGGAGGTGCTTCGCAAAACGAATTTCCTATGGGCTTGCTTCGCAAGACGAAAATGTCTTGCGAGTTCCTGCAGGTTTTTTTTCCTCCCCCCCCCTTTTCCCAAGCCGCTAAGCCGCTTATCAGCTGATCCGCTAAGCGGCTTAACAGCTGATCCGCTAAGCCGCTAAGCCGCTTAACAGCTGATTGCTAAGCCACTTATCAGCTGATCCGCTAAGCCGCTTAGCAGCTGATCGCTAAGCCGCTTATCAGCTGATCCGCTAAGGCCGCTAAGCCGCTAATAGCGCTAATCCGCTAATCCACTAATGGGCTTGCTTCACAAGACGAAAAAACCGCAAGACGAAGAGACTCGCGGAACGGATTCTTTTCGTCTTGCGAGGCACCACTGTAATAGCTGCTGATAAAACTTCCTAGTCTAGTTCAACAGGGTCTGAAAGTGAAGTGTTGAGGACTAACACTGTCGAATTTGGGCACCCCCACGTTGTAGAGAAGCGGTTCCCAAAATTGGCTGCTACTGCCCCCTGTGCTGGGCTGAATGATGGAGAGAGTCCGATGGTTTTGCCTAAGGCCGGGGCATAATTAAGCTCCCGAGTTCGGATTTCTTGTAAATTTCTTGCGGAAGGAGCGATGGAATGCGGCGGGTTACTTTTTCAACCTGAAGTTCCAGTTTCAGAAGTGTTTGCGCGGTTAAGCGTCCAGTTTGGGAAAACAGAAAAGCCCGTAAATAAACCAATCAGGGTTAGAGATGAGTTGTTAATTCTCCAGTGCCTTACAGCCAGCCTTGGGAAAAGTTCTCAGAACCGCCTAGTAATTATAGTGTTGCCTTTACATCCCCCCCCCCCAAGAAAACATTGAATAGCTATCCATCTATATGGGAAAGGAGTATAGAGTTTAAGTAAACACAGAATCCTCTGGTAGTCTAGCAAGGGATGCTACGCCATGGGGAAGTAAGCTGAAATTCCTCTCTGGTTTACGCTTCTAATGCAGATATGTGAGATACACACACATATATACATATACGACCTATTTAGTCTGGTATTGGGGGTTTCATATCTCCTCCACCCGCATTCTGCTCTGCTCTACTTTTTCTGGAATAACATAAAAGCAAAAACTGACTCCTTCCGATCAGTGATTTTCTTTGGGGTTTAATCCCCTATTATTCAGCTTTTGGGTCCCAAGACTCCACACTCCAGTATAGAGTTCCTTGAGCATGTGCAGAGTGCCTTGCCACCTCTGTAAACTAGGCGCAGTCGTACCTTGGTTTTGGAACATCTTAGTTCCCAAATGTTTCGGCTCCCGAACGCAGCAAACCCGGAAGTGACTGTTCCGGTTTGCAAACTTTTTTTGGAAGCCGAACGTCTGACGAGCTTTCGTGGCTTCTGATTGGCTGCAGGAGCTTCCTGCAGCCAATCAGAAGCCACGCTTGGGTTTCCGAACGTTTTGGAAGTCAAACGGACTTTTGGAACGGATTCTGTTCGACTTCCAAGGTACGACTGTGCAACCCTGCTGCGTAAATCGGCAATAAAGGGGAAAGGGGTTGTTGGGCATAGGACCTAAAAGAGCTGTCTTTTAACCAAGCCATAGAATTATTGAATTGGAGAATCATCTAGTAGTCCAACACCCTGCAATGCAGGAATATGCAGCTGTCCTATACGGGGATCGAACCTGCAACCTTGCCATTCTTAGCACCATACTCTAACCTGCTGAGCTGTTCTGTGAGTCACACTCTTGGTCCATTGAGTTTAGGATTATGAGCAACAGCTGGCAGCTGTTTGGGGTTTTAGGCAGGTGCCTTTCGCAGTCCTGTCTGGAGGTGCTGGGAGTTGTTTTTATTTTTATTTTTAATTAAATTTGTATACCGCCCTTCATCCATAGATCTCAGGGCCGCCCACAACATAAGTTTCCAGTTGAACCTGTTACCAACTGCAGGCAAAGCAGATCCTCTACTACAGAGACAAATTATTATTATTATTATTATTATTATTATTATTATTATTATTATTATACAAAACCGTAGAATTGTAGAGTTGAAAAAAACCACGGGGGTCATCTAGTCCAACCCCCTGCCATGCAGGAATCTTTTGCCCAACGTGGGGCTCGAACCCACAACCCTGAGATTAATAATCTAATGATTTACCGATTTATTACAATTGCTGTTATATTTGTGGCCTCTCCTTCCTTGGAGGTTTTTTAAGCAGAGGTTGGATGGCCATCTGTCATGTGTGATCTATTTTAGGTTCCTGCATTGCAGGGGGTTGGACTAGATGACCTGGGGGTGTCCCTTCCAACTCTTAACAATTCTACGACCCTATAATTCATTTATATTCTACAGTCCCCCAGAGCGGGAGTCCAAGCGGTTTACACAAATTAAAACAATGCGGGTAAAAGGCAGAAGGCTGAAAACGTATTTAAAATAGTACTTAAACTGTAAAAGGATTAAAGCAATAGAAAAACAGATCTACAGTGGTACCTCAGGTTAAGTACTTAATTCGTTCCGGAGGTCTGTTCTTAACCTGAAACTGTTCTTAACCTGAAGCACCACTTTAGGTAATAGGGTTTCCCGCTTCTGCCGCACCGCCGGAGCACGATTTCTGTTCTCATCCTGAAGCAAAGTTCTTAACCTGAAGCACTATTTCTGGGTTAGCGGAGTCTGTAACCTGAAGCGTATGTAACCTGAGGTACCGCTGTATTAAAAGGCTGATAGGAAAAGCAGTGCAGCACTATTTAAAATCCTGTTCCTTTAAAAAAAAAAAAAGCAGACCCCCCAAATCTGGCTGGAATAAAACAGTCTCTACCCGCCAGCAAAAGGAGAGCAAGGATGGAGCCAGTCTAGCCTGCCTAGGAAGGAAGTTCCAAAGTCTGGGAGCCACCACTGAGAAGGCCCCGTAAAAATAATAATCGCCTTATACCAGGGCATCTCATTGTCCTGTCTAGCTCATTATTGACTGCAGAGACTGGGTTTCAGGTCGGGACCATTCTCAGCCAGACCTGGAGAATCTGGTAGCAGGACTGAACCTGGGACCTTTCCCACAAAAAACAGGTGCTCTCCCATCGCGGTCGCATCCGCACCAGACATTCAAAGCGCTTTTATACCCCTTTAACAGTTGTGGGGGATCCTGGAGGCTGTAGTTTGTTGAGGATCCTGAGAACTGCAGCTCTGTGAGAGGTCAGCACCCCAAGCAAACTACAGCTCCCAAGATCCTTTGCAAGGCGGGGAAAGAAAACCGTGGCTGTTAAAGGGACACAGGAATGCTTTAAATGCACAGAGTGGGTGTGACCTGAGCTGTGTGGTTGTGTGAATCGAGGCCCAGATCTTTGCCCCTGTGCTGCTGAACCCCAGAGGCAGGCAGGGGCTGCCATTTTTTGCAACCTTCCCCTTCGCTTTACTGCCTCCCAGTGGCTCATAGCTTCCCCTCGGATCTGAGAGATTCTTCCAGGTGTGGAAGCATCGGGGGGGGGGGGGGGAGAGGCCGTTCCTTGCACACAAGGAGGTTTCGCGCTGTCCTCTTCTGCGCCATCCCCTCTTCCCCAGATGGCGGGTTATAAACGTGGGCAAGCAGAATTGGCAGGGAGCTCCTGCTTTTTGCCCTCGAGCCGCAGCCTTGCCCACCCCCTCCTCTCTTTACCCCCTTCCTGCTGCTGCTGCCGCCCTCTGGGTACCATGCCTCTCTCAGTTCCAGCATTTTGCAAGGCTTTTTAAAGGAGAAAACAGCCAGCTTTGCCGGGTATCCAAGCTAAAAGCACCGGCTAAAATGTGCAGGGTCGCTTTAATTGTTCAATTCCCCCCCCCCCTTTCTTCCTATAGACCAGCAGAGGCAGGAAAAAAAAATGTTGAGATCCAGCAAAGTGCAGAGGCAGGCAGTGTCGTCTAGGGAAGGAGGGAGAGTCCAGGTTCCCGGACTAATTCGCTGTGCCGCGGAATGCAAATTTGCAAGGAATTAGCTTCGCGAATCCTCCTGGCACCTTTTGGCTTGGGAAGCCGTTTTCTAAAGACCTCTGCGGACGGAGGCATCATCTCTCTGCCTCTCTCTAAACTGGATTTGAGGCTTGCCTTTCTGCAATCTGACGGGTCCGTTCTCTTTTTCCCACCCATCCGCCGCTCTCCAATTGGAATCGAGTTGGGGGGGGGGAGGAGAAGAGATGCCCAGGCTTGATTGATATTAATATTGAAGCCACGGCTGGGACCACGAGCTACTCCCTTGCCTGGCCACCTGGGTGCAAACTGTCACCGGAGGAACAAGTGTTGCTGGCTGGAGCCTTTAAGGGGAAGGAGATCTGCAAAGGCGAGAGAGACCAGTCTTCCCTTTTGGGTCTACAGCATCTCCCTTTAAAGTTGCAGCCTAGGTAAGTTCTTTCTCTCTGATCTCTCTGAGAATAAACACACAATCTCCTGCCGTCGATTTGGGCGCTGCTGTTGCCGGGCGATGCGTCCCCTTCAACAGGTGATTCCGCGAACTCTTAATCCGCCAGCTTTTTAAATATTTAATTGCAGAGAGTAAGACGATACTTTGTTGTTTTTCCTTACGAGCCGTTCTGCCTTAATAATGAAACATCTGGGTCGATTCCTATCCGGACGCTGAACGAAAAGGAAATGTATCAGGGTTATTAAAACAAGGTTGCTTGTGTTTGCTGCGTAGGGAAATAAACCAAGGTGTGTGTGTGTGTGTCTGCCTGTGTGTTCTCAACTAATGCATCCTAACAGCACAGATTTTTGCACACTGTTGATCCTGCCCAGGGTGACGTGTAGAAAAATTAATCATGGGATTAATTGATCGGCCAACTGCATGTAAAGTGCCAGTCCAATGCCGAAATCTTTGCTCCCGTGGCTTTGCAGCTGTGCAGCTTGGCTAATGAATCTGCACAGGGTTATGTATGAGATGAATGAAAATTCAGAAGTGCCTAGCCGTTTGGGGTCCCCACCTCCCCGGAAAGGTACGACTTGTGTTTTGATGGGCAAGAATCTGAAGATTCTGCCTTACCTGGATTTCCAGCATAGAAATTCAGAGTTCTTTCTCGAGATCTGTGGTGTGGGAGTTTATCTGTTTTTCATCGGGGTGTGGGTGTGTGTTCACATTTATCTAACCTATGGATGGATTGATGGATAGATTTTGGGTTTCACCCTGGCTGCCACTCCCCAGTTCCCCGGTGGCGTTAAAGTTCCTATAGTCCCGAGATCTTCCTCCTCACGCTTCGGTCTGTACACAGCTTGCCAATATTAGGACACAGCTTCTCTGGAAATAATGTCCACCTCTCTCCCAGTTCTATGAAGTACAGTGGGAATACTCTGATTATCTAGTCTCTGATGCTCTCTGATTATTTAGCTCTTCCACAGCATTGTGGCCAGATTGATTCTTTCCCAAATCCCTGCTAATACATCTTCGTTTTGTGGCTTAATAGTTTCTGCTGAGTTGAAATGGCCACAAGTTTGGATCAAGGTGTCTTCTTCTTGTCGTTGTTATTTATCTCCCTTTCTGTATTATTACTTTCTTCTGCCTCACACACATCTAGGGACATGAATTTCTTATCTCAAATGGTTTTGCAACACCATCCTCTTTTCTTTTTTCTTTTGGTCCAAAATTCAGTATGTTTTGGATTTGTTAGTGTACCTTTGGCTATTACAGATGAAGATCAACATCTGCCTTGAATTCTGTCGTTAATTTAGTTTAAGTGGGGATCTTCAGACAACCTGTTGCTGCCGGCACACCTGTGCCCTATCTTAGAATCAGTGTGAAGGTGGGTGTTTTTTTAATGTAGTGGCAGGTTCTTGTGCTTTTATTCATTTATTGGGGGTGGGAATTATACGCATTTCTTCATCAGGGAAATGAAAAATGCTCGTTCAACAGGATGGCTTGTAGGACAGCTATACTGTGAATAATCTATATCATCTCGTTACCCCTATGTGATCCTGAGGGGTTTGGATAACTCCATTTCTGCTGTTGCTCACCGTTTAAATGTAGCGTGTTAAATTAGTTCCCACCTTAGGACCTGAATGATCTCAGATCTTACAGTTTTTAGTAGCTTATGTGCAGGCGAGGATCCTACCAGATTGTGGCCCATGCAAAATTTACGTAGCAATTAAAAACTTGCAAGCTGCTGCATCCTCCTTATTTATTCCTAGTCGGCTCATATTATTGTTCCCATTTCATGGACAGGGTACTGTGAGGCTAAGACGACCCAACCAAGGAGCCTCTCCCACCCAGATCCTTCCTCCTGAGGATTTTATCCCCTGGGCTTCCACAGCCTAGCCTTTGAGTCAACAGAAGACATGGGATTAGCGCTCTGATTTTATGTCGATTGCATAGGATGCTTGTCTAGGATCATAGTGTGAACACCGCGGTGGGAAAAAGTGTTCAGAGGTTGTGTGGCACAGATGATCAGATTTCTTTTTTTTAAAAAAAAAAACCCTGTTTGGGAGCATGAAGGCTTGAGCCTTTTAAGAAACAAAACAGCAGAACACACAAAGCTGAGATAGCTAAGAATCTCAGGTGTTCCTCCTAGGACAATGCAACTTGCCAGGTACTTTTCAAAGCGTGGCTTTTGAGTTTTTATGTAGCAGAGCCTGTGGCTCTGGGAATGTTGCTAGAATCTTATTATTGAACAGGACTTTATTCGATATACGTCGTTCCATTTTAAAGTTTTTGTATTGGATCTGATTATTATAAGGCATGTGTTCTTTGTTGTATATTTTGTAGCTGTACATCACCTTGGGCATAGTAATAAAGGCGGTATACAAATGAAAAGTGAAATGAAACGAACTCCACCTAGCCTAGGTCAGGGATGATGGCAGCTGCACATTCAGGGCGGCAGAGATAACCTTTCTGATAGGAATAATTATACTTCAGATCAGAATGCATTTCAGGGATTCATCCAGTCTTGCATTCTGTCCTCCACAAGGGCCAACCAGGTGGTTTGCTGCCTTGTTCCCCATCAGAAACCATGGACCTGCTTTTCTGAGTTTCCATGAGTAGACTTGACACCCGGTAAAACACCCTTTAAAAGCGGGAAAAGGAGACCAGTGCGTTCCCATGGCGTTGACATTCGCCTGTCCCGTTAGTCTTGTCCCTGTCCCTTCCCGATCAAACTCGCAATTGTGAAAACTCACTATTGTCCGCTGCCAAAAAGAGGAGCGGTTGGCATGGTGGGTTTTCTCTGTTTCCCTGTGGTTCCTTCCTCCAGAGCTGTTGTTTGTTTTTTGGGGGGCGGAAAACTAGCCGGCCTTTGCTTCTTGGTGACACCTGTAAGGGAAAACCGGCCAAGAAAGGGAGAATGGGAGAGGAGAGAGCAAAATAAAAAAATTAAAAACAAGCATAGCTGCTTCCTGGTTGCTTTCGACAGCTGCCCAGTCCACTTGGTGGTGGGGAGACGTTTCCCCACCCCCCTTGGACTTTTCTCAGGGAGGCAGGCTTGCTCCGAAAAAGAGCCCCGGATCGCAGACACCTTTGCCTGGGCTCGCTTGGTTGTTGTTGTGGCGCTTGTCCCTGGCATTGGCTGGAGCTGAGCAGCGGCTCCTATGAAGCCGGTTTCAGCAGCAACCTGTTTCCACTCCAGACACACAGTGTGTGTGGGTGGATGTTTTTGCCTGCGAAGCGCTCAGCCGCTGGAGAATCCCCTCCCGTTTCTGCCGGTGGGGGATGAGATAAATTTTCCATTTTGCATCATTATACCCGTTTCTGCGCTCTCTGCCTTTAAAAATTCGTTCTGCAGGCGCTGTGTTCTGTGCACAGCCTCCCGGTGTATATATGTATGTGTGTGCTTGTGTGTGTGAGAGAGAGAGAGATCCTTCCTAGGCTCCTATTACAGAGGGGAAACTGAGGCTGAGATGGGGCGCCGGTGCATTGCTGTAGGTGTGTGGCAGGAAGACTTGAACTCGAGTCGAACTCGATAGGGAGCGGGTGAAGGTTGCCATCCCAGGAACGCGAAATTGGCAGGTCAGGCCAATTGTGTGCCGTTTTTTTGAGCGGTTTGATAGTTTTGCAGCTTTGTGAGGAAATTTGTCATCCGGCTTAGTACTGTCTGCACTGACTGACAGCTGCTCTTCAGAATTTCAAATGGGGGATTTCTCCCAGCCTTGCCTGGGGATCAAACCGGAAACCTTTTCTACCAGATGCTCTGCCCGTGAACTATGCCTTCATTCAGAGCCAAATGCTCTCCTACCTAAACTGAGCCTAGAAGCGCTGGTTTCCTCTTCTTGGCTCACCTCTGGAAGTGTAACAAAACCGATTTTGCCTCACATCATGTGCAGAGTGTTTTCCCGTCTTTACTGAACAACTCCAGCTTTGATCAGGTTGGTGTTCCCTGTCGCAGAATGTGAATATTTTTTTTTTCCAGTCAATGGAAAAGAAAGGGGGGGACGGACAATAAGGCTGCTTTTCCCTTCTCCCCTCAAACCTTCTTGCAAGGAATTGATCTCTGATTTTACTTTCTTGGGTTCCATGATAACTGCAGATGGTGACAACAGTCATGAAATTAAAAGGCGCCTGCTCCTTGGGAGAAAGGCAATGACAAACCTAGGCAGCATCTTAAAAAGCAGAGACATCACCTTGCCGACAAAGGTCCGTACAGTGGTACCTTGGGTTAAGTACTTAATTTGTTCCGGAGGTCCGTTCTTAACCTGAAACTGTTCTTAACCTGAAGCACCACTTTAGCTAATGGGGCCTCCTGCTGCCGCCGCACCGCCAGACCACGATTTCTGTTCTCATCCCGAAGCAAAGTTCTTATCCCCAGGTACTATTTCTGGGTTAGCGGAGTCTGTAACCTAAAGCGTATGTAACCTGAAGTGTATGTAACCCGAGGTACCACTGGATAGTTAAAGCTATGGTTTTCCCAGTAGTGATGTATGGAAGTGAGAGCTGGACCATAAAGAAGGCTGATCGCCGAAGAATTGATGCTTTTGAATTCTGGTGCTGGAGGAGACTCTTGAGAGTCCCATGGACTGCAAGAAGATCAAACCTCTCCATTCTGAAGGAAATCAGCCCTGAGTGCTCACTGGAAGGACAGATCCTGAAGCTGAGGCTCCAGTACTTTGGCCACCTCATGAGAAGAGAAGACTCCCTGGAAAAGACCCTGATGTTGGGAAAGATGGAGGGCACAAGGAGAAGCGGACGACAGAGGATGAGATGGTTGGACAGTGTTCTCGAAGCGACCAGCATGAGTTTCACCAAACTGTGGGAGGCAGTGGAAGACAGGAGTGCCTGGCGTGCTCTGGTCCAGGGGGTCACGAAGAGTCGGACACGACTAAACAGCAACAAAAATATATTTCCTTCTTCAGAAGTCGCCTTATTAAGTAATTAAAAGGATCTATAACCCACCCTTTACCCGAAGGCACCAGGGCAAGAATGGGTACAACCTGAGGCAAAATCCAGCAATCATATTATATATTCCACATTTGAATTCTATTCCACACACGATGCTACATTTGAACATATGTCTTAGAATCAACAATCTTGTTTGGACATATGGGCCGCCTCCGCAAATATGTGTGTTTAAATCAGGATTCGTAGACCGTTCTTATTGTAAATGGGAGAGCGCATTTCTTTCTGTTGCATTTGCAATAAAAATAAGGGTTACAGATAATGTTAAAAGAGCGTAAAAAACAAAAGACAGACTTCTAGTTAAAATCATGGAAAGATGGAATTTGTAGAGTTGGAAGGGATCCCAAGGGACATCTAGTCCAACCCCCTGAAATGCAGGAATCTCAACCAGATCATCCATGACAGACGGCTATCCAACCTCTGCTTAGATACCTCCAAGGAAGGAGAGGTCACCATCTCTTGTGGGTGTCTGTTCCACTGTCAAACAGCTCATACTGTCAGTTACAAAGAAACCAGCAACAATGTCAGATTTCCAGATGCCCAGTATTTATATGATAGTTCAGTTGGCTGAGCATCTCAGGTTCACAAGTTCGAGCCCCACGTTGGGCAAAAGATTCCTACATTGCAGTGGATTGGTCTAGGTGAATCTGGGGGTCCCTTCCAACTCTACAGTTCTATGGTTCAACAACAACAACAACAACAACAACAACAACATATTATTATTTATACCCTGCCCATCTGGCTGGGTTTCCTCAGCCACTCTGGGGGGCTTCCAACAAAATACAATAACTTATTAAGCATTAAAAGCTTCCCTAAACAGGACTGCCTTCAGATGTCTTCTAAAAGTTTGGTAGTTATTTCTCTCTTTGACATCTGATGGGAGGGTGTTCCACAGGGCGGGTGCCACTACCGAGAAGGCCCTCTGCCTGGTTCCCTGTAACTTGGCTTCTCGCAGGGAGGGAACCGCCAGAAGGCCCTTGGCGCTGGACCTCAGTGTCCGGGCTGAATGATGGGGGTGGAGACGCTCCTTCAGGTATATCCCAGCTTTTTCTCCAAGGAGCTCACGGTGGAACAGATGGTTCTCCCCCTACCCCATTTAATCCCCTGGTCCAAGGTCACCCAGTGAGCTTTGTGGCCGAGTGGGGATTTGAAACCTGGTGTCTCCCAGGTCCTAGTCCAACACTCTAACCGACCTCGCAGGGTCCTTGCAGGGATTAGCTGAGGAGTGGGTGTGAACGATGTACTCCCTGGAGAAAAAGGGGGGAGATGGAGGCAATGTATAAGATCTTCTACTTACCGGCTTTAAAAAGCTGGAGGAGCCAGCCAGATAGAGATATCAGTCACCAACTTGGCATCCAGGGATCTCAACATGGTCGCAGTCAGATCCGCGGTAGTCGCAAAAACGCGCCTGGCGCCTGGCTAATTTCAAACACAGATTCTGACCCCAGTGGGTCTCCACCCCATCAGTCATATTAGACATTCAGCCCCAGATTTAACTGCTGCCAAGCGCAAGGCCCGCTTGCGGAGAGGAAAATTGAGAGGGCATGGCTGACGGGGACCGATGGGAGCTGTAGACCGAAACATCCGGAGGGCACCAGGTTGGGCAAGGCTGCTCTAGAGAGAGGCAGCGAGGTGTAATGGTTAGAGTGCTGGACTAGGACCTTGGGAGACTGGGGTTCAGATCTCCACTTTGGACCAGCCACTGCCTCTCTGCCTAATCTACCTCAAAAGGTAGTTGTGGAGGTCAAATGAGGATGAGTACCCCCACACACACATACATACACAGTTAATAGTGTATATATTTCAATGCTTTCCACTAACTATCCCAGTTAGTTGTACCTTGGTTGTCGAATGCTTTGGTACTCGGACATTTTGGCTCCCGAACGCCGCAAACCCAGAAGTAAGTGTTTTGGTTTGTGAACGTTTTTTTAGGAAGCCGAATGTCCGATTCGGCTGTTCGCATTGTTTATGGGTCCAATCGGCCAATCTGAAGCCGTGCCTTGGTCTGCGAACGTTTTGGAAGCCAAACGGACTCACAGAACGGATCCCGTTCGATGACCAAAGTATGATTGTACAAGTGTTAAGTACCGGTAGCTACAGGGACCCCCTGGGATTTAAGCGCTGGATCTCTTGGATCCCATTTGAACCACACTGGTTACTTCTTAGTTCTTTGGTATAGAGGCTAGGTTTTGGGACAAATAGTGGCACGTTTTTGCTAAAAAGACCAAAGATTTTGCATGTTGAGAGCTTCAGGAATTCTAGAGTTGAATGCTACCCATGTCTGATGGCTTGCCTGCATCCTCCTGCCACCTCTCTTTGACTTGGATTCGATTTTCGAATTTCCCTTTATTTATTTATTTTTATAAAATATTTATTGAGATTTTACAAAAACAAAGGTTTACAGAATACAAAAGAAACATATGAAAAGCAAAAGATAAAAAAAGACATACAAAAATACATAAAAAATAAAAAATAAAAATACAAAATACAAAAAACGAATAGGTAAGAAAGAATTAAAAACAAATCCATTTTTTAATATCTTTAAACTCATTAGCTTGTTTCCTTGACCTCCTCACACCTCCCCTTTTTGTATTCCCATTTACATAATCAAATCAGCAAATCCTTACCCTCTTTCATTTATCTTAACTCTATATCTTAACATATTATAACTCTATATTTTCATCCATTATCAATTCACTTTTGCATATTCTTATTAACTTTGTTGCTAATGCCACTTATTTTCAATCCAACATCATTTTAACATTCATTAATTTTACAGTGTTTCTGCAGATAGTCTTTAAACTTCTTCCAATCTTCTTCCACCAACTCTTCTCCCAGGTCTCAGATTCTGCCAGTCATTTCCGCCAATTCCATGTAGTCCATCACCTTCATCTGCCACTCTTCCAGGGTGGGTAAATCTTGTGTCTTCCAATACTTTGCAATAAGTATTCTTGCTGCTGTTGTTGCATACATAAAGAAAGTTCTATCCTTCTTTGGCACCAATAGGCCGACTATGCCCAGGAGAAAGGCCTCTGGTTTCTCGAATTTCCCTTTACAATCGCAACAAGAGCAGGTCTTTTGCCCAACGTGGAGCTTGAACCCATGAACCTGAGATTAAGAGTCTCATGCTCTGCCAATTGAACTATCATATATCATCCTTCCTTGGGTGGCCATCTGTCATGGATGATCTAGTTGAGATTCCTGCATCGCAGGGACTTGGACCCTTCTGTAAATTCTGTGGTTCCATGATTTTAACTGGAAGTCTGTCTTTTGCTTTGCGCTCCTTTGACATTATCTTTAACCTCCATTGGATTTTAACTCTTGCTGGATCCAGGGCCCCAGGAATTGCTTAAGGGACTCTGGCATCAAGCAGACCAACCCCACAGCACACAAACACACCCCACATGCTTAAGAGCATAAACAGGTACATCTTCAAAGGTGATGAAAGCTTCAGAATGAGGGTGCCGAATGCACTTCTGTGGGGAGGGAATTCCACAAGATTAGAGTTCGCTGGCTGTTGAATCTCTCTCCCTTCCTCCCTCCCTCCCTCCCTGCGATAGTCTCCCTCCTTTAAAAAATAAAATAAAATGCAATTCTGTCTGTCCTACATTTTCTGAAGTGAGGGCAGACACAAAGAATTCATTCAGCTGCCTTGCCCTGCTGTCTCCATTGGTCCTCCTTTAATGCTCCTTTTAGAAGCGCTTTGTCTTCTGTGGCCAGTTTCCTTCTTCTGATGTATTGAATTATTATTATTATTATTAACAACGTTGGGCTTAAACGGTCTTAGCAATGGACACTTCAGATTCTCCTTTCCCGTCTCTTATCAGCTGCAAACTTGCCAGATTTTTTGTGTTCCTTTTCGGTCTTGTTTGGGCAAGACTTAATGAGGGGCTCGCTTTGCTGTGTTCTCTCTGTATATATACTTATATATCACACTATAAAAAAACACACCATGGGAACTAGTTCACCCACCACGGAACTACAACTCCCAGTACCATTAACAAACTACAGTTCTCAGGATTCTTGGCCGGGGCGGAGAGAGAGAAATGTGCTTTAAATGTATGCTGTGGGTGGATGCGACCTACCAGTTTGTGGCAGCTCAGTGTTTTGCTGCCATACAGATCTGCACTGGAAACTGCCAGTGCTGTAATATTGATTGATTGATTTTATTCTATTTCTGTGCCGCTTTTTATTCAAATAAATCCCAAAGCGGCTTACAAGCAAAAGATAAAAATAACATAATGGAAATCTGCAGTCGGTAGAGCATGAGACTCTTAGTCATGGGTTTGAGCCCCACGTTGGGCAAAAGAATCCTGCATTGCAGGGGGTTGCCCTAGATGACCCCCGAGGTCCCTTCTGTTATGTACTGAAGTTCTCACCCTGGGCCAGCAGGGGGATACTGTAGATAGTTTTCACTCAGGTCCACATATGCTAATAAGGGATTGAAAGTGACGTTCAGTGATTGGATAGTTACAGAAAGTGGTTACAGTTGTGTTGTAGTGGAGCTCTATATAAGCAGGTTGGCTGAACCCTTCACTTCAGTTCTGTTCTGTCCTGTGAATAAACAAGAGCTGTTTGAAGAATCGCTGTGTCGTCTGATATGTTCACCCACAACTTAACACCTTCCAACTCTACAGTTCTGTGATTCCTTTTGTGCGCTCGACGCCGTTTGGGTGCCATTTGAGCCCTGTCCTTTCTTTCCATCGCCCAGAAGGAGGCAACTCCCCTGGAATTGCTCCTTCCTTCCATTTCCAACATAACTCAAGTCTAAGATAGTTGGGACGCGGGTGGCGCTGTGGGTTAAACCACAGAGCCTAGGGCTTGCCGATTGGAAGGTCGGCAGTTCGAATCCCAGTGACGGGGTGAGCTCCCGTTGTTCGGTCCCTGCTCCTGCCAGCCTAGCAGTTCGAAAGCATGTCAAAGTGCAAGTAGATAAATAGGTACTGCTCCGGCGGGAAGGTAAACGGCGTTTCTATGAGCTGCTCTGGTTCACCAGAAGCGGCTCAGTCATGCTGGCCACATGACCCAGAAGCTGTACGCTGGCTTCCTCGGCCAATAAAGCGAGATGAGCGCTGCAACCCCAGAGTCGGTCACGACTGGACCTAATGGTCGCAGGTCCCTTTACCTTTACCTTTAAGATAGTTGCAATTTCCACTTTCTGCAGCCTGTTCCTCTTTGCACCAGCTGTGGACCACGTGTTCCCTCTCACTATTCAAAACGGCACTTTCTTCTTCCACGAACAACTGGGCCTTTACGTTCCCGCTTGCCCTTTCCACGCACAGACTTCGTCATTCCGTCCTGGTGCTTTTATTTCAACTCTTGGCAATTGGCTTCTCTGCCAAGTCTTCGCCAACGGGCACGGAGAAGCTATTTTAGCCCTTCCCGCTGGCTCTCCGGCTCCCGTGGGCTCCATTTGCAGACGCGCACAGCAGCTGCTACGACCGGGATCCTGCCGGGCTGCAACTTCCTCTGTGGCAAAGGGGAAACGTAAAGCGAATGGAACGATGCTTTCTAATGGGTCCAGCTGGCGGCTTTTGAACTGCGTGCTCTTCGTTAGGGATGCTTGCATGCAGTTTCGAAAGAGAGATGGAGATGGCTTGGCTGCATCTGTGAAACCATATCCAGTAGCAAAGGATATCTAACTAGGTTTCAGGTGCCTTGTGGTCTGAAGTTCATTTTTTGTTCCACACACTCCACTGCCCATTTCCCATTATTAGAGACACGTGGAGGATAAGTGATTTTCCTTGGTGAATCTGAACCACACCAAAATATTCTACATCAGCATCAGCAATGACAAGACAGAAGTTCAGTTTTTGGGGGACAGGAGGTGGGCGGGTGTGGAGGACTCCCTGGTCCTGAATAGGGCAACTGTGCCCCTGAAGGACCAGGTGCGCAGCCTGGGAGTCATTTTGGACTCACAGCTGTCCATGGAGGTGCAGGTCAATTCTGTATCCAGGGCAGCAGTCTTCCAGCTCCATCTGGTGCGCAGGATGAGACGCTACTTGCCCGCAGACTGCCTTGCCAGAGTGGTGCATGCTGTAGTTATCTCCCGCTTGGACTACTGCAATGCGCTCTACGTGGGGCTACCTTTGAAGGTGACCCAGAAACTACAACTAATCCAGAATGTGGCAGCTAGACTGGTGACTGGGAGCGGCCGCCGGGACTACATAACACCAGTCCTGAGAGATCTGCATTGGCTTCCAGTACATTTCCAAGCACAATTCAAAGTGTTGGTGCTGACCTTTAAAGCCCTAAATGGCCTCAGCCCAGTATACCTGAAGGAGCGTCTCTACCCCCATCGTTCTGCCCGGACACTGAGATCCAGCTCTGAGGGTCTTCTGGCAGTTCCCTCACTGCGAGAAGCAAAGCTAGAGGGAACCAGGCAGAGGCCCTTCTCGGTGGTGACGCCCACTCTGTGGAACGCCCTCCCATCAGATGTCAAGGAAATAAACAACTACCAGACTTTTAGAAGACATCTGAAGGCAGCCCTATTTAGGGAAGTGTGTAATGTTTGATGTTAATGTGTTTTTAATATTCTGTTGGGAGCCACCCAGAGTGGGCAGGGATAAATAATAAATTATTATTATTATTATTTACATCTGCTGTTGTCTGTCCGGTGTGATGGCTGTTGTGAGTCTGAAGTTGTTGTGAGTCTGAAGTTGATCTCTTGGTGGCTCCAGCAGGAAAACCATGGGATTCAGTGGTTTGTAGAAGTTCCTTCTTGGGGCTTCAGTTTCCTGCAATATGCAGTTTTCTTGCTTCCTCTAGAGTCACTTTTGCCAGCGTAGAGTTTCCTATTTATTTCATTTATCTATTTTGACAACGTATATACCACTCAACTGCAGCAATCTTTACAAGCAACTCAGTCCAGTGAAAACAAAAGCAGTTAAGTTCATAAAATGCTTGCTGGAATGAAAAGTGTTCGGTGTGATGGACGTTTAACGTATTGCAAAATTTGTTAGGATGCTTTAACCTTTCTCTTCTGCATATCTGGGCCCATTGCAAAGCACAGCTAATACATAAACACACACATCAGAAATGGAGTGTAAACTTAATTGCTAAATGTTAGGAAATGAACTTGCATTCATTTAGCGCCTGTTTTTTTTAGTTCAGTACTGTAGTGTCTTGCCCCTACAGCTTCCCTCTCCTTTTATTTTTCTGTCCTCCTCCTACCCTGTTCAAAATTCGTTTCCTACCCCCGTTCAGTTGGCATTTCGGCAGGCAGAGATCCATCCAGTCTAGGGGTCCGCAGTCATTTTCAGCAGGGGGCCGGTCCACTGTCCCTCAGACCTTGTGGGGGGCCAGACTATATTTTGGGAAGGGAAAAAAATGAACGAATTCCTATGCCCCACAAATAACCCAGAGATGCATTTTAAATAAAAGGACACATTCTACTCGTGTAAAAACACGCTGATTCCCAGACCGTCCGTGGGCCGGATTTAGAAGGGCGATTGGGCCGGATCCAACCCCCGGGCCTTCGTTTGCCTACCCATGCTCCAGTTCGTCTCACATTGGGCAGGATTGCTGAAGCATTTCTTCCAAATCCTTTTCATTTCCTCTGTGCCCGCAGAGCTTTGAGCTGTAGCAGTATTCAAATCTTTCCTTCCTCTTTGCATATTAGATTGTTCTCGTTCTCTCTCTCTCTCTCTCTCTCTCTCTCTCTCTCTCTCTCTCTCCAGCTTTCTCTCTTCATAAAATGCCTCTTCTTTTCCCCCTAGAGGGAATTTGAGCTCTTTCTGATCTCTGCTTCTGGGGCACATAGCTTATTGCAAGACCCTGGCCTCCACGTGCCCCCCTTGCCCATCCCTTTCTACCTGAACTCCTCTGTGACCCTTCCTAACTTGGCTACAGCCCTCTCTTCTTTGAGTTTTGCATCATCCTTTGAAGCTGTCTAGGTTTGTATAGTTAAAGCTATGGTTTTCGCAGTAGTGATGTATGGAAGTGAGAGCTGGACCATAAAGCAGGCTGATCGCCGAAGAATTGATGCTTTTGAATTCTGGTGCTGGAGGAGACTCTTGAGAGTCCCATGGACTGCAAGAAGATCAAACCTCTCCATTCTGAAGGAAATCAGCCCTGAGTGCTCACTGGAAGGACAGATCCTGAAGCTGAGGCTCCAATACTTTGGCCACCTCATGAGAAGACTCCCCTGATGTTGGGAAAAATGGAGGGCACAAGGAGAAGGGGACGAGATGGTTGGACAGTGTTCTTGAAGCTACCAGCATGAGTTTGAGCAAACTGCAGGAGGCAGTGGAAGACAGGAGGGCCTGGTGTGCTCTGGTCCAGGCGGTCACGAAGAGTCGGACGCGACTAAACGACTAAACAACAATACCTGGGTACCAAAGGCTGTTAGAGTCCTCACTATTACTGTGACACAACAAGGGGGGGGCAGGCATGAGGTCACTTGCCTGTTTAAACTGGAACGTTGCTTTGCAGAAGGATCATAAAGAACTGAAGAAGAAGAAGAAGAGTTTGGATTTGATATCCTGCTTTATCACTACCCGAAGGAGTCTCAAAGCGGCTAGCAATCTCCTTTCCCTTCCTCCCCCACAACAAACACTCTGTGAGGTGAGTGGGGCTGAGAGACTTCAGAGAAATGTGACTAGCCCAAGGTCACCCAGCAGCTGCATGTGGAGGAGCGGAGACGCGAACCCAGTTCCCCAGATTACGAATCCACCGCTCTTAACCACTACACCACACTGGCTCTCTGGGAAGTACCCAGGAGGTCATAGAATTGTGGACTTGGAAGGGACCCCAAGGATCATCCATCCCAACCCGCTGCAATGCAGGAATCTCAGCTAAAGCATCCATGACAGTTGGCCATCCAGCCTCTGCTTATAAACCTCCAAGGAAGGCACACACAACCTCCTGAGGGAGGCTGCCCCAGCAGCTCTTACTGTCAGAAAGTTCTTCCTGACGTGTATTTGGAATCTCCTTCTTTGTGACTGGAATCCCTTGTTTCGGGTCCTCCTCTCTGGAGCAGGAGAAAACAAGCTTGCTCCATCTTCCATGTGACAGCCCTTGAGATACTTGAAGATGGCTCTCATATCTCCTCTCAGTCTCCCCTTTTCCGGCATAATAATAATCATAATAATAATAATAATACCCCGCCCTCCCCAGCTAAGACTGGGCTCAGGGCGGCTAACACCAGGTATAAAAACAATTGATTAAAATACAACTTAAAAACAAGATTAAAATACAACATTAAAATGCAGCCTCATTTCAGTAGAAACTCAAATCAAAAACTTTTCTGGGGATGAAAACGTCAAATTTTCACCAAGGCCAACTATTCAGACTGGTCCTACGTGGGCCAGAAAAAAGCCAGGGAAGTCCCCAAATAGGAGTTCCATCATAGAAGCAGAAAGGAAAATGGAAAGAGGGGAAGGGGATCAAGTGGATTCCAAGCCAAAGGCCAGGCAGAACAACTCTGTCTTACAGGCCCTGCAGAAAGAAATCAGATCCCGCAGGGCCCTGGTCTCATGAGAAAGAGCGTTCCACCAGGCCGGAGCCAGTGTTGAAAAGGCCCTGCCTCTGGTTAAGGCTAATCTGGCTTCTTTAGGGCCCAAGTCCCTCAACTGTTCCTCATAAGGCTTGGTTTCCAGATCCTTGATCTTGGCCGCTCTCCTCTGTACACATTCCAGCTTGTCAACGTCCTTCTTAAATTGTGGCGCCCAGAACTGGACCCAGATGTGGTCTTACTATCTCAACCCCAGCTCATTGTAGGAGCTGCAATATGGGATGCCTGGCCTTTGCTTCCATTGCCTGGGATGCTGTCGTGGTTGCCTTCTGCGTCTGCCGCTGAAAAGTTGTGTAGAAGCCACGGTGGGGTCGGAGGGAGGGCAGGTGCTGATGTTGTGCATTGAAGAGTTACGATGCCTGGTTTGCACTGGAAAACTTTACGGTCCCAAAAATCTACAGACAACTCCCGTCACCGATTTATTGCAAACTTAGAAAAGAGGAACAGAACAAATGGAGGAATGAGGAGCACACATAGAGAGAGAAGCAGGCACCCGACCGGAAGCAATCTGATACTGACGCAAGAAGGGCTTTTACTCTTGCTAGAAGCGCAGCCTTGCCCTCACCGGTTCTGGAAGGCTCCTATAGAAGAGTCTTATACACACAGAGACTTTTTGCCTGCCCATTAGGGAAAATAGGAAGCCCCAAACATATATTTTTTAGATGTCCTTTTTATGTTGAGATTCGTAGAGACACCACTGATCCTTTGCTGAAAAGGCTCGCCGATCTTTCAGACAAGTCTAAATTTAATTCTCTCCTCTTAGGCAAAGATCACAAGACGACCTGGCTGGTAGCCAGGTTCTGTGCCCAGATTTGTAGGCACAGATCATCCTCTAGAATAAAATAGCTTACTAGGGAAATGCTGAAGTTGCCCTTTGGGGCGCCTCAGGGTCAATTTTTTATGGTAGCCCAAATCTCAGTTGTGCGGGTGTATGTATATATCTCAATTTTAACTCATGAACTATTGCTGCAATCTGCTCCGACTGTATATTTTTTCTTTATGAACGCTGTTTTTATTGTGTTATGTTATGTGAGCTGGTATTTGACCGTAATAAATTATCTATCTAATTTGATGCTGGCATACTCTTAAAAAAACCAAAAACACCAGCACATCTATATCCAAAAACAGCAAGCAGGAGCTGGGTTTCTTTGAGACTGGTGCAGATCCAGTTACCCAGGTGCCTGGCATGTTTTGTAGCTGATGTGGGTCCAGTTATGATCACATGAAGATCTGTGGATCTCAGGTTGGCGACTGACCTCTCCACCTGGCTGGCCCTTCTAGCTTTCTTAAGCAGGTGAGCAGAAGAGCTTTTTATATCCGGCCTTTTTCTCCAGGGAGTACGTGGCCGTCTCCTTCCCGCTCAACAACTCTGTGAGGTAGGTTAAGATTGACTCCAAGGTCACCCTTCATGGCTGAGTGGGGATTTGAACCCTGATCTCCCAGGTCCTAATCCGACACCCTAACCCCACTGGCTTCCTAGAGTACTGCCTGAGGCAGCTTCCCCAGTGTGCTTAAGGATAGGGCCGGCCGTCTGCCTTAATGTCCTTGCAAGAACGACAGGCTGGAAGTGTGATGAATAATAACAAGAAAGAGGGAAATTAAAACCCTTGTTGCTCCTTCGGGATGGAGAGAGGAGTCCCCTCTGCTGGTTCCCGTGCTATTTTTAAAAAACGGAGGCGGCTTCTTTCTGCAAAGCAATCCCTTTAGTGCCTGCAGAGAGCGATCCTGGCAGGGGGTCTACTGTAGCCGGCGCCTGGCTGGGTTGGGGAATGAGAGGAGCTCAGAGGCTGAGCTGCGAAACCTCCCTTTTACTCTTCTCCCTTCCTGTGAAATCAGAGCAACCAGAAAGTCGTGTTGAAAAATAATACGACTTTTGAGCTGCCTGCCCTCTGAAATGGCAACGATGCATTCCGTCTTGGCGACTGTAACCCTGGTTTAAGGAGCCGTTTTGAGCCTAGCTTATGCAGTCATACCTCAGATTACAGACGCTTCAGGTTGCGTTTTTTTGGGTTACGGACTGCTGAAATCCGGAAGTACCGGAATGGATTACTTCCGGGTTTCGGCGGTCGCACATGCACACAAGCACTAAATCGCACTTTGCGCATGCGCAGAAACACCGGATCGCAACCTGTGCATGCGCAGACGTGTGTTGCGAACGCTGCGGGTTGCGAATGTGCATCCCGCACAGATCATGTTCGCAACCCAAGTGTCCACTGTATAGTAAGTTGAGTTTCTAACCCTGCCTGTAGGGTGGTCCTACTAAAGGAGCAAAGGGACGCGGGTGGCGCTGTGGGTTAAACCACAGAGCCTAGGACTTGCCGATCAGAAGGTCGGCGGTTTGAATCCCCGCAACGGGGTGAGCTCCCATTACTCGGTCCCTGCTCCTGCCAACCTAGCAGTTTGAAAGCACGACAAAGTGCATTCCCCCCTTCGGCAGGAAGGTAAACGGCGTTTCTGTGTGCTGCTCTGGTTCACCAGAAGCAGCTTAGTCATGCTGGCCATATGACCCGGAAGCTGTACACCGGCTCCCTCGGCCAATAAAGTGAGATGAGCGCCACAACCCCAGAGTCAGTCACGACTGGACCTAATGGTCAGGGGTCCCTTTACCCTTTACCTTACTAAAGAAGCAAAACCAATTGGGTGTGTTTTCGGCTTAGGGAGTGAGCAGCTCAGATTCGGCCTAGATGCAAACCCCCCCCCCCCCCCCACAACTGCCTCCGAACCGAAATCTCATTTTGAGACTCAGAGCTTGGCAAGATCAAGAAACGAACCACATTAGGGGGTTAAGCAACCAATTGCAGAATTTTGGAACTATCCAAAGACGAACCTGTTTCTTGTCCGCTGGGGTTGCTGTTGGATTGTCGGAGGCAGGCACCAAGCTGGACCCCTTTTCAGAGATGGCTCCATCGTGGATGTTTTTCCCCTCTGCCCATAATAATAATAATAATAAAATAATAATAGAATTTTATTTATATCCCGCCCTCCCCAGCCAAAGCCGGGCTCAGAGCGGCTAACGACAATAAAAGTAACACAACATTCTAAAATCAATTCATTTTAAAATCAGTTCAGAATCAAATCAAATTAAGTTCAAAATCAAATTAATGGCAACCAAGGTATGAGGTAAGGGAGGGAGGTAGACTGACAGGCAGGCGCCCCCGGGTCCTCCTGACTGGGTGCTTCTGTTTCCGTGTCCTCTCCGTTTTCACGGGCAGGTGTTTTTCCTCCCTCGCTGTGGCTCTGAGTGATGCCGCACAATATGAGGGAGGCCTGACCTACTTAGCGAGCTTGTACAGCATTTCTTATTTCTCATTAGCGAGGCTTCTCCTTCCCTGTTTCTGTCAATCTCTTCAGCGGCAACAGAAGCAAAACTGGGTTAGGGCTTGAAGTCTGACAAAGGTGTGTTGGCAGCGGAGATGTGTTTGGCACCGGGAAGGAGGGGAAAGCTTTCTGATGCATTTTTTTCAGGAGAAACCAGAACAGAATTAGTGATCGTTCACATGAGCTTAGCTTCTCTGCTGGGGAAATACAGCGGTGTCTTGACCCAAGCGAACTTGTTGGCATTTTCCCATTCTTAAGATCTGTGACAAAGTTAGTGAGTAGTTCATAAAGTGAGTAGTTCAAAATGTTGGTGCTGACCTTTGAAGCCCTAAATCTGGGGTAGGCAACCTAAGGCCCATACAAACAAAGACACACAACTTATAAAACCGCTAAACTCCACCTTCCCACCCTCCTGGTGGTACGAAATAACCGGCCAAATGTAGGCACAAACCCTCTCTTTCCTTAACTGTCCACCTATTGAATCCTGGGCCAACAGCCAAAAAAAGGCCAAAATATGGATGAATAAAGACTGTCCAGCATCTTGCATCCGGAAGAGGCTGCTGTCTGTGAGCCTGTTCATTGATCCTTGAGGAAGTGGACCTCACCCTTTGAGAAAAAGACCTTGTCTCAGAAGTTATTTAAGCAGCGGCTGCATGGACCCCCTAATAGGATGTTGCAAAAGCAAATTTACCGTGTCGGTTCAGGGTTGGACACTGGAAGGTGCACCTCCCAGCTCCCACTCTTTGGAAAGGGGCACACAGGATAGAGACGGCAAAGACAGAGGCTTAGCGAAATATTGTGGGCAAATCATTTTATGCATTAATCAGATACCTTGGTACGCGAATGCTGCAAACCCAGAAGTAAGTGTTCCGGTTTGCGACTGTTTTTCTACAGCCAGTCGGAAGCCGTGACTTGGTTTTCGAATGGTTTCAGGAGCCAAACAGACTCCCAGAATGGATTAAATTCAAGAACCAAGGTACCACTGTATTGTGAAGGCCCACTAAGGCATTGACAGCAAATTCCTCTGTCTCCCCCCTGCCCTTGTTGTAATTTAGAGCTGTTTGCACCCAGCAATCTGTTGCAAAATGTAGGGTTAGGGTGGGTTTTGAACCTAGAGGACCTGGGTTCGAATCTCACCTTGGCCCCAGGCTCAGCTGCTCCCAGTATCCTCTGCAGCGTGGAAGGAGCTCCTCAGATCTGGCATGGCTTCGTTGTGATCCCTAAAGGTACTGCAACAACTGTTTGGGGTTGTGTCTTGTGCTGGCCTCGGGCCTAACATTGCGTTCCAGGACAGTTGCCTTTCTAAATCAATGAGCGGATAATACATCCATCTTTTGCACTGGAGAGAATTGGTTCCCCTTTGGGCAGCGGTAGAGCATTTGCTTGGCATGCAGAAGGTCCCAGCCAGGTGGAATCCTGAGCATCTCAAGGAAAGACCGGGAGAGACCAGAGAATCCCGGAGAGCTGTTGCCAGTCAGAGTTGACGGTATGTTGCTAGATGAACCAATGGCCATACCAAGTCAGTTTCATATGTTTTAAAACCAAAGGGCGTCACTGAAGTGCCACAGAATTGTGGGTGGCAAGAAGACAAGACGGTGACCCCGTTCTGTGCCTGCCCCGAAGCTTTGTGCCCTTCCTTTCCCCGAGGCCTGCTCTTCTTTCCGAATCTCATTGTGCTCATCCATCACCCCTATCGCGGTGAGATTCCTAGCAGCCCGTTTGCCTGGAAATGAAGACAAAAGTTCGGGACGAATCCAGATAGGATTCAACTTGCACATGGAACGTTTAAGAGTTGCCATTTCGGTAAAAACACGTCGACTTTAGTCTACTTTTTCACGAAGCACGCTCACCTGGCGCCTTTATAGCATGTATTTAGGCACCAAGCAAAAACTTTATTCTATAACCAGGCTTTTGACTGTCTGTGGCCTTTTAGAATTGGGTGAGATGTTTTTAATCCATTTCTTTTCCCTCTTGGGTTTAATGAATCTCTGTGGGAGGTTTTGCCTGTCTGTTTGGTTGGTTGTAAGTCGTTTTTGTGAGATAAAGTGAATACTAATAATAATGAATACTAATAAATAAAGGCTTATGGAAACCCCTATAAAATGGGGAGTTTTGCAGGGCCGTTGGAACAGTGGCTTAACTGTAAATGATTTTGGGCATCTGAATAAAAGGACGTGAGGGGTGGAAACAACAGCATGGAACTGGGGAGGTATTCCCTTCAGGTTGCCCCCAAGTTAGAAATGCTTCTGTGAAGTATTCGGGGAATGCAAGGTTGTCTTTTTATGTTGGGGATATAGCAGAGCTCAGGAGACTGGAATTTGCAGGTTTTGTTATGTTTTTAATATCAAGGAAGCTGGCTGGCAAGACACTGAGCCGCATCTTCTGAGGAATTTAATAACGGAACGTTGTTGGATGCAAATGTGCAAATGTGAAAGGGGAAAAAATCTATGAAATGAAAAGAGAAAAAGAAAGAGAGGCAATATCCCTTCTTGTCTCTCAGCTGCAGTTGACCCCTTCACCTTGATGGGGCCGGAGTTTCAAGACGTTCCTTTGCAGCATCCCTTATTAAGGAGTGTTTTCAGTTCCAGGGTAATATTCCTCGTGTCAGAATGGCTCAACGCAGAAGCACTGCAGAACGCACACGAGCTAATAATGTTCTGACTATTATTATTTTTTGAAAAAACATTGATCTGACAAGCCTGCTCCTGTGTCTTGTTCTGTTTTCTTGTGCTTTCCCGAGATTCCGGTATTTGCACAGCAACATGTCTTGAGTGTGTTCTGTCTCGGGGACATTTCTGAAAACACTGCCGTATAAAGGCACAGGGTTAGCCCTACAAATTGCTCTGTTCTTCTAGATCTCTATCTCTTTATCGAACGTTTTGTGCATGGGATCCTCTTCTTATTGAATGCTTCATGCATGGGGTCCATTGCGGCCTCATTCTGTGACAAGAAGTATAAGGGCTGCATCTAGACGCAGGAGGAGCAGAATCAACACCTGCATGCTCAGGTCCACAAAGCAGATACCTGTTCAAATTCCTAGCCCTGGGACCTAATGGCTTCCAATTTGGCTGCACTCACATGCAATGTTAAACCAGACCTCTCCAAAGTGGTGCTGTCCAGGTAAGTTTTGCCGTTTAGTCGTTTAGTTGTGTCCGACTCTTCGTGACCCCATGGACCAGAGCACGCCAGGCCCTCCTGTCTTCCACTGCCTCTCTCAGTTTGGTCAAACTCATGCTGGTAGCTTCGAGAACACTGTCCAACCATCTCGTCCTCTGTCGTCCCCTTCTCCTTGTGCCCTCCATCTTTCCCAACATCTGGGTCTTTTCCAGGGAGTCTTCTCTTCTCATGAGGTGGCCAAAGTCTTGGAGCCTTAGCTTCAGGATCTGTCCTTCCAGTGAGCACTCAGGGCTGATTTCCTTAAGAATGGATAGGTTCGATCTTGTGGCAGTCCATGGGACTCTCAAGAATCTCCTCCAGCACCATAATTCAAAAGCATCAATTCTTCGGTAATCAGCCTTCTTTATGGTCCAGCTCTCACTTCCATACATCACTAGTCCAGGTAATAATATAATAGTATTATTTGTCCCCTGCCATCTGACTGGGTTGCCCCAGCCACTCTGGGTGGCTTCCATGAGATACAAAAACATAATCATGGCTGTCTTCTAAAACATGGGACACAGGTGGCGCTGTGGTCTAAACCACTGAGCCTCTTGGGCTTGCCGATCAGAAGGTCGGTGGTTCGAATCCCCGTGACAGGGTGAGCTCCCATTGTTCGGTCCCAGCTCCTGCCAACGTAGCAGTTTGAAAGCACACCAGTGCAAGTGGATAAATAGGTACCACTGCGGCAGGAAGGTAAACGGCGTTTCCGTGCGGTCTGGTTTCCGTCGCAGTGTCCTGTTGCGCCAGAAGCAGTTTAGTCATGCCGGCTACATGACCCGGAAAACTGTCTGTGGACAAACACCGGCTCCCTCGGCCTGAAAGTGAGATGAGCGCCAGAACCCCATAGTCACCTTTGAGTGGACTTAACCATCCAGGGGTCCTTTACCTTTAAAAAAACTTGTATGTAGAACTTCTGTCTCTTTTTCATCTGGCAGGAGGGCTTTGCACAAGGCAGGCGCCACTACGAAGAAGGCTCTGCCTGGTTTGCTAGACTACAACTCCCACCATCCCAGAGTCCCTCAACTTCTGGAGATTCCCCATCCTTGCCTTAAGAGGCAAGGGCTCATTTTTTTGATATACGAGCACCTGGAGGAAAGTGCGGGATGTGCCTGTAAACAAAGGCAGAGATGGGCCTCCGGGTGACCCTGGGATTATGTAACGGTGAAAGAGAGTAGCCTCTTTGCTGCCTCCTGGCAAACCTTGTGTGCCGTTTCACATTGCATTAGCCTCTTGTGTGAGTCGCCCCGAAGCTTTGTGCCCTTCCCGGTGCCTGCTCTCTTTCCGAATCTCATTGTGCTCATCCATCACCCCTATCGCGGTGAGATTCCTAGCAGCCTGTTTGCCTGGAAATGAAGACGAAAATTCAGGACGGATCCGGATAGGATGGCTTCAACTTGCACATGGGACGTTTAAGAGTTGCCATTTTGGTAAAAACATGTCGACTTTAGTCTACTTTTTCACGAAGTGTGTAGTCAAAGGAAGGCTAACCTGGCGCCCTTATAGCATGTATTTAGGCACCAGGCAAAAACTTTATTCTATAACCAGGCTTTTGACTGTCTGTGGCCTTTTAGAATTGGGTGAGATGTTTTTAATCCATTTCTTTTCCCTCTTGGGTTTAATGAATCTCTGTGGGAGGTTTTGCCTGTCTGTTTGGTTGGTTGTAAGTCGTTTTTGTGTTGCCCTGGGTGAGATAAAGTGAATACTAATACAGTGGTACCTCGGGTTACATACGCTTCAGGTTACATACGCTTCAGGTTACAGACTCCGCTAACCCAGAAATAGTACCGCAGGTTAAGAACTTTGCTTCAGGATGAGAACAGAAATCATGCTCCGGCGGCACGGCGGCAGCAGGAGGCCCCATTAGCTAAAGTGGTGCTTCAGGTTAAGAACAGTTTCAGGTTAAGAACAGACCTCCGGAACGAATTAAGTACTTAACCTGAGGTACTGTAATAATGAATACTAATAAATAAAGGCTAATGGAAGCCAGCGTTTGCAAATATGCCTACGTTTTCATGTGATAAATCCATGTAATGGAGACATTCCGGAAGAAAAGTGAAGCATGCC
The DNA here is from genome assembly GCF_027172205.1 of Podarcis raffonei. Classification (NCBI taxonomy): domain Eukaryota; kingdom Metazoa; phylum Chordata; class Lepidosauria; order Squamata; family Lacertidae; genus Podarcis; species Podarcis raffonei. The sequence continues at coordinate 75,511,167 of NC_070610.1, read as the reverse complement.
GAAGAATAAATGTCCATTCGTTTAAAAAGAAACCCCTGAATTGTCTGAGCTGCCCTCTTAATTTGTTTTTCTCTTATTTCTCCTCTTAGAAAGCCCACCGGCAGCGATGTCCAGGAACGGCTACTTCTTCGAAGAAACAGGCAAGTAGAATCCTACCTTACGAGTAGCAAATTCAACTTCTGCTAATGTAGCCCAAATGGCAATACTCTGCGCTGCAACACCTTGTTGCAGAGCCCACATGTTTCTTTGTTTTGTCTCCCGCTGGCTGACTTCTTGGCATTTGATCTCTTTTTCTGTCTCTTCTCCCTTCAGAGCTGCAGTTCCCAAATGTTTCCTGGAGGGAGGAGACTCGCTCCCTTCATCCAGAACTTAGCAATCAGAAATCTTATCATTTCTTGCGGCGTCCTACGGGGAGTTAATCTTGTTCTCCATTGCTATTCACCAGTTATATGAAAGCACCGGGGGACTTTGTCAGGGTGTGATGCACAACTCCATCTCTCTGTACCATCTGAATCGGGAGAAGGCAGCTCAGGTGTTTGACCGTTGCCTGGAGGTGGCGATGAGATGGATTGGGGCCAATAAATAGAAACTGGCATGATGGAGGGTGCTCTGTGTTACGAGCTCTTGGGTCCAGGAAGCAAGTAGATTTCCTTTTCTGGGGAATGTGGCCCTCGCCTGGAGGGATCGTAGAGTTGGAAGGGACCAGGGGCCAGCAAACTTTTTCAGCAGGGGGCCGGTCCACTGTTCTTCAGACCTTGTGCGGGGCCGGACTATATTTTGGGGAACAAACATGATGCAAAGGCACCACGAGCCCCGGTGGCTCCTTACCAGTGTCTTCCGAGCGGCAGGGTCTGGTGGCGGCGGAATGATGAGCGGCATGAGAAAGGGCTCTGGAGAGGGGCTGCTTAAAATGGCGGCCGCTTGAACGCTGCTGCTGCTGCTGCTGGCACCAACAAGGCCCAGCCCTCTTCCTCCTCTGGGCAGGGCAGGGAGAAGCCAGGAGAAGCCTCTCCCACCGTTTGAGGGAGAGGGAAAGAATGTGCACGCTGGCGATCCATACGGCGATTCCCGGACCGTCTGCGGGCCGGATCCAGAAGGCAATTGGGCCTGATCCGGCCTGCAGGCCTTAGTTTGCCGACCCACGATCTAGTCCAACCCCCTGCAATATACAGTGGTCTGTTAAATATTAAAAGCTTCCCTGAACAGGGCTGCCTTCAGATGTCTTCTAATAGTCTGGTAGTTGTTCTTCTCTTTGACATCCGGTCGGAGGGTGTTCCACAGGGTGGGTGCCACTACCAAGAAGGCCCTCTGCCTAGTTCCCTGTAACTTGGCTTCTTGCAGTGAGGGAACCACCAGAAGGCCCTCGGCACTGGACCTCAGTGTCTGGGCAGAATGATGGGGGTGGAGATGCTCCTTCAGGTATACTGGATCGAGGCCGTTTAGGGCTTTCAAGGTCAGCACCAGCACTTTGAATTGTGCTCAGAAACGTACTGGGAGCCAGTGTAGGTCTTTCAAGACCGGTGTTATGTGGTCTCGGCAGCCGCTCCCAGTCACCAGTCCAGCTGCCGCATTCTGGATTAGTTGTAGTTTCCGGGTCACCCAACCTCTGCTTAGAAACCTCCATTCCACTGCCAAACAGCTCAAGAAAGTTACTTGGAATCTATTTTCTTGTCATTTGACTCCATTGGTTTGGGTCTTCCCCTGTGGAGCAGGAGAAAACATGGTTGCTCCATCTTTGATGTGACAGCCCTTCCAATATGAAAACAGCTGTTATCTCCATCTCCTGTGGATAGCTCAGTTGGTAGACCACGAGGCTCTTAATCTCGGGGCCGGGAGTTCGAGCCCCACACTGCACGATAGATAACCCTTGCGGTCCTTTCTGACTCTACAATTCTGCAGTTCCTCTTTCCCAGCTCTCAACTGTCCTTCGTAAGGCTTGGTTTCCAAGACCCCTTCATCATCGCCCTCCTCTGCTAGTAACATGGCTTAATGGTCCTGAGCGATTTGCAGCCCTCCCTGGTTACATGGGTAGCAGCAGAGTTGTCTTGCTTAGTGCCTCTCCGTCTTGGCGAACTCCAGGGATCGACTAATTGGTTTTGCTGGCAATGCAGAGCTGCAGTCTTGCTCCGGGGCACTGAGGTCCCCAGACAGCTCCGGTTGTTTTCTCTGGTTCCTCTGCCTCTCCCCCCCCCACAGCCTTTTTGAATTGCATTCCCCCCCCATTACTTTTGTCATTGCGTTTGGTATGTCTGCCTTGTTTATAACTCTCCAAATTCTTTGCCTGACTGTGGAATTAACCCAAATGCTTTACTGAAGCAAATCCATTCAAGATAGTCCTGGGATATTTCCTTGCTATCTGCCTTGTTTTACCAAATGAACACACAGACAGAAACACACAGTGAATTGTCAAGGGGTCTTGGAATGGCAGGCTCTCTTTTCTAGGGCAGATCCATACTGCTGGCTGCATGCATGGTTCTTTAACCAGAGGGGATGCGGAGCAGGACTATTGCATTGCAAGCATTGCTGTAAGGTAAAGAGTAAAGGGACCCCTAACCATTAGATCCAGTCGCAGACGACTCTGGGGTTACGGCACTCATCTCGCTTTACTGGCCGAGGGAGCCGGCGTACAGCTTCTGGGTCATGTGGCCAGCATGACTAAGGTGCTTCTGGTGAACCAGAGCAGCGCACGGAAACGCCGTTTACCTTCCCGCCGGAGTGGTACTTATTTATCTACTTGCACTTTGACGTGCTTTCGAACTGCTAGGTTGGCAGGAGCAGGGACCGAGCAACAGGAGCTCAATCCATCGCGGGGATTCGAACTGCCAACCTTCTGATCGGCAAGTCCTAGGCTCTGTGGTTTAGACCACAGCACCACCCGCGTCCCAGCTCTGGGGATATTGTCAGGCATTAAAAAAAGTATCTGGTACAAATAGGACAAAGTAAAGAATTAGAACTCAATGGGAACTCGCAAAGCAGACTTCTGTGCATGCAGTGGAACTTTCCTCCTTCTCTCCTGTTCCCTTCAGCCCTCCTTGCACCCTCAAAATCATCTCTGGAGGGTTGAGGGACCCTCCAGAGCAGATTTTGTGGGTATGTGCAGAGGGGTAAAGGTAAAGGGACCCCTGACCATTAGGTCCAGGCGTGGCCGACTCTGGGGTTGCGGTGCTCATCTCGCTTTATTGGCCGAGGGAGCCGCGTACAGCTTCCGGGTCATGTGGCCAGCAGGACTAGGCCGCTTCTGGCGAACCAGAGCAGCGCACAGAAATGCCATTTACCTTCCCGCCGGAGCGGTACCTATTTATCTACCGTATTTTTCGCTCCATAAGACACACCTGACAATAAGGCACACCTAGTTTTTAGAGGGGGAATACAAGAAAAAAAATTCTTTAAAGGGAGCGCTGAGCAGAGCCTGTATGCGTCCCAGGCTCTGCTCAGCGCTCCCTTTCACGAGCCGCGTGGAGCGTGTGTGCGGCACTTGCAGGCTTTTCCCCGAGGAGGGAGAAGGGCAGCCCATCACTGATGGCTCTTTAAAGGGAGTGCGGCTCTTGGGGGTTTTCCGGGAGGTGGGGGAAGGGATAGAGGGGCTAAGCCAGGAGCTAGAACAGCAAGAGGGAGCGCGGCACAGCGATCCCTCTCGCTGTTCTGGCTTCTGGGATAGCTGCGCAGCCTGCATTCACTCCATAAGACGCACACACATCTCCCCTTACTTTTTAGGAGGGGAAAAGTGTGTCTTATACAGCGAAAAATACAGTACTTGCGCTTTGACGTGCTCCTGCTAGGTTGGCAGGAGCAGGGGCCGAGCAACGGGAGCTCACCCCGTCGCGGGGATTTGAACCGCCGACCTTCTGATCGGCAAGTCCTAGGCTCTGTGGTTTAACCCACAGCGCCACCTGCGTCCCAGCATTGCTGTAGGATGGTGCAAAGGACAAGGATCCGAGGAAACCGAAAAGAGCCGAAAGCAACGTGTGCCCACAGTTTTTCCGTTTTGCCTGTTCCGCCTCCTGCCATTTGCCATCTCACCTGTAGTTAAGACTTCATGCCATTGAGGCATCTCAAAACCCACGGAATGGTTTACATTCCTTCCCACTTGCAGCCAAAGACTTAAAGAAACCAGATGGAGAAGGCTACAGTTTATAGTGTATTCTGGGGTCTCCGTTAGGACCTGCAGGAAAAGTCTTGAGACTCTCCGGCTTGTTTATATTGGGGGTGGGAAAGGGGGGGGGAGGGTAAAGGAATGTTGATACTGGGAATACTTCGCGAAAAGTCTTGCCAATTCTGTCTGATTTGTATTTAAAGCATCTGCCCCCCCTCCCCACCCGCCGCCAAACTGACAAGTTTAGAAAAAGAAAAGGGTGAATAAGGGGGGGGGTTGGGGGAGCCGGAGCTGGCTGGAAAAGGCCGAGGATGAAGCCTTCTGATTTTGCGTGCAAATTCTCTCTTTCGTATGAGAGCTAGATCATAGATTAAATGCAGCGCTCCAGTGCTGTCGGGAATAGTGCCGCAGGGCTCACTTTGAGACAAATCTCGAGCGATCTGTGCGACTTAAAGGTTTGTGCGGTTCTTCAAGCTGTGTTGACACACAAACAATTATTTTCAGGATTAAAAAAAAGGAAGAACCAGTTCAGGCATTTCAAGCGTCTTTTTCAGAACATAAGGAAATCCTGCCCGCTGGATGGGGCCAAAGCGGGTTGGACTAGATGACCACTGGGTGCCTTCCAACTCTAGGATTCTGCTCCTGCACTCCATTCTCACAGGGACCAACCAGATGCCCATGGGAAATCCGGAATCTGCTTCTCAGTGCGCCCTCCCTGCTTGTGATTTACACCAGTTGGCAGGCCTCCTGGGGGATGCCAGGACTTGAACCCAGGACCTTCTGCTTGCACGGCTAGTGCTCTGCCACTGAGCTACGGTCTTTGCCAACTCAAGAGGCAGCCATATAACCATATACACTGTGCACCACTTCTTCTTCTTCTTTTTCTTCTTCTTCTTCTTCTTCATGTTTATTATTTATTTTTCTTTTTAAAAAAACATCCTTAAAATATCAAGGACTTCCCTTCTTCTCCTTCCATGCTTCATTTTGCGTATCATAAATCCCTGCATATTTTACATAAACTGAACCATTCAGTATTCTATTGTTACATCCATCAAGACTTATTTACACTGTTGAATTTATCTTAATGCTGCCAGCGTTTTCAAGTGTACACAGTCCCCCCCATATATTCAATAAACATTTTCCAATCTTCTCTAAACGTATGTTCTTCTTGTTCTCTTATGTTAAGTCCGCAAGCTGTGCGTATTCCATCAGCTTAAGTTGCCATTCTTCTTTAGCTGGGACCTCGCTCGTTTGCCATTTTGGGGCTAACGAAACACAAGCTGCAGTAGTGGCATACATAAATAACCTTTTTTGACACCTGGGAATTTCCATCTGAATTATCCCCAAAAGAAAGGACTCTGGGGGTTTTTTTGGAACACTACTTTTAAACACTTTTTTCAATTCATTATGGATCATTTCCCAATACTCTTTTACCCTTTAATAGGTCCACCACATCTGAGAGAACGTTCCCTCCATCTCTTTGCATCTCCAACACTTACCTGATTCAGTCTTTTACATCTTAGCAAGCCTGCTACTCCGACTCTTCTGTCTCCCCCCCCCATTTTATTGCACACATGTGATTTGTTTGTATGTTGGTGCAGAAGGAGGGTGCTTCAACCCTTTCTCTCTTACCCCAACAGCGCTCTGCATCCGTGCTTATCTAGAACCTGCAGGGTTGGTGCAGCAGCAGAGTATAGTTCAGTGGGAAAGCAGTTGCCGCAAGTCAGGTTAGGTGTGTTTCTTTCTGTTCCCCCTTGCTTCTTCTTCCACGCCAGTGTGGTGTAGTGGTTAAGAGCAGTAGTCTTGTAATCTGGTGAACCGGGTTTGATTCCCCGCTCCTCCACATGCAGCTGCTGGGTGACCTTGGGCCAGTCACACTTCTCTGAAGTCTCTCAGCCCCACTCACCTCACGGAGTGTTTGTTGGGGGGGAGGAAGGGAAACGAGATGGTTAGCCGCTTTGAGACTCCTGAAGGGGAGTGATAAAGCAGGATATCAAATCCAAAGCCGCCGCCTTCTTCTTCTTCTTCTTCTTCTTCTTCTTCTTCTTCTTCTTCTTCTTCTTCTTCTTCTAGTCCAACTCCCTTCAACGCAGGAATCTCAGCTAAAGCATCCCCAGCAGATGGCCATTGAATCTCTGCTTAAAATCCTTCAAGGAAGGAGACTCCACCATATTCTGAGAGAGTCCATTTCACTGTCAAACTGCTCCAGAGCCAGTGTGGTGTAGTGGTTAAGAGCGGTGGATTCGTAATCTGGGGAACTGGGTTCGCGTCTCCGCTCCTCCACATGCAGCTGCTGGGTGACCTTGGGCCAGTCACACTTCTTTGAAGTCTCTCAGCCCCACTCACCTCACAGAGTGTTTGTTGTGGGGGAGGAAGGGAAAGGAGATGGTTAGCCGCTTTGAGACTCCTTCGGGTAGTGATAAAGCGGGATATCAAATCCAAACTCTTCTTCTTCTTCTCCTTCTTCTTCTTCTTCTCCTTCTTCTTCTTCTTCTTCTTCTTCTTCTTCTTCTTCTTCCTTCGGCAATCACTTTGTCGAGTAAGATTGTCTTCCATAAACACGGTTTTAACAGCGGGTTCGTAAGCAACTGTGGAGGCCAATTCTGGGTCCACAATTCCTTCCACAGTGGGGACATTCGTTCCCGGGCGGGAGTTGATCATGGCGAGGGTTTGCACCATTTCCCGATCGCCATGGGACTTTGGGGGGTTGGGATGGGTTTTTGGAAGTCGCCTGTGCATGAATTTGTTTTGTGTGTGCAGATCAGTGCACACTGACCAATGCACAGTCTTCGCAGTAAGGCTCTACAGTGGTTACATACGCTTCAGGTTACATACTCCGCTAACCCAGAAATATTACTTTGGGTTAAGAACTTTGCTTCAGGATGAGAACAGAAATCGTGCTCCGGCGGCGCGGCAGCAGTGGGAGGCCCCATTAGCTAAAGTGGTGCTTCAGGTTAAGAACAGTTTCAGAGCAAATTAAGTTCTTAACCAGAGGTACTGCTGTATTCCAATGGCATGAGTATCACAACGACCGGTAGATTCTTATCTGCTGCGGCCTTCACAGCCGTTGTAACATACAGCTTGTTATCATCCGCCTGTTCTGCCATTGAGAACTTCTTGGATCATTCTTTGTCTAGCTCCTTCCCTTTGACCTTTCCGCCTTGCATGACTCTGCTGGGAGTACGAGATTCCCAACGGCTTCACTCACAAGGGTCATAGGAATGTGCAAGCCCACTCCCCACGACAAGGTGATGATCCCTAGCAATGCACGCCCCTCTCCCAAGGTGTTTTGCAGGATTCGAAAACGAAAGAACCTCCCCAAATTCCAAGAGATTTCGATGCATTCTTCTGCGTCTTGTAGATTCTTGCAGAAAGGTAGGAAATATCATTCACCGGCCTTTGGGTGGTTGCCAGTGTTGATAAGTGCAGAATTCTTTTTTGCAGCCGAAGCAAGCACAATCTGATTGATGCTAAAACCTAATAGAAATGGGTGCAGCAGAGATCCGAGACGCTGAGCACCCTTGAAGTCAAAGGTGGTGCTTTAAAAAAAAGGGAGAGAGTAAGATTCTGTGTTGCCTAGCAGTTTTAGCAGATGGTGGTCGTTGCTCGAAAGGAAATTTGCACAGAATGTTGTGCAATTATTGTTTTTTTGTTTTACGAACAGCTCAGAAGCAATTTTGGTTATCAAGTAGCAGTGTTTAATAGTAGGTGAAATCTGCCTCAGACGTCCGCCTACAATTGACTTTCTGATATCTCTTGCCAATAGTTCCACAAATCTTGTTGAATGCAGTCACAGCACCGATGCAGACCTGCTCTCTTGCCTTTTAAGCTCAAAGCAAAATTTATTTATGGTTTTGTTTGTTTATCTTTGTCAGCTGCTTTGAGACACATGTGAAAAGCAGGGTGTGATTTTTAAAAAATAAATAAAAACGTGTGTGTCTGCAAAAACCATTTATGACACATACCCTGCACTGCTTGTCGGTTAATTGAAAAATAACCCCTCTGTCTAAGTTCAACTGTTATTAGATTGGAATTCCATACGAGATACAGATTCAAAGAAGTGATAGACTGGTTTCTGTCTGTTCCCCCAATCTCTTTAAAAGACGTGGGCAACCTGATGGCTTTGGCCGAATGATTTGCAAGACCCCCCCCCAAAAAACCCCCTTAATTTCAAATTCTCTCTGCAAACAATTCATTTCTGATCTCTGGCAAGAGTGATGTGATACCTGCCTGCTACACACAGAGAGAAAGGCAATGGGGTGGCTGAAAGAGAAAAGGGGTGGCCCCACACATTTTCTTCTCTCTCTGGTACCCCAGCCACAATCTGCATGCAGCCCCCTAATGGATTACTTGTGGCAGGGGTCAGCAACCTTTTTCAGCTGTAGGCCAGTCCACCGTCCCTCACATCATGTGGTGGGCCAGACTATAAATATTTTTTTGGAGGGGGAATGAACGGATTCCTATGCCCCACAAATAACCCAGAGATGCATTTTAAATAAAAGGACACATTCTACTCATGTGAAAACACACTGATTTCCGGACCGTCCGTGGGCCAGATTTAGAAGGCGATTGTGCCGCATCTGGCCCCCGGGCCTTAGGTGGCTTACCCCTGACTTACGGAATCAACAGGCAGCCCTGTTTAGGGAATCTTTTAATGTTTAATGGGATGGGGGTGGTGCTGTGGGTTAAACCACAGAGACTAGGGCTTGCCGATCAGAAGGTCGGCGGTTCGTATCCCCACGACGGGGTGAGCTCCCGTTGCTTGGTCCCTGCTCCTGCCAACCTAGCAGTTCGAAAGCACCTCAAAGTGCAAGTAGATAAATAGGTACCGCTCCGGCAGGAAGGTAAACGGCATTTCCGTGCGCTGCTCTGGTTCACCAGAAGCGGCTTAGTCCTGCGGGCCACATGACCCGGAAGCTGTACACCGCATCCCTCGGCCAATAAAGCGAGATGAGCGCCGCAACCCCAGAGTCAGCCACGACTGGACCTAATGGTCAGGGCTCCCTTTACCTTTACCTTTACCTTTTAATGTTTAATAGGTTATTGTATTTTAATATTCTGTTGGAAGCCGCCCAGAGTGGCTGGGGAAACAAAGCCAGATGGGCGGGGTATAAATAAATTATTATTATTATTATTATTATTATTATTATTATTATTATTATTATAGAATGGTTGAGTTGGAAGAGACCCTGAGGATCATCTAGTCCAACCCCCTGCAAGGCAGGAAAATGCTGCTGCCCCATACGGGGACCGAACCTGCAACCTTGGCGTTATCAGCACCACTCTCTAACCAACTGAGCCATAGGTTTTCAACCTTTTTGAGTCCACGGCTCCCTTGACCAACTGCATTCTTTCTGTGGCTCCCCTGTGGGGCTCAGGAGCCCAGTTAGGTCACCCCTTTGCCTGTGGAGCTGGCAGTCTATCATGTTTTTTGAAACCCTCCCTTGTGGAGTGTTCCCTCTCTCCCCTCTCCTTGGGAGTCCTCTGGGCAGCCATTGCTGCTGCCCCTGCACTCCGAGCTGCCCCCTTTGCCCCAAAGAGAGGGGCCTCTTCAAACTGCCCCACAGGGGCCTGGGAAGCACCCCCTGGCCAGCACCAGAGACGCCATTCACCTGGAGAGCTTGTGACCAGGGCTGCTGCAACAAACAGCTGTGCAAGCCTTGGGGAGGCAGAGATGCAAGAGAAAACCAGAGGAGGCAGGAAAGGATAGAGGGACAGAGGCCAGTGTTGCCTGTGGCACGACTGCCCAGCATTCAGGGCACCCCAAAGTACCATGGCACACTGGCTGAAAACCACTGAACTGGGCTATCCAGCTCTAAACAGCGAAAAGTTTGCCTTCCCTGTTGTTGTTGTTGTTGTTGTTGTTTAGTCGTTTAGTCGTGTCCGACTCTTCGTGACTCCATGGACCAGAGCACGCCAGGCACTCCTGTCTTCCACTGCCTCCCGCACTTTGGTGAAACTCATGCTGGTAGCTTTGAGAACACTGTCCAACCATCTCGTCCTCTGTCGTCCCCTTCTCCTTGTGTCCTCCATCTTTCCCAACATCAGGGTCTTTTCCAGGGAGTCTTCTCTTCTCATGAGGTGGCCAAAGTCTTGGAGCCTCAGCTTCAGGATCTGTCCTTCCAGTGAGCACTCAGGGCTGATTTCCTTCAGAATGGATAGGTTTGATCTTCTTGCAGTCCATGGGACTCTCAAGAGTCTTCTCCAGCACCATAATTCAAAAGCATCAATTCTTCGACGATCAGCCTTCTTGATGGTCCAGCTCTCACTTCCATACATCACTACTGGGGAAACCATAGCTTTAACTATACGGACCTTTGTCAGCAAGGTGATGTCTCTACTTTTTAAGATGCTGTCTAGGTTTGTCATTGCTTTTCTCCCAAGAAGTAGGCGTCTTTTAATTTCGTGGCTGCTGTCACCATCTGCAGTTTGCCTTCCCTAGCTTTGAAAAAAGGTGTTACCTTTTGATGCTGGGTATCGCCTCTCCTGGTATGTCCCATGGAGGACTTTACTGTCTTCAAATAAAAACATCTTGGAGGTCCCAGGCCACAGGGAGGTTAGGTTGGCCTCAACCAGAGCCAGGGCCTTTTCAATACTGGCCCCGATCTGGTGGAACGTTCTGTCACAAGAGACTAGGGCCCTGCAGGACTTGACATCTTTCTGCAGGGCCTGCAAGACAGAGCTGTTCCACCTGGCCTTTGGCCAAGGCACAGTCTGACTCCCTCCTTTGGTAATCCTCACAGAACTCTAGCCCAATGGTTGCCATGAATTTGATTTTGAATTGATTTTAGAATGAATTGATTTTAGAATGCATGCCAATTAATTGATTGTGATTTTATGTAAACTGTGTTACTTTTATTGTTGTTAGCCGCTCTGAGCCTGGCTTCGGCTGGGGAGGGCGGGATATAACTAAATAAGAATAAGAATAAGAATAAGAATAAGAATAATAATTATTTTATTTTATTATTTCATGCTACAGCGGTATAGAAATATTTCTCTAAATCACATTTTTTGTTATTGCCTTTTGCACCCCACTTTTCCTCAGCTACACGGTGGTAGTTCTTGTGCTCCACCCACGTTTTGCCCCCCCATACCCAAAGAACAAACAGATCCCCACATTGTTTAAAAACTAGGTGATGCTTGAAACATTAGCTCGCTTTCCCCAGGAGCGATTGTTTATGAAAAAGCCCGCGAACCTCCTATTATTAAACCAATTGCATGTTGCAAGACTGCTTGGGCTGCTTAATCCTTTAGAGCCAGTTCACTGCGGCATGTCTGCATCAAGCCAATAATTTGTGCTTGCAAGAGGTTAAAGAAAGCGAGCGAAGCACTTCTAATTAATTTAATCCGGCTGGCAATCTAGGTGTGATGCTTCACCCTCCCAGTATTGTGTCTGCAATCAAAACCCTGTGTGTCCGTACCTCAAAAATTCCTGGTAGTTCTCATTCCGGGTGGTTTGGGATTCTGTGGCTCAGTGCGGGCTCTTAAGAAGAGCTGCCTGCTTTGTTTAGTCGTTTAGTCGTGTCCGCCTCTCCATGACCCCCTGGACCAGAGCACGCCAGGCACGCCTGTCTTCCACTGCCTCCCGCAGTTTGGTCAGACTCATGTTTGTAGCTTCGAGAACACTGTCCAACCATCTCGTCCTCTGTCGTCCCCTTCTCCTTCTGCCCTCCATCTTTCTCAACATCAGGGTCTTTTCCAGGGAGTCTTCTCTTCTCATGAGGTGGCCAAAGTATTGGAGCCTCAGCTTCAGGATCTGTCCTTCCAGTGAGCACTCAGGACTGATTTCCTTCAGAATGAATAGGTTTGATCTCCTTGCAGTCCATGGGACTCTCAAGAGTCTCCTCCAGCATCAGAATTCAAAAGCATCAATTCTTCGGCGATCAGCCTTCTTTATGGTCCAGCTCTCACTTCCATACATCACTACTGTTTTGCATTAGACCAAATACCCATCTCCTCCAATCGCCAGTGAGATGCACATATACGCATGAAGTTCACCTGCCTTTCAAAGCCATCTCAGCTGGAGGCTGTCTCTGTCTTCTCTTTGCAGCAGCAAACTCTGTATGCTGAACATGCGTTGCATGATGTAATAGGAGCGAGTGGGAAATGTTGAAACGAAACCTTTCTGGCGACCGACGCGGAGCAGCCTAGTTGTCCAAGGACGTGTTCAGAATCCAGCCTGAAGATGGCAGCCTTAAAAGGATGCTTGCTGTCTTTGTGTGGCATGGATCGGTGCCCATCGGAACGCACAGAAACCAGATTTCCTCAAGGGCTCCTGCTTAGACGTAGTAGCTATACTTCAGGGAGGAAGCCGGGGTCTGAGTCTGTGCAGTGGGAGGCGGCGAGGGAACTGTAAGCTGCTGCCCTGGGTTCCAAGATGGAAGAAAAGTGATGTGCATAGGAAAATACAGCGGTACCTTGGTTCTCGAACGGCTTAGTTAATAATAATAATAATAATAATAATAATTTATTATTTATACCCCGCCCATCTGGCTGGGCCTCCCCAGCCACTCTGGGCGGCTTCCATAAAAACCAAAAATACAGTAAAATATCACACGTTAAAAACTTCCCTGAACAGGGCTGCCTTAAGATGTCTTCTGAATGTCAGGTAGTTGTTTATCTCTTTGACATCTGCTGGAAGGGCGTTCCACAGGGCGGGCGCCACTACCGAGAAGGCCCTCTGCCTGGTTCCCTGTAGCTTTGCTTCTCGCAATGAGGGAACCGCCAGAAGGCCCTCGGCGCTGGACCTCAGTGTCCGGGCAGAATGATGGGGGTGGAGACGCTCCTTCAGGTATACTGGACCGAGGCCGTTTAGGGCTTTAAAGGTCAGCACCAACACTTTGAATTGTGCTCGGAAACGTACTGGGAGCCAATGTAGGTCTTTCAAGACCGGTGTTATATGGTCTCGGCGGCCGCCCCCAGTCACCAGTCTAGCTGCTGCATTCTGGATTAGTTGTAGTTTCCGAGTCACCTTCAAAGGTAGCCCCACGTAGAGCGCATTGCAGTAGTCCAAGCGGGAGATAACCAGAGCATGCACCACTCTGGCGAGACAGTCCGCAGGCAGATAGGGTCTCAGCCTACGTACCAGATGGAGCTGGTAAACAGCTGCCCTGGACACAGATTTGACCTGTGCCTCCATGGACAGCTGTGAGTCCAAAATGACTCCCAGGCTGCGCACCTGGTCCTTCAGGGGCACAGTTACCCCATTCAGGACCAGGGAATCCTCCACACCTGCCCGCCTCCTGTCCCCCAGAAACAGTACTTCTGTCTTGTCAGGATTCAACCTCAATCTGTTAGCCGCCATCCATCCTCCAACCGCCTCCAGACACTCACACAGGACCTTCACCGCCCTCACTGGTTCTGATTTAAAAGAGAGGTAGAGCTGGGTATCATCTGCATACTGATGAACACCCAGCCCAAACCTCCTGATGATCTCTCCCAGCGGCTGCATGTAAATGTTGAAAAGCATGGGGGAGAGGACAGAACCCTGAGGCACCCCACAAGTGAGAGCCCAGGGGTCTGAACACTCATCCCCCACCACCACTTTCTGAACACGGCCCAGGAGGAAGGAGCGGAACCACTGTATGACAGTGCCCCCAGCTCCCAGCCCCTCAAGACGGTCCAGAAGGATGTTATGGTCGATGGTATCAAACGCCGCTGAGAGATCCAGCAGAACTAGGAAACAGCTCTCACCTTTGTCCCTAGCCCGGCGGAGATCATCAACCAGTGCGACCAAGGCAGTTTCAGTCCCATGATGAGGCCTGAATCCTGACTGGAAGGGATCCAAATGGTCCGCTTCTTCCAGGCGTGCCTGGAGTTGTTCGGCAACCGCTCGCTCAATCACCTTGCCCAAGAATGGAAGATTTGAGACTGGGCGATAGTTGGCCATCGTGGCCGCATCTAAAGATGGTTTTTTAAGAAGCGGTTTAATAACCGCCTCTTTCAGCGGGTCTGGGAAGGCTCCCTCACGGAGGGAAGCATTCACCACCCCACGAAGCCCATCGCCCAGTCCTTCCCGGCTAGCTTTTATAAGCCAGGATGGGCAAGGATCCAGGAGACAGGTGGTTGGTTTCACTCGTCCAAGCAGCCTGTCCACATCCTCGGAGGTAACAGATTGGAATTGATCCCACTCAACTTGACTAGACAGAACTCTAGCACTCTCCCGCCCCGGCCCTGCTCCCACGGTGGAGTCTACTTCTTCCCGAATCTGAGCGATTTTATCTGCAAAAAACTTTGCAAAATCATTGCAGGAGAACATGTGGCCCGTACTGGGCCCTGATGTTACAGGTGGTTCCGCTAAATTGTGAACCACCTGAAAAAGTCTCCTGCTGCTGTTTTCTGCAGATGCAATAGAGGCGGCGAAGAAATTCTTCTTCGCCGTCGCTATTGCCACTTGGTAGGCTCGACGTTGAGCTCTAACCTGTGTCCGGTCAGATTCAGAATGAGTTATCCGCCACCGGCGCTCTAGCCGTCTCAACGATTGTTTCATTGCCCTCAGATCCGTGGAAAACCACGGGGCTGTCCGGGCTCCATGCAATCGGAGAGGGCGCTTCGGAGCCAAACAGTCAATAGCCCTGGTTAACTCCACATTCCAGCGGGCCACCAGGGAATCAGCTGAAAGGCCATCAACATGGGATAAAGCATCCCCTACCACTCTCTGGAAACCATTTGGCTCCATTAAGTGGCGGGGGCGGACCATCCGAATTGGTCCCACCTCCCTGCAGAGGGGAAGGGTCGCAGAGAAGTCCAGTTGCACCAGGAAGTGATCTGACCATGGCACTTCTTTCGTTTCGCTTTTACTTAGTGTCAGATCACCAACATCCATAGAGGTAAACACCAGGTCCAAGGCATGTCCGCAGCTATGGGTTGGGCCAGACTTATTCAGGGACAGCCCTATGGAGGCCATGCTTTCCACAAAGTCCCGAGCGGCCCCTTGTAAGGTCGTGTCGGCATGGATGTTAAAATCCCCTAGGACGACCAAGCTAGGTGTCTCCAGGAGAACATCCGCCACGACCTGAAGCAGCTCGGGCAGGGAATCCTTGGTGCAGCGGGGAGGTCGGTACACCAAAAGGAATCCTGTACTGCCCCTATTGCCCAACTTCCAGAACATGCACTCGGAAAACTGGGTCTTCCCAATAGGACGCCTGGTGCAAACTAATGACTTCCTAAAAATCACTGCAACCCCCCCTCCCCGCCCACATGACCTGGGTTGCTGTGCGTAAGAGAAACCTGGTGGACAAGCAGCGGCAAGGACAGGCCCATCTGCTTCATCCAACCAAGTCTCTGTTACACATGCCAGGTCAAGTCCTCCATCCATGATCAAGTCATGGATGGCAGTGGTCTTATGAATCATTGACCTGGCATTGCACAGCAGCACCTTCAGGTCATGTGGGTATCCCTTGCTGATTCTAGTATCCATCCGGTCAGGACCAGACCCGGAGGCAGGAATAGTCCTCAGACAACGACTAAACCTGCCCCCTCTGTAATGACGTGGTCTAGTCTTAGCGTAACTCCTCCTCCTACCCGTGATCACTGAGATCGGTTGTCCCAGTGCATCCCCCCCTGTGGAACATGCCCCAGCCATTTTGTGGGCTGGGGCCCACTCCCCGGCAGCCCTGACCCCTCCCCCTAAGAACAAAATAACACCTTAAAAAAACAAACAAAACCAATAAAACAATACAAACAAACGAAAAATAATAATGTAAAAATTACAAAAACATCAAAATAAAAATAAAAAAATTCCCCAAGCCCAACCAAACATCAATCCCACCCCCACCCGCCACATACAAAAAATCCAAAAGAAAAATTTTAAAAACATTTTAAAAACACTCTAAAAACACTCTGTGCCCCCCTGGCAGTAACAACTGTCCTGGTGAGGCCTGTCAGGCCCTGCCCTGGGCCAGGTGGTAAGTGGCAAGAGCAGGGCCCTCAGGCACTCACACAGGGGAGTCTTCCTGGGCAGCAGGCAGCAAGCCGCACGCAGTCCTTATGAGGCCCCAGGCCCCGCCCCAGGCCAGATGGTAAGTGGCAAGAGCAGGGCCCTCAGGCACTCACACAGGGGAGTCTTCCTGGGCAGCAGGCAGCAAGCAGCACGCAGTCCTTATGAGGCTTCAGGCCCCGCCCCAGGCCAGATGGTAAGTGGCAAGAGCAGGGCCCTCAGGCACTCACACAGGGGAGTCTTCCTGGGCAGCAGGCAGCAAGCAGCACGCAGTCCTTATGAGGCCCCAGGCCCCGCCCCAGGCCAGATGGTGAGTGGCAAGAGCAGGGCCCTCAGGGACTCACACAGGGGAGTCCTCCTGGGCAGCAGGCAGCAAGCAGCACGCAGTCCTTATGAGGCTTCAGGCCCCGCCCCAGGCCAGATGATAAGTGGCAAGAGCAGGGCCCTCAGGCACTCAAACAGGGGAGTCCTCCTGGGCAGCAGGCAGCAAGCAGCATGCAGTCCTTATGAGGCCCCAGGCCCTGCCCCAGGCCAGATGGTAAGTGGCAAGAGCAGGGCCCTCAGGGACTCACACAGGGGAGTCCTCCTGGGCAGCGGCAGCAAGCAGCGCGCAGTCCTTATGAGGCCCCAGGCCCCGCCCCAGGCCAGATGGTAAGTGGCAAGAGCAGGGCCCTCAGGCACTCAAACAGGGGAGTCCTCCTGGGCAGCAGGCAGCAAGCAGCATGCAGTCCTTATGAGGCCCCAGGCCCTGCCCCAGGCCAGATGGTAAGTGGCAAGAGCAGGGCCCTCAGGGACTCACACAGGGGAGTCCTCCTGGGCAGCGGCAGCAAGCAGCGCGCAGTCCTTATGAGGCCCCAGGCCCCGCCCCAGGCCAGATGGTAAGTGGCAAGAGCAGGGCCCTCAGGCACTCACACAGGGGAGTCCTCCTGGGCAGCAGGCAGCAAGCAGCACACAGTCCTTATGAGGCTTCAGGCCCCGCCCCAGGCCAGATGGTAAGTGGCAAGAGCAGGGCCCTCAGGCACTCACACAGGGGAGTCCTCCTGGGCAGCAGGCAGCAAGCAGCACGCAGTCCTTATGAGGCTTCAGGCCCCGCCCCAGGCCAGATGGTAAGTGGCAAGAGCAGGGCCCTCAGGCACTCACACAGGGGAGTCCTCCTGGGCAGCAGGCAGCAAGCCGCACGCAGTCCTTATGAGGCTTCAGGCCCCGCCCCAGGCCAGATGGTAAGTGGCAAGAGCAGGGCCCTCAGGCACTCACACAGGGGAGTCCTCCTGGGCAGCAGGCAGCAAGCAGCACACAGTCCTTATGAGGCTTCAGGCCCCGCCCCAGGCCAGATGGTAAGTGGCAAGAGCAGGGCCCTCAGGCACTCACACAGGGGAGTCTTCCTGGGCAGCAGGCAGCAAGCCGCACGCAGTCCTTATGAGGCCCCAGGCCCCGCCCCAGGCCAGATGGTAAGTGGCAAGAGCAGGGCCCTCAGGCACTCACACAGGGGAGTCCTCCTGGGCAGCAGGCAGCAAGCAGCACGCAGTCCTTATGAGGCTTCAGGCCCCGCCCCAGGCCAGATGGTAAGTGGCAGGAAGGAGCAGGGCCCTCAGGCACTCACACAGGGGAGTCCTCCTGGGCAGCAGGCAGCAAGCAGCACGCAGTCCTTATGAGGCTTCAGGCCCCGCCCCAGGCCAGATGATAAGTGGCAAGAGCAGGGCCCTCAGGCACTCAAACAGGGGAGTCCTCCTGGGCAGCAGGCAGCAAGCAGCATGCAGTCCTTATGAGGCCCCAGGCCCTGCCCCAGGCCAGATGGTAAGTGGCAAGAGCAGGGCCCTCAGGGACTCACACAGGGGAGTCCTCCTGGGCAGCGGCAGCAAGCAGCGCGCAGTCCTTATGAGGCCCCAGGCCCCGCCCCAGGCCAGATGGTAAGTGGCAAGAGCAGGGCCCTCAGGCACTCACACAGGGGAGTCCTCCTGGGCAGCAGGCAGCAAGCAGCACACAGTCCTTATGAGGCTTCAGGCCCCGCCCCAGGCCAGATGGTAAGTGGCAAGAGCAGGGCCCTCAGGCACTCACACAGGGGAGTCTTCCTGGGCAGCAGGCAGCAAGCCGCACGCAGTCCTTATGAGGCTTCAGGCCCCGCCCCAGGCCAGGTGGTAAGTGGCAAGAGCAGGGCCCTCAGGCACTCACACAGGGGAGTCTTCCTGGGCAGCAGGCAGCAAGCAGCATGCAGTCCTTATGAGGCCCCAGGCCCCGCCCCAGGCCAGATGGTAAGTGGCAAGAGCAGGGCCCTCAGGCACTCACACAGGGGAGTCCTCCTGGGCAATAGACAAATTGGCTCCTGAACACCCAAAAACCTGGAAGGAAGTTGAAATATACTCGGAGTCGAGAGTGGATTTCATGCTCTTTATTCAGCTCATAGTGGTGAGGAGGAATGGAAGTTCCCCCAGAAAGCCTGCTTTATATACATTATTTACACAATGGGCCCCACGTGATTGGCTAATTCAGGGATTCTCCTGTAGGCCAATCAGGTTACGGATTCACTTCCACCTGGAGCTGGATTGGGTGGCTCCTGTGGATCAATCAGACTGCTGTATTCTGGGTCCTATTGTTCTAGGACCAATCAGACTGTTGCATTCTGAATCCTATTGTTCTAGGACCAATCAGACTGCTGTATTCTGGGTCCTATTGTTCTAGGACCAATCAGACTGCTGCATTCTGAATCCTATTGTTCTAGGACCAATCAGACTGCTGTATTCTGGGTCCTATTGTTCTAGGACCAATCAGACTGCTGCATTCTGAATCCTATTGTTCTAGGACCAATCAGACTGCTGTATTCTGGGTCCTATTGTTCTAGGACCAATCAGACTGCTGCATTCTGAATCCTATTGTTCTAGGACCAATCAGACTGCTGAATTTTGGATCCTATTCAACTTAGTACATAACATAGGTGTTCTGGTTTGCAGACGTTTTTCGGAAGGTGAATGTCTGACGCGGTTTCCGCTTGAGTACAGGAAGCTCCTGCAGCCAATCGGAAGCCGCACCTTGGTTTTCAAACGGTTTCGGGAGTCAAACGGACTTCCGGAATGGATTAAGTTCAAGAACCAAGGTTCCACTGTAAATAAATGATTTGTGTGCAGGAAGGTCCAGGTCCAGTTCATCTCAGAAGGATGAAGGTAGCAGGTGATGTGGAAGACTCCAGAAGACTTGGAGAGGCACTGGCAGAGTGCTCTCAAGGCTGGGCTGGACACCCAAATAGCCTGACCTAGAACGATAGAGTTGGCAGGGACTCTGAGGATCATCTAGTCCACCCCCTTTCAATGTAGGAATAGGCAGCTGTCTCTTTCAGGGATCGAACCTGCAGCCTTGGCACTGTCAGCAGCATGCTTTAACCAACTGAGCTTGCTATAACTGTCCTGTATTCCGTTGATCTCTTGCGCAAGGGCAAGGGCTATAGTAAAATGGCCGGGCACCTGTTCTGCATGCAGAAGGTCCCTGGTTCAGTCCCTCCCATTTCCAGGTATGGCTGGGGGACAGACCTGAGACCTGATGCCAGCCAGTGTGGGCAGTTCTGAGCTAGAAGGACCCGTGGCCTGATTCTGTATAAGGCAACTTCCAATTCTCCAACTCCATTTATAGTGTTCATTTTATTTTTTATTTTTTTATAATAATATTTTATTAAGTTTAAAAATAGAGAAGGACATCACCAAACAAAGAACAATAAAAACACTAAAACAAGATTTCACAATACATAAAATACAAACATTTAACCTAAAAAAGAAAAAAAGAAAAGAAGAAAAAAAACACACCAGTCAACACACAAAAGTAAAATAAGAAAAAACACAAATCACTCTTTTCTAGTTATTCAACATTGATTAACTTATTTTCCTGACTTCCTCACGTCTCCCTTTTTTGTATCCCTTTTTGACAGTTGGTTCAGCAAATTCATATCCTACCACTTTGTCCTTAAATATCCTACCTCCCAAATTTATAATTTCAAACTTTTACTCTCGTCACTAAAACCCCTTCATTTCATTTCAATGTCATCAGCATTCATACATTTTACACTGCTTCTGTAAATAAATTTTAAATTTCCTCCAATCTTCTTCCACCAAATCTTCTCCCTGGTCTATAGTGTTCATTTTATTGCATTTATTGACTTTCCCCAAAATCCTGGAACAAGATTTCATTAAAATGTGGAGGCTCTCTGCTTTCTCTCTTCTTTTCTTTTAAGTTTCTAACCCTCTTGACTTCAAGGAGCAATTACAAAAGGCAAGTTTCGGTCAGCCTTTAAGTTGCACGAAGCCAATTTATTGCAAAATAAAGGCAGCTGCAAACGAGCCAGGACAGAATTCTCATTCGAGCCCTGAGCACACCTCTCCTCCCAGCTCTGGTGCCTTTTTCTTATTTCTCCCTCCTGAGTCTGAAATTCCTTTGACCCGCTCAGAGAATACGCTTGGAACGTGCCTGGTGGGAAGAACAGAATCCCGCCGAGAGCAAAAATGGCTGCTTTGTTCTGCCTTTGCAAAAAAACACCTTGATAAGACTTTGCTTTGATTCCCTGAGATGTGTGGCGAAGAGTGAGCAATAAAACAGTCTCTCTCTTGTTGCAGGCTACCTTAAGTGCGATACGGACGATGGCTGTGAGAACAAAGAAGAAGTCGGGGGTGAAGAACTTTTTGACACCGTCAATTCCTCGATCGTCTCCGGGGACAGCATCAGGTTCTTTGTGAATGTCAACTTGGATGTACAGCAGAACGTTACAGGTAAGGATGCTGTCTCCTTCATACCTGAGACCATCTTGGTGTGTCTCTCTCTCATAAATTCCCGTCTGGTTGTAAAATTGTTTTCCATGGCCTGGTTTGCACATCACTTTTTAGATCGCAGCTAAGCTGAACGATGGGACGCGGGTGGCGCTGTGGGTTTAACCACAGAGACTAGGACTTGCCGATCAGAAGATCGGCGGTTCGAATCCCGCGACGGGGTGAGCTCCCGTTGCTCGGTCCCTGCTCCTGCCAACCTAGCAGTTCGAAAGCACATCAAGTGCAAATAGATAAATAGGTACCACTCTGGCAGGAAGGTAATCGGCATTTCCGTGCGCTGCTCTGGTTTGCCAGAAGCGGCTTAGTCATGCTGGCCACATGACCCGGAAGCTGTACGCTGGCTCCCTCGGCCAATAAAGCGAGATGAGCGCCACAACCCCAGAGTCGGCCACAACTGGACCTAATGGTCAGGGGTCCCTTTACCTTTTAAGCTTAACGATGGCTTAAAGGTGGATACCATTGTGTTGGTGATGGGGAGAAAATCATCCCTCCTTCGCTCCTTCTCTGGTCCTGCTGCCGCCATGCTACTGGCAACTAAACCATGGTTTGATTGAACCTTGTATCCAAGCCCAGGCTCATGGCATGTCTCTCTCCCAACAAGCCTGTATTTGGATGTTAACACTAAACTAAAACACGTCTCAACTCCAAGTAGCGGCCGTGATCTTCTCCCTGTGTAACACCAGGCTGTGCGTTCACCTTTAAACCATAGTTAAGCTTAACCATGGTTTACAGTGTTGTGCGAATGAGAATGGGGCTGTTTCTCATTTTGCACAAGGCGGCCGTCTTGGCGCATGTTAGAGGACTCGGTTGTGTGACAGCGCATGAGTGTTCAAAATGGGAAGACTCTTTGGGGTGTGTTTATTGAACTCAAACAGGAATTGGCCTCACTTCTGTAAGTGTGACCATGCGACTAATACAAGTTGAACCAAGACTGGGTGGGCTGGCCTAAGCAGAGGGAGTGACAGGGGTAAAGAGGCTGCCCTTAATAAAATATCCTTTTCCTGGCACGATTGGAAAATGTTTCCATCTTCCCAGAGAGAGATTTGTAAAAAGCTGGGAAACACTGAATTAGCCCCTAAAGTGTTAAGACTTAACAGAACGCTCTCCCCCCACAAAAAACACACACCTAAGGCTACGGATACATGTGTGTGGCATCCTGTTGAAGTCAATTTTGAAGACGCAGGCTGCTTTCTATTTGCAGAAGAATTGGAAGGTTTTTTTATTTGAAACTCTGTTTGCATGCGCCTTCGTGCCACGTTTCTATATGCAACAAGGTGTATAATGGTACAGTTGATCGCATCAGGAGGCGAACAAAGCACGGGCACAACAGAGGCGCAAAGAGTCGTCTCCATCATTTTTACAATACATAATTTCCCCCATAACGTCCCGCTTGTCTTCTCTTCCATCTGCGCTGTTTGCTGTCTGTGTTAGCACAACAGCAGGTGCCTGAGCTTATGGGAAATCTCGTTCCGTGCCAGGGGTTGTCAAACATTTTGGGCCTGTGGATACATTTCCAGACGGGGGAAACTGTTGTGAGAATTGCACACGGACACACACACACACACACTGCAACCAAGCACACACCACAAATCTCTTCAGTTGCCTGCAACAGAATGCTGCCTCCAAGCTTAATTTCAGCAAGAGGAAAGGCGGGGGAAAGGAGGCACTGTGGGCACCAGGGAAGGCCTCTGCATATGTGCCCTTGGGCATCACATTGGTAACCCCCTGTAAAGCCCATCTGAAGCCCTGCTGCCAGTCAGCTCGATGCCCCAATGGCCTGGTTCAGTATAAAGCACTTCCTTTGTTCTTAAAATTGAAAGAAAAGGCTGTAGCTGTCAGGAGCAGGTCAGCAGCTCATGGAAACAAAGTTTGTGCAGGAGGTCAGGCCTAGTGAGCTCAGCAGCTCGAATTGGTAGATCTTGCCCCTGTTGTGGGGACTGAAGATCCCACAGTTCCCACAGTCTCCTTCCTTCCCGGGTCCTTCCCAAGCAATCTGAGACTATGCCGCCATGCCTGAATTTGCCCCTCCCGCTTCAGACCTCTTCTGGTTCTGGGAGTCCATTGGGGAGAGGGGCTGGTTGCAGCAGGAGGGAGATACTCCCTGGATTCTTCAGCCTCATCTCTGCCTCTTGGCCCTTCCCCTACTCTCCAACCTTTGCTTTTGCCTCTGATTCTGGACTGCTCTCTGCCACAGACTCTCTCAGCTCACGAAACCCTGCTGCCTCTTCTGACGCCTCTTCCTCCCAGTCTGCTCCCTCTTCTCCCTCCGACCACGCGTTGTCGACCCACCACTAATCCCCTGGCTCTGAGCTTTCTTCCCCTGGCAATTCCCAGCGGTTGCCTCCCTCCCACTCCTCTGCATCCAGCCAGTCCATAACGGTAGCTCACCTGGAAAACTGCTACCAGTCAATGTAGACCACACTGAGTTAAATAGACCAGTGCTCTGATTTGGCACAAAGCAATTTCATATGTTTCTGTGGCCCTGTGTAGCGCATCTCTCTCTTTCTCTCTCTAGCTAGGCTGCCCTTCTCCGCCTAGGGAGAAACCACCTCTTTAACTCATCTGCATTAGCTACTGCTATGTTTCTCTCCCACAAACTGCGGTGTACCATATTTTTCACTCTATAGGGCGCACCTAGTTTTTTTTGGGGGGGGGGGAAATAAAGAAGAAAAATTTGCTGGCTGTCTTGGCTTCCTCTTTAGCCACGCACAACCTCTCCAGCCGGGAGAGGCTGCACGTGGCTTCATTTTTAGCCGCAGGGCTGGGGAACAGGTCCGGGAGCAGTGGCAAGCGCTGCAGATAGCTGCCCGAAGCCCAGGGTGCGCAGCGCTGTGCTCCCCGGGCTTCGGGCTGCAGGCTGCAATCCGCAAGCCTTCGGAGCCCGGCAGGAACTCCCGCCGCACTCCGAAGGCTTGCGGATAGCTTCCTGAAGCCTGGAGAGCGAGCGGGGTCGGTGTGCACCGACCGCTCTTGCACTCCAGGCTTCAGTGAAAGCCTGCATTCGCTCCATAGGACGCACACACATTTCCCCTTCATTTTTGGAGGGGAAAAAGTGCGTCATATGGAGCAAAAAATACAGTATATCTTTCCACCCTTCTCCTTGCACCACAAGGCGCTTTCTTCTCTCTGCACCTTGAGATACGCCGACGCTGACAATGCAATAAGCCCGACGGCCCCCGGAGGGTTGGGTGGGGAGCTGGACGCAGGGCGAGGCGAAATGAGGGGCAGCTAAATTTAGCACCTTCCCCTTGGGGTGTGCATGGAGGAATGCCAGAATGTCGGCCTGCTCATTGTGCCCCCGCTGCGTCCGTGTCTTGCTATTCTGTTTACGCAATCGATTGTGCCATTATTTGCCTCTCTGCTATTCGAAAAATCCTGCCCTTGTGAATTAGCATTGTTCGACTGCAGAGGAAAAAACCCTCGCCGGAATGAATAGAGGATGCCGGCCCCTTGCTCTTAGCTTTCCCCGGCTGGTCTAAGGCCTTTTCCCCTGCTGCTTTCGCAAGCTGCAAGTTACGTGACTCCCATCGCCTGCTGAACCCAAACATGCGCCGTATAACGCTTGGCCCACAGCTGTGAGGCGTCTGTCTTGCAGTGCAGAGAGGAGTCCGGCTGGTAGCTGTCAACTTTTCCCTTTTCTTGTGAGGAATCCTATTCGGAATAAGGGAATTTCCCTTAAAAAAGGGGAGAAGTTGACAACTGTGGTCTGGCTGCCAGATGAGGCCAAAGGCCCATCCAATCCAGTGACCAGCCAGATGTGGCGATGGGAAACCTCTGAGCAGGACCTGAGTTCTGCCTGGAACTGCCTGCCTATTAACACTGGACAGGCACCTTTGCTATGCTGTTTTACGACTTCTTCTAAAAACGTCACTCCATGCCGGGAAGGCTACCCAGACACATCGTTTAGTTATATATACATTAGGTTTTTTTTAAAAAAAAAAATATTCTGCTGGTTTCTATCTGTGCATCATGGATGATCACTTTATATACCCTGCCTAGAGATGTGCAGTGGAACCTTGGTTCTCAAACTTAATCTGTTCGACTCCCAAAACCGTTCAAAAACCAAGGCATGGCTTCTAATTGGCTGCAGGAGGTTCCTGCAGTTAAACAGAAGCCTCATCGGACGTTCAGCTTCCGAAAAATGTTCGAAAACTGGAACACTTAATTCCAGGTTTTTGGCATTCGGGAGCCGATTTGTTCGTCAACTAAGCCGTTTGAGAAACAAGGTATGACTGTATTTCTTTTTGATTAAGCAGTTTGCATGTTTTCCCAAGTAAATAATAAGAGCGCATGAGAGAGGGTGGCGCACTTTGGAGAAGGTGGCGCACCTCTTTATGCACATCCAGAAACTGACAATCCGTTCTCTAAATCAGGGGGGGCAACTTGAATAAAATATTGTGGGGTGCAGATAAGCCCCGCCCCCCGCATCATTGATCACACACCATTTGAATGCCCATCAACTTTGGGGAGGCTAGGCCCCCGCAAATAATTTATTGGTGGGGCTGAAAAGACCCTAGGAGTTGACTTGTGTGCTCTAAAATAACATGTTACCCTTCCTGTTACTCTTCTTCCTAAACTCTGGTGGGCTCTTAGGGCTGCTGGAAAGGCTGTTCTATAGTTTGTCTTGTGGATCTAGGGATCTTAGTGGACCTCAAGCTTAGCACAAGTCAACAGTGTGATCCAGCAGCAAATAAAGCTAATGCTATTCTAGGCTGCATAGACAGGGTCAAAGGAAGCACCGTATTTTTCGCTCTATAAGACACACTTTTTCCCCTTCAAAAATGAAGGGGAAATGTGTGTGCGTCCTATGGAGCGAATGCAGGCTCCTTGGCTTCAGCGATAGCAACGCAAAGCCTCCGAAGCGCAGAGGGAGAGCTCCCCCCGCGCTCCGGAGGCTTCTAGTTGCTTTCGCTGAAGCCGCCTGAAGGGAACTCCCGCTGCGCTCCAGGGGCTTCAGGCAGCTATCCGCAAGCCTTCGGAGCGCAGCAGGAGTTCCTGCTGCGCTCCAAAGGCTTGCGGATAGCCGCCTGAAGCCTGGAGAGTGAGAGGGGTCGGTGCACACCGATCCCTCTTGCTGTTCTGGCTTCGCTTCGCTGGAGAGGCGCTGCACAGTTTTCCCTCTCTGCGCAGCGCCCCTTCAGCAAAGTGGGAGGAGAAATGGAAGGGGCTTTGTTTCTCCTGCTGCTTCGCTGAAGGGGCGCTGAGCAGAGAGGGGGAGAATCCCCCCCCCCTGTTTCCCCCCTCCTATGGTCCGGTGCATCCTATAGAGGGAAAAATACGGTAATGCTCTATTGAGCCTTGGTCAGACCACACCACTATTGTTTCCAGTTCTGGGTACCACCATTGAAGAAGGATGTGGACAAGCTGGGACATGTACAGAGGAGGCCAACCAAGATGATCAAGGGTCTGGAAACCAAGCCTGATGAGGAACGGTTGAGGGAATTGGGTATGTTTAACCAGGAAAAGAGACAGAGAAGAGATGTGATAGGCATCTCAAGCGTTGTTAGTTGAGAGAGGGAACAAGCTTTTTTTCCTCCCGCTCTGGAGGGTAGAACTCGAACCCAAGGCTTCACGTTACAAGAAAGGAGATTTTGACTAAACTTCAGGAAGAACTTTCTGGTGGTAAGAGCTGTTTGAGAGTGGAACGGACTCTCTCACTCCCTGGACCAAAGACTTGGTTTGGGGTTCATTGGCTAAGTGCTCACATCCATCATTATTTGATGGAAGGGAGAAATTCCTACTTGAAGGTGTGGTATCGCTTTGAGAGCAATTTCTTGGGAACGGTTTGCACAGAGGCCACTGCACATCTCAGAGACTCGCTTCGAACAACAAAGTGTTAAATAAAATTTGAAGCCGTCCGCTCTCTATGCACAGGCTCAAAGGTATGACTCATGCAACCTCAGTCTTCAGAAGGCTGCTGGAATATAAATTTCTCTGGGCGTTAGTGCTTCCTAGAAATTGCGCGACACGCTTAGTTTCTAAAGTATCTCTTCCAAATCATTATGCACTGTAGAAGAGCAATTTAAAAATGCAGTGCATTCGAATTTAATCTAAGCACACAGGCTGTTCAAATATTATTGTTATTGCCCATTAGGCTGCCGCTGCCACATTCTGAAATTAATGATTAATTGAACTCCACAGCTGCACGCAAATGTGTCCCAGTTTCCTGCAAAAACTGGCAATTTTGGTTGAGGTAGGAAGGCTAAGGCCTGTTAAGGGTTGTCCATTTTGGCAGAGGCTGATTTCTCCCTTGGCTGTATTGGTCCATCGATGTCTCAGCCAATCAGGGAACATGTCAAAATACTACATAGCCAATCAGATTTGATCCGCAAGATGATGCAAGTGAGAGCAATTGCAATAATTAAACGTTTTCACAAGGAGTGCTGAAACATTGCCAGAGACAGACATCCTTTTTTGGCGTGATTGACACCATTTGTCAAAACGAAACGAAACACCTTGCTCTGCTAATCTTTAAATGTTAAGTTTTAATCTGTGCTCAGGAGGTGTGCCTAGTCTTTGCTCAGTGCTTCGTTCTCATATCTGAGAAGCGGTTTTGGCATACAGTCATACCTCATGTTATGTTTGCTTCATGTTACGTTTTTTCAGGTTGCGTCCCGCCGCGACCCAGAAGTACCGGAAAGGGTTATTTCTGGGTTTCGCTGCTCGCACATGCGGAGTAGCGCTAAATCGCGCATGCGCACAAGCGCCAAATCACGCTGCGCACCTGCGCAGATACAACGCTTCAGGTTGCGGGCTTTTCATGTTGCGAACAGGCCTCCGGAACGGATCCTGTTTGCAACCAAAGGTACCACTGTACTGCAGCAAGCTGGCACCTAGCTACCCTCAGGCTGAATATTTTTAAATAACGAAATGAAAACATAAGAAGGGTCCCCATCTAGGCCAGTATCCTGTTCTCACAGTGGCCAACCAGATGCGTCATCTGGGAATGCCAACAGCAGGATTCGAACACAAGAGCCCTCTTCCGTCTTGTGGTTTCCAGTAACTGATATTCATAAGCATCACTGCCTCTGATTGTGAGGCAGAGGAGAGCCATCAGGGCTGGTAGCCATCGACAGGCCTCTTCTTCCTCCTCCCAAAACATCTGGGAGGGGAAGTCCTTTTCCGACTGCCACTGCTTCTTCTTCAGTTGACAGAGACCATGCTTGTATATTCTTTTTTTTTTTTTACTATTTATATTTTATTGAGGAGATAATAATAATAATAATAATAATAATAATAATAATAATAATAATAATAATTTATACTCCGCCCATCTGGCTGGGTTTCCCCAGCCACTCTGGGCGGCTTCCAACTAAATATTACAAACAATACAGCATCAGACATTAAAAACTTCCCTAAAAGTAAAATAGTTGTTTATTGCCTTGATATCTGTTGGGAGGGTGTTCCACAGGGCAGGCGCCACTACCGAGAAGGCCCTCTGCCTGGTTACTTGTAACCTCACTTCTTGCGGCGAGGGAACTGCCAGAAGGCCCTCGGCTTATAATTTTTTTAAAAAATAATTTTTATTATTTTTCCATTTAAACATATATAATCACATCATCATTATCCACATTACTTCTTCGGCTCTTTAGAGCCTATCGACTTCCTTCCCTCCCACCTGATGGCTTTCAAAAGTAATCTTTGTATCACTGCATTTTATATATTTCCCAATTCTAATATAACTCATGGCAAGATACCTCAAAATTTAAATAAATATAGAAAGGTAAGAAATTTCTCATTACAAGTCTTTGGGTCACCCTGCTGTGTTGTTAATTGCTTACAATGATCTTTCAAATATTGTATACATTCGCTCCAGTCCTTTTGGAATACTTGATTATGCTGGTTTCGGGTTTTCCCCATCAGCTTCGCCAGTTCCGCAAAGTCTATCTTCTTCATCTGCCACTCTTCTTTTATTGAGATTATAATAGTGAGTTAAAGGAAATAAAAGGGAGGGGGAAAGAATAGAAAAGAGAAAAATAAAGAGGGTACATTAAAAACATTATAAAAAGCAAAGGAAAACAGCAGTAAGAAAATAACCATAAAGTATAGGGACGCGGGTGGCGCTGCGGGTTAAACCACAGAGCCTAGGACTTGCCGATCAGAAGGTCAGCAGTTCGAATCCCCGCGACGGGGTGAGCTCCCATTGCTTGGTCCCTGCTCCTGCCAACCTAGCAGTTCGAAAGCACGTCAAAGTGCAAGTAGATAAATAGTTACCGCTCCGGCGGGAAGATAAACGGCGTTTCCGAGCGCTGCTCTGGTTCGCCAGAAGCGGCTTAGTCATGCTGGCCACATGACCCGGAAGCTGTCCACTGGCTCCTTCGGCCAATAAAGCAAGATGAGCGCCGCAACCCAGAGTCGGCCACGACTGGACCTAATGGTCAGGGGTCCCTTTACCTTTACTTTATAATTAAGGTTACAAAACTTTGGAGTATATATGTAGAGGTATAAATTAATCACTGTGGTATATGTTGATTTAGGTGCCACTATAGTTTCGATAAATACGTTTCAAATATCATTAAATTTGTCCATGCTACGTAATGGTAAACTACCTTAAAAGCCTTTTCAGGAGAGGTGGGTTTTTTTGGAATTAACACCTCAGCCTGATGGAACAGAATCCAGGAGGATCCAATGCAATTCTGGGCTGCATCAATAGGAGTATAGCATCTAGATCAAGGGAAGTAATAGTGCCACTGTATTCTGCTCTGGTCAGACCTTACCTGGAGTACTGTGTCCAGTTCTGGGCACCACAGTTCAAGAAGGACACTGACAAACTGGAACGTGTCCAGAGGAGGGCAACCAAAATGCTCAAAGGCCTGGAAACGATGCCTTATGAGGAACGGCTAAGGGAGCTGGGCATGTTTAGCCTGGAGAAAAGGAGGTTAAGGGGTGATATGATAGCCATGTTCAAATATATAAAAGGATGTCACATAGAGGAGGGAGAAAGGTTGTTTTCTGCTGCTCCAGAGAAGCGGACACGGAGCAATGGATCCAAACTACAAGAAAGAAGATTCCACCTAAACATTAGGAAGAACTTCCTGACAGTAAGAGCTGTTCGACAGTGGAATTTGCTGCCAAGGAGTGTGGTGGAGTCTCCTTCTTTGGAGGTCTTTAAGCAGAGGCTTGACAACCATATGTCAGGAGTGCTCTGATGGTGTTTCCTGCTTGGCAGGGGGTTGGACTCGATGGCCCTTGTGGTCTCTTCCAACTCTATGATTCTAGGAAGAGAGTCTACAGTGATGACCATTACATTTTTATCCCACCTTTTCTCTGAAGAGTTAAAGGTGCTGCACGCAATTCTTCGCCTCCCCATTTTATCCCCACAATGACCGTGTGAGGTAGGTTAGAGTGAAATAAGAGTGTCCCAATGAGCTTTGTGGTTGGCCCAGGATCTGAACCCAGGTCTCCCAGGTCCGGTTCAAACACTCGTAACCACAATTAGCATTTGGAGTTGAGCCTGGAAACCGACTGACAGAAAACGCAGCCAGGCCAGAATTCAGGTTATATCCTTGGGTCCGCCTGGTCCCGTTCAGCAATCCGCCTGCCGAATTCTGTGCCAGCCAAAGTTTCTGCAACTGTCTCCAAACGCAGCCCCAGGCGTCGCGCAGTGCAGTAGTCTAACCTAGATTGCTAAAACGGCGGTGATACAGAAGCCAGTACCATATCCTCCAACATTTCTCCAATGAAAATACAGTGGACGCTCAGGTTGCGAACATGATCCATGCGGGATGCACATTTGCAGCCCACAGTGGCGTGTCTGCGCACGTGCGGGTTGCGATTCGGCGCGCCTGTGCATGCGCAAAGCGTGATTTAGCGCTTCTGCGCAACCGCGAAACCCGGAAGTAACCCGATCCGTTACTTCCAGGTTTCGGCGGGTGCGTAACCTGAAAAACCGCAACCTGAAGTGGCTGTGACCCGAGGTATGACTGTAGGTGTACAGCGAGACATTGTGGGATCAAATCGGAAACCGGGACGGCTTCTGTAAATCCAAGACTGTCCCTGGAAAACAGGGACACTTGGAGGATCTGCAATGCTCCCTTTTGTCAGTGACCTTTCTGGCTTCGCTACTGGTCTTGAACATGACGGCGATTATTGCAAAGGCAGAATTTCTGGTGGTTTTGGGGGGGGCTTGTAGCTTGCTGTGGCTGCTCTCATTTTCCCTTCCAACCCCCTATGTCACTGACTAGATGGACAACTGACCTAGTTGTCCCCCTGCCCCATTGATAGGTCAGACCGCTCTCCTAATAGCATTTAACTCCTGTTTTAATAGACCATTGGGAACAGACGTTTTATACCCTTTAAAACTATGTTCTGAGCTCTCTGGGAGCACTTAACTCCTAACAGGCTCATCTGAGCCATGCGATTGAAAGGAACAACCCCTTTACTGTTCATGTTGTTATTTATTAGGTTTAGAAAACATGCCCAGAGCCTCAGGGCGTTTGGATGCATGTGGATAATGCAAGTATAATAAATCTCATACTTGTGCTGTCATAGGCTTGCTTTTAAAACTGTCAATGTGCTAAACTTTAGCATAATTTTGCCTGGGGGAGTGAAGGAGAGGGAGGGGAAAAAGAACAGGGCTTGCACAATTTATTGAAGCTAGTCAAGTTGGAAGTCTGTCTTGTGGAATTCAGGGCTGCGCTATGTTTTTTAATGGTTTCCCCCCCCATCCCACCTTAGAATCATAGAATAACAGAATTGGAAGGAATCCTGAAGATTGTTTAGTCGAATCCCCTGCAATGCAGTTGTCCCGGACGGGGATCGAACCTGCAACCTTGGCGTGATCAGCGCCACGCCACGTTCCCAACAACGGAGCTATCCAGGCTGACATTGGGACATTTTGTATACAGTGGTACCTTGGTTCTCAGACTTAATCCATTCTGGAAGTCCGTTCCAAAACCAAGGCGCGCTTTGGTCATGCCAAACGGATCAATCCGTTCCAGACTTTAAAAACAACCTCTAAAACAGCAATTTAAGATGAATTTTACTATCTAACGAGACCATTGAGCAATAAAATGAAAGCAATAAACAATGTACTGCAGTAACACAATCAATCAATCAATCAATCAATCGGTAGTTGAACTGGGTTCCACACAGTCACAGAAACAAAAAGGAAAGAGCCAGAAAAACGCAAAATAAATAGCGAAAACAGACAGACCTCAGCGTAACACTCTAAACCAGTGTTTCTCAACCTGTGGGTCCCCAGATGTTGTTGGACTACATCTCCCATCATTCCTAGCCAGCATGACCAGTGGTCAAGGATGATGGGAGTTGTAATCCAACAACATCTGGGGAACCCACAGGTTGAGAGCCGTTGCAACGGAAGCGTAACACTCAAAACGGAGCTTGTTTGGCTTCCGAAAAAAGTTTGCAAACCAGAACACTTACCTCTGGGTTTGCAGTGTTTGGGTTCCAAGTTGTTTTAGTACCAAGACGTTTGAGAACCAAGGTACCACTGTATTGGAAAAGAACTGTGCTGTACCCTACACGTGGCAGGTCTTTTTTGGGGGGCGGGTAAGGATAAGAGCATTCAGAAATATGACCTGAGTCTGCCTCTCAGGTTTCTGAGGCCACTTCCATGTCTTAAGAGCAAAGGCAGATTCGTAGAACCATGTTAAATTATGTGCCCAAGAAGTTACTAGTCCTTAGGAAGGTATCTGACGAGTCTGCAGGTTTGTGATAGCTTTAGTGGTGGAAGGAAATAGCTCTGTGTATAGTAACTACTACAACATCCCAGCAGAATGAAAAATACAGGGAATTAGATGTGAGCGTTGTTGCTCAAAGGTAGGAGAATAACGCAGCTATTTAGAATCAGAGAATTGTAGAGTTTGAAAGGACATCAAGGGTCATCTAGTCCAACCCTCTGGAATGAAGGAATCTCAACTGAAGTATCCAGGACAGATGGCCATCCAACCTTTGGAACTTAAGCCTCTGAAGATAAAGGGTTGATTCACACATTCTGTCTTTCAGGTACAAGGTGTCTGCCGTGGATAATTCCTGTGTTCTGGACTTGCAAGTGTTTTTCATTGTCCTAGACCAGGGGTCAGCAAACTTTTTCAGGAGGGTGCCAGTCCACAGTCCCTCAGACCTTGTGGGGGGCCGGACTATATTTTGGGGGGGGGGATGAACGAATTCCTGTGCCCCACAAATAACCCAGAGATGCATTTTAAATAAAAGCACACATTCTACTCATATAAAAACACGCTGATTCCTGGACCGTCCGGGGGCCGGATTGAGAAGGTGATTGGGCCAGATCCGGCTCCCAGGCCTTAGTTTGTCTACCCATGTCCTAGACCTAGACAACCAGTGCCAGGAGGAAAACACAAGTTATTTGGTGGTGACGCCATTTCTCATTCCACAGCACAGCACAGCTTGATTGATTGATTGATTGTATTTCTACCCCACTGTTCAAAGGAATCCCAAAGCAGCTTACAAGCAATAAATAATAATAATAATAATAAATTATTTGTATCCCACCCTCCCTAGACGTAGGGACACCTGAAATGTCCTTGCCTTGGCCATCTTCAGCTCATCATACATCTCCTTTAGCAAAATGACAAACTGGGTCTGAGAGGCTTTCTGTGGGGAAACTGAAAGGTGAGCCCATTTCTGCTCCCAGATTCAAGAGTTAAATATTGGACAGTGCCAGCTGGGGAGGAGTGTAGCTCCATTAAGCAACACCTGCTGTGTGTGCAGAAGGTCCCGGGTTCCAATCCTGACATCTCCAGGAAAGGCTGGAGAGAGCCCTATCTGAAATCTTGGAGAGCTTCTGCCAGTCAGTGTAGACAGTACTGAGCAATATGCGACCAAGGACAAGTCATTTTTTTATTTCCCCCGTCTGTGCTCACTCTTTTACTAGCTGGCTTGTTTCCTAATGGCAAACGCTTCTCCGTGCATCTGTGCCTGAGGTCGAAAACAAGAAAGGAAAAAGTTTCTGGCAGTGGTTGTGTCCAGCCCCCCCCCCCTTTTCCTAAATCATCATTATTATTTTCTCGGTGGTAGCAATTTGGTGGAGAGCCAGTTGGAAGGCAGGATGTGGCTTTGTTTAGCTGTAATAATGGGGCAGCCTTTACACTTTCTTGCACACAAACACCCACTTTTAATACGGCTTGTCCCGCCCTCTACACAATAGACCGTGCCGAGATACTGAATCGACAGTTTCCTGAAAAGCGCTCCAGACGCAACGCAGGCACACCCGGGGCAAACCACCAGGAAACTCAACCGGCAAGCGAGAACTTCCAAAACATGGGGGGGCGAGGGCAGGAGGTGGGTCCCGCTGCTGAGATAATTCCCCCCCCCCCAGAAAGTAGGGGTTGCGTGGCTATAAGAAGGAGCCCACTCTGGCGGCGCCAGGGAATTCCAGAGAGAGAGCCGTCCAGAGACAAGTGGTCTGGGACAGCATGGGTATCATTCTGCACACAATAGTTGCGTTTCCTCACATTAATAGCAAAGCCCTTTTCATGTCGCCAGGCACAATGCCGGCCCCGCGAGCTCCATCTGATAAATCCTATTTTAGAAACCCTGATGTCAGGGTGCGTTGCCGGCCACTTCAGCGCTTCCTACTCCGAGAATGGAAAATGGATGGGCCAATTGTGTTCCCTGATAGGTTAGGCCTCTGTCCGTGCTTCCTGGTTGACAAGGGCAGTTCGAGAAGGGGGAAAAGAATTTAAATGTTTCTTAGGAACTTCACTCGCCCAGCTTAAAGCCTTTGCAACGCTTGTGCACAGTTCTCGCGTGCGGTTTTGAGGTCGGAGGCCGGAGGGTTTTGTTTCAGATGAGCCAGGATAAACCCCGAATGAGAAAGGGGAAAGTCAAAATGGTCTGGCCTCTGTATAGTTTGCAGAAGAGGTTGCTGTGTGTATGGGGAGGTCAGCAATGTCTAGGCAGCACAATGACCGTGTACATATGCAATGGACAATCTTTATAGAATTCCTTGGGACACGGGTGGCGCTGTGGGTTAAACCACAGAGCCTAGGACTTGCCGATCAGAAGTTCGGCGGTTCAAATCGCTGCAACGGGGTGCGCTCCCGTTGTTCGGTCCCTGCTCCTGCCAACCTAGCAGTTCCAAAGCACGTCAAAGTGCAAGTAGATAAATAGGTACCACTCCAGCGGGAAGGTAGACGGCGTTTCCATGCACTGCTCTGGTTCGCCAGAAGCGGCTTAGGCATGCTGGCCACATTACCCGGAAGGTGTACGCCGGCTCCCTCTGCCAGTAAAGCGAGACGAGCGCCGCAACCCCAGAGTCGGTCACGACTGGACCTAATGATCAGGGGTCCCTTTACCTTTACCTATAGAATTCCTTCAAACCATAACAAGTACAAAATGATATCTTTAGACTCAAAGTCTCTGAAAATCTTTAAATGAAGCGAGGTACCAGACTTTGTACAATGAAAGACAAGCTGTGAAGCTTTCTGTATTCAGCAAATATGATGTCCAACACTGAACGGTGATTCCAGATGTTGACTACTGTTTCGTAGAATTCTTTGTCAGCGTGGTGGGAGGATATAGAATTGCTTCGTAAACTTAAAATAATTTTTTTTACAGATGATGGCCTGCGTGCACATATCACTTTACAAAAATTATAAACCATAATACAAACGGTAATGAAAAAGAGTACATACCCCATCTTATATCAAATGAATCTATGTAAATGAAAATATTAAATGCTGTGTATGTGGGGAGGCCAGGCGCTGCCCAGGTCTAGAGATTTCTTCCAGTGCTCAAATAAGGCAAGCTCTGGTCTCAGGGTGTCCATGTGTCCTACTTTGCAGAAGACAGTCCTCTATTTGAATGGCTGCCAGGGTATCTGAAGAAGTGTGCATGCACACGAAAGTTCATACCAACAACTAACTTAGTTAGTCTCTAAGGTGCTACTGGAAAGAATTTTTATTATTATTATTTAGTTTCGGCTGCCAAGGGTACAGTCTTCTGCCAGAAGCCGTCCCCTCCTGCAATAGCTGCCCAGGATAAATCTGGCTTTAAGGGACCGTGGTGGAAGTTGCTTGTCTATTGCAAGCACCTCAACACCAGACCTAGCAGGGATGCGAGCAACCTGGGTACCATATTCCTTTTCTATGGTGAGATAGGTTGCATCTCTTTTTAAATTGGAATTTCAGTGGTACCTTGGTTCTCAAATGCCTTGGTAGTCAAACAACTTGGAAGTAAATGTTCTGGTTTGTGAACTTTTTTCGGAAGCTGGACGTGCTCTGTTTTGAGAGTTACGCTTCTGATTTGAGTGCCATGCTTCCATTTTGAGTGCAACACTTCCATGTTGAGTGTTACGCTGAGGTCTGTCTGTTTTTGCTGTTTATTTTGCATTTTTGAGCATCAGCTGCTGGAAACCACAGGATCTGGGAGTGCTCTTGCGCTTGCAAGTTTCCCACAGGCATCTGATCCTGATCCGGCAGGCCCTCCTTGCGTTCTCTTGTGTCGCCTGGGAGGTCCACCTCAAACGGTCTCAGTTTAATTGCCCCAGAGCCTCGTATACACTTCAGAATGCAGGTTCTCGGTGCACGTTGGAGAACTGGATTTTTTCCCTTCCCTGTCTGACGGGATGAGCAAGTTATTGTGGGGTGCGATGAAACCTGCGGCTTCCAGGGGGTTGGAAATCTCAGCCCCTCCTGCTCTGCCGCTGGGTGAGAAGTGAAATCTCCACAGCTCAGGGGATGCAACAGGTTCCTTCGACGAGAAAGCGAAAGGGGCTGCTATTTTTGAGAACTGGCGATGGCAAGACAGCCGTCTCTTCGGCATGCGTGCGAAGGAAAGAGCTCAGCCAGGCTCAGCGAGGGACCCAAAAGGGCGATGGAAACCTTATTGGATGTTTCACACCTCTTTCAACATGACATGGGCTTCCAGACACCTGCTTATAAGCTCTCCGGGGTTGGCAGAGGTTGCAATTTCTTAGGATCCCTTTTGTTTCTCTCCCTTGTTGCCGACATCTGCAGCACCACCCCAGGTCTCAGTCGCATTCCTGAAATTAAAAAATATATAATAAGGAATAATAATGAGGTGGTCTTAAAAGCTCAGAAAAGACAAAAGAGAAAAACGCAACACAGGCCGTTTTTTGTTTTTCTTCAGATTTAGATGCGAGCTAGTTTCCTATTTTTAAGTATGATTCCAATTAGGTGTTTGTGTTTTCTTTCTGCAAATAGGAACAGATGACTAATTCTGACCTAGGAGAGAGAGATCCTGGGTAGAAATCTCAGAACAGCTCGCTCGGCTCCAGTAATGAGAGCTGCTTTTGAAGTATTAAAACAGGCGAAGGAAAAAAGTTACGACGTCAGTTGTATAATGTCAGCAGAGCTAAGCACCTCTTTATTGCATCTCAAGTGTTTTCGAGTATATCTTCCATCCCTTAAATCACCTGGTGCCCTTCAGGTATTTTGGACCAGATCTCTGTTCCATCATCCTGGCTGTTGGCTGTGTATGTTGACCAATGGGAATTGGAGTCCAGAAGAGGGCACCATGTTGGGGAAGCTGGCTTTAGCAATCTTCAGCACAGCCCTGTAAGGCGAGGCAGGCTGCATTAGGAATATGTGTGTGTGCAGTTTAGGTTCCCCAGGACACTCGGTGTTTCGCCTTGGTGGAGAAGAAGGTGTTTGTGATGCAGAGGCTGTGATAAGAGGACAGCTCAAACAGCCTTGGTCTATTCTCATTCATGATGACCTATGCACTTGTCCTGTGTGTGATGATCGTCCCCAACTCTGGCACTGAAACCTCCCAGCTAGGAAGAGGTCTTCGCAATCTGGGACCCTCCTCGCAGCCCGGACCAGTTCCTCGTAGAACTGGTTCTTGGTTTGTATATCAGAGCATATAGCGGGTGCATAGATGCTCAAGATGTTGACTGGACCGGAACTGGTTGTGAGGCGGAGGAAAAGCAACCATTCTGAGACCTTGGTCGGCGGTTCTTTCGCAGGCAGAAGGGAGCTACTCACTGCGAAGCTGTGCCTCCACAGTTGGAGACATCAATGTTCCTGAATACCAGTTGCTGAAAGCCACAGGAAGGGAGAGGCCTCTTTGTGCACAGATTCTGCTTTTGGGTTCCCTGATGAGGCATCTGATTCGCCACTGTGAGAACAGAACGCTGGACTAGATGGGCCATTGGCCGGATGATGATGATAATGACGATGACGATAATAATAATAATAATAATAATAATAATAATAATAATAATAATAGTACTACAGTAGATGCTTGGGTTGCAAACGTGATCCGTGCAGGATGCACGTTTGCAACCCGCAGCATTTGCAATCTGTGTCTGCGCACACGCAGGTTGCGATTCGGCGCTTCTGTGCATGCACGACCGCTGAAACCCGGAAGTAATCCGTTCTGGTACTTCTGGGTTTCGGCGGTCCGTAACCTGAAAAAACGCAACCTGAAGCGTCTGTAACCCGAGGTATGACTGTAATATTCATTCATTCATTCCCCGCCCAGCTGGCTGGGTTTCCCCAGCCACTCTGGGTGGCTCCCAACAGAATACTAAAAACACAACAAAACATCAGACATTAAAAATTTCCCTAAACAGGGCTGCCGTCACATGTCTTCTAAAAGTTGGATAGTTGTTTATTTCTTTGACATCTGATGGGAGGGTGTTGTACAGGGCAGGTGCCACTACCGAGAAGGCCCTCTGTCTGGTTCCCTGCAACCTCACTTCTCGTAGTGAGGGAACCGCCAGAAGGCCCTCGGCTCTGGACCTCAGGG
Source organism: Podarcis raffonei (assembly GCF_027172205.1). Lineage (NCBI taxonomy): Eukaryota > Metazoa > Chordata > Lepidosauria > Squamata > Lacertidae > Podarcis > Podarcis raffonei. The sequence goes on along the minus strand of NC_070610.1, from coordinate 75,472,637 downwards.
TCCGGGCAGAACGATGGGGGTGGAAACGCTCCTCCAGGTATACTGGACCGAGGCCGTTTAGGGCTTTAAAGCTCAGCACCAACACTTTGAATTGTGCTTGGAAATGTACTGGGAGCCAATGTAGGTCTTTCAGAACTGGTGTGATATGGTCTTGGCAGTGGCGTAGCGTGGGTTGTCAGCACCCGGGGCAAGGCAAGTAATTTGCGCCCCCTAACCCGTGGATTTTAGCACTCGAGTGCGAGCGCGCCCCCCCCAGATGTTGCGGCGGTGCGGCCGGCCCCCCCTGCACCCCCCACGCTACGCCACTGGGGCTGGGGGCGAGCGAAGGAGCCAAGGACCCCCCCAAAGGCTCAGCAGGAATTTATTAAATTTATTATTTGCGGAGCCCCCGCGGGCCGAGGCAGCCGAAGCCCCCTCCCCTCGGGCGCCTCCCCGCCCCCTCCTCTCCTTGGGCTGTAGGTGGAGCCCGCGCTCCAAGGCGCTCCAGATCCGGGCTTGGCGAGCGCCTCTCCTCCTCCCGGCCGGGTCCGGGGGCTTCCAGCCGAGCTCCGTCCTCGCCCCCCCCCCTGCGGCTGAGACTTGCGCTGAGAGCCGGAGCCAGCGGCGCCCCCTTCCACCGGGAGACCCTCGCCCGCCCGCCGGCTTCCTCTCGGAGGGTTTTGGGGAGCGCAGGGCGCGTCGAGGCCCCTCGGAGCTCTCCTCCCTCCCAGTCGGCAGAAGCAGCCGCCGCCTGTGGCTGGGCCGAGGGGATGGCGTCGGCGGCGGGGTGCGGAGGCTGCCGGTGCCCGGCCAGGCGTCGGTGGCGGCGTCGGCGCTGCTGCAGCGGCTGCTCCTCCTGCGAGCAGTGAGTGGAGCGCAGCCTCAGCGGCGGCGGCGGGGGGTGGGCGCGCGCGCTAGGGCGCAAGGCTGGCGGTGGCGGCGGGGAGCCCGGCGGAGGAAGGAACTTGTCCCTTCCCTCTGGACTCGCGCCCCCCCAGATGTTGCGCCCGGTGCGGCCGGCACCCCTGGCACCCCCCACGCTACGCCACTGGGTCTTGGCGGCCACAGCAGGACTCTTTTTTCATTCTTATGGCATAGGAAGAAGACTGACCACCTGCCTCTGCATGAGGCATCTTTCCAATGTTCCCCATTCATCACTCCCTAATTTTAAATCTGGTTCTCCCGACTTGCCCATTGATGAATTAAAGAAGCAAGTTGGTCTTTTTAACCCCCTGAAACTTGGGCCACAAAGGCATTTCTACCCCCCACCCCCCAAATCCTTCATAAATTTCATGCCCCAGTCAGCATATAATTACACTAATGGCGTGGGCATTCTGCCACTCAGGTTTTGAAAAGGCAGATTTTGATTTGTCAGCAAAGCCATGCTAGATTCCTCTTGCATTGCATCTAATTATTTGCATATTTTTATTGGATTTCTCCACATCAGTTTGTGTTTTTTTAAAAGACAATAGGAGGGGGGGAAATGTATGTTCGTCTCTGAAGGAAGACAAGACAAGACTGTGGTTAGCAGTTCTGCTCCTGTCAGCATATTCGCTTCAATATTTCTTCGGCAAGTGGCAGGCATTTTTGCTGCAGGGCTGATGAATAGCCGGTTGCAATCCCTAGGAATTTAATGCACGTCACGAAAGGCTGGTGGGGTTTTTTAAGAAACTGTATTTATGAAACAATAAGAAGTGCATGAGGTCAGGAGCATCTGTATTGGGCCGGAATGGCTGGCATGCGATCGTTCTTAAAACGGGGCCAAAACGTATATTACCGCTTCACACAGGAAAGCTGTGAAGGCCGGTCTGTCATCATAGATCATAGAAATGTAGAGTTGGAAAGGGGTCCCACAGGTCATCCAGTCCAGCCCCCTGCAATCTGCTATATAGTTCTGCAATGCTTTCTCAGAGTTTCTGCATCTTGAAGAGCCTATAGTGCAAAAAAATAAATTAAAAATAGCCAGCAATGGGTGGGGATTGAAACCCTGAAACAGGTGCTATAAGGAGTTGAAGGATTTCAGCAGCGAGTGAGAGGCATGTTCTGACTGGAAACAAATCATTGTGTCTGCCCCAAAACCTTTGCAGGTGCAGTATTATTATTATTATTATTATTATTATTACTATTACTATTACTATTATTAATAATAATAATAGAATTTATATACCGCCCTATACCCAGAGGTCTCAGGGCGGTTCACAGAAAAGATCACAATATATAAAATCAAAATAAATACAGTAACCCAATAACACACACAGGCCCCCAAAAGAGCCACATTTTAAAAGAGTATAGGATGCCAATCATGTCAACCAAAGGCCTGATTAAAAGCAGCGTCACATCCAACTGCCTTGAAAGCACTGTGAGCGCAAATCATCATCAATGCAATAAAAAGGGACATATCCTTGGAGCTCTGTGTTCGGATCTCTCAAAGTCATTTTCATTTTATGAGAAGCATGGAATCATAGAATTGTAGAAGAGTTGGAAGGGATCCTGAGGGACAGCGACTTAGAAAGTCCCGCCGGTGCCTGGGGATGCATGCAAGCTGTATGTCATGGAGGCAAGGCAGGGCCGGATTTAGGTTTGATGCGGCCCCAAGCTACTGAAGGTAATGGGGCCCTTTATATGTCCAGCTGTCCTTTGTCAACAACAAATCGCCACTGTTTTTTTGTGTTGCATATGTGCTATATGGTAATTAATGGACCTAATAGGTATCTCAAGCCATTTGCACATGCAGAATGTAAGCACCCTATATACAGAAATGAGCAAACCAGTGATATTTTAGGGAGCAGGCTAGCAGGCGGGGCCCATGACTTACATCATAGGAGCCTACACAACACAAAACAAAACACTGTTGCTGTATGTAGGTTTTATTTCATTTCTTTTTTATCTTCTATTTTGGAAATGTAAATCTAGGTTTTAAGCCCTTAAGACTGACCCAGAAACTCCAGCGGGTGCAGAATGCTGCAGCGAGACTCCTTACGGGGTCTTCGCTGCGAGATCACATTCATCCAGTGCTATATCAACTGCACTGGCTCCCGGTGGAGTACAGGATCAGGTTTAAGGTGCTGGTTTTAACCTTTAAAGCCCTATACAGCCTAGAACCCTCGTACCTATGGGACCGCCTCTCCTGGTATGTCCCACAGAGAAACTTACGGTCTTCAAATAAAAACATCTTGAAGGTCCCAGGCCACAGAGAAGTTAGGCTGGCCTCAACTAGAGCCAGGGCTTTTTCGGCTGTGGCTCCGACCTGGTGGAACACTCTGTCACAAGAGACCAGGGCCCTGCGGGACTTGACATCTTTCCGCAGGGCCTGCAAGACAGAGCTGTTCCGCCAGGCCTTTGGCCAGGGCACAGCCTGACTGCCTCCCTCGGCAATCTTCGCGGAGCTCTGGCCCAATGGTGGCCAGTGGCTTGAATTTAATTAATTTATAATGAATGATTTTAGAGTGTTGTTTGTGTTGTACTTTTGTATTGTTTTATTGTTGTTAGCCGCCCTGAGCCCAGCTTCGGCTGGGGAGGGCGGGATATAAATAAAATTTATTATTATTATTATTATTATTATTATTATTTTCCTTTAATTTTTTGGGGGGCCCCCAAGAGAGTGGAGCCCTAAGCTATAGCTTGTTTAGCTTATATGTAAATCCGGCACTGGCCAGAGTGGTTGTGTCCCAGGCGTGTGCCGGCCCTGTGCTGCTTTTTCGGGTAGCGCTGGGCCTGCAGGGAGTCCAAGCCGTCGTATCCCTCCTGGGCGCCCTCCAGCCGGAAAAGATATATATAATATAATTTATTATTTATACCCCGCCCATCTGGCTGGGCTTCCCCAGCCACTCTGGGCTTCTTCCAACAAAGTATTAAAATACAGTAATGCATTAAAAGCTTCCCTAAACAGGGCTGCCTTCAGATGTCTTCTAAAAGTCTGGTAGTTGTTTATTTCCTTGACATCTGATGAGAGGATGTGCCACTACCAAGAAGGCCCTCCGCCTGGTTCCCTGTAGCTTTGCTTCTTGCAGTGAGGGAATCGCCAGAAGGCCCTCAGAGCTGGACCTCAGTGTCTGGGCTGAACGATGGGGGTGGAGACGCTCCTTCAGGTATACAGGACCAAGGCCATTTAGGGCTTTAAAGGTCAGCATCAACACTTTGAATTGTGCTTGGAAACGTACTGGGAGCCAAAGTAGGTCTTTCAAGACCGGTGTTATGTGGTCTCTGCAGCCGCCCCCAGTCACCAGTCTAGCTGCCGCATTCTGGATTAATTGCATTTTCCAGGTCACCTTCAAAGGTAGCCCCACGTAGAGCACATTGCAGTAGTCCAAGCAGGAGATAACCAGAGCATGCACCACTCTGGTGAGACAGTCTGCAGGCAGGGAGGGTCTCAGCCTACGTACCAGATGGAGCTGATAGACAGCCACCCTGGCGGCTCAGATGCCCTGCAGGTCTAGTGCAGCCCGGGGTGAGCCGCCCCTCCTGCACACCCATAACTCCGCCACTGCTGAGGCTCCTGCAATGCAGGAATCTAAACGAAAGCATCTATGACACTTGGCTACCCAACCTCTGCTGAAAAACCTCCAAGGAAGGAGAATCCACCACTTTCCAAGGGGGTCCGTTCCACTGTCAAACTGCTCTTACTGCCAGAAAGTTCTTCCTGGTGTTCCGTCGGAATCTCCTTTCTTGTAACGTGAAGCCATGGGTTCGAGTCCTGCCCTTCAGAGCAGGAGAAAACAAGCTTGCTCCCTCTTCTACAAGATATTTGAAGGTGGTTTTCATATCTCCACTCAGTTTCTTTTCCAGGCTAAACATCCCCAACTCCTGTGATCGTTCCTCATAAGGCTTGGTTTTCAGAAACCTTGATCATCTTGGTTGCCCTCCTCTGCACACCTTCCAGCTTGTCAATATCCTTCTTAAATTGGGGTCCCCCAGAACTGGACGCAGGACTCCAGGTGTGCTCTGACCTAGTGGTGGTGGAGATCCTGATCAGCTCTCCACCAAACTGTTATTAACCATGGAATGCGAGGGTTCAGATTCCTGGTTAGCAGCGGGTTGGAGTAAACCAGATTTGGGGGCGCAGCGCATCGGAGAAGGGTTAGAACCCCTCGCCCATGGCTCAACCCAAATCAAAGCTGCTTCCACAGAAAGAAAATTTCACCAAGAGCTCTCAAACGCCAGAATATGTAATCTGGCCCAGTAGCTGGCCTTTCTGAGCTGAAATGGGATGAACATTTAAATACAAAAACATGGGTCACAAAGCTGGGATTTCCCCCCTAGGTGTGTTGCGAACCTAAAACTGCAACTTTTCCTCTTCTTTTCCAGCAGAAAGCGAAGGCGCTGGGTGCGTTTTATTACACACATCAAGAAAAGTAGGTACAATTGTCTTTATTTATTATTGTTGTCTTTTAAGAATAACTTGCCTTTAACACACTCTCAGCACAGAAAGAAAGGTGTTTAGCCTTTGTCCAGCCATTCCCTTTTCTGTAGAGTAGAGGAAATGTGTGTCTCTTGCTGTCTCTAAAAATCTGTTCACCTAAATCCCTAAAGTTTGATGTTCTTCTGAAATAATAATGATTTTCACTCTCCTTAGTGCAGTACTTCTCCCTTTGATGATGCTGGGGATGGTAATAATAATAATAATAATAATAATAATAATAATAATAATAATAATAATAATAATAATAATAGAAGAAGAAGAAGAAGAAGAGTTTGGATTTGATATCCCGCTTTTTCACTACCCAAAGGAGTCTCAAAGCGGCTAACATTCTCCTTTCCCTTCCTCCCCCACCACAAACACTCTGTGAGGTGAGTGAGGCTGAGAGACTTCAAAGAAGTGAGACTGGCCCAAGGTCACCCAGCAGCTGCATGTGGAGGAGCGGGGAAGCGAACCCGGTTCACCAGATTATGAGTCCCCCGCTCTTAACCACTACACCACACTGGCTCACACTGGTTTTATTATTTATATGTTACCTGTCTGACAGGGTGTTCCTGCCTTACAAGAGGCCCCCAGACCCAGGGGTCAATTGTGTGCTCTCTTAGCTGCTTTTCCCCCTTGCCATCAAGATTCTTTCCTCCTCAGGCTTTGCATCTTTTTTGAGGGTTTCTGCCTGCCTGGAATACGCCTTTGAACTCTGGCAGTGCATCTGAGAAAGATGAGAGAGGGGTGTGTGGGTGTGCAGAAAATAGCCTACTGCACAAAGGTGACATTTGCTCCGCCCACTTTTCCCTCTGGCCCCACCCACCGCTGGCATGCGGCCCCTGAGAAGTTGCCCAGAAGCAAATGCGGCCCCTGAGCTCAAAAACATTCACCGCCTCTGCCATTCCGGAAGAGAACGTAGAACCAAATAAACCTAAGTCTTGTAAATCTCTGAAAGTCTTTGTAGACTATGCAAGTCTCTGAAAGAAGCAATGGGTCAGATTCTTATCTGATGAAAACAAGCCGTAAAGCTTTGTTATATGACGTCCAGTGCTGCTGAAGTGGTCCGCAAACAGACGTAGTGAACAGTGATTCCCGATATACCCACTGTTTCGTAGAATTCTTCTTCAGCACAGCAGAAGGATACAGAAATGCTTCATCAACCCATCTATGTGGTGAATGGAATGGTATAACAACAATATCTATGGAGCAGTGGTCATAAAGTTATTTGGTTCTATGTTTTCAAGAGAATCCATCAAGAGTGCACATTTAGTGGCTTTCAGAGATTTATAAGATTTCTGTTTATTTGGTTTCTCATATGGTTCAATGTTCCATATAGACTATATAAAGAGTTTATATTGATATTGCATTGTTGTACTTGGTCATCGTGTTGCCTTGGATATTATTGATAATTGTTTGCAACACAGGGGTTTAATAGTTTGGTTACTTATTCCGGAAGAGAAGGCAGACTTCTCCTTACGTTGGGCTGAGTCTGATACTGGCAAATCACAGAGCATATTTGTGCAGACAAATATGAGTCTGACCAAACTGCGGGAGGCAGTGGAAGACAGGAGTGCCTGGCGTGTTCTGGTCCATGGGGTCACGAAGAGTCGGACACGACTAAACGACTAAACAACAACAACAACAACATTTGTGCAGAAGGCTCTCAGTTCCGGCTTGGAAAGGCTCCATCTCCCATCAGCCCCAGGCAGCATGCCCAGTGAGCAGGAATGATGGGAACTGTAGTCTCACAGCATCCTGAAGACCACAGGTTTCCCCATCCCTTTGTGTAGGCAACATTGAGGTAGAGGAGCCCAGTGGTCTGTTCCAGAACAAAGCATCTTCCGCTTTAAGCGCAATCACACTTCCTGACATATGAATTATAGCTCGGTTGCCCTCTCCACAGGCCCCTCGTGCCCCATCCTGGCTGGCTGATGCCAGTATTTATTTACGACTTGGTATAGCTATAGTAACATTTGCCCCCTGCCAACGAACAGTGCGGCAATGACTGCATAATTACCGTAAAGGAAAGTTAGATTTCCTGTTTCACAAGCACCGGTGCCAGCTCTGCAGCCTGGCAAATTAAAGCAGCCTTCCTAAAGCTTTAATCTTTTCTGCCGACATTCTTCCACTGCAGCCCACTCCCTCGAAGGGGGCGATGCCTTTGATGTATATTCCTGCCTCTTAACCTATCCCAGGCTCTTCCTTCCGCACTCGGCGGCTGTGGCAGCTTATGCGCAAGGAACACATGAAATCCCATAAGGCGCTTATGTGCTTGCTGGGTGGAGAGGAAGCCACCTCTGAAAACCAGAAGGTCTTGCTCTCAGTGCCCAAGGGGGGAGCTGGCCGGGCAAACTGTTGGCAGCGCTGACGGGGATTCCTGCTCCATCCTAGATGGTGGGCATTCAGAATGAAAGGCAGAAACCAGGTGTTTTTCTGGGTCTGCCCTCTTTGTCGTCTTGTACCTCTGCTGGGGAGGGATGCGGGTGGCGCTGTGGGTTAAACCACTGAGCCTAGGACTTGCCGATCAGAAGGTCGGCGGTTCGAATCCCCGCGACGGGGTGAGCTCCCGTTGCTCGGTCCCTGCTCCTGCCAACCTAACAGTTCAAAAGCACATCAAAGTGCAAGTGGATAAATAGGTACCGCTCCGGCGGGAACGTAAACAGTGTTTCCGTGCGCTGCTCTGGTTCGCCAGAAGCGGCTTAGTCATGCTGGCCACATAACCCGGAAGCTGTACGCCGGCTCCCTCGGCCAATAAAGTGAGATGAGTGCCGCAACCCCAGAGTCGGCCATGACTGGACCTAACGGTCAGGGGTCCCTTTACCTTTACCCCTCCTGGGAGATGGAACTTTGTCCTCTCACGTTAAGCAGTTGGAGAACTGAGGCTGAAGGAGAGTGACTTGTGCAGAACCTCTTAAGTCTCGTTTAAAATAAAAATATAAATCAATTTCTTCCTATCTGGGTTGAGCTGCTCAAGACCTCAGCCTGGCTGCATATTCCTTGAATTAAACTAGCATGTACCTGACTGTTTCAGAGTGATGTTTGCATAACTCGTTGGTGAGGAGCAAGGACATACAACTTATAAAATTGTGTTTTTAAAAAATATTCTCTTCTCTCTTTTGCAGCTGCTTTTGTCATGGTCTGGGAAAGGCTACTAGGGCTTTAGGGTGGGGCAAAGCAGGTGGGGAAAGCCATTGCCTGATAAACAGCAGAAAGTCTCTCTTACCTTGGATAATGTAATAGAAAAGATTCAGAAATTTGGGGAAGTGGCAGGATTTAAAGTAAATTGGAACAAAACTAAACTACTCGTCAAAAACTTGAAGGAAGAAGAAAAAAAGGATTTAGAGCAAAATATTGAGATAGAAGTCCATAAAAAGGTTATCTCTCTTGCCCTGACCTAGCCACTGTGATCCATGCGACGGTCACCTCCAGACTGGATTATTGTAACTCGCTCTACGTGGGTGCCCTTGAAGCTGACCCAGAAACTCCAGCAGGTGCAGAATGCTGCAGCGAGACTCCTTATGGGGTCTTTGCTGCGAGATCACATTCATCCGGTACTATACCAGCTGCACTGGCTCCCGGTGGAGTACAGGATCAGGTTTAAGGTGCTGGTTTTAACCTTTAAAGCCCTATACGGCTTAGGACCCTCGTACCTACGGGACCGCCTCTCCTGGTATGTCCCACAGAGGAACCTACGGTCTTCAAATAAAAACATCCTGAAGGTCCCAGGCCACAGGGAGTTTAGGCTGGCCTCAGCTAGAGCCAGGGCTTTTTCGGCTGTGGCTCCAATCTGGTGGAACGCTCTGTCCCAAGAGACAAGGGCCCTGTGGGACTTGAGATCTTTCCGCAGGGCCTGCAAGACAGAGCTGTTCCACCAGGCCTTTGGTCAGGGCGCAGCCTGACTCCCTCCTTTGGCAATCTGCACAGAATTTTTGCTTAATGGTTGCCATTAATTTGATTTTAATTAATTTTTATAATGAAATGTTTTTAGAATGTTGTATTATTTTATTGTTGTTAGCCGCCCTGAGCCCGGCTTTGGCTGGGGAGGGCGGGATATAAATAATAGTAGTAGTAGTAGTAGTAGTAGTAATAATAATAATAATAATTATGTATTTAGGGAATATGGTTAACATCACAAAATATAAACTTATATAAAGATAATTATGAAAAAAATTGGTTTGAGGTAAAAAGAAATTTAGAAATATGGAGCAGAATGAATCTCTCATTGCTAGGGAACGTTTCTCAGGCGTCGCCCTTCTGTTGCAGTACCTAAAGTTAAAGAATTTCGAGGAAGAAGTCCGAGCTCACCGCGACCTCGACGGGTTCCTCGCCAGAGCCAGCATCATCCTGGACGAGACGGCAACCTCTCTGGACGACGTCCTGCGGGAGATGCTGAAACACTTTGCGGAGGACTCTGACAACGCGGAGCCCAGCTGCAACTTTGACAAAATCATGAGCACTTTATTCACCGATTCGGGGGCCCCCAGAGAAGGGAATGGTGAGATACCTCTTTTATTTCTTTCTATTTGTCTGAACTGAAAGAGGTCGAGCGTCAGTCCGAAGCCCTGGAGATGTGCTGCCAGTCAGTGTCGACAACACAGAGTTGCGTGGCGAGTTCCCGCCCTCCCCCCAGTGGAAATAATCACACAATTATTAAGGTTAATGGGCTAAATAAGGCCACAACTTTATTGGATACAGGTGATGAGCAGTATTGGCTTAGGCATTGGTCCTAACCAACTATATCAGACTTCAGCCCGTCCGCTTGAAGTCCGGGAAGAGTTAACCACCAGTAGGGGGAGTCCTGCTGATGCACATCAACTATGAACTCCCCCGGGGTCGCAGATAGGGGGTGTGCCTTAGGCCCTCACCTCCCCAGGCTTTGGACAGGGCCACGCTCCCCAGAATCCTTTATCGGACTACCCTTCAATATGCAGGGCAGGTGATGGCGCTACCTCCCCTCTTCCATCTACAGAGCAATACCAATGCCTAACTGCCAATACCCAGAAAGTTGTGACGATTTGCTACGAGGTAGGTGAAAACCAAGTGGCTGGTGCCAATTTGCCAAGTGGAAAAATTCCTACCAGGCCCCTCAATGGTGACCAACCAAGGTCCATAGCAAGGTCAAGGAACGAAAACCTTATAGGGCGGGAGGGTGGGAAACAGGAACAGCTGATGAGCAGCAAAGAGGGAAATCCCCGGCCGTGTCCTGCCTTAAATAGGGGAGGGCATGCCCCCTGAGCCAGCTGATTGGCTGGCCAGGGGGTGACAAGGCCAGGAATCCCCCCAATCGTGTGGGGGGCCCGTGAAGCCCGCAACCCCACCTCCTCTGTAGGGTGGAAGTGGCTTTAGATGATCCCAATAGTCTGATGTTTTAAGGCGAGGTTTTCCTGCGCTGCTGCTACCTCTGGCATTTTTATTTATTTGTGAAACTTCCACCCCCTTCCTCTTCATCACCAAGTCCTCTTGAGACGGGTTACATAATAAATGGACATGCACAATGGACTCAACCAGCGTGACATTAAAACCCCGCAAAACAGCGTAAAACACTTAACCTGCTCCTTTTAATAATACGGCAAGGGTGGAATCCAAATCGAGACTTCCAGTTTTGCAAAAGAGCCTCGCCTTTTCTCTGTTCACCTGGCAGTCCAAACACTCCCTTCTCTTCTAATTCTGGAGGAAGAGGAAGGGTTTTAGGGGACGCCAGCCATGTTTGGGAGGGTGGGAGGAGCATTCCCCAGCCAGGGTGCCACCACTAAGAAGGCCCCGTCTTGGGTCAGGGCTTCCTGTGAGCATCCGATTGGCTGCCTGGAAAACGGAGTGATAATATGATAATATACATCATTTAATGCAGATGGAACCTCTCTGATATGAGTTAGCCTCCAGCATTTCCCCCCTGCTTTTGTCTCCCATAACACCGCTTGTGTCTTCGGTCCAAGCCATGCTTGGCCAGAACGTTTCGTTTCCCAATTAAGCAGGAAGTTGCAAAATGGAACGAGCAGGGAGAATAACCCGATCTACCCTCTCGGAAAACCTACCAAGCCACATTAGCCATTGTTCCTCTTTTCTTTTCAGCTCGAGAGAGGCTGAAACTTCACACTTCAAAGCTGCAATGGGTTTTTCAAGGATGGTGTTTCATTGAGATTTTCCTTTTTTTTAATGCTTCTTATCTCTTTATACCAAGACCATTGAGCAGCTGAGAGCGACCCGGCCTGTTAAAAAGCTCGGATAATAGTTTGTGGCTGAATGAAGATGTAATTCCATATATGATAGTCCTTGAATATAATTCGAAATGTATTTAATTTCCTCTTCCTCCCCCTTTTCTGCAGTTCACCTCTTGTCAGATACAATTCAGGGCGTCACAGCGACAGTCACTGGGGTACAGTATCAACAGTCCTGGCTTTGTATCATGTAAGTACAGTATGTTTCTGTTGAAACTTGCCAGAGCATCTCTGTCCAAACTGTGTGGCGGGCACTATATTTTTTTGCTCTTATCACAAGACTCCATCTTCTTTTTCTCCTTTCTGCGTGCAAGTTTCCCGAGGGAAAGCGCTATAGCTCAGTCCTAAATTATCTGCTTTTGCACACAGAAGCCCCCTAGTTGAATCCTCAGCTCCTCTAGGTAGGAATGTCTCCAGCCTCAAACCTTGGCCAGCTGCTGCCAGGCCAGTGTAGACAGTACTGAGCTATATGGGCCAGTTGTCTGACTTGGTATACAATAGCTTCCTGTGTCTAGGGGGTTGGGGTTAATTTAGAACAGGCCACCCCTACAGATCAACTGAAATCCAGTGTTTTTGCAAGCAGAATTGTGGTGAAAAGGACTACTCCACTAGGAAATCTTGTCCTAGAATCATGGAAGTTGGAAGGGACCCCGAGGGTCATCTAGTCCAACCCCCTCACAATGCAGGAATTTCAGCTAAAGCATCCATGACAGATGGCCATCCAACCTCTGCTTAAAAACCTCCAAGGAAGGAGAGTCTACAACCTTCCATCCTAGGGTCAAATTAGCTATTCCTGTCAGAAAATTCTTCCTGATGGTTAGCAGGACTCTCCTTTCTTGTAACTTGAAGCCATTGGATCGAGTCCGGCCCTCCAGAGCAGGAGAAAAGAAGTTTACTTTCCACCCATCCTCCCCCACAGAATCTCACAAACGCCTCTTTGCTTTATAATACTAATACTAATAATTTATTATTTCTACCCCGCCCACCTGGCTGGGTTTCCCCAGCCACTCTGGGTGGCTTTCAAGGGAACATTAAAAACAGAATAAAACTTCAAACATTAAAAACTTCCCTAAACAGGGCTGCCTTCAGATGTCTTCTAAAAGTTGGATAGTTGTTTATTTCCTTGACATCTGATGGGAGCGCGTTCCACAGGACAGGTGCCACCACCGAGAAGGGCCTCTGCCTGGTTCCCTATAACCTCACTTCTCACAGTGAGGGAACCGCCAGAAGGCCCTCGGCGCTGGACCTCAGTGTCCAGACTGGATGATGGGGGTGGAGACGCTCCTTCAGGTATACTGGGCCGTTCTTTATCTCCCATAAATTAACACCCCCCCTCCCAACTGCTGGGATAACCCCTCTATAGAAATTGAGCCAGTGGGGCTGGTTTGTTTGGAGAAATGGGGCACTGCCCCACCAATCTGCCCTTCTCACAACCAATCCAGGGGGTCACACTTCCTATCAGGTTCCTGCTCCTTAAGCCACAGAATTCACAGAACCTTAAACAGCGGAGTTTGAAGAAACCATGAGGGTCATCTGGTCCAACCCTTTGCAATGCAGGAATCTTTTTGCCCAACCTGGGATTCGAACCCACAACCCTGAAATTGAGTGTCTCGTGCTCTACCACCGGAGCTAGTTAGTTGGCTATTCCTGTCTTCCAACCTACCAGTCCCAAAAGGCGCTGCCGGCTTTCCTCTCCCTCTTACACCTGGGGAGGTTATGCCACCCCACCATATAAATATAAAAGAAAGTAAACTGGGACAAAAGCCTGGAACATTTCTGCCTGATAAGCTGCGTTGGAAAAGGGCCATAACTTGGCAGAAGAGCACCTGCATTCGATATCCCAACGTCTCCAGACAAGGCTGGGAAAATAATCCTTTCTGAAACCCTGGAGAGCTATTGCTCATCTGCATAGAAGAGCAACCCTCAAACTTCGCAGTTAATGCAAACCTTTTAAAAATTGCTGGGGGTCTTGGCAGACCACTTGGCAAACTTTCGTTTTCTTTTCTTTTATCAAAAACAGTGCCGTTCAGTGGAAATTGTGGGCCCTCGGCCAACCAGTTAAGAAAGGCCCACTTTTTTTCCTTTAAAAAGGGAGTTATTTGGGGGGAAGAATTAGGAGGCTGCACCCACTCCGTTGCGGACGTCATTGGCCTTGCCAGCCTGCTTCGTAAATCTGGCACTAATTTTATCAGCTTTGGTTGTGATGATCAGGGGTTGTGTCCATGGCCAAGTGAGTCAACCGTCTTGACCTTTTCCGCAACTGAGTGGTGCTCACAAGCAACCCTTTGAAAACCTCTGCTCTGAATGATTCTGTACTAGGTGGACCAATGTCTGGCCTTTGTAGAAGGGAGCATCTTGTGTTTGCAAGGCCATCTGATTGGGAGAATTACCTTGCAAACTGGGTACGAGGTTCCTTTAACCAGGGTAAAGGTAAAGGGAGCCCTGACCATTAGGTCCAGGCGTGGCCGACTCTGGGGTTGCGGCGCTCATCTCGCTTTATTGGCCGAGGGAGCTGGCGTACAGCTTCCGAGTCATGTGGCCAGCATGACTAAGCCACTTCTGGCGAACCATAGCAGCGCACAGAAACGCCGTTTACCTCCCCGCCAGAGTGGTACCTATTTATCTACTTCCACTTTGACGTGCTTTCAAACTGCTAGGTTGGCAGGAGCAGGGACCGAGCAACAGGAGCTCACCCCGTGGCGGGGATTCGAACCACCAACCTTCTGATCGGCAGGCCCTAGGCTCTGTGGTTTAGACCACAGTGCCACCTGCATCCCTTTTAACCAGGGTAGCCTTAATGCAAAAAAAGCAAAAAATAAATAAATAGTCTCTCCGTGATGGTTAAGCAAAAAACCAACACGAAACCAGAACCCACACAGGAACACAATTCTTAACAATTTTCCATTCACTGATTTTCGGCAGCTAAAAGTTGTTCACGTTTTGGTGACTGGGAAAGGAAATGAGGCACATTCAACTGTAAATGTATAATTTGTGTGTGTTTGTGTGATGTTGTGACACTTGTACCAACGGTCCTTGGTGAAAGTTTAATGCTGGAGGAATTAATTATTCCCTGAGCACCTTTTAAAATTGCTTTGTGCATCCTTTCTTTGAGGTTGAAATGACACAGGCTTTGTAAATATATGTCTTTTTAAAGCACGTTCGAGTTAATAAAAACTCTGACCTTTCAAGCTCTCGGAGACATAGGGTTTTTTTTCCCCTTGGAGAAAAAGAAAAGGCATTTGGAAAAAAAATAATTTGGCTGGTGCTTGGCTGGCTGATCCCCCTGAATGCTCCATTGCGAGGACAAAGAGTGTGTCTAGGTCAATTAGTTTCTAATAGAATCTGAGCTCGCTTGCCTTTTCCAGGAAAGATGGGCCAGGCTGAGATTCTCAGGGCTTTGAGTCGGAGGAGAGCAGCAGAATGGATGTTCTTACGCGATAGAATTATTATTAAGCAAATCTACAGCCTACCCTTCAGTGCAAGAGATCCCATGGCAAGGGACGGCACTCACATTACATGAAACAATCCATCATAAACTAGAAAAATTAGAATGAAGAATCAGTAGAGAGCGGGCTACTCTCTGTCAATCAACAAATGCACTCGAAGACTGCAAACACCTTATGCCCATATAACCCAGTACTGTACAGACCAGAATTCCCCAACCTGTTGCTTTGTACAGCGGTACCTCGGTTGTCGAACGTAATCTGTTCCGGAAGACCGTTAGACTTCCAAAACGTTCGACAACTGAGGCGCAAAGGGCGGTCAGCAAAGTCAATGGAGAAAAAAGAAAAAAACTGAGGTACCACTGTAGATGTTTTGGACTACAACTCCCATGATCCCCGGTGTGCTGACAGGGGATTATAGGAGTTGTAGTCCAACAACAGGTGGGGACCCAAGTTTTAGAAACACTGCTCTTGATGTTGGGCACAGTGGGCTTGAATTATAGAATCAGGATTCCCCTCACGGGAATCAAACCTGCAACCTTGTCGTTATCAGCAGCATGCTCTAAGCAGCTGAGTTATCCAGCTGGCTTTAATTACTGCAACACACCCTATGTAGTAGTAGTAGTAGTAATAATAATAATAATAATAATAATAATAATAATAATAATAATAATAATATATTATTTATACCCCGCCCATCTGGCTGGGTTTCCCTAGCCACTCTGGGCTGCTTCCAACCAAATATTAAAAACAATACAGCATCAAACTTTAAAAACTTCCCTAAACAGGGCCGCCTTCAGTTGTCTTTTAAAAGTAAAATAGATCTGCTGGGAGGGCGTTCCACAGGACAGGTGCCACCACCGAGAAGGCCCTCTGCCTGGTTCCCTGTAACCTCACTTCTTTGAATGAGGGAACCGCCAGAAGGCCCTCAACACTGGACCTCAGTGTCCGGGCTGAACGATGGTGGTGGAGACTCTCCTTCAGGTATACAGGACCGAGACCGTTTAGGGCTTTCAAGGTCAGCACCAACATTTTGAATTGTGCTCAGAAACATATGTAGGGATATATGTAGCTGCTGCAGAACAAAATATCTGAATTGTTGACTGTCTTATCCCATTGACATGATAGAATTTCTCTACTGAAGGTATTGCAGTAGAGTTTTGTCAGTGTGGTTTAAGATGGTCACAAAGCAGAAAAATGAAATGGGTTTTTAGACAGATATTTTATTAGTTGTCGTCTAGCTTCGTCTGCAGATTTGTGTCTTAAGACCGTTATAAGATTCAGCTTCATTAGTTTCTCATTATGAGCTTTGCAGAATCTGGCATTTTCTTTGGCGCTGAACATTATCCGTGTGATGTGTACAATGCACTATTGAATAAGAGAAAGAAGAATGTTTTTAAGATGCATTAACAATATGAAGGGGGGAGGGGAGAAGAGAGACCAGGACATGTGCTATCGGTAAACACTCTGATGTGATGTGTGAAATATCTGCTTTGAGGATGGAGAACCTTCTAGACCGCCCACCAAGGTCTCCTTTTGGGTAAACTCATTATGAGACCCTTCCTGTGTGTTAATAGAGGTTGTCTTCAATCAGGCACTATGAATCACAGGTGAGCAGGTACATTTTGCCCCCAAAAACAGCAACCTCAAACACCCACACACCTCTCCTAAAATGTTCCAGCCAGTGCGGCTGTTTACCCACAATTCTTATCTCTCAGACATCTAATTACGTTTATGTCAAGTCTTTGGAAGGGAAGATTCCCACGCTAGGAATACGCTTTAAAAAATTTCAGTCTTGGCTGGGTAGAAAAACATGAGCGCTTGACGACGACATTACAACAATGTTATATAGCAGGCCTGGGGAACTTCAGGTCCTGAGGCCACGTGTGGCCCCCCCAGATCTATTTGTGTGGCCCTCAGGACCCTCTTCAGACTTCACCCCGTTCCCAGCAACACCCCCTACTTGCTCAGTTTTGCAGCCTCCTTGAGTATTTTTTTCTTTAGCTGAAATGTGTTCTCCAGCTCTGAAAATGCATCTCGCTTGCCTGGACGGAGGTTTGAGTGGGTTGTGTAGCAACTAGCCTACTTCACAAAGGAGAGACCTGCATTGTTTTTCGGCCCACTTCTGCCTCTGCCCACCACTTGAACATGGCCCCCAGAAGAAGGCCGAAAAGCCCCCCCCCCATCCCTTCTACAAGGCAACCGTCCTCATATAAAGTTCTCTCTCCTGGGAGGCATTTGCTGGTGAGATTTACAACGCACCTCTTTGCGTTCCTGCTCTCTTGCCATATTTTGATGTGGGAGAATTTCTTAGGGAGCAAAGGTTCTGGTTAATTAAATGCATGTGGCAAGCTGCTGTCGATTCCGATGTTCCCTTCTTCGGAAGGCAGGCAGCCGCAAGGAGTGAATAACACAGAGCATCTGAGTCATGTATCCTTCCGTGGCAGCCTTCGTCAACCTAGTGCCCTCTAGACATTTTGGACCACAACTCCAAAAATGTTGGTCGTCCAACAGATCTGGAGGGGGCACTTAGTTGAGGAAGGGCTCAAGAAACTGGTTTATAGCCAAATATTTCTGCTAGTATGTTGGCTAGTTTTCTACACACAGAGAGAGAGAACTTTTGTATGTCTTATTTTAATCAGAGTAACCGCATGTACTTTTGCTGGACAGCGGAGGATACGTTAATTGCAGTGATGACTCTTAAGAAACTATTTCCCCCATATCCTTCTCCCACTGTCCGCGTTTTAGAAAAGCTTTAAATAGCACCGTGAGTTTTGTTTTGTTTTGGACAATGTGTTATTGTGCCTTTATGTATGTGTGTATTTATATATATTAGAAACACTTTATAAATACAGGGTATAAGCAGCAAAGATGTTAAGGCACTTGCGGTTTGTCAGATGAAACAGAAACTCGCTTCTATTTTTAAGACCTTGTGGCCGGAAGTGTCTTGAATGTGTTGCGTCCCAACCATGGGCATTAACATAAACGCATCGTCCCTCGTTGCTCTTCTGCGGGCGACACCTCGGACGCCGATTTGCTCTGTTTGAAAACATGTTTTGTTATTGCCTCTGCTGTCAACAAAGGGCAGCCTGAGACAGAAAGAGGCCAACACAGTGCCTAGTGAGAGGGTGGTATTAATTGATTAGAACACGCAAATGAGCAGAGGATGTCTTCTCTTGTGGCGTGAAAAATCAAAGCCACCCAAAAGGGAATCCATTAAAGTCTGATCCTTGCACCAGCAGCAGCTGAAGCACATACACACACACACACAAAATAAACTTTGCCCCAAAGCTTTTCTTCCTAAGTCCATCTGTCAAATCCTGCAGCTGGCACAGATTTCTTCAGAGAACAGTCTGGATAGTATCTGCAAAAACTGTCTTGCCAATATGGATGACTTCAACTTAGCTCTCTCTCTCTGGCATTGCTCTCCACTTGAAATGTACAGTCGATTTTCTTTCGGAATATTCCCCTGAAATATGGCATTAAGATGCACTATGTGGGAAATTGTCCAAGAAACCACGGTTTATTTTTTTCTCTGTGAAGTGGCACATCCTGTGTATATCGAGCATTCACCCTGATTTGTTTGCTTCGGAGATTGGAAGACGTCGTTGGCGATTTCTACAGCCTTAGCGCTGCCTTGTTCACAGGCAGGTTGGATGGAATTGTGTTATCACGCACTTTCCTCGTGGGGCTACCTCTGAAGGTGACCCGGAAACTACAACTAATCCAGAATGCGGCAGCTAGACTGGTGACTGGGGGCGGCCACTGAGACCACATAACACCGGTCTTGAAAGACCTACATTGGCTCCCAGTACGTTTCTGAGCACAATTCAAAGTGTTGGTGCTGACCTTGAAAGCCCTAAACGGCCTTGGCCCAGTATACCTGAAGGAGCGTCTCCACCCCCACCATTCTGCCTGGACACTGAGGTCCAGCTCCGAGGGCCTTCTGGCGATTCCCTCACTATGAGAAGCAAAGCTATAGGGAACCAGGCGGAGGGCCTTCTCGGTAGTGGCACCCGCCCTGTGGAACGCCCTCCCACCAGATGTCAAAGAGATAAACAACTACCTGACATTTAGAAGACATCTGAAGGCAGCCCTGTTCAGGGAAGTTTTTAATGTGTGATATTTTAATGTATTTTTAATCTTTGTTGGAAGCCGCCCAGAGTGGCTGGGGAGACCCAGCCAGATGGGCGGGATACAAATAAATTATTATTATTATTATTATTATTGCAAAAAGTCCAACAATTTGGGGAAGTGGGTTACAGCAACCACACTCAATCCGCCAGAGCCTGTCTTCCCATATTCAAATATATTTAATATGTGTTTCTCTTGATTCTACATTGAAAGCGGTATCATGCCACTTTAAAGAGTCATGGCTTTCCCCAACGAATCCTGGGTTGTGTAATTCGTTAAGAGTGCTGGGAGTTGTTAGGAGATACCTACTTCCCCCTCTCCCCCCCAAGCTGCAATTCCTGGTGGTCCCTGAGAAGAGAGGACTGTTAAGCCAGTCTGAGCATAACTGCATCCGCAGAGGAATTTTCCCACCCACCTTCAGGTGTCACAATTTGATGGGTGTGATATTTTCTGCCTCCATGCATGGAGGAATTTCCATCTCCGGTGCTCGGAGACTTATTGAGCTTAGAGGGCGGCAGTTGTCATCCTGACAGCTCCTGGGAGCTTGTCTGCAGAGCTCACTGGGCCTCCGCACAGACCTGCTTGCTCAGAGTATTCGGGGGGTATTGAGTGTGTGCACGCAAAGAGGCGAAAGTCAGCTCTGTGTCCTTCAATCAACCGAGACCTTGCTGGTTTTGTAGAGCTCCAACATGAGCTTCCTTTTGGCTATAACTTACAGAATCCTAGATACGTAGGGTTGGAAGAGGCACCCAAAGGTCAACTAGTCAATGCAGAAATCACAGCTAAAGCATCCTTGACAGATGGCCAGCCCACCTCCATTTGCAAACCTCTCAGTGAAGGTCCACCACTTCTGAGGTCGCTCGTTCCTCTGTCAAACAGCTCCTCCCATCAGAAAGTTAGTCGGAATCTCCGAATCCATTGGTTCAGATCCTCCCATCTGGAGCAGCAGAAAATAAGATTGCTCCATCTTCACATTGGACAGCCCTCCAGGTATTTGAAGATGGCAATCATATCACCTTCCAGTCTTCTCCTGGCTAAACATTCCCAGGTCCCTCAACTGTTTGTCCCCTTGAACTTTTGATTTGTCTCCGGTATTTGTACCAAATCACAAATCTGAGCCAAGAGGGTTATAAGCTTTATAAGCAACAACCCGTGTGGCTGTAACTCAGTGTTTCTCAAACTTGGGCTTCCACCTGTTGTTGGACTACAACTCCCATCATCCCTGACCACTGGTCCTGCTAGCTATGGATAATGGGGGTTGTAGTCCCACAAGAGGTGTTGACCCAAGTTTGAGAAACACTGTTGTAACTCCTTGGTGAGTGGTCTGCTGGATTCTTCTGGCTTTTGTGTGTGTTTGTTTAGAATTGCACTGTTCATGATTCCTCACAAGTGCTTGCTGGGGCTGATGGGACTTGTAGTCTAAAGGACCTGGATGGGACCAGGTTGGGGGTGGCTGGAGAGCCTCACTCCTGCAATATTCACATTTGCAAAGCTGAGGTTCTGAGAACCTTAGCATCCCACCTAGAGCTTGTGGCTGAGTAACCACTCAGTTGATGTCTTGCTTTCTGCAGCAGACAGACAACGGCGAACGCTTCTGTTTGTGCAATCGCGGCCCACGCTTTGCCCTGTAATAGGCGACAGTCCGGAATGCGCTTGTCTGCTTTATTATCATTATTATTATTATTCAGAAAACCCTGCCAACTGGTGCGATGAACAGAGCTGCCTCCTTCTGTCACAGTTATTAGGCATTTGAAGGGCAGCGAAATCTTCCTCTTAATTCAATAAAGCCACATAGCTGCTGAGCGGGGAGGCAAAAATAGCCTTCGACTGAAACGCGGGCAATGATGCCGTACATTGGATTATTCCTCTAATCTGCAAATGAAGCTGTCCTCGTGGGAATCCGGAATGATCAGCGACACACAAACAAACAACAGGTTTCCCCTTTACGGAACAAGTATCGGAGTCGTCCGAGCCAGCGGCCTCAGCAGGTTTGCAGAGCAGAAAGATCTGAAGCTGGCAAGTGGCCACTCAGTTCCCTTAATGCGAACAATTCGTCTTCATATGACACATTTTCCCACCCCCAAGCCCTGGGATGTGCTGAGGAGCAGTGAATTATTTCTGCGAGTGATTTAAAAGTAATTTTCTCCCTGGACTTGAGGCCACTTTTCTTTTGGTCTTCTGGGGCTTGAATTACTGTGGCGAATCCAGGTCATTATCATGCAGTATTTTAAAAAGGAACATGCATTTTACATCTAAGGCGCCTAAAGTGCCACAATTAATTAGAAGTTGTGCCCTGGAATTACGCAGCCAAGTGTTATTGATTTTCTTTTAGTATTTTTTTTTTAATAAATTTTTTATTAATTTTTCAACACATATTAAAAGACAATACAAAACAATACATAAACAAACAAACAAACATATAAACACGTATAATTTCTTAACCTTCTTTTCCTTAAGCCTTCTTTCAGCGACTTCCCCATACCTCCTTTTTCTGCATCCCTGTTTTAAATCTTTCCAGCAACCCCTGATTTTAATTACTTATAACACTTCCTTTAAATCCTTTTTCTCATGTCCAGTTGTTTATCGCTGCAATTCTATTTTGCATTACTCAAAACATTTTAACACTCATTAATTTTACAACAGTTCTTAAGATAAACTTTAAATTTCTTCCAATCTTCTTCCACCGTCTCTTTCCCTTGGTCGCGGATTCTGCCGGTCATCTCAGCCAGTCCCATGTAGTCAATCACCTTCGTCTGCCATTCTTCCAGTGTGGGTAGTTCTTGTGTCTTCCAGTACTTTGCTAAAAGTACTCTTGCTGCTGTTGTCGCATACATAAAAAACGTCCTATCTTTCTTTGACACCAATTGGCCTACCATGCCCAGGAGGAAGGCTTCTGGTTTCTTCACAAAAGTGCATTTAAGCACCTTTTTCATTTCATTATAAATCCTTTCCCAGAAAGCCTTAATCTTTGGGCAGGTCCACCAAAGGTGATAAAAAGTACCTTCAGTTTCATTACATTTCCAGCATTTGTTATTGGGCAAATGATAAATTTTTGCAAGCTTGACTGGGGTCATGTACCACCTATAAATCATTTTCATAATATTCTCTCTTAAGGCATTACATGCCGTGAACTTTATACTGGTGGTCCATAACTGTTCCCAGTCAGCAAACATAATGTCATGTCCAATGTCTTGTGCCCATTTAATCATAGCTGATTTAACCATCTCGTCCTGTGTGTTCCATTTCAACAGCAAGTTATACATTCTTGACAAATTCTTAGTACTGGGTTCCAAAAGCTCTGTTTCTAATTTCGACCTCTCCACCTGAAAGCCAATTTTCCTGTCCTGTTTAAAAACTTCATTTATCTGGTAATAATGAAGCCAGTCTCTTACTTTAGACTTCAATTTCTCATAACTCTGCAATTTAACTTTTCCCTCCTCGTACTCTATAATTTCCCAATATTTCGGCCATTTGGATTCCATATTTAATTTTTTCACTTCCTTGGCTTCCATCGGTGACAACCACCTGGGGGTTTTGTTTTCCAACAAATCTTTATACCTAATCCATACATTGTATAGGGCTTTTCTAACAATATGGTTTTTGAAACCTTGGTGGATTTTAACCTTGTCATACCATATATATGCATGCCAGCCAAATCTATTATTGAACCCTTCCAAATCCAAAATATCTGTATTTTCAAGAAGCAGCCAATTTTTCAGCCAGCAAAAAGCCGCTGATTCATAGTACAGTTTTAAGTCCGGCAGGGCAAACCCCCCTCTTTCTTTTGCATCAGTTAGTATCTTAAATTTTATTCTGGGCTTTTTGCCCTGCCAGACAAATCTAGATATATCTTTTTGCCACCTCTTGAAACAATCCATTTTATCCACAATCTGCAATGTTTGAAACAGAAATAACATTCTCGGCAAAACATTCATCTTGATAACAGCAATTCGGCCTAACAAGGAAAGTCTCAGACTTGACCATATTTCTAAATCTTTTTTCACTTCTGCCCAGCATTTCTCATAGTTATCTTTAAATAGATTCACATTCTTGGATGTCAAATTTATCCCCAGGTATTTCACCTTCTTTGCTACCGTTAAACCAGTATCACTCTGGAATTTCTCTCTTTCTGCAACTGTTAAATTTTTATCCAGTACTTTCGTTTTCTGTTTGTTCAGCTTAAAACCTGCTACTTGACCAAATACTTGTATTAACTGATTTTCTTTTAGTATTTTACCCCCACCCTTAAAGGTTTTTTTTTTTAAGCAGTAACTTATTTTCTGATTTTATCTTTTATTTTTATGTTGCGAACCGCCCTGAGATGTACGGATGGAGGGCGGTATACAAATCTAATGGTGCAGCAGCAGCAACAACAAATAATTTGCTGAGGTTGCCGAATATCTTCCTTTTTTCTTCTTGACTCTCTCCTGCCCTGCCAAACTAAGCATGCAGAACTTTCTGTTGAGGCAGTGATAGACAGCCTGTGGTCTTCCAGATGTTTTTGGACTACAAATCCCAGCATCCCTGACCATTAGTCACGCTGACTCTGACAGATGGGAGTCCACTTTCACTTCGCTGCCTTTTGGCCACTTCCAGGCCAAATGTTGCTGAACCCTGTGCAGTTTGCTCAGCGTATCGATTCTCACTCTCTGCGAGCCTAGGAACCGTCTTGGCCTCCAGAGCAGGACTGCATAAGAAGAGTTCTGCTGAAGCCGAGCAAGAGTCCCTTTAGTCCAGCGGTTCTCAACCTGTGGGTCCCCAGATGTTGTTGGACTACAACTCCTGTCATCCCTGAGCTTTGGCCTTGCTAGCTAGGGGTGATGGGAGTTGTAGTTCAACAACATCTGGGGACCCACAGGTTGAGAAAGGCTTGTTGTTTAGTCGTTTAGTCGTGTCCGCCTCTTTGTGACCCCATGGACCAGAGCACGCCAGGTCTTCCACTGCCTCCCGCAGTTTGGTCAAACTCATGCTGGTAGCTTCGAGAACGCTGTCCAACCATCTCGTCCTCTGTCGTCCCCTTCTCCTTGTGCCCTCCATCTTTCCCAACATCAGGGTCTTTTCCAGGGAGTCTTCTCTTCTCATGAGGTGGCCAAAGTCTTGGAGCCTCAGCTTCAGGATCTGTCCTTCCAGTGAACACTCAGGGCTGATTTCCTTCAGAATGGAGAGGTTTGATCTTCTTGCAGTCCATGGGACTCTCAAGAGTCTCCTCCAGCACCAGAATTCAAAAGCATCAATTCTTCGGGGATCAGCCTTCTTTATGGTCCAGCTCTCACTTCCATACATCACTACTGGGAAAACCATAGCTTTAACTATACAGACCTTTGTTGGCAAGGTGATGTCTCTGCTTTTTAAGATGCTGTCTAAAGGCTGCTTTAGTCCAATTCCCTGTTTAAAACAGTAGCCAATAATGTGCTTCCAGGAGGGCAGGGCAGGAAAACAACAGACCTCTCACATCGCATGCCTTCAGCATTTTGTATTCTTAACTATAGTGCCTTTGCATCTGGAGGATCTACTTAGCTTTTGTTGATGGCCTTGCCCTCTGTGGCTCTTTCTGCTGCCCTTTCAGAGCCATCTAAAGTCCTAGTCCTTGCCACATCTTGTGGCAGTGAGTTCTGTAAATCCTGCACTGCGTGCAATATTTTATCATGGCACATTCCATAATTCCATACCCCACAACTGGTCCATTTTGAGCGGGTATGACCCGGATCCCGGCTTCTGTTTGGATCCCAGAATGTCCCGTTTAAGACTGCCACCCTTGTGCGAGTCAGCGGGGTCGCGCCAGAGCCTGTTGACGGGCACCAGAGCGTCTTCTTGGATCGCTTTGGCGCGACCGTCAAAGGGTCGTGCAAAACCACCTCGCCGTTGGCACGATCTTTTCACGGTCGCCTTCCAGGAAGGCACTTTGGCTGCAGTGGCAGAGGAGAAGACAGGAGAAGATTGGGGGGGGAGGGTAAGTCAAGTCAAGTAACCTTGATTCGCATCACATAGGAACATTCAGAATACATTCAGAATAAATAGGCCAGTGCGATCTCGTTGCCATTTCAACAGTAGAGTCATTTGCCAAAGGGAAGAAGAGGCGAGCAATCTGTTTCATCTCTGTGGGTCTCCTGCAAGGGCAGGATCCTGTAGCGTACTTTGGTGGCAAAAAATCAAATAGAGGAACTTAGCTACTGTCTTGGTGAGCTCCTGGTCTCTCCCCTGTAATAAGAAGCATATAACCTCTGTCTCCGGTTTCCATGTTGGAATACATAGATGGTCTAGAAATCGTTGGCGGAGATCATCATACATTTTACATTTAAGGGCCATGTGAGCTAGAGTTTCCACCAGGTGGGCATCGCATGGGCAGATCCTGTCTCCTTCTGCCATCCCTGCAAACCTACCCCAAAGGAGGTTAGAAGGATTAGAATTGAACCTAGCCAGCGAAAAAGCCCTTCTTTCTTGTGGGTTAAACAAAAATTGTAAGTCATTGGGCAGGCGGGCAAGGGAGCGGGTGTGCGGCCATGAGTGGGCGCACGATGGCAGCGGGATGGTGTGAGGGTGCTGGTCCCAATTTGCTCTCCCAAAATTTTGGGAGGGCATGTGATTCTGCAGCAGCATCACATAAAGGCAGAGAACCATTCCTGGGTTTTCCCCCCTTGCTAAGTGGAAAATAACTTGCTTTGAGAGCAAAAAACCTGTCTGGGTCACTGACTCTGGACTAAGCAAACCAGGCCTTGCTTGGGTCACGTCCGACGCAATATGGTTTCAGTCTGTGGTTGTTGTTTTTCACTCTCGGCATGAGGAAGTTTTTTTGTGTGGTTCAGGTATGTGGTGTTCCCTTTGTTGCCATGTGTTGACATGGATGACATTTTGGCAGGACAACGAATGACGTCACTGCATCATTGTTGGGGATTGTTGTCTCCTGTAAAAAGCCCGCTAGGAAAACTGCACACTCTTGAGAATCTGTTCGGGGCTTTTGGCTCTAGCAGTAGCTGTGGATACTTTATTTTCAGATGTTATTTCCCTGTTCTTGCACATAATTTTTTTTTTAAGCACCTGCATCCCTTTGTCCCAATCAGCTGAGCCTTCTAGCCCAGCCCTTTCAGTGATATCCTGGCTAGCTTGGTCATCTGAAAAAGAGCTAGTAGAAGAGTCTGTGTCCGTCCCCCGTCCCCCCCGGCCAAAGCCCTGACCCTACCAGCACCATCGTAGATCACTATGTTCTGTTAAACCAGCATCATCAGCAATCTGTAGATTCAATAATTGATGGCAGAACTCAAAAAACCCGAGCATGACCAGTAAGCTGCTCTTCTCCTATTTGGGCCTGCCTGTGCTCCGAAATCTTCCAGACACGCCTTTCTCTCAATCCTGTCAACATCTGAAGTGTGTTTGGCAGAACTCGAAAGAAGGGCCTTTTCGGTGGCTGCCCCAGGATTCTGTTTAGTCGTAGGGAGCATCCTCTCTCCTCCTGCCAACACACAGAGGCATTTTTATTTAGACAGTTCTTTGGCCCGTCTAATCAGGTTCATTTTTTGCTGCTGCATTTTATTTTATTTTATTACATTTTTATTAGTTTTTTAACATATCATTTCCAACAATCATTTAACATTCTTATCTTTTACAGTTTTTTAGACTTCCGTCGACTACCTCTGAAGATTTTCCATTCTTTATCCCTTAATCTGCATTTCTTAATTTCTCTATTACTTTTAATTGTCCTTAACTAATAATTCTCTTCATAGTCTTCCTTGCAATATTTCGCATAATCCTCCTTATAAAACCTCTTGCAGTCCTACTAGCGTGATCTATTTATTACAATTGCTTTTCAAATAATTCAGATATTTACTCCAGTCCTCTAAGAATCGCTGGTCCCGCAGGTTTCAACTCCTTCCTGTCAGTTTGTCTAATTCTGCATAGTCCAATTGTTCCTGCGTTTTAATAGGACTTCAACCTGACCTCTGTTTCACAGCTGTCCTGTTTTATTCAATCCTCCGACTGGTTTTTATTCGCTTCTGTTTAATGTATGTGTTGTGATTTGCACTTACTTTTTCATTGCTTCTTTCTGGGTGTTTTTTTTGCAGAGTGCAATGCACAGAAAAGCAGGGTATCAATGTGGTATTTAGACAGATAAATTAAGAACCAGCATGGGGTAGTGGGCAGTTTTTTATTTAGACCAGACGGACCTGAGTTCAAATCCTGGGTCTGCCGTGGAACTTACATGGGTGACTGGCCAATGTACCTCTGCCAAGGATCCTTCCTCTTCGTATTTTAAACATGATTCATCTGATCAAAGGAGTCTTGGCTTTAACCTCCAACCAGACGAGAACTTCTCATTACAACGTCAGAGCCAACAAACAGAGACCCTGACCTACAATTAGGGGTGGGGGGAAAATCTGCCAATCTCGGATTCCAAAGCAAACTCCCCTCATCCAATCCGGGTGACTCCCCTCATCCAATCAGGGAAACCCAACCAGATGGGTGGGGCATAAATAATAAAATTACCGGTGTTTAAAAATCATAAATTATTATGGGTCCACTCTAGAACCTGCAGAACCCAGGTAATTACTGGGGGAAGCCACGTTTTTGCCTCTTATACGATTCTCCCTGAGAGTGATGGGTTGCTCCCCGGGGGACTCACTCCGTTGCATTCAAAGTGTGCAGTGGTAAGGAGTCCCACAGGCTAACCACTGCAGGCCAGTTGTATTCAATGTTTTTACAAGTTTAAAGGGCAGATATCCCTTTCTGAAGACTCAGGCCAGCAGTGCAGCCGTTGGACTGCCTTGTAAGTCTTCTTTAAAGGATTTTCCATTTAAAAATCTTTGCGGAACTGGGATGGACCAGGCAGTCCCATTGCTTCTTACAATGCAGTCATCAACATTGTTGTACAGAATAAGGTTCTTGTGAGGATACAGTTAGGTAGCCCTCTGTGTCTGCCACCCTGAGAAGCAGAAAGAACAGCAAACATGAACAGTTGTTATTATTATTATTATTATTATTATTATTATTATTATTATTACTATTACTTAGCATTCATACTCAGGATTCCAGATAGCACCTGGGTATGTAATCAAACCATTGTTCCGTACCACTGGGGGTGTTGCATTTCAGCTTCATTGCCATGGCAAAGGTAATTAATTATTCTTCCTAGTTGGAACCCCCTTGGTTATATATTGTCTTCTAACGTTGCCATTCCAAAAACTGGATCCCCCCCTCCCATTTTAAATCAGGGTGGCACTAAAAATATAATCGAAGTATTTATTCCCAGCACTGGTGAGCTTACTTCAGTCACAGAGATCTTGTGAGTTTATAAACTGTTAAGGCATAAACACTCAGGTCAGCTGTCGGTTGCTGGTTTTTTACATGCACACACACATTTCCCTTTCTCCCGTATGCCTTAAAAAAAACCCCAAACCCTTGACTTTTGATTTTGCCTCACAACCAGGAGATGCCTTACGTGTCTTGAGGCAGCTGTCTGCCGAAAAGATCTCCAGGCTTCCCTTCGGTGTGTGGTTAAATTAGGCCAAAATGGTTGACAAGATAATCACCGTCAGCTGTTTGTCACATTGTCATGGGAAATTTTTGGAGGTCAAGCCAAGGGCCCCATGATCCGTCCCAGCCGAGTCTTCTTATTAACATGTGGAAAGAATGCTTGGCGGTGAGATTGTTAATGATGTTGCAAAGAATAAAAGCGATGCGAGGCTTGCTTGCTTGCTTTCTTCTTCTTCTTCTTCTTCTTCTTCTTCTTCTTCTTCTTCTTCTTCTTCTTCTTCACTGGTTTCCTTTTTGTTGTTGTTGTTTAGTCGTTTAGTCGTGTCCAACTCTTCGTGACCCCCTGGACCAGAGCACGCCAGGCACTCCTGTCTTCCACTGCCTCCCGCAGTTTGGTCAAATTCATGTTGGTAGCTTCGAGAACACTGTCCCACCATCTCGTCCTCTGTCGTCCCCTTCTCCTTGTGCCCTCCATCTTTCCCAGCATCAGGGTCTTTTCCAGGGAGTCTTCTCTTCTCATGAGGTGGCCAAAGTATTGAAGCCTCAGCTTCAGGATCTGTCCTTCCAGTGAGCACTCAGGGCTCATTTCCTTCAGAATGGAGAGGCTTGATCTTCTTGCAGTCCATGGGACTCTCAAGAGTCTCCTCCAACACCATAATTCAAAAGCATCAATTCTTCAGGGATCAGCCTTCTTTATGGTCCAGCTCTCACTTCCATACATCACTACTGGGAAAACCATAGCTTTAACTATAGAATCATAGAATCATAGAATCATAGAATCATAGAGTTGGAAGAGACCACAAGGGCCATCGAGTCCAACCCCCTGCCAAGCAGGAAACACCATCAGAGCACTCCTGACATATGGTTGTCAAGCCTCTGCTTAAAGACCTCCAAAGAAGGAGACTCCACCACACTCCTTGGCAGCAAATTCCACTGTCGAACAGCTCTTACTGTCAGGAAGTTCTTCCTAATGTTTAGGTGGAATCTTCTTTCTTGTAGTTTGTATCCATTGCTCCGTGTCCGCTTCTCTGGAGCAGCAGAAAACAACCTTTCTCCCTCCTCTATGTGACATCCTTTTATATATTTGAACATGGCTATCATATCACCCCTTAACCTCCTCTTCTCCAGGCTAAACATGCCCAGCTCCCTTAGCCGTTCCTCATAAGGCATCGTTTCCAGGCCTTTGACCATTTTGGTTGCCCTCCTCTGGACACGTTCCAGTTTGTCAATGTCCTTCTTGAACTGTGGTGCCCAGAACCACAGACCTTTGTTGGCAAGGTGATGTCTCTGCTTTTTAAGATCCTGTCTAGGTTTGTCATTGCTTTTCTCCCAAGAAGCAGGCGTCTTTTAATTTCGTGGCTGCTGTCACCATCTGCAGTGATCATAGAGCCCAAGAAAGTAAAATCTCTCACTGCCTCAATTTCTTCCCCTTCTGTTTGCCAGGAGGTGATGGGCCCAGTGGCCATGATCTTCGACTGGTTTCCTAGTGGACCACATTCAGAGCCTTTAAATCAGGGGTTGAGGAAGCTGTAGTCCTCCGGACGCTGCTGTTACAACTCCTATCGTTGTCCCAGTCCATGAGAATTGGAGACTATTGGAGGGCCCCAGGTTCCTCACCTGTGCTTTAGAGGCTATATTTTAATGGCAGGGGAGCCATTGCGCTGAGTCCTCTTTCCATTCTGTTTGGTAATGCCTGCCTCTTGGGGAGGGTCTACTCTGCAGTTCGCCTCAGGCCACTTTGGGCCTTCAGATTTGCTGAGGAAATACTGTGAAGACTCGTCTTACGCAAGCTCAAGACAAATTCGCCAAAGTGACCTCCCCGGGGCGCAAGACCGGGCAGTGTGTCTGGACGTCCTGGGCTGCGCAGACTATAAGACGCTCGCTGGACCAGAGGAAAGCAGAGCAAGATGTTTGGCACCAGGAGTTGCTGAAAAGAGGCGGACAAGGCCGTGGGAATGTTAAGGATAGGAGGAAAGGATATACTAAATAAGTATTATCCTTCCTTCACTCACGCTAGTGAAGTGATGTAGAAGAGCAGATTCCTCTCAATATATCTGGAAGCTAGTTTGCAGATTCTTTTGAATCTCTTAGTTAAGATTATTTCCTGGTGTCCTCTTTAATCCATCTCAAAAGAATAAAGACACCAAATCAGATCCTGCAGGGCCCTGGTCTCATGAGACAGAGCATTCCACCAGGCTGGAGCCAGTGTTGAAAAGGCCCTGGCTTTGGTTGAAGCCAGTCTAACTTCCTTAGGGCCCAGGACCACTAGGGTGTTGCTATTTATGGATCTTAAGGTCCTCCGTGGGGCATACCGGGAGAGGCGGTCCTGTAGGTACGAGGGTCCTAGGCTGTGAAGGATTAGGGTGAGAGTTTTCCTTCTCCTAGCTGGGCTACCTTCCCAGGTGTACAAGCGCCATCTGCCTCTCACTTCTCTCTACATCATGTGCAGAAACAACCTTCTTGACCATTGGACCCACTCTTGGTCTTGTCCGCTCCATCTGCAGGATCCTGTCTTTACATGCAGGGGAAAGCCCTAACTCACTGAGGGTTCGAGACCCATTGGCTACCGCCACCTGGTTTAGCCAGCCAGTTGAAGCCGTTTGCTGGGTGTGGCTGCTGTCACATGTTGACAGCTTCCAGGAGCCACAGGTGAGAGCTGAGTGTACAGCAGGGACCCAAGGTGGACAAACTACCCCGGAAGGAGCGTGACATGTCCCCCATCAGATGTACTACCCCTGCCCTGACACCCCATGCACCCCAACATGAGTGCACAGGGAAAAGGACATGTGATGGGGCCCCTCGTTGAGTCAAACATCAAGCAAGTGAGGTGTGCTTAAACACAATCATAAAACTAGTACAGAAATCTTTCCTTTCTCATTCCCTCCGCCTCTCTCAAGCTTCCAGAATTTTAACCTTTAAGGGTGAAAAGGGTCGCTCACTGAACACACAAAACAAAATGGCAAATTGCAAATAGTACATTAGCTCCTCACCTCTCGGTTCACTCGCCGGCTCTGCTGATGAATATGTATGAGAGTAAAATGATCTGCGAAGCCAGATGACTTAACACCCAAATAGTCGCAGGAACTGAACAGCCTATTTATCTGGAGCGTTCCATTGCAATAAATACGAATTTGAACAAGAGGGTGTGAGTGCAATTAAATCTCAGCACACTGACGACTCCGGGGAATTGAAATTAGCTTCTTGGAGCAAATGATATTCAAGTTCTGTTTGTTTAGCTCAATGGAGGGATGTCATAGAAGGTTTTCCACCTGCGCTGACGCATCGATGTCTCCAGGCTTTCAAATGAGTTTATACAAGCCGTTTTATGTAGTACTTATTTGTCACCTAGCGTGGAGCTGTAGCCAATCCCAGTTCTTGCTGTTTCTTTCGCTGGCTTATAAATTTTGTTTTTGCATGTGTGATCTTGTTCTGACTGACAAATCGTTATAGGCAAATCGACTAATTCTGCAGGAAGGTACAGAATTCTTTGCATTATTGTGGGGAAGCAATTTGTCAATGCACTTCAGCCAACCAGGGAACACAGAACAGGATCTCAGGTGTTGAGCAGAAATTGCAAGGATGAATGTGCAACAGGAGAAGGAAGGCCTTCATGGTAAAACCAGCAACTTTAATTGAGCTCAGAAATGAACAGGTGACCTATGCAGGTCAACTAGGACCAGAGTGGTTTGATCTTTTCACAGGAATGGGAGAGAAATACTATTCCATTGACTTGTAAGGGCGAACCCACCTAATCTGTACTTTCTGAAATAATGAACCCGAAACACAGGCATCCTTCGAAAATTGTGCATTGCTGAATTTTGCAGTGCGCTTCTCCAGCCAAATAGTGTGCATGAAAATGCACTGCGTTAAGGCAAGTTCCATAAAAAAAAACCCAGGAGAAATTCACATGCTCGTGAATTTTCTCTCTTTTAAAAAAAGATCGCAAACTGATGTGGAAAACTGGACTTAAAGTTGGAAAAATTAGAAACTGGGAGAAACATAGGCAGATTCCCTCTCTGCTTATCCCATCATAGGCAATAGGTTGATGGTAACATTGTGCACCAGTTAAGAACATAGGAGAAGCCTACTGGATCAGGCCAAGGACATATCTGAAGGCAGCCCTGTTTAGGGAAGTTATTAATGTTTAATGTTGTATTGTGTTTTTAATATTTGGTTGGGAGCCACCCAGAGTGGCTGGGGAAATCCAGCCAGATGGGCGGGGTATAAATATATTATTATTATTATTATTATTATTATTATTATTATTATTAATCTGGTCCAGCATCCTATTCTCACATTGACCACTCAGATGCCTCATGGAAACCTGAAAGAAAGACTCCTGAGACTGGGAGAACTCTCTCTTCCTGAAGTTGAAGTTTTTGGGTGCTTTTCATTGTTGGAAATCACGTCTCCGATTTTTGTGATTC
Organism: Podarcis raffonei; assembly: GCF_027172205.1. Classification (NCBI taxonomy): domain Eukaryota; kingdom Metazoa; phylum Chordata; class Lepidosauria; order Squamata; family Lacertidae; genus Podarcis; species Podarcis raffonei. Next base: position 75,439,573 of record NC_070610.1, on the reverse strand, counting down.
AGTTATAAACCTAACCAATAAATGATCCTCATAGTCCCAGAATGTCTGGTTTTATCAAGAATAATTATATAATAATAATAATTTTTTGTTTATACCCCACCCTCCCCTACCAGAGCTGGGCTCAGGGTGGCTAACACCAGTAAAATTACAATAAAAGCCTAAGGGGGGGACCAATTTATTAAAATACAGGTTAAAATACAATTTAAAATGCAGCCTCATTTTAATAATAGTCCATAGATCAAAACCATAAGGGAGAGAAACATAAGGGTCAGATTAAGTCCAAACCAAAGGCCAGGCGGAACAGCTCTGTCTTGCAGGCCCTGCGGAAAGATGTCAAATCCCAAAGGGCCCTAGTCTCTTGTGACAGAGCGTTCCACCAAGTCGGGGCCAGTACTGAAAAGGCCCTGGCCCTAGTTGAGACCAGTCTAACCACCTTGCGACTTGGGACCTCCAAAATGTTGTCATTTGTGGACCTTAAGGTCCTCCGCGGGGCATACCAGGAAAGGTGGTCCCATAGGTACGAGGGTCCTAGGCCGCAGAGGGCTTTAAAGGTCAAAACCAGCACCTTAATCCTGACCCTGTACTCCACCGGGAGCCAGTGCAGTTGGTAAAGCACTGGATGAATGTGATCCCGCGTCAAGCATTGGAGGAGAGTCTTGCACCTTTGTCCCTGCAAGAAAGAGGCGCCAGGACATGACAGTCTAACCTTGTTATAATAATAATAATAATAATAATAATAATAATAATAATAATAATAATAATAAATTATTTATACCCCGCCCATCTGGCTGGGTTTCCCCAGCCACTCTGGGCGGCTTCCAACAAAACACTAAAATACAATAACCTATTGAACATTAAAAGCTTCCCTAAACAGGGCTGCCTTCAGATGTCGTCTAAAAGTTTGGTAGTTATTTTTCTCTTTGACATCTGGTAGGAGGGCGTTCCACAGGATGGGTGCCACTACTGAGAAGGCCCTCTGCCTGGTTCCCTGTAACTTTGCTTCTCACAGCGAGGGAACCGCCAGAAGGCCCTCAGCGCTGGACCTCAGTGTCCGGGCAGAACGATTGAGGTGGAGATGCTCCTTCAGGTATACTGGACCAGATGGAGCTGATAAACAGCTGCCCTGGACACAGAATTGACCTGTGCTTCCATGGACAGCTGTGAGTCCAGAATGACTCCCAGGCTGTGTACCTGGTCCTTCAGAGGCACAGTTACCCCATTCAGGACCAGGGAGTCCTCCACACCTGCCCACCTCCTGTCCCCCCAAAACAGTACTTCTGTCTTGTCAGGATTCAACCTCAATCTGTTAGCTGTTCTGCCCGGACACTGGGAAGCCCCCTCTGAGGGTATTTTTGTTGGCGAGGAGATATCCAGACTAGGAGAGGTTTGGCATTTCTCTTGGGAGGCCGGGCCATTTAGAAAGTTGAGTCAGAAAGAAAGAAGGCAGCGGAGACAGACCGTGTAAGAGAAATGGAATATCTTGCATGCCTGAGAAACTCTCTAACTGTCCTCAGCAACATAATGGAAATGAGCTTGCCTTTGTTACAGTTCGCGGGCGGCTTTCATTTGCATGACTTAACTATCAAGGTGTCGATCAGAAAGGGGCCTCCTTCAGCATTCGGAAACTCTCATATGGATTCACTTACGTGCTAACCAATGGCACCTGGGTGGAAGGAATTAATTCAGCTCTGGCAGACTCCATCCGAGACTCAGGGAATCTCGCTCTGAGCAGTTCGACTCAGGATGTTTATGGAGGTGTTGAGAAAGAAAAATGTGTGCGGGGAAAAGGAAGCGTGAGTTTTGGTCCAGATCCTGGTGGGGCCTCATCCAACTCCTTTAATCATCGGCCATTCTTTGATTGGTGGCTAATGCCTCACATTTGAGGAAAGGATGCATGTGTTTTCAGACTGAGGATGGGAGGCAGGCGAGGGGAGATGGCTCTTGAGAGATGTTGTATCTGACCAGAGTGGCTGGGGTGGCCCAGCCAGATGAGTGGGGTATAAGTAATAAATTATTACAGTGGTACCTCTGGATGCAAACGGGATCCATTCCGGAGCCCCGTTCGCATCCAGAGTAGAACGTAAGACGCGTCTGTGCGTGCACAGGTCGTGTTTTGCTGCTTCTGCACATGCGCGTGATGTCATTTTGCGTGCCTGTGTGTGCGCAAGCGGCGAAACCTGGAAGTAATGCGCTCTGTTACTTCTGGGTTGTGGAGCGTAACCTGAAAACGCTCAACCTGAAGCATATTTAACCCAAGGTATGACTGTATTACGGGGACATGGGTGGTGCTGTGGGTAAAACTGCAGCGCCTAGGACTTGCCGATTGCATGGTCGGCAGGTTCGAATCCCCGCGGCGGGGTGCGCTCCCGTCGTTCAGTCCCAGCGCCTGCCAACCTAGCAGTTCGAAAGCACCCCCGGGTGCAAGTAGATAAATAGGGACCGCTTACCAGCGGGAAGGTAAACGACGTTCCGTGTGCTGCGCTGGCTCGCCAGATGCAGCTTGTCACGCTGGCCACGTGACCCGGAAGTGTCTGCGGACAGCGCTGGCTCCCGGCCTATAGAGTGAGATGAGCGCACAACCCTAGAGTCTGGCAAGACTGGCCCGTACGGGCAGGGGTACCTTTACCTTTACCTATGACTGTATTACTATTTTTATTATTACTACTACTACTCTGGACCTTACAAAGAAGGGAAGGGGGGGGATCCACGAAATGGTCTTACGCCTTGGTTGCGCAGTTTAATGTCATGGATAAAAACGGTAAAGGACCCCTGACAGTTGAGTCCAGTTTCCTTGAGGAAGGGGAGAAGGAAGGCTAATGAGAGGTTTGGCTTGGGGATAACACAAGTGGCTGGGGTGGAGGCAAGGCCAGGGAGAGAGATTTGTTCCCTTGGCCTGGGGCTCCTCACCTCTGCATTAAAGAGATGGCCCATTTGGTTACCAACCCAGCTTGAATGATTGATCTCTAAGGTTAAACACTCACATTTTTGCTAGCAGAAAACAATAATAGTTAGTTACCAACTCAGTTAGAGCTCAGTCTTTTCTTTGGTGTCAATATAAAAAAAAAGGTAAAGGACCTCTGACCGTTAAGTCCAGTTGCGAACGACTCTGGGGTTGCGGTGGTCATCTCGCTTTACTGGCCGAGAGAGCCGGCGTTTGTCCGCGGACAGTTTTTCCGGGTCATGTGGCCAGCATGACTAAGCCGCTTTTGGAGAAACCAGAGCAGCGCATGGAAACGCCGTTTGCCTTCCCGCCAGAGTGGTACCTGTTTATCTACTTGCACTTCGACGTGCTTCCAAATGTCATGGATTGAAGAGACACATATTTTTGTTTGTTTGCTTGTTAATTGGATATATGGGCACCTGGCAATGGATCGTTGCTACCTCAGCATTATTTCACTGAAATGCCAAAATCCGTCATTTAAAACCTTGCAGAAATCTTTTTTAAAAAAACATCTTAAAAAGGTGGGGAACCTTGGGCCTGTCAGATGTTGCTGAACTAAAACTCCCAGCATCCCTTGCAAGCATGGCCAGTGGCCAGGGATGATGGGAGCTGCAGTTCAGCCGCATATGGAGGGCCATCGGATTTAACACACTATCCTCATAGGTGCCTGCACATCTTTCGCGCCTCAAAGTTACTAGTCTACATGCGTTCCTTTATCGGTCGTCTGTGATAGCAGTGTCCTACTGCCCTTACTTAGGAACCTGATTTCCTTCTTTGAAGGCAACGGTCTGCCGCCCTCTGCTTTGCTTTGACTACTGATAATATTCTTATATTGTTTGACAGTTGCACTATAAAATCCCTTCAGCGTCGCCATGTTTGCATCAGCCGCCTCGAAAGGCCTCAGAACTGGGGGGAAAACTCCTGCGAAGTGCGATTCGTCATTCTGGTCCTTGCTCCTCCGAAAATGGTAGGGTTGAGCTCCTCCTCCATTTTATTTTATTTTTTTTAAAAAATAAATCCTGTGCCTTTCCCCTTATCCTTTGATATGCCATTATAATAGAATATAAGAATATGTATGGTATTTTTATATATAAATAAAAGTTGCAAGCAACTTGGGATCTGAACATCAAAATCCCACAAAGAAAGATAATTGTATCCACTAGTTATTTCACAAAACATGAGCAAGAGTTGTTGAGCTTTTTTAAAGGGGGGGGGGAATGACCTTCATCGCTCACCTTAAAGTACGCCGCTAACAAACGCACACAGCACAAGAAACAATCATTGTATTCCCAATCGCCAACAGAAAGCGCCAAACGACGCCCACTGGACGAGGCGGAGGGGCAGAGCGAGGGGGCAGGGGGGAGAGACATTCATTTCCCAGTTTTTTCAATCCAGTGATCGATAAGGATGCCACAATCAACCAGGATCACCCAGGGATCTACCTGTCAATCAGTTTAACCTGTCTGAGCTAAGGTATAACATAAAACTCAAGCTGTGGTGTAGGTAACCCAAACCACTCACGGATGTGCCCTGTTTTTCCTCCCTCAGAAAAGTACCAAAACTGCAACCGAAGTGGGCCGGACATTTGCCACAATGTTCTCAGATATAACCTTCCGGCAGAAGCTTCTAGAAACGAAAACGGAGGAAGAGTTCAAGGAGGCTTTGGTTCACCAACGTCATCTGCTGACCGTCGTGAACCAGAGGCCATCAGCAATGGCCGACGGGCACATAGTACACAACCACAAGCCTCTCAAGGTACGTGTGGTGAAGGTCCACTGTTTCAGGTGGACATTACAAAGCCAAATCATCTTGAGATGAATAGCAGACGCTCGTCCGAGGAGGCCAAAGTTGCGTCAATCCTGACAGGGAGTTCGGCACCCCGTCAGAGTCAAGGTCCAGGTCTCTCATCCTGGGTCAACAGAGCTCATCCAGCCGTCAAAGTCCCATATGTCCATTGTATGAAGAGAAGTCCCACCAAAAAAAGTTCAGGACTTCTCTGCTGAGTGAAAAGCAAGTTAAGCACAGAGGTGGGCATGATAGAGGTATATAGAATTATGCACAGTGGATCGAAAAAAGTATAACCGCCCCCTTGCTGAATTGGTCACAATCCTTTTCCTTCTCCCTTTTCTGCCCTGTAACGCCAGCAACTTCTCGCATGTCACGGCGGGACAAGTTTGTTAGAAGCTGTTGTTCTCCTTCCTTTGACCTCTTCCATTGGGAGCTACTTAGAAAGAAAGAAAGAAAGAATCTTAAAAATAGCCCTTTTAAACTCTGCTCAAATCATTCTGCACTTTAAACCCACCCTCTCACTGCCACCAGTCCTGTTGACAATTGTGTCTCAAAACAAAGGAGCAAAAAATGAATTTTCTCCCTGGAGGGAGAAGAGGGGCAGAGGTTAGAAATCCATGTTGCTGTAACAAGTTGTCCCGCAAGTGGAGAGACGTAATGGGGATGAGGCAGAGAGAGGCTGGAAGGGACAGACAGGGAGCCAAGCAGCGAGGGGGCAGGCGAGGGCCATAGAGAGCTGGCAGCAAATGCCACAGCATATTCCAGGTACCCCTGCTGGGTTTTGGAAGCTGGTGTTGACAGATGCACTTTGCATCCCTTTTGTTCCCAAATGTACATGGAAAACATGCAAAGCTGCCCCATATAGACCCAGGAAAAGGCTATATTCTGACCACTAGGAGTGGGAGAGAAATGCAATCCTGTTCCCATTTAAAGGCGGATTTTCCCGATTCGCACTTACCCAAACAATACGTGCACCTAAACACAGCTGTCCTTCAACATCTGCACTCCTCCAAATTTTACGTTGCAATTCTGGGGACTGTAGTTTATCCCTCAATTCCCAGCAACCTTAAAAAACTACAGTTCCCATGATTCTTTTTTATTGGGGAGGGGAGAAGCTGTGTGTTTTAAATCTATGGTGCGGATGTGACCTCAAGCATGGTTTTTTGTATTGGAAACGGTGAAATTAAGAAAGGGAAACGGACAGATTCGGTGACATTTGGTGCTGTTTTATGGAACCTGCATGCCACAAAGAAATTAATTTTGTGACTCTTTAAATGCATGGGTAGTTGCGGCTAACCTTGGTTAGTTATATTATTTCCCATATTGTTACCAGATCCACGTTTATTTATTTGTGCGACAGTGCAGTCCTGTCAAACATGGGGGTTCCATTCCAGAAGTAGTGCATATAGTCATACTTTAGATCCCGAACGCCTTGGTATTCGGACGTTTTGGCTGCCAAACGCCGCAAACCCAGAAATGAGTGTTCTGGTTTGTGAACGTTCTTTGGAATCCAAATGTCCAACAGGGCTTCTGCGGCTTTCGATTGGCTGTAGGAGCTTCCTGCAGCCAATCAGAAGCCATGCTTTGGCTTTCAAGCATTTTGGAAGTCGAACGGATTCTGTTCGACTTCCAAGGTACGGCTGTATATGCAAAATCTGACTGCTGATTGGCAAGAGGGGGGAGCCTTCACAAAGGCCCTCCCCGTATCTCAGCTGCCTCCTCTCCTCCCTGCACAGAGGTAGTATCAAGAGAGTCAGTCAGTCAGTTTTATTGCACATAGCCAAAGGCTGCCGCAATGTACACAGAATCATTCAACAATTAAAAGAAAATATGCTGGATTAATACAAAAAACTTAAAATATTTATATTATCAAGACGTTACCTACTCTAAACAGAGCTATAAAAGTACCTGATTATACAGGTTCAGACATTAAACAGTAAAATTTATAGGCTAAAATCACCACATGGCCACTAATATATTAAAAAATAATGTTAATTAATACAATGTGCAATTATATTCAGAGTTTGGTGATAAAGATAGAATATAGCTTGATGTAAAGGTAAAGGGACCCTTGACCATTAGGTCCAGTCACAGACAACTCGGGTTGTGGCGGCGTACAGCTTCCGGGTCACGTGGCCAGCATGACTAAGCCGCTTCTGGCAAACCAGAGCAGCACACAGAAACGCCGTTTACCTTCCCGCCGGAGTGGTCCCTATTTATCTACTTGCACTTTGACGTGCTTTCGAACAGCTAGGTTGGCAGGAGCTAGGACCAAGCAATGGGAGCTCACCCCGTTGTGGGGATTCGAACCGCCAACCTTCTGATTGGCAAGCCCTAGGCTGGGTGGTTTAACCCACAGCGCCACCTACGTCCCTTTGATGTAGATAAGGTCAAATAAATTCATCTCCTTTACAGTTGGTGGCTATCTTGGCTATCTAATTTGCTCTAATTTTCCTAGCAGCAGTTGCAAAGAGTGCTACACGCCAGGTCACATACTTAGCTGTGTCTGCGAGGAGATATGAAATCATGTCAGAGGGGTTCTGGCCAGGGGACCTTGTCATTATAGGTGCTAAAATTCATTCTCTTGCTTCATTATATAAGGGGCAGCGCAAGATATAATGCATAAGGTCCTCTACTTCAGGACATCCCGTAATGCAAACACGTTTGTTTGTTGGTATGTCTCTGGGAGCGGGAGATATGAAACCATTTTACAAATATGGCACACACAATAGAGGCCGAGTTCCCTTTTCTTGCCTCTTTGGGGGGTGCTGAGACGGGATGGCCGCTTTTCCAAACCATGTGCATTGCCTCGTTTGCACAGTGGCGGGTTGGTCTAGATGACCCTCGGGGTCCCTTCTACGATTCTGTGATTTAGCATCTCCTCTGCATAGCCTTTAAAGGAAAGCCGTTGGTTTTAAAGGTCTCGTGGCAGGCGGCTCGAGCCTCCCTCTCCTCTCTCAACAATAGATGAGCATTTGAACTGACATAACATTTCCTTCCTCTCTCCAGCTCCACGAGTTCTTCAATGTTGGCAAGGGAATTTTTGATGACATCGCACGAAGGTTTCCAGTGTACGCGCTGGACTTTACTGATGGTAGGTGAGCCATTGTTTACGACAACGCCGGCCTGACTGGGGTCCTCATAGCACCGTGTCCTGTTTACAGAGCACTCTCTTATTTTTTTGGGAGGGCAGGGAAATGTCTGCAGTAGCTCTGTGGTTTCTGAAAGACAACCACACATTGGACCAGGAAGGATCCCGAGTGTTGGGCTTATAGATTATTCCCGATGTCTTCAGCCAAGCCTGGTGCTTTAGATAAATTCCGTGATCCACTAAGGCTAATCCACATGTAGAAACACATTTTCATTCAGAAGCAAGGGAAAATCCAACAAAACTCGAGTTCTCATCCTTGTTTTTGGCAAAATCATACTGCTGGCGCTTTTTAAATGAGATTTCTGTAAGCTAAATTATGAGTAATGTCTCCATAGAGTAGAGATCGGCAATTCTGTCAATTTCGTTTTCTCATTAATTTTGGTTTTCCATGGAGTTTTTCTTTTTAAAGTCATTTTTAAAAATAAAAAAATCAGCGTTTTAGCGCGTATGTCAATTTCGTTTTCTCATTAATTTTGGTTTTCCATGGAAAAATCAGCGTTTTAGAACGTATTTCCCCAACAGTACAAAATTTTTTATGCTATTTTGTCTAATCGCATTTTTGCAAAGCATTCCCCCCTAAAGATTCCATTTTTTTAGTGTTGTTTTTGTTGCTTCAAGGGAAAAAAAATAAGCTGAAAAGTTTAATACCCTGAATGCCAAGATCCAAGGCTGGGGCAATTACTCTTTTGTGAGAGGACCCCAGCAGAGATTTAAAGTCACAAAATATGCAGCAGAATAAATATGGAAATATAGGCTGTTAGACCCTTAAGATATCCCCTTTCAAGTTCGTTCCAAAGTGTCCTTCTCCCCCCAGCAAAGAAAAAGACCACACATTTGGGAAGTTTAAAATGGTTTACTTACAAACTCTCCAAAGGTCATATTCATGTGCCTTTCCATGCAGCATTCAGAAAAAATTGCACAGGCAGTAAAACTTAGCTTAGTTACAAAGTGGTGAGAGTTTCTAAATTATTGGTATATGAACTCGAGAGTGGCTTGTGACAGCTGGCTGGGGCTGGTGGGGGTTGAGCAATATCGGGAGGGGCCCAGATTCCTGGCACCTGAGGGAGATGGAACGATGGTCTGACTCTGTATAAAGGCAGCTTTGTATGAGAGGCTTCACCTTCACATCCTATGCCCTTCCATGTACCATCCATCCCCTTCCCTGATTGCCTGAGAGCTCTGCAGGACTGCTTTTTTCTACCTAAATAGCTTTGTGGGAATGCAAAGAAAAGCAATCATTGCATGCTCCGGACAGAGCACTATTGCTTATGTACATATATCTCAGTGACGTGATTTCCCATAAATTTGGGTACGATTCCTAGGCAGAAGCTATTACCGGCCTTGTCTGACTGTCGACAATTTCATCCGCCGTTTGCCATTTATCTCACGAAGGGGCCTGTTTCAGAAATGCCGAGAGCTGATTCTGGCATAAATGCCTGCGATACTTTCTCTGTTTTCCTTTTATTTACTGCGCGAGCATCCCCCTCTTTCTCTGGGAAGCTCAGAGCAGATTACGCGGGGCTCCAGGCAGTCTCCCGCCTCCTCGCTGTGACTAAGCTGAGGCTCGCTGAGTTGCGATAAGAGCCGTGCAACAGCCGTAGGTGAGTTTTGAAACAGCTTTGCAGGGTTGGTGCAGCCTACCCTCTGGCCAATTCCTTGGGTCATCCATGCACCCGGTACTGCAGCTGTTCACATGGGGCTAACTGTGTCCCAGTCGAAACCTCCATGTTCCTTATACAGTACATGATCAGGTTTATTTAAAAATAATAGGGCAGCTGTATGTAAACAAAGAGTGACAGTACAACAGAAAGGCGCCAGGGAGAGGAAAGCAGGCAGGCATTCTTCACTTCCTTGGCAAAGGAAGTTTGCCAATCAGTGTTTTCAGCAGGGAACTCTGTCTTGCACCCGGTTGCTGCAGGACTTGCTGTCGCTGCCGACCAGCTGATTGGCAGTGACAGCAAGTCCTCCCTTGCCAACTGGGAGCACGCTTTGGCATTTCTGGTTCTTCGTTGGAGGCATATTTTTCCCTGCCCCATGCCTGACGTAATGCACAGGCGTCCCCCCCATTAATGCGCAGTCAACTTGTGTGTTACCGTGCTTGCGTGCATGCCGGGAAATCAGTCAATCAATGGAAGCAGTACGTTTCAGAGCACAATTCAAAGTGTTGGTGCTGACCTTGAAAGCCCTAAACGGCCTCAGCCCAGTATATCTGAAGGAGCGTCTCCACCCCCATCGTTCTGCCCGGACGCTGAGGGCCTTCTGGCGGTTCCCTCGCTGCGAGAAGCCAAGTTACAGGGAACCAGGCAGAGGGCCTTCTCGGTAGTGGCACCCTCCCTGTGGAATGCCCTCCTACCAGATGTCAAAGAGAACAACAACATCTGAAGGCAGCCCTGTTTAGGGAAGCTTTTAACGTTTAATAGGTTATTGTATTTTAGTGTCCTGTTGGAAGCCGCCCAGAGTGGCTGGGGAAACCCAGCCAAATGGGCGGGGTATAAATATATTATTATTATTATTATTATTATTATTATTATTATTATTATTATACCAGGAAATGGCGGGAGAAAGCTAGAGAGTCCTTGTGGCTCGTGAGAAGACACACACACACCCCGAACCTGAAGAGGACATCAGTGAGGGCAGAGAAGGGGCTCAGTGGGGCTTTGTTTAGGCTGCTCAGCCTCTCTGCCCAACAGCTGGCTTGCGTGGCAGCATGGCAGCTGCAGTTTTCCAGCACCTCCTTCAGCTTCTTGCCAACCTGGTCTGGATTGGAGAGAGAGTGGGAGAAGAGGGGGGAATAGGCATTTAGGAGCTTTTTTTAAGAGGTTGCTCCCCACTTTGCACGATTTCACTTGAGTGTGGGGGCCCAGAACGTACCCTGCGCATTAGTGGGAGGAGGCCTGTATAAGATGGGGTTTGGGGCATGTGGGCATGGTTGGGGAAAACAGGCCCATGGGTCAAATTGGGCCCCATGTTGGGCTTAATTAGGCCCATGGGCCAGAATCTCCCCACCTTTGCTGGATTGGTTTTACCGGCCTGATTTGGCCCGCAGGCTTCCTGTGGTGAGGTCATGCTAGCTGTTGACTTTGGGCCTGCAGAGAACTTTAGCCACAAAGAGGCTATTAATTCCTTGAATATCCATGTGGCTTAGCATTAAGCTGTGGTTTCTCAACTGAGAGTGTATATTTGGGGCTTCAATGACACACACCTGTCCTATGAAATCCAAGTTCTTGGGAATGCTGTTTGGAGGTGTGCAGCAACTCTGTGGCATATCTCTTCCCAGTTCTGGCACCATGGGCTCAATTCCACAGCCAAGCACCTCTTGGCAACTGCTTTTTCTGCATTCTCTTTTTCTTTTCTTTTTTCTTTTTTTGGACTTGATATTATTTTTTTATTAATTTTTCTTATTTTCAGTTAATTCACACTACATGTTAATTGCCATACACCTTCAGCATTGTACCGCAGATTCCGGCGTATAAGACGACTTTTTAACCCTGGAAAAGAGGTTAAAAAGTCGGGGGTCGTCTTATACGCCGGGTATGGCTGCAGTGGGCGGCGGGCTCCGCTCCGTGCCAGGAGGAAGCCGCCCAGTGAAGCCGGCTTAGCATCACTGGGCAGCTTCCTCCAGTCGCAGAGCTCGCTGCCCACTGCTGCTGCTGAAGCGTATAAGACAACCCAACCCCCCCAAATTGGCAGCTTGTACACCCAGTCACCTAATACGCTGGAATCTAGGCACATAACATGAATATATTATTTCTGCAAATTCCCCACATCTAACCCTGCAAGACAGGAGTGCCTGGCGTGCTCTGGTCCAGGGGGTCACGAAGAGTCGGACACGACTAAACAACAATCCTGCAATCACTTCTCCTTATACCCAAATGCCCATTTGACTTCCTTCACCCACATGCGTGACATCCAACTTATTACTTAATAAAAACCTCTAACATTCATTTTTATTCGTTACGATAGTCATTCATCTATTTGAAAAAAAGGAGTGGGGAAGGAAAAAATAACTTCTTAACTTAATGGGTTCGGTCTATGCTTATCCAGAGATTTCTAATAGAATGATTTTGTACAATATATTCTTCAACGCATTTCTATTCCTTGCTTTTTCTGCATTCTTGTTGCTACTTGTTGTTTAGTCGTTTAGTTGAGTCCGACTCTTCGTGACCCCCTGGACCAGAGCACGCCAGGCACTCCTGTCTTCCACTGCCTCCCGCAGTTTGGTCAAACTCATGTTGGTAGCTTCGAGAACACTGTCCAACCATCTCGTCCTCTGTCGTCCCCTTCTTCTTGTGCCCTCCATCTTTCCCAACATCAGGGTCTTTTCCAGGGAGTCTTCTCTTCTCATGAGGTGGCCAAAGTCTTGGAGCCTCAGCTTCACGATCTGTCCTTCCAGTGAGCACTCAGGGCCTACCGTATTTTTTGCACCATAACACTCACTTTTTTCCTCCTAGAAAGTAAGGGGAAATGTCTGTGCGTGTTATGGAGGAAATGCCTACGGGTGGCATGCCTATGGATTTTCCTCCTCTAAAAACTACGTGCGTGTTATGGTCGGGTGCGTGTTATAGAGCGAAAAATACGGTATTTCCTTCAGAATGGAGAGGTTTGATCTTCTTGCAGTCCATGGGACTCTCAAGAGTCTCCTCCAGCACCATAATTCAAAAGCATCAGTTCTTCGGCGATCAGCCTTCTTTCTGGTCCAGCTCTCACTTCCATACATCACTACTGGGAAAACCAGAGCTTTAACTATACGGACCTATGTTGTCAAGGGGATGTCTTTGCTTTTACACAGAAGAGTAAAGGGAAAGAAAATGCCAGGGAGCACTGTAAGTTAGGGGGCCTTCTGGGTCTCCCCTCTATCATGTTAGTATCCTGCAGCCAGGATAGCTCAGTTGGTAGAACATGAGACTCTTGATCTCAGGGTCGTGGGTTTGAGCCCCACGTTGGGAGAAAGATTCCTGAATTGCTGGGGGTTGGACTAGATGACCCTGATGGTCCCTTCCAATTCTACACTTCTATTATATTTGCTGTGAACTGGGAATGTCGCTTGCCCTTGGGACATACTTAGGGAGGGGGTGGAAATTCGGTTTGCATTTTAATGCGAACCTCCCTCATCCTCGCTTTTCAAAACGGCATGCAAAAGGGAACACGGCTGTCCCTCAAAATTCGCACTTCTCCAAATTTTGCAGCTCTCCAACCAAACAAGGTTTACAAAAACGTGCATATTAGGGTAGTGTGTGGATAAAACGTATGGCACTGGCGAAAATAACATGGAAATGCATTGCATTAGGGAAGTCGCATCAGGAGAAATTTGCTTTAAAATGCTGTTGCACAAAAATGGAGAAGCGAACATGTGATTGGAAAAATGAGAAACGGGGAAATGAAACTGAGAGATTTTTCTCCCCCTAGAAAAGCTGCACAGCAGAATATTTTGATATGCTGCTAACTGAAATGAAAGAGGGCAGCCTGCTTTTAAGTGTACGTGTTTGATAGCAAAACACTGAATTGCTACAGAAAGTAGTTTGGGGTTGTTGGCAAGCCTCGCCTTATGCTGTGAGGTTGAACCTGTTGTCCTTTTTACTTTGGGTCGGGCACACCATTCTTTGTCTGGGTCCATGCAAATGCAGCTTATTAAAAACTGCATTATGCTGCCGCCTGAACACTTTGGCTGTGATCCTGTCTTCGTGCAAGTGAGATCAGCAAACCATGAAAGGCTTGGTTTAGCTTAGCATGGCATCCGAACCCAGGATTGCTCTAGCCAACCACAGTTACCAAGCCAATCGCAAAACTATGGTTTAAACCTGTCTAGCCATCATGGTTTGTTGTTGTTGTTTAGGAACTCAATGAGGCTTGGAAATCAGAAGCCACCAGTTTAAGCTTATCTGCCTCTAGTGAACACCATTGCTGTGTTGTTGTTGTTGTTGAGTCGTTTAGTCGTGTCCGACTCTTCGTGACCCCATGCACCAGAGCACGCCAGGCCCTCCTGTCTTCCACTGCCTCCCGCAGTTTGGTCAAACTCATGCTGGTAGCTTTGAGAACACTGTCCAGCCATCTCATCCTCTGTCGTCCGCTTCTCCTTGTGCCCTCCATCTTTCCCAACATCAGGGTCTTTTCCAGGGAGTCTTCTCTTCTCATTAGGTGGCCAAAGTACTGGAGCCTCAGCTTCAGGATCTGTCCTTCCAGTGAGCACTCAGGGCTGTTTTCCTTCAGAATGGAGAGGTTTGATCTTCTTGCAGTCCATGGGACTCTCAAGAGTCTCCTCCAGCACCAGAATTCAAAAGCATCAGTTATTTGGCGATCAGCCTTCTTTATGGTCCAGCTCTCACTTCCATACATCACTACTGGGAAAACCATGGCTTTAACTATGTGGACCTTGGTTGGCAAGGTTTGTTGGTTTGTTGGTTGGTTTGTTGTTAGGGCGAAACAAAGCAAAACTCCAGGTTTGAGCATCATACTAAGCAAACTCATAGAATTGTAGACTTGCAATGCGTGGCTTCTGCAAACTGAGCAATTGTGTCGCAGGTAGCTCAGTCCTGACTCCCCCCAACATAAATTCTGGCTACGTCCATGCTCAGGCCTGCTTTAAACCATGAGCCAGGGTTTCTTGACCAGTGTTTGCTTCCATCCCAGTCCATAACACATCCAAATTCTCTTCCCTCACCAAAGCATCTAAGTAACACTATGGCTGCCATATGTTCAGAATTTCCCAGGAATGTCAGCCGGAAATAGTGTCCGGGTGGAATTTCCAAAAATGGGTAAAATGTCTGGGAAGTTGGGTTTTTTTGCGAAAAAACTTTGCATTATTTTTTGGCGTGTTTTTGCAAAAAAGAAAAGGTAAGCAATTTTGCCAGAAATAAAAGCTCAACAACTTTTTGAAATATGGCAACCCTAAGTAACAAAGAAGTGTGTAAATAAAGACTTTCTGAGGTCTGGTGCTCAGGCACGCAGCTGCAGTTGTCTGAATACAATTTTGCCCTTCCCCTTTTCCTTTCCCTGCCCACCTTCCCCAACTCCAAATATTAATATTTGAGTTTTGAACTGTAGGAATAATAGGCGCTTTCACTTTTACCGCTCTAGGCTGTTTGTGGCTTTCTTAATTTCTAAAGTGGCTTCCTGTACAAAGCCAGACGTTGCAGACTCTGAACACAGCAAGCATGCAATTCATTTGTCGTGCGAACTCTGCATCGCCTTTGCAGCCACAAATGTAACTTTTGGTTTTTGTTTCACTCCTAGTGCGTCGTGCCTACTCCCCTTAGAACAACTTTGTAATTCTGCAAACTGGAATAAATATGCTTAATTTACATGCTTTTAAATACAGTCGTACCTGGGAAGTCGAACGGAACCCGTTCCAGAAGTCCATTCAACTTCCAAAACGTTCGAAAACCAATCACTGTTATTCTCCATCTTACTTTTTCAGCAGTGAAAACTCCCTTGACAACACTAATTAATTTTTTGCTTCATTTAACTAATGGAGACCATGGACTTTCAAACTGTTTGTGTCTTTGTGTCCCTTCCTTTAATCTTATTCTGTAATTTAAAGACTTTCTTTGACATACTATATTTTGTTAAACCACTCTCGTTCCATGGGTACTTCTGATCAGCGCCATTTAGCCGCTAACAACGTTTTTGCAGCTCTTAATAGATTTCCTTAAAATTAAAATAAGATGTTTTGGACCAACATCATTTTGCAGGTATCACAGCAGAACTTGTAATGGATTTAAAGGTATGGTATAGTTAACCATATCTTCTGATAAATTTAAGATTTTCTCCCAATAAGTTCTAATCTCATCACAACTCCACCAAACATGTAGTTAACTTTATTTCTTCTGCTTTTCCAACAATGATCACTAAGGTTGCACGCCTTTTAATCTGATTGGAAAATTTAAATTATCGGGATCCCCCCCAAGCCCCTCCAGGGACTAAGGAAGATGGAGGTACCTCAGAGATTGAGGAATGATTTATGTAGAGGCCAGACGGATGGAGCGGAGAACAAAATCGCCCATCTGATTTTGCAGATACCTGCCCAATTTTTTGTATATTTCTTTACAGATTTAATATCCCACCAGTCCTGTGCAGCTTGCAACTCTTGCAAAATTCCTAAAAGTGAGAGCCAGTAGCTTGAAACATGAGAAATGTGTGCGTTGTAAAAATGTCGTAAGTCAACTGTGATATCTGAAGAAACAAGCCAGATACGTGTTCTAATCAAGTTTAACATACCAAATAAAAAAGTTTCCCAAGTAAGAAGTCTCCTCCTTTTTCCTGCAAGACTAGGCTCAGATTAGCCTCTCTGGAAAATTGTGGAGAAGTCTCTACTCCACGTCCCCAACCTTTCTGCCAGTAGAAATGAGTCTTTTGAGCCGAGGTCTTACTATAGATCAGGGTTTCCCCAGTTGGGTCTCTGGCTATTGTTGGACTACAACTCCCATCATCCCTAGCTAGAAGAAGCAGTTGTTGGGGGTGATGGGAGCGGTAGTCCAAAAAGAGCTGGACAGCCAATTTTGGGAAATCTTGCTCTGTATCTCATGTTGTGGTCCCAAGAGGGGTGCCCCTGCAAAGTACGCAGGACCCCAGGAAAAGACCCAATGCTTTGAGTCACTACCATTTTGCTTCGTAGCCAAAAGGACTAAAAAAATGTGCAGTGTGTACATCAAGAGAACTCTGATGGTTGCTTTTAGAAATGGGAAAATCGCCCAACACAATGTGCTCCCAGTCGCGCATAGCGTTAGATTTCTTGGTTCGAAGTGTGCTGTTTCCCAAGAAGGTCTGATTAAGGTCTTTCCAGATAGCATGTGCCTACTTTGGGGGGGGGTGTAGTTGTCACTTAATTCCTTGTGGGATGTAGAGAAGGCTGCATTCTCGCTCTCCTGCCGCCCCTGCTGAGTTGGGCACAGTGAGCTGGGCATGTTTTCGCCTGGAGGAGAGACGATTAAGGGGAAACCCAGTAGAATTCTTCAAATATCTGAGGAGCTGTCAGGCAGCAGACAGAACACACTTGCTTCCCTGCTGCTCCTGTGGACGTGACTAGAACTAATGGGTGGAGATTGCAAGGAGGCCGATCTTGGTTAAGCGTTAAGAGAAAGAGCTGTCGAACAGTAGAACAACCTGCCTCTGGAAGTGGGAACTTTTCAGCAGAGCAGGAGTACCATCTTGGCCCCTTGACCGCGGGTGCCCAGGGCCATGGGTTCCATGCAGCATGCATGGCCCTAGTGCCGAAATTTGTGGGTGCCCAGCCACTTCATGGAGAATTTTGTGGGTGCTTGGGCACCCAGGGCCCGAGGGAGCCGGCACCTATGAAGCAGAGGGTGGATGGCCACCTGTCAAGGATGTCGTTGTTGCATCCTGCACTCATTTAGCAGAAGGTTGGGCTAGAAGCTCTCAGGCTCCCTTGCAACACTATGATTCTTCCCCGATGAGTGGATGCTGCTGGGGTTGCCATATGGCCTCTTTTTCCTGGACATGTTCTCTTTTTCATAGGTATGTAGAATGAGAGTCGCCATTCATGGTTAAAGGTAAAGGGACTCTGACCATTAAGTCCAGCCGCGGACGACTCTGGGGTTGCAGCGCTCATCTTGCTTTACTGGCCGAGGGAGCTGACGTACAGCTTCCGGGTCATGTGGCCAGCATGACTAAGCTGCTTCTGGCGAACCAGAGCAGTGCACGGAAACGCCGTTTACCTTCCTGCCGGAGCGGTACCTATTTATGTACTTGCACTTTTTGTGCTTTCGAACTGCTTGGTTGGCAGGAGCAGGGACCGAGCAACGGGAGCTCACACCGTCGCAGGGATTCGATACACTGACCTTCTGATCGGCAAGCCCTAGGCTCTGTGGTTTAACCCACAGTTAAAAGTAGAAGTCGTCAAATGTGCCCTCTTTTTTGCTCTTCAAAATATGCATCTCCCTTTGCTCAGCCTCTCTGGCGTTCTCTCTCTTCATTCTGGCCACAGTTGTCTATCAGTTCTTTGGCTGTTTCTCTCTCTCTTTTTAACAAGGTGGAATGAGAACAGGGTTCTCAATCTCCTGCTACTTTCTTACAGTGTGAATGAGTCCCTTGGAGCTAGAGTTTCAGAGCAGATAGTGTGGAGCCCATTGCGGCCAAAGTCGTTTCCCTAAGTGAGGGCGAACCATGTTTGTCGTAAGCAAACACTTGCACTTCAGAGTGGTGAGATCACCGAGAGCGGGGACTTGCTGTGATGGACGCTGCCGCCTCTTCCCTGCCAAAGGCTAGCCTTGAATTTGTCACTTCCTGCCTTGTTTTCTTCACACGGGTGTTGTGTCACCTAATTAGAGTTTTGTGTTTTTGCAGTTCTGCAAGGAGCGCGATTGGCAAGGACTGCAAAACAGTGAGCATCCATCCGCACAGATCTTTCCTCTTTCCATTATATTGCAGCTGTTCAACATGCGTAGTTGGGGACAGGCGGGCGATCCAATTCGGTTTGCGTTTAAAGGCGAACCTTCGTCATTCTCACTCGCAAGAACTGGGATGCCGCCATCTTTCGAAATTCGCACTTCTCTGAATTTTGCAAGGTGGTTCTCCAACCGAGTGATGCGTACAGAAATGCATACATTGGGATAAAGCTTGTGTTAGATGCATATATCACTTTAAAAAAACACGTGCTGGTGAATTTTCATGGGGACTTTTAAAAAAAGGCAAATAGATAAGGAAACATGGAGAACTGAACTTAAAATAAGAAACGAAGAGAAACCAAAACTAACAGATTTGCTATTTCTTTTTTGTGGGAGCTGCATTTAGAGATGGAGCGCTTGCCTGGTAGTCATAGGTGGCAAGAAAAGCTTGCAGGTGTGAGCAGAACTAGTGGAGGGGAGTCGGGGTGCTCCATCTCTCTGGGGAACGCAGCAATAGAAACCAGAGAGTCTGGAAGAGGAGGAAAGCCCTCTTCCGCTTACCTAGTATAGAAGAGCAGTGAGCTGCTGCAAGAGGCATGGCGCTTCTCATCCCTTCCGCTGCCAGCCCACAGCAGGCTAGATGGAAAAATGATTCTGTACAGGCTAGTAACTTCTCTGCACCTATTTGCAAGGCTGGACAAATAGTCTGGCTCAGCATAAGGCTATGTTCCATGAATTCATAAATATTTTAAAAAAAAATTCGAAAGCAACATTTATCTCCCCCAGGGATGATGTTTGTTTGTCAGCGTGTTTTCGAGCTGGAAGCTCCAGTCTCAAGGGCTCACACAAACACATCTATTGAGCATAGTCTAAAATAACACCCAGACTATTGAGCATAGTTTAAAATAACACTCAGACAAACTCAGCATGTAAGGAATATACGATGCGGTGTGCATTCAGCTGTGTGCAAATACAGATTGCCAAATTTGTGGCGAAAACTGAACACTTTGATTAAAAGTGTGTGTGTGTGTGTGTGTGTGTGTGTGTGTGTCCCAGGGGCAAACATGTCTCCTCCTCTCTGTGAGATATAATAGCCGTGAGGAATAGAAGCTGTAGAGCCATTGGAATCCCCTGGGTGTTCTGTTTATTTTCTCAAATTTAGCTTCCTCGCCTGGGAGTATTTTCCTCTGCTTAAAAAGAAATCTTATCTTCAGCAAGGAGGAGTGTGTGTGTGTGTGTGTGTGTGTGTGTGTATGCATAGCAGAGCCTTATTCAGCTGTTTCGCAGGCAGTCTTTGGCCAAGTAAGAGGAAATCCTTCATTCTGACCCTCTGCCCTTTGTTATATTCAGGAAAAGCAGGCAGATTCTGGTTCAGCTGCTGCTAGTTATTTTTCCCCTCCCTCCCTCCCTCCCGCTAGTTTCAGTCCTCGCCTTATACATGAGTGTACAAGCCAGGGGTTCATTTATTCGCAGGAATCAATCGCCCACCAACCTCCCCAAAGGAGCCTCTGTGATGCTTTAGCATGGGTCCATGTTTGATTGTCTGTTTGGAGGATTTTAAAAATAAAATAATTGACTCACGTCCAGGGAAGTAAATGCCAGCACTTGAAGTGAGCCAGCGAAGCCGTTTTTGAGGTGCTGTTTTGCTGCGTGTTTTTCCTTTTTGACATTTCGTCATACATTCTGCTAAGTCTCCTGCAGCGCTATGTAAACCCCTGGAGGCTGGCTGCCAGGGCGACAGGGTGTGCAAGATTTGGTTTGCATCGGGTTTTCCCCTAAGGGCTTCTTGGTCTCTTTCTGCCACCCCACGTCATGTTATAATTGGAAACATTTGCTAAAGATTTTGCAGTGGGTGCAAACCCAATATGCAAAAGTGGGTGGCTGTACAATGATGGATTTTTCCTTGGACCAGGAATTTAACATGACCTGGTATAAAGTGAAACAGAGGGGGTTTTTTGGGCGGGGGCCAAAATTACCCACTAAGAGGCAAGGAGACGGGTGCTTGCAAGGTGCAAATGACTACCGGACTTTGAAAAGCTGGTACATCGGGGTTTTTTGAATGAATTAAACCAACTAGTTTTCACTGGAATAAATGTGCAATGAGTTGTTACCGATTTGAATTTTATTGCATTACTATCTTCGTGCAAACCGCTATTCTGATTACAGTGGTACCTTGGTTGTCACACTTCATCTGTTCCGGGAGTCCATTCGACTCCTGAAACGGTTCGAAAACCAAGGCGTGGCTTCTGATTGGCCGCAGGAGCTTCCTGCACTCAATCGGAAGCCACGTCGGACGTTCGGCTTCCAAAAAACGTTCGCAAACCGGAACACACACTCCCGGGTTTGCAGCGTTCAGGAGCCAAAACGTCTGAGTACCAAGGCGTTCAGGATCCGAGATACGACTGTAATGCGCACTCTTCTCTCTATAGGGTTTTATAAACAAGAATAATGCTTTTTATAGGGTGGGGGGCACCAGGGATGCATTTATCTTTTATTCCCCTTCCTTCCCTCCCCTTTTTATGAAGATTACCCGCTCTGGGATCCCACTGCTAATTCTCCCCTGGTCTCCTCGCTGGCCAAAATAGAACTAATTTAGCCAGCTAGCCCTGGTGATCATCTAATGTTTATTGGATGGATTTCCCCCCTAAATTGATTTTTGATTTCATACCGTACTTTGTGCTGTTTTTTGTAGCATCAATTAAGTGTTTTAGATTTGTTGTTAGCCGCCCTGAGCCTGGTTTTCTGAACCGGGAAGGGTGGGGTATAAATAAATTATTATTATTATTATTATTATTATTATTATTATTATTATTATTATTTATGGAACTAAGGGGCAGTGGCCCCCAAATTGTTTAGGGAGCACTGATAGTGAAGCATAGCAGCAGATTCACTCAGGGAAGTCTCCAAACCAGCAGTGGCTAGTCCAGTAGGGCAAATGGGGCACTGTCCCAGCCAACCCCCACTTAAAAGGCATGACTCCTGTTGTCCATGTGCTTCTTATTAGAATCATAGAGTTGGAAGGTACTGTGAGGATTGTCCAGTCCTTCCCTCTGCAGTGTGGGTGAAATATACTCAGAGTCGCAAAGTGATTTCATGCTCTTTATTCAGCTCATAGTGGTGAGGAGGAATGAATGTCCCCTCAAAGTATCTGCTTTATATACATTATTTACACAATGGGCTGCACATGATTGGCTAATTCCGGAATTCTACTGTAAGCCAATCAGGTTGTGGATTCACTTCTATCTGGAACATGATTGGGTGGTTCCTGCCAACCAATCATACTGCTGCATTGTTCTAGGACCAATCAGACTGCTGCATTCTGAATCCTATTGTTCTAGGACCAATCAGACTGCTGCCTTTTGGATCCTATTGTTCTAGGACCAATCAGACTGCTGCAGTTTGGATCCTATTCAACTCAGTACATAACAGTGGGTCTGCCCTTTTGGTTACGGCTTTGGCGTCGAGCGCGCTTCAATCCATGCGGAGTTCCCCCACCCCTTTCTTCACTGCTCTTTGGGGTTTGTTTTAGGCATCATCGGCAACAACAAAGCCATAGGCAAATACATCACCACCATGATCTTTCTGTACTTCGCCTGCCTCCTGCCTTCCATCGCTTTTGGCTCCCTCAACGACGAAAACACGGACGGAGTCATTGGTGAGTCTTCCCTCCTTCCTGCCCCATCCCTCGCTCGCCCCCCATGAAGTTCCGGTTCTCACTGGGGACCCCGGAGGGAAGATCTAATCTGTGTGATCACAACCAAAGAAACCACTGCTGTCTAAACAAAGGAAGCCCTTTTAAGGGCGATTTTTCTTCTCTCCCCAAGATAAGCTTAAAGGTAAAGGTAAAGTGACCCCTGACCATTAGGTCCAGTCGTGGCCGACTCTGGGGTTGCAGTGCTCATCTCGCTTTACTGGCCGAGGGAGCCTGCGTACAGCTTCTGGGTCATGTGGCCAGCATGACTAAGCCACTTCTGGCGAACCAGAGCAGTGCATGGAAACGCCGTTTACCTTCCCTGCTAGGTTGGCAGGAGCAGGGACCGAGCAACGGGAGCTCACCCCGTCGCGGGGATTCGAACGGCCGACCTTCTGATCGGCAAGCCCTAGGCTCTGTGGTTTAACCCACAGTGCCACCCGCGTCCCAAGATAAGCTTACTGCTTAGATTAGACTAGTAGTTCGCACACATGCACACTAGGCCTGGGCGATGTATCGGTATATTGCCCAGAACTGGTTTGAGGGCCAGTAGAGTGCATGGCACATTCACCAGGTGGTATATTAGAAGTAAAACCCCATTGGCTTGCTCTAATGAAAAAGTACAATTGGAGCAAATTTGCAGGTTCACTATAGCTTTGTATAACATATGTTTCATTTCAGCATTTATAGTCTGCTTTTTCCAGTTCATGGTGGCTTGCAAAAACTGAAAGCAATGAATGATAATAATAAATTATTATTATTATTGGGAAATATCCAGCGCAATCAAAAAAGGGCAAAAAGTCAACAGCGCCTTAAAAGAGTAAAACTGTCTTGACTGCTTGTATGAAAGCAAGCCGTGTTTATTAATGTTATTTATTCTGGCTTTGCCAATCAGAAGGAGGGGTATCAAAGACTTGCCCCCAACCCCTGGAAATTAGATCCAGACCCAGCCTTCCCAGTTCCTGAGATTTCCACGCTCATTGTTTGCATGTGGTTCTTCACTGTCAAATGGACTGTGAGCTTTCTTGAAAGCTGAAAATCTGAAGTTGGTGCTTAGCACTGCATCCAGTTCCACTGTACTTTGTTAGGATACTTTTTTAAATGATATATGCAGTGCAGGCACTGAGGCTGCAGTACGAAAGAGAAGACTGTTACAAGGAGGAGGAAAGACTTCGTAGCTGTTTTGCTTTTGCACCAAAAAAGATTCAGGCATCCACGCAACTCCAGCCCAAACCCTGTGTCCAGTGTGACAATCCATGCTCCCACAGCTCCGCTCCTAGCTAATGCTTTGAGCATGTCTGTTGCACCAGTGTGCATAGTGCACTGTGCTCTTTGCACCATCAGTGGTGCCATCATTTAACGCTAGCTTGCTTCGACAGCCACCTGATTCTTGCACATTCATCTTTCTCTCCCCCCCCCTCCTAACTTTTCAGATGTGCAGAAAACCATCGTTGGCCAGTGCATTGGTGGTCTGCTCTATGCGCTGTTCTCAGGCCAGCCGCTTGTGGTGCTGTTGACGACGGCTCCTTTAGCGCTCTACATCAATGGTGAGTTTGTCGCGCCAGCTGCTTGTGTTGCGTCTGAAGGCAGCCCCGTTTAGAGAATTTTTTAATGTTTTATGTTTTAGCGTGTTATTTAATATTCTCATGGGAGCCGTCCAGAATGGCTGGGGAAACCCAGCCAGATGGGTGGGGTATAAAAGATAAATTGTTGTTGTTGTTGTTGTATGTTTATAGAACATATAAACAAATCAAGCCCCATGTGGCACTACAGTTCTGCAGCGTGATTTAATAACTATATTCATGCACATGCCTTCTTTGTGCAACTGCATGCGTTGTTCCATGCAATTGTTTATGTGCTGGTTACTTTAAAAGGTAAAGGGACCCCTGACCATTAGGTCCAGTCGTGACCGACTCTGGGGTTGCGTGCTCATCTCGCTCTATAGGCCGAGGGAGCCGGCGTTTGTCCGCAGACAGCTTCTGGGTCACGCGGCCAGCATGACTAAGCCGCTTCTGGTGAACCAGAGCAGCACACAGAAACACCATTTACCTTCCCGCCGGAGCGGTACCTGTTTATCTACTTGCACTTTGACGTGCTTTTGAACTGCTAGGTTGGCAGGAGCTGGTTATTTTAGGCGTAGAATATTACTTGTATATACTTATTATTATTGACTATATTTATATACTGCCCGTTTTCCAAGGATCACAGGGTGGTTTACAATATAAAAACACAGAAACCTAATTCTTGTACGTGGCTGGTTGTTGTATTTAGATAGCTGAGGCTGCCATTGGTACATTTCTATCTTTGTGTGATGATGCTCTTTCCGTTTCCAGTTATCAAAGGGATCTGCACTGACTACAACTTGGAATTTCGCGCTTTCTACGCCTGGGTGGGACTCTGGAACAGTTTCTTCCTGATGCTCTACTCCCTTTTCAATTTCAGTCTTGTAATGAAACTCTTCAAAAGGTAACTCCTCACATTATCTCCACCACTTTGGTAGGCGGGAAATTGCCACCATAGGTTCATAGACTTCGAAGAGACCCTGAGGACCGTCTAGTCCAGAGCTTTCCAGACTGTGTTTCACGACACTTCAGTGTGTAGGTGTGTCACACGAACACTCCCCGTGCTCCTCACAGGGCTGGAAAGGGGTTCATTTAACCTCCCAGTTGCTAGTAAAACTGAATTACTGTGTCATGAAAGGATGCATGTCTAAAAAGTGTGTCATCAACCTATTTTTTTTAATAAAAAAAAATCCTTCCAGTGGCACCTTAAAAAGGTAAAGGTACCCCTGCCCGTCAGGGCCAGTCTTGCCAGACTCTGGGGTTGTGCGCCCATCTCACTCAAGAGGCCGGGGGCCAGCGCTGTCCGAAGACACTTCCGGGTCACGTGGCCAGCGTGACATCGCTGCTCTGGCAAGCCAGAGCCGCACACGGAACGCCGTTTACCTTCCCGCTAGTAAGCGGTCCCTATTTATCTACTTGCACCCGAGGGTGCTTTCGAACTGCTAGGTTGGCAGGCGCTGGGACCGAACAACGGGAGCGCACCCCGCCGCGGGGATTCGAACCACCGACCTTTCGATCAGCAAGCCCTAGGCGCTGAGGCTTTTACCCACAGCGCCACCCGCGTCCCAGAACCTTAGAGACCAACTAAGTTTGTTCTGGGTATGAGCTTTCGTGTGCATGCACACTTCTTCAGATACACTGAAACAAAAGTCACCAGATCCTTATATATAGTGAGAGGGTGGGGTGGGGTTTTTCTCAGAAGGGTGGTGGGAATGGGTGATTGGCTGATAGGTGTGGTAAACCTGTTGACGACTGTTAACGACTGCAATTGGTCTTACAGGAAAAAGCAAGGGGTGAGATGGCTAAAAATAGCTTTATCATGTATAATGAGATAAGAATCCAATGTCTCTATTCAGACCAGGTCTCTCCATGGTTTTAAGTTTGGTAATAAGTTGTAATTCAGCAACTTCTCTTTCCAGTCTATTTCTGAAATTCTTTTGTAACATGACAACTATTTTGAGATCTTGTATAGAATGTCCTGGGAGACTGACGTGTTCTCCTACTGCTTTCTCTGTCTTGTGATTCCTGATATCAGATTTATGTCCATTTATTTATCCTTTGGCGTAGGGTTCTCACCCCTTGCTTTTTCCTTAAAATATATTTTAAAACGCTTGTAACTCACATGCAGTGACCCACATGGAATTTCTTCACAGGTCGACGGAAGAAATCATTGCACTTTTTATCTCCATCACATTTGTCCTTGATGCTCTCAAGGGCATAACGAAAGGTAAGCCAGGCAGCAGGTGACTCTCTTTGTTGTTGGTTGTGGAAGCCACGAGGAGTTGTGTTGTTGCAGCCTTCTGTTCTTTTGTTGTTGTTGTTTAGTCGTGTCCGACTCTTCATGACTCCATGGACCAGAGCACGCCAGGCACTCCTGTCTTCCACTGCATCCCACAGTTTGGTCAAACTCATGTTTGTAGCTTCGAGAACACTGTCCCACCATCTCGTCCTCTGTCGTCCCCTTCTCCTTGTGCCCTCCATCTTTCCCAACATCAGGGTCTTTTCCAGGGAGTCTTCTCTTCTCATGAGGTGGCCAAAGTCTTGGAGCCTCAGCTTCCACAATCTGTCCTTCCGGTGAGCACTCAGGGCTGATTTCCTTCAGAATGGAGAGGTTTGATCTTCTTGCAGTCCATGGGACTCTCAAGAGTCTTCTCCAGCACCAGAATTCAAAAGCATCAATTCTTCGGCGATCAGCCTTCTTTATGGTCCAGCTCTCACTTCCACACATCACTACTGGGAAAACCATAGCTTTAACTATACGGACCTTTGTTGGCAAGGTGATGTCTCTGCTTTTTAAGATGCTGCCTAGGTTTGTCATTGCTTTTCTCCCAAGAAGCAGGCGTCTTTTAATTTCATGACTGCTGTCACCATCTGCGGTGATTCTGTTCTTTAGTCATGCAAAAAAGGCTTTGTAGAACGAGGTGTGGAAAGTGTTTGGAACTGAGGACCTTCATTCGTGCCTTGTTTTTGTGCCGTGATTCCAAAGGGTAGATTCGGCACAGATCATACCACAGATCTGCTGAACGCTTGGACTCCTAACCTTAAAAAGCAAGTTCAATTTGGAGGCCTCTCATAGCGGTTGCTGGTTGAGAGGCTGAGGCCCAGAACATTTGGGTGTGCGTCAGGCCGGCAAAAAGCTGCCATTGGACACATTCTTTTTTTTAAAAAAAATGTGAATTTTAATTAGTATTTAATATACCATTTTCAACAATAATTCAACATACTTTTACATCTTATTCAATTTTTTTGACTTCCATCAGTCCTGTTTGAAAATTTTCCAATCTAATCTCTTAGTATGCATTTCTTATTTTCCCTATTACATTTCAAACTTACAACCAATATCTCTATCTTTTTCTACTTTGTAACACTTTGTATATTTCTCACCTCTGGACACATACATGCCACAAATTTAAAGCTCTGTGACACCACTTTAAACAGTGGTGGTTTCCCCCAAAGAATCCTGGGAGACGTAGTCTGTTAAGGGTGCTGGGAGTTGTTAGGAGACTCCCCTGTTCCACTCGGGGAACTACAGTTCCCAGAGCTCCCTGTGTAGAGGGATTGATCACCAAATCAATCTGGGAACTGTAGTTTTGGGAGGGGAAATGGGGGTCTCCTCATAGCTCACAGCACCCTTAACAAGCTACGACTCCCAGAATTCCTTGGGTGGAAACCATGACAGCTTAAAGTGGGGTGAAAGTGCTTTGAATGTAAGGCGTGAATGTTCGCAATTTCCTCTGCCCACAAATGAGTGCAAGAAATGAGTTGTTTTCCTCTGCCCCTGTGGCCTGCAGATGTATGGAATAACCAGAATCTCTAGCCCTCATTAACCTCCCGCTTGTTTTTTTCGGAACTTGCTTGCTGGGGGCTTGGAGGGGGGAGGCCGTGTCTTTTTCCATCCCTGTGCAGGACCCATTTCCTTCCAACAGGAAGATCAGTTGAATATCTCTCTTAATTTCTAAAGCTCCGCTGGTCCAGCGGTTCTGCAGGAAAGAGGCGTGGGAGGTTTCCCTCTCCCTCTCTTTTTAAAATCTCATCACATTCAAGCCGCACATTCTTCTCACCAGCTTAATGACACTTTGTTTTCCAAAGTTGTGGCTCAGCCACCTAAGCTGCACTCCTGTTTGATCTTGACTTCTGCACTTTGCAGGAAACAGCCAGGCAGCAGCTGAAGCAAACAACATCAGAGGGACCTTAAATAACTCCCCGAAGCCGCCACAGCTCTGCTTTAGTCAGGAGACGCCTTTTGTGTTATTTAAAGGGCAATCTCTTAATCAATTTTCGTGCAGAGAGGGATCCCTTCAGCTGTCCTCCTGGGCCACATCAGCCGAAAGTTGCTAAATAAGCGGCAGTTGAATATTAAATACTAAATTCCTAATTACGCGGCAGGCTTGGGGAGATACTTGCCGGTCAGTTATCACGAACCGAGAAATGGGAGCAGGAGACAGAGCGTGTGCTTAGGATAGTTGGGAGGGACCACAAGGGTCATCTAGTCCAACCCCCTCTATAATTCAGAAATTTTTCACCCCACACGGGGCTCAAACCCACAACCTGGAGATTAAGAGTCTCCATCCCTACCGGCTGAGCTATCCCCCATGCTTGCAGTGCCAGAGTTCAGCAGTGGGGGGGGGTGTTTTTCAGCCCGAGGGCCACCTTCCTTGTAAGCAACCTTTGAGGGGCCACATGGCAGTGGGTGGGGCCAGGAGCAGAAGTGGGCGTGGCAATGGGCGTGGCTCTTACTCTTGCCCGGATAGGAATGTGGCCTTTAGCTTGGACGACAGCGTTCCCCAGCCCAGCAGCACAAAGTTGGGAATAAGTTCTGGTGTCAGTGGAAGCTCCAAGCGAGCATGGATAGGGACGGAGAAGCAAATCTTGGAAGAAAAGGTTGCAAAAAGGGCCGGGGGCTGTGGCCTTGGGTTCCCTTGAGTATTCCAGCCGGCAGCCACAAGTTCCCCACTTTATTATTATCATCATTTTTTATTATGTATTTATTAAATTTCTATTTCACCCTTCATCCAATGATCACAGGCCGGTTTACAGTATAAAAACACAAAAACCATACCATAATAACAAACAAAAACCTTCCCCACCACAGAATTTAAAAGGCCAAAGATTGGCTAATTAGCCAAAAACCTGGGAGAAGAGGAATATTTTTGCCTGGCACTTAAAGGAAATAATTTATTATATTTTTATGCCGCTTTTCAGTGAAATGAATTGCAAAGCACCTTATGAACAATAAAAGACAGTAACATGATGGAACTTCATAGAACAGGGATCAGCAAACTTTTTCAGCAGGGGGCCGGTCCATCATCCCTCAGACCATGTGGTGGGCCGGACTATATTTTTTGGGGGGGCAGGGATGAACGAATTCCTATGCCCCACAAATAATCCAGAGATGCATTTTAAACAAAAGCACACATTCTACTAATGTAGAAACACCAGGCAGGCCCCACAAATAACCCAGAAATGCATTTTAAATAAAAGGACACATTCTACTCATGTAAAAACACACTGATTCCTGGACCGTCCGTGGGCCGGATTGAGAAGGCGATTGGGCCGCATCCGGCCCACGGGCCTTAGGTTGTCTACCCCCGTCATAGAACATCACAAATGCAACACAAATCATATAGAAAAATTAGGGAGTCACCGTTTCATGTGCACAGACATAGGAGCAGAGACTCTAGGAGTTATCGGCAAAAGTTGGCTTTGTTCATCCGAAGAATAGGAACATGACGTAAAGATCAGCCATTTTCTACAGACGTATATATCCCGTGGCATTTCAAAGTTGCACACATCAGATCTTAGGTTATTTATTAAAATGACGTACATGAGCTTCTAAGGAACAACTATTGAACTAGTGAACAATGGTTAGCATTAGCCGGCTCTTGCATGAGACCACATCTACACTGTTGTCTGCTGCTCAGCATCTTTACCTGTTAACTTCATGATGTCTTAAAAGGCTCTGCAGCTCTTTTAACTCTCTGAAAGGCTGGGCTTGGAGGCATCGTCCTGTTTTGTATACCCTTTCAACCAGTGCATGACCTATGTCAGCTTGTTCCTTTCTCAACTCTGCCTTCTTTCTGCGAGAACAATCTCTCTCTGGCAGGCAGAAAAATTGTCTCTACCTGACAGAACCCCAGACTTGGCGTAAACAGTGATTCTAACCAGCACCATATTTTGTGTGGTTTTATGTGTGAAAGAAATGGAGCGTCTTAAAGGTCTCTGAGCGAGCAAGACTAGACACTTCTGGATTTAGGTCAGGCTCCCAATACAAAGCCTTTGAAATTTGAGACGAATATCATATTTCACAGACTGGGAGAGTCTGTGGCAGGAGGAATCAGAATCAGAAACTGAAGTGGAGGAGGACGGAGACCAAGAGGCAGAGATGAGTCTAGCTGGTGAAGAGTCATGGCTATTTCCTACTCCTGCTGCGACAAGCTCCCCTTGTCTCCCAGGACCAGTAGAGGCATGAAGAGGGGAGAGGAGAAATTAGGGTCATGCAGGCACAGTCTCAGATTGCTTGGAGGGAAACCCTGGAGAGGAGGGGACTTAGGCAGCTGTGGGGAGGTGGGGAACTTCGTCTGAGCAACTGCTTCATGGGGGAAAGACCTGCCGGTGTTGAGTCGCTCTGCTCATTAGGCTTGACACCCCTCTGCAGATCCTGCTTTTTGCTAATAAAGACTTAGCTCAGCTTGTTTGGGTGATTCAGTGCTGGCTCACTCCTGACCAAGAGAAACCTTGTGTGCTGAGCATGTAGTTCGACCAAAGATGTCTTCCTTTCCTTGGAAAGAGCAGAGAAGGTAATACAGTGGTACCTTGGTTTTCAGACGTCTCCGTTGCTGAACGTTTCGGTTTTCGAACGCCAAAAACCCGGAAGAAAATGCTTCCGTTTTTGAACGCGCCTCGGAAATTTAACGGCTTCCTCTGCGTGTATCTGTTGTTTTTCACAATTTTCTCTCTTGAATTAGCAGGCCTCGGTTTTCAGACATTTTGGAAGTCGAATGGTCTTCGGAACGGATTACGTTCGAAAACCAAGAAAGATTGTGTGATCCTCTGGAACAAGAAACAAGTTCTCCTCGCCCTTGTCCCTGTCCCAGCCCCACCTATGGGTGCCACAGGCCTGGCTTCTATTAAAATGCACTGATTTTTCTTCTCTCTCTCCCTCTCTGTTTTAGTTTTTACAAAGTACTACCATTTCCCGAGAGTGCACAGCACACCGATTGATAACACCACCTTCTTCTTGAACATGTCAGCTGAGCGCTCGGCACTGGGGAACCAGACGGACGCCCCCCCTGCCGCTACGCCGTATGGGCGAGAGACGGCCGTTCTTAGTCTCATGCTGATGCTGGGAACCCTTTGGCTCGGTCACACGCTGTATCAGTTTAAGAAAAGGTACGTCAAAGGTGATGGGGAGCCCGTGGCCCTCTGAGAGTTGTAGAGCAGCAAAAATAAAAATGGAATAGCAAATCCAGACATAGTACCAATACTTGGTGGGTTGCAAACATCTTAGAACCCAGTACATTAGATTGAAGGGGAAGGCCTGTAGCTCAATGATAAAATGCTGCTTTATATGTTGTGAACCATCCTGAGACCTACAGAAGAAGGACAGTATACAAATTGAATACCTAAATATTCAGAAGTTCGCCAGTTCAACCCTTGGCATCTCCAGGTCTTTTTTAAAAAATAATAATCTGTGTTTCAAGTATTTTTAACTTGGCTTATGTGCTGTGTGTTGCTTAGTTAATTTAATTTTACTCCTCCCTTCGCTAGAAATATAGATGCAAATAAAAGCAGTCTAAATTGGTTCATCCATCCTATGTCCATAAAGATTCCGGGGGGGGGGGATTATTATTATCAGCAGCAGCAGCACCATGCTCTAACCCACTAAGTTATCCAGCTGGGTCTGCCCTGAGTAGGACCAGTGCTGTATAACCACCCGCCATCCTGCCATTTTAAGCCCCTGAAGTAGAAATGCTGTATTCCTTTGCCCTGACTTGAGTATTTTTTAATGTATATCCTTGCAGCCCTTATTTGCACGCCAGAGTCCGCGAAATCCTGTCCGACTGTGCCTTGCCCATTTCTGTCCTAACCTTTTCCGCCGTGGGGTCTTATTTCTTCAAGGAAATAACAAGTAAGTCTTTGGTCTCCTCAGTTTGCTTAGCAGAGGGGAAGGCAGCCGGGAGGTTTATGGGATCGCAAACAGGCCTGAGGAAGGTATAGCTCAGACCTGTGACTCCGAAACCCCAGAGGTTCCCCGCATGACCCCCCACAACCTAATAATCACCTCCCAAGTTCACAGTCGGCGTTAGTTCATGCGGCGAGCTAATCAGACAAGATGGTATCAGCAGGGTTTGTTTTGTTCCTGCGAGTTATTCCAGCCTGTAATTTAATTTCAGCGTAATTAAAATGCCGCGCTTTTTTGCGTTGTTTATTATTATTATTATTATTATTATTAAAGACCTGATCCTCCGTATGGTTCTGGCAAGGGAATAAAAGGCTCGCCTAATTGCCAAAGGCAGGAAGACTTGTCAGCAAACCTACAGATGTTCTGGTGATGGGTTTGACCTGTGAGCTTTTCCCTCCGTCCGCCACTTAATATTTTTCCTAATTGAAACGTGCTGATGGCCTGGTACATCTGCTCGGACGATCAGATGCACAAGGAAACCTGAAAAATTATCCAAGGTCCCTCTTGGCCAAGCGGGTCACCTTTTCCACATCAGGAAGGCAGGAATCGCCTGCCCCAGTGATGACGCGCATGGGAAGTGTGAGGAAATGAATGGAAGAGAATTAAGAAAGGTTCCTCTCCCCCCACTCTCACACCCCCCAGGTGACCATCATTCCATCCATTCGGAACTGGAAAGTGGGCAGCATTCGGTTGCGTGTGTTCATGCCTGCGCCATGACTTCCTGACAATTGCTCCCTTGCCACCTGTCAGAAAGCAAACTAATGCAGGGTATTTTGTGGAAATCCCCGTTGCGCAGTTTGCAAAGGAACAGCTTCAGATGCACCTCAGCTGCTGAGATGGGAACTGGCCCAAGCGCTGGAGGGATGAAAGATTTAACTCTGGTGTTTTGCCTGAAGCCGTTGGCCATCTTCTGAGTGCAGCCGCTCTGGTTTCCAGGCGCGCAAACACACAAACGCCATCACACACCCAAGAACAACAGCTGCCAGCTGTTCTTCCTGCTGCGTACGGAGAACGGGGAAGACTGACCTTGCAATTTCTGGTCCACAGTCTTCTTCAACCTTGGGTCGCCATCGGCTGTTTGACTATGACGCCCATCATCCCTAGCTCTCTTAGGCAAAGGGTTGGGGATGATGGGAGTTGTAGTCCAACAACATTTAGAGAAAACTGAACTAGAGGACATGCTTCTTCAACCCTTGCTGGTCCAGGGCTTCTTTGGCTGTCTAGCTTAGAAGAAGGGGGGGCATGGATATTGTAGGTCCTGATGGGGTTTAGGGGAGGGTAAGGAAGAATGCCAGAGTCAGTGCCACTGCTAAGGAACTCCAGGTATCTTGAATAGATGTTGGCTAAGGGTCATAATTACATAGGGAGAAGTTGTTTTCAGAGCAAACTGCAATATTCTGCAGCTATACGTCTACTGGAAGAGGAACAGCTTCTGTCGGGACCGGAGTCCAAATTGCAGATGTCCCATGCCTTGCACCAAATGTGCATTTTGGGGGCATTATTATTATTATTATTATTATTATTATTATTATTATTATACCCCACTCATCTGGCTGGGTTTCCCCAGCCACTCTGGGCGGCTCCCAACAGGATATGGAAAACACAATAAAACATCAAACATTAAAAACTTCCCTAAACATGGCATGGCCGGTGGCCCAGATTTGTTCATGATAGGCAGGTCAAACCACGCTTGGGATTCCAGAATGGTTCGTCCCAAAGGAGAAGGCTTGGGCCACCCACTTCCAGTGCATTGAAACTGAACTTGCAAGGCGGCATTTCACACTACAGAAGTCTGCAGCTAGTTCATTCCCTCCTACTCATCTAAAATTGCCTCCGTCCAACAGGGTTGCATGGACCCTTGGTTCAGATTCTTCCAAAATTAGCACTTCCCATCTCCAGCTATATCCAGGTGACCCATTGAATCCTTGCCCCTAGTTGCTCAGGAAGATCAGGGCAGTTTTGCAAGGTCCCGTCCGCCATCTTGTTTCAAAATAGTATCCATTGGTTGTGATATTGTAAAAGTGTTCAAATGTACAGCAAACACACAACTTTCCAAACAAATGTGGTAGATCATCCTGATTTGTTTGCACAAATTTTGAACAGGTGTGTTACCTCTTTTTATTACCCCAAGGGCACGCTCTTCCATTGACAGACGGATGACAACTAATTTGCAACTATTCCGTTTATTGAACATTCGTTCTTCACGTTGCATATGACATTGCCCAATACCATTGTTTATCCCACACTTCCCAGTGCATTTTCCTTTTTATCCCAGATTATTTTTATTAATTTTCCAAGTGATTACAAATCAAACCAAATTACTTTAATACAATTTCTTAAAATCAAGCTTCCCGCTCCTGTTGCAAACATATGTCGATCGTTTCCTCCCGTAGATGCATCATTTCTTATTTAATGTCCAATTGATCTTTCACTTGTCGTTAGTCCATTCTTGCAGCTGACCACATTTTTTCCTCCTTAGAAAAAGCGCCTCTGTTACATCTTATAAATATAAAATCCATTTCACATGCGTAGCCTTTCATAGACATTGTTGTTTCAGACCTGGGAGAATTAATTACTATCTTCCATTGTTCAGTGCATTTTCTGATCTCTGTTCTTGCTGCAAAAAGGCCTCCCCTTCCTTTTTCTTTCTTTGGAAATGGGTTTCTTGCACAAGAGCAGCGAGTCCACTTTCTTTCCGCAGCCTAAGTTTGCCTGCAAAACCGTTGCAGTCGGGAAGCAGTTTCTGAAGAAGCCTTTACTGCCGGTTTGTGTCTTTCAGTGTCTAAGTTTAATTACAACCCATCGGAGAGCTTGTTCGTGTTGGCCCCCCTCCTAGAGCTCTCCATTGGCTCCGTTATGAGTGCGATGGGCCTGGGGTTCCTGCTCTCCATGCTTTTCTTCATCGAGCAAAATATAGTGGCATCACTCACAAACGCCCCGGAAAACAGGTATTTTTGTGTGTGTGTCTGTTTTGTGTTCACCTGTTCTGTTATAATTCTTCCACGTTTAAGGTGGCAGTGGGGTGAGGGTAGGGGCAGGGGGCATGCTGGGAGGCCTCACATCAAATTCTGCTTCCTTCACAATGAGGACTAGACACTAATGGAGCATCTCCACCCCCATCGTTCAGCCCAGACACTGAGGTCCAGCTCCAAGGGCCTTCTGGTGGTTCCCTTACTACAAGAAGCCAAGTTACAGGGAACCGGGCAGAGGGCCTTTTCGGTGGTGGCACCCGCCCTGTGGAATGCCCTCCCATTAGATGTCAAGGAAATAAACAACTATCCGACTTTTAGAAGACATCTGAAGGCAGCCCTGTTTTGGGAAGTTTTTAATGTTTGATGTTTTAATGTGTTTTTAATATACCATTGGAGGGACACGGGTAGCGCTGTGGGTTAAACCACAGAGCCTAGGACTTGCCAATCAGAAGGTCAGAGGTTCGAATCCCCGTGGCGGGGTGAGATCCCGTTGCTCAGTCCCTGCTCCAACCTAGCAGTTCGAAAGCACGTCAAAGTGCAAGTAGAAAAATAGGTACCACTCCGGCGGGAAGGTAAACGGCGTTTTCATGCGCTGCTCTTGTTCGCCAGATACGGCTTAGTCATGCTGGCCACATGACCCGGAAGCTGTACGCCAGCTCCCTCGGCCAGTAAAGCGAGATGAGCGCCGCAACCCCAGAGTCGGTCACGACTGGACCTAATGGTCAGGGGTCCTTTGACCTTTTTACAGGCCCGGTAGAAGGAGGTTAAATCCTGCAGGGCCCTAGTCACTTGGGACAGAGCATTCCACCAGGTCGGAGCCATCACTGAAAAGGCCCTGGCCCAGGTGGAGGATAGTCTGACTTCCTTAGGGCCCAGGACCTCTAAACTATGGTTATTCATGGACCTTGAGGTCCTCTGCGGGGCACACCAGGAGAGGCGGTCCTGTAACACCTCTCCAGCCCCTACAGTCTGTTTGTGCCTGTGGATTCATCCTGCTCTGCTCCCCCAGATGCCAGGCAGCATTGACCAAAGGCTGTGAATATGAATTTAGAGACCGGTGTATCCAGAATCCCTTTCAGCCAGAGATAAAGACCAGCACAGAGTCTGGCTGCCAGATCTATCAGGCCAGTGGCCCAACTGGTCCAGGATCTTGTGCTCACAGTAGCCAACTAGATGCTTCCCACCCTTCTCTTTGGTCTACAAGGCAGCGCAGCCCTCAAAGGGATCTGCGCCGCGGAGCTGCTCTCCCACGCTGTTGCTGCTGCTGCCGTCATCGTCACTTCGTCCCCCCGGCGCTTGTGTCTCCCTCTGAGCCGCCCGGCAGGCGGGTGAGCTGAAAGTAGGCCAAGAAATGGAACGTGCTCTTGCTTTTATCTAGCGGAGAGCCCTGATTTATGCACAGGCTCTGCAGCGCTTGAGAATTCCCTTTGATGTTTCTGAGCTAACTGGAACCAAGCGGAGCATCAGATGCTGGCTGGTGGGAGACGGCGTTATTTCTTCCTCTTCCTGTCCTACAGGAGGCTTTCTGAATTTTTTCTTTCTGTATCGGTTGAGAGAGAGAGAGAGAGATGGTGTCTATGAGCACCAAAATTCACCAGAACACAAGGCTCTCTCTTTTTAATAATAATAATACAGCCATACCTATAATAATAATAATAATAATAATAATAATAATAATAATAATTAATAATAAAAAATTTATTTATACCCCACCCATCTGGCTGGGTTTCCCCAGCCACACTGGGCGGCTTCCAACAGAATATTAAAATACAAAACCTATTAAACATTAAAAACTTTCCTGAACAGGGCAGCCTTCAGATGTCTTCTAAATGTCAGGTAGTTTTTTATCTCTTTGATATCTGGTGGGAGGGCGTTCCACAGGGCGGGTGCCACTACCGAGAAGGCCCTCTGCCTGGTTCCCTGTAACTTGGCTTCTCGCACGAAGGAACCGCCAGAAGGCCCTTGGCGCTGGACCTCAGTGTCCGGGCAGAACGATAGCGGTTGGAGACGCTCCTTCCATTTTCCTAAATGTAAATAGATGCAGCCTTCAGACTCAAACCCTGACAGTGTTTGTCTTGGCATTATAAGCAGTCAGGCAGTCCTTTCTGACTTGTGGTCTGGGCTTTGTGTTAAAAGAGTTGCTTTGGGCAATAGTATTAAATGCGAACAAGCTCAGAGGTCATTGTGGGCCTAATGCAGAAGAAGCCAAGAGCAAATTTAGCTCAGTTGGTAGAGCATGAGGCTCTTAATCTCAAGGTTGTGGGTTTGAGCCCCATATGGGGCGAAAGTTTCCTAAATTGCAAAGGGTTGGAGTAGACTGTTCCTTGCGGTCCTTTCCAACTCATTGATTCTATTATTATTATTATTATTATTATTATTATTATTATTAAATGTGTATACTGCCCTATACCCATAGATATCATGGTGGTTCACAACATAAAATGACAATATAAAACACAAAATACATAATAAAAATAAGAACAGAAAAAACCATTAATCCCTACTTCCACAACACATTTAAAAGGGCATTAGATGTCAGTCAGCCAAAGGCCTGGTGGAAGAGGAACTTTTTTGCCTGGCGCATAAAGTTGCATAATGAAGGTGGCGCCAGGCAAACTTCCCTGGGGAGAGCATTCCACAAACAGGGAGCCACTGCAGAGAAGGCCCTGTTCTTGCGTTGCCACCCTCCAGACCTCTAATGGAGGGGGCACACAAAAGAGGGCCTCAGAAGATGATCTCAGGGTCCGGGTAGGTTCACATGGAAAGAGGCGGTCCTTGACGTATTGCGGTCCTGAGCCACTTAAGTCTGTATAGGTCAATAGCAGCACTTTGAATTAGGCCCGGAAACTAATAGGCAGCCAGTGCAGTTGGGCCAGGATCGGTATAAGATGCTCTAACTGTTTTGCCCCAGTGAGCAAGCTGGCCATTATGGTTTTCTGTGATTCTCTTAAGTCTCTTGTTTCCCAAGTGCATAATGCTCTGTGTGACCCAAGAGGCTTGCTGTACATTGGGGGGGGGGGCTGTTCTGACTTGGGTCTGCTTGCTGCTACCTCCTGGCTAGCATGCATTTTCAACTGTACTAACAAGAGTTTATTTCAGGTTAGTGAAGGGAACAGCTTATCACTGGGACCTCCTGCTTGTGGCTCTGATCAACATAGGGCTCTCCATCTTTGGGCTGCCATGGATCCACGCTGCGTTCCCCCACTCGCCGATGCACGTCCGAGCACTGGCCTACGTGGAGGAGAGGGTGGAGAATGGGCACATCTATGAGACGTAAGTCGGGGTCAACGTTTGTTTGTTTGTTTGGAGGCCAGGGCAATCGACAGCGTGTGAAATATAAGATAATGAATTATAAGAAGGTAAAGTTAAAGGGAGCCCTGACTGTTAGGTCCAATCGCGGACGAATCTGGGGTTGTGGTGCTCATCTCACTTTACTGGCCGAGGGAGCCGGTGTACAGCTTCCGGGTCATGTGACCAGCATGACTAAGCTGCTTCTGCCGAACCAGAGCAGCGCACGGAAATGCCGTTTACCTTCCCGCCGGAGCGGTACCTATTTATCCACTTGCACTGGTGTGCTTTTGAACTGCTAGGTTGGCAAGAGCTGGGACAGAGCAACGGGAGCTCACCCCGTCGCAGGGATTCGAACTGCCGACCTTCCAATCATCAAGCCTAAGAGGTTCAGCGGTTTAGACCACAGCGCCACCTGCATCTGACTGTGTTGCCCCAGCCACTCTGGGCAGCTTCCAACAAATTAAAAACATCAAGTATTTTTTCAAAAATCCCTCCCCCCTTTTAAGGCTCCCAGAAGCTTTTCTAATTCCCATGACAGAGGGATGACACATTGAATTGCAACACAGAATCTCAGGATCACCCTCTGTGCCCATGAACAGATGAAATCTTTTTATTTTAAGAAATGCTGTGGCCACTAGAGGACGCCCTGCAGTTAGGAACACCTATGTTGGATGCATAGTCTATTCGTTTTAGTTGGCTGTAAAGAGGGATTCTGCAGGAAGGCTGCGGCGATCAATGGCTATAAAAGTGAGCCTCCGGGTTCAGAGGCAGTCTGGGCTACTGAACTATTTCCTTCAAGCTCCACTTGTGGACTTCCCTGAAGAATCTGAGATACTACAGCTGTGATCTAATCTAGCAGGGTGCTTTGGGAATAATAATAATAATAATAATAATAATAATAATAATAATAATAAATTTAATAATGTATATCCCTCCTATCTGGCTAGATTTTCCCAGCCACTCTGGGTGGCTCCCAACAAAATATTAAAAACACAAGAAAACATCAAACATTAAAACTTCCCTAAACAGGGGCTGCCTTCAGATGTCTTCTAAAAGTCAAATAGTTGTTTATTTCCTTAACATCTGATGGGAGGGCGTTCCACAGGGCGGGCGCCACCACCCAGAAGGCCCTATGCCTGGTTCCCTGTAACCTCACT
Organism: Podarcis raffonei; assembly: GCF_027172205.1. NCBI lineage: Eukaryota > Metazoa > Chordata > Lepidosauria > Squamata > Lacertidae > Podarcis > Podarcis raffonei. The sequence continues at coordinate 75,400,498 of NC_070610.1, read as the reverse complement.
ACTCGCAGTGAGGGAACCCCCAGAAGGCCCTCGGAGCTGGACCTCAGTATCCGAGCAGAACAGTGGGGATGGAGACGCTCCTTTGGGTATAGCCCTCTGGAATTAGTGGGTCTCTTTTCTCAAGGGCAGAAGCAAGGCCAGGGGGTCTGGGCTGGGAGACCTGTGGCTCTGCATATGTTGTCGGACTGCCAACCCCCAGCCAGTATGGCCCAGTGTCCATAGTAGGAAGCTCCCTTATTGACCAACCATCTCAGTGTGGTCCTCACCGATGTGCAGTGGTTCTGCAGGGGTCTCTCCCAGCCAGCGGTGTGCGGTCAGTGGACTAGGGGGACTAGGCTAGTCCCCTAAATGCTCCCTTACCTCTTGGCACCTCCTTCCCAAAACCTGGGAAGCTTCTGCCCAGCTTAGGGAGGGAGGAGGTGCAATGCTCATACTCACAATGTCCAGACATCACATGCACAACACTCCTCCCTTCGCCCTTGCAAACTGGCGCCTCTGCCCCTAACTGTTCCCCTATGAAAAATTTCACTGCACCCCACTGCTCCAAGATTGAGCTTGGGGCCTTCTGCATGCAAAGCAGATGTTCTCGGTGGATAGGAGTGGGGGAAGAAACATGATTCAATACTCATTTAAAGGTGAACTTCCCAAACCTGCAGTATCTGAAAATTCACAAACCGAAACAGACCTGTCTTTTGACATTCTCGCTTTCCTGAATTTTGCAGTGCGGTTCTCCCAACCTAGTCTTGTGTATGAAAACCCATGGGCCAGGCTTAAGCATGCATAAGAATGCCTACGTTATCAAAAGCAAGGCAAAATTTGCTGCACTCAGGGGAATTTGTTTTGCAAACGAATGTGTATCAGCATAAATTTGCATGAAAGGCTGATGAATTTTCTCAGGGACTTTAAGCAAACAAACAAAATGGTTGTGGAAATGTGGAGAGTTGAGCTTAATAAGAGAAAAAGAAGTTGAGGTGGACAGATTTGATCACCCCTTAAAAGCAAAGACATCACCTTGCCATCAAAGGTCCGTATAGTGAAAGCTACTGTTTTCCCAGTAGTGATGTATGGAAGTGAGAGCTGGACCATAAAGAAGGCTGATGGCCGAAGAATTGATGCTTTTGAATTATGGTGCTGGAGGAGACTCTTGAGAGTCCCATGGACTGCAAGAAGATCAAACCTCTCCATTCTGAAGGAAATCAGCCCTGAGTGCTCACTGGAAGGACAGATCTTGAAGCTGAGGCTCCAATACTTTGGCCACCTCATGAGAAGAGAAGACTCCCTGGAAAAGACCCTGATGGTGGGAAAGATGGAGGGCACAAGGAGAAGGGGACGACAGAGGACAAGATGGTTGGACGGTGTTCTTGAAGCTACCAGCATGAGTTTGACCAAACTGTGGGAGGCAGTGGAAGACAGGAGTGCCTGGCGTCCTCTGGTCCAGGGGGTCACGAAGAGTCGGACACGACTAAACGACTCAACAACAACAACCCCTGAGCCACAACCCTTTCCCCTTTGATAATGAGAGCCATTGTCCTGCAATATCTCAGAGGCCACAGCTGTCCCTATCCCTGCTGTCTAAGCACTGGGGACAGCTTTGCTGACCCAGAGTAAGGCTGTTTTTGCACACTCAGCCCTGCCCAAGAATTATAGAGTTGCGAGGGACCCCCAAGGGCCATCTAGTCCAACCCTCTGCAATGCAGGAATCTCGGCTAAAGCATCCATGACAAATGGCCCTCCAACCTCTGCTGAAAAACCTCCAAGGAAGGAGAGTTAAACCTTCCGAGGGGGTCCATTGCACTATCGAATCCTACCCTCCGGGGCAGGAGCAAGTAGCAGAAGGGCAGCAGAATGAAAACTTGTTTAAACATGGTGCTCCGGGAACAGCCTTGCTCCCATTCTGCTCCTGGTTCACCCAGAAGGGTGAGGGCTTGTGGGATGGTTGCAGCTTCGTAGCACAGTGTGGAGGTTGTGTGCTGTGTCTCTGTACAACAAACCGTGTCTTTGGACCCGCATGAACCCGAGGATCTAGACATGGGTGGAAAACAATTCCATCTGCCACTAAACATCCTGTTTCCACACCGGTGCGCTTTAGAAGAAGATTTATATAATGATGCATGTAAAAGGTAAAGGGACCCTTGACCAATTAGGTCCAGTCGTGGCCAACTCTGGGGTTGCGGCGCTCATCTCGCTTTATTGGCCGAGGGAGCCGGTGTACAGCTTCCGGGTCATGTGGCCAGCATGACTAAGCTGCTTCTGGCAAACAGCAGCGCACAGAAACGCCATTTACCTTTCCGCTGGAACGGTACCTATTTATCTACTTGCACTTTGACAGGCTTTCGAACTGCTAGATTGGTAGGAGCAGGGACTGAGCAACGGGAGCTCACCCTGTCGCGGGGATTCGAACCACCGACCTTCTGATCGGCAAGTCCTAGGCTCTGTGGTTTAACCCACAGCGCCACCCGCTTCCCAATGATGCATGTAGCTGGTGGATGTTACGATACCTCCTGGGCACTTGGAGCATATTTTCCAGATTCTGCTCCGTCTCCCCCTGCCCTGCCCCCCAGAAGCTTCTGCTAGGCATGTGGAATGAGTGCAGGAGCCAGGTACATATTGAAAATCAGGCCTGTTCTGTTTGTGTGTGTGGGAATCCTGTAGACTCAGATTATAGGAGCAAAACAAAATAAAACCATTATCCCTGCATTGCAAAAGCTCTTTCCCCCCCAGCCCCCCCACCAATCCCTTCTGCTGGCTTTACCTTAAGCCCCCAAACAAGTTTTTGAATGCTTCCCAAACGTGCTTAAGCTTGGACTGAAGCAAGCATGCAGGGACTGAGTGATCTGCAACTGGTCTGCAGGTCACCAGTAACTCCTCTGATGGCAGCCTTGCTTTGTCTGAACGTGATGCGGAATGTGAGAGGCTGTGGTGGTAGAGGGGGACTATGGAATTACCCACAATTCCGCTTGTCCTGCCACTTTCCCCCTGGAGAAACCCGCTGTTCGCTGCTGAATGGGAGCAAACGTCGATTGAGTTTTCTCCGGATTGCTGTTTTCCCCGATTTAGCACCAAAGAGCAGGTTTTCTGGGGAAAGCAGTAGGGCAAAGGTGAAACCGCACGGACCTATGCCTCGAAAGTATGGGGGAGCGCTTGGAGCTTTGCTTTCAAGCGGGAGTATGGGGGAGCCCTGTCTTATGCTAGTGGGTCACTCCATGTCATTTCAACAAGATCACGTCACCCTCCATTTTATAACACTTCGAAGTTTCGTTAAGTATCTTGTGCCAAGGGTCTCAAGAGGGACAGACAACACAGATTTAACGAAACATCAAAGTGCTATAAAATTAAAACCATTTGAGATAGAGGGGGGGAATTCAAGGGGGTTTCTTTCAACCATAAGGGAAGGGTGTACACCAAGATTCATCAAAATCTGAGACGGAGAGTGACAAAACCCTTGTTTTTTGCATCATCATCAATAATAATAATAATAATAATAATAATAATAATAATAATAATAATTTATTTATAACCCACCCATCTGGTAGTTTGGTAGTTTCTCTTTGACATCTGGTAGGAGGGCATTCCACAGGGCCCTCCCACCAGATGCCACTACCGAGAAGGCCCTCTGCCTGGTTCCCTGTAACTTGGCTTCTCACAATGAGGGAACCGCCAGAAGGCCCACGGCGCTGGACCTCAGTGTCCGGGCTGAACGATGGGGGTGGAGACGCTCCTTCAGATATACTGGACTGAGGCCATTTAGGGCTTTAAAGGTCAGCACCAACACTTTGAATTGTGCTCAGAAATGTACTGGGAGCCAGTGTAGGTCTTTCAGGACTGGTGTTATATGGTCTTGGCTGCCGCCCCCAGTCACCAGTCTAGCTGCCGCATTCTGGATTAGTTGTAGTTTCCAGGTCACCTTCAAAGGTAGCCCCACGTAGAGCGCATTGCAGTAGTCCAAGCGAGAGATAATTAGACTGTCTGGCGAGACAGTCTGTGGGCAGGGAGGATCTCAGCCTGCGTACCAGATGGAGCTGATAAACAGCTGCCCTGGACACAGAATGGACCTGCGCCTCCATGGACAGCTGTGAGTCCAGAATGACTCCCAGGCTGCGCACTTGGTCCTTCGGGGGCACAGTTACCCCATTCAGGACCAGGCAGTCCTCCACACCCGCCCGCCTCCTGTCCCCCAAAAACAGTACTTCTGTCTTGTCAGGATTCAGCCTCAATCTGTTAGCCGCCATCCATCCTCCAACCGCCTCCAGCGTTAATTTGATGTGGAATGACCCTTGCGCCTCTCAACCCCAGGGATCCCTGATTAAGGGGTCTGTGGCTGAGACCCTGGCAAAGACCTGCCTGAGATACTGCAGGTCTGTATGTGATACCCTCTGTTGATGCTGCTTAAAAACTCTTGACGTTCTCCCTGGCTGAGAACATGCTCTATAAACGTCTTGCCCATTTTGCCGCTGGCCGGACCTGGAGTTTGCAAGAGGGATGCTTGGCGCATGTGAGCTCACTTTAAATTCCAAAAAGGTTGCCCCCAACTTGCTATTTGATCTTGGGAGTTTTGCCAGTGTTATCTCCCATAATCCACATCAGGGCTGAAGTTCCTAATCCCCCCATAGAAATTACACTTTGCGCAGCTTCATTTGGCGCTATAAACAGGATTATCCTTGAGGTTCATCAGAACGCCTGGCCCCCTCAAGGTGACGGGTTTTCTGTTGAGATGCCCTTCAATTTCTTTTTCGCTTTCCTTTGGTTATTTGGATTCCACGAAAACGAAGGAAATCAATGCCCTCCTCTGAGATCTGATAGTTGCTGCTTGGAGAGGATCAAAAGGCAGGAAAGGGGGATTTGAACCGTTCGAAGAGATTTTGTGTAGTGTGCCGCAAAGGCTAAATTAGTTTTAAGCTCTGAATGTGTGACCGAGAATAAGAGAATCGCTGGAGCTGTGTGTGCTCATTGCTAAAGAAAACACATTAATTGTGCATCTAGAGAAGCAGGGTCTCTGGCCCGTATAAATTATGCACTTTCAACAAATCCTGTCACTTGCTAGCCACATATCTCTGAATACCAGAAAGCCCATTTAACTTTGGAGATTTCTTCAGACGTTGCACAAATAAGAAGTCTGCATTTTCCATCGATAAGGACTAGAAACTTGATTTTTTAAAAAATTCAAGGTATTTTCAGGATGCTGAATTTTTTTTCTTACTGCATCTCCAGATCCCAACCCTTCAATTTCCATAGAATTAAGGGTGAACATAGAAAGCTCCATTAACACCTTTTCAGATCCCTGGTTTCTCTATTGTTCTCTATAGTTTCTACTTCCTTTGGCCTTGCAGGATTCCAGGTCAGGGACTAAGTCCTGTTCCTGAGGCATGGCAACTCCAAGGCGTTCACTATATAGCAAAACAAAAAGTAGGTCAATGCCCCAGGTGTGGTCCAGAATCACGACTCTAGTATGACGCGTGGGACTCATTCACACATGCATGCATGCAGATCGCTTGCTTCTTCTGTTTACCCAAGGGCTCAGCTGCTTGCTTGTGAATCAGTGGGAGATAGCTCAGTGAGCTAGAGTGCGGTGCTGATAACGCCAGGGTTGCAGGTTCGATTCCCCCTATGGGACAGCTGCAGATTCCTGCATTGCAGTGGGTTGGACTGGATGATCTTCAGGGTCCCTTCCAACTCTACAGTTCTGATTCTATGACTCCTACTAAGTACCAATTGCAGTGGAATAGCAGGAGCGATGCAACATTCGGTCTGCCGTGGTTGATCTTTGATGGCTCCTCCTCTCGTGTAAATCATCTCTCGGCGCCCAGCCATCAAGTGTGCCCAGGGTCTCTGTGGTTCTTTGTTGTTATTTGCTGATATTTAATTTTATTGTTCGCTATTAGATTCTAATGGATTGTTGAATTTTGCTTTATTTGATACAAGTTGTTTATTTTAAAGTTTTTGTGACTTTTTTGTATTGGATCAGATCGTAATTATTAACATTTGACATTTTATTATGTTTTTATATGTGTCGGAAGCCGCCCAGAGCGGCTGGGGCAACCCAGCCATAACCAGCCAGATGGGCAGGGTATAACTTAAAAAATAATGCAGTGGTACCTTGGTTTTCGAACGTAATCTGTTCTGGAAGACCGTTTGACTTACAAAATGTTCGAAAACCAAGGAACAAGGGGAAATCTGCAAACTCAGTGGAAGTCGTTTGACTTCTGAGGCGTGTTTGAAAATGGAAGCATTCCGGGTTTTCAGCGTTTGAAAACTGATATGTTCGACTTCCAAGACGTTCGAAAACCGAGGTACCACTGTATTATTATTACTACTACTACTACAGTCATACCTCAGGTTACATACGGTTCAAGTTACATACACTTCAGGTTACAGACTCCGCTAACCCAGAAATATTACCTCGGGTTAAGAACTTTACTTCAGGATGAGAACAGAAATCAGGCGGCAGCGGGAGGCCCCATTAGCTAAAGTGGTACCTCAGGTTAAGAACAGTTTCAGGTTAAGAATGCACCTCCGGAAAGAATTAAGTGTGTAACCAGAGGTACCACTGTACAGACGCTTCAGGTTGTGTTTTTTCAGGTTACTGACCCGCCAAAACCCGGAAGGGGTTACTTCTGGATTTCGGGTTCGCACATGCGCAGAAGCGCTAAATCGCACTTTGCGCAGAAGCACCGAATTGCAACCCACGCGTGCGCAGACGCGCCGGTGCGGGTTGCAAACGTGCCTTCCGCACGAATCCCGTTCACAACCCCAGCGTCCAGTGTACTACTATTTGCTCTCTCAAACGCTTGCACACATCTTTGCGCGATGGGCTCTCTTGCTGCTGAGTAACACACCCTGCTTTTGTGCTTCCTCCCCGGCCAGGATCGTGAGTGTGAAGGAGACCCGGCTGACCACCCTGGTAGCCAACTTCCTGGTGGGCCTCTCCCTGCTGCTCCTGCCTTTCCCGCTGCAGCTGATCCCAAAGCCCGTCCTCTACGGCCTGTTCCTCTACATCGCCCTGACCTCCATCGATGGGAACCAGCTCTTTGAGAGGGTCGCCCTCCTGCTGAAAGAGCAGGTAAGCGCACCGGGAGGGAGCACGGATTTTGCAAGCTGTGCAGGATAAGAAGTTGAGGCCCCGGCGGACCTGCAGGCCTCCGTTTCCTGAGGAAGCTCATAATCACAAGTTGATTGCCGCAACTTGAAAAACACGGCCGTTAAAGAGCCTCTGATTGCTTTTTATGATCTCCCTCTGCTCCTGCCACCACCGCTGCCGCCTCACGCCCTGTTTGTTGTCTTGGCTCCACTCCGGCAGCAAAAAACCCGACGGGCGAAATGCCGTCGGGACAGTTGCCAGCAAGAACATCCCAGTCATCCGGTCCGGGGGTGGAAACAGCAACTTTCACCTCCTGGCACCAGAAGCGGCCTTGGTCTTGCCCTCTGCTTGTGCAACGGCATAGTAGCCACTGTTTAGCCTTTTTGAAATAAAAGGGGCCCCTCCCACACTGCACGGTCGCAGCGGCAGGGGCGCCGTTTCCGCAGCGAGCGAGACCCTCTCCGCAGGGGCAGGGCGCCGACTCGGATTGAGTGGGCTCCCCCCCCCCCAAATGCTGAGCCAAAATCCAATATGAAATGGCTTTTAGCAAGGCTCTTGCTTGCAGTTGCATGTGGTTAGCCCCCAATAATCCCACCGTCTTGTGGAGGAAGGAGAGGTCAGGCCTAAGGCTGAGGTGTATTGACGTGGTTGACTGTTTCAGGTGGAACGTTTTTCTTGCAAATGTGTCAGCTGGGGAGCTTTCCAAAATGCTTCCCTGCACCACCAATGCACATGTGTATGCTCTGTGCAGAAAAAATATTATTATTATTATTATTATTATTATTATTATTATTATTATTATGAACCTACCCAGACTCTATGTTCATCCTCTGAGTCCCTTCTTCATGTGCCTCCTCCACGAGAGGTCCAGGGGGTGACATCACAAGAACGGGGCCTTTTCTGCAGTGGCTCTCCATCATGCGATGCTCTCCCCAGAGAGGCTTGCCTGCCACCTTCATTATACACCATTAGTTGCCAGGTGAAAACGTTCCTCTTTAACCAGCCCTTTGGTTAATTGACATCCAATGGCCTTTTAATATGTGTATGGGAGTGGTGATTATTGGGTTGTTTTCATTTTTATTTTGATTATGTGTTTTGTGGTTTTATATTGTGATTTGATCCTGTGAACTGCCCTGAGACCAGAGCCAGTGTGGTGTAGTGGTTAAGAGCGGTAGTCTCGTAATCTGGTGAACCGGGTTCGCGTCTCCGCTCCTCCACATGCAGCTGCTGGGTGACCTTGGGCCAGTCACACTTCTCTGAAGTCTCTCAGCCCCACTCACCTCATAGAGTGTTTGTTGTGGGGGAGGAAGGGAAAGGAGAATGTTAGCCGCTTTGAGACTCCTTAAAGGGAGTGAAAGGCAGGATATCAAATCCAAACTCTTCTTCTTCTTCCGGGTATAGGGCTGTCTAACAACAACAACAACAACTTTATTAAACTTATTAGGCGCTTGAAGCAACTTGGAACATCAAATAAATAGCACATACATTAAAACCAACATAAAACGAAGCGGAGAAAAACCCAAAGCACATTTGTGTTTTTAAAAGGCAGGATCAAAACGTCCCACCCGCTGAAGGAGGCCGCAGATCATTACCCTTCAGCCTGGCAGTCCATCTGCAGCTAGGGGATTTTTAGCTTTCGTCTCCCCTTCTCCTTTCTGCTTCCTAACGCAGGAAGGTTAACCAGTGCCCTGTTTGTGTTCGCCTGAGGCTCTTTTTGTGCCGCACAATTTCTGTGCTTCTGATTGCAACCTTTGGCACTGGGTCGTGTACCGCTCCCTCCCAGCAGAAACAGAAGGGTGCTTGTACGGTACAGCCGTGAGCTAGGGGCACAGCGATGCGGGTGTCACAGACCTCCTGGGTTTGGGCCTCCCGAACTCCTAATGGTTCCACGCCCTCTTGAAATTCCTCTTCCATGTCCCCTCCAGCCTTCCTTGATGGTGATTGTTGACCGCAGGACTCGTGCCTGCATTTCGCTGTCCTCGGAGTTGACTTCCCATGTTGGGCTGGTGTCCAAAGCGTCCCTGCCACAGGAAAAGACAGGCCCAGCATGCTTTGGGGGGGGCATTGAAAAATCCACAGGCAGTGCCCTGATCAGAAGGCGCTCGGTAGCATGAAAGGAAGCAGCTGGAGATCAGGAAGCTTTTATCTGCTTCCACAGCAGAGGCGCCCGCAGGACCAGGCTGGGCAGAACATCTCAAACAGCTGGTGATTTATTCCTAACACATGGAAGCCCAGCTGTGGCTTGGGAGCAATGCTCCGGCCAGGCCAAGCCACCCTCTCGTTCCCTGCTTGATGCAAAGGGCTGTTTGCCAGCAGAAGAGGAGACGATCGCAGCATCTATTTCCATTCGCCTGCCTTTGTTCTAAGCCATGGGTAGGCAAACTAAGGCACGAGGGTCGGATCCGGCCCAATCACCTTCTCAGTCCGGCCCGCGGACGGTCCAGGAATCAGCGTGTTTCCACATGAGTAGAATGCGTCCTTTTATTTAAAATGCACCTCTGGGTTATTTGAGGGGCATAGGAATTCGTTCTTTTTTCTTCTTCCAAAATATAGTCCATCCCCCCCCCCCAAGGTCTGAGGGACAGTGGACCAGCCCCCTGCTGAAAAAGTTTGCTGACCCCTGTTCTAAGCCATCCCTGCAGGCCGTTTCAACTGGGAGATCGTCTGGACTTCTTTCCTCTGATCCCACCCCACTCACCATTCCCCCTCCCCTTCCTCCCTTCTTCTTCCTTCCTTCCTTCCTTCCTTCCTTCCTTCCTTCCTTCCTTCCTTTTGCTTTCTCCTTAACTGTTTAAACCAATTCATGAACCAAGAACCTGTACACTGACCACTAATAATGAAACATATGTTGCAGATATTTTTCCACATTTACAGTGGTACCTCGGGTTACGAACTTAATCCATTCTGGAGGTCAGTTCTTAACCCGAAACCGTTCTTAACCTGAGGCGCACTTTCACCGCCGCCGCACTGCCACCACACAATTTCCGTTCTCATCCTGGGACAAAGTTCACAACCCGGAGCAACTACTTCCGGGTTAGAGGCGTTTGTACCCCGAAGCGTTTGTAACCCGAGGTATCACTGTATCATGCTATTTTTGTGAAATACAAATGGCATGAGAAAACTTTGTCTACTTGCTTGCATAACGTTATTCCTGTTTATAAAACCCAATAAAAAAAATATTATTTTTTTATGGCACAGCCAGAAAATCCCCTCACAGATTTTCTCCTGGAAGCAGCTCCTCTGATGAGGGACAGGGTGGGGTGGGGTGGAGAGTGCGGCAGCCTCAGTTTCTCACTAACACCCTTGTCGTTTCCAGACGGCCTACCCTCCGACGCATTACATCCGCCGGGTGCCCCAGAGGAAGATCCACTACTTCACGGGTCTGCAGGTCCTCCAGCTCCTCATCCTTTGTGGATTTGGGATGTCTCCCCTGCCCTACATGAAGATGATCTTCCCCCTCATCATGATCGGAATGGTCCCTATCAGGTATGCTCTGGGGATGTGCTCCTTGCCCAAGAGGGCTTTGGGCTTGGATGGTACCTCTTTTATCCTGCCGGTAGTGAAGTGCAGTGGTTAGAACAGTGATGGGCAAACTAGCTGTTTTTGGACTACAACTTCCATCGTCCCTAGCTAAGAGGACCAGTGGTCAGGGATGATGGGAATTGTAGTCCCAAAACAGCTGGAGGGCCGGGTTTGGCCATCACTGGGTTAGAAAGTCAGGCTACAAGAGCCAGGCGCAACCAGGGTTGAAATGCGTGCTCAGCTGTGAAATGCGCTTTGGGGGGCAGGCAGGACGGTAGACCAGCTGCTACCTCTTTCAGCCTGACCTGCTTTGCAGAGGAGCAAAATGGAAGCGGGGCAGGGAAGCATGTAAACAACCCTACGCTCATTCGAGGAAAGTGGGATGTAAATATTTAGCTGGCATTGGTCTGTCTCGGGAGACAACAGAGGAGTGCGCCTGCTGTGACATGTTTTGTTGCAGCCGGGGCAGGTGAAGGCATCTGGTTGTGCTGCTGCAGATGCACCATGACTTTTCTGCTCTCTGCGCTCCTCCCAGCAGTCATTCCTCCTCTGCTCAGTGCTGCGGATGCACAACTTGACTATCTGCCTCCAGGCACTGCGGTCGTCTGCAAGGGATTCCCACACGGCGGGTTGATGTTGCAGACATCTTTGTAACACAGAGCTGGTCTGCCAACAGGCCTGGTGCCAGAAGCCACAGAGATCACCTTGGAGAAAATAACAATAACAACAACAACAAAAACAACAACAACAACAACAACAATAATTTTTTATTATTTATACCCCGCCCATCTGGCTGGGTTTCCCCAGCCACTCTGGGCGGCTTCCAACTGAATATTAAAAACAATACAGCGCCAGACATTAAAAACTTCCCAAAACAGGGTTGCCTTCAGGTGTCTTTCAAAAGTAAAATAGTTGTTTATTGCCTTGACATCTGCTGGGAGGGCGTTCCACAGGGCAGGCGCCACCACCAAGAAGGCCCTCTGTCTGGTTCCCTGTGACCTCGCTTCTTGCAGCGAGGGAACCGCCAGAAGGCCCTCGGAGCTGGACCTCAGGGTCCGGGCTGAACTATGGGGGTGGAGACGCTCCTTCAGGTATACTGGCCTGAGGCCATTTAGGGCTTTAAAGGTCAGCTCGGAATTGTGCTTGGAAACATACTGGGAGCCAATGCAGATCTTTCAGGACCAGTGTTATGTGGTCTCGGCGGCCACTCCCAATCACCAGCCTAGCTGCTGCGTTCTCGATTAATTGCAGTTTCCGAGTCACCTTCAAAGGTAGCCCCACATAGAGCGCATTGCAGTAGTCCAAGCGGGAGATAACCAGAGCATGCACCACTCTGGCAAGACAGTCTGTGGGCAGGGAGGATCTCAGCTGGCGTACCAGATGGAGCTGGGTGACAGCCGCCCTGGATACAGAATTGACCTGCGCCTACATGGACAGCTGTGATGATGATGATGATGATGATGATGATGATGATGATTGCTATTATTATGTATCCTGCATGTCTCGTTGCAAATTATCCTGGGGTCTTTCTGCATGCACAGCAGATTCTCTTTCCCGGGTCATAAGCGAAAGACGGCAGCTCAGAGATGGAGCATTTGCTTTCCACGCAGAAAAGTCCGGGGTTCGACTCCCCAGGTAGCTCTGGGATAGATTCCCTGCCCTGAATTCACAGAGAGTCCCTGCCAGCCAGTGTAGGAGGTGCTGAGCTCGCTGGACCACTGGTGTGGCTCAGCGCAAGACGCTTTCCTGTGTCCTTGCAGTGCTCTAGGTGCAGAGCCCGAAAGAGCCACGCGGAAAGTCTTCCGCTTAGGGCAGAATCTAACGGTGTCCCCCTTCTTCCACCCAGGTATAACTTGCTCCCAAGGATCATTGAAGCGAAATACTTGGACGCAATGGATGCTGAGCACTAGGGGAAGACGCAGCCTTGTTTCCCTTGCATCAGCCAGCGGGCTTCTATCTTTTTCAAACAGAAAGGAAGCTGACATCTGGCTGGGCGACTCGCCGGACCTTTGGTTTGGTCCCCGAACCTCTCGTGACTTGATTTTTGTACTCCTGCACAACTGACTACCCAAAGGCATGTTGCTAGAGACCAACCAAGTGCCCAGATTTCAGGGGTGGGGGGTTTGGGGTGGGGTGGGGTGGGGGAACCAGCGCTCTTTGAAGCTGGAGCGGCAAGTGTGCTTTACGGAAACCCCAAAGACAAAAGTTTGGCAATGCGTCTCCCCGCTTCTTTGTTTAAGGGAAGGACAGCGCCGTTTTTATAGACATTTTTGACACACACACACACACACACACACACAAAAACACACACCCCCTGTACTGTGCTGCTCTGCAAGAGGAACAGGAGGGCGCCCCTTTTTAACCTGACAGAATTACAGTGTCCTCTGGGCAGTTTCCTCTGCTTCTGAATACAACCTCTCATGCCAGGAGCCCTGGAGATCAGTGGGTGGCTGATTCGGTCAAGAGCCACCAGAAGACCAACGTGGAGCAGACCCGGGACAGATTTTTGCTCCAATCCTGTATCATTTTCTGTCTTGGGGCATCTGCATTGACGCAGAGGCAGCTCCCTGCTTTCGAGCGGAAACCCAGAGGCGGATGCGAATTAGCCAAACCCTCTTGCAGACGGTCCCGACTTGGAACAGCAGATTTGCACGATGGCGACTGAACCAGGCACTGAAACATTTGGCAGAATCCCTCTTCCCTTCCCCTGTGTGTACAGTACTACTTATGTGTACATATATACATAGCTAATCTAGATTTGTGTATATATTTTGCATATAAATGTCCTGGGTAATTGATGCCTGTCGTCCCCCCCCCTTTCCCACCAGAGAGTGAAAGGGTTCTTGTGCATTCAGTGTTAACATGTACTGTATCTTGCCATCAACTTAAATTCTCTCCTCCTCCCTCTTCTGTTCTCCTTCGCACTCTTCTCTTTCCCACCTCTCCTCCGTTTAAATCCTAGCCCTTTGGCTCCCATCGGTTTTGATTTGCTCTTGGCGTTTAATTTTAACGTACAGTACATAGTGAACATTGGGTCCTGGGCAGGGTCTCATTCCAGGTTAGGGTTTGTCTCGTTCCCCCCACACACACCCCCAAAGGCTGTGTTTCTGCTGCTTGTCTCTGCCCTGTTCCAATTTTGTAGCTAACCTCCTCCTTCCCCCCTGCAAAACATGACATTATATTTCTGGAAAATCCGAATGCTCCCGATGTCTGCTTTATACACTGCGGGTCCTAATTATAATTTGTGTGTGCGTGTTCTGTGTTCCAGCCTGTTGGTCCCGCCTCCTTTTTATTTTAAGTACTGCAAAAAAAGAAAGAATCAAAATCCATATTGTATTAGGCATATGTGTCAAACTCCCCTGTTATCTACATTTCTCAATATTCCTCTTCCGTGCAAGGTAAGATTTTTTAAAAAATTCTTTTTGCAAGAAAGAGAGCTAAAGACTTTGCAGAAGGCTAGATGTGGCGTACAGTGGCAGGGTTGTTCCTGAACCCAAGCCGCTGGTTGGAGAGGCTTGATGTCTGTAGATAGTTCGATAGTTCAGAGTCAAGGATGTTCCCAGCTTGGTCTGCATAAACAGCAGGTGAGGTATAGATACTGTTTTATGTTTCAGTGGTTTATCATCTCTCTCTCTCCTTACATGTAGAAAAGCAGATGTCAGGGAGACGGATTCTCCCCTCCTTTTCTACCTAACATGGAAATCCTCTGAGTAATATAGCATTTCCCCCCTTCTTGACCCAGGAACATTGTTCAGATCCCAATGGACAAGCACACATGTGTGTAATTCACACTTGTTGCAGCCCAGTGCAGTAGACCAGTTCTAAGTTAGCTAGACGTGGGGAGCTGTTGTTGTTGTTGTTTTAACAAGTCCTGAGCATCGCTTTCTGCAGTGAGAACGATGACCAAATAAAAGAACCGCATCTGGAAATTCAGAGAGGTTGTCCCTTTGGCCAACTGGGTGCTCCCCGGATTATTCGGACTACAACTCCCAACTGCGCTGGCTGGGGCTGATGGGAGTTGAAGTCCAAAACGTCTTGAGGGCACCCGGTTGGCCAAGGCTGCATAGGATGGCCACCTTTGCGGCCAAAGGACACAGTCCACCTTTGAACAAGTGCAAAGGGGCTTTTCGCCTTTGCCGGTGACATATTCTCATGCTGAGCTTTCCAAAAGCATAAAAATATATCTCTGGAGTTGCTCGTTTGGCCTGAATTAATCCAGCTTAGCATCTTGGCTCTGCAAAGCCCTACCAGGCCTGGTCTGCAAAGTCCTGTCCGAAATGATGCAGTTTGCGATGCAAGCTGCTTAATCACAGGGAATAATTACGGACACACCACATAGTTGGTCATGGGTGGGAACCTTAAGATAGTCCACCTATGTATGTATGTATGTATGTATAATGCAAGAAGCCAGATTTATTGTTCCATAGGAGGTTCACAAACAACACTCTGCTCTCTCTGGTTTTATTTTTAACTAAGAACTCTCCTCTGCACTCAAGCTCCCACTGCCTTGAATTCCTCTGCTAAGGCTGGTAGGACATGTAGCCATATTTTGCAGAGGCTGCTCTTAACTCATTTCCAGGGTTGACACCGGTGTTCCTGCGCTGAGAAAATTTGGGAGCCATCTTTGGAGGAGATTTGACTCCAGAAGGCCAAGGGGAGTTGTGTGTGGAGTAGCTGGATTTTGTTTTGTTTTTTAGCATGTAAACAGATTTTAAAACTCAAGACTGCTGCCAAAAATGGCAGCCTCTTGCCCCACCACAAGAGGTGGTAAAGCATGTCATAAGTTCATTATTGCGTGTTACAGGGCCGGGGCAAGGGAGCATAGCTAGATGTGAGGCTGCCATGTTTAGCAGGGTCTGTGGTCCTGCCCAAATGCATCTCTCTGACGGAGCCTGTCGCCCAACGTAATAGAACCGCACATTAGTCGTGCAATGGATATGAAACCTGCCTGTGAGTACAGAGAGTTTATTTACAAAGGCCAGTTTTTCAGTTCTACAGGGAAGCAAAGCAGGGTAAAAGCTCTCCTCTTCATTAATATTTTTTTTAAAAAGCCAAATCGCTAGCGCGTGGCACACGTGGTCTGTGGCTGGCTGTGGAGGTTGCTGCAGATAATAGAAACACTTAAATATATCCGTGCACACAACCCAAGTTTCTTATCTTGCAGCTTACGATAAGTGGATGTGCAGGGTTTAACGCAGACTGGGCAAATGCAAACAGAGAGTAACTTCAAGGAATGCAGATCTCATTTGCCGACATGAGCATCCCTGATGTTCTCATGTGAACTTTAAAAAATAATAATTTTGGTTTCAGCTTCTGTGCAGCTTCTCTGTGCACTTCCCACCCGTGGTCCTCAGGAAATACTCTGTGCACTGCGTGGGGACAGAGTCCTCTGAGGTTTCTAGATCTATATGCCCAGGAGTAGCATAGGGATAGCCTGTATGCCGTGTGAAATAGGCAGAGCTTGTTGAGATTTAACAGCAAGCAGTGTGCTTAGATACCTTTGTGAAAATGGTCCTCTCTTGCCCAGGACTGCTCCTGCTTTTAAGATTTAATTGCACAGTGCCCACCCACCCACCCACACACAGTGGCACACATTTCATAGTCTTTTTCCAGTTATTACCCAGAGTTTCAGAGCTTGCAAATCTGAGCGGCTTAGCACATTTTAAGGCCAGTAACCTTCTACCCCCTAGTCTTGGTCTTGTACTTGAACTGGTAGCAGACCAGAAACCGAGCTGTCTCAGAACATGTCTTACTTCAGATGGTTTTCCCCGACTGCCCGTCCCTCATCTTTCCCTCCTTTCCTGCTGCAAACGGTGTTGGTTTTGGGGTTTTTTTTCCCATTTTATTGTTCTATTTTCTTTTTCTTGTTTCTACTGACCTCCGCTTGGGTTACCAGGAAACAGACTTAGCGAAGGAAGAGTGTCTGTCGTAGACAGAACAAATTCTGCACTTTAATAACCACTGCGAAGGTTTTAAGATGGTTAGAATGTACATACCAAATGCTTTTATTATAAGCTCTGTAGAGAAGATGACTTTTTTTAAAATTTTAACTTCATTTTCTTTCTTTGCATGAATCTTGCCAAAGAAACGGGTGCGAGGAAGATATCTCTGTATGTGTTCCGCTCGTCGGGAGATACTGTGAATGCCTTTTGTGATTATGGGGTGCTTTCACCTCCCTTAACGCAAGCAGAGTTTGCAAAAAAAGAGGAGTGTTGTTAGGCCAAATTTGTCTTGATGCCATAAACTCCCCTTAAACTTTCCTCCTGAACTTGCTCCAAGCAAAATTGAGATACCACCCCCTGGAAAATTATCAAAAAAGCTAAATCTGGAGACCCAATAGGGGACGGTTTTGTGAATCGTTCCTTCCTGTCTCAAGGACTGGGGAGGGATACACAATCTTTCCCACCCCCCAAATTCTCTTTTCTTGTTTTCTGCTGATCCATACATGCTCATCATGAGTACCACGAATGGCTTAACGGTTGTGGGCTGATCCATTTTCAACAGTCTTCTTTTCTGAAAATTAAAAATTTGATTTCCCAGGAAGTGACTTTCAGAGGGGGAATTATTAGGGGACAGGGAAATGGTCACATCTGATTGTGTGACTTGAGTCCCAGGTGTTAGCCATGATGAGACAAGACATCTCTGGTGGAAAATTGGTGATGGGCCCATCCTTTTAAACAACCCGGAGACAATGTCTGCAGAAAAACCTGTTAACGCTTCCCTTTAAAGATCCATAAATAGTTCACCTGGCAAGTAAGAGGGGCTTTGTGCCAGCTAACTTGAGGCGAGCCGTGAGTGGTGTTTCGTAGCAGTAGACTCTGATATTGGCCAACCGAGACTCACCACCAAATCGGTTTCATGTTAGCTCCTCTTTCGAAACTGACCCAACCTCTAAATTCCTTTGTCTCCATATCTGCCTCGAATTCTATTCTCATCCCCGCTGTTGTCTGGAAACACACCAATTGGCAAGTCCGCCCACCTGTGTACCTTCAGCCTTCTTGTTGTCTTCTGATGGTTCCTCCTCATCCGTCTTGCAGCGAAAGGACCGTCACGTGTGGGGTTGCATGTGTCTCTGCACAAGCCATTTTGAGGGGAGTTATCCCCCTCCCCAAAGTTTGCTATGCACTTGTCCTCTGCTGCATCGTTCCTCTTCCCCACCCCCACCCCCGCAAGACCCTGATTTCCTTGCATTCCCACTTCTAGCTATTTTTAAAGCCAACGTTGGAGGCAGCAGCCCCTGTTCTGGTGCAGACATGCTTGTGCTCTCAAGAGTTCAGTGCTGCTGATTTTAATTCATTTGATGGTGCATCGGCCCAAAGATTTCCCTGGGGACCAGGTCCACATACCTGATCCCCAGAGGATGTGGCTACCTGGCCCTGAGCTGGCATTGGCCACCAGCCCTCCCAGGCGAAACCACAGCAAAAGATCATTGGGTGCTGTGCAGAAACTGGTCTTGGCATCTCTGGGGTGCTAGCAAGAGAGCCTCAGGTGGGCATCTTGAGATAAAAGCATGACTGCCCAGAAAATAGATATATAAAGGGTTTGAGGAATCACCTTGGCCAGCAGTGGAGTCCTGCACATGCTCCTGGACTACAGTTACCATCATCCACCCTGACTGCTGGCACAATCTCTAGAGGGCCACAGGCTCCCCATCCCTCACCTTGGTGCTCAGCCTACTGTGAATCAGGTGTTCAATTCTTCAGCTCCACCTTTTAGTTTATATTTTGGCAGGAACCTTTTTAAATTCCTCAGTCAGTCACTGTTTTATTATGGCCTGGTAGGCTCTGCTGTATAGCTGACCAGGGTTTTAAGCCAGTATTTGAATGTATGCAGTTGTTAGGCATTTTCTTCATTGCTCCTTTTTAAAAATTTGAGCAGCTCTGCAAGCCCCTATCCCGGACTTGCATCCGATTTGTTCCCTGCACCTGTAGCTGCTCTGTTTAGAGGAAATGTGTGCTTTCAGAAGCAGTGGCATATGCGCATTTGAATTATTGATTTCTACCAGCTCTCACCCCCGCCGCCTTGCCGCTTTCCCATCGCGGAACGGTTTTTGAATTCGTGAGCTTTTGTTCATCAAAGGGAAATTTGGCAAAAACAGCCACAGCACACACTTCACTGATCTGCTCCCAGATTTAAAGTGCTAAGATCCCACGCCAGTGCTTGATATTTCCCCCTGCAAACCAACATGGTTTTGAACCTTCTCGCCGAAAAAGTCTGCTTCCACTGACTTATCTGTGTGTCCGCTTTTAAATTGATAACGGTGATTCACGTGTGTGCAAAATATTATAGAGCTGGAACGTGGCACTGCGATCCATATCCCTGCTGGGCGGATCCAGCAGAGATTAACTGTTCCACAGCCTTTGTCACTCACTTCCTTCCTGTACCCTTTTCTCTAGCAACCGCTAAACACCTGCGATTCATTCGGCCGCCATTTTCTGAATGTACCCATTGCGATCCGATTGCATGCGCACAGCGACCGTTACTGACCAATGCTCAGGTTCCTGACGATGCTACATCTCTTGGCCACATGACAGCACCCAACATTCTGGATATTCGCCAGGGTTGGGGTGTCAGGGTGCAACATAACTGAGGACATCATATCCGCTTGTAGTTGCTCCATTGCACAGGAAACAGTTGCATGAAACATCTCAGAGCATATCCTTTGTGCATGTCTGGGCTCAAATGAAATGGGGATGGGCGACGTTCATTTTCCACAGCCCCCCCTACCTTTGTTAGACACATGGGTTAATGTACAGAACCCAAGACAGGATTTGGGGGTATTTCGATATTCCTTACTTCACATTTTTCTTGAGCCAGGAGTCCTGCAAACCTTGCGCCCTGCTGATGGGCCATCTAAGTGGAGATATTGTGCATAGACAATCTGAAACACAACTGGGAGATTTGGTTTGCCTTGCCCTTATTTTGTCCCCCTGCCCCCCATTCTCTGACTTGGAATGTAGCCGGTTCATGTTAACTGCTGTACTTTGTAGCAAAAAGGGGAGGGGGGTTCCTTACCAAGTGGCCTGGAGGTTGGTTCTAAATGCTTATTTTTTAAAGTGACCAAATGCAAGGGTTTTGAATATAGAATGCGAGAGAGAAGAGCCTATGTTTTATTTTGCACTCGCTCTGTTGGGATTGCAATGCATGCCTCTTAGCTAGTGTTGATGACTTCTTTTCTTTTCTGTTAATGGTTTTCTTTTGATAAAAGAATTGCTTCTTGGAAACAACAGAAATTCCTTTATTTGTATAAGGAACTTGGTTGTATTTTAATAAAATAATAATAAAGAAATCTCTATTTCTACTCTGTGTCTAAAGGCTCTCCTTCCTATAGTTAATTTTTTTGTGTGTGTTAGGGTCCCCCACACCTAGGTAAACATTGAGCATTGAAATCCTCCCCTTAATTGATGGCTGATGAGACTTCAGGTGCCATATATGAAAATCACAGGGGCATTTTCAAGTGTATCAATTGCTACATAGGGGCATCCCCTCCTATATCAGATAAAAGACATCAGTAGCATTGTTTTCCTACTATGCTTTTACCACAATCTGTTCATTTAATGTGGGAGAAGCCACTCTCTCAATCCTGACATGGTTGGTGATCATCCTTATAAGCCTTCCTTAACTGGCCACCCTCCAGATGATGTTGAGTTACAACTTCCATCCTGCCTTTCCATTGGAAAAGATTCAGGTGAGGGCAACCCAAATAATCAAGGGGGTGGGACTTTTGAGTTGAGAGGAAAGATGAGGAAGAGGCAACAGGATAGAAGTTTATAAAATGATGGAGAAAGTGTACAAAGAAAGGTTTTTTATCCCTCTCTTGTAGGACCAGAACTCATAGAATCTTAAGAGTTGGAAGGGACCCTGAGGGTCATCTAGTCCAACCCCCTGCAATGCAGGAATCTCAGCTAAAGCATTCATGGCAGATGGCCATCCAACTCAGACATCCAATGAAGCCCAATGTTGGAATAATAATAATAAATTATTATTTATATGCCGCCCATCTGATTGGGTTTCCCCGGCCACTCTGGGCGGTTTCCAGCAAAAAATAAAAACTGCCAAGCATTAAAAACTTCCCAATGCAGGGTTGACTTCAGATGTCTTCTAGAAGTCAGATAGTTATTTATTTCCTTTACACCTGATGGGAGGGTGTTCCACAGGGCAGGGGCCACTACCGATAAGGCCCTCTGCCTGGTTCCCTGTAACCTCACTTCTTGCAGTGAAGGATCCACCAGAACAGGGGTCCGCAAACTTTTTCAGCAGGGGGCCGGTCCACTGTCCCTCAGGCCTTGTGGTGGGCCGGACTATATTTTTTGGGGGAAATGAATGAATTCCTAGGCCCCACAAATAACCCAGAGATGCATTTTAAATAAAAGGACACATTCTACTCGTGTAAAAACATGCTGATTCCCGGACTGTCGGATTTAGAAGGTGATTGAGCTGGATTCGGCCCCCGGGCCTTAGTTTGCCTACCCATGCACCAGAAGGCCCTTGGAGCTGGACCTCAGTGTCTGGGCTGAGTGATGGGGGTGGAGACTCTCCTTCAGACCAATGAGGACTGAGCTAGTTTAGTGGCCACAGGATGCTGGCTCCCTCAGAGTGGAAGGAAAGTTGGGAAACGGAAGTCCCCATAGATGTCACTCCCTCTGCCACCGTTGATGCTTTAAATAACACCACACTGGACTGTGAAAGTCCAGTTATAGTCATTATTAAAATGGAAGGGTGGGGGTTGTTTGGAGAGAATGCAGTCATCCGCTAAACGAGAGGAGAGACTCTAGAATGGTTTTCGCTCAGACTGATGAATCAGCCCAATAATCCAATCAAACAGGCCCTTTTTTGGAGGGTTGCCAGGAAATCAATACCTTGAATTCCAAAACCCAGATTGTCGCTACCAAATTGATTCCCTCCCCCCCCATTTTCCCTGCATACGTAAACAAATGCAGAGAAACTCAAATTTACCTTGGCTTGTGAGGCTAGAATGAGAGGGTTTCAAAAGTAGGAGAAGCTCTTGAGTTTGTATGTTTGGCCTGGAAATGAGGAGATTGAGGGGAGATGTGATAGCCGTATTCAAATACCTAAAGGGCTGCCGCATGGAAGAAGGAATAATAATAATAATAATAATAATAATAATAATAATAATAATAATAATTTGTACCCCGCCCATCTGGCTGGGTTTCCCCAGCCACTCTGGGCAGCTTCTAACAAAGATTAAAAATACATTAAAATGTCACACATTAAAAACTTCCCTAAACAAGCTTGTTTTCTCCTGCTCTGGATGGTAGGACTCGAACCCATGGCTTCAAGTTACAAGAAAGGAGATTCCAACTAAACATACACAAAAACTTTCTTATAATAGGAGTCATTTGACAGTGGAACGGTCCCCTTTGGGTGGATGTGGACTCTCCTTCCTCAGACTTCTTAAGTAGAGGTTTGACAGCCCTCCGTCACTGATACTTTAGCTGAGATTCCTGCATTTCAGGGGGTTGGACTAGATGACCCTCGGGTCCCTTCCAACTCTACAATTCTAAGAGCTTGAGACCACAGAAAAGGTAACAGAGCTCAGGGTGTATCGGGAAAGGAAAGAGTTGCTGTTGCAGCAGGCTCACTAATCGAGATGGAACTGGGGAGTAGCGAGCAAATAATAATCTTTTCCAAACTGAAGGGAGGATGAACGCTAGGCACACAGAAACATTTCACCCTCAACTTGCCCGATTTGTTGAGAGAAGCTGCCATCTACAGTTTACGGAGGAGAAAACAAAAGGCCTTTCTAATGAGTACTAAACCTGGTTTCTGTTTCCTGGGAGGGTTGCCAACTTTTCTCTGCCCTCACCGCAATGCCTCTGCCTGCAAGAATTAAGCAGGTGACGTTACCTGGAGGTAACATGTTGGGGGAAGCTTCACCTGTTAGGTTGCAGTGTATTAAAGGTAAAGGGACCCCTGACCATTAGGTCCAGTTGTGACCGACTCTGGGGTTGCGGTGCTCGTCTCGCTTTATTGGCCGAGGGAGCCGGCGTACAGCTTCCGGGTCACGTGGCCAGCATGACTAAGCCGCTTCTGGCGAACCAGAGCAGCGCACAGAAACACCGTTTACCTTCCCACCGGAGTGGTACCTATTTATCTACTTGCACTTTGATGTGCTTTCGAACTGCTAGGTTGGCAGGAGCAGGGACGGAGCAACGGGAGCTCACCCTGTCACGGGGAATTGAACCGCTGACCTTCTGATCGGCAAGCCCTAGGCTCTGTGGTTTAACCCACAGCGCCACCTGCGTGTATTACACCTGCAGTGTATTAGACCGCACTTAAAGACAGAGGAACAACTTGGCAATGTAAATGGATTCGGCATGAATGAAGATGTGTGCTTTGAACAGCTCCAGAACTTGCAGCAAGCTTCAAGTATGTGTGAATGCATGCATATATATATTTATATCTATATACCTCTATCTCTATCTATCTATCTATCTATCTATCTATCTATATATATCTTCTTTGGCGATCACTCGTAGCCGAGTAAGATTGTCTTCCATAAACACGGGTTTAACAATGAGTCCATAAGTGGCTGTGGAGGCCAATTCTGGATCCACACGTCCTTCCACAGTGGGGACATTGGTTTCTGTGTGAGGGTTGATCACGGTGTGGATTTGCCAAGCGTGCCTTCCTCTTAGCATGTTTCTCCCTTGCGTCCTGAGTTCGAGGATCTTCAAAGCCCATGACACCTTTGGTAAAGGCTGTTCTCCAACTGGAGCGCTCGCAGGCCAGTGTTTCCCATTTGTCAGTGTTTATACTGTGGGTTAAACCACAGAGCCTAGGACTTGCCGATCAGAAGGTTGGTTCGTATCCCCACGACTAAATGACTAAACAACAACAAACAACGTTTCCAAGCACAATTCAAAGTGTTGGTTGTTGTTTAGTCATTTAGTCGTGTCCGCCTCTTCGTGACCCCATGGCGAAGCGACCAGCATGAGTTTGACCAAACTGCGGGAGGCAGTGGAAGACAGGAGTGCCTGGCGTGCTCTGGTCCATGGAGTCACAAAGAGTCGGACACAACTAAATGACTAAACAACAACAAATTCTTTGAAGGAGAACTACCTGAAAATGATTCACAGATTGTATTTAACTCCAAGGTGGCTTGCTAAGATGTACAAGACAGAATCAGATACGTGTAGGAGTTGTAAAAAATAGGATGGAACGTTCTGTCATATGTGATGGACATGTAAAAGGGTAAAAGAGTAATGGGAAATGATCTATAATGAATTGAAAGAAATGATTAAAAGTACTTTCCCAAAAAATTCCAGAGTTCTTTCTGTCAGCAATAATTCAGACTGAAATCCCCAGGTCTCAGAAAAGGTTATTTCTGGTCGCGCTGGTTGATGATTATGGTCGCGCTGGTTGATGATCTCCGGCGGGCTAGGGACAAAGGTGAGAGCTGTTTCCTAGTTCTGCTGGATCTCTCAGCGGCCTTTGACACCATCGACCATAACATCCTTCTGGACCGTCTAGAGGGACTGGGAGCTGGGGGCACTGTCATACAGTGGTTCTGCTCCTTCCTCCTGGGCCGTGTCCAGAAAGTGGTGGGGGGGGGGATGAGTGTTCAGACCCCTGGGCTCTCACTTGTGGGGTGCCTCAGGGTTCTGTCCTCGCCCCCATGCTTTTTAATATCTATATGAAGCCGCTGGGAGAGATCATCAGGGGGTTTGGACTGGGTGTTCATCAGTATGCAGATGACACCCAGCTCTACCTCTCCTTTAAATCAGAACCAGTGAAGGCGGTGAAGGTCCTGTGTGAGTGCCTGGAGGCGGTTGGAGGATGGATGGCGGCGAACAGATTGAGGTTGAATCCTGACAAGACAGAAGTACTGTTTTTGGGGGACAGGGAGCGGGTTGGTGTGGGGGATTCCCTGGTCTTGAATGGGGTAACTGTGCCCCTGAAGGACCAGGTGCGCAGCCTGGGAGTCATTTTGGACTCACAGCTGTCCATGGAGGCGCAGGTTAACTCTGTGTCCAGGGCAGCTGTCTACCAGCTCCACCTGGTACGCAGGCTAAGACCCTACCTGCCCGCGAACTGTCTCGCCAGAGTGGTGCATGCTCTAGTTATCTCACGCTTGGACTACTGCAACGCGCTCTACGTGGGGCTACCTTTGAAGGTGACCCGGAAACTGCAATTAATCCAGAATGCGGCAGCTAGACTGGTGACTGGGAGTGGCCGCCGGGACCACATAACACCGGTTCTGAGAGATCTGCATTGGCTCCCAGTACGTTTCCGAGCATGATTCAAAGTGTTGGTGCTGACCTTTAAAGCCCTAAACGACCTCGGTCCTGTATACCTGAAGGAGCGTCTCCACCCCCATCGTTCAGCCTGGACACTGAGATCCAGCGCCGAGGGCCTTCTGGCGGTTCCCTCATTGCGAGAAGTGAGGCTACAGGGAACCAGACAGAGGGCCTTCTCGGTAGTGGCGCCCGCCCTGTGGAATGCCCTCCCATCAGATGTCAAAGAGATAAATAATTACCTGTCATTCAGAAGACATCTTAAGGCAGCCCTGTTCAGGGAAGTTTTTAATATGTAACGCTGTACTGTTTTTAACACTGATTGGGAGCTGCCCAGAGTGGCTGGGGAAACTCAGCCAGATGGGCGGGGTATAAATAATAAATTATTATTATTATTATTATTATTATTATTATTATTATTATTATTATTTATGTATGCAACAACTGTGGCCCGTGTTTTGTTAGCCCCAAAATGGAAAATGAGTGAGGTACCAACCAAAAAAGAATGGCACCTTAAGTTGACAGAATATGCACAACTTGCAAACTTAACCTATAGAATAGGAGAACAAGAAGAACATATGTTTAAAGGTTGGAAAATGTTTATTGAATACATGTAAAATAATTGTATACAGCCAGGCATGGCCAAACTTGGCTTTCCAGATGTTTTGGGACTACAACTCCCATGATCCCTAGCTAACAGGACCAGTGGTCAGGGATGATGGGAATTGTAGTCCCAAAACATCTGGGGGGCCAAGTCTGACCGTGCCTGTATACAGCTGAAAACTCTGGCAGTATTAAGATAAATTCAAGAGTGTAAATAAGTTTTGATGGATGTAAGAAAGGAAAACTGATTGGTATAGTTTTTGTAAAATATGCAGGGATTTAAGATACGTAAAATGAACCATGGAAAGAGAAGCAGGGAAGCCACTGATATATTTTAAGGATTTAAATGAGTATTTGAAATTTAATTTAAAATATTTTTTAAAAGAAAAGTGTCAGACTCCACCAACTAAGTCAGTGTTTTCACTCACTCACATAAATCCTTCTTCTGCCTTTCCCCTCCCCCCAGTGCACCCACTCCAAACCCTATTGGGCTTTGGACTGCATATTGGGCACCCCTGTTGCATAACTTAGACAAGTCGCCAGATCTGGGAGACATCCAGTCACAAAATTGGGAAGCATAGGGAGAAGACTTAAGCGGGGACATGATAAAGGTTTTTATCATTACAGAGAAACTAGGTAGAAGACAGTTTCTGCCCTCCCTCTCTCATATTACCATAACTCGGGTTCATTCCATGAAATTTGTCGGCAACAGATTCGGGACCGGCAAAAGGAAATACAGTCATACTTCATGTTATGTCCACTTCATGTTACGTTCTTTCAGGTTATGTCCCGTGGTGACCCTGAAGTACCAGAAAGGGTTACTTCTGGGTTTCGCCACTCGCGCATGGGCAGATGTGCAAAATGACGTCACGCGCATGTGCAGAAGCAGCAAATCGCAACCCGCGCGTGCTCAAACGCGCCGCTGCGTGTTGTGTTCCTTTCATGTTGCAAACGGACCTCTGGAACGGTTCCCATTTGCAACCAGAGATACCACTGTACGTCTTCACACAATAAAGGATAAACATATGGAATCTGATGCTACGAGAAGCCAAAGCTTCTGAAAATAAAATCAGCACCCCAGACCTACACGTTGCCCCCAAAGCTAAGACCCCCTGATGTTCCTACAAGCCTTGCCTCTGAAAGGCACATGCATGCACATGTTCATGGAGGACGCATGGAGAACAGGGTTCTCCTGCTCTGATGTCGAACAGATGTGAGCTTGGAGCGAAGTTTGCAGTGGGAGGTTAAAGATCTTGCCAGTTAATGAGTTTTCTGAACATTTGCATAGCAATCACAAGAGCGTGCAACTTTCTCATTAAAAACCGCTGAACGATATGAATGTTGCTGATGGATCTGTCAGCGAGGGTATCGCACACTAAATCTA
Source organism: Podarcis raffonei (assembly GCF_027172205.1). NCBI lineage: Eukaryota > Metazoa > Chordata > Lepidosauria > Squamata > Lacertidae > Podarcis > Podarcis raffonei. The sequence goes on along the minus strand of NC_070610.1, from coordinate 75,373,656 downwards.
CCAGCGGGAAAAAGACAAACTAGCTTGAGATGTCGCCCAGGAAAACAGCATGTGGCTCCTCATCTCCTCTGGGAATTATTTCAGAACTTTGTTGCACAGCCTCATAGTGGAGGTGGTGTTTCTGGTTTGATTATTGTCAGTGGTGATGGTAGTATAATCATAGTATCGTAGAGTTGAAAGGGACCCTGAGGGTCATCTAGTCCAACCCCTGCAATGCAGGAATCTGCGGATGCCCCATACGGGAATCGAACCTGGAACCTTGGCATTATCAGTACCACGCTCTAACCAACTGAGTAGCAGTCCTTTTAAGAGCAGTTCTGCAGAATTTCTAACAGGAGAAGGGGCTGTGTGGGAGGGTGCTTTTCCTTAAAATATCAGAGTGATCCAGTGATCCGGTGGGTGGTGAAGGAGGAAGAAGGGATGGGAAAGGAGAAAATAGCCCTTACAGTGTAGCTTTCTTTTTCCACCCCTGCATCTAGCTAGCTACTCACTCACTCAGATGTTTAAAGGGCTTTGCAAGTCTCCCTGTGCTCCAATATCAGGCATTTAATTCCCCACCAAAATAATCTTTATTAGTTTTCCGGTTGCATACTCCACATACACACAATGTGTTGCATTTTACATTTATACTTGCTCCTAAGCGTTGACTTCCCTCCTTCCTTCTTCTGGTTTTTTCATCCATTTTGTATATTGTTATTCATTTCCCATATTTGTCCACTGTGGGTAAACCACTGAGCCTCTTGGGCTTGCCGATCAAAAGGTCGGCAGTTCGACTCCCCGCGACGGGGTGAGCTCCCGTTGCTCGGTCCCTGCTCCTGCCAACCTAGCAGTTCAAAAGCACGTTAAAGTGCAAGTAGATAAATAGGTACCGCTCTGGCGGAAGGTAAATGGCGTTTCCGTGCGCTGCTCTGGTTTTCCAGAATTTCTGACTATAAATAAGTCAGAAATTAAATCACCATAACCAAAGGGGGGGAAACCTATGTAAAAATGGTGGTTTGTTTGCTCTCTGACGCCATCTGGTGTTGCATGTTTATAACGCGTTCAAAGCCTTGGGTTTTTTTTTACTAATGTAGCTGAGTCCATTGTCTCCCTTAGTGAGGAATAAATGCCATGAAAAATTCCAACATGGCAGGCCAGTCGAGTAGAGATGATGTCCAAGGAAGATTAGCGAAGAGGGAGATCAAAGTCTAGCTAGAAAAAACCCCAGCAGGTAGCAACTCCCAGCAGAAAAGTGTCCTGGCCCCTTTGTTCTCCTGCAAAAAAACCCCACACACATCTGGCTTTGTACTGTCATGTCTCTTGCAATCCCTTTGCTTGTTTGCACTGTGGGTTGAGCTCTATTCAGCAGCTTCTCGACTCGCGCTCAGAACAAGCTCTCCTTTTGCCACAGCCGTCAAGCCGAGAGAAGCTTCAAAGGGCTATTCTTCTCCCTGACAAAAGGAGGGGGGGAACTGGAGCCTCGCTAGTTCTGTAGATGGCCCACAATTTAGAAGGAACATCCGTGCGCACCCTTTGGAAATCGCTGCTGTGAGAATGCAGTGCTTTCGCATGCCATTGTGTACCTCCCGAGTGACGCTGACACACAACAGACACTAATGGGGTGTCATCAGGAAGGGGACAATGCACAAGGATTTTTAATCTTGCAGAAGGAGCTAAAAATGGATGCAACCCGGTGCGAAAGAGAGAGAAAAGCTCTTTTGCGGATATTACTTATTTATCTTGATGGAGTAGCCTCCTTTCCCCACTTTGAAACATGATTCCCTGTTTGCATGTTTCAGGCAGTACGTCCCCATCTTTTTGCCACCTCAGACCACTAGAAAATTGCTGGTTGCAGTTGGTGGTTTTTCATTCTGCTTCTTGCTCTTAGACAAGACGCATATTCCTTAAAAAATAATAATGAGGTTTATAGAGAAAACTACAAAACTTAATATCTTTCCCCCTTTTTTTAACCAAATGAAGACATTTCTCTAGATACAATAAGAACACAAAAAGGTGGAGAGAAAGAAAGAAAAAATAGTAGAAAAGTGGTTTAAAAAGAAAGAAAAATAAGATTCCGAAAATAAAGAACTTCCTTTTTAAAAAAAAGATATTTATTAAAATTTTCAAAATTAATACAGTAAGAATATAAAAAGTCAAAAAGAAAAAGGAAAAAAATACGAAAAAACAGAAAAAAAGATACATAAAAATTAAAAACACATTAAATTCACCAAAATTTACTTTCATTGACATATTTTCCCGACCTCCTCATACCTCCCCTTTTTGTATTCCAATTCAAATTATTGATTCAGCAAATCCTTAACCATAATTCTTAACCTAATAAATTAACATGTTATTATTTTACTTTTACTCTTTCATCCATTTCCTCAATTTATTTTTGCTAACCTTATTTTCCTTTAATTTAGTTCATTTTTTTTTAAAAAAAAACAATTTTACCTTATCCAAACTTAAACATCAATACTTATACATCAATACATATTCTTAAAACATTCTTTCTAAAGTCGACCCAAATTCCCTTCCATGAATTTCCCAAATTTCATAAACATTACAAAAACAAAAATAAAAGCAAAACACATTATACTTATGTACCCTTTGGATTCCCAAACCCCACCCCCCCTTTCCCGGTTCCAGTCCCCAACAAATGTCCATCAGTCTTAATCTACTATTTAGCCTGGAGATCTCACATCCGAGGCTCTTAATTCTCTCTCAATTCCTCTCTGCTGGTTTTTTTGATAGTCCTTAAAATTAAACACCAACTCTCGGAGAAGCTCTGGCCCTTCAGGATCCATGTTTCTTTCAGCCAGTCCTCCATACTTAAAGGTGGAACCCAAATCTTGTTTCTTACTCCTTTCAAGTCCAAATGTCCCCAAGGCTCCAACCTCCACCTTGAGCAAATTTATAATCCTTAGGTCTTCGGATCTCCACATAAGGAGATCTTTCCTTTCTTCAATCTCCAATTCAGGCCAGATTTTCCACATCAAATTCTTATTTTCCTTCATTACCATCATGTCAGGCCTCAAGTCCTCCTTCATCATCTGCAGCTCTTCAGGGACAACATATGTCTCCTCCAAATTCTCAAAGTTGTCAAGTTTCTCTTTCTGTTCAGTTGAATAAACTTCCAGATTCAACTCCTTATCAGTTTCAATGATATTGTTTACAGTTGAGTCCAGAGTTGTAACATTTATAGCCAAAACATCAATTTGGCCTTGCAACTTTCCCAAGAGAACAAAGACTCTGTCCAATTCAGCCTGAATTCTCCCTTCTCCAGCCATTCTTGTAATGTCCCAAATCCCCCTCTAGAGGGATTTTGGTTTCTTAGTGTTCATTCCAATCCAAGTCCAAAAATCCAGCTAGTTTGTATCAGTTCTTCCTTGTTTTCAACAAATTATAACAAAAATTGTAACATATATAACCAGCAGAAGCAACAGAAACAAAGTTCTCTTTTTCCGTTTTGACAGCTACTTTGACAGCTGTCAAACTCTTTAGTACCTCATCGACAGGCTCTCTTGCGGAACACTCCCGGGTCCGGGAGGGTGGCACTTCGGTTCCCAAAATTAGCTCTTTATCCTCCAGCAAAATTTCTTATACTGCCAAATCGTGAAATTAAAGTCTTTTACCAAAGAAGGAAAGAAGAAAAGGTTCTCTCGACCTTAGTTAGCAGGTCTTTGCTTTAACTTGTTTACAAGACAGGGAGGCAGACTTCCTTTTTACACCTTCCCCGATCGTGCCTAATTCTTAAAAGCAAAATTTTCTTTACAGTACCAATTTCCGTAGTACTCACGGGTTGTTACTTTTAGAGTCCAATTGTTCAAAAGAAGAAGTCAGCACTCTCCGACCATGGCAATGTGGCTTCACTCTGCAGGAGAAGCAGTCGACTCTCCGCACCGCGCCGCTCACCCCGTCCCCCGTTCCGAAGCCTTTAAAAAGGCTCCTTTGCAGGTCGGGGGGGCGCAAATGGTGCCCGCCGAGTCACCAGGTTCACAGGCTTCACCGCCTGTGATTTTTATGGGTCCCTGCGTCGCCGCAGCAGCAAGACCCGATCCTGCAGAGCCGATTCCCTCCGGAGCTCAGAGGGAATCCGCCATTAGTCGATGGCGCTAACCCGGAAGTCTCCCGAAAATAAAGAACTTCCGATTCTTCATCTGTCCGCTATATGAAAACAATATTCACTTTGTCCAATCCTCTATATCACCCAAATAAAGCCGCTTTCTATAAACAAGCATTATCTTCAATCCTCAGAGTCCTAAAAGTCAAACCGTATTCTTAACTCAAATTGTAATTGTGCAACCCGCGTGATCGTAAAAACCAGTGTCATGCTTATTCTGAAAGTCAGAAAACATAAATCATTTTCAGATCTTCTGTTTTGCGTGCAGAAAGTCCCAGGTTCAGGGCTGCTGGAAGTCAGTGTAGGCAATACTGAGCTATATGGATCCATGACTCAGATTCAGGGGCGGAGGGAGGGGGGCAGTGGGGGCAGGCCGCCCCGGGTGTCTTCGCTGAGGGGGTGACATTTGGCAGTCATGGGCGGGCGGCACGCCAAATGTCTGCCATTGTCAGCTCACTCTGCCCCTGACTGCTCGGATTCATAATAATAATTTATTATTTATACCCCGCCCATCTGGCTGGGTTTCCCCAGCCACTCTGGGCGGCTTCCAACAGAACACTAAAATACAATAACCTATTAAACGCTTCCCTAAACAGGGCGGCCTTCAGATGTCTTCTAAAAGTCAGATAGTTGTTTATTTCCTTGACATCTGGTGGGAGTGTGTTACACAGGGCGGGCGCCACTACCAAGAAGGCCCTCTGCCTGGTTCCCTGTAACTTGGCTTCTTGTAGTAAGGGAACCACCAGAAGGCCCTTGGCGCTGGACCTCAGTGTCCGGGAAGAACGATGGAGGTGAAGATGCTCCTTCAGGTATGCTGGGCTGAGGCCGTTCAGGGCTTTAAAAGTAAGCACCAACACTTTGAATTGTTCTCGGAAACGTACAGGGAGCCAGTGTACTTCTTTCAAGGCTCCCAGTCACCAGTCTAGCTGCCACATTCTGGATTAGTTGTAGTTTCTAGGTCACCTTCAAAGGTAGCCCCACATAGAGCGCATTGCAGTAGTCCAAGCGAAAGATAACTAGAGCATGCACCACTCTGGCAAGACAGTCTGCGGGCAGGGAGGGTCTCAGCCTGCGTACCACATGGAGCTGGTAAACAGCTGCCCTGGACACAGAATTGACCTGCACCTCTATGGACAGCTGTGAGTCCAAAATGACTCCCAGGTTGTGCACCTGGTCCTTCAGGGACACAGTTACCCCACTCAGGGAGTCCTCCACACCTGCCCGTCTCCTGTCCCCCCAAAACAATACTTTTGTCTTGTCTTTGCTCTGATGTTCCTCTAGGCAGAGTCCAGTGTGGATTTTGTCAAATCTTCCGCAGTCTTTCCCTGTTCCTCTTACAGAGCTATGATTCCCAGAGTGGTTTAAGACTCGAATCGCCATGGGTGGCTTGAGGGTGCCCTGTTTGGGTAGTTGCCGCTGTGGGAAGCAGGTGCCCCACAGAGTCCCGGCTCCGCTTTGATTTCCACAGGCCCATTTCAGGAGTTCCCACACCCTCCGAATTCCCTCACATATCCTTCCTTGAAGCCGAGAGACCCAGGAAAGCAGAGCGCTGTGCTCTAATGGCCTCCTGCCAGGCAAGGAACAGAGCGGAATAATTGAATTGCTGGCTTTACGCAGAAGAGGGACGTTCTGCCTTTTGTCCTTAACGTTTGGCCCGTCCGTTCCAAAAGTCATTTCTCTAATCCGGTCCCCACACCCGAACGCACACACGCTCCGAATCCTTTTATGCCTCACCAGAAGCAAACAACAAGCATCTCTCATCATGTCCGTTAGCATTAAGGCAGATTCAAGGGTTTCCTTCAGGAGAGGGGGATTTTTCTCTCACATAGAACCATAGTACAGTTGGGAGGCGTGCAGGAAAGATGGGATATTCAAATGGAATCACATGGAATTAAGAGGATTATTTGCTGTCCAGGTAGATCCAGTGGAAGCTCACCTTCGTGGGTGAAGCAAGTCCAGGACCTGTTCACGTCCTTGTTTTTTTATTATTATGTACCTCCTGGTTTGATTCTGCTTTTTTATGCTGCGAACCACCTTGAGATCTTCAGATGAATGGCGGTATTACAAATTCAACAATTACCGTATTTTTCGCTCTATAACACGCACCAGACCATAACACGCACATAGTTTTTAGAGGAGGAAAAGAAGAAAAAAAATATTCTAAACGAAAGAGTGGATATATGATTTTTGTGCTTCATGCTGTGGCCACAGACATGTGATCTGACAGTGAGTTTGGAGTAGCCCAATGCAAAAATCCTGAGGATCCATGTGGATCCATGCTTTGTAACCACGGAGGAGGGAAGGAAGGGGAACCATGGATCCTCTGCTCATGACTGCAGCAGATCCCCCCCGCCACCCGCAGGCATTCGCTCCATAACACGCACAGACATTTCCCCTTACTTTCTAGGAGGAAAAAAGTGAGTGTTATGGTGCAAAAAATACGGTAAATAAATAGGAAGAAACAGCTCCTGCAGTTCTGGGGTTTACCACTCGGGGGAGCTGCACACGGTTCCAGGGGCTCCCAACAAAGGAGTCTCTCTAGGACAGGCTTCCTCAACCTCGGCCTATTGTAGCTATTGACAACCTTCACATCGATGAATTTGTCAATCCTATTTTAAAGCCATTCAAGTTGGTGCCTATCGCTGTCTCCTGTGGCAGGGAGTTCCATAAGTGCTGCATGAAGAAGTACGTTATTTTATTTGTCCTGAATCTTCCTTAAAAAAAAATCGTCTTTATTAATTTAAAATACAATCATACATTACAGGTGGGTACATCAGAGTTGAACCCAAAAATGAAAAAGAAAAAAAGAAAAAAAGACATAAAAATAATTAACAGTAGCAAAAAAAAAAAAAAATTAAAAAGCCAATTATTTATATAGCATCATATCCTATCCAATAAAGTCTAATGAAGAAAGCTTCCAATTGTTCTCATTGTACTTATTATGCTGTTATGATTTTATCGCACAGTTTGTTTTATGACATTTTCTATTTATTCCTCTAAGATGTTTGTTTCACTAGTTTATTATATTTGTCCCAAATCTTCCAACACTCAGCTTCATTGGATACCAATAAGTTCTAGTGTTATAAGAGAGAGAGAGAGAGAGAGAGAGAGAGAGAGAGAGAGAGAGAGAGAATATTTTCTCTATCTATTTTCTCCACGCCATAGTTAATTTTTAAAAAACTTCTATCACGTTGCCTCTTACTCGCCCAAGTTCATTTTCCATCCCCAAGGTCTGGGAAAGTGGCCAATCCAATACCAAAAAGGACCTTTGAAATTGCAGGCTCATTAGCTTGACATCTGCTGTGGGGGAAAAACGAGTGGAAAGCATTGTCAAGAATAAAATTACCCAGCGCGTCGAAGAATGAGCCTCGCTGACAAAGAATCAGCATGGCTTCGGCGACGTTGAGCCCTGTCTAACCAGCCTTTCAGTGTTACACGTGGCGTACTTGCATTTAAAAAAAAAAAACGTTTGATGAGGTTCTTTATGAAAAAGAAAACTCCTCCTGAGTAAAATTCGGCAGCCATGAGATGAAGAGGACAGGTTCTCTTATGGGTCAGACACTGCAGAATCACAGAACTGAAGAATTGTAGAGTTGGAAGGGACCCCAAAGTCATCTAGTCCAACCCCTTGCAATGGAGGAAACTCAACTAAAGCATCTATTTCAGATGGCCCTCCAACCTCTGCTTAAAAACCTCCAAGGAAGGAGAGTCCATAATCTCCTGAAGGAGACTGTTCCACTGCCAAACAGCTCTTCCTGTCAGAAAGTTTTTTCTGATTTTTAGTTGGAATCTTCTTTCTTGTAACTTGAATCCTACCCTCCGGAGCAGAAGAAAACAAACTTGTTCTCTCCTCCATGTGACAGCCCTTGAGATAGTTGAAAATGGCGATTGATGGTTAATTTTCAAGGTAAAAGTTCAGATTATCAGTGAGGGGTCAGCCCCACGCAAACCCTCCTCTCTGGCTGTGGTGAAGTGGCAGAGCAGCTGGATCAGGGGAACTCAATGAGGCTTGGAAATCAGAAGTCTCCAGTTTAAGCTTATCCGCCTCTAGTGAACACCATTGCTGTGTTGTTGTTGTTGAGTCGTTTAGTCATGTCCGACTCTTCGTGACCCCATGGACCAAACTGCCAGGCACTCCTGTCTTCCACTGCCTCCCGCAGTTTGGTCAGACTCATGTTCGTAGCTTGTAGAACACTGTCCAACCATCTCGTCCTCTGCCGTCCCCTTCTCCTTGTGCCCTCCATCTTTCCCAACATCAGGGTCTTTTCCAGGGAGTCTTCTCTTCTCATGAGGTGGCCAAAGTCTTGGAGCCTCAGCTTCAGGATCTGTCCTTCCAGTGAGCACTTAGGGCTGATTTCCTTCAGAATGGAGAGGTTTGATCTTCTTGCAGTCCATGGGACTCTCAAGAGTCTCCTCCAGCACCAGAATTCAAAAGCATCAATTCTTCGGCAATCAGCTTTCTTTATGGTCCAGCTTTCACTTCCATACATCACTACTGGGAAAACCATAGCTTTTACTATATGGACCTTTGTTGGCAAGGTGATGTCTCTACTTTTTAAGATGCTGTCTAGGTTTGTCGTTGCTTTTCTCCCAAGAAGCATTGCTGTGTTATTTCAGTCTAAATACAGTAAAATGGTAGATATGGACCAGAACATCATGGAGCTCACACACACACACAGCCATGAAACTGGCTAGGTGACCAAAAAGGATGTTACTTTTTCCCTGTATGCCACAACAGCTGTGAGAATATTGCTAGCGAAGATTTGGAATAAACACGATTTACCAACTATCGAAGAATGGCAGATGAAGGTGATGGACAATATGGAACTTGCCAAACTGACCGGGAGACTCTGAGACCAGAGAGAGGAGACGGTGGAAGAAGACTGGAAGAAGTTTAAGGAATATCTGAAAAAATATGTTAATATTTAAATCTTTGAATAGCTTTGGAAGTGGATATGGGCTGTAGGGTTAGAAGTAGAAGATAGTGTATTTTAAAATAGTATTATTTGTAAGTGATAAAATGTGAAGTTATTTTAAGTGTGATAAAAAGAAAAGATGGTTAGAAACTATGATATATGTAAATTGCTAAAGATGAAGTAAAATGAAAATCAGATAGGTGGGACCTGGGGAAGCCCACTTAACAATGTTTAGAAAAATAAGGATATGACAAGAATTTGTTTGTTTGTGTTCTTTGTTGTTGTTGTTGTTTAGTCGTTTAGTCGTGTCCGACTCTTCGTGACCCCCTGGACAAGAGCACTCAGGGCTGATTTCCCTAAGAATGGAGAGGTTGGATCTTCTTGCAGTCCATGGGACTCTCAAGAGTCTCCTCCAGCACCAGAATTCAAAAGCATCAATTCTTCGGCAAGCAGCCTTCTTTATGGTCCAGCTCTCACTTCCATACATCACTGCTGGGAAAACCATGGCTTTAATTATACGGACCTTTGTTGGCAAGGTGATGTCTCTTTGTGTTCTTTACTTGTGTTATAAAATGAATAAAATATTTTGAAAGAAAGAAAGAAAGAAAGAAAGAAACTGGCTAGGCGAGATTGAGCCCAGCAAGGCTTTCCCCATCTCAAGCCAGCCTACCTTGCAAGGCCGTTGTGAGGATAAATTGGGATCTTTCCCCTGTGCACCTGGGCTATAATTAGACATGATCAACTAATAATCTCTCATTCCTCTGAACAGTCTGAGCGTCCTGCAAGCCAGATGGGGAGATGAATCATCTTGCGTATTTTTAAGAAGATTGCAAGGCACATGCTAATAAGTCAGGATATTTCTGGGCCCACATCTTATCGTCAGCTTCCTCCATTCTGATTCCTGGGAGGAAAAGTTCTTGGCAAAGAGCCCGTCCTCGCAGTAAACAGTGACTTTACTATTAAGAGGTGCCTCGTAGGATCACACAGAGAAGACTGCCTGCTCCTAACTCGACTTGGACAGCTTTTTGAGAGTGTCCATGCTTGTGCCTGTAGTTGATGCTGTTGCTGTTGCTGTTTGTAAACTGCCCTATACCTGCTGGTTTCAGTTCACAAGATATAATAATAATAATAATAATAATAATAATAATAATAATAATAATAATAATAATAATTTATTTATACCCCGCCCAAGTGGCTGGGTTTCCCCAGTCACTCTGGGCAGCTTTCAACCGGTTATTAAAATACAATAGTCTATTAAACATTAAAAGATTCCCTAAACAGGGCTGCCTTCAGATGTCTTCTAAAAGTCTGGTAGTTTTTTTCTCTTTGATATCTGATGGGAGGGTGTTCCACAGGGCGGGTGCCACTACCGAGAAGGCCCTCTGCCTGGTTCCCTGTAGCTTTGCTTCTTGCAATGAGGGAACCGCCAGAAGGCCCTCGGCACTGGACCTCAGTGTCCGGGCTGAACGATGGGGGTGGAGACGCTCCTTCAGGTATACTGGACCAAGGCCGTTTAGGGCTTTAAAGGTCAGCACCAACACTTTGAATTGTGCTTGGAAATGTACTGGGAGCCAGTGTAGGTCTTTCAGGACCAGTGTTATGTGGTCTCGGCGGCCGCTCCCAGTCACCAGTCTAGTTGCCGCATTCTGGATTAGTTGTAGCCCCACGTAGAGCGCATTGCAGTAATAGAAGATAGAGAGATAACTAGAGCATGCACCACTCTGGCGCGACAGTCCGCAGGGCAGGGAGGGTCTCACCCTGTGTACCAGATGGAGATGGTAAACAGCTGCCCTGGACACAGAATTGACCTGCACTTCCATGGACAGCTGTGAGTCCAGAATGACGCCCAGGCTGCGCACCTGGTCCTTCAGGGGCACAGTTACCCCATTCAGGACCAGGGAATCCCCCACACCTGCCTTCCCCCCTGTCCCCCAAGAACAGTACTTCTGTCTTGTCAGGATTCAACCTCAATCCATTAGCTGCCATCCATCCTCCAACCGCCTCCAGACACTCACACAGGACCTTCACCACCTTCACTGGTTCTGATTTGAAGGAGAGGTAGAGCTGGGTATCATCTGCATACTGATGGACACCCAGCCCAAACCCCCTGATAAAAGACAGAATAAAAACAACCACTATCTCCTGCACTCCAGGGGGTGAGCTAGATGCCCCCATGGTCCCTTCCAACTCTACAATTCTATGACTCCAAAAATCCCCCCACCCCCATGATTCACGCAGGCCTGCACTTCTCATAACCTGCCAAGTCGAACACAGCCCTCTAGCTACGTATTACAATCGCCGGGACATCAGAAGCTGCCTTTCTGCTGAAGCAAACATTGTTCCATCTAGATATTGTCTGCACTGGGTCGCAGCAGCTCTCCAGGGTTTCACACCTGCAGAGGCACCAACTTGCACAGAAAAAGAAGAAGTTAAAGGACCCCTGGATGGTTAAGTCTAGTCAAAGGCGACTATGGGATTGCAGCGCTCATCTCGCTTTCAGGCCAAGGGAGCCGGTGTTTGTCCACAGACAGCTTTCCGGGTCATGTGGCCTGCAGGACTAAACCGCTTCTGGTGCAACAGGACACCGTGATGGAAACCAGAGCGCACGGAAACGCTGTTTACCTTCCCGCTACAGTGGTACCTATTTATCTACTTGCACTGGTGTGATTTCAAACTGCTAGGTTGGCAGGAGCTGGGACAGAGCAACGGGAGCTCACCCCGTCGCGGGGATTCGAACCGCCGACCTTCTGATCTGTAAGCCCAAGAGGCTCAGTGGTTTAGACTGGGGTGGGCAGGTGCAGTGACACGTCAGGAGGAGCCAGGGAGCTGAGCTGAACGTGGCGGCAGCGCAGCTTCAGTGGCTGGTCGCTCCTACTTTCAATGGCTCTCAGCTTCCTTCTCCTCATTCTGAACATTGGGGGGGGGTATTGGGGGCTCCCAAAGTGCTGGACCCTAGAAGTTGGAGCCAATGCACACCTGGGTTTCTCCCAGTCCTATCCGGAGGTGCTGGGAATTGAGCCAGGCACCTTTAGCATGCAAGACAGGTGCTCTAACCACTGGGCAAAGGTGCTTTCCTCGAGAAATAGGAAACTGTCTTATATGCAGTCAGACCATTGGTCTGGCTCTGGCTCAGTCTCGTCAACACTAACAATTCATGCCCAAGCAGTTAGCAAAACTGAGGTGGAGGGGATGGAATAGGACGCCCCTATTTTCATTGGAGAAATGTTGGAGAGGATGGAATAGGATGTCCCCAGCGAGTGCAGAGAGCTCAGTACGTAGCAACTTCCTGTGATCCTAAAGCAGCTTAGAAACAAAGCTGATAGAAACAAAAAGAGAGATCATCATAGAGCAGCAATAAAAGCTGCCAATCTGAAACAGCAGCCAATTTTAAAGTGGGCTGCATCAGGCGCATTGAAAGCATGTTGATGGGCAACACATTTGCTTCTAAGCAGTGCTGTGTGCATTGCAGGACGGTGCTATTTAAGAAGAATATATGTTATACATTATACATAAAGTCTTGTTCAAACACAAAGACCGTTCGATCGATGAAGGAGACGCGTTTTCTAAATGCTCCTCTGGGAAGTGTCAAACTGCTGCTTGCAGAAAGGACCGTTTGCTGAGTTATTTGTTCCAAAGACCATTTTCCAGCACACAGAAAAAAGGAAAGAAAACCAGAGGTGTCTGAGAAGGGGATGGGGAGATGGGGCATTAATCTTTTTTAATTTTTATTTTGCTTCCCACCTGCTGGTGATCAATTTGTGGTGGGCAAAGGGGAAATCTCTTTTAGATGCATCTCATACGCTGCCTGTGGATCTCAGTAGCGGAAAGGGAACAATTCACTACCAAAGACATTTTCCACTTTAATTTTACTTCACATGCTCTGTGGATGACTTTCAGCACTGAGCACCACATCCTCGAACACAGGCCTGGCTTAGATTCAGTCCTGCAGTAGAGGTAGCCAGGAGAGAAATTTGACAATACAGCTCAGGTTTTACAAGATCCTCTTTTTTCCTGACACTTTGGAAAAGTTTACACTTTGCACAATATTATTAGGGATAGAATATATACATACATTTAAAAATCATAATTTTAAAAGGGGGGAAGGGTGTAAAACCCATATATTCAGACATAAGCAGGGGAGACGACATCTAAAATAACATTGTAAGGGGGGGGACCTTTAAATTTTAAATAATATTTGACGATGCAGAAATGCTCTATATATCCATAGCAGGTTTCTCACGACTGAAAACTTTTCATTTTGCAACGCTGAGGTTTTGTTATGGTGACAACTGTGATCCAATTAACCAGCTCCCAAATCTTAACTAATGAAGTCATCCTTTTTAGGTTTGGGGTTGCTTGTTCAGATGATCCGTGTAGACTTCAATATATAAAGAAAGGGTTCTCATAAAAAGAAGGTATATTTTTAGTCTGGCTGAAAGGAAACAATTGCAGGTCTTGGTTTACTTGCAGATGAAAGACTTTAACCGCCGGCTACCACCATTCGCTCCAGCGAGGTTCCTGCAAGGCGTCTCCACTGGGCTTTTCTCGATGCTCCCTCGAAAAAACCAGCAAAAGAAGTGTGACAGAATCGATTGCACCTTCGTGGCAATTCTTGCAGCCCTGACAAGGCTCGTTTCCTTCCTCGCGCAGCTCGCCTCCAGCAGTCCAGGTTGCTGATGCCCTGGCAAGGACGGATGGAATGAGAGAGACCCAGGTTCTCTTTCTGCTCAGGGAAACGAGAAGAGATTCCCCAGGCTGTTCTCCCTGAGTTTTTGCAGCTGCCGCCAAGATCCGCCTGGTGTTTCCTTGCCACTCTCTGTGTGTCTGCAGCAGAATGATGCTTAGGAGGGGAGGGGGAGAGGGGGGAGAGAGAGAGTTGAGGGAGCCTGCCTCTTTGCATCTTCTCCTCCTTCTGTGGCAGTTCTTAGCTTGCCCGGGAAATAGAGGCAGCCTCCAGAGGATGTAACCTGGCGACCTGCAGCCATCCTTTTCACTCTTGGATCTTTCTCAGGGAACGCTTGGACCACTGAAAGTCAGGCTTGAAGAGTCTCCAGCAATTTCAAAAAGGCAAAGGGACTCTGTGCTCCTGGACAGAAGATGTCCATCTCAAGAGACCAGACAAAAGCCATCTCCCGCCTGACATTTCTCCCTCCTCACTGCCTTAGAGGTGAGACTTCTTTTTCCCATTCTTTCGCAGGAAGGGTATCTGAAGTTATCAGAGGGGCAGCCTCCCATGCGCTATGTGCAGAAAGCGAATCTCAGCCTGGGATTTTGCAGGGCACAGTGGGGGGGAGGGGAGAAGTTGTACTTCTTCTGCAGTAGATGTTTGGCATTTGTTTGAAGGGTTTTTAAGGGGAGTGGGCAGGAGAGAGACTTTTGAGAAGATGCATCTCTCTCCGAAAGAGCGCAGCTGATTCATTGTTAACAGCCGAGGGAGACGAGACAGAGAGATGCGAGTACTAATGGGCACTCAGGAAGATGTCTAACCTGGGGCGATGTTGCAGTTCAGGACGACTCTGTGGGGTGCAGAGGTTGTTTCACTGCCTAACGCTTTGCCTGCGTGGCGCGCATGAAATCTAAAATGGTCCAAGCATCCGTGGTGTTTAAAGAGATGGGATTTGGGAGAGTGATGTCTATCACTCTGCAAACAAAGGAGTGCCAACTCTCTTAAGAGAAGCGGGGCACCTAAAGGTCCTAAAGTCTGACCCCCCACAAGCTCCCACTCTCCTACACATCCCACTTGCAAATCAAACCTTTGCTAGATCTCACGTTGGCTGAAGACGTCCAATCTAGACTTGTTTGCTGCCAAGTTCAAATGCCCTCTCTGCGGTTGGCAGCCCATCCCTGTTGCCTTCAGACGGTGTCCCTAAATATCATTTTATTCAGCTGCTGGCTGTAGTAGGCCAGTTTCCCCAACCTAGAGCTTGCCAGTTGTTTTGTACTACAACTCCCATCAGCTGGGACTGATGGGTGTAGTCTAAACATAGGGAGTGCACCAAGTCAAGGAAGGCTCTTCTAGGCTATATACGGCCATTGAGTTCCTTAATGCAAACCTTGTTAAATAGAGGGCATATTGTTTAATACTTGCACAGTAGCATTTGTGTAAAATGAGGTCCCTGGTCTCAAGGACCTTCCAGTGTAAATACCAGGATGTGGGTGAAAGGCAGAAAAAAGTTGAGGAAGGGATACCATGAGAGCTATGAACATAATTATGTTTGCGTGCTGGATTAGAAGTCTTATTGCCACTGCTCAGTTTTCGGAACTTCTTGATGATTAGAATTCATTGTCTGCCATGATAATCTCTTTCTCTCTCTCTCTAAATTTTAACTCACCAATTTGATTTATCTGTACTTCTGATTATCTGAACAACTTGGATGTCTTGGGCTATTTTGCTAAAGGATAATTGTGTGTGTGTACCTTTGCAATATGCATCAATGAATTCACACTTGAATACATAAAATCAATCCAATATTAGACTTTCCAACTCCTTCCCACATCCCTTCCCAGGGACTTGGCTACAACATTTAATCTAGTTCCCTAATTAGAGAAGAAAGAATGTGGGGGATGGGGAGTTCCCTTAACGAAATCCACAAGTGACATCCCTTCTCACTCCAGCAAATCATGTTCTCCCTCCACCTTTTGAAGTCTTCTAAAATCAGCAATGAATGGGACCAGGCCATTTCTGCCACCTTCCGCTCCAGCCACCGGTGACCCAAATGCTGGTTTTGAAGAGGTACCTGCAAAGGAAACAGGGGAGAAAAATGGATCTGAGATAAAGGCAACACCTTGCTTGGAGAAACTGCTGGGTGACCCTAAGCTTGTGACTTCCAACTCAGAGGTTTGCCCAAGCGAGCCCCTTTGAAATGGAAGAAGGGCGTGTGGAGGCTAGTCCATTAATGCAAACGGGTCACTGCCCCACAAACATCAGCCTTGATTCTTCCAAGCCTGCCTGCCTTCTTTCGACCAGCCCAGAGGATGATCTTGCCTGTTTCCTTCTCCTCCTTAGTCTCGTTTTTGCAAGGAGAAGCACGGGGGGAAATGTAGAATTAATTGGTTCTAGCAGTCACTGGCTCCTTTTCTGTCTATCATTGGTTCTAGTTACAGATAGGTAGCCGTGTTGGTCTGCCATAGTCAAAACAAAAAAATCTGAAGAAGTGTGCATGCACACGAAAGCTCATACCAAGAACTAACTTAGTTGGTCTTTAAGGGGCTACTGGAAGGAAAAAAATTTTTTTGTTTTTATCATTGCTTCTGTTGGCTTCTCTGCCCCGGCATCGTTTTTATGGTGTAAAAACACAGTAGAGAATGTCCATTTGGATTGTGCCCATTACCTGATGCTATAAAACCGAGGTAGCCAGAATGCTACCTTCCAGATGTTGTTGGATTACACGTGAGGTAATGTGGGGTATTATGTTCTGAGGCAGCACACGTCTCAGTGAAATTGTGTATATCTGGAGCACCATTGGAAAAGCCCGCAAGCACCCTCTAAACATCTGGAAACCCTTGAAAACCCCTTTTTAAAAAAATAATCAGCACTTACCATGTCCACCAAACTCCATCACATTCGCTCCCCGCAAGCCTCCTTGCTCAAAGGTTGCTAGGTTCATAGCAGGGGCAATCAGAATAAGGGCCACTAACTTACGGCTGATTCAGGACTTTAAATTGTGCTCTTATATCAAATTCCCTTTTCTGCGTATACTGTAAGGTTTTACTGTTGCTATGGCCATTGGCTAATGCGAATAAAGTTATATCTTTTCTCCTTGCTCAAACTCCAACTCTCCACAGACCTCAAAGGCAGTGGCGTAGGAAGGGGGGTGCAGTGGGTGCGGGTCGCCCCGGGTGTTATCACTGAGGGGGGGTGACAAACTGACAAAAATATGTGTTTTTTGAAAAATAATAATTCCTGCACCTGCCTCACCCCCCTCTTCCTACGCCACGGCAGAAGCACTCTCCCCTCAAGTGATTTCCAAAAACCAGAAGCATTGTTGCCTCCACTTTGCAGTCAGAGCACAGCCTTTATGACTAGCAGCCTTTGACAGCCTTCTCCTCCATAAATCTGCCTAATCCAGAGGCGTAGCTAGGTGAGGTGGGGCGCACTGGGTGCCAAACCGCGGGGCCTGCATCGTGCCTGAGCCACGTGCCTCTCCTGAGGGGGAGGCGGTTGGCGGACTGCCTGCAAGTTCTGCGCTGCTTTTTCGAGCAACGCGGGGCTTGCGTCTGCCCACCACCTCAGCTGACCTACAGCTGAGGGGGAGGCTTGGCCCGCCCTGCCCCCACGGGCAGCTTGCCCTGCCCCCACGGGTGGCCTGCCCCGCCCCCATGGGTGGCTTGCTCCGCCCCCAGTTGCAGGGCACGTGCGTAGCCCCGGGCACCTGAGCGACTAGCTACGCCACTGCTCAAAGGCTGGGGCAAGGGCTCGTAGGATTTCTGTTTTTGCTGTTTCCACAATCTTCCGGGGCTGTCCCCCCCCCCCCGATTTTTTTTATTTTATTGATTTTCCAGAATTTTAAACAAACAAACATGTATCTTAACTATACTTAATCCAATCTTAGTTACATTGTTAAATGGCTTCCTCAAATCCCCCTGGCTCAGTTTCATTGTATATCTTTGTAACAATTTTCCAAAACCAATTTTCTCATAAAATTAACTTAGTCACTTAACATCTTTCTTCCTTTCCTTTTCATTTTAACTTTAAACATATTATTCTCTAACATCACATATTTAAATCCTAAGCCTATCTGGTATTTGCAAGTTTTTCCAATTAAGTTATCTTAGCATATTTAACTAAATAGTCTTTGAATTTCATCCAGTCGTTCTGGTACTCCTCCTCCTTCTGGTTGCGGACTCTTCCAGTCAGGTCGGCAAGCTCCGAAAAGTCCATCATCTTCATCTGCCATTCCTTTTGGGGCTGTTTTTGCCCCTTTTCATGCCACGTCCAGGTTCACAGCGATGCATGCATGCGCGGTTGTGTGCGCCTTGAATGAGTATGAATGGGGAGTTGCCTGTTCAACTTCCATCAACCCTGGAGAAGAGGAGGTTAAGGGGTGATATGATAGCCATGTTCAAATATATAAAAGGATGTCACATAGAGGAGGGAGAAAGGTTGTTTTCTGCTGCTCCAGAGAAGCGGACACGGAGCAATGGATCCAAACTACAAGAAAGAAGATTCCACCTAAACATTAGGAAGAACTTCCTGACAGTAAGAGCTGCTCGACAGTGGAATTTGCTGCCAAGGAGTGTGGTGGAGTCTCCTTCTTTGGAGGTTTTTAAGCAAAGGCTTGACAACCATATGTCAGGAGTGCTCTGATGGTGTTTCCTGCTTGGCAGGGGGTTGGACTCGATGGCCCTTGTGGTCTCTTCCAACTCTATGATTCTATGATTCTAACCCCCGGTAGCATGGAATCATGGGAGAAGTAGTCCAAGAACACCTGAAGGGTGCCATATTGACTAACGCTGCAAAAATATGTTGTTTTCAGGGGAAGGGTCCGGCCTCAGAATTTGTGCCCTGCCAGTGTTCATATTTCCAAAGCAAACAATATTAATAAAGAGAGTGATCCTTTAGTGAGGAGATTTGTTGGGGTGGATTCAGCAGCACCCTTTCCCAACCTTCCAGATATTTTGTACTACAATTCCCATCGCAATGGCCATGGCGACTGGGGCTGGCAGGAGTTATAGTTCTACAACAGCTAGAGGGCAACTCGGCTGGGGAAGGCTGTAACAGTGAATCAGGAAAACGGTAGGCCCAAATGATTGCTGACCACCCGGTTGCACATCAGAATTTGCACTCAGCTCTCCGCAGTGTGGAAGAGCCGATTCATATTGTAACGACTACATAGAATAAATCTTCCTGATAATATTAGTGCAGCTATAATATCTAAATGATTCATCAGCACGATTTAGCAACTTAAGGCACTTCCGATCTACTAAAAAGATGCTGTAGGCAGCAGATTATTTTTTTTAAAAAAATATTATTTTTAATAAAAGGACTTATAAGAATTGCAGGTGGCAAGTACTGTCTTAAAAGCAACATGCCTCTTCTTTTTGACGAAGGATTAAATGCCGCTTCTTGGAAGATGATACCTGCTATGAGATCATCATCTAGCAAAGAAAGCATGCGTCTCTTTTTTGCTTTAGGACAATTCTTTTCAAACATTTGCAGATTTATGCCAGTTTTATTAATGGACCAGTGGGTAATTCAGCTTAACAGCCTTATATTTTACTGTGCCTGTTTCATTATGCTTGAACTGCACTTGGGGAAACATAGAATATATATTTAGAAAGGAGACGGCGAAGAATAAGGGTTGAAAAGGAGACTGATAACCATGCTTACACAAGCTGTCTTAACTATTTATTCTCTTAGTCGCTGTGCATCCTGAAATTGGGTAATCTTTGCCTGCAGAAGTTAGTCTGCAGTATATAAAGCATGCAACTCACAGATCCGCAGAAATGCTTTTGCCAACTTCCCATCTCCTCCATCAGATCAAGGCAGGCTGCCGTCTTTCAAACCTCCCTAGCTATGAGATGGCGAGAGAACTAGATTGAGTTGGCTGAAATCAGCTGTTTGGTTAAGCTGCTGGGGTGTCATGGAATGCTCACAAACATTTCCCAACTGCTTCGAAGTGTCAAGGATTCTCCGCCCATAGAGTCCGGGAACAACTGGTGTGGTGGGAAAGGCCACAGTTCCACCACTGGTGAACTCTTAAACTAGCTTCTGCCCAACTTGGTGCCCTTCAATGCTCCCTGCTCCCTGGTAGCTGTAGTCCAAATCAGCTAGAGGGCACCAGGTTGGCAAAGACTGCCTCAGACTGTGTGTCTATGAGAGTGGCAGGTGAGCAGTGTGTGTGAATGGGGTTTATGGCTGGCTCAAGATTTTATGTTGCCTAAAGCAAAGGAATGGGATGCAGGTGGCACTGTAGGTTAAACCGCTGAGCCTAGGACTTGCTGATCAGAAGGTTGGCGGTTCGAATCCCCGCAACGGGGTGAGCTCCCGTTGCTCGGTCCCAGCTCCTGCCAACCTAGCAGTTCGAAAGCACGTCCAAGTGCAAGTAGATCAATAGGTACCGCTCCGGCGGGAAGGTAAGCGGTGTTTCCGTGCGCTGCTCTGGTTCGCCAGAAGCGGCTTAGTCATGCTGGCCACATGACCTGGAAGGTGTACACCGGCTCCCTCGGCCAATAAAGCAAGATGAGCGCCGCAACCCCAGAGTCGGTCACGACTGGACCGAACGATCAGGGGTCCCTTTATCCAGCTTTATCACTACCCGAAGGAGGAGGCCAGATGTCCTCCCCTAATTCTACGTAGGGGACAAGAGTGGAAGTTAACTCATATTTCAACACCGGCAATGAGACAGGGTCCCCACGCTACCCCTGAGGCAACTGGTGAGCTTAAGAGCATCTCAGCTCAGCAGGGATGGCCAGGAATAACCCCTCTCCTAGGCACACCAGCATCTGTTGCCAGAGGCAGCCGAATCAATTGACCTAACGTTAGGGCCGGCCCTGATAATTTCTGTATCCGAGTGCTGCATTTTATTTCCAAGTGGGAGAGCATCTGAGAGCGTCGGTAGGGAAGCAGACAAAGCACACATCTGCAAATTTGCATCAGTCTCCATTTGCTGCGTCTAACGTGCCGGAGGTTTGTTTTATTTATTTTTTTGCAGCTGAAGCAATTGTCCTGAAATAATAATAAGCTCATGTCTCTTCTCCACACAGCGGTCTGCTCGAAGCATGTTGGTCAGGATCGGCCCCAGCCCGTTTTCGGAACAGCATCTTCTCGTCGTGGAGGATTCGGGTCAGGAGTATTCCACCCGGAAGTCACCCTCAGCTCCATTCATGCCTGAAGGACCCTCCGCGTCCCCTGAGCCAGACCTCCTGCTGCCCGCCAATGACACCAACACCACAGACTGCGGGGAGGATATACTGCTGTACGGGGACACCGAGAAGGTCATCATCGGGACGGTCCTCTCGGTCATCACTCTGCTGACTATTGCGGGCAACAGCTTGGTCGTCATCTCTGTATGCATCGTCAAAAAGCTCCGCCAGCCGTCCAACTACCTGGTGGTCTCCTTGGCTGCGGCTGACTTGTCTGTGGCCTTTGCCGTCATGCCCTTCGTCATCATCACCGACCTGGTGGGAGGGGAGTGGCTCTTTGGGGAGGTCTTCTGCAATGTCTTCATTGCCATGGACGTCATGTGCTGCACGGCATCCATCATGACGCTCTGCGTCATCAGCGTGGACCGGTAAGGATGGTCTCCTGCTTTATGAATCATAGGCTCACAGAATTGTGTGTGTTTGTGTGCGTATGCGTGTAGAAATGTTCAGTGGAAACAGCAGCAGGGGCAGAAAACAGAGAAGAGACTGTCCAGGTTCATAGAATCATTGGATTGTTGTGGGAATGTTCAGGGATGCAGGAGAGGACATATTGTTTTATTATAGCCTTCCCAACTTGTGTTAACAAGTTCACAATTTAGCAGAGTAACAGTCCCCCTTTTAAACTCACAGCAGATGCGTTTGCTCAGGCTCACTAAAGCCTCTATAACTGTTCTGGTATTTTCCCCTTATTCCCTCATAAAAGATAAGACACGACACAGTCTTCTATAAAAGTATAAAGAGTTTACTCACATTCTGCTCACAGTTGGATCCCAGAAGGCAGACTTAGCTTAGAAAAGTAACATTTACCTGGAAACTATCTCATAAGAAGACAGTCCCTTTGTCCTCTCTTGGCTGAAGCCAAGAGAGCATCTTTGGCTAAGCAGATGTTGCTTCTTCGATGCATGTAGTCACAGAGAGAGAGATGGCTGCCCTGCCCTGTGCTTTTGTTGTTACCTGCACAGGTGAGGCCACGCCCACCTCTAGTCACATGCAGAGGAAGTCTGTCCCAGCCCAGAAGGAAACAGGAAGTTTACCTGCTGGCTGGACAAACATTCTTCCCCATGTGTAAACATATTCACTCTAGGAATGTTGTACTTGACTGCTCTTGTGTTTCACATCCCACAGTGTGCATGTGGCCTTTGCAGGTCATCTAGACCAGCTTTTCTCAACCCTGGGTCCCCAGATGTCGTTGGACTACAATTCCCACCATCTCCTGACCACTGTTCCTGCTAGCTAGGGATGATGGGAGTTGAGAAAAGTCTAGATCTAGATCAAAACAGGAAACCCCCAGCTAGAGCATTTGCTACGCAACTTGTTCTGCCGGCGCAAGGATTTGCCCTTGTGCGAAGGAACTTTCTCCCTTTTCCTCCCCCTGTGCACTCTCCCCCCCCAAAAAAAAAAACCTTTATGATGCAAATTTGGAGAGGGCATGGAGTGCACTCAGGGGAAGAAGTAGGGGTGAGGTTCCATTTTATGCCTACAAATCCTTGCATGAACAGAACGAGCATGTTGGATACCACCCATGGTCCCTGATAATTTCTTGCTGCTGAACGTGAAATGTATGCTATTGAAGGTAAAGGTAAAGGGAACCCTGACCATTAGGTCCAGTTGTGACCGACTCTGGGGTTGCACGCTCATCTCACTCTATAGGCAGAGGGAGGTGGCGTTTGTCCGCAGACAGCTTCCGGGTTATGTGGCCAGCATGACTAAGTCACTTCTGGCGAACCAGAGCAGCGCACAGAAACGCCGTTTACCTTCCCGCTGGAGCGGTACCTATTTATCTACTTGAACGTTTGATGTGCTTTCGAACTGCTATGTTGGCAGGAGCAGGGACTGAGAAACAGGAGCTCACCCCGTCGCGGGGATTTGAACCGCCAACCTTCTGATCGGCAAGTCCTAGGCTCTGTGGTTTAACCCACAGCGCCACCCGCTCCTGTTGAAGGAGCACCGCTAAATAAGCAACTACCCTATGGATGATGATCGTGGATGTGGGTGTGCAGCCTTTGCATTCAGATCCTTTTGCTGGATTGGGAACAGTACGAGGATGCGTGAAGATTGAATTCAGATGGGCAGAGCCATTGCTTAGAGGCAGAGCACATGTCGTGCATACAGAAAACCTTAACCAGGCCGATTATTTAGAATCACTGTCATTATCTGGTGCACTCTGTAATAAACTGCAAGTGAAACTCTGTCTAAGTTTCTGACTGCAGTACAGGGAAATTAAGAAGATGGCATGCGTGGCCTAAAGGTGACATTTCCTGACGGAGGTCACCCGATAGTCTAACCAATTCAGTTGTCTGAGTGTCTTTATTTATGTAGTGAGAAACAGCCACAGGGAGATGCCGGCAGGCTTGCGGGGAGTTGGAGACTTGCAGATGTAGGAGCGAGGAGAATCTGTAGAACATTACCCCTCCAAAAAACAAAACAGCCCAATGAAGATGGCATGTACTCAGTGCCTGAAGAACGTTGAGAGGGGGAAAACTGATAATAATAATAATAATAATAATAATAATAATAATAATAATTTATTATTTATACCCTTCTCATCTGGCTGAGTTTCCCCAGCCACTTTGGGTGGCTTCCAGTGTAAAAACAATACAGCATTAAATATTAAAAACTTCCCTAAACAGAGCTGCCTTCGGATGTCTTTTAAAGAGAAAATAGCTGTGTATTTCCTTCACATCTGAAGGGAGGGCATTCCACAGGGCGGGCGCCACTACCGATAAGGCCCTCTGTCTGGTTCCCTGTAACCTCACTTCTCCCAATGAGGGAACCGCCAGAAGGCCCTTGGCACTGGATCTCAGTGTCCGGGCTGAACAATGGGGGTGGAGACGCTCCTTCAGGTATACAGGACCGAGGCCGTTTAGGGCTTTAAAGGTCAGCACCAACATTTTGAATTGTGCTTGGAAACGTACTGGGAGCCAATGCAGATCTCTCAGGACTGGTGTTATGTAGTCCCTGCGGCCACTCCCAGCCACCAGTCTAGCTGCCGCATTCTGGATTAGTTGTAGTTTCTGGGTCACCTTCAAAGGTAGCCCCACGTAGAGCGCATTGCAGTAGTCCAAGCGGGAGATGCACCACTCTGGCGAGACAGTCTGCGGGCAGGAAGGGTCTCATCCTGCATACCAGGTGGAGCTGGTAGACAGCTGCCCTGGACACAGAATTAACCTGTGCCTCCATGGACACCTGTGAGTCCAAAATAACTCCCAGACTGTGCACCTGGTCCTTCAGGGGCACAGTGACCCCATTGATTGATTTTTAAGGGGTCTGCACAAAAATTCATCAAAAATTTGAATGCAGCTTTCCCCTATGCACATGTCAATACTTTGAGAATACAGTACTTTGACACAGAAGCCATGGGCCATACTTTGCTTTGTTGCCTCCTTCCCAAAGTTTGTCCAGCTTTGAGAAGGCAGTGCGAGGGCTGGGAGTCAAATGTTGCCGAGGGCTGCCAAAAAAGGGCTGTATCCGTGTGGGACCACCCTGGTCTAGTACAGCCTCGCACCACAAGGAAATGCCTATACCACAAATTTAAGCCCATTTCAACTGAGCCACGTTGCGTCCAAACAACCTGTTCATTGAGCATTTACCCTGATTTGCTTGCACAAAGGCTATGGATGGGTGTTGCAACATCCGCTGTTGGTGGAGAGATTGTGTCAAGCCATAGTGCCTTTTTCCATTGCTTTCCTTACGGGGGGGGATTGGGGAGGGGCTTGAAAGCAGTTTATGGTGCAAGAGCACCCAAACCACTTTAATTTTACATCCTGAATTTTCTGGTAAGCGCTTGAATCCCACCTACAAAACGGTCTGGAAGTCTAGAAGCCAAGGGGGCCTCACTACTGTAAATCCAAACCAAATCTGCCAAGATAATGAATTTGTTTCTTTGCGGTATTTATATCCCACTTGTCCAAGGAGCAAAAGGGGGGTGCGCATGGACCCATCCCTCCTCTCTTAATCTCCACAACAATCCTGTGAGGTAGGTTAGGCTGAGGTCACCCCGTGAGCTTCGTGCCTAAGTGGGGATTTGAACTAGTGCCTTTCCCGGGTCCTAGTCTGGCACTCTGCACCGCACTGTACAGCTATCCCTTGATTCTTTTAAAATACCCTGTTCTTCTCCCCCCAGTCTGTGCACTTAATTCCTTGTCTGTGCGACTTTCTATCTTTGAAACAAAAACAAAGGAAAGAAATCTGAGCAGAATTAGGAAGCAGACACTTAAAGTTAATTGTGCAAGTTACAGCAGCAGCGTCTCTGAATGCAAAGGGTAGGTGTGTGGAATTCAAAAGCAATGCCAGACTGCACGTATTTAATGTTTGGTGCTCCTGTTAGAAGGAGCCATAAAGTCTGAGAGGCGGAGATTTATTTTATTTATTTGGAAATGTCTGCACTGCCCTTCAGTATAAATATGCACAGAAATAAAAAGGAGCAGCCTCTTCGGTGAAGGGCGCCCATTGTACATAAGCTGGGTTCAGCAATCGCATTTATCACTGCCTGTTGTTGTTGTTGCTTTTTAAAAAAAGAATGGTTACGAAGCAGAAATCCTTTGTAGCAGGGACGGGGAGCTGTTTCCAGCCTGAGGGCTGTCTTTCCTTCTGGGCAATCTTCCAAGGGCCACATAATAATAATAATTTAGTAATAATAATAATTTATTATTTATACCCCACCCATCTGGCTGGGCCTCCCCAGCCACTCTGGGCGGCTTCCATAAAAACCAAAAATACAGTAAAATGTCACACATTAAAAACTTCCCTGAACAGGGCTGCCTTAAGATGTCTTCTAAATGTCAGGTAGTTGTTTATCGCTTTGACATCTGCTGGAAGGGCGTTCCACAGGGCGGGCACCACCACCGAGAAGGCCCTCTGCCTGGTTCCCTGTAGCTTTGCTTCTCACAATGAGGGAACCGCCAGAAGGCCCTCCGTGCTGGACCTCAGCGTCCGGGCAGAATGATGGGGGTGGAGACGCTCCTTCAGGTATACTGGACCGAGGCCGTTTAGGGCTTTCAAGGTTAGCACCAACACTTTGAATTGTGCTCAGAAACGTACTGGGAGCCAATGTAGGTCTTTCAAGAACGGTGTTATATGGTCTCGGCGGCCGCCCCCAGTCACCAGTCTAGCTGCCGCATTCTGGATTAGTTGTAGTTTCCAAGTCACCTTCAAAGGTAGCCCCACGTAGAGTGCATTGCAGTAGTCCAAGCGGGAGATAACCAGAGCATGCACCACTCTGGCGAGACAGTCCGCAGGCAGATAGGGTCTCAGCCTACGTACCAGATGGAGCTGGTAAACAGCTGCCCTGGACACAGATTTGACCTGTGCCTCCATGGACAGCTGTGAGTCCAAAATGACTCCCAGGCTGCGCACCTGGTCCTTCAGGGGCACAATTACCCCATTCAGGACCAGGGAATCCTCCACACCTGCCCGCCTCCTGTCCCCCCAAAACAGTACTTCTGTCTTGTCAGGATTCAACATGCCAGTGTTTGGAGGGCCAGAGGCAAAGGCAGGTGGAACGATGAATATTTTTTATAGCTTTGTACAACAGGCTGGTTCCTACACATACTCACACCCCTCTCTCTGCCCTCCATCCAAACAAGGAAGAGACATGATCAGAATTCAAGGACAAATCCTAGCCAGGCAAAAACCCTTGAGGAAGGTGAGAAGGAAGGCTAATGAGAGGTTTTGCTTGGGGATAACACAAGTGGCTGGGGTGGAGGCAATAATAATAATAATAATAATAATAATAATAATTTATTATTTGTACCCCGCCCATCTGGCTGGGTTTCCCCAGCCACTCTGGGTGGCTTCCAACAAGGATTAAAAATACATCAAAATACATCAAAGATTAAAAATACATCAAAATGTCACACATTAAAAACTTCCCTGAACAGGGCTGCCTTCAGATGTCTTGTAAATGTCAGGTAGTTGTTTATCTCTTTGCCATCTGATGGGAGGGCGTTCCACAGGGCGGGTGCCACCACCCAGAAGGCCCTCTGCCTGGTTCCCTGTAGCAAGGCCAGGGAGAGAGATCTAAGGGGCTGCATTTGTTCCCTTGGCCTGAGGCTCCTCACCTCTGCATTAAAGAGATGGCTCATTTGGTGGCCAACCCAGCTCGAGTGATTGGTCCCTTCATCCATCCCTCTGAGATACCTTTGATCTAAGGTTAAACACTCACATTTTTGCTAGCAGAAAACAACAATAGTTAGTTACCAACTCAGTTAGAGTTCAGTCTTTTCTTTAGCTTCAATATAAAAAAAGGTAAAGGACCCCTGACAGTTAAGTCCAGTCGTGGACGACTCTGGGGTTGCGGCACTCATCTCGCTTTACAGGCCGAGGGAGCTGGCATTTGTCCGCAGACAATTTTTTCCGGGTCATGTGGACAGCATGACTAGGCCGCTTCTGGCGAGACCAGAGCAGCGCACAGAAACGCCGTTTACCTTCCTGCCGGAGTGGTACCTATTTATCTACTTGCACTTTGACGTGCTTTCGAACTGCTAGGTTGGCAGGAGCAGGGACTGAGCAATGGGAGCTCACCCCATCGCGGGGATTCGATATAAAAAAGGTAAAGGGACCCCTGACCATTAGGTCCAGTCATGACCGACTCTGGGGTTGCAGCGCTCATCTCGCTTTACTGGCCGAGGGAGCCAGCGTACAGCTTCCGGGTCATGTAGCCAGCATGACTAAGCCGCTTCTGGCAAAACCAGAGCAGCGCACGGAAACACCGTTTACCTTCCCGCTGGAGCAGTACCTATTTATCTACTTGCACTTTGACGTGCTTTTGAACTGCTAGGTGGGCAGGAGCAGGGACTGAGCAACGGGAGCTCACCCCATTGCGGGGATTCGATATAGCCCCGTGGAAAATCCCCACGTTCAAGCCTTCGTTAATGCACATTTGGGAATTCCCCATTTCAGTGTCAGTTAAACAATTGTACTTAACAAGTCCATCGCCATTGGCTTGGGCTGAGCACACCTGACTTGACTCGTAGGTTGTGGATGGTGTGGGGGCGATGGCAGCACTCACCTGACCTCCAGTCGGTTGCATCATTGCTGTTTACTGGGAGGTTAGACGGGGAGAGGAGTCAGGAGGTTGGTGCAGTGTCGACGCGCCAGAGGGAGTGCAGGATTGGCTCCGCTGGTGCATTTGCTCCACTGCGACCTCGCATGCCCCCTCAGCAGCGACGCAACTGATGGGAAGTTGGGTGAGTAACACCACCACATCTTCTTGGAATAATAGGTCCGGAATTGCCCAAGAAAGATGTTAGATTGTTTTTGTATGCCACAACCGCTGCTAGGATTTTGTTAGCCAAGAACTGGAAATTACAAGAAGTGCCAACAGTGGAGGAATGGCAGATGAAGATAATGGGTTTTTGGGAGCTAGCTGACTTGACCAGAAGAGTCCGTGACCAGAAGGAGGAGGAGTACCAGGAGGAATGGATGAAATTCAAAGACTATTTAGCTAAATATGCTAAGATAATTTAAATAGAAATACTTGCAATTACCAGATTGGCTTAGGATTTAAATATGTAATGTTATAGAACAATATGTTTAAAGTTAATATGAAATGAAAGAAAGATGTTACTTGACTAAGTAAATGTTATGAGAAATTAGTTTTGGAAAACTGTTACAATGATATACACTGAAATTCACGGCCTAGGACCCTCGTACCTACGGGACCGCCTCTCCCGGTGTGCCCCACGGAGGACCTTAAGGTCCATAAATAGCAACACCCTAGAGGTCCCGGGCCCTAAGGAAGTCAGATTAGCCTCAACCGGAGGCAGGGCCTTTTCAACACTGGCCCCAGCCTGGTGGAATTGCTCTGTCTCATGAGACCAGGGCCCTGCAGGATCTGATTTCTTTCCGCAGGGCCTGTAAGACAGAGTTGTTCCACCTGGCCTTTGGCTTGGAGCCAATTTGATTCCCTCCCCCTTTCTTTTTCCTTTCTCCTCCTGTGATGAGGCTGCATTTTAATATTTTAATGTTTCAATATTTTAATGTTGTCTTTTAATCTTGTTTTTAAGTTGTATTCATTCAACTTGTTTTTATTATTGCTTGTTAGCCGCCCTGAGCCCGGCCTTGGCTGGGGAGGGCGGGGTATAAATAAAAATTATTATTATTATTATTATTATTATTATTATTATTATTATTATACACTGAAATTCAGCCAGGGGGATTTGAGGAAGTCATTCAATAATGTTAACAAAAGTGGAATTATTACAGTTAGGATCTATGTTTGTTTGTTTGTTCATAAATTTGGAAAATCAATACAAAAAATGGGAAAAAACAAACAAACACCCCCACACCTCCCTGCGTGTTGCATGTCTTGCACACGTGTTACATGTCTTGCACACGTGGTCCCTGGGGACTCAGCTTGGGTGTCGGCGGGTCTGGCATCCAACCCCTCCTCACGTGTGTCTCAATGAGCTTCTGCGTGCTCTGAAATGAATAAATCCTGAGAGGTGCTGGCTGCCTGCAGGTGTCGCCGAAGCAAATAGGACCTGACACTGTGCCCAGCAACTGGAGCAGACCCTGAACAGCATTTAAGCATGCATGCAGCACCCTTCTCTAAGCCTTACGCGACTCCAGATCAAAGTACAGATTAATTAATCACTTAACGATCCCTTGCAAGTCTTTTCACGGCCTCCTTCCAGATGCTGTGTACATGGAGGAGGGGGACTTCATTGCTGGTGATAGCAGAAGCACTGCTAATCCAGATCTGTTTTTTAAAAAACACTGAACTGAAATAAACTCTGCCGTCCTGAGGAATTTTCAGCTGAGTGCTCTTTTCTGCGAAGCCTCAGAAACTTCCGCCTGCTACATCCATCTGAGACCTGCACCGGTGGCTGAATTGCTACTGGGCCAGGTTTAAGGTGGGGCTATTAGCATGCAACTAATGGGACGCGGGTGGTGCTGTGGGTTAAACCACAGAGCCCAGGACTTGCCGATCAGAAGGTCGGCAGTTCGAATCCCCGCGACGGGGTGAGCTCCCGTTGCTTGGTCCCTGCTCCTGCCAACCTAGCAGTTCGAAAGCACGTCAAAGTGCAAGTAGATAAATAGGTACCGCTCTGGCGGGAAGGTAAACGGCGTTTCCATGTGCTGCTCTGGTTCGCCAGAAACAGCTTAGTCATGCTGGCCACATGACCCGGAAGCTGTACGCCGGCTCCCTTGGCCAATAAAGCGAGATGAGCGCCGCAACCCCAGAGTCGGTCACGACTGGACCTAATGGTCAGGGGACCCTTTACCTTTATTAGCATGCAAAGCGCTTAACAACTTGGGACCAGTTTGCCTACAAGAACGCCTGACCCCACACGCATCCACTCGACTGCTGCAATTGGGGGAACTCGCACTGTTACAAGTGCCACATAAAACCCATTTCTCATTGGTAAGAACTCAGTCTTTTATTGTGGCAGCACCTGCCCTTTGGAACTCCCCACCACTTGATAGCAGGCAGGCACTCTTTTTGGCACCTGCTAAAAACATTCTTGTTTAGACAAGCCTACCCAGATGGTTAAATAGTTGGTGCAAGTTGTTATTGTTGTTTACATATACCCTGCCCATCTGATTGGGTTGCCCCAGCCAAAGTTTAATCTATTTTTAGTCTATTACCTTAACTTTTCAAAAGTTTTAAATTATCATTGTTAAAGTTTAAAATTTTCTTATTGATGATTTTGTTGCTCTGTCTTTTTTTGTGAACTGCTTTCAGGTTGTGTTTGTGGGTTGGTGGTTTGTTTGTTTTTTACAACTGAGAGATGTATAATTTTTGTGAAATAAATAAACATCATACATTTTATTTTATTTTTTGAGTTGGGTGGTTTGAGACAGCCACACACCTCTTGTTCCACGAAGGATGTCTGCGTAGCTTTTGCCTTTCTAAACTTTCTAAATCCCGTCATTCCGGCATTTCTTCCACAATAAACATAATAAGCATTTAGACCATTAGAATAAAATTATTCTCAACCCGGCTCTCTCAACCCGGCTCCCTCCAGATGTTTTAGACCTCAACTCTCATCAGTCCTGGCCAGCCCAGATCCCAGTGCACCTTTGGAGGGGTTTCTGGGGCCACAGAGATTTCCTGGGATGTGGATCACGACACTGCATGCCCATTTCTGTTTTGCTGATTAAATCCTTACAGCAATTGCAAACAGTCCTCCATATGATGTGCTACCGCAACTTGGTTATGCAATGGACCCTGGACCCTGCTATTTTTACATTAACTCCAAGAGCTAGCAGGACCCCCTGTAGGACATGCACACACTTTGTTGCCTGGTAACCAAAGAGATGTAATTAGAACAGAGTAATTTTAAAAAAAAGAGAGAAACCCTACCACGTGGGTTCTAGTGGCGGTTCCTGAGAGGGTGGTTAAAAGGTGGCTGTGTTCACTGCTGCAAAGATTTGTGACCCACTTTGCATTGCCCCAAAGAAACTCAGTTCAGCAGCTGCAGTGTCGTGGGCAGAGGGAATAAGTGACCTGTGCGGAGTTTTGTTTTGCTGAGTTAGAGCATCGAGCCACCTAGCCCTGAGCAGCGTCTCCTTGGAAGGGAGAACTGAGCTTTTCCCCATCCCTGCTAACTGTGACACCGGCTGGAGAGACCAGGGATTGAATCCATGCAGTGCATGACAAGCACATGGCTCCACCTCAACCACTGGCTCTGCCCCATGTGGCAGGGAGTGATGCGAGCGATGGGAATTGCGTTCAGGTCACATTTAAAGGCGTTCCTGCTTAATTTGCCTTTCTGAAATAGCAGGAGAGTCGAAACGTGGCCACCTTTCAAAAATTCACACTTCCCCAAATTTTGCAGTGCAGTTCTCCAGTCAAGTCATGTGTATAAAAAATGCATATGGCATAAATAGGCATGCCTTTGTGAAGACAACATACAACATGCATGAACCTAGCCGGACCCTGAGATCATCCTCTGAGGCCCTTCTTTGTGTGCCTCCTCCACATGAGGTCCAGAGGGTGGCAACACGAGAACAGGGCCTTTTCTGTGGTGGATCCCCATTTGTGCAATGCTCTCCCAGGGAGGCTCATCTGGTGCCTTCATTATACATCTTTAGTTGCCAAGCAAGAATATTCCTCTTCTCCCAAGTCTTTGGCTAATTAAACTATCTATGACCTTTTAAATTGTGGGGGTACTGTTTTTGTTTGTTACAAAAATCCTCGTTATTGCATATTTTTACATGGCTGTTTATTCGTGTATATATATATTTTAAAAAATGTATATGGATATTTTATGATGGCCTATATTTCTAATTGGGACGTGGGTGGCGCTGTGGTCTAAACCCCTGAGCCTCTTGGGCTTGCTAATCAGAAGGTCAGCGGTTCAAATCCCTGCCACAGGGTGAGCTCCCGTTGCTCTGTCCCAGCTCCTGCCAACCTAGCAGTTCGAAAGCACACTAGTGCAGGTAGATAAATAGGTTCCGCTGTGGCGGGAAGGTAAACAGTGTTTCCATGCGCTCTGGTTTCCATCACGGTATCCTGTTGCGTCAGAAGCAGTTTAGTCATGCTGGCTACATGACCCAGAAAGCTGTCTGTGGACAAATGCTGGCTCCCTCAGCCTGAAAACTGAGATGAGCGCCATAACCTTATAGTCATCTTTGACTGGACTTAACCGTCCAGGGGTCCTTACCTTGTATTTCTAATGCCTAATAAAGGTTTGACACAGCCAAATACAACCTACCAACCTTTCCTTGGTGTTTTCCAGGTACCTAGGAATAACCCGGCCACTGACATATCCCGTGAGGCAAGACGGGAAGCTGATGGCCAAGATGGTGTTCATCGTTTGGCTCCTCTCGGCCTCCATCACTCTGCCCCCTTTGTTTGGCTGGGCGAAGAACATCACGGTGGAACGTGTGTGCCTCATCAGCCAGGACTTTGGC
Source organism: Podarcis raffonei (assembly GCF_027172205.1). NCBI lineage: Eukaryota > Metazoa > Chordata > Lepidosauria > Squamata > Lacertidae > Podarcis > Podarcis raffonei. The sequence continues at coordinate 75,340,911 of NC_070610.1, read as the reverse complement.
TACACCGTCTACTCCACCGGCGTCGCCTTCTACATACCCATGGCCGTCATGCTCGTCATGTACAACAGGATCTACAAGGCAGCCAAGGCCAGCGCTCAGAAACACCGATTCATGGACTTCCCCAGGCCTTACGAGCCAGACGGAGCCTACTGCATCGAGCCTGGCGTCCGGCGCCAGCATAGCACCAAGAGGAGCAAGGCCGTGGAGCAATGCGCCACCTTGTCCAAACTCCTCCGCCAAGACCGGAAGAACATCTCCATCTTCAAGAGGGAGCAGAAGGCAGCCAGGACCCTGGGCATCATCGTGGGGGCCTTCACCTTTTGCTGGCTCCCCTTCTTCCTGATGTCAACGGCCCGGCCGTTCATCTGCGGCAGCCGCTGCAGCTGCATTCCTTTGAGGCTGGAGAGGACTCTCCTCTGGCTGGGATATGCCAACTCCCTCATCAACCCCTTGATCTACGCCCTCTTCAACCGGGACCTGAGGACTACTTTCTGGAACCTGCTGCGCTGCAGCTACCGCAACATCAACCGCAGGCTGTCCGCCGCAAGCATGCACGAGGCCCTGAAAGCCACAGAGAAACACGAGGGCATCATCTAAGGCTGCGGGCCCATGTGGGCGTTGGCGTTTAAAAGCGTTGCGGTCGCTCACTGAGGGAGGCAGACCCTCCCTGCGGCTGCCCGCTCACACCAAGGATTCGGGGCTCACCTGGATGGGCATCACCAAAGCAGGGCAACGATTATCCGGTTCCCCTGCAGCCCTGGGGGAAAAGACAGCTTTGCAAATAAGTCTACGGAAGATGCTAATTCACAAAAGGACCCAAATAAATCTGTGCATCTATAGCCGCCGTTTGCGGTATAAAGGGGAAACAATATTTTGCCACTTTCAAGAATTTTCCTATGTGTGGAAATTGGGGAGAGGAGATTATAAGATCCTAGTAAATGCCTTTTAAGGGAAAGGAAATTAGCTGGCAAGCCAAGCGAGAATTGTATATCCGAGAGGCAGTAGCAAGGATGCTCAACAGAAGGCCTAGATCGGCTTTTCCTGACCTGATGCCCTCCAGATAATTTGGACTTCAACTCCCATCACCCCTGACCTTTGGCCATTCCGGCTGGAGCTGATGGGAGTTGGAGTCTCACGACATCTGGAAGTCACCAGGATGAAGAAGGCATGACATCTGCTGTGGAGCTCTTATGTAATAATAATACTTAACATTTATACAGTTCTTCCCGAGTGCCCAGGGCATTTCGCATTCATTTGCCTCGATTATCCTTACCGTACGACCCGTAAGGATAGTCATAGCCGCTAGGGACTGAGAGAGAGGAAGCGGTTTATGTTAACAGACCATAGGTGAGGCAAGATCTCTATGTAAGGCTCTTTGTTTTCATGAGTGCACACACTGACCAAGTGAGGACTTCGATTCTGAGTATGGAACCAAGCATGCTGAGATGCTCTGTCCCCATCTGAAATAAAAACAAAAAGGCAAGTTTCTAGTCCATTGACTAGAAAGGGAAACGGAGCAAAAATTTCCAGGGGACCTGACATTAGCACCGTGTGCCTCACTATGGCGGAGAGAAGTGGAGCATAAGATAAAAGCCTTCTATCAGGCCAGATGGTTTGTCCATCTTGGCCAGCAATGTCTGCTCTGACTGGCAGCATGTCCCCAGGGTCTGAAGCAGTAAAAGGTCTTCCCCAGCCCTGTTCTCCGATCCTTCTACCTGAAGATGCAAGGAATTGAACCGGGGCCTGCTACAAGCATAGTATTTGCTCAACCGCTAAGCATTGGTTCAGTCCAGAAGACGGTAAGCCAAATGAGTCAATACATTCTCATATGCACCCATGTAGACAGGTAGCAGAACACAGTTTTTCTCTGCCTTCCTTGACGATTCCCTGGCCTCCCCACAAAGAGCCACGTCCTGCGTTGATGCTGGATAGCTCAGTCAGTATAGCAAGGGACTCTTAATCCCAGGGTTGTGGGTTTGAGCTCCATTGCAGGGGGTTGGACTAGATGACCCTTGTGGCCCCTTCCAACTCTACAGTTCTATTATTCTGTGATCAGAGATGCATATTTTCATTCCTTAGGTGGTGGCCTGGAGTATATTAGGCTCAACAAGCCTCTTCCATCTGCCAACTGAGCTTGCTGCCCAACGCCTCCCAATCTCCCCACATTTCTCGCATTTCGCAGCAGCTGCTGGCTCTCTTTCGCTAGTCTCTGCTGCCGTCTGGTAACCATGCATGTCCATGCATCCAAAGCAATGTACAGAAAACAAAAACAACATTATACCCATCAGGCATAAACATGGTTTGACTACATGCAGTGGCTTTTAGAAAGAACAACAATGTGCTAACTTTATCACAAAGAGGCGTACCACATCGGACTGGGGGACTGGCTATCGGACTGGAGGACGTGGATGGCGTTGTGGTCTAAACCACTGAGCCTCTTGAGCTCGCTGATCAGAAGGTTGGGGATTTGAATCCTCGCCACAGCGTGAGCTCCCATTGCTCTGTCCCAGCTCCTGCCAACTTAGCAGTTCGAAAGCACGCCAGCGCAAGTAGATAAATAGGTACCACTGTGGCAGGAAGGTAAATAGCATTTCCGTGCGCTCTGGTTCCCATCATGGTGTCCCGTTGTACAAGAAGCGGTTTAGTCCCGCTGGCCACATGACCTGGAAAGCTGTCTGTGGACAAACGCCCGCTCCCTCAGCCTGAAAGCTAGATAAGCGCCGCAACCCCATAGTTGACTTGGACTGGACTTAACCATCCAGGAGTCCTTTACCTTTACCTTACTGGCTATCCATTCTGACTGCAAGAGAATGGCGATGGAGCTTCGATAGCAGGTTAAAAAGTTTCGCCACTCTGCCACTCTGGTAATGTAAGCAAGTAAATCAGCATAAAGGAAATCCTGAGTGTTTTCCAGACCAAAGGCTACTAAGTCTCAGAGATGAGAGTGATTTGAATGGCAGGGTCTAAATTGAAACCTTCAAGACACTCACTAGCTTCTAATTTCTTCAAATTTCAGCCAGCTTTGGAAGCAAGACGTCAGGAACACACTGGGTTAATTCAAGGGCGGAACGTAGCACCTTGAGCCTCAATGGGAATGAAAAGGGCATTTTTGTGTGGAGGCAACTTGTTTAAAATAGCAGCACCCTACAAAAACCTTTGCCAACCTGACCAACGTGCAGGTGGGAGTTGTCCTCCGAAACATCTGTAGGGCACCAAATTGGCAAGTGCTGCCCTACTCCGAACGCGCTCTAGAAAAACTGTGTGCATTTGTATGTGCCTGGCACAACCCTAGATGACACAACCATGTGGAGAACTTTCTGCAGGAACCGCACAATGTCAAACATCAGCATAATCTTTGTTCCTCTGATCCAATATGGCAGACAGGGTAAAATCGCTTGGCCTAGCTATTCCAAGGAGTAGAGATGAGAAGGCCTGGGGGGGGGACTGGGAAAATGGGGAAAAAACCAATTTCCCCCTGTTTTTTCCCCGTTTCCCCCCAAAGCCATTTTCCCCAGAAAAAATGAAAAAAAAAAGTTTGATATAGTTTGAATATTCCACACCCTCCCCCCCCCATTTTTCCAGGGGGAAAACGACTTTGGGGGAAAATGGGGGGGAACCTGTTTCCCCCCCCCCCAATTTTTCCAGTTTTCCCCCAGAACTTCCCATCTCTACCAGGGAGCCTTTTTCCGTCTGAAGGCTACATTCCCTTCTGGGTAGCTGCCTTTTCACTCCCAGAAACAAAAGCCGGCAGAACAATGCGTGTGAATTTTACATTTGTACGATAAGTTATTTTATACACACACATACCCTGCAAGTCTCCCAGCAAAACCAGGACATCCCCCCCTTTTTTTTTATTGCTCGAGAACGGCTTGATTTTTTGAAAACAAATCTGATTTGAGAGAACACTGACAGATTCCAACCAGACTGAACTGATATCGAGAGGGTTTGTTTAGAAACACAGTGGCAGTTTTTTTCTGCCGGGGCTGATGGGAATCTTGAGGGCACCTCCTTGGGAAAGGCTTTTTCTACCAGGAACCAGGAAAACAGGCCAGTTGTTCCAAGGGCTGAGGGTGAAATCTGTGGTAATTCAAGAGTCCAAATTAAATAAAGGTGTTACTGACTTACCAGTTGAGCGCCCTGGTTATTTGAATTTTGTGTACGCCTCATGGTACGTTTAGGTTGAAAACAGGTTGGGTTGGACTAGATGAGCCTTGTGGTCCCTTCCAATTCCACAATTCTGTGATTCCAATGTACAGTGGTACCTCAGGTTACAGACGCTTCAGGTTACAGACTCGGCTAACCCAGAAATAGTACCTCGAGTTAAGAACTTTGCTTCAGGATGAGAACAGAAATCGTAAGGCGGTGGCAGCGGGAGGCCCCATTAGCTAAAGTAGTACCTCAGGTTAAGAACAGTTTCAGGTTAAGAAGGGACCTCCAGAACAAATTAAGTTCTTAACCCAATTGTTTTCCTGTCAAGGGCCACAGTATCTTGCTCAGTCATGACTGTAGTGGCACGGCTGTCTTGCATGCAGCACTGGCGGTTTGAGGGATGCTCTGTGAAGCCCCATGAAGAATCCCCTCCAGCACCCACAACATCACCTGCTGGAGGCGATTACCGTATTTTTCGCTCTATAAGACGCACCAGACCATAAGACGCACCTAGTTTTTGGAGGAGGAAAACAAGAAAAAAAATATTCTGAATCTCAGAAGCCAGAACAGCTGTTCTGGCTTCTGGGGTAGCTGCGCAGCCTGCATTCGCTCCATAAGACGCACACACATTTCCCCTTACTTTTTAGGAGGGAAAAAGTGAGTCTTATAGAGCAAAAAATACGGTATTTATGCCCAGGCACCTTCTATTTCCCTTTCTCCCGTTGGTGCAGATTGCAGGTTGACTTTTCCTTCAGTCCTTTGCCAAAGCTTTGCATCTTCCTTCCCAGGGCTGCAACATCCGCACCTGCCACCTTCTTAAGTATAAAGAGCAACAGCGAGGAGAGGAGGAGAGGAGAGAGAGCAGGGGTGTCTTGCCCATAGAGGCATGTGCTGCAGAGCGTCAGGGTGCCAAGTTCTGGAGGGCGCCAGGGAAGAGGCAGAGGCTGGACGTGGCACCTCCCGGCATCAGCTCGCTGCCCTCGCCCGCCTCTGCCATGCCGCTCCGAAGCAGCACCTTGCCCAGAGCCTCCGCCTGCCACAGCCACCGTGGCACGGGCACCAGGGAAGAGGCGGAGGTTGTGCGTGGCGCCTCCCGGCATCAGCTCGCCGCTCTCATCCGCCTCGCTGAAGCAGCGCAGCACCGCACCCAGAGCCTCCGCCTCTTCCCCGCCGAAGGAGCTGCCCTCCGGCCACTGCCCGCCTCCTCCAGCCCCGCAAAGCTGCCAGCAATGCCGTAAAAAGGTTGGCAACTCTGGGAAACAGGGTGTCTGTGCTCGCCGGAGGGATCTTTGCACCACGGCGCCGGATATACTTAAGATGGCCCTGTGAGAGACAGACAGACAGACAGACACACACACACACAGAGAGAGAGAGAGAGAGACAGACAGACAGACAGACAGACAGACAGACAGAAAGACAGGGCTCTTTTCCTCCCTTTTGCCAAATTGTGCTCTCTGCTATGCAGGCTCAATATGAGCAGGCCGTATATCACAATTTGTGCAGACATATTTTTTTTTTTATTGCAATGCAAATCACCCAGAAATGTGTCTGATCATCTTCTGGCTACCATCGACGCTGGGAAAGGAGCAGCTCCCGACTTCATGGAGTAGCAGAGTACAAAGAAATAAAGTGACAAAGCAGAGGGGCTGGGCAATATCTGGTTTTCAACATTGTGATATATCGCCAGCTAAACACTGTGATATACTGATACATCACAATGTCTGAAAGAAGGATGAAGCGATGTAGAGGCATTGGCTGGCTTCGTGGTCTTTCCCAGATTGTAATTTTTGCATGGCACACGTGTGTGTGCGCACACACACACACACACACACACACATCATGGTTCGCGATATATCAAGAGGTCAAAAATTATGAAACTGGTATCACGATATGGACTTCAAGCCGGTTTGGGGTGATATATCAAAATATCGCCCAGCCCTGCAAAGCAGTGACACAAAAATGATGGGAAAGGTACTTGCTCACCTGTTGAGCGTGATGTGCTTTGAGCTCAAGAGGATTGTATTGAGAGGAACATGTAACAGTGTACCTAATGGGTGGGGAGCCAAGGGCCGCATTCCTTCATGGTCAACCTTTCGGGGGCCACACGCCAGCAGTGGATGAGGCCAGAAGCAAGAGTGGGTATGCTAGAGGCAAAAACAGGTGGAGAGATGGATAGGAGTCCTTGCATCAGTAGCATGATTGGCAATGGCAGAAGAGAGACAGCCTTCTCTGTGGTTGCTCCCATTTTGTGGAATTCCTTCCCGAAAGAGGTTAGACTGCCTCCGTTTTTCTTATCCTTCTGCCAGCAGATGAAGATCTTCAGACCAGCCCTTGGAAACTAAGGTGCAAACAGTGCTGGTCGCTTGCTCTTTCAGGAGGCAGAGACGTTCTCCAACTTGGATGGCTTTAAAAGAGAGTTGGAAAAATTCATGGAGGAGAAAAGGGCGATCAATGTAATGATCTCAGACAGGCAAGCAAGCCTTGATAAGAATTAATAACTCTCTGGCAGTTTTATGGTACGTTTATTTATAAATTGCATCCAGAGCGCAGCTCACAGCCTGCTGCTCTTTGAAACGAGTTGTTCACTCTGAGTCTCCGCCCCTGTCACAACAAGAAGGGCACCAAAGTCCAGTCCTTCCTCTTTTGCACTTCTGTTGCATTTTAACCCTTTCAGCTCTCCGGGTTCAGGGAGAAGGCGGGTGGAATTCCCCCCCCCCGCTCTCAAAAGAAGAACTCTCAGCACACTGTTTCTCTGCTGGTTGCATAGCAACTCTCTCACTGCCGTCTATCTCTCCCCCTCCACCTTCTTGTGAGCTGCCTGTGTCTGCTGCTCTAGCTGATTCAGGGAACTCTTGGTGAAGGGGGGAGGCCAAGCCCACCCCTTCCTGCTCTGTCTGCAATCTTTCGTCTCCAGAGTTGGACTCTGTCTCTCTTTGTACTGGCAATCCCTCATCTCCTGAGTCTGACTCTTCCCAGGCGTTCGATTCCGCCACGTCCCTGACAATCAATGGCTTCTAGTCACAATGGCCTCTGCAGCTGGAAAAAGCAATGTTTCTGGATGTCAGTTGCTGGAAAACATGGGAGGGGAGAGGGCTCTAGTGCTTGAATCCTGCTTGCTGGTTTCCCAAAAGAGGCATCTGGTCGGCCACTGTGAGAACAAGGATGTGGGACTAGATGGGTCATTGGCCTGATCCAGTAGGTTTTTCTTATGTTCACCAAAGACAGAGGGGGAAGAATGTACAAAGCCTTGCACTCCTAGATGGCTCAGTCAGCAGAGCACAGAACTCTTAATCTGAGAGTTGGGAGTTTGAGCCCCACGTTGGGCAAAAGATTCTTGCATTACAGGGGGTTGGACTAGATTACAGAGGGCGTTGGGCTTTTGGTCCCTTCCAAACCTACAGTTCTGTGATTCCAAACCAATTGACTCATACCCTTTTGACTTGAACACAAATCTCTTTGTAGAACTGCGACAGTTCCATTGTTATGGGCGTGCAAAGTTCAACGAGAAAAATGAAATTCAGTCACGTTGCCCTTCATGACACCTTAGTGAAAGACAGAATACATGGTGCGTTTCCAAACATGGAGCTTGCACTATGTGTTTTTCTGACACTGGTGATTACTAACTGCTCTAAAGAAAGCTTTTTTTCTCAGCTGAAAAGAATGGGGAAGGGAACCCACGGAACACAACAATATTTTAGGACAAATTTGACTCACTTTCCCTAGTGTGTTTTGTTGAGTCAGCTTCAATGAACTTATCCAGAATTCTGCAATCAGAAAATCTAGAAAGAAGCTATTTTAATTTTGGTATGCATCCTCCATGTGTCATTTTGAAATAAATTAAGCTTTATCTTATGGTTTAGCATTGATTCTATTTTGAATTACATATTTGGGGCACCCTAATCTTTTCAGTGCGTAGGGTCTCTAAAGGTCTTAATCTGTCCCTGCCTCCACCCTGATGATCTATATAGTTCCCTATTCTGTTTTTTTAAATAGCCAGCCCAGCCCTGTTTCTCCAGCCGCTGCTGCCTGAGGCTGCCATCTCAACTCTGCCTAACGGGAGGGCTGGCCCAATGCCTCCAGGATGTCCTCAAACAAGACATGGAGGCAGCAGCCTTCCACCATTGATTGTTGTCCAACAAGAGATACTCACAGGTACAGTGTCTCCAAAGATGGAGGCTCCATTGAAGTGCAATGGCTAAATGCAGGGAGCGGAGAAGCACACAGATGTTTGAGGGCATCATTTTTAAAAGCAAATATTTATTGGACTATTAAACACTTATACATCTGGATTGTTTTCTGTTCGTTGAGTTTAGACATAAACTTACACACGCAGGGTTCGAACTAATATTAATTAGCATAAACTATCCACCAAGAATGGGGATGTGGGTGGTGCTGTGGTCTAAACCACAAAGCCTAGAGCTTGCCGATCAGAAGGTCGGCGGTTCGAATCCCCGCAACGGGGTGAGCTCCTGCCAACCTAGCAGTTCGAAAGCACGTCAAGTGCAAATAAATAAATAGGTACCACTCCGGCGGGAAGGTAAACGGCGTTTCCGTGCGCTGCTCTGGTTCACCAGAAGCAGCTTAGTCATGCTGGCCACATGACCCAGAAGCTGTCTCCGGACAAATGCCGGCTCCCTCGGCCTATAGAGTGAGATGAGCACCACAACCCCAGAGTCGTCTGCGACTGGACCTAATGGTCAGGGGTACCTTTACCTTTATCCACCAAGAATATTGAGTGGTTGGTATATCAAGGTCTTGATTTGGGCCATTAACCTAGTTAAAGAAAGGGGTTGATGTTTCTTGGAAGGTGTCTCTATTCGTTATGCCTTTAATTGGTGTCTGGTAAGATGCTCAGACATTGCTCTATTCCAGATATTATTTTCCATGTGTCCAAGGGTATTTCAGTCTGGCTCTACTTGTGCAACAGTCAGTAAGAAGCCTACCAGTTCTCAGTGGCGCAGGGTCTATGTCCAAAGATAGTAGGGCTAAGGCAGGATTTGGAGAAAGAGGTTGGTGTCAGGTTTGCGATGTCTCTCTCACACCAAGACGCAGCAAGCTGGCAGGTTTATTACTCTTAGATTTATTGAGTATTTACACAGTAGCTCAGTCTGAGCCCTCTCAGCTCAGTCCTCAACCGATGAGACAGTTGGACGCACTGGATGACGCTGTCGACACCAGCAGGATATCCTCCAACGGTTGCTCCATCTCCTGCTGGGCCACCATTGCGCCTGTACTCTACTCTTCTGCCCTCTCCGAGGAGACTCAGGAGCAGCCTGGTCGCTCTGGGAAGAGAAGTCCCTGACAGTTGACTTGTAATGATGGATATAATAGAGAATGCTCGGTTCCAAAAGTTTTTAACATGGGGGCATTCCCATCAAACGTGAATAATCAACCAAGTTTTCCACAAGCAAAAAAGGGAAAGGGAGGGATTCATTTGTGCTGGCCTGGCTATCCGGCGCCATCAGAGGATGACTTTGGGTGAAGCCTCCTGGAGGTGAGCAGAGATGGTTTCAAAGGGGAGAGTGGTCCAAATACTCATCTGAGGGCATCCTTAGAAGAGTTTGGATTTGATATCCCGCTTTATCACTACCCGAAGGAATCTCAAAGCGGCTAACATTCTCCTTTCCCTTCCTCCCCTCCAACAAACACTCTGTGAGGTGAGTTGGGCTGAGAGACTTCAGAGAAGTGTGACTGGCCCAAGGTCACCCAGCAGCTGCATGTGAAGGAGCGGAGATGCAAACCCAGTTCCCCAGATTACGAGTCCACTGCTCTTAACCACTACACCACACTGGCTCTCTGGCTCTCTCTCTTAGCAAAACAGCTGTTCTTCTGACTCAGGTTTTAGAGCAGAAAACAATGGAAGCGGCTAAAACGAGGATAATTCTGAAAACAGAGACTTCTGGGGATCTTCTGTTTGGGGACCTCTGGGACACAGCCTTGGAGATCTCTGGACTTCGCTAAGGCTGTGCTTCCTTTGACAGAAGCTGGCACCGTAACACAGCTATTTCTGAATATGTCTCTAAGGCAGTCGCTGTTCTGGGACAGCATCCAAGAAAGGTAAATGTTTGAAAGGCAAATCAAACAACTGCACTCAGCTTTAGTTACATTTTTTTTAAAAAAAGCAGTAATAACAAAATGTGGTTTTTTGGGTAGCCTTAAGGGACTGTGTTATCCTGAAGGAAGATGCAAGGAGCATCCCTGACTTGAAATGTTGTGTCCATATGGTTCCCTTTAAAAAAAGAGGAGCTGCATATGTTTGCCGCTTGGGAAACATCAAAAGTCATCTGTTTCCCAGCAGGACCTCACTCTCCAGGTGAAACAACATCTGTCTTTCCACCTCGACGGATCTTAATGCCATTCCGGAATCAAACAGCATGAAATGAAGAAATGCTTTCTGGAGGAATGTGCAGCTGGCAATTTGACCAAAAGGATGCCCTTCAAATTCTCCATCCAGGGGATTAAGTTGTCTCATGCAAAAAAGAAAATTACACACACACACACAGAGAGAGAGAGAGAGAGAGAGAGAGCGAGAGAGAGAGAGAGCGAGCTGTACCTTGGAAGTCGAACGGAATTCATTCCACAAGTCCATTTGACTTCCAAAACTTTCGGAAACCAAAGTGCGGCTTCTGATTGGCTGCAGGAAGCTCCTGCAGCCAATCGGAAGGTGCAGAAGCCGCGTCGGACATTCGGCTTCCAAAAATAGTTCGCAAACCAGAACATTCACTTTCAGGTTTGCGGCATTCAGGAGCCAAAACGTTTCAGAACTAAGCTGTTCAAAAACAAAGGTAAGACTTGTGTGTGTGTGTGTGTGTGTGTGTGTGTGTGTGTGTGAGAGAGAGAGAGAGAGAGAGAGAGAGAGAACATGTATATATAGGATGCAGATATATATATATATATATATATATATATATATATATATATATATATATACATACATATATACATACATATATAAAGGTAAAGGGACCCCTGACCGTTAAGTCCAGTTGTGGACGACTCTGGAGTTGCACACTCATCTCGCTCCATAGGCCGTGTTTGTCCGCAGACAGCTTCCAGGTCATGTGGCCAGAATGACTAAGCCGCTTCTGGCGAAACCAGAGCAGCTCTGTTCCAGCTCCTGCCAACTTAGGAGTTAGAAAGCACGCCAGTGCAAGTAGATAAATAGGTACCGCTGCGGCAGGAAGGTAAATAGCATTTCCGTGCGCTCTGGTTTCTGTCACGGTGTTCCGTTGTGCCAGAAGCGGTTTAGCCCTGCAGGCCACATGACCCAGAAAGCTGTCTGTTGACAAACGCCGGCTCCCTCGGCCTGAAAGCAAGATGAGCGCCACAACCCCGTAGTCACCTTTGACTGGACTTAACCGTCCAGGGGTCCTTTACCTTTACCATTACCATTACCTTACAGCAAAGCACTAAGACTGAGCCGTTCCAGTTGCAGAAGATAATTTTAGCAGATGCAACTTATTATAAGCCATTAATGGCTCACCCTAATACAACTGAGCGGCGTCTTGAAATTTCTACCGTCAAAAGCCCAGCCAAAGACTTTCTCACTTCCTGCCAAAAAACAAAATGTGTGTTCAGCAAGCTGGAGCATAATTAAGAAGATTGTCGTGTGCTACGTTCCCTTGAATGTGCCTGATGGCAGCGAAGATGGAACAGCTGCCCAATTGCATCCCTCTGCTTGGCCAGGTTTCGTGGAATTGCTAATGCAAAAGTGTTGGGTGCCTCCTGGCTCCCGCCCTTTAAAGATATGTGTCATTAGGAAATGTGTCATTGGCAGCGATGGACTGGGCTGGTTGGACGCGGAGGAACCAGCTGGGGAACCACCAAGGGAAGAAGGCTCAGAGCCTGAGTTGGTGGTGGGACAATGAGTGCTCAGAGAGATAAGACTGGGAAGAGGAGGTGTCAGAAGCTGAAGAGGCAACAGGGCTTAGTGAGCGGGGGGAGTCTGTGGCAGAGAGAAGTTCAGAATCAGAGGTGGAAGATGAAGCAGAAGAGGAGGGAGACCAAGAGGCAGAGAAAAGTCAGGATTGGGGGAACCAGAAGAGGCATGAAAAGGGCGGAGGATAGGCTGGCTGAACGCAGGCACAGTCTCCGATTGCTTGGGGAAAGCTCTGGACAGGAGGGGACTTAGACGGCTGTGGGGAATCGGAGACTGATTCAGTCTCGGCGACTGATTCATGGGATGAGCTGCTGTGCTCATTAGGCCTGACATCCAGCCAAGTCTGTGAAGATTGTGTTTTTACTAATAAAATGTTAACTGCAACTTTGGACAGTGATTTATTGCCGGCTCGCTCTCTGACAAGCGGTTTACTTAAGCATGAGCAAACTGAACGGAGGATTCGTTTACTGGTAGTTACTAGCCGTGGCAGTTTTACTACCTCTGGTATCCGACGCAACATACCTCTAAATACCAGGTTTTGGAAATTGCAAATGGGCAAAGTGCTGCCCTTCTCATGCCCTGCTTGTTAAACTCCGATTGGGGCATTTGCTTTGCCACTGAGGGAACAGAGGGGCCCCCGCCCAGGCGTCATCTCTTCCTTATGAGGGTCTCAGGCAGGTGGGACATGGATCAGGGAAACTTAAAAACCTTGCCCATTGATGCCCCAAATGCAACCGCGCCTCCACCCAGTTGTTGTTGTTGTTGACAGAAATCTGCACAAATTCTCTTTTCCCTGTGCTATCGACTTGGGCAGCACACCGTCTTAGCTCAGGATATCCTCCTTTTAAAATTTGAAATTTGATAAGGCAAAGTCGAAAGGTGAGACCAGAGCTGCTGAAACAGAAGGCAGCTCCACATTTGTCAAAATGACAAGGAACTGGTTGTGACGTTAACATATGAGAGAGTGCTGGAGGTGAAATAGTTAAACAGGCTGCCCAGTCTGGAAGGACAGATCCTGAAGCTGACACTCCAAGACTTTGGCCACCTCATGAGAAGAGAAGACTCTCTGGAAAAGACCCTGATGTTGGGAAAGATGGAGGGCACAAGGAGAAGGGGATGACGGAGGACGAGATGGTGGGACAGTGTTCTCAAAGCTACCAGCATGAGTCTGACCAAACTGTGGGAGGCAGTGGAAGACAGGAGGGCCTGGCGTGCTCTGGTCCAGGGGGTCACGAAGAGTCGGACACGACTAAACGACTCAACAACAACAAGCATTGGAAGGGACAACAAAGGTCATCTAGCCCAACCCCATGCAATGCAGGAATCTCAACTGAAGCATCCAAGGCAGATGGCCATCCATCTTAAAAACCTTTTTTAAAAACCCGCTTGAAAACCTTCAAGGAAGTAGAATCCGTTTGGAGGCCCATCTGTCATGGATGTCCCTCAAAAATAAATAAATAAATATTTTTAATGTATGCAGAATGATGAAATGCGAATGTGATTAATAGATAGGCAGGAAGGGATGTCCTCCCCACCCCTTCCTTGAATTTTTGTGACACACTTAGCATTGATTACAATTCGGCTTCCCTCAGGATTCTGCATTTGCTCCTCAACATTTTTGCTTCAGGAACTTGCATCGGTTCCAAAAACAAGGCCATCTTCCAACGTCTCTCTCCCCCGCCCCCAAACTTATCTAATCCATGCAGACATCCACCCCCCCTCCTCTTAATAAATAGCTTCCTCGTTGGTCTAAATGCCTCTCTCTTCGCCTCCTTCAAAGTGACAGCTGTTATCATAACCACTATCCTGATGACTGTCTTCAAGAAATGTGCTTTTATCGTAATTTTTTTGTCCTTCCTGCGGCACATTTGTATTTATAGAATTCCATTATTATCTGTCAATCACAAGCCATGCTGAAAGCTGGAAAGAGCAATTGCTAAGCAGATCAAGGTAGAAAACCTCCAGGTAGGACCAAGGAAGGAATTGGGAAGAATTTTATTTATTTATTTATTTATTTATTTATTTATTTATACATACATACATACATACATACATACATACATACCCTGCCCACTCTGGGCAGCTCCCAGAAGAATATTAACAATAACAATTAAAAAGTGATAAAACATCAAACATTAAAAACTTCCCTGCACAGGGTTGCCTTCAGATGTCGTCTAAAAGGCAGATAGATGTTTATTTCCTTGACATCTGATGGGAGGGTGTTCCACAGAGTGGGCGCCGCCACCAAGAAGGCCCTCTGCCTGGTTTCCTGTAACTTTGCTTCTTGCAGTGAGGGAACAGCCAGAATCGTCTGGCTTTCAGAACATGAAAGGGGGGGGGGCTGAGAAGATTCTATGGAAGGTGAGGACTGTCAAGCTCCTATCCCAAAATACAAAAAAAAAAAACAACCCCCACACTTATTTCTTGCAAGTAAGAAAGTGATTAAGGGACGCGAGTGGTGCTGTGGGTTAAACCACAGAGCCTAGGGCTTGCCAGTCAAAAGGTCGGCGGTTTGAATCCCGCAACGGGGTGAGCTCCCGTTGCTTGGTCCCAGCTCCTGCCAACCTAGCAGTTCAAAAGCACGTCAAAGTGCAAGTAGATAAATAGGTACCACTCCAGCGGGAAGGTACACGGCATTTCCGTGCACTGCTCTGGTTCACCAGAAGCGGCTTAGTCATGCTGGCCACATGACCCGGAAGCTGTACGCCGGCTCCCTCGGCCAATAAAGCTAGATGAGCGCCACAACCCCAGAGTTGTCTGCGACTGGACCTAATGGTCAGGGGTCCCTTTACCTTTTAAGAAAGTGATTGGCCCTAACTTTGAGTCACTCTGATCAATGCTTCTTGCTTGCTTGGCTAGAGAGGGATGTTTGAGTGTGTTGTTGGCACCCATCTGCCTCAAGAGACAATGGAGTGCACCTCCAGGGGTGAAATCAAACCATTGCATTAGTGGCACTGAAGTGACCTTCCTGGGGCTCAAGCCTGGGCAGGGTATACGGAGATCCTGGGTTGTCAGCATGCAACAGTGGCCACACCTTGGGAAACGGATTCGGCTGGCCGGCTAAACCAGGTGAGGGGAGCCAGTGGGTCTCAAACCTTCATTGAGTTAGGGACTTTCCCTGCATGTAAAGACAGGCTCTGGCGAATTGAGCGGATGAGATGAATAGGAGACCCAAACAACAGCCATGGAGCCGGTTTCTGCACTTGCTGTAGAGGGAAGTGAGGCTCGGGGGGGCTGGTCCACCTGGGAAGAAACCGGCAAAGACCTGATGAAGAGAGCACAGCAGAGGTTATATTTTCTGAGAATCCTCTGGAAAAACAATCTCTCAAAGGACCTGTTGATGGCATTTTACCTTTGGACTGTGGAGAGTGTATTAACTTATGGTCTGTGTGTGTGGTTTCGGAGCTGCACGGTCAGGGGAAAAACAATGCTGTCCAGGGTTGTAAAGACTGCGGAGAGAATAATTGGGTGCACTCTTCCCACCATGGACCAAATCTATCCTTCCAGGTGCCATAAGAAAGCTGCAGAGATAGCGCAGGATAGTGCGCACCCCGGAAATGATCTCTTTCAGCTTCTGCCTTATGGAAGAAGGTACGGGGTTATAAAGACCAGGACTAGCCACCTGAGAAACAGTTTCTACCCAAATGCGATTCTGGTTTTAAACGCAGTGTAAGGTAGTCTCTATATGGGACTATATTGTATTTAATTATGGGGTATCAGAGTTTTTAGGGGTTTTTGAATGTCCTATGTAGATTTTCAATTTCATTGTTCTGTATGGGACAATGACAATAAAGATATTGTATCGAGAAGGAAGACTCTGACCCGAAACCTCTACACAAATCCAGACTGGATGGCTGGATGGCGCCTTGTAGCTACATCTCCTTCCCAGAACTCCTGCAGCCCAGTCTTGCTCCTCTTTTCTTTGGACCACATCAAGAGGGGGGTCTTGTCCTCTGGGCAGCCCAGGATCTCCATCCACACTGCCCAGTATATTTTCTTTTAATTGTTGAATGATTCTGTGTACATTGCGGCAGCCTTTGGCTATGTGCAATAAAACTGACTGACTGACTGACACTGCCCAGGCTTGAACCCCCAGTGGTTTGACTGCGCACTCCACTGCCTCTCTAGACAGACAGGTGCCAACAGCAAGGCCTATAGAGTGGGGGCTGGGTCAATGCTTTGGAGAAGGGAGTTGCAAAACCTGGTCATGGAGCAAGGACTCTGCTGATAACACAAGAAACTGCCTTCTACCAAATCAGGCCTTCGGTCTGTCTGGCTCACTGTTGCCCACACTGACTGGCAGCTGCTCCTTAGGGTTGCCAGCAAGGTTCTCTGACAGCTCTACCTGCCTTCTGCGTGCAAAGGAAATGCTCCACAATTGAGCTGCCATCCATCCCCATCAATGAGATGGAGGGAGAATGTGTGCCTTTAAACACTCAGGATCTTTTCTCTATGCTACGGTTGCAGCAAGAATACTCACTGCGACAAATGGGAAAAGTGATAAAGTCCCTTCTAGATCAGAGTGGATTCAAAAAATGACCGAATATGCAGAATTAGGCCAGTTATCAGAAAGAATAAAAAAATAAATCAAAGGAAGTATTTACCACAAAATGGGAAGTCTTTAAAATTTATTTGAAAAATAGCAAAGACAGTTTGAGGTCTATAGCAGCATTTCAATAACTTCAGGAGGAGTTTTAAATCTGATGGAAAACCTAGGATAGAATAAATAACATTAAAGCCAAAATATGTTATAATATGGCACTGAATAACGGAGGAAAAATAGAAGTAAGGAGTAGACAGGAGGTCAGCTACATAGGAAAAAGTCATTTTTATGTTAAATGTATTGTGAGCAATATTCAATGTATTGGTGTTGTTGTTGTTTTATTTTTATTTTCTTTCTTTCTTAGTTGCGTGTCGAGGTCCCCAGGGCCACCCCAATAACTCACACATCACACAGAATTTTTTGTTTAAGATTTTTGGCAATAATTTTGGCCACAACTTTATTAAAATGCAAACATGTGAGTGGTTGCTTAGGCATTGGTTGCGACTATCTGCCCCCACCATGGGGGACAGACTGACATTCCGCACGATGCGAAAGTCAGAATAGGGGAATACACTTGGGGGTAGTGACGGAGCAGGGAAGCTGCCCTCAGCCCTCCCCAAATGCAACCAGGAGCTCATTGCTATGGCCCGAGCCCCCTTGACAGAGTGGACAAGCAATAGTTAGCCCCTGATTCCTTTAACGGAATCCCTTGCAGCAGCAGCATTAGAGGGGCAGGCACAGCCAATCCATGCCCCTCAACCAACCAAACCATAAACCAATGCCTAACCGCAACCTTACAAGTTGTGACGATTTGCTACGCACTAGGCAAAACCAAATGGCCCCAGCCAATCAGCCAGATGGACAAAATTCCTACCGGGCCCCCGCTCCAAAGCAGACGACCCCATGACAGGCATAGCAAGGTCAAAGCGAACAACCCTATTCTAGGGAGGGAGGGACGGGCAATCCGATGCACGGGCGAATAGAGGAAGCCCTAGCCTCGTGCAAGGAGTTTTAGTATTTCTGGCTGTCAATCAACAAATGGCAACATTAACTTCATCCCAACAACAAGGGAAGCCCCAATCGCATCAGTGGCCAACCATCAGTTAGCCCGCCCCCAACTTTGGAGTGTCCTGGCAGCCCCCACCGCAACACGTGCTCTCCATGAAGGAGAACACGCTTTGTTAGGAGGTGATGGATATCTGTGAATCTGCATATTTTCTTTTTGTATGTGGTGTATTAAAATGGAATAAAAACTAATTACAACTAAAAAAATACTCAGGATCTGGGCCACAAAGGGCTCCCACTTGCTGAGGGTTAGTTCATTCTGTAACTTCCTAAACTCTGTCCTTGCAGAATGTTGTTTCCTGGCATGGAGGGCTTACATGCCAGTCTGTCTGCCAGGGCGCCAGTAAACACAAATCCATTTTCTCCTGTTCTGTTTGGCAATGCAGAAGTGGCGCAGGAGCCTTAACGGACCTTTTCTTGCACCGGATCCGCTATTTCCCTTTCTTCTGTCCTTGCCGAGAGTTATTTAAGGTGTCGTCATGACTACTGAAGAATAATCCAACTTCCTTTAGGAGTCTTTTATTCCTTAGCAGTCAGTTAGTTTAAATAATAGGGGATCCTTTTTTTGTGTGTAGCTGTTCTCTCCTCTCTCTCTCTCTGTCTAAAAATGTATATTCCTTTTGAAGGGTTTCTCTCCTCCAAACACTTGTTCGGAAAAAGCACACGGCGGCATCAGCCAACGCTGCCACATCGTCTTTTTAAAAATGCGAGGCTGCAGATTCAATTATCAGCCTTCGCAGTTTTGGCAACCCGCAGGTCTCTTTGTACAGAGCAAAAGGTTAATCAGATAGGAGGCCGGCCAAACTTTTGAAAAACCTTCCCATTCTAATGTACCCAAAAAGCCTTCTGGTCTGCATTTTAAAAATCATTGACTTCTTTAAATTTTAATAATGAGATATCCACAGGAGGCTAGATTCTGAAACGCCACCGAAAAGCGGGGAAGTGGATCAAATGAATTGGTGGCATGCGTCCCCGCTAAGACCAGGTTCCAGAATCTGCCAGAGACCATCTTCTGAGAGTCCTTGGTTTGCAAAGGCATTGAAACAAGGAGGGAGGCACTGTGTCGTGTGATTGGTTATGTGGGCGGGGCTTACCTGCTCCCCCCCAAATATTTTATTCAAGTTGGCACCCCTGCGAGTAGAGATGCAGAACTGAGCCCCCACACATACCCACACAACAGTTCACATTTTCCTATTTTCTTTTTAAAAGGGACAAATCAAGTTGGAATCAAGCTTTGAAGTGGGGTGTTATGTACTGAGCTGAATCCTAGAACAATAGGATCCAGAATGCAGCAGTCTGATTGGTCCACAGGAGCCACCCAATCCAGTTCCAGGTGGAAGTGAATCAGTGACCTGATTGGCCTGTAGGAGCAGCCTATCAGGCTCCTGGATGAAGTGAATCAGCAACCTGATTGGCCTACAGGAGCAGCCTGGAATTAGCCAATCACACGGGGCCCATTTGGGGGGAAATTTCATTCATTGCAATTATGAGCTGAATAAAGAGCATGAAATTCACACTTGACTCCAAGTATATTTCATGGGTGAATCAAGATTGCAAAGGCAGGCATTGCAAATAGAGCCCTCAAAATTATTAAGGCAGGGTTGGACACTTGTGGCTTTGCGGATATTGTTGGACTGAACCCCCCCCCCTCCACCCCCAGCCAGTATGGCCAATTGTAAGGCAAGGAGTGTTCAGGGTGAGGAATTAACTCTTCATTGTCAAAAGTATACTTGCAGATTAGGAAAAGGTATGTCCCACGTCTCTCAGCGACTTCTAGGTGTGCATCCGATGAGGCAGTTGCAGCAACAGAGACCCCCGACCCCAGCTTATGGATCTCCCCCCCCCCCACACACACAATTTGCGCTCAAATAAGCAGAGACTAAGCCTGCATGCAACTTCTGTTCCTCCCTCTTCAATCCTCTCCTGGTCCTGGGAAACGGTGGAGCAGGACAGGTGGGGGCAAGAAGAGGAACTTCTGTTTTGGGGGGACAGGGGGCAGGCAGGTGTGGGGTCTCCCTGGTCTTGAATGGGGTAACTGTGCCCCTGAAGGACCAGGTGCGCAGCCTGGGAGTCATTTTGGACTCACAGCTGTCCATGGAGATGCAGGTCCATTCTGTGTCCAGGGCAGCTGTCTACCAGCTCCATCTGGTACACAGGCTGAGACCCTACCTGCCCACAGACTGTCTCGCCAGAGTGGTGCATGCTCTAATTATCTCCCGCTTGGACTACTGCAATGCGCTCTACGTGGGGCTGCCTTTGAAGGTGACCTGGAAACTACAACTAATCCAGAATGCGGCAGCTAGACTGGTGACTGGGAGAGGCCACCAAGACCACATAACACCGGTCTTGAAAGACCTACATTGGCTCCCAGTACATTTCCGTGCACAATTCAAAGTAACATGTTTGCTTGCCTGCGGTAAGAAGTGAGAGTTTATTCTGCGGTTATTATGAGAAGTAGAGAGGGATCGGAATGTTTCCTTGCTGAAAAGGTGCATTGTGAACCTATCATTCAGAAAGCTTTCTGGAATGTTTGTCATGCCTTTTTACGGGTTTGCGAAAGGAAGCCTATTGTGCAGTAAATATTTTGCAAAGCTCAAAGCTCATTGACTTTGACAGTAAAGTTATGCGCGTTTTTCTCAGTCCCACTCTCCCTACGTGCTTGTCGATGATCGCATTGTAGTGTGCACTAACTGTTCCTAACGCTGTTTTTTTTTTGGTACTGCTGTTGTAATACAATAGTAAAACTGATTTTTTTTAGAAAATGTTCCATGCTCATTTTTAACAACTTAGCTACAGAATAAAGCATTTCATTTGCTTTGCACCTTTCGCTTTCCCCTTGTTCACTGTCGCCTTAGCATCCCTTTTTTGCTATTGAAACCAAAAATACGCCAGTCATTTAATTCTTGCAGTTCATATTAAATTCTCTGCCACTTGACCTTTACATAACTCATTATGTAAGTTAGCATACACTCTCTGCATGGAGGGGAAGGTCACTGACTTCCCCTTCCGCTGTCCTGGCCTTCACATCTTCCCCACCTCACATCTCTCCATGGGTGCGGGGAGGTCGAGCATCATGCGCACATATCCATGCCCCACTTACAAATGTGGCCGCCCCACCTAACAAGGAAGGCTAGCGATAAGGCTGATTAGAGTACAAATCTCAGCGTGTAGTTAAGCTACAGGATTTTCTGACAGTGAGAGCTGTTTGACAGTGGAATGTTGCGTGGCGAGTTCCCGGCCCCCCCAGTGGAAATAATGACACATGACACAATTATGAAGGTTAATGAGCTAAATAAGGCCACAACTCTATTGGTTACAGGTGATGAGCGGTATTGGCTTGGGCATTGGTCCTCACCGACTATATCCGACTTCAGCCCATCCGCTTGAAGTCTGGGAAGGGTTAACCACCAGTAGGGGGAGTCCTGCTGATGCACATCAACTAGGAACTCCCCCGGGGTCACCGAAAGGGGGCGTACCTTAGGCCCTCACCTCCCCAGGCTTCGGACAGGCCCACACACCCCGGAATCCTTTATCGGACTACCCTCCAATATGCGGGGCAGGTGATGGCGCTTCCTCCCCTCTTCAGAACTACAGAACTATACCAATGCCTAACCGCCAATACCCAAAAAGTTGTGACAATTTGCTACAAGGTAGGCGAAAACCAAGTGGCTGGTGACAATTTGCCAAGTGGAAAAATGCCTACCAGGCCCCTCAACAGCGACCAACCAAGGTCCATAGCAAGGTCAGGGAACGAAAACCTTATAGGGCGGAGGGTGGGAAACAGGAACAGCTGGGAGGCGGCCAAGAGGGAGATCCCTGGCTATGTCCTGCCTTAAATAGGGCAGGCCACGCCCCCTGAGCCAGCCGATTGGCCAGCCAGGGAGTGATGTGGCCGGGAATCCCCCCAATCACGCGGGGGCTGGGCTCCAACCTCTGAGCGCATGGAGGGGACGTGAAGCCCGCAACCCCACCTCCTCCATAGGGCAGAAGTGGCTTTCTCCCCTGGAAGGCTGTGGTCTGTCTTTTCTTGGAGGTTTCTAAGCAGAGGTTGAATGGCCACCTGTCAAGGATACTTTAGCTGAGATTTCTGCATTGCAGGGGGTTGGACTGGATGACTCCAGGGTCCCTTCCAACTCTACAGTTCTATGATTCTGTGATTCACCTCCATGCTCTAACACCAACATAAGGACAGCTGATCAGAGGGCAGGAATAATCAGATTTCACTTGTAAAAAAAACACAAACCGGATACGCATTGGAAACATTATTCCGTGACCTCAGAACAAGGTTCCCTTGGTTCTGAATAGATGCAATTCGTCCGAACCGTTTTCCGCATCTGCTTAACACTGCTGCTTTCCAAACAGCTTGTATGCTCCCTGACACCTCTAGGCTACAGCCGGCAGTTGAGTCAGGACATAAACCCAGAATTCGTTTCTCTACCCCAGTTGCAGCTTGAAGTACAGCGGATCAGACAGTGTGTCTTACAAGATTCTTCCTTCTGTCTCTCAAGAATTCAGTTCTTCTGCATCTGAAATTCAGGTGTTGTAAAAGGTACACCGTAGAGTACGGCTAGAGGATGGCTTATTTGATTGTGTTGGACTGCTGGCTGTTTCCAGATATGGGAGATTATTGTGGGATGGGAGCTCTTCAAGAAGGCAAGTTATTTTTCAGTGTCCACACAATGTTGTTGGCACTAATATGTCAGCCCATATTTCTTCCCCTTTGACTCTAGATGCACCATTTCCAGGGGAAATTGAATAAGTTAAAAACACACACATAAAACCACCAGGCACCTGAAAGCTAGACTTTAGCAAATCTTTATTTTCTATTTGATGCCTGAAAGTGTAAGTGGGTGTTATATTTATGATGACAGAGCTATACATAGGACAATCCTTGGATTTTGTTCTTCCTCTCCTCATTATGTCATTTGGGAATTATCAAACATATATGCAGGTCCGTATAGTTAAAGCCATGGTTTTCCCAGTAGTGATGTATGGAAGTGAGAGCTGGACCATCAAGAAGGCTGATCGCCGAAGAATTGATGCTTTTGAATTCTGGTGCTGGAGGAGACTCTTGAGAGTCCCATGGACTGCAAGAAGATCAAACCTATCCATTCTGAAGGAAATCAGCCCTGAGTGCTCACTGGAAGGACAGATCCTGAAGCTGAGGCTCCAGTACTTTGGCCACCTCATGAGAAGAGAAGACTCCCTGGAGAAGACACTGATGCTGGGAAAGATGGAGGGCACAAGGAGAAGGGGGCGACAGAGGACAAGATGGTTGGATAGTGTTTTCAAGGTTACCAGCATGAGTTTGACCAAACTGTGGGAAGTAGTGGAGGACAGAGGTGCCTGGCGTGCTCTGGTCCATGGGGTCACAAAGAGTCGGACACGACTAAACGACTAAACAACAACAAATATGCAGGAAAGTACATTTTGATATATAATTTTTTTTAAAAGCCAACACACACAGCAAAGAACCTGTTGCTGTCTATCTGCCTGCAATCTCTCAATGACCTGTTTGCAAATTAAGCCCCCAAGTGGACTCTCAGACACCCCCTTTTATTATTTGGTCCTCCCTGTGATCTCAAATGGGACGCGGGTGGCGCTGTGGGTTAAACCACAGAGCCTAGGACTTGCCGATCAGAAGGTCGGCGGTTCGAATCCCCACGACGGGGTGAGCTCCCGTTGCTCGGTCCCTGCTCCTGCCAACCTAGCAGTTCGAAAGCACTTCAAAAGTGCAAGTAGATGAATAGGTACTGCTCCGGTGGGAAGGTAAACGGCGTTTCCATGCGCTGCTCTGGTTCGCCAGAAGCGGCTTAGTCATGCTGGCCACATGACCCGGAAGCTGTACGCCTGCTCCCTCGGCCAGTAAAGTGAGAAGAGCACCGCAACCCCAGAGTCGGCCACGACTGGACCTAACGGTCGTGGATCCCTTTGTGATCTCAAATAGGGCATGGCACAAACACCCCACACTATAATTTCATGGAACCATATGATCATTTTCTAAACTGCTCAGTAATGCCGTCATATTATCTGCAGTGCCAAGAATGCCCACCATCATTCCTTGCAAGAGGCAAACCCTTTTCGGGCATCTCCTTGGCACACACACAAACACACTGTGAGCTCATTTCTTAAAGGAGCCCATCCCAACATTGGCCGAAAGAAACACCGTCTGAACAGCCGGCATAGCTCAGTCAGTAGAGCTTGAGACTCTTAATCTCAGGGTTGTGAGTTTGAGCCCCATGATGGGCAAAAGGATTCCTGCATTGCAGGGGGTTGGAATAGATGACCCTCGGGGTCCCTTTCAACTCTACAATTCTGTGATGGCCTGGGACTCAGGCTCAGACTCAGAACCAGAGGAGTCTCAGTCTGCACCGGATCCTTTGCCTCAGGCATCATCTGAGCCAAGTCTGGGGCCTGATTCTGAAGAGTCCCAGTCTGAACAGGTTCCCCTGCAACAAGCACCAGCTGGGCCGAGTCAGGGGCCTGAGCCTGCCCTGGCTCCAGATGTGGGGATGACCTCATTGCCTCCAGCTGGGCCATCACTCCCAGCTGCTCCACTACCAATTGGGTCAGGGGAGGCTGAGGCGGCTTCTGGGTCTAGTAACCCACCGACGTCTCCCGAGCTGCAGAGACAAAGGTCTGAGAGAAGGAGAGGCCTGAGTACTCCCAGGAGGAGTGCTCGCCTTCGGGCGAGACAGGGAGGTGAGTCACCGGGGAATCAGGACCGGCCGCTACCCCGACAAAGATAAAAGGCTGTCGGACCTTGCCCCAGGTTGCAGGAGCAATATTGCTGTGTGCTAGATCCTGCCTGAGATCCTGTACCTGTCCTTGCCTGGTTTCCTGCCTCGTGTTCTACCTTGGCCCTGTTGGACTGACTCCCAGCGGAACCTTCGGATTCTGGACCGGTCCTGGACCGCGTTTCATGGGTTACCCCCAGGTGCAGCACAGATTCTACGATTCCAAGCTCCAAACCATTGCCATTTTCTTTTCCGCCCGCAGATTGCTCCCCGTGCTCCCTGCGTGAGCAGATTTTTTTTCTCTCAGAAGGCTTTAGCAGCTGGGAGGGAGGCCTCGCACCCCCCTTGACTCATCAGAGCATGGCCGAGCATGAAAAGTGGGGCATTTTAAAAAACAGTGTGCAGAAATCAGATGCGCTGCACATGACAACACCTAGCAAAGAGGTCCCTAGGCAGCACGATGCAGAGTAATGTGTTGTGCATACAACATGGGGTAAGCATATGTCAGCTATGCGCTATCCAGTAGCTACGAAAAGTACCAGGATTAGACCGTTGTTGGCAGCAGTCGTGTGAAGCAGCGCAGGACCTTATGTTTCGCACAGAATTTCACCACCGGGGAAAAATACCCATGGATGCCAACGTTGGGCGAGGGGAGCCTGGACAGCTATGTGGGGGCAAATGGGTACATGAGAGTCTAATCAGGCTAGGTCATGAATAGGCAAACTAAGGCCTGGGGGCTGGATCCGGCCCAATCACCTTCTCAATCCGGCCCGCAGACGGTCCAGGAATCAGCGTGTTTTTACATGAGTAGAATGTGTCCTTTTATTTAAAATGCATCTCTGTGTTATTTGTGGGGCATAGGAATTCGTTTATTTATTTATTTATTTATTTATTTATTTATTCAAAATATAGTCTGGCCCCCTACAAGGTCTGAGGGACAGTGGACCAGCCCCCTGCTGAAAAAGTTTGCTGGCCCCTGGGCTAGGTGATGGAAGTGTGGGGCCTTCTGCAAGTTATTGATTTTGATCTCAGACAAGAGCATCCTGCCCATCAACTCTATGATTCTACGGTCATGTCTTACCTCTCTAGGAAGATGGGGAGCTTAGCAGCTGGCCTTACAACAGTGGAACTCACAGTTTGCATTGCAGAAGGCTCCAGGTTCAAACTCTGAGAGCATCTCCAGGCAGGTCTGGGAATGTCCCCCAACTGAAACCTTGGAGCATCTGCTGGCAGTCAGGGTAGACAACACTGGCTATATACATACATACTTTTTATACCTTGGTTCTTGAACACCTTGGTACTCGTACGTTTTGGCTCCCAAATGCCGAAAACCTGGAAGTAAATGTTCTGGTTCTCGAACACTTTTCGGAAGCCAAACATCCGACGCGGATTCTGATTGAGTACAGGAAGCTCCTGCAGCCAATCGGAAGCCGTGCCTTGGTTTTTGAACAGTTTCGGGAGTCGAATGGACTCCTGGAATGGATTAAGTGTGAGAACCAAGGTAGATGAAAGAAGAATGGCAGACGAAATTAATGGACTATGCAGAATTGGACAAAATGACAGGAAGGATTCGAAACCTGCTGGAACAGAGATTTACGGAAGATTGGAAGAAGTATATGAACTATTTGAAGAGCAATTGTAACCAACAAATTACGCTAGTAGGATTACAAGCAGTTTTGTAAGGAGAAATATATGAAACGTTCCAACTAGATAAAGAATAGAGATATCGGTTGTGAGTTTTAAATGAAATAGGGAAAGTAAGAAATGTATACTAAGAGATTAGATTGGAAAATTTTCAGACAGGATTGATGGAAGTCAAAAAATTGTATAAGATGTAAAAGTATGTTTAATTACTGTTGAAAATGGTATGTTAAAAAAATTATTGTGTGTGTGTGTGTGTGTGTGTGTGTGTTTGAGAACCAAGGTACGACTGTATTAGAAGTGGTTGAAATGCCATACATTATTGTTAAGGATTTTTTGTAAGCTACACACAGAGTTGCTAAGTTTCTGATTCATCTCTCCGTATTCCTTGTCCGTTTTAAAAACAAACAGAGGCACACAACTTTTAAAAGTAAAGACACTTGGAGAGAGAGATAGCAAACTGAGTGGACAAATATAATAATAATAATAATAATAATAATAATAATAATAATAATAATACACTATTTATATGCCGCCCATCTGACTGGGTTGCCCAAGCCACTCTGGGAAGCTTCCAACACATTAAGACATCCCAAAAGTATTGTCCCAACCTTCCTCTGCCCTCTGAATGATAACACTGTGTACGTCACACTCAGAACGTTACTTTTCAATCTTGCGTCTAAATCAGACTTGGAATAGAAGATGCAATTGTACCAGCTCTGTTCCGCAGATTTGGGGAGATGGGTCTCCAGCCTGGGGCAAACTCATTGAATGGAATTAATGTTGTGTCTCCTAACCTGGAAAGGCAATCAGCACCGTAACGGATGGGATTCTTTTCTGAAATTGAACGGCGAGGGAGACAGTGATTGGTACAAATGCTCTTTCACGGAAAGGTCATTGAGAATTGTAAATGCCACTCCCGTCCATCTCTACAACGTCAGTGATGCTTCCTTTTTCATCTTTCCGCTGTTTCTGCGCCTTGCCAATGCTCCCGTTGTTTGCCTGCACAAATAAAGAGCTGGCGAGGAAGGCTGGCTTGTCCTTGTCATCGCTGGCATTAGGGACTGCTAAATCCATCCATCTTTTAATGAGGGTGAAAGAGGAGAGCGCAAAATATGGTTTGAAGCTCAACATCAAAAAAACGAAGATCATGGCCACTGGTTCCATCACCTCCTGGCAAATAGAAGGGGAAGAAATGGAGGCAATGAGAGATTTGACTTTCTTAGGCTCCATGATCACTGCAGATGGTGACAGCAGTCACGAAATTAAAAGATGCCTGCTTCTTGGGAGAAAAGCAATGACAAACCTAGACAGCATCTTTAAAAGCAGAGACATCACCTTGCCAACCAAGGTCTGTATAGCATATATTCAACATAAAAAACAGCGACAATTTGTTGTTGACAAAGGACAGTTGGACATATAAAGGGCCCCATTACCTTCAGCAGCTTGGGGCCTCATCAAACATAAATCCAGCCCTGTCTGTGCTGTGTAGGTTTCATCCTTTTCCAAAGGAGAGTAAAGACCTGTCTTTTAAGAAGTGCATGCTTCAAAGTGTTCTGAGGGGTCTCCTGTCAGAGTCACTCTCATCGAACGTTGGAGAGGCTCTTCGTTTGTGTCAACGAGCTGTCAGCCAGCAGACATTTTCTCAAAAGGCGCTGTGCCCTGCCTATGTGTCAGGGAACACAGGGAGGACGGAACTCATTTGCCTTTTCCCCTTTTTCCCTTGGAGTGGGATGGCATTGGGTGTCTTCTATTTGTGCATAGAAAGAGATGGCCTGGCCAAACCTTGTGTGGCACTGATGAGCACCTTTGGCCATGAGCAAGTGTTAAGAGCCTGGGAAATGTACTGCAGTGGTGCACGGAAATAAATAGTCTGGCAAGACCAATGGTTGGAAGAATAAATAAATTTATTGTTGATTGTTC
This sequence comes from Podarcis raffonei, assembly GCF_027172205.1. NCBI lineage: Eukaryota > Metazoa > Chordata > Lepidosauria > Squamata > Lacertidae > Podarcis > Podarcis raffonei. Next base: position 75,312,974 of record NC_070610.1, on the reverse strand, counting down.
TGGCCAACAAAGCCTTGCTGAGTGCAAGCTTTGGCCAAGATGGGTCCAAGAAGTTCACACTGACACACTGACAATACTGGCCAACTTTGGAGAAGAAGCAGGAAGGAAGTAAAGGCTGACAGGAAGTGATGTCATTTACCAACAAGTACGTACTAAAAGAGAGAAGTGATCAGTGAGGAGGAAGAACGAGGAAGATCTGTCGCCCCCCAGTGGTTCAAGTAGTTTATTGCACACCCTGTTGTTTTCCGCCCAACGCTGAACACCTGGCAACATCCTGTAATTCAGAAGGTAGCATACAGCCATCACGATCAATGGCTACTGATCTTAATGGCCATAGGCGACCTCTTGGATCAGAGGCATCCCACCTCTTAATACCAATTGCTCAGGAGAGGCTCTTAAAAAAAAGTATATATTCTTACCATTCATGTCTTCCATGAGTTGACCCCCAGCATGTTACTGAAGTACCCCTGGCACACCTGCTTAGGAGAAAAGCCATCTGCTTTGCATGCAGAAGGTTCCAGGTTTGATCCCCAGGATCTCCAGGTAGGGCTAGAAATGACCTCTGCCTAGTCCAAAAAGGACCGGAAAAATCAGGAAGACCAAATTGTTGATAAGGAACAGGGAAAAATTATAATCTATCTTAAAAACCATTGTAAACATGTAAAATCATTAGTGGGACTGGAATAATACTTGTAGTTTAATGGTGAATTTTGGACACAATGGAGATGCAAAAGATTTGGATTATTATAAAAGATGCAGGAGAAAAGGACTAACAATAGGACCCTCAATGGGGAGGAGGGAAGTCCAGGAGATTCTGTGGAATCTTGTTTCTATATTGTATGTTGATATGTTATTGTAAAAATTTTAATTTGAAAAACCCAAATAAAACAAACCTAGACAGCATCTTAAAAAGCAGAGACATCACCTTGCCGACAAAGGTCTGTATAGTTAAAGCTCTGGTTTTCCCAGTAGTGATGTATGGAAGTGAGAGCTGGACCATCAAGAAGGCTGATCGCCGAAGAATGGATGCTTTTGAATTCTGGTGCTGGAGGAGACTCTTGAGAGTCCCATGGACTGCAAGAAGATCAAACGTATCCATTCTGAAGGAAATCAGCCCTGAGTGCTCACTGGAAGGACAGATCCTGAAGCTGAGGCTCCAATACTTTGGCCACCTCATGAGAAGAGAAGACTCCCTGGAAAAGACCCTGATGTTGGGAAAGATGGAGGGCACAAGGTGAAGGGGACGACATGGTTGGACGGTGTTCTCGAAGCTACCAGCATGAGTTTGACCAAACTGCGGGAGGCAGTGGAAGACAGGAGTGCCTGGCATGCTCTGGTCCATGGGGTCACGAAGAGTCAAACACGACTAAACGACTAAACAACAACTACTACTACAAAAAAAGGAAATGCCCTCTGCCTGAAATACTACAGGTCCCCTGCCAGAAGACAATACTGAGCTAAATGGAACCACAAAACACCCATTTCACAGAACAAAAATTGATGGTGCTCAGAAACAGCAATTTGGACTGCACTCCTATTTTATACTGAGGACAATAAAGGTGGAAAAACCGACCAAGAAATATTGATTGAACTCCCTTGCCCCCCCTCACCCCCCCGCAACTCCCACTAACTCAGGCTTGCCACTCCAAGTCTGAATATAACAATCTAATTTCACACTTCCTAAACATAACAATTATCACTGCTGGATTGCTTCCACCGTGAGAGGAAGCAGCGCCCGCAAACCTGCGCTTTCATTCCTCCCAGAGTATTTATTTAATCGACATGAGCCTTGACTAAAAGGGTTTAACACTTATCATTCCCAAATATGCATGGAATTAAGAAGAACCATATTTCCAGGTCTAGATCTCTGTTACCTTTGCAGCCAGTATTGTTCCACACCAGGGTATCTGCTGGTTTTTGCCTAAGAGGTCGGGGTCCCAATCATTTTTGGACTGAAGGCACCTTTGAAAATCCAATAAATTGCCACAGGCACCACAAAATGCCCACATCTCCATTTGGAAAGGAGAGAAGGTTGTGGGAAGAGAAAGAGACATGCAAAATGAAATTGAAGCAAGGACCCGGCTGTATAATGAAGATTTATCCACACAAAGACCCCATGAGACTTTCGGAGATCAGGCAGCTCTCGCAAACACAGTCCAACCACTAGGACTCGTTTCCTTCATCCTATAAACACAATCACTCTGATTTGCAACATTGCTAGGTTTTTTGCCTGTCATGTAAACCGTCACAAGATGCTTTGCAACGTTCCTCCTGCCCTGGGTACTCATTTTTGCAGCGCCATTTTCTCCAGGCAAGCAGAATACTCTTGTCACCTGATTCCCAAGCAGGAAGCGTTAATTTCCCCAAAACTCCATCTATAAAGCAAACAAACAAACAAACTCACTCCCCAGGAATTGGAAGCAGGCAAGTTGATTAATAATAATAATAATTTATTATTTATACCCCGCCCATCTGGCTGGGCTTCCCCAGCTACTCTGGGCCGCTTCCAAAAAAATATTAAAATACTGTAATACATCAAACATTAAAAGCTTCCCTAAACAGGGCTGCCTTCAGATGTCTTCTAAAAGTCTGGTAGTTGTTGTTCTCTTTGACATCTGGTGGGAGGGCGTTCCACAGGGAGGGCGCCACTACCGAGAAGGCCCTCTGCCTGGTTCCCTGTAGCTTTGCTTCTTGCAGTGAGGGAACCACCAGAAGGCCCTCGGTGCTGGACCTCAGTATCCGGGCAGAACGATGGGAGTGGAGCCGCTCTTTCAGATATACTGGACTGAGGCCACTAGATTGATGGGCTTCCAAGTTACAGGAGTACTAGCCTTGGCAGTCTGACATTAACCGAAAGCTTGTTGCCTGAACAAAATGGGGCGAAAAAATTGTTTAGTTAGGACTTCTCAAAACAATGCATGAGCTGAAACAAAGCTATCCCTCAACAGTTGGACTTCTCCAGAGTTTGCAGTGCAGTCTGTTGGGATATTTCCGTTCCACCTTAAAAGGGAGCAGGATGTTTGTGTCACAGCCTTCGTATTTCCTGTTCACAGGATGTTTATGTTGTGTCTTTGCTTTCGTTTCTTTCTTTCTTGCCTGAGCAGCCGGAGCAGGCGGTCATGGTTTCTTTGTTCTGACCAACGCTGAATAAACTCTAAATATGCTCTCCTGCTGTGCATCTTTTGCTGTGTGAATTCTGCTGATAGAGTGTGCACCAGTCCAAGAATGTGGTTATGTTTTCTTGAGGCTTCGTGTCGCTGATTGCTGATATTGCCTGTCTACGGGAGATTGATGGATCGTCCGGCAGGAGCTTGGGGGCTCAGATGGACTTTATCTCCCTGGCAGTATCCCAAATAATTTGCATGGTGGGGGAAAGTGAGCATAAAAATGCATGTATTTGTGAAATTCGTTGGGAGTAAAGCAGTGATGAGCAAACTTGGCCCTCCAGCTGTTTTTGGACTACAACTCCCATCATCCCTAGCTAGCAAGACCAGTCATCAGGGATGATGGGAATTGTAGTCCCAAAACAGCTGGAGGGCCAAGATTGGCCATCGGTGAAGTAAAGCAACAACTCTTGCAGTGCGGGCAATAGACAGAAAGGCAACCTGTTCTTCCTCATCACGGACTCCTCCTTGATAACATGTAGATAGTTGTATCTCAGACTTTTCCTTCCTTCCTTCCTTCCTTCCTTCCTTCCTTCCTCCTCCAGTTCAGTGAGAGTTGAGTTTTAGACCTTCTTTGGTTGACCTCATGACTCCATTGCAGCCACATGGAAGTTGGTGCTCAGAATGGGCTTCCTTGCCAGGAATAATAAAGCCAAGTTTTTGTGTTGTTGTTGTTTTTTAAAAAATCATTCTTTCAATCAGCACACTTACCAGACGATTTATTTCAGCATTCTGCTGCTATATATACCAAACTCCAACCAAAACAACAGACAAAGAATGCATTGTATTAGGGGAAATTGCTTGCAAGTATGCATACATTAGCGGCACTAAAATAGTCAATGAATATTCATGAGGGCTGCTTCTTTTTTAAGCAAACTGGTGTGGAAATGTGGAGACCGAGAAGAAGAAGAAGAAGAAGAAGAAGAAGAAGAGGAGGAGGAGGAGGAGGAGTTTGGATTTGATATCCCACTTTGTCACTACCCGAAGGAGTCTCAAAGCGGCTAACATTCTCCTGTCCCTTCCTCCCCCACAACAAACACTCTGTGAGGTGAGTGGGGCTGAGCGACTTCAGAGAAGTGTGACTAGCCCCAAGGTCACCCAGCAGCTGCATGTGGAGGAGCGAGGAAGTGAACCCGGTTCACCAGATTATGAGTCCACCGCTCTTAACCACCACACCACGCTGGAGTCAAGACGAGAAAAATGAGAAACAGAAATGGGCAGAGTGGCCCATCCCTAGTGGTGACAGCCAATGCCTTAAAACGGTGGTTTCCAACCAGTGTGCCGTGGTACCCTGGAGTGCCTTGAATGATGGTCAGTTATGCCGCGGGCAACACTGGCCTCTGTCCCTCTTTCCTTTCCTCCCTCCTCTGAAGCCCTCTTGAGTCTCCACCTCCCAAAGGCTTGTGGGGCTGTTTGTTGCAGCAGCCCTGGCTACGAGCTGCAGGCAAATGGTGCCTCTGGGGCTGGCCAGGGGGTGCTGGGTGCCAGGAGCTGAGGTGGCCTCGGAGTAAGCAAGCAAGTGGGCAAGGGAGCCCAACCAGCCAGTCCACCAGCCCTTGCTGTTGGGAATGGACAAACAAGTGGGAGGCCGGGCACAGCATAAGACCGCGCTGCCCAGGGCGGGCGCGCTCCAGAGAGGGGCGTAGGGTGCCCTCCCAGGTACGGGATAACCGCTCAGGTAAACAGAGCAGCATGTGCGCCCTGCAGCCAGGGGCGGAGCAGGCCACCCACAGAGGCAGAGTGAGTCGCCGATGGCGGACATTTGGCGCACCATCCGCCCAGGACTCCCAAGCCATCAAAATAAAGGGGAAAGAGGGGTAGGTTTGGGAGTCGCGGGCAGGCGGCCCGCCAAATGTCACCCCCCCAGTGAAGATACCCAGGGCAGTCCGCCCCCACCGCACCCTCCTTCCTCCACCCATGGCCAGGCAGGCAGGCAATGCATTGACTCACAACTTTGGGTTGAGCATGGAGAAAGATGAGTCTCTGTGTCTTCCATCATGGATGGATGGCGGCTAATGGACAAGACAGAAGTACTGTTCTTGGGGGACAGGGGGCGGGAAGGTGTGGAGGACTCCATGGTCTTGAATGGGGTAACTGTGCCCTGAAGGACCAGGTGCGCAGCCTGGGAGTCATTTTGGACTCACAGCTATCCATGGAGGCACTGGTCAATTCTGTGTCCATGTCAGCTGTTTTCCAGCTCCGTCTGGTACGCAGGATGAGACCCTACCTGCCTGCGGACTGTCTCGCCAGAGTGATGCATGCTCTGGTTATCTCCCGCTTGGACTACTGCAATGCGCTCTACGTGGGGCTACCTTTGAAGGTGACCCGGAAACTACAACTAATCCAGAATGTGGCAGCTAGACTGGTGACTGGGAGCGGCCGCTGAGACCACATAACACCGGTCTTGAAAGACCTACATTGGCTCCCAGTACGTTTCCGAGCACAATTCAAAGTGTTGGTGCTAACCTTTAAAGCCCTAAACGGCCTCGGCCCAGTATACCTGAAAGAGTGTCTCCACCCCCATCATTCTGCCCAGACGCTGAGGTCCAGTGCAGAGGGCCTTCTGGCAGTTCCCTCACTGCGAGAAGCAAAGCTACAGGGAACCAGGCAGAGGGCCTTCTTGGTAGTGGCACCCGCCCTGTGGAACGCCCTCCCATCAGATGTCAAAGAGATAAACAACTACCTGACATTTAGAAGACATCTTAAGGAGCCCTGTTTAGGGAAATTTTTAATGTGTGACATTTTAATGTATTTTTAATCTTTGTTGGAAGCCACCCAGAGTGGCTGGGGAAACCCAGCCAGATGGGTGGGGTACAAATAATAAATTATTATTATTATTATTATTATTATTATTATTATTATTATTATTATCAACCAAACCACGCACACACACCTCCCTTGGCCTATTGCTCTCCATCCTAGGATAACATGGTGTCCAGACAGAGGTACACAGACACAGTTTGAGACTGCTTCAGAAACATCCGGGATGGGAGGGGCCTTAAGAGCGGTGGAAAGCAATGGATATAGGACACAATATAGATGTCAGGGAACTGCCATCGGAAGAACAGGAGGTGAAAGGGCTCACAGAGGTTGGGGAGAGACTTATCAGCTGAGGAGGGAACCAGCAGGGGGAGAGAAGGAGCTCCAAGGGAAAGTGAGGCGGAGGGATGGCTCAGAGACACTTCCAGCGAAAACAGTGGGGAGGTTTCAGGACCTCCTATAGGGACACCCACTCCTCGCCGGAAACTGTCGCGCCGAGAGTCCAGAAGGCGCGTTTCCGTTAAGGAGCTTTTATGCTGGAAGAAATTCCGTAAACGCCCACTGTCGGATTCTACCAGCGACTGATGGAGCCATGCTTAAGGAGCTCCGTTACAGACAGAGGTTTGTGGACTGAGCCAAACTCTGAGGGACTAGGAATTTCACGCACAAGCAGCTCATCATCCCATCACAGCAATCCGACAGTCCCTGAAGGCAGCTTGTGCAGAGAGGCATCATGAGCAACCCAGCCGGAACCGGAGAAGCGGGAGGAGCTGGAGCGGGTCCAAGCCTGGAAGAAAGGTACCGGGTGTTGGAGGTCCAGCTAGCGCTGCAAACGGCGAGGCTCGAGGAGAGGAGGGCACAGGATGCAGAAAAGGCAAAAGGCTCCCCACTGGCAAGAAAGATGCCAGGATTGGTGCAGAAGTTTGGGGGGGATCCCAGGAACTATCAAGCCTTTAGGACAGAGATGCAGTATGCTCTCAATCTGCAGTTTGACGACTTTCCCGACGAGGAATCGCGAGTGGCGTTTGTGGTTGGCCATCTCGAAGGGGGGGCGAGAGACTGGGTTAGACCCCTGATGGCAGGGAATAATGACGTCCTGAAGGACACGAGGAAGTTTTTTTGCGCCATGGACCTGATGTTTTCCAGCGACATTGAGCAGGGAGTGGTGCGCAGACAGTTGATGGCTTGTAAACAGGGGAGCCGATCTGTCCGTGAGTACTGGACTGAGTTTACCATGTTGATACATAAATTGGGGTGGGATCTATCGGCGGAACCCATTCAAATGCTTTTCGAAGAGGGGCTTTCTTCGGCGGTGAAAGACGAACTTTCCCGGGCGCCCAGGGTGGAGTCTATGGACCAGCTGACCAAATCAGCGCTGACCATTGGAGCGCGCCAGGAGGCGAGAGCCTTGGAGAAGCGGGAAGGGAAAGGGGAGCGTTGGAGGGATTTCCGCATTCCAGAGATTCCGGAGCCAACTTTCCCGCCAGGAGAGCCGATGGAAATTGGAACAGCGCGCGCACAGTTTCAAATCCCAGTGAAGGGCGGAAGAAGGAGGGGAAGAGCGCCAAGAAATGTTATCTCTGCCAGCAGCCAGGTCACTTTGCCAGAGTCTGCCCGCAAAGAAAGGAATGGCAAGGGATGGCGGGAGCTGTTGGGGAAAAGGAGGAGGAAGTCCAGGAGCAAGTAAAAGCCAACGCCTGGCTGACACCGTCAGGGCACAGCAGCCAGGCCAAGGAGCAGTAAAAGTGCCCACGCCGGAACCTCCAAGACCAGCCCTAGTGATAGAGGTGTTGCTAGAGCTGCCAAACGGACACCCACTAAAGATAAAGGCGCTATTGGACTCAGGCAGCTCCTGTAATTTTATGAGTAAGGAGTTTGCAGCTGAACACCAGATACAGACAATCCCTTTAAGTAACCCCCTGCAGGTGACCACGATCGATGGGAGGGAGCTGTTGGGAGGAGAAGTTAGCCTACAGACCGTCCCAATGGTAATGAGGGTGGCCAGGCACACCAAAAGAATAGCGTTCAATGTGGCCACCTTGGGAGGGGCTCCCATTATTTGGGGAATGAGCTGGCTAGCGTTGCATGATCCGCTAGTGGGCTGGCATCAGAGAGTGGTTTCCTTTGGGTCAGCACATTGCCTGGAACACTGCAAGGAGGGGAAGGATCCGGAAGGGGCAAAAGCCTTTCTAGCAGGGACGGAAGTAACGGACAAAGGGAAGGTGCCCAAACAATACGCTGACCTGAGCAATGTCTTCAGCGAAAGGGAAGCAGACAAACTACCACCGCATAGAGCCTTTGACTGCCAAATCAATCTAGTCCCTGGGGCCCAGCTCCCAGTGGGCAAGCTGTACGCCATGTCAGACAGGGAAATGCAGGAGTTAAGGGAGTTTATTGATAAAAACCTGAAGCGAGGTTTCATCAGAGAGTCCAGAGCGGTGGGGGGCAGCCCAGTGTTTTTTGTGGACAAAAAAAACACGGATAAACCGAGACTTGTAGTGGACTACCGGGCCCTAAATGCAGTGTCGGAACCAGTGGCTTTCCCCATGCCCAGAATTGATGACATTTTGACCAGGGTGAGGAAGGGAAAGATTTTTACTAAACTGGACCTGAGGGGGGCATACAACCTGATACGGATAAGGAAGGGGGATGAATGGAAAACCACCATGTTCACCCCTTTGGGGGCTTTTGAATATCTCGTTATGCCCTTCGGATTACAAGCAGGCTCAGCATGTTTTCAATCGTTCATGAACCACGTCCTGGGACCTCTGCTCTACAAGAATTGCGTGGCCTTCCTAGATGACATGTTAGTATATTCAGAGAATGAGGAGCAGCATGTAAAGGATGTCAGGGAAGTGTTGAGCCAACTGCAAGCAAACCAGCTGTGGGTGAAATTGGAGAAGTGTCAGTTTCACACCAAGGAGGTGGAATTCCTGGGGTACCGCTTGTCAGACAAGGGATTAGCCATGGATCCAGGCAAGGTCCAGGCGGTGCTGGAATGGAAGACACCGAAAACGAAAAAGGATGTGCAAAGATTCTTAGGGTTTGGGAACTTTTATCGTAAGTTCATCAAGAACTTTGCCCACTTAACGGCTCCCATTACGGACTGTCTCAGTAGCAAGAAGAAATTTGTTTGGACGGCGGAGGTGGAGCAAGCATTTGAGCAATTGAAAAAGGCATTCGCTTCGGAAGAACAGCTCCTGCATGTGGATTTACAAAAACCAATGAGGGTGGAAACTGATGCATCAGACCGGGCGGTGGGGGCGGTGCTTCTTCAGCCGGGGAAGAGTAAGTCGGCGTGGAGACCATGTGCATTCTTCTCGCATAAGCTTAACAAATCCGAGAGGAACTACACGGTATATGACCGAGAACTACTCGCCATTCACGAAGCGTTCCGGAGATGGAGACACTTACTAATTGGTGCCCAACATAAGGTGCAAGTGTGCACGGACCACAAGAATTTAGAGTATTGGAGAACGGCACAAGTGCTCAACCAACGACAAGTGAGGTGGGCCCAGGAGTTCTCCAAATTCCATTTTGAAATTTGCTATGTGCCAGGTCCAGAAAACGTCAGGGCGGACGCTCTCTCACGCAAACCTGAATATTTGGAGGGGGAGGGAGCACCCGAAGAGAGACATATCATCCCAGAGGACCGCTGGGTGTGTGGGGCGGCATTGGTGGGGCAAAGGGAACTGGTAGAGGGAACGGAGAATGATGAATACGCCCAGAATAAGCTCAGATGTTTAAGGAGAGAGGGAGAAAACCCCAGAGGTTTTGAAGAAAGAAACGGGGCATTGTATTACAAAGGGGCACTATATATACCCAAAGGGGAATTGAGAGGGAGAGTACTCAAACAGCTGCACGACAGCCCCACAGCGGGGCATTTTGGGCAACACAAGACCATGTGGTTGGTTACCAGGGAATTTTGGTGCCCCAAGGTGAGGGAAGATGTACGGGAGTATGTAAGAGGGTGTGACCAATGCCAGCGAGCCAAAGGAGAAAGGCGGGCGCCGGCGGGGTTATTAGAACCGTTACCCACACCAGAACGACCGTGGGAGGCGGTATCGATAGATTTTATGACTGATCTGCCGAAATCCAAGGGGAAAACCGCCATCCTGGTCATAGTAGACCTGTTAACTAAGATGTGCCACTTTGTAGCTTGCTCACATGCAGTCACGGCGGAAGAGACAGCGAAATTGTTTGTAGAACATATTTTTAGGCTGCATGGCGCCCCCTTGAGGGTGGTCTCAGACAGAGGCAAACAATTCACGTCCAGGTTCTGGAGGAAGCTCATGAGCTTACTACACGTAGAGGTCAATTTTTCGACTGCCAGGCACCCTGAAACCAACGGGCAGGCGGAGAGAGCAAACGGTATCCTCCAACAATACCTGAGGTGTTATGTCAATGACAGAGAGAATGATTGGGTCGAAAAGTTGGCGCTAGCGGAATTTGCCTACAATAATGCGGAGAATGTGTCCACCGGGATGAGCCCCTTTTTGGCTAATTATGGGTGCCACCCCAGGGCATTTCCAGGGGGAGGAGGGGAGAGATGGAGCGTCCCGGCCGCCGAACAGTTTGTAGAAGAAATGGAAGCGATCCATCGTCAACTCCAACTCAACTTAGAAAGGGCCAAAGAAGAATATAAGAGGCAGGCAGACAAGAGCAGAAGGGAAGGTGAAACCATAAGGGTGGGGAGTCAGGTGTGGCTGTCAACCCAAGGGTTGCCGTTCAAGGGGGGTTGCAAGAAATTGAGACCCAAAAGATTGGGACCATTTGAGGTCATTCAACAGGTCAACCCAGTGGCTTTCAGACTCTGGTTACCGAACCACATGAAACTGCACCCAGTATTCCACAGGTCATTACTGTCACCGTATAGGGGGGAAGGTGAAGGGGTTTCCACACGGGGACCAGTCTTAGAAGAGAGGGAAAGCAGCAACCATGTGGCGGAAATCATCGACTCCAGGTGGAAGGGTAATCAGGTGGAGTATTTGGTAGCGTGGGAAGGGGAACCGGAGTCGGAAAACGCCTGGGTGACGGCAGAGGAGGTCAATGACGAGATCTTGATCGAAACGTTCCATCAAAGGTTCCCCAGGAAACCTCAGTCAGTAGCGAGGTTCCGGAGGGAGTACTTTGGCACCACCGATGAGGAGGAGGAACTGGAAGGATTCACGGAATCGGAGTTGGAAGAAGGAATAGACTCTGATGAGGAGGAGTACTTAGAAACCAGAAACAGCAACCGGTGGAGGGAAATGTTCGAGACTTCGGAAGATGAGGGAGGTTCTTTCAGGGGTTTTGCTCCCTCGCCGCCCGCAGAGGAGGGGAGGGGAGGGGGTGAAGGGGGCCCTGGAGGGGAGGTGGATGTCAGGGAATTGCCATCGGAAGAACAGGAGGTGAAAGGGCTCACAGAGGTTGGGGAGAGACTTATCAGCTGAGGAGGGAACCAGCAGGGGGAGAGAAGGAGCTCCAAGGGAAAGTGAGGCGGAGGGATGGCTCAGAGACACTTCCAGCGAAAACAGTGGGGAGGTTTCAGGACCTCCTATAGGGACACCCACTCCTCGCCGGAAACTGTCGCGCCGAGAGTCCAGAAGGCGCGTTTCCGTTAAGGAGCTTTTATGCTGGAAGAAATTCCGTAAACGCCCACTGTCGGATTCTACCAGCGACTGACGGAGCCATGCTTAAGGAGCTCCGTTACAGACAGAGGTTTGTGGACTGAGCCAAACTCTGAGGGACTAGGAATTTCACGCACAAGCAGCTCATCATCCCATCACAATAGATTTTAATCTCTGGGGAAAACTTTGGAAGAGCGATCTGAAATTTACTGCATGTTATTGCTTGAAGGAGAACGACCTGAAAATGATTTACAGATGGTATCAAACTCTGAGTAGACTTGCTATAAGATGGAATCAGATAAGTGCTGGAGATGCAATGAGACTGAGGGTACGTTCTTTCATATGTGGTGGACCGGTAAAAGGAAAGATTATTGTCAAATAATTCATAATGAACTGGGAAAAAATGTATAAGTACTTTTCCCAAAAAAATCCCAGAGTACTTTTTGTTGGGGATAATTCAGATGGAAATTCCCAGGTGTCAAAAGAGACTATTTTTGCATGCCGCTACTGCAGCTTGTGTTTTGTTAGCCCAAAAATGGAAAACGACTGAGGTCCCAACTAAAGAAGAACAGCAACTTAAGTTGATGGAATATGCGCAGCTTGCAGACTTAAGAGAACAAGAAGAACATACGTTTAAAGAAGATTGGAAAATGTATGCAGAAAAAGACTCCAGGTTCCAAATAGACATAATAAACAATGACTATAAGACTTTGTCAAAAATGTATAAGATACTGTTGGAATGGTGTACGAAAGATGAAGAAATTAAATCGGTAATGATACACTGGGCTAGAGATTTTGGATATAATATTCAATTTGAAGATTGGGAAAAACTATGGAAGGAAAATCTAAAATTTACTGCATGCATGGGACTGAAGGAAAATGTGATGAAAATGTTTTACAGATGGTACATTACACCGGTAAAACTGGCTAAAATGTATAAAATAGATAATAAGTGTTGGAAATGTAAAGAAAAGGAGGGAACATTTTATCATATGTGGTGGGAATGTAAGAAAGTTAAGAACTTCTGGGAAGGGATATATAATGAATTAAAAAAAATGTTAAAATATACTTTTGCTAAGAAACCAGAAGTTTTTCTTTTAGGAATCACAGGGAAAGAAGTAAGAAGAAAAGACTATAAGTTATTCCAGTATGCAGTTGCCGCAGCAAGATTTTTACTAGCCCAGAAGTGGAAACAGGAAGAAACACCGACAATCCAAGATTGGAGAATGAAATTAACAGACTATGCGGAACTGGATAAATTGACTGGGAAAATAAGATATACCAAAAACCAAAAGTTCATCGAAGATTGGGGAAAGTTTGTAGATTATCTGAAAAATGTATGTGATTTACAAACAACGCTAGTGGGGTTTCAAGAAGCACTGTGAAAGGTTAAGATGTATTGTTTGGGAAAATATATATTGAAAAGGGAGAAAGTCAAAAGGCAATGCAACGAAGGAAATGCGTTTTCTTTAGGGGTAAATATGGATGATTACCAGAAAAATCGAAGGAAGTCTCAAAAGTATAATTTGTTAAAATTTGGTTAAAAATGTACAATTTTGGTTGAAAATTAATAAAAAGTATATACAAAAAAAAAGGAAAATGTTTATTGAATATACGGAGGGAAATTGTGTATATTTGAAAATGTGGGCAGCATTAAGATAAATTCAACAGTGTAAACAAGTTTTGATGGATGTAATAATGGATTACTGAATGTTTTGGTTTATGTAAAATATGCAGGGGTTTGTGATATGCAAAATGAACCATGGAAAGAGAAGAAGGGAAATCATTGATATTTTAAGGTTGATTAAATGAATATTTTAAAATGTAAAACAGAAAATTTAATAAAAATGGGGGAGGGGAGCAGTAGAAGGCAGACACCTTCAGGCCTGGCAACTTCTCCATCGGGGCAAGACCTACTGGGAAGGGTTGCTGAGACCACTCGGCAGATTTGCATTTTTGTTTCCTGGAAGAAAGAGTTCACTTCACTGGCATCTTGTGTCCTTTCTTGCTGATCTGCACCTGACTCCCACCCCGACAGGTGTTCTGGACCACAGCTCCCATCCGTCCCAGCCAGCACGGCCAATGGTCAAGGATGATGGGGTGGTAGTTCAAAACATCTGGTGGGCACCACCAGTTTGGAGAAGGTTGCTCTACACTGTGAGAAGCAGCAGGCCTTAAAGCTGCGCAGCGCATCCCGACACATCCCCATGCGTGCTGCAAGTAAGTACAAGGTTCGCTAACGTACAAAATTCATCTCACTGGGCAGTGGAAAGGTAAAGGTAAAGGGACCCCTGACCATTAGGTCCAGTCGTGGCTGACTCTGGGGTTGCGGCGCTCATCTCGCTTTATTGGCCGAGGCAGCCGGCGTACAGCTTCCGGGTCATGTGGCCAGTATGACTAAGCCGCTTCTGGCAAACCAGAGCAGTGCACGGAAATGCCATTTACCTTCCCGCCAGAATGGTACCTATTTATCTACTTGCACTTTGATGTGCTTTTGAACTGATAGGTTGGCAGGAGCAGGGACTGAGCAATGGGAGCTCACCCCATTGCGGGGATTCGAACCACCAACCTTCTGATCGGCAAGTCCAAGGCTCTGTGGTTTAACCCACTCTAAAACCTAAACCAGGGCTGGCAAAAGCCATGGGCAGGAAAAATGAGACGAGGTATTGGGGGACCTCCAGGGACCACGGCTGCATCTGAATGATGCCTCATGCATTATGAAGAATGGCTGGGTTGCATAAGAAACTCTCGCCAGCATTCACCAGAGGCTAAACCCAGAAAAGAAAAGTGCTGATGCTAATTCATAGCATGTAATACTCTGGGCAAAACAAAATGCTTTTAAAAAACAACAACAGCAACCATAAAAAAACCTAGTCATCTTTGAAAGGGGAGCAAGCAGCCGATGGCAATATCTTAACTTGATTGCATGAAAGGATATTTTTCGTTCAGGCTTCTTACAAGTAAATCCGCATTGCTTCTCATTTTAACAGCTGCACAGATGTGTGCATTCCATATCTCTAGGTATACTTTTGGTGCCACATGCAAAATTCAGCATCCCAAGAATCTCAACATTTTATTTTTTTAAAAAACCACAAGTTTCTATATCATAAGGGTGTGGGCAATGTGAAGGGAAATCTGATTGGCTGGTAGCCATGGAGAACTGTGTGCTCCTATATCTGACACCAGTCAGAAAGGTAAAACAGTCACCTTGGTGTGTTTTTTAAAAAACAACAACACACAATTGCTTTAAAGAACTACAAAATACCCTCTGCAACTGAATGAGGTTGTCTTTATTTATAAGAAGAGGTTGCCTCAAATGGAGGTTCCTTGTGACCAGTACTTGTGACCACAAGTAACCAGGTGAAAGCTCACTTCCCATGAACGCCTCACCACAACAGCTGACAATATTTTTCTGGTGCAAAACTCTTGAGTTATGTTTTGTTTACATCTGTATCCTGCCTTTTTCTGCAAGAGCAAGCAAGAAAAAACAATGCAACAGTAAATCCTCATTAAAATACATTAGAAAAAAACCAGATAATTAGAGCAAAGCACAAGCAAGGAAACAAACAATCCTGATGTTTGATACAAAATTTGTCTTTAGGGCCCATTTAAAATTGGCTGGTGGTTCCTCTGGTGAGGCAGTTCCATAGTCTCATCCGGCAAAGTGGTTTGCATGAATTGGTAGGCCCACCCCAGGGGAGCAAAAAATCCAAGGGGTGTACCTTGGGTCTTGAACGGAATCCGTTCCAGAAGTCCGTTTGACTTCCGAAAACATTTGAAAACCAAGGCACGGCTTCCGAATCGCTGCAGAAGCTTCCTGCACTCAATCGAAAGCTGTGGAAGTCGCGTCAGATGTTCGGCTTCCAAAAAATGTTCGCAAACCGGAACACTTACTTGTGGGTTTGCGGTGTTCGGGAGCCAAAACGTTCGAGTCACAAGGCGTTCAAGAACCAAGGTACGACTGTAGTGCTGAACCAGGTTTGGTGCACTTTGGAAGAAAGTTACTCCAGAATCCTCGGCATTTTAATATATGGTTACCAGACGTCCCCGTTTCCCAGGGACAGTCCCGGGATTTACAAATCTGTCCCCGGACAAAATTCGTCCCCGGAATGTCCCCGGATTTCATTTAATGTCCCAGATTTATATTTTAATGGTTGTAGATTTCTTAGTAGGGAGTGAATGTTGCGTGATTGGTTCAATGGCACAAGACACATCATATGGGGACTTCTGGCGAGGCAAAATGGCGGACGCCACAGCAGCAAGCAGCTCCTGAAGCCAGCCAGAGCCAACTGCGCTACCAGGCTGGCTCCAGGCTGCTGAGAGTGCCGCAGCCACTGCCAAGGGGGAATTGGGGACACCCGGTGCATCAACTGGGGGAACCACTGACACACACACCCTGCGAAACAAATCAAGCCAGGAGCGAGAGTGCCCGGCCAACTGCCCAGCGGTGCTCTGGGGCCAAGAAAAACCTGGAGCTGACGCAGGGAGAAGGAGAGTAGAAGGAGAAGGCAGAGAGAAAGAGAAAGAAGAAAAAAGAGGGGAGCCCCGACCTTGCCGCACCACAGCCACCGCCGCAGCTAGGGAGGAGTGGAAGGAGAGCACTGGGAGGGCAAGGACACGTGGCTGAGCCCAGGTCCAACCCAAGCCTACTCCATGGCGCCTAGTGATCCAAGAGAGCAGGCCAGGGCCCGAAGGAAGGCTGTGCGACAGAGGAGACCACGGAAGAGATTACTTCTTTATTTTTATTTTTTTTAAAAAAATAACTTTTTTAAATAACTTTTTTCTGTATTCAAAAAAACCCCAAAGTGGATACGAATTTGCTGAACTAATTGTTAAAAAGGGATATAAAAAAGGGAGGCGTGAGGAAGTCAGGAAAATAAATTAATTGAAGATGAATAATTAGAAAAGAGTGATTTGTGTTTTTCCTATTCTATTTTTTGTGTGTCGATTGTTCTTTTTTCTCCCCCTTGTTAAATGTTTGTATTTTATGTATTGTGAAAGTTTGTATTGTTGTGTTCTATATTTTCTCTGTGTTTTTATTGTTCCATTTTTCTATTGTTAAACTTAATAAAATATTATTTAAAAAAACAAACAAAAAAACCCCAAAGTGTCCCCGGATTCTTTGAAAAAAATCTGGTAACCTTATTCTAATATTTTGTATTCATTTACAGAAATACAGGTTGAGCCCACATGGCGATTTCACAGCTCAGACACCCAAACAGGCAAAGACCGCTGCTCCCCTCATCAAATCTGCAGGGAGGCTGCCAACATCCAATAATGTCCAAACTCAGTTCTCTTTGCTTTTCTTAGGCTGCAGTGCTAACACCGCTTTACACAGGAGTAAGCCCCTTTGGATGCATTAGAACTTCCTTCCGAGTAGATAATTCTCCGCGTTCTTCCTGTGCAATCCAAAGTCTTCCAACAGTATTTTAAACCCTGGGCATTATCTGGGACACTCTGCCTTTGCAAACTCTCCTTCAAGGTAACGCTGCCCTGCCTGTCAATCAGAACAATTCCACGCTTCCCCTCCTATTCCCTCTCCTCCTTTGAATTTCGGCAGAATGCATTATATGCGCTTTGCTAAGCATAGCAGCACACTGAGCTGACATCTCCGTGGGACTGTCAATGCAAACGCCGAGATCTTCTGGGCATCGTATATATATTTATATATTCCGTCTTCCTTTCCTGGGGAGAGTTGAGGAAGTGTCAGCATGTACAAATGCCCTAAATTGGCCCCTTCTGCATGCATTATGTTCGGCATAATCGACCAGCAAGTTTTGCACATCAGGTCACAAAGCTGTGTGTGCCACTCGTAGGTTTGCTGGAGTCTTTAGTGGTGCATTGTGGGAAATGTTATATTGGACTTGATGGACCTTTGAGATGATCCCGCAGGGATCTTCTTCTTTTTTCTTATTTTTCTTTTTTTTTTAATAATATTTTTTCTTAGTTTTACACCATTTTGTGCATTTTAACTTTAACCATTTTGTGCATTTTAACTTTAACCAACTTTAAATATTAAAATAAGAGTTTCTTTTGAACCTTCGGCCCTCTTTCCCTCCCTCCATGGGTTCCACATTTAAGATTATTATTATTATTTTGCATCTTTTACTGTTATCCGTTATATCTCCATAATTACAATAGTTAATTCCACATTACAAGTGTCATTACATCCCTGCCAATGATTTTAACTGTTTACAGAGGTCTTTTAAGTAAATTAAGAATTTACTCCAGTCCTTTGAAAATACTTGATCTTCCTGGTTTCTGATCTTCTCCGTCAGTTTCGCCATCTCTGCATACTCCATCAGTTTCTTCTGCCATTCTTCTTTAGTTGGTACTTCTCCTTCGTTCCATTTCTGGGCAAGTTGCATTCTCGCTGCCGTCGTTGCATAAGTTAGAGAGAGAGAGAGAGAGAGAGAGAGAGAGAGAGAGAGAGAGAGAGAAGATATGGATTAACTAGAATATGCCGTAGTAATGGAAGCTTGGAGGAAACCATGGAAGGGGGCAAAGGGAAGTTTAATGGATTGTTATTTTCAATGTTGAAAAATTGTAACGATTAAAATTATATTTTTTTAAAAAATTAAGACATTATTGTGACACCAGGTGATTGGCAGGAAAGGCCCCTCTCATGGGTGAAAGTTGGCTGCAGCAGGTAGAAGGATTAGGGAAGGATACACTGTCTGCATCCACTTACCTGGCCCAGCAATACTGCAATCCTAAAATACCGTATTCTCTCATACGCACCTGCCTGGGCTCTGAGATCTTCAGGAAAGGCCCTTCTTCTGGTCCCCTTACAGACACGCTTGGTGGGGGTATTCTGCGAAATGTCATTGATGCATTAATGGTTGATTTATACTGGATTTTCCACTCTTCATTCTGCTTTACAGTGGTACCTTGGGTTAAGAACTTAATTCGTTCTGGAGCTCCGTTCTTAACCTGAAGCACCACTTTAGCTAATGGGACCTCCTGCTGCCGCCGCGCAAATTCTGTTCTTATCCTGAAGCAAAGTTCTTAACCCGAGGTGATATTTCTGGGTTAGCAGAGTCTGTAACCTGAAGCGTCTGTAACCTGAAGAGTGTGTAACCCGAGGTACCACTGTATTAGATTCATGCAGAAAGCCCAAGTTCCTGCCATCTCCAGGTAGAAAAGACCCCTGCCTCAAATCCTAAGGAGGTGGTCTCACTGAAGCCCACTCATGAGTGATGGTGGAAATTGTTGGGGAACATCCTTAAGAGTTTTATTCAAAGTCAAGTTTGGCCACTGGGGCTAGGCACGTAATAAGGAGATTGGGATGTTAGCTTCCTTTCGGGTGTGTTGAGTTCTTTCTACCCTCGTTTTATAGTCGCGCTGCTTTTAAAGCATTATCCTGTCAGAGTGCAACGGACGGGGTGGAAGAGAAACCGATATAATAAATATTTTAGCTGTAGGTGAAAGGCACCCTGGATCTGTCGGTTCTGATTTCCGCAATGCGCTCTGCTTCGTTGCCTTAGAAGACTCCTGCAGAGTTCAAGCACTCTCAAACGCAGGCCCAGGAAAATGCGAGAGGAAGAACGGAAGGTTATGTAGACGAGAGCATTTCTTCATTATCAGGAGTTTAAATGGGAACAGCGAATTTAAAAAAAGTAATAAAATTACTATACTGAGAGTTTGGTATTTTGTTGGGCAGAGTGAGGCACCCCAAACACTTCCCCCTGTTTGTCAGAGGCACCATCTTCTTAGGAGAATTGAAGGGACCTTTGGATGATGCTGTGGAACACAGGTGGCACTGTGGGTTAAACCACAGAGCCTAGGGCTTGGCTGATCAGAAGGTTGCAGTTCGAATCCCTGCGATGGGGTGAGCTCCTGTTGCTCGGTCCCTGTTCCTGCCAACCTAGCAGTTCGAAAGCACATCAAAGTGCAAGTAGATAAATAGGTACCGCTCCGGCGGAAAGGTAAATGACGTTTCCGTGTGCTGCTCTGGTTCGCCAGAAGTGGCTTAGTCATGCTGGCCACATGACCCAGAAGCTGTACGCCGACTCCATCGGCCAATAAAGCGAGATGAGTGCCGCAACCCCAGTTTTGCCTTTCCTCCAGTCAGGAGCTTGGGGTGCCTTAAAGGCATTCTTATTCTTTGGCGATCACGTGTAGCCAAGTAAGATTGTCTTCCATAAACACGGTTTTAACAATGAGTCCATAAGTGACTGTGGAGGCCAATTCTGGGTCTACACATCCTTCCACAGTGGGGACATTGGTTTCCGGGCGGGAGTTGATCACAGTGAGGGTTTGCCAAGCATGTCTTCCTCGTAGCACGTTTCTCCCTTGCGTCCTGAGTTCGAGAGTCTTCAAAGCCCATGACACCTTTGGTAAAGGCTGTTCTCCAACTGGAGCACTTGCAGGCCAGTGTTTCCCAGTAGTCAGTGTTTATACTACATTTTTTTAGATTTGCCTTGAGACAGTCTTTAAACCTCTTTTGTTGACCACCAGCATTACGCTTTCCATTTTTAAATTCGGAATAGAGTAGTTGCTTTGGAAGACGATCATCAGGCATCTGCACAACATGACCAGTCCAATGAAGTTGATGTTGAAGAATCATTGCTTCAACACTGGTGATCTTTGCTTCTTCCAGTACAGTGATATTAGTTTGCCTGTCTTCCCAAGTGATGTGTAATTTTTTTCAGAGACACCGTTGATGGAATCTTTCGAGGGGTTGGAGATGGCGTTTGTAAGTGGTCCATGTTTCACAAGCATACAGTAAGGTTGGTAGTACAATAGCTTTGTAAACAAGCCTTTTGGTTTCTCTGCGAATGTCCCGGTCCTCAAACACTCTGCACTTCAATCGGGAGAAAGCTGCACTCGCAGAGCTCAGGCGATGCTGGATTTCGACATCATTGTTGACCCTTGTGGATAGATAACTGCCTAGGTAGGAGAAGTGATCAACATTTTCCAACGTTACACCATTGAGTTGGATTTGTGGCGCTGCAGATGGGTTATTTTGTACTTGTTGGTTTTTTGACAGTGACACACCTGCCCAGAAGCTGGCATAGTGGTTCCAGCCCACCTGGAAAGTCACTTCTGATTAACCTGCCTCCACTTTTAAAAACCAAGAGGGATGTAACAAAAGGCAAGGCAGGGACAAAACATCCTAGGGACACTTTTCCTGCACAAGTCTGTTTTGAGATTGAAAAGAAAACTGAGAGTGTGTGTGGGGGGGAATCCCACCAGGAAAACTGAACAGTAGTTTGTTGACAGCAATCCCTAAAAGGTCTCTCCCCCTGCAGCCTTTTGCAGATGTCTTCAGCCAGAGAAGCCCATTCTGCAGCCATCGCTGCCTTCGGTAGGAGGTGCCTGCTAATAACATGTTTCTAATTCCATCCCGCAGTCCTGTCAAGAGGCAAATGGCCCCAAGGCGATCGTTTCCCCTGTCATCGCCTCCCCACCAAGCTGGCAAAGTCCTCGTAAATGGCGCCACGCTGAGTTTATTATCCATCTCTCCGGCGCCCGTCCAGTCTTCCTTCTCTCACAGGCCTCTTGGCATCTGACAGTAACAAGGGAGAGAGCGATTGCAGCTGCTCTCGCAGCAACACGTTGCAAAATGTCAGATTTAAGTGGTGTTGTTTCCAGGGCTGAAGGCGTGGGAGAACAAGCTACTTCTTCTGGGTTTGCAACTAAGGACGCTTTCAGGATAAAAGACTGGGAACCATGCTGCATTTTGCGTGTGTGTGTGTGTCAATTTTTTAAATTAAACTTTAAATATCTCTACATAAAAATTCCAGATTTCAAATTTGTTCTCTCTTCCGTGTGACAGCCTTTAATATGGCTGTCATATCTCCTCTCATTATTTTTTGCCTGTGTCGGCAAAATTTCACCAGCAATTTCTTCGAATAGGCATGTTCCCACATGCGTTTGTGCCAAATGCACATATTTTTGCAAGGATTCTCCCCACAATGCACCCATGGTTTGGGTCAGAGAACTGCATCAGACAATTCGGCAAAGTACAAATTGCAAAGGACCGGTGTCTTCTGAAGGCAGTTGAGATCAGAATGTAAATGGCATGGATGTCTCCTTCATCCCTAGACATCCCTCCTTCAGTCGTAATCCTTTCCATTCAGATCTCAGCTGCCTTGCTTCAAATCTCATTTACGCTGGATCTTTAGGGCTGCAAAATACCCATCAATTTATTTAAACCACTCCACTGCATGTTAGATGAGCCGTAAATGCAAGATCAGACTTGTTCAGGGTCTCTGGAGGCTGTTTTGCAGTTTTGAAAGAGTATAATTTTAATTATTATGAAAGCGGTTGCTTTCAGCTTTTTAAATCTACCTCCCTTTATCTCCTGCTGTTGTAACTGCTACCGCCTTAACATTTGCAGGATTTATTGACTTCATCGGAAGAGACATGGCAACTTGCCTGTTGAATTGTGTTTTCCTCCGTGACAGTTCAATAGAATTACTCTGTTTAATAAGCCATATAAGAGCCATTAATTATCATTTACGTGCTCTGTCCTGTCGCCAGCATCAGTAACAAACACAGAGTTCTGCTAGGCTGAACAACCATTTACTGTTCTGTTGTATTGCTCATGGGAGAAGTGAGTTCTTCTAAGGTCTTCTCTTTGGGGTATTTCCACACGTCTCTTTAAGCTGTGAACGTCCTTGTTATTGGAAAAAAATCCAAAACGCTGCCCCTCACCAGGCAAATGAAGTGACCGAGGGTGGAAATGGGGGTGTAGCACAAATTTGAGGGGTCACAAACCAGGGCCCCCCATCCTGCTCTGCCTGCCACTGGGGCTCTCTGGACCCCAGAGCCGGGCTAGGCCTCACCATCTCACATCCCTGGTCCCCTCACTGAATGGCCGCCTGGCCAGTGCTTGCTGACTCCTTGCTTGGACAGTGAGTGGGTGAGGACAGAAAGACATGGCAAGGGGTGACCCCAGCGTGGCCCGGCCCAGCTTTCCTCTCTGTGGGCATCAGGGGGGGTTCACCCGCCAAAACCATGTTGGCTGGCTGGGCTACCCCCTGTACAGGTGGGCAGGTGGCCCCGCTTGTCTCTGGCGGTGAGGGCAGGGCTGGCATGGCAGGCTCCGTTCATCCTCTGTGCCCTGCTTCTGCCCAGTGCATGCAAGCACACATCCCGGGCACCAGCAAATGCCGCTACGCCACTGGATGGAAAGTTGAAAAGAGTTTATTCAAAGCTGCAGCAGTGAGTCTCGGTTTGGATATCTCCAAAAGAACCGAGCCCAGAAGAAAGGATACACAAAGCTTTTATACAACTGTAGCAAACACATGCTCTCTCACATCACAGCTGGCTAGGAACACACACAGAAAAAAACATGTTTAAGTCAGGTCTACTTCTACTGTTAAGGGACACGGGTGGCGCTGTGGGTTAAACCATGGAGCCTAGGACTTGCCGATCAGAAGGTTGGTGGTTCGAATCCCCGCGATGGGGTGAGCTCCTGTTGCTCGGTCCCAGCTCCTGCCAACCTAGCAGTTCGAAAGCACGTCAAAGTGCAAGTAGATAAATAGGTACCACTCCGGCGGGAAGGTAAATGGCGTTTCCGTGCGCTGCTCTGGTTCGCCAGAAGCGGCTTAGTCATGCTGGCCACATGACCCGGAAGCTGTACGCCGGCTCCCTCGGCCAGTAAAGCGAGATGAGCGCTATAACCCCAGAGTCGGTCATGACTGGACCTAATGGTCAGGGGTCCCTTTACTTTTACCTTTACTTCTACTGTTACTTCTCCTGCTCAGGCCCAGCATAACTGGCCTTGTAGTTGCAACTGATGGAATGCCTTGAGGGTTAATCAACTGTAGATACACTTCGGTTGTGGCTGTGAGAACATGTTTATGTGGACTCAGCAGGCTGGGGTCAGTTGCGTAAGTGATGTGATGTAACACTTCAGGGTTATGGCTTTCAGGTGTCAGAAACATGTACCGTCTAGAGGAAGAGTGTGTGTGCTGTACTGACCTGAGGGTCTTGCCAGCTGCCCTAGGTCAAGGCAACATAGCTGGGTCCCAGGTCATGACACACAGGTATCATCCTCTTCATATGTGTGGTTCATAATACTCAAACGTGAATTATCAAGTGCTCAGAAGAGAAATGCGCTCCTTTATGCCAATGCAGTGATGCTGCAGGAGGGCACCTTTCTGCATGGGGGCAACCAAAAAGCAGAAATAAAATCTGTGGGACAATTACACAACAATGATGGCAGTACAGTGGTACCTCGGGTTATAGACGCTTCAGGTTACAGACGCTTCAGGTTACAGACTCCGCTAACCCAGAAATAGTACCTCAGATTAAGAACTTTGCTTCAGGATGAAAACAGAAATTGTGCTCCAGCGGCATGGCAGCGGCAGGAGGCCCCTTTAGCTAAAGTGGTGCTTCAGGTTAAGAACAGTTTCAGGTTAAGAATGGACCTCCAGAACGAATTTTCTTAACCCGAGGTACCACTGTAATGAAATGGTATTCCAACCAGCAGCTGTCCACAAAGAAGCTACTGCAGGCTTCGCCAACCTGGTGCCCTCCAGATCTTTTGGACTACAACTTCCATCAGCCCAGTACAGGAGGAAGGGGGTGCAGGGGGTGCCCTGGGTATCATCACTGAGGGGTGTGTGTGACAAAATGACAAAAACATGAGTTTAAAATAAATGGGCTTACGAAACTTTTTAGTTCAGTCAAGAAACGTAACGAAACGCGGCTGGCACTGGGTGCCACACTGCGGGGGCCGGCACTTACCGCGGGGCCTGCAGCATGCCAGAGCCATGCGTCTCTCCTGGGAGTGATGTTGTTATGTACTGAGTTGAATACGATCCAAAATGCAGCAGTCCGATTGGTCCTAGAACAATAGGATGATCCAAAATGCAGCAGTCTGACTGGTCCTAGAACAATAGGATTCAGAATGCAGCAGTCTGACTGGTCCTAGAACAACAGGATTCAGAATGCAGCAGTCTGATTGGTCCGCAGGAGCCACCCAATCCAACTCCGGGTGGAAGTGAATCCGCAACCTGATTGGCCACAGGAGAATCCCAGAATTAGCCAATCATGTGGGGCCCATTGTGTAAATAATGTACAGTATACAAAGCAGACATTTTGGGGGAACTTCTATTCCTCACTACTCTGAGCTGAATAAAGAGCATGAAATCCACACTCGACTCCGAGTATATTTCAGACGTGGTGGCTTGGGAGCCTGAAACAGCAGTGTGAGGCTTGCGTCTGCACCCTGCCTCTGCCTCAGCTGCCCTACAGCTGAGGGGGAGGCAGCAGAAAGGCTCCACGCAGCACGCCCTGCCCCATGGACGGCTCTCCCCGTCCCTGGCTGCAGGATGCGCACACCGCACCCGGCACCCGAGCGGCTAATTACACCGCTACATTAGCCCCAGGGCCCTACGGACTGGGGCTGATGGGAGTTGTGGTCCAAAATTTCTGGACAACATCAGGTTGGCAAAGGCTGCCTTAAAATAAAATACTGGAGCCTGAGGCTCACCCAAGAATAAAGAAAATAAGGAGAAATGAAATGGAACCTATTAAAATGAAATCTATCCCTAGGACAAAGCTGAGCTCGCTATGTATAAGAGTTAATCAGTGCTATTAATAAGCCAAGCTGGTAAAGGTTAGCTCTGTGTAAAAATAATCAGGAACAGCTCTGATAAGGAGCAAAGCACAATCTTCCAAATGTAGTAACAAAGATTAATTAGGAGGCCACGGAAGTGTGACAAACTCAGCGCAGGGAAACCAAACCTGGTGCAAAATTATTATGAGAGGCAAGAACGGAATATAAAAGCAATTTTCTTCTTGTCTGGGTGTGTTCCAGGAAAGGGGTAAGTTACAGCCTGCAAAGTTATAAGGGTGGGAAAGGCGAAAAGGCTGTAAAGTCAGAGTCAGTGAAGGAGATTCAAAGCTTTCTGTCTGATCCCCAGCACCCCACAATATCTTCCAGCTCAGGGACTGTGTCTTAAATTACCAGTTTGCTCAAAATTTGGCTCCGTGGCCCCAATTCAACTAGCCCAGCACATACCTGTCAACCGTCCCTTATTTGGCGGGAAAGTCCCTTTATCCCAGCGCTGTGTCCCGCTGCTGTTCCTTATTGATGATGTCCCTTAAATTTCCCCGGTTTCAAAGGAAGCAGCTCCTCTCCCTCCCTCCCTGCCGGCCAGGGAGGAGGGAGGCTCCAACTGTGTTGCTTGATTGCGTTGCTCACCCAATAAGGAGTCTAAGAACGACTGGGGGGTGGAGCTTGCATGCCTTGTGTCGATCAAATCGGCCGCGTTGCCTGGGGACTCGCCTTTGCTCAGCGCTTCCCAGCGGAGAGGGGACGGTGGTTTTCCTTGCTGCATCCCCTTTGCCGGGTTGCTGCGCTGTGGGAACCACCGCTTGAGGCTTTGTTTGGCTGCTGGCTGGGCTTTCTGCCTTTGGCTCGGAGGGGCTCAGAAGTTGAACCTACCTGTGCTTGGAAAATCCCTTATTTTGGCTGCTGGTCCCTTATTTTCAAATCTGTAAGTTGACAGCTATGACCCAGCATGGTGATGGAAGCTAGGCCTATGGGTCCCAGTAGCACAACAAAGTTTCCCCCTTTCCCCTCCCCTCCCCAAACAGGCACACCATCCATGTGGGGCCGTAGGGGCCAAGGCTCCCCAAAAAAATTGAGTGAAGGGACTAGGCCTGCCCCCCTCAATATTCTGCAGCCGGGCAGTGCCTGGAGACAGACAGTCAAGTTGTGGATCCACAGCAGTGACCACAGAAGGAATGAGTGCTGGGAGGAGCACAGAGAGAAGAAATGCCCTGGTACATCTGCAGCAGCACAACCAGACGCCTTCCTCTGCCCCAGCTGCAACAAAACATGTCTCTCCCACATTGGTTTCTACAGCCACAGCAGGCACTGTAACTCTCCAAAGGTTTGACTTCACCTCCAAAGGTACCCTCCTCTGTTGTCTTCTGAGACAGACATGCCAGCAGGTACTGCCTGTGATGGCTTGGGAATTGGATTCAGAGGCTGAACCTGAGGAATCCCAGCCTGCCAGGAGTCCCCGCCTCCAGGACCAGCTGAGCCGGGGCTGGGGCTTGAACCTGAAGGGCCCTCACCTGTGCTGGATCCTCAGGTGCAGGCGTCAGCTGAATCTGCTCTGGCTCCTGAGGGGATGGAGGACCCATTGCCTGCAGGTGCTTCACTCTCAGCCCCGTCGGGGGAAGCTGAGGTTGCCTCTGGGTCCAGTAACCCTCCAGCCTCTCCTGAGCTGCAGAGGCTCAGGGTAGAGAGGCGGAGGGAACTAAGTTCCCGCAGGAGGAGTGCTCGCCTCCAGGCCAGGAGAGGCGAGTCACCTGTGGACCAGGGCCGCCCTATGCCTCAGGGCCAGCCAGCCCAGTCCCAGGTTGGGAGGAGCAACATTGGTGGTAACCTGTTCCTGCCTGCACCCTGTCCTGCTCTTCTGCCAGAGTTCCTGACCCCACCCGACTCCTTGCCTTGGACCCAGCTTCAGCCTTGACGGACAGCCCCCATACCACACCCTTGACCTCGGACTGGACTCGGACCACGCCACACAGTAACCCCCCAGGACCAGCACACTGCCCTTTATCCAAAGATCACAGGACAGTTCACAACATAAAAATGCAAAATGAGAACCCAAAATACATTATAAAACAAGAACAACAACAAACGCAACAGCCCCCTCCCACCAGCACATTTAAAAGGACATTGAATGTTTATCAGCCCAAAGCCTGTGTTATCAGCTTATTAAAACTGTGTTTGTTAAATGATTAATTCTAAATTTAAAAGACCTATTAGATCACTTTTAGGTAGAGATGAATAGATCTGTTTTTCTCACTTTATGCGTGTGCTCGCAAGTCTGTTCCGTTCTGTTTGTTTCTGCATTAATCTGCTTTTTGTTTTAACCCACATGGAAACCAAATCTCTCTGGTGCAGAGAGACTTTGTGGGCGAGTGATTAGTGTGGCCGATTAAGACTTGGGAGAGCTGGGTTCAAATCAGCCTTGGGCTCAGCACCTTCTTGCAGCCTAACCCACCTCACAGGGTTCTTCTGACTTGTCGCGAGGATAAAATTAGAGACGAAGCACGTCAAACAACTTGAGCTCCCTGGGGGAAAGGTCGGGGGGAAATATAAGTAATAAATAATGTGCTTTCTCTCAAAACATATGATTTAAAAGGCATTCTGATAGACATAAGCTAACACAAAACTGCACCCCAGCATTTCAGACAGAAGTACGGAACGTGATGAGTGGCTACCTTCCAATTCTCACCTTAGTCTGTGAGGTGCAGACCAGGCCAGTACATGTGAAGATCTGCAAAGATCAAATTCCCCAAGTACCATATTTTGCACTCCATAAGACATACTTTTTTCTTCCTAAAAAGTAAAGGGAAATGTCTGTGTGTTTTATGGGGCGAATGCGTGGTCGCTGGAGCCGAATTGCCCAGGGGCAAGAAGCAGATTGTGCTTTTTTTTGCTTCTTCTTTTTTTTGAAAGAGTGAAGTGGGTGTTGAAACAAAGCCGCTGATCGTTTGCCGATCGGGGAGAGAGATAAGGGACGCTAGAGATAAAGGAGGCTGCCTGGGAGGGGGGAGGTAAAGACAGCAAACTTGCAAAGGGGGGAAACAGGAAGACTAAAGCAATAAGGAGAGAAATTAGAAGAAAAGGAGGAGCAAAAAACTGCTCCAGCTAAGGAAAAGACCCTAAGGCAAACAAGAGGGAAGGGAGTGTTGAAAGGAAGCAGCTGATCAGTGGGATCGGAAGAGAGATAAGGGATGCTAGCGGAGGCTGCCTGGGAGGAGGAAGGTAAAAGCCCATGGATCCTCAGGATTTTTACATTGGGTCACCCCAAATTCACCATCAGATCGCATATCATGTCCATGGCTATAGCCTGCACCCAAAAAATCATGCACCCACTGTTGTGTAGGGCTGCAATGGTGCAAAAACGGGGTTACAAAGCATGGATCCACATGGATACTCAGGATTTTTGCATTGGGTCACCCCAAATTCACCATCAAATCACAGGTCTGTGGCCATAGCATGAACCACAAAAATCATACATCCACTGTTTCATTCAGAATTTTTTTCCTTCTTTTTTTCCTCCTCTAAAAACTAGGTTTGTCTCATGGTCAGGTGCATCTTATGGAGCGAAAAATATATATCTGCCTACACATGGATAAAAAGAAACACCTCCAGCCCTTTCTGAATGTTCATTTTAACAACAGCAACATTTTCTGGTCCATCACTCTCCCTCCTACCACAATTGCTAAAGCCTTGAACTGGCCACTAGATGGCAGCAGAAACAAAACCTGTAAAAGGAAAAACAGGTTCTCTTTTGCTCCTTTCCCCATATTTACGCCCAGTTTTATAAAAGTTAAACTGATTTGCCCAGCCCTTGACAGAATGCAGACATCTCACATATTGTCCGGTAGCCCAACAGGAAAAGCTAAGATCTAAGATTGGAGAATATCCTTCTGTGGAGCAGATATGCTGGCTACTGAAGCTCATCTGTCTCTTCCCAGATGGAGAGTTCTAGGAGTTGCACTGACCTTGTGGTGCATGACAAACTTGGTGGTTGGAATATTCTAGAAGAAACTTGTAAATGGCCTTGAACAAGTTGCTAGGCAACGGAAAATTTCCCCATCAACAGGTGTCCTTACCAGGGCATGCGATCAACTAAGTCTGGGTCAGTGTAAATGGGTATGTGAATGATTCAGTGTTAGGTCTCTGGCCGGATGGCTGAAAAGAGAAAAAGATTATGTTTCTTTATTTGCTTTTTTCTTTATTAATGGCCAGCGTAAAGTTTTGTAAATAATAAAGACTCCAAACAGTGGTGTAGCAAGGTGAGGTGGTGCCCGGTGCGGAAAATTTCTAGTCAGTCCTCCCCACGTTGAAATTATTAAAAGAAGGAAAAATAAGATACAATTGCAAGTGTTATTTTCTGGTTTATTTATTTAACATTGTGAGCACAAGCACTTAAAATCTTTTTTTCCTAACTTCTGTTCTCTTCAAATTTTGAAATCGCATCATCAAAATTGATTCCTTTCGCTACTTGGACAAGATGGCACAGCCAGAAAGCTGAGCTTGACTCATAATGGACATAAGATAACTCTTGATTGAGAAATTTATCCTTACAACAACAACCTTGCGAGGTAGCTTAGACTGAGAGGGAGTGGCCTGCCCAAGTCTCTAAATCTTGTTTATTCCTGTAATGGGAATTTCACTAAGACAGAGGTGGAATGCTGCTGATGCTATAAAAAAAGTAAAAGATGCAAGAAAATTTTTCTGTTAAAAGAACACTGCTGCAGAAAGAAATGAAAACCCAAGAGTAGATGTTCACGAACCAACAGGTTGGATCCTGAAGAGCCTCTGACCTCTAGCTGCAGAGCTGCATCCTGTACCAACATTGGCAGGCAGCACATCTCTCTATTAGCTGCGGCCGGCAAAATTCTTGCAAGGATCTTAGCAAACTGTCTCATGGCAATATCCGAGGTGACCCTTCCTGAATCCCAAAATTGTTTTCGGACTTCTAGGGGGACAGTGGACATGATTTTCACCGCTCGACAGCTTCAAGAAAAATGCAGAGAGCAAAACCAACCCCTGTATATGGCATTTATTGGCCTGACTAAGGCTTTCGACACTGTAAATCGTAATGCCCTGTGGACTCTCCTTCTGAAAATGGGCTGCCCAGATAAATTTGTAAACATCATTCGGCTCCTCCATGATAATATGACAGCAACAATCGCAGGTAACAATGGCTCTCAAAGTGAACCATTCACAGAGGGATCAGGTGTTAAACAGGGTTGTGTTATTGCCCCAACTCTATTCATTATTTTCATTACCATGATCCTACACTTTGTTGAAGGGAAACTCCCCACCAGTGTAGAAATCATATATCGAACAGATGGAAAGCTCTACAATCTGAGCAGGCTGAAAGCAAAGAGTAAGGTTACCGTAATTTTCGTCATAGAGCTTCAGTATGCTGATGACAATGTAGTCTGCGCATGCTCAGAGGATGACCTCCAAACCATCCTGAATATCTTTGCAGAAGCTTATGAAAAGCATGGCCTATCACTCACCAGTGTTGAAGCAATGGTTCTTCAACATCAACTTCGTTGGACTGGTCATGTTGTGCGGATGCCTGACGATCGTCTTCCAAAGCAACTACTCTATTCTGAACATAAAAATAGAAAGCGTAATGCTGGTGGTCAACAAAAGAGGTTTAAAGACTGTCTCAAGGCAAATCTAAACAAAATGTAGTATAAACACTGACAACTGGGAAACACTGGCCTGCGAGCGCTCCACTTGGAGAACAGCCTTTACCAAAGGTGTCATGGGCTTTGAAGACACTCGAACTCAGGACGCAAGAGAGAAATGTGCTAAGAGGAAGATGCGCTTGTCAAATCCACACCATGATCAACTCCCGCCCGGGAACCAATGTCCCCACTGTGGAAGGACGTGTGGATCCAGAATTGGCTTCCACAGTCACTAACGGACTCATTGCTAAAACCGTGTTTATGGAAGACAATCTTACTCGGCTACAGTGGCGTAGCGTGGGTTGTCAGCACCCGGGGCAAGGCAAGTAATTTGCACCCCCTAACCCGTGGATTTGTGCCCCCTAACCCTAACCCCCAGATGTTGCGCCCGGTGCGGCCGGCCCCCCCTGCACCCCCCACGCTACGCCACTGCTCGGCTACGAGGGATCTCCAAAGAAGAAGAAGAAGAATGCCCAGGGAAAAAACCAAAAGTACCACCACCAAGCTGCAGTTGTGATGGTTGTCCACATGGGGGCAGTCCCACTCAGAGCCTGGCCTTGTTTTAGCCTGATGGTGTAGCAGGGATACCCTCTTAGAAGAGCTATTCTCTTCCATGAGAAAGGTGGGCGAATGCATCTGTGGAAATGCAACTGGCCACCTGCACTTTTTATATGCTCTTGCATTAAAAGTGATAAATATCCGTGCATTTAAAGTGCAGCATTTTATGATTTAAACACAGGGTGATTCGGTGCATCAGAGTTAATAATGCTGTCTGCTTCATCAGAGGGTGCCCTCTTAGTCAATTCAAAGGACTGGGTTTTTGACCGAAAGAATTAAGCTTACAGGAATGGCTGGGTCTGTGTGCAGCTCCCTCATGTGGCTGAGCTGCTGAACTGCAGGTGGCAGCTTCTCAGCGACCTACGTTCCTTCAGGAGTCAGACTGCCTCCACTCACTGGTCGTGGGATTCTTCTGGACAGAAAGCAGTATAAAAGGGCTTCTTGTTCCTTTTGAACCTTGCCTGAGCAAAAATGGTCTCCCTGAACTCCCATGTGTTCTTGTATCCTTTGATGTTATTCAGTCCTGGCTTGTCTGTTGGTCCTGGCTTGTGTGATAGGAATTTTATGGTCTTAGATATATGGTAATGTTCATAAGCGTACCAACCAAACACGTACACAGATCAGCACAGAAAGACCGACCTGGAACCATTTTGATTCCTAAACTGACCAAATGTTTTCTCTGCAAGGTCAAAATGGAAAAGCCTCCCCATTGTCTTTTCCTTCACAAATCCTGTCTTAAGGGTATGTCTGTGTTTGAATAGGGTGTGAGCCCGTGACCTGGCCCAGGAACTAAGTACTTATCATTACAAAAGACTGGCCAGGCTCCCCAGGCAATCCAGTCAAGTAACCTGCCAGACAGGAGATAAACAAGGACAGGAGAAAAACAACATTCAAATGTTCTGTTTTAGACCGCCTTTTTTGTGATGTATCTGAGGGGTGGTCTTAGGTTACACCCCTTCTATGATGTATATATGCTGTTTCTGGGGGTGGTCTTGATCTACAGCAGGGGAATTTCAAAAGTCTTTATAAGGCCTTGCGCGTCATTTTTCGGGATTCCTCCTCTCTCCTGCGTGTGAGGGGAGCACCCTGTTGCAACAGATCAATAAAAGATCAAGCTTACTAGCTGCTTTGCTTCTCAATATTCTCTGGTTGGCCTCTGTTATGCTCTCCTACCAATAGGGAACCTATGTAAGGACTCTATATGGGCTCTTGGATACCCCATAAGGGAAAAGGGCAATTTTTGTTTACAACACTTGTCCTTCAGTCCTGACTTCTGGCTTGTCTGTTGGTCCTGGCTTGTCCTTCAGTCCTGACTTCTGGCTTGTCTGTTGGTCCTGGCTTGTCCTTCAGTCCTGACTTCTGGCTTGTCTGTTGGTCCTGGCTTGTCCTTCAGTCCTGACTTCTGGCTTGTCTGTTGGTCCTGGCTTGTCCTTCAGTCCTGACTTCTGTCTTGTCTGTTGGTCCTGGCTTGTCCTTCAGTCCTGACTGATGGCTTGTCTGTTGGTCCTGGCTTGTCCTTCAGTCCGGACTTCTGGCTTGTCTGTTGGTCCTGGCTTGTCCTTCAGTCCTGACTGCTGGCTTGTCTTTCAGTTCTGACTTGCCCTTCAGTCTTGACTTCTGGCTTGTCTTTCAGTTCTGACTTGCCCTTCAGTCCTGACTTCTGGCTTGTCCTTCAGTTCTGACTTCTGGCTTGTCTTTCAGTTCTGACTTGTCCTTAGGTCTTGGCTTCTAGTTTGTCCTTCAGTTCTGGCTTGTCCTTTAGTTCTGACTGACTGAGAGCCAGTGTGGTGTAGTGTTTGGCCATTAAATCCTGCCGTCCAGTCAGTGCTTCCCTGCGTACTTCTGCTTGGGGCTGTCCTGGGCAGGAAAACAGTCGCTGCAGTCCTGCCGTCCGTGTGAGATAGAGGGATAAATCAAGTCCAGAGACAGTTCGTTGCTATCTTTAAAAGTGTTTATTTACACAGCAATAAATCCATCAGAACTTTCCGGCATCTCTCCGGTGCTTAGAGCACACGCAGCTTCTTTTGCAGCGTCTCTCAGTCTAAAGTGAAACCAACTCTCACAGACAACACAGACAAAGCCTGTGACTTACGGCCCTGCATCAGGCCCCTCCCCAGATACAGGACACCAAGGAGTTTTTGTTCAGTTTCTGTTAATTGGTTCTCATGGGAAACTTACAGATTCTGGCTTCACACAATTAACTCAAGGCAGTGTCAATTTACTCTTGGCAGAAAGCCAAGGTCAGCTTGACCTAGAAACTACTTACTCTGATTGGTTAACGACCAGCACTCAACTCTGTTATCTAGGGATTGCTAGGACAGTTTGGTGTGTGAGGTGTGTTAGGAGTAGGAGTGCTGTGTATGGTTAAGAGAGAGAGAGAGAAAGAAAGGATTTATTTTGCTTTGTTTTGTATGCAGAAACTCTGCTGGTTTTATTTTTCCTTTTAATAAATCCTGTAAATAGTTATTCTGAGTCTAGCTGACTAGTCATTTCCACCTCAACTAGCTTCTTCGCTGTGCAGGAAAACTCTGCTACGTTTGGGCTAAAGCCATTAGAGCTATGCCTGACACTTCAAAGTTCCATGAGGTTATGGGTATTGTGCTGCCAGCCTGAGTTGTGGTGGTGTCAGCATCAACGGTGTTGGTTCCAGAAGTTGTTGTTCCTGTTGGTGCAGCAGATGGACACTGGCTGGTTCCTGACTGTGGTGAGCTGGTGACGCAGTGGACACAAGGACAACAGCTGCAGCGTGTGAGTGCTGGGTGCTGTGGTTCCTGTTTTCTCTCTCGGTGGTCGTGAGTAGCTGGTTCCGGGTTCCAGGGACATCGCTCTCAAGATGGCCTCACAACCAGTTCAGATGGCTTTTGAGCGTCTGAATGACTCCAATTACTTGCTGTGGTCGGAACGCATGCAGGCAGTGCTGCAGAGGGATCGTCTCTGGCAAGTGGTGAGTAAGTTTCCTGCGAAGCCTGATGATGAAGACCTCGATAAAGACCAAAGAGCAAGGGCCACAATTGTCTTGGGGCTGGAAGATTCCCAGTTGCCGTATGTGAGGGGAATCAAGACAGCTAGAGGTGTGTGGCAAGCACTTAAAGAACTCCATGTGCGTGAGACAGCGGTTTCCAAGCTGTTCATTCGCAAGGCATTGTACAAGGCAATGTTACAGCCTGGGGTTACAATGCAGGAACACCTACACAGTTT
This sequence comes from Podarcis raffonei, assembly GCF_027172205.1. Classification (NCBI taxonomy): domain Eukaryota; kingdom Metazoa; phylum Chordata; class Lepidosauria; order Squamata; family Lacertidae; genus Podarcis; species Podarcis raffonei. Next base: position 75,278,485 of record NC_070610.1, on the reverse strand, counting down.
ACAGTTAAAGTTTGCTGCGCTACATGAAAGAGACTGTGCGTTAGACCAGCAGGAGAAGGTGGCCATTATTTTGAGTTCTCTCCCAGAAAGCTGGGATAATTTAGTTTTGTCTCTAGAAGGCATACAGGAGCGTGATTTATCAATCAGTTACGTTACTGGGCGTTTGATTGAAGAATGGCAGAAGAGGCAAGAAAGGTCGTTGGCTGCAGAGGCTTCTACAGGCGGGCGGTTTGGAAGGAGTTCTCATGCCGTGCCAGGGGTGAAGCAAGAGCAGTGTGCCGGTGAGGAGTCTGCGTTTGCTGTTAGGCGTTGTTTCCGATGTGGGTCTTCAGCGCATCTAAAACGACAATGTCCTGAGTTGGTCAAGTCTCAGTTGCCGGTGCAGGAGCAGAGACGAGATCAGCAGCAGCAGCAGCGAAAAAAGAAATTCTTCAAACAAAAACAGTCGGCTCAGCTGGTGACCGCCGAGGTCAAGATTGCTGATGAGAAACAAGCTGTCTGGGTGGTCGATTCGGGAGCGTCTCGGCACATCATAAATTCAGATGAATTGTTTGTTTCCAAGAACTCAGCACAGCGCAGCCAGGTGGCTCTAGCAGACGGAAGTACTTCCGAAGTGATTTCGGGGGGTGCAGTTTTTGTTCCTTGTCTTCGTGAATGCCTGCAAAATGTACTTTATGTGCCTTCATTAAGGAGCAATCTGATGTCTGTAGATTGTTTGCTAAAAGCTGGGTTTAAAGTGTATTTTGAAGGAGACAGTTGCATTATTAAGAAGGCTGGTGAGATTTTAGGCACTGCTAAGTCAGAGGGAGGCTTGTTTTGGCTTAAAGCAGGATCTCAAGTTGCAGCAGTAGTCAGTAAATCTCAGCCTGCAGTGAATAACAAAGCTATACATGACAACTGTGTGCACTTATTGCATAGGAAAATGGGGCATGCTGGCTGGAAAAGTGTACTAAAAATGTCTGAATTGGCTGATGGGTGTAATTTAAAGAGTTGTAACAAGTACCTTGATTGCAATGTTTGTAAAAAGGTTAAAACCCACAGAGTCTCTTACCCCAGAAGTGACAGAGTTAGTGAGTCACCGCTACAGCTGGTTCACATGGACGTAATTGGTCCATTTGCTGTAAGCAGGGGTGGATCGCGTTTTTCATTAACAATTGTGGATGACGCCACGCGTTATTCTTGGGTTTTTCCCATGAAGAATAAGGGTGACGTGTTCACTAAGTTTAAAGGCTGGGTGGCATCTGTGGAAAGATTTCTGTCCACTAAACTCAAAAGGATTCAGACGGACAGAGGTGGCGAATTTATGTCAAATGCTTTTAGAGATTGGTTACAAAAGCGTGGCATTGGGCATAGAAAAACGAACGTTTTTTCCCCAGAGGAGAATGGCGTTGCAGAGCGAAAAAACAGATCTTTACAAGACATGATGTTTGCCATGCTTGATGATGCTGATTTGCCCATGTCTTATTGGGGGGAGAGCATGCTCACCGCGTGTTATCTCCAAAATAGGCTCTTTCATCAAACAATAGGTACAACCCTGTACTTTAAATTGTTTCAGAAAAAACCCAAAATTGACCATTTGCATGTGTTTGGATCAAAAGCCTGGGTGTTAATTCCAAAACAAATGAGGAAGAAGGGAGATCCTAAGACCAAACAGTTAGTGTTTGTGGGTTACCAGGAGCTGGGAAAAGGTTTCCGCTTTGCTGAAGGGACAAATGGCATTGTGATCTCCAGGAATGCCAGTTTTTGTGAACATAGTGGCTGGGAGAGACTACATGCCAATACTGAGGTTTGGTTTGAACCTTCCCAGGAGCTTCGTGACTCTGAAGGTAAACATAGAGAATCAGAGTCTGAGGGGGAGGAAAGTTCAGATAAGAGCTCTCAAGAAAGTGGAATTAGCCAGAGACCATTTGCTAAGCAACAAAAGAGAGGTCGTAGTTCTGAGGAGGAAAGTGGGTCAGAAGAAAAATTTTCTCCCAGAAGATCTAAAAGACAAAACAAAGGAGTGCCTCCAGTGCGTTTTTCTCCAGATACTGCAAATGTGTTTAGTGTAATTGCAGAGCCCAAGAGTTTTCAGGAGGTGTTAAAGTTACCAAAAGAGGAGGCAGAGCTCTGGAAACAGGCAATGGAGGAAGAGATGTCCTCTCTGAATGAGCACAAGGTTTTTACACCAGTAGCAGCGCCTGAGGGGGCAAAGATTGTAGGCTGCAGGTGGGTGTACAAACTTAAACCTCTGGTGACAGGAGAGTACAAATACAAAGCTCGTTTAGTGGCTCAAGGATACTCTCAGAGGCCTGGAAAAGATTATGACGAGACTTTTTCCCCTACTGCTAAGGGGGACAGTGTAAGGCTGATTTTAACGCTTGGAGCAAAGAGAAAACTCCTGTTAAACCATTTTGATATCCAGACTGCATATTTACATGCATCAATATCAGAAGACCTATATCTAGCCGAACCGCCTGGTTATGAGACAGGTTCCAATAGAGTGTTGAAATTAAACAAAGCTCTATATGGTCTTAAACAGGCTGCAAGATCTTGGAACAAATGTTTCCATGAGGCCTTAGTGTCATTTGGTTTCAAGCAGAGTACAGCTGACAATTGTGTTTATGTACGTGGTACAGGCAGTGATCAAGAGTTTTGTCTGATTTATGTAGATGATGTATTGTATGCCTGCAAAACAGATAAACAAACTAAAAGGTTTGCCAAGCAATTGTCCAGTAAGTTCAAAGTGAAAGACTTAGGCCCGGTTAGGACATATCTAGGGTTGGAAGTGTGCTGGGCCCAAGATGGCAGCTGCCTAATTAGTCAGCAGAACAAAGTTAAACAACTACTGACTACATACAGGATGCAGGATTGCAAAGGGGCAGTGGTGCCTATGGATCCAGGTTTCATAAAAACACTTCATACAGATGAGAGTCCTGAATTTGAACATCCTGATGTATATCATTCTGTAATTGGAAGTTTATTGTATCTAGCACAATGGTCCAGACCTGATATTAGCTATGCAGTAGGCATATTAAGTAGATTGGTCTCAAAACCCACACTAAATGCCTGGAAAGGGGTAAAACAAGTTCTGAGATACCTCAAACAGACAATTGGCTATATGTTACAATTAAATTCTTCAGAGGATGAAATGTTGAGTTGCTACTGTGATAGTGACTGGGGAAATTTGCCAGATAGAAAATCTGTCACAGGACTAGTCATAATGGTCGGTGGAGCTTTAATCAGCTGGCGGTCACGCAAGCAAGACGTTGTAAGTGTGTCATCAACGGAATCCGAGTACGCCGCGTTGAGTGAATTGTGCAACGAGGTGATTTATTTCAAGCATTTGTTAACAGATTTAAATGTAAATTGTGGAGAACCAGTACAAGTTTACATTGATAATCAAGCTTGTATAACCTTAAGTAAAACAGAGGGTTTCAAATCGCGTTCCAAACATATCTCTGTAAAATACCAAAATGTACGTTGCTGTGTACAAGACAATGTAATCACCTGTACTTATGTATCAAGTGAAGAAAATGTAGCAGATGTGTTAACTAAACCATTGGCAAAGGTAAAGAACAAGCGAATGTGCAAGGGTTTAGGTTTGCTGGAAAAATAATCTCCTACATAGGTGTATTTGATGTTAATTGTCCAGCAGAATCTGTGAGGGGGTGTTCAGTTTCTGTTAATTGGTTCTCATGGGAAACTTACAGATTCTGGCTTCACACAATTAACTCAAGGCAGTGTCAATTTACTCTTGGCAGAAAGCCAAGGTCAGCTTGACCTAGAAACTACTTACTCTGATTGGTTAACGAGCAGCACTCAACTCTGTTATCTAGGGATTGCTAGGACAGTTTGGTGTGTGAGGTGTGTTAGGAGTAGGAGTGCTGTGTATGGTTAAGAGAGAGAGAGAGAAAGAAAGGATTTATTTTGCTTTGTTTTGTATGCAGAAACTCTGCTGGTTTTATTTTTCCTTTTAATAAATCCTGTAAATAGTTATTCTGAGTCTAGCTGACTAGTCATTTCCACCTCAACTAGCTTCTTCGCTGTGCAGGAAAACTCTGCTACGTTTGGGCTAAAGCCATTAGAGCTATGCCTGACACTTCAAAGTTCCATGAGTTTTAACCCTGTAAACTCTAAACTCCACATAGTGGTTAAGAGCGGTAGTCTCGTAATCTGGGGAACCGGGTTCGCGTCTCCGCTCCTCCGCATGCAGCTGCTGGGTGACCTTGGGTTAGTCACACTTCTCTGAAGTCTCTCAGCCCCACTCACCTCACAGAGTGTTTGTTGTGGGGGAGGAAGGGAAAGGAGAATGTTAGCCGCTTTGAGACTCCTTAAAGGGAGTGAAAGGCGGGATATCAAATCCAAACTCCTCCTCCTCCTCCTCCTCTTCTTCTTCTTCTTCTTCTGGCTTGTCCTTCAGTTCTGGCTTGTCCTTCAGTTCTGGCTTGTCCTTAGCTCTTGGCTTCTACTTTGTCCTTCAGTTCTGGCTTGTCCTTCAGACCTGACTTCTGGCTTGTCCTTCAGTTCCGGCTTGCCCTTTGGTCCTGGCTTGTCCTTCAATCCTAACGTCCAGCTTGTCCCACAGCTTTTTTGATCCTGACTCCAGGCGTGCACGAGACAGCTCCTGTGGCCCAACTCACCAATGAACCAAGACAGCTATATCCCAGATCCTTTCAAGCAAGTGATCAGAGAGACAGAGAGCGAGAGCATGCAACTTTCTGCAGGTTGCCAGCACTTCTGCTCTCCTGGCAACGATTCACCCCCTTTTGCTAATGTGTTAGTGTTTTTCTGGCTTCTCCCATATGTTTTCGTGACGCACACTTGCTTAATTAAAATCACATTTCCCCGATGCAGCTCAACACAAAGTAATTAACTTCACACGTTGCAAGCAGATCTTTGACACAATTGGGAGTGTTCAGAGAAGGTTTGCAAGGGTCTGCTTTTTCAGAAACCCCAATAATGTCATCAAGGTAGATTTGGGTGCTCCGAGTGGGTGGCAAGTAAATGAGCCTAGTTAGGGTGAAGCAGTAGAAACTCAGCCCTTGACGTGACTACAAAATGAGCATCAGCAGTTCCCATAACAGATGTCCAGTGATCAAAACCATGCTAACTTATGTAAGTGAGATTCTCTTTCCGCATGGAATTAAGCATGTTTTCAAGGGGCATTTAAGTGACTGCAGCAAGTATAGCAGAGTAGCAACTTTATACCTTCTCTGGAGGGTAGGACTCGAACTCATGGCCTCGAGTTACAAGAAAGGAGATTCCGACTGAACATCAGAAATAACATTCTTACGGTAAAAGCCGTTTGACAGTGGAACAGAGGACCATAAGAGGCAGTGGATTCTCCTTCACTGGAGGTTTTTAAGCAGAGCTCATGAATGCTTTAGGTGAGATTCCTGCATAGCGGGGGTGGACTAGATGACCCTGGGTGCCCGTTCCAACTCTGTTATTCTTACAGGGTCCAGAGTCATCATCCTAACACAGCAGAGCACATTCTGACATTAACATACCACTTATGGGAGAAGCAGAATTTTGAGACAGCCGCATTTAGACCAGGAATCCCCAGTGTCTGGAGGCAATATTTGGAAAGGTAAGAAACTGCTGAGGTTGCCCACAAGAGACTGATTTCACAGAAGGAAAACTGGCGATACTCAGATTGAGGTTGAATCCTGACAAGACAGAAGTACTGTTTTGGGGGAACGGGGTGGGTTGGGGTGGAGGACTCCCTGGTCCTGAATGGGGTAACTGTGCCTCTGAAGGACCAGGTGTGCAGCCTGGGAGTCATTTTGGACTCACAGCTGTCCATGGAGTTGCAGGTCAATTCTGTGTCCAGGGCAGCTGTTTACCAGCTCCATGTGGTACGCAGGCTGAGACCCTTCCTGCCCGCAGACTGTCTCGCCAGAGTGGTGCATGCTCTGGTTATCTCTCGCTTGGACTACTGCAATGCGCTCTATGTGGTGCTACCTTTGAAGGAGACCCGGAAACTACAACTAATCCAGAATGCGGCACCTAGACTGGTGACTGGGAGCGGCCGCTGAGACCACATAATACTGGTCTTGAAAGACCTACATTGGCTCCCAGTACGTTTCCAAGCACAATTCAAAGCATTGGTGCTGAACTTTAAAGCCCTAAATGGCCTCAGTCCTGTATACCTGAAGGAGCATCTCCGCCCCCATCGTTCTGCCCGGACACTGAGGTCCAGCTCCGAGGGCCTTCTGGCGGTTCCCTCATTGTGTGAAGCAAAGCTACAGGGAACCGGGCAGAGGGCCTTCTCGGTAGTGGCACCCGCCATGTGGAACGCCCTCCCACCAGATGTCAAAGAGAAAAACAACTACCAAACTTTTAGAAGACATCAGAAGGCAGCCCTGTTTAGGGAAGCTTTTAATGTTTGATTGATTACTGCATTTTAATATTTTGTTGGAAGCCCCCCAGAGTGGCTGGGGAAGCCCAGCCAGATGGGCAGGGTATAAATAATAAATTATTATTATTATTATTATTAACCGGCCCCGAAAAGCAGGCAAAATATTCACACACACCAAAGCCAAAGGAAACGCAGAGAAAGAAAACAGGAAGCAACCCCCACAAAAGGGTGACCCCAACCCAGCCAACCAAACCCTTTGTTGTTGTTTAGTCATTTAGTCGTGTCCGACTCTTCGTGACCCCACAGACCAGAGCATGCCAGGCACTCCTGTCTTCAACCAAACCCTACCGCACTGGTTTTGTTTTTTTCCCTAATAAAAAGATTAAAACACAAGGTTCTGGCAGCCTTGGGGATCACCGAAGGGGATTGACTGAGGGAAGCATGGTCCCAGAGGTGCCACGTTGGAGACACCATCGTTACACAACAGCTACCTGCACTGGTTTTGTGAACAAGATCCACCTTTCTCCAGCCCAGCATCCTTCAGATGTTATCCAACTCCCATCGACTTTGCAAGTGCATTGACGTTTTAACCTTATAAACCACCATTTCGGAGCCATGCAGCTGGGTGTGCTTGTTGTTGTTGTTTAGTCGTTTAGTCGTGTCCGACTCTTCGTGACCTCATGGACCAGAGCACGCCAGGCCCTCCTGTCTTCCACTGCCTGCCGCAGCTTGCTCAAACTCATGCTGGTAGCTTCAAGAACACTGTCCAACCATCTCATCCTCTGCCACCCCCCTCTCCTTGTGCCCTCCATCTCTCCCAACATCAGGGTCTTTTCCAGGGAGTCTTCTCTTCTCGAGGCCTTCAACTGTATGGGAATCACATGCCTTCCAATATTTCTCCATGAAAATAGGGACGTCCCATTCCATAATGATAATTTTACTACAGTGGTACCTCGGGTTACATACGCTTCAGGTTACATACGCTTCAGGTTACACACTTTGCTAACCCAGAAATAATGCTACAGGTTAAGAACTTTGCTTCAGGATGAGAACAGAAATCGTGCTCCGGCGGCACAGCAGCAGCAGGAGGCCACATTAGCTAAAGTGGTGCTTCAGGTTAAGAACAGTTTCAGGTTAAGAACCAACCTCCAGAACAAATTAAGTACTTAACCTGAGGTACCACTATATTTATACCCCACACATCTTACCGGGTTGCCCCAGGCACTCTGGGCAGCTTCCAACATATATAAAAACGTAACGAAACATTGCACATTTTTTAAAAAAACCTTCCCAATACAGGATTGCCTTCAGATGGCTCAGGGGTCAGATAACTCCATACCCTCCAACATTTCTCCCATGAAAATAGGGACGTCCTAAGGAAAAGTGGGACATTCTGGGATCCAATCAGAAACTGGGACAGCTGCTCTAAAACCAGGGACGTCCCTGGAAAGAAGGGAAACTTGGAGGGTCTGGAATCAGATTTAGGCCACCCCTTTCTCTCTTCTCTCCCCCCAAAATCCCATCCAACATGGGTCATGGAGAAAGTAAACTTTGGAAAGAACAAAATCGGGGCAAGAACGATGACAAATGACTGGTGGGTCCTTTCCTGGTTGCAACAATGGTTGAACGACGCTGGTTTTCAATCACTGGATAAAGATTTCTGTCCTCAGCAGATTTCCCAGCAACCAACAACAAAGGCACTTCCCTGTTTCCAAGAGATCCTCTGCATGTCTCTTTGCCGCAATTCAGTAGCCAGCTGTGTGTTCTCATAGCATCTGTGAACAAAATCCAACCTCCCTTTTACCACCAGATCACGGCCACAGGTGCAAACTACAGATTATGCACGGACGTATTCCTTAAAGACCTACCCATGTCTTTTTTTTTTATAAAAAAGAAGAAAATATGGGAAAACAGCTTTGGATGGTGCAAATGAGAAGGGTGGCGCACCCAGGGAGCTGTGTGCCTAACCCTACTCCCGCTGACCACTTTTTGACAATGCTTTTAAAATGTGTGTTTGCAAGGAAACGGACGGGGCAGGACCAGCCCATAGCATCTCTCCAATTGGGCAGTGTAACTGAGAAGGGAGAAACAGCAGGGTAGGTTTTTGCTTAACCCTCCCCCCACCCACCGTTTCTGCCCCCCCAAAATCTCTTTCCACCTGCTGTACCTTTCAAAAGGTATGTTTACGAGAAAGCGGAGCCGACAGGATTAGACCTAGGTAGTAGCAGCCTGTGGGGCGGGGCGGAATTAGAAATCTGCCCCCTATCTAGGCGGGGCATCAGTGACATTGGGGAGGAAGGACCAGCCCACTCCAGAAGCAGGATGAGGCAGCTGCACCGGGCAGCAGATCTGGACCCCCTGTGAAAGGAATTCGACAATTCTACATTTCTGTGTATATACAGCTCACTAGCTAGATCTTGAATGCTGCAAATCTCCTTCTTTGCACTTGCAGAATGGAGGGTGAATTCAAAGCCGCATAAATTAGAGTGAGCGGTGCATTGAGTACATAACACAGGGCCACTCAACATGGTGTTGTGCAGATGTGGTGGGCTACACCTCCCACCACCCCTAACCATTGGCCACGCTGGTTGGGGCTGGTGCCAACTGAAGTCTGACATCGCCTGATGGGCATCCCTTCGGCTACCCCCCCCCCCGAGCGCACCTGAAAGTTGTTTTGGCCACGTATACGGCCTCGTGTTCCCTCCTGCATCCTGCTCCCTCCCTCGGTTTCCTCCCTGCCTTGGCACATTTCTTATCAGCCCCTGGCTAATCTGCTTTACACCTGACCCTTTTCAGCAAAATAAGATAACAAGCCTTATGCAAATAGCAGAGTAATCATGTCCCCGGTGGGAGTGCGCCAGGAGAAGTTGTGCCCATATAAAAGAACACCCGGATCTCATGAGCAGGGGGGAAATCGCCTTCCGAACACCTGCCTTTGATAGGGTTGAAAAAGGAGCTGGTGTCCTGTGTCAGACCAGAGAACTACCAAAAGGAAGTCAAACAAAGAAGCGAGGCGTCTGGAACCTGGTAATGTGCGCGCGAGCCCTTGCCTCACCATGGTGCACGATCTCATGTTCGCGACATCCATCCTTATGTACCTGTCGTCCTTCATTGGCATGGTCGGAAACCTCATTGTCCTTTTTGCCTTCATCAGCAACGCCATCCGGCACAAATCGCTGCAGCCTCTGGACCGCATCATTGTCAACATGTCCCTGGTGAACTTCCTCCTCTGCTGCTACAAGGCCATCCCGGGGCTCCTTATCTTCAGCAGCACCAAGGTGTTTGGAGAACTGGGCTGCAGGATCCTGCTCTACACGTACCACACCCTGAGGCTGATCAGCATCTGGTCGGTAGAGAACCTGAGCTTCCTGCACCTCATCAAGATCCGTCGGCCCAGCTACCGGTGGTCCAAGTTCATCTACCGGCACCAGGGCAAGTACGTCAACAGCACCCTGGTCGGGTGTTGGATAGTCAGCATCTTCTTACAGATACCTTACTTGCAGTATGAGAAGACGGTGGGCAGAAGGAACAAGACCATCGCCTACCTGGCGACCTCAACCTGCTTAAGGTCTACAGGGAGCTTTGCCATGAAGTTCACCACATACGCCTCGGTTAGTTTGGACCTTGTCTTCGTCATGCTGGTCATCGTCCTCAATGTCTTCATCATCGACCTTCTCTGCAAGCACAGCCGGAAAGTGAAAGCGGCTTCTTCGGTCACCAGCGGCAGCTGGAACAAGCACACTGCCCAGGCCACGAAGGTCTTGCTCTCCTTGCTGTCCATATACGTGGTCTGCTGGATCTCCAACGACATGGTCTGGATCGCCATCGCCTCGGGGTACATCAAGAGCAGCTTCGAAAATAGCGTCCTCAGTGCCCTCTATGGCATCCTGTCTTCCGTTTATTACTCGGCCAGCTCATATGTTGTGGTCTTTGGCTACAGGAAGGTCCGGGAGTACCTGGTGGAAGCCTGCTGGTGTTTGAGGTGCACCAGGCAAACCATGGTTGAGAACCTGTCCTAGGAGGATGTCCCCCACAGATGGTGGCCAAGTCCAGCTGCCTTGCCCGAACTCACAAAAGGCTGTTCCTCCATGGGGAAGGAAGCCGCAAACAGATCACAGTTTGGGAGCCAATGTTCCTTCAGAATATCAGCTATCTATCTCCTGGATCCTGACCAGTTGATGTGTTCAGTATCCTCATTGGTGGGAAAGGATGTCAGAAGACTTCACAAGGAGGATGGCAGTCAGATGGGCATGGAGAACTCATAATTGTTGCACGGGATTCTGGCTTTTATGTCGCTGCCTCCAGTTCTTCTATGCAGGTTACAATTATGGTTATTATTCTTTTGATATCTCACCTTCCACCATGAGGTTACATTTCAGATTTCAGGGAAGCAGGGCGGCCACCACCTGACCACCTTTGATCGTTCTAGCTAGCCATGTAAATGGACATGAGAAGAGAGGAAGGGGAGATGCAAAGCAGACAGGACCAGAATACAGTGTCCGTTCTGCCCGGACACTGAGGTCCAGCGCCGAGGACCTTCTGGCGGTTCCCTCGCTGCGAGAAGCCAAGTTACAGGGAAGCAGGCAGAGGGCCTTCTTGGTAGTGGCACCTGCCCTGTGGAATGCCCTCCCACCAGATGTCAAAGAGAAAATGAACTACCAATCTTTTAGACGACATCTGAAGGCAGCCCTGTTTAGGGAAGCTTTTAATATTTAATAGGTTATCGTATTTTAGTATTTTGTTGGAAGCCGCCCAGAGTGGCTGGGGAAACCCAGCCAGATGGGCAGAGTATAAATAATAAATTATTATTGTAATACTGGGGAGACAGAAGTCAAGCGGCGGCAAGTAGCACAGGGAAGAGGGGAGCGTGCAGAAAACATAGCCTAAACCAGGGGTGGGCTGATGTCAGGTTCCTGGGATGGAGTTTGTCCTTTTACTTCATACCCGAGATCTACCAACCCAAGCCGGGTACAAAATGAAAGAGCATGGCGTCTGTGAGTTCAGGCATTTGTTTTCAACAACAGAACCAAGCACACAATCCTTTCTCACCATAGTCTGCTCTCTTCATTTCACTAGCCAAACAGGGGTGGAGTGTGGTCGTTCCATCGGTGCCACTGTTAAAACAATTGAGAGTCGGGAACTCTGGCCACACCCGTTCCGAAAGGGGGAAAGGTGAGAGGCGGGGAAGGAATATTGGCAGGGAAGGAGCGTGTGGTGTGGGATGGGGACTGGAACTGGCAGTTTTGCGGCCCTGTGTGCGAGGAGGAATGGCTACAAAGGAAGGCAAGGATTGGAGAGGGGAAATGGAAAACCCAGACCAATTGGTTGACAGCATCCAAGGGTCCTTTGAAGGAGAGCAATTTTAGATTTATTCTTCCGGAGGCTCTGCTCTACCTGCTGAAATATTGGTAACCTCCCTCAAACCATTTATTGTTGTATGTTTCCAATGTCCCTGTTTATCAGGGAGGGGCTCAATTGCCTGGGCAGCAATCTCTGAAGAAACACTGTCTCCATTCAGTCTCGGTTTTGGCCTTTTGGACATACCTTGCTATTAAAAAAAATTCCAGTGTTCGGATTCAGCTAAATATCTGACTGCTTGGTTGGGTGCGCCTTTGGCTATTCTTAGGCATTCATTTCTTTGCAACAGGCTGGCTTGTAGCATTCCCAACAGTTTGAAATAAGCCATTGGGTATAACAGGAATACTTGTGCTCCGTTACACCTTAATGTCCTTATGCCCTCCTTCGCACGTAGGTGTGTTGGGGAAAAGATGTGTTCGTACACCCACACACCCCCATCTCCAGTCAGAGATTTAGCAAGGTATGTCCAAAACCGAGACCGAATGCAGACATTGTTTTTTCAGAGATTGCTTTCCAGGCAATCAAGCCTCTCCCTGATAAATGTTTTGTGAGCCCCTCCATCATATGCTCAGGTTGTTACATAGGTGTAAATAATACGCCCCGTATACCTGAAGGAGCTTCTCCACCCCCATTGTTCAGCCCTCCAGCTCCAAGGGCCTTCCGGGAGTCCCCTCACTGTGAGAAGTGAGGTTACAGGGAACCAGGCAGAGGGCCTTCTCGGTGGTGGCGCCTGCCCTGTGGAACGCCCTCCCATCAGATGCCAAGGAAATAAACAACTATCTGACTTTTAGAAGACATCAGAAGGCAACCCTGTTTAGGGAAGTTTTTAATGTTTGATTTTTGTTGTGCTTTTAATATTCTGTTGGGAGCCGGCCAGATGGGTGGGGTATAAGTAATAATTTATTATTATTATTATTATTATAAAACCATATATTTTAAAGACACCACAGTCTCTGCTGACCTTCATTCCGAGGAAATCAAACTTGTAAAAGCACATGGAACAACCTGGAGCCCCTCTCTGCTCAGAGATTGGGGTGACGTGTAGCAGTAGAAACTTCTTGGTACCTTTAAAGCAACTATCAGCCCTGACACCTTGCCTTTGGAACTGCAAAACGGGAGTCCCGGGTTGGTTCCCCTGCTTGATACGAGAACCCTACGTAAGCAACACACCCACTCCTGGCGACCGACTGAACAAGGCATTTTCTGGGGGAAAGCGAGTTCTCCTTTCCAAAGGCGAAGGGAGGCAGGTAAACATTTGCCTGCAATCAGCTGAAGGCAAATGAACAGCTCCAAGCATCGCCACCCAGCCTGGAACACGGGAACAAAAGCTCACCACGTAACTGACCCTTCAGCGTCAAAGTGCTCGTGTTTGGTTATCTTGCAAAGTGGGGGGGGGGGTGAGGGAGAGGCACGGTTTTCAGAGGCTGCGTTGAGAATGCCCAAGAGCAGTGAAAGTGAAAAAAATTGAAGAACTAAAACAGAATGGGGTAAATTGGCTAGAATATCACCAGCTAACAGCAACGTTCGAGAAGGGGGAAAAAATCAAAGGGTTTTGATTAAAAAAAATCAGTATGGAAAAAGGAAATATTATACAATAATCAAAAGACTATCTCAAAAATCTACAAATGGTTAAAGGTAAAGGGATCCCTGACCATTAGGTCCAGTCGTGGCTGACTCTGGGGTTACGGCGCTCATCTCGCTTTATTGGCCGAGGGAGCCGGCGTACAGCTTCCGGGTCATGTGGCCAGCAGGACTAAGCCGCTTCTGGCAAACCAGAGCAGCGCACGGAAACGCCGTTCACCTTCCCACCAGAGCGGTACCTATTTATCTACTTGCACTTTTGGCGTGCTTTCGAACTGCTAGTTGGGCAGGAGCAGGGACTGAGCAACGAGAGCTCACCCCATCGCGGGATTTGAATCACTGACCTTCTGATCAGCAAGTCCTAGGCTCTGTGGTTTAACCCACAGCGCCACCCGCGTCAGAATGGATAATCAGAAAAAGAAGAAAAGGGAAATGCCACTAAAAAGTGGAAACAAGATCTAGGTCATAAAATAGAATACAAAGAGTAGGGGAAATTATGGACAAAAACCATAAACTTCACAGCATGTTATTTAATAAGAGAGAATTATATGAAAATGTATCATAGGTGGTACTTGGCCCCGGAAAGGCTGGCTAAAATGAACAAAACACACAATAATAAGTGCTGAATCAAAATGGAACCTTCTACCATATGTGGTGGACATGCCCGGAGAGTGGGAAATTTGGGGGCACGATTCATGAGAAGATAAAGAAAATACTAAGAATAACTTATAGTAAAAGTCCAGAGGCATTCCTATTAGGAATATTAAATGGTAACATTCCAAAAGTTAAAATATTCTTATACGCGACGTCAGCGGCAAAAATCCTGGTAGCTAAGTACTGGAAAGGGAAATAAATACCTACCAGGGAAGAATGGCTATGTAAACTTCGTGAATACTTGGAGTTAGCCAAACTGGTGGACATAATAGGACAAAAACCAAAAAGTTGTGTGAAGAAGGAATGGGACTGTTTGAATGAATGCTTCAAAAAACAAGGTTCAAGGGTAAAAATCTGGTTGAGTTTAGAATGACCTCGTGAATAGAAAGGGAAAGGAATATTGACATATATATATATATATATATATATATATATATATATATATATATACACACATAATCAAATTAGGATTGAGATAATAAGGAAATACAGAAAGATATAACGAGACTGAAACGAAGGGTTGTGAGGTCGGTGGAAGTCTTAGTTAATTTTTATAATGAAATATTTTTAGAATGTTGGATTATTTGATTGTTTGATTATTTGATTGTTGTTAGCCGCCCTGAGCCCGGCTTCGGCTGGGGAGGGCGGGATATAAATAAAAATTATTATTATTATTATTATTATTATTATTATTATTATTAGTTTTATCAACTTTGGTTACATAACGATGAATACGGTGTTGGGAATATGTCTGTCTTTCTTCTTTTTTTCTTTGTCTTTTATCTTCGTTTCTTTTCTTCTTTCTTTTTATTTCATTCTCTGTTTTGTGTTTTAATCTGTAAGATTTGGAACTGTTTCTTCTTTGTTTTGATGTACTGTTCTATTTTGTTGTTAATATTAATAAATAATTTTTTCCAGTTAAAAGAGAGAGAGAGAGAGAGAACTCCCAAGAGTAAAATGAATGCTGCGAACCGGTGGGGCGATCTCAAGCGACGACGGGGGGGGGGGGAGTTTCCCCAGAAGCGAAACGAACCGCAAAAGTAACGTAGATGACATAACACATCCCATCCTGCCATATTGTACTCATAAAAAAGAGGCAAATGTTTATTACCAATCCTGATGGTATAGAAAACCCTAGTACAGGAAAGGGTGGCATATACCATAAATAAAGTAAAGGTAAAGGGACCCCTGACCATTAGGTCCAGTCGTGGCCGACTCTGGGGTTGCGGCGCTCATCTCGCTTTATTGGCTGATGGAGCCGGCGTACAGCTTCCGGGGCATGTGGCCAGGATGACTAAGCCGCTTCTGGCGAACCAGAGCAGCGCACGGAAACGCCATTTACCTTCCCGCCGGAGTGATACCTATTTATCTACTTGCACTTTGACGTGCTTTCAAACTGCTAGGTTGGCAGGAGCAGGGACCGAGCAACGGGAGCTCACCCCGTCGCGGGGATTCGAACCGCCAACCTTCTGATCGGCAAGCCCTAGACTCTGTGGTTTAACCCAAAGCGCCACCCGTGTCCCATATACCATAAATACTGACATTCTTATTACTATTGAAGACTGAAGGCCACATTTCCCTTTGGGGGGGCCATATGTTGGGGGCCAGAGGCAAAAAAGAATGAAACAGCAAATGTCCATGTTACCTTTTGCTATACAGTGGTACCTCTGGTTGCGAACAGGATCCGTTCCAGAGCCCTGTTCGCAACGTGAGCAGAATGTAAACCGCGTCTGCGCATGCGCGGGTCGTGATTCGCCACTTCTGCGCATGCACATGACTTCATTTTGAGCATCTGCGCATGCGCGAGTGGTGAAACCTGGAAGTAAACCTTTCCAGCACTTCCGGGTCGCCGCAGGACGCAATCTGAAAAGAGTTAACCTGAAGCAAACATAACAAGAGGTATGACTGTACTAGGCTAGTTTCCACACACACTCCAGCTCCGTACGCACCACATGTTTAAAGCGTGTGACTTTCCCAAAGGATTCTGGGAGCAGCAGCTCACCTGTCACAGAGCCTCCACTATCTCCTTGAGCAAACGACATTTCCCAGAATTCCTTGGGGGAAGCCATGGGGTGTTTGTGCAGCCGACACTGAAGCCTCTGAAGCAGGGTTGACATATTTCAAAAAGGCAAAATCCGGACACAAAAGCTGTTCTGCAAAATTAAAAAATAATAATAATAATTGAGCTTATTTTCAAGGAAATTTGCGATTTCCGCCCGGACGCTGTTGATGAGGGCCAAATCCTGACTGTGTGGGGGAAATTCTGGACACATGGAAACCCCGTTCTGAAGAATTTCAGGGCCTTGGTGGACACCCCATTTGTCCCCACCATTTTACAAGCAATGCAATATTTTGCTCATTTCTCCCCTGGAGAAGATTGCTGGGGCAGGGGGTGTCATCCCCCCCCCTTTATTCATTTCACTTTTATAGAAAGGTGGTATACAAATTAAAAGAGAAATGAAAAGGGGGGGGGTGTCATAGACAACAGAGACAGCAGAGACCACACACGTGATAACTATATGATCCAATAAAAAAAAATCACAATAACTTTAAAATGTACAACTTATATCAAATAAAGCAATATCCAATACAGTGGTACCTCGGGTTACATATGCTTCAGGTTACATATGCTTCAGGTTACAGACTCCGCTAACCCAGAAATAGCACCTTGGGTTAAGAACTGGCGAGAGCCAGTGTGGTGTAGTGGTTAAGAGCGGTAGTCATGTAATCTGGTGAACTGGGTTCGCGTCTCCGCTTCTCCACATGCAGCTGCTGAGTGACCTTGGGCCAGTCACACTTCTTTGAAGTCTCTCAGCCCCACTCACCTCACAGAGTGTTTGTTGTGGGGGAGGAAGGGAAAGGAGATGCTTAGCCACTTTGAGACTCATCAGGATAGTGATAAAGCGGGATATCAAATCCAAACTCTTCTTCTTCTTCAACTTTGCTTCAGGATGAGAACAGAAATAGTGCTCCGGCCAAAGTGGTGCTTCAGGTTAAGAACAGTTTCAGGTTAATAACGGACCGCCGGAACGAATTAAGTACTTAACCCGAAGTACCACTGTAATGCATTAGAATAAAATAGTAAACAAATTAAATACCAGCAAATAATTTTACAGTTATCAATTACAATAAAGAATTACTAAACTGTAATCAATAAAAAATACTTTTGCTGATCAGAAGGTTAGCGGTTCGAATCCCTGTGTAGGGTGAGCTCTCATTGCTCGGTCCCTGCTCCTGCCAACCTAGCAGTTCGAAAGCACATCAAGTGCAAGTAGATAAATAGGTACCACTCTGGCGGGAAGGTAAACGGCGTTTCCGTGCACTGCTCTGGTTCGCCAGAAGCAGCTTAGTCATGCTGGCCACATGGCCAGGAAGCTGGACAATGGCTCCCTCGGCCAATAAAGCGAAATGAGCGCCGCAACCGGAGAGTAGGCCACGACTGGACCTAATGGTCAGGGGTCCCTTTACCTTTAAACTGTAATCAATAAAAAATAACGGCTAGTCACAAGGCATAAAATACCACAGAACACACAAAACAATGTAAAAGGGTCGTATTGCGAAACAAGGACACACAACTTATCATTTTTATTATTATTATTATTTTATATCCCTGTACTCCTCTCTTCCCAGCAGGTTCTGCTGTTCTCAAAGAGATGGTCTGGGAAAGGATGCCAGGGCTGGAGGGTGGAACAAGGCAGGTGGAAAAATCCATTGCCTGGTGAACCACACAAAGTCTCTCTCTGCCCACGGCGATACGGCTCTGCAGTTCACCCAACTTCCCCCCAAAATGAGCAGAGCTGAAGAGCAAACACACCTGGGCGGACTCAAAGGCGGTTTGCTTAGCTGTTTGGCAAACCGGAGCCATCTCGGTATACAAATAGTCAGACGGGGAAAGCGCCCGGCAAAGGGACAGATTAGGACATCTTATCTTTAGATTTCCTTCCCGCTGGCTGGCCACGCTCAGATTCTCTCTTTAATCACGCCATTGTAAGATCATCAGTTTTCCTGGACAACAATAACTGTCAGTTTCACATCTGGACATGGTGAGAACAGATAGGGATACGCAAACAAGACGGGGACCCCCCCCAAGTCTTGTTACAAGGTGGCCAAGTTCCAATTTTGCAGGTGAAATTCCTGTCTCGCCATATCGCTCTGCTCCTAGCAGTCTCGCCGATGGTCTTGATACTATCTTAACAGAAATGAAGGTACCAGAATCACCTGGCGGGATGAAGCCACAGTGGCCAGCCTCCCGAAACGGATGCTGCTGCATCTTACCTGGGCAGCGTTGGGTGGCACAGGCGAAGTCAATCTAGTGCTCATGCCAATGTTCTCAGGAAGCCCCGACCTCACCACCCCAATTCTGCCATTGTGGGGAAATCTCCCACCAAGGGCCCCGGCTGTGTATTTTCTGAAGCACAGGAAGTAAACAAGCATCTCATCAGGAATTGCCCCTGAAATATACTCAGAGTCGCAAAGTGATTTCATGCTCTTTATTCAGCTCATAGTGGTGAGGAGGAAGAATGAATGTCCCCTCAAAGTATCTGCTTATATACATTATTTACACAATGGGCTGCACATGATTGGCTAATTCCGGAATTCTCCTGTAGGCCAATCAGGTTGTGGATTCACTTCTATCTGCAGCATGATTGGGTGGTTCCTGCCGACCAATCATACTGCTGCATTGTTCTAGGACCAATCTGACTGCTGCATTTTGGATCCTATTGTTCTAGGACCAATCAGACTGCTGCAGTTTGGATCCTAGTCAACTCAGTACATAACAGCCCCTTTATTTTTTGCTCAGATACAGATATAATATTTGATACTTCCAGCTGATGAAAGTGAATACATCGAAACAGGGCCCTGTCCCGGTTTCTGATCCATAATTGACTTCTGACTTCTGCTCAATGATTGAAACTAAGACCTTCACGTCAAATCTGACTATGGACTAACATGATCTTATCTCTACTCATAAACTCTTATTTCTAATTCTGTAACAAATTATTGTGTTATACATATTCTTGTGAGTTTGAGTTTGTAATCTCTGTTTGAGTTTGTAATCCTTGTCAGAATACATACTTTTGAATGGATTAGTTTTTGTTACAACTATTGATTTGCGAGTAGGGACCACTGCCACTACTGAAACTTACACTGGCCTGAGTTCTTGATGTGCTTTTTTCTTGATATATTTAATAACAAGAACTCCAATTTATTTCACGATAGAACAGGGGTCAGCAAACTTTTTCAACAGGGGGCCGGTCCACTGTTCCTCAGACCTTGTGGCGGGGTGGACTATATTTTGGAAAAAAAATATGAATGAATTCCTATGCCCCACAAATAACCCAGAGATGCATTTTAAATAAAAGAACACATTCTACTCATGTAAAAACACGCTGATTCCCGGACCATCCACGGGCCGGATTGAGAAGGCAATTGGGCTGGATTTCTTTATAACCAGGCCTTTGGCTGATTAAACCATCTATAGCCTTTTAAATGTGTTTTGGGGAGGGGGCGCTATTTGTTTTTGTTTGTTATGCGTTCTGTGTTCCCATTTAGTATCTTTATGTCGTGAACTGCACTATGATCTTGGGATGACAGGTGGTATACAAATAATAATACTGTGGTATCTCGGGTTAAGAACTTAATTCATTCCGGAGGTCCATTCTTAACCTGAAACTGTTCTTAACCTGAGGTACCACTTTAGCTAATGGGGCCTCCCGCTGCCGCCGAAGCACAATTTCTGTTCTCATCCTGAAGCAAAGTTCTTAACCCAAGGTACTATTTCTGGGTTAGCGGAAAGTCTGTAACCTGAAGCGTCTGTAACCCGAGGTACCATTATAATAATATTAAACTACCCTGATTATTGTAGGAAAATGCATCTTAATCCAGCCTTTCCATTGAAATCTCTGGTGAAGTACAGTGGTACTTTGGGTTGCAGACACTTCAGGTTACAGACTCCGCTAACCCAGAAATAGTACCTTGGGTTAAGAACTTTGCTTCAGGATGAGAACAGAAATCATGCGGGGGGCAGCGGGAGGCCCCATTAGCTAAAGTGGTGCTTCAGGTTAAGAACAGTTTCAGGTTAAGAACGGACCTCCAGAACGAATTAAGTTCTTAACCCGAGGTACCACTGTATCTGCAAGAGACGTTGCAGGAGCAGATTTGCAAAGGGTCGCTGGTACCCCTGATTTCTGTAATAAAATGCATCTTAAATGAGATATTCCTTTGAAATCTTCGGTGGCTGTGCTTGTTTGTATTAAGTATCTACAGGAAACGGTGCAAGGAACAGATTTGCAAAAGACGTTGGTACCCTGAATGGTAAGAATATGCAATTCTGCCCCCACTACCTTTTGTAGCGCACTTGCAAGGGCAACCTTTGTCCCCATCAGAGGTCTATGGCGCGTCTATGGAGCATATTTGGAACTGCAGCGACATCTAGTGGCCAGACAAGGAAATTGCAGGAACACTATTATTTGTGTGGAGGGGGAATATCCCCAAGGAATACACGGGCAGCCGCATCTTCATGCCCTCCAGGTTTTTGGACTACAACTCCCATCAGCCATAGCGTACCTGTAGAGTCAAGACCCAACGCGCCCCACACCCACTGCTCAGCAGGCAGCTACTTAGCCAGCCCCTCGGGTCCATTTTTTAAAAAAGGTTCCTATCTTTAAAAAGCTACATAAAGCGGCACCGCAACAGAAAGCGACAGCGCTGGGGTTCATTTAGGCCGGGACTTGGCCTGCTTTTCAATCGCAAAGGGAGGGGAAACTTGGCACTTTCCAAGCAGGCATCCTCACTAGCCAGCCATAACAACTGCCGGGCGGGGTCCTCTCCGGTTGCTAGGCTACGCCGCGAGAGAACGCCCCTTAGCGCTTCAGCTTCCTCACCCCGGAAAGCTTCGTCGGCGGTTGGCTCTGGAACCGCCCTTCTCTCCGAGCAGTGGGCGTGGTTTGCTTTCCCGAGCCGCGCCGAGCACGTCGCCTCTGCCGGATTGGCCGGGCTCCTCTCGGCGTCGGAGGGAGGGGCGTGGCCAAAAGAGGCGAAGCTTGCGAGGCGAAGATGGACCCGGTGCTTTACGTCTTGGCGGCGGCGCTGCTGGCGGCGCTTCTCGTCTTCGTCAGCCGCGTCAGGGGACAGGCGCGCGCGGGTAGGACGCGGGGGGGGGGCGAGTTCTCTACCTGGTCCGTAAGGGGGGGCGCGGAATCTCCCACCTGCTTGGAAAGGGGGGGGGAAAGGTTGTGGGAAAGAGAAGTCTGGGGGGGGGGAAGTCCTAATACGTATATTTATATTTATATTATTATATTATATTATATTATATTATATTATATTATATTATGTAATAATGTAGTATGTAATAATAATATAGGATAAAATAATATCTATAATATTATATTTGACAACATCTTTAAGAGCTTTGTCCCCTTGGGGTGGGTGTCTAAATAAGACCGCCTCTGAGCATGTGCTGAGTGCCTCTTCCTTTCCTCCCAACCTCATGACTAATACCCATTCCCCAGCACCAGAGGCTGCTTTTCGCTTCCTGTTGAAACCCAGTCAGATGGGTGGCTGCGTATTATTACTATTATTATTATTATCAGTGCTTTTTTCTTAAATATATATAGAGAGAGAGAGAGTTACTTTCATTTTCCTACTCATATTGAAACACTGCCGCTCAATGAGGCCAAACTTAGATTCACAAAATGTTTGGGCAGGGGTCAGCAAACTTTTTCAGCAGGGGGCCGGTCCACTGTCCCTGAGACCTTGTGAGGGCCGGACTATACTTTTTTTGGGGGGGGGGGATGAACAAATTCCTATGCCCCACAAATAACACAGAGATGCATTTTAAATAAAAGCACACATTCTGCTCATGTAAAAACACGCTGATTCCCAGACTGTCCGCTGGCCGGATTTAGAAGGCGATTGGGCTGGATCCGGCCCCCGGGCCTTAGTTTGCGTATCCACGGTTTAGGGGGATGTGTACCCCTGCATCACCCCAGGAAAAAAAAGCACTGATTATTATTATTCCTATTATTGCTTCTGCTACCGAATGCTGTGTGTTGTATCAGTGAGTTTTGTCCTGCATTTCAGGTCTCCTCTCTGCCAAGTTAGGGCCACCCTGTTAGGATGCAACAGATTGTAAGGGGTTGCTTTGAATTCACTTCAGCACCAGATTTTAAAAAATATATTAAAAAATTTTGCACCACTCGCCCCACCCTGTCCTGTGTTTTGCCAGAACAAAGGTGGCAACCCTACACGCAGAGTGCCTCACACAGGATGGAGTCGGCCCATTACATTATTATTATTATTATTATTTATTAAATTTTTATACCACACATCATCTGAAGATCTCGGTCTTCTTCACAACATAAAAGATTACAAGATGAAAACAAAATCTGCCTGGTAGTCTGATACCTTATAGGGGTAGGTGATGTGGTGTCTGCCCAGTATTGGCAGTCTGCAGCTCCTGCCATCCCTAGTTGCTAGCCAGGAGCCACTGGGCGCCACGTTGGCAACAGCGCCTGGATAATGAGCAGGAGTTGTTCTGGACTTAGCTGGAGAAGCTTGGCTTCTTTGGATAAAGCATATACTCTACCACTGACTTACGGTCCCATTTTTCTGGCATTGCTGACCTAGGTAGGCTGTGCCAGAATCTGTTTTTTGCATACCCTTTGTCTCTTGCCTCCTGAAAAGAGTGCCTCTAACCATGTGCCTTCATTGCTACCCTGGAGGTAATTTCAGCATCACATTTTTGAGGAGGCACAAACAAATGAGATGGGGAAACTTTTCCTGACCCCAGACTTCTGATTGTCGATATTAAGCATTTAAGGAGTGATTCCTTGGCACATGCAACAATTTTAATCCAGATCAATGCAAAATGGCGGCTGTGGCTGCCACCTCAGTTTTTGCTTGTGTTTGCGTGTATTACAGTGCCCCCACCGTAGCTTACAAGCATGCAGTGGATATAATCACAGCTGCACGTCTTACTGTGCTTTAGCTGTGCTGGCAGTTCTCACCAGAAATTAAAAAAATAACCACCCTTATTAGATACACACATGCATGCGCTTTGGGTTCTGCTGTATTTGAGAGCACATCAATCAGGAGATGAGCCTTTTTAAGCAATTGCACCCTGAACCATAAAGAGGTGCACCATACCAGGCACCCAGTATTTGAACTCTGTGCACAGAGGCCAGAAGTGAGGTATGGTCCTTTCTGCGGGGGTTACTATACGTCTGACATCCCTTCTGCGTGGCACTTCATGGCAGATCATTGATGATATCTCAGGCATCATCCACATCAGCAGACTTGATATTTCGCAAGCCAAGGAGGGCTAAGTTGGGTATTTGAATCTGAGGTGTTGCAGGATGTGGTGCAGCGGGGGGGGGGGAGATAACTGCACAATTGCACAACTCTGTGTGTCTTGGACAATTCTGTGCACGCACACACAACCCTGACTCTCCATCTTTACACTCTTTACATAGTGCAGGCGGGTCTTACACGATGTGTCTTGGCGGTAGCATCTTCTCTCTCCCCTTTTTGATTTAGCATCAAGGCTGCAGGAGAGTTCAGTAAAACATTGTGATGGGGGGGGGGCAGCGGCAAGCCAACAAAGTTGCTATGTTGCTGTTCTTATTTGGATATTTCCATGAAGCACATGCAAAATAGAATTTAAAAAATCATGTGGTCCTTTATCCACATCCTGGCAGTGTGTATCTGTGAAGGATAAATAATTTGCACACAGAAGTTTCTGTAGCTTTGTGCGAGCATTGGAAGTTCACTCTGGGGCTACCATTTTCATTCCATTTTAATATCCAATTCTAGCAGGGGGTTTTTACTATCAGTCCTTTTATAGTGTGCCCAACGGCCAACAAAGCTGAATATTAACTGAACAACAAATTGTAAAACATCAGAAAAAATAGGTAATAAAATTATGTGGGGTTTTTTACAGACAAAATGAATATGCAGCAGCTGTACTCCTAGTCCTATTATTATTATTATTATTATTATTATTATTATTATTATTATTATTATTTCAATACTGCCCTTCATCTGACGATCACAGGGTGGTTTACAATATAAAAACACATACCATAGTAGCAAACCAACAAAATACCCCCACCCACACATTTTAAAAGGCCATATTTAATTAGCCATAGGCCTGGGAGAAGAGGAATGCTTTTGCCAGGCACTTAAAGATCTGTAGTGAAGGTATATAAGGCAAGCATTCCAGAAACGGAGCCACTGCAATTAGATGAACTTTAGAAGTTGAATTTAAGTGTAGGCATAACAGGCGACATTTAGAATTACAGCTGAAGTCCCTAATATATGTGTATATACTCTATATTCTAAGCCCATAGCCCAGTTTGCTGTAGAAACCATTACTTTGCTCAGATGAACTTTGTGTGGCTGATCATGCAGGGCACAAGGAAGAAGACATTTTCCACTTCCTCAGACCCACACAGTCATGGATGTGCTTCAACAGAGATTCCTGCCGCACGTTTTGAAATAAGCAAAGTAATACATGTTGCTACCTAAAAGAGCCTCCCTCCTCTCCCCATAAGAACCTTAATTCATGAGTCTAAAAATTACCTGATTAAAGCACTCCTTTATTTATTTATTTATTATTTATTATTGGTACTTCTCACAAGAGACGAGGCAGGCAAGACCCACCTTGTCTTCTGATGGGACCGGTTCAAAGTGTCTTGTAAATATTACCCCAGCAAGTAGAGGCAAGATTCATCGTGCTGGTTCCATCAGTGCAAGGACTTTAGGCTGCATGCCAGAACTGCACCCCTTTTCTCCCTGTGTGTCCCCAAAATCTGTTTTGGGGGCTTCCCCAACATATTCTGAGAAAGTGCAGAGTGCAACGGAGAAGCTTGGGGGCAGGTGGGGAGTCCCGCTGCATAAATGGAAGTCCTTGTGCTCACGGAAAAAAACACACAGAATACCACTCTAGGTCTGAAAGGACTGTTGCAATTTGCTCCTTAGGATATCCCAACTTTCTCCAATAGCATAAGACTCTGAGAAACCTCAGGGCGTATTTCAAAATTTCTGGCTTAACGCAGGTGGCGCTGTGGGTTAAACCACAGAGCCTAGCACTTGCCGATCAGAAGGTTGGCGGTTCGAATCCCCGCAATGGGGTGAGCTCCCGTTGCTCGGTCCCTGCTCCTGCCAACCTAGCAGTTTGAAAGCACGTCAAAGTGCAAGTAGATAAATAGGTACAGCTCCGGCGGGAAGGTAAACGGCGTTTCCGTGCGCTGCTCTGGTTCTCCAGAAGCGGCTTAGTCCTGCTGGCCACATGACCCAGAAGCTGTACACCGGCTCCCTCGGCCGATAAAGTGAGATGAGCGCCGCAACCCCAGAGTCGTCTGCGACTGGACCTAATGGTCAGGGGTCCCGTTACCTTTACCTTTACTGAATACTTAACATGTCAGCTCTGCCATTGGTTTTCCTGTCTCTAGAGTTGCAGCTAGCAGGGGAAATCAGATTTTCAGATGCATCGCCGTCTCGATCTCTGCTGAGCAATGCTTTCTGGGGCATTTGGGTTGCAATCCTGTACAGCAGAAGAGATGAACCTGTTTACCCCCTGACCCGTGAGGTTCTTGGACTCCCAACAGCTCCAGCCAGCAAGGCCAGTGGCCCTGATGGCGTTGGATGCAGTCGTTCCGCAACATCTGGCCACAGGATTCCCCACCCCTGCTAACCTCAGTCGCCTGAACTCAATGGAACTTGCTTCTAAGTAGACATGCATAGGATTGAGCTGTGTGTCCTGTGGGTGGTGCCATTGAGCCATGAATTCAGTACGCATTTAACTCCATGCTTAGGGTGCGCCGTTACATTCTTTTCAAAAGCATTTTGCGCACAGATTCCTTAGTAATAGTACTGAAGCAAAAGACTCGGTTCTGAATAAGGTAGCTGTGGTTGAGACACAATCAAAGATGTCCTCTTTCTCTAGGTGATGAAGAGCACCAGCAGAATGTGGCGGCCGTTGTGGCAGCTGGCAGGCCTCAACCCCACACCAGCGAGCGGGGAGAGGGGATGCCCCGACGTCGGAGGAACCTGGGGAACAGGGTGCTGGTTCAGAGACGCTCGCAGCATGCAGAGGATGCGGCAGAAGGTAACCGATGCAAGCAGCTTCTCCTTGTCAGATTAGTTTTTGGTTATTCAAAGAATCTCTTAGACCCATCTTGTCCAGCATCCCATCTCCATCCAAAGTGGCCAACTAGGACCCATGTTCTCGCTTCCCACATCTCTGTTTATTTCTAGCACTTACACCCCACTTTTTGAGGATCCAAGACAACGCACCACAGCAGTTAAAAAACACTAAAAGTACAGTGGTACCTCGGGTTGAGTACTTAATTCATTCCAGAGGTCCGTTCTTAACCTGAAACTGTTCTTAACCTGAAGCACCACCCAGCAGCTGCATGTGGAGGAGCAGAGACGCGAACCCCGTTCACCAGATTACGAGTCCACTGCTCTTAACCACTACACCACACTGGCACATACACAAAAGCTAAAAGTAGCTTTCCATGAAAGGTTTTAATGACCAAGACTCCTGAAGGTCACAACACAAATTAATCCCCTCCTCCACGAATTGCCGGTATGAAAAATAGGCACGTTCAAGTTAACATGGTGGCTGTCATTCAGGGTTGAGACAGAACTATGGCAAATCTAGCTGCTCCTAGAGTCTGACAGCCTTGGTCTAGGACCGAAGTTAGCTGTCCAACTGCTAAGCGCCGCTGCCAATATCCATGGGTGGGTTAGGGTAGCCATTTACGCAATTATGGAATTATGGGGGTTTCAGAACAGATCAAACTACATTGGTACCTCTGGTTAAGAACTTAATTCGTTCCAGAGGTCCATTCTTAACGTGAAACTGTTCTTAACCTGAAGCACCACATTAGCTAATGGGGCCTCCTGCTACCGCCGCACCACCGGTTTCTGTTCTCATCCTGAAGCAAAGTTCTTAACCTGAAGCACTATTTCTGGGTTAATGGAGTCTGTAACCTGAAGCGTAAGTAACCTGAGGTACCACTGTACAGTGATCCAGATTGGACGCTAACGCCAAGTCAAATTGTGACCAAGTGCAAACAAGCAAAGGTCGGAGTACTCAGAGCAGAAATTGCAGCCTCTTTGCTCTTCCCCTTGTGTTGCCATTCTGCTGAGACTAAAGCCATGGTTTGGCTTAGCATGAACATCTAAATGCAGGCTTGTGGTTTGCATGAACCCAAGTTTGGACATAACACCAAGCCCAAACCGTGGCTCAGCTCTGGGTAGCATGGCAGCGGCTGCGATTTCCACCCTTGCGTCTCCGCATGCTTGGTTGTTCACACTAAACCATGGTTTGGTTTAACATTACATGCTCACTGTTTTGCTGTGCGGCCTAGGACCCATGTACCTACGGGACCGCCTCTCCTGGTATGCCCCACAGAGGACCTTAAGGTCCACAAATGACAACATTTTAGAGGTCCCAAGTCGCATGGTGGTTAGATTGGTCTCAACTAGGGCCAGGACCTTTTCAGTACTGGCCCCGACTTGGTGGAACACTCTGTCACAAGAGACCAGGGCCCTGTGGGACTTGACATCTTTCGGCAGGGCCTGCAAGACAGAGCTGTTCCGCCTGGCCTTTGGTTTGTACTCTGACCCTTATGTTCCCCTCCACCTGTGGGCTACTATTAAAATGAGACTGCATTTTAAATTGCATTTTAACCTGTATTTTAAATTTTTGGGTTTTTTTCCTATTATGTTTTTACTGTGATTTTATTGGTGTTAGCCACCCTGAGCCCGGGGAGGGCGGGGTATAAATAAAATTTATTATTATTATTATTATTACTATGCCAGTAAAATTGCAAACAACACTAAATCTGGAAAACAAAAGCAGCTGAGCCAGCTGACAAATAGCAGTATTCTAGGAATATCACCTCCAGATTCATGATAGATCATCTAAAAACAGGCAGCTTTCAGATAGCACTGGGGGCCATTTTCTGGTTTGGCCACAACTGTGTAGCAGGCTATAATCTATGCCGGAGTTTGCATGTGGGATAGGAAACGGATGGGGAACTTCAGACCTGGGGGACCAAATGCAGCCTTCCATATCTCTGTGTTTTGCTCTTGCAATTCTCCCCAGGCCACATGCCTCAGCCACACCCTCTTCCCCAGGCCACACCCCCTCACCTGCTTTGCTTCACATCCTCCTTGGGTGGTTTTGCCTGGCTGGAAAGTGCCCTTGAGCCCTGGCCATGCTTCTTGTTTCTCTGGGTGGAAGATAGAGAGGGTGCATGGGAAAGTGGGTTCAAAATGGCCTACCGTAGAAAGCTACATTTTAAATTATTATTATTATTATTATTATTATTTATTTATACCCCACCAATTTTGCTGGGTTTCCCCAGCCACTCTGGGCGACTTCCAACAGAACACTAAAATACAATAACCTATTAAACATTAAAAGCTTCCCTAAACAAGGCTGCCTTCAGATGTCTTCTAAAAGTTTGGTAATTATTTTTCTCTTTGACATCTGATGGGAGGGCGTTCCACAGGGCGGGTGCCACTACCGAGAAGGCCCTCTGCCTGGTTCCCTGTAACTTGGCTTCTCGTAGTGAGGGAACCGCCAGAAGGCCCTCGGAGCTGGACCTCAGCGTCTGGGCAGAACGATGGAAGTGGAGACGCTCCTTCAGGTATACTGGACCAAGGCTGTTCAGGGCTTTAAAAGCACATATTCCTTCCTTCACCCTTCCATGTGGCCCCCGGAATGTTCCTTCAATGGAATTGCGGCCCTCGGGCTGGAAAAAAAGATTTCCCTGCTCCAGAGATGGGAGATGGTGGCTCCCAGCATATACATAGAGTCAGTAAGAGAAGTTCCTAGGGGAGGGAGTCATGGCTTAATGTAGATCAGGAGCCATTGGTTATGTTGATAACTCCACACTGAGAAGTCCTTGCCACTGCAGCCAGCTTGCCACGCGGCCTGGAACAGTTCTGTTGGTGGGAACTTGCACAACCGCTGGAACGGAAGGTGCTTTCTTTGCTGTGAAATTGGTAGCACATAAAAAGCGTGCAAGCTTGCCTCCCCTCTTTGAAAGGGGACTGTGCTTTCCCACTTTGAAAGTGGCAGAGCCTCGTCTTTGATCTGCACGATCCGTTCGCCTGCTGAATTCACGATTGCGTTTTAGCGGCGCACAGATGGCAAATTGACAGCTCTGAACTTTTCAACTTGGGGTGGAACTCTTTGAAGTGCGAAGGCATTTCAAAAAGAGTGAAATAAGAAAAAAGCGCTTTTGATGTTTTCAGGCCAGGCTGCTTATAATTTCTGTCAAATTACCAAACCCATTGAAGTAATCTCGGAGGCACGGTGCTGCTTGTGTTGGATCTTTCAGTTCAGCGAAGGAGTTCACCACTGGGGATTGAGTCGAGGCTACATTAGGCTTGAGTCACTTGCCCGCTGACCAGGCCAATGCCATATGTTGGCTCCCTGCTTTTTGACCATGGCTGCTCAATATTGTCAGACACGTCGCAAAGTAAAAAAATATTTTGACCTAGTTCATAAAGAACAGTTGTTTAGGGAAGTTTTTAAAGTTTGAAGTTTTAGTCTGTCTTTAGTGTTCTGTTGGGAGCCGTCCAGAGTGGCTGAGGAAACACAGCCAGATGCGCGGGGTATAAATAATAAAATTACTATTATTATTATTATTATTATTATTATGCACGTATGGGAAACCTGTGTCTCTCCTGATATTTTTGGAGTGCAGTTTCCATCATCCTTGGTCACTGACCATGCCTGCTGAGGCTGATGGGAGTTTGAATCCACAACATCTGGAAGGTCACTTCCCCACCTGTAGCTACATAATTTAGCTTTGGGCTTGTACGCTCCTCCCTTGCGGTTGCAACAAGGAGACTGGAAGCTTCCCACCACCCCGTCCCCAGGCAGCAGCTTGTCAAACTTTGAACCTTGCATAAACCATGGTTTACAGCTGGATAAACCATGGTTAATACTAACTTCAGATCCTGGTTTGGATGTAGCAAACGTTGGTTAGTTGAAAACGGAAGCAGGCGCTTCCATCCTCCTCCTCGCAGCTGTTCTGTGGGAGGAGAGAAGACAGAGAAGGCTTGTGGATGTTAAACCACAGTTTAGTGTTACACCAAAATCTCATTTGGGAATAAGTGGCAGCCTAACTTTCTGATTGTGTTGTGGGGTCATCTGATGAGAGTGGCAACAGTAAGGGTGAGAGTCCCTCATACATGGACCCTGCAAGAGTCAGGATCACACTTGAATACACCCTTCGTTCAGGAGCAAATACACGCACCCCAACACACACACAGTTAAGCCACACATTGCCTTAGGGTCTCCTTTGGCCTTGTGTTGCAAATGCCAGAATCTCTGAACAGAAACAAGAACACAGAACCAGGCTCAGTGGACACCAGTAGTCGTCGCAACAGGGCAGGTTTCCTATAGTGATGCAGGCATATTTCAGAACTGGGGCTTCAGAATATGAACCCCTCTAGTTTGGGAAGCTGCAACCTGTTATGAACCGGGTTCAGACTCCTCCCAATGCAGCCAGCCTTCTTTTCCAGGCCTCCCACTCCACAACCAGCTCACAACTGATAAGGAGTAAAGTGTTATTAGTTAAGCCTTGCTGCCCTCTTCCCAATTCCCAAGTATGTTCCAGAGTTATCGTTTCTTGGAGTCCTGAATCTTTGCCTCCTGATTCAGGTCATTCTCTCTGTCCATCATCTGATTAGGGTTGGGTGATACATCAATATCCAAAACCAGTTTGAAGTCCATATTGTGATAGGGTTTCATCATTTCTGACCCTGCAATATATCGCAAATCATGATCTGCGTGTGTGTGCGTCTATGCAGAAATCATGGTGCAGGGAAAACCATGAAGCTGGCCAAGGCCTCTGCATAGCCCAATCCTTATTTCAGACATCATGCCATATTGGTATTTTTTGCAATGTTTACCTGGTGATACATCATGATGTCAAAAACCAGGTATCGCCCAGCCCTAACGCCAATATTTTTTGTGTTAAGATAGATTCCCCTCCAACCCATTCAAAGGTTCTCTAAGGAGCCGGCAATAAATATTCAGCGAAACAGATGAACAATTTATAACTACCCTATATAAATAGCCTAAAATCAGAATCATTCGCGCACGAATAGCATCACGTCCCAGCCCCCAGGAAAGACTTAAGAAGTTTCCTGAAAGACAGGTAGGAGCCAGCCAAGTTGGCCCCCTGTTGTGCGATCCCTTTGATAATGGGCTCTCGTTACTTTTTCATTTTCTCTTCTTAATCATTTAATATCCTTATGCAGAGGAGAACGATGGAGCCGAAGCGGCTGAATCTCAGTTTTCTGGGAAGGTTGGAGCAAAGAAACAGCGGAAGCTAGAGGAAAAACAAGCCAGGAAGGCTCAGCGGGAGGTGAGTGTTCTCCAGAGTTTGCAAAGCAGGGATAAGGAACTTCAGGCTTGCTTGCAGGCCAATCGCAGCCCTGCAGGATTCCCCTTCATGGATCTGGTTTGCATGACTCCCTCCAAGACATACACCTCACAAGCCTTTATTTGCACCCCAACTGCTTTTGCGTGGCTGGAATGTGATATTTGTCTGGATGGGGGATAGAGAGAGGTTTGTGAGTGTGTTTCGTTTCGTTTCATTTCATTTATTATTATTATTTTGAAATAAATAAATTTTGTTTGTTTTTCCAAAATATAAGCATACAACACAAAACAATACAAAATCCAAATATCAATATTGCTCTGAATCTCCTGACTTTCCCCCAAACCTTCCATGGGTCCTATTGATTCTATTTTCAACTGCATATCAGTACGTCTCCAAGTTTTCATCTTCCTAGATTATACGTTCTATTGCATTACAAGTGTATTTAAAATCCTGGTAATGTTTTGACCTGTTTACAATGATTCTGTATATACATTATAAACATTTCCCATTCTTTTTAAAATTTCTTGTCTTCTTGATCCCTGAGCTTCCCAGTTAATTTTGCCATTGCGGCATAGTCCATCAACTTTATTTGCCATTCCACTCTGGTCAGGGTTGTCTCTTCCTTCCATCTCTGGGCTAGTAACTTCCTCCTCCTCTTCTTCTTCTTCTTTTAATTACCGTATTTTTCGCTCTATAAGACGCACCAGACCACAAGACGCACCTAGTTTTTGGAGGAGGAAAACAAGAAAAAAAATATTCTGAATCTCAGAAGCCAGAACAGCAAGAGGGATCGCTGCGCAGTGAAAGCAGTGGTCCCTCTTGCTGTTCTGGCTTCTGGGATAGCTGTGCAGCCTGCATTCGCTCCATAAGACGCACACACATTTCCCCTTATGTTTTAGGAGGGAAAAAGTGAGTCTTATAGAGCAAAAAATACGGTATATACTGCCCATCTGATTGAGTTGCCCCAGCAACTCTGGGCTGCTTCCAGCAAAATATGAAAGCACAATAAAAAATTAAACATGGAAAACTTCCCCATACAGGGGTGCCTTTAGATGCATTTATTTCTATGTCGCTTTTCACTCAACACGAGTCACAAAGTGTGTCGCAAAAGATGAATAACAATAGCCTAATAGGACACCACAGTTTCAACATGTCATCTAGAATTATTAACAAATCCTCAGTTAAACCATTACGGGACATCACTAAAACAATCACTTTATCTAAAATGCCATTAACAAGACAACTGAAAAAAAGAAGCACAACCACAGCAAAAGTCGCATTATAAGTCTTGCAAAGCATCACAGCACAAATAACCCATGAAACAATGTTTGCAGCATTTGCAAGCTAGCAACCAAAAACGAACGATGCACTGCTGAATTCACATTCTCTCTCTCCCCACCTCCATGACTCATAGTCTTCCACTCGGTTCATAAAAGACAGACATAAGGCCCATGGCAGCAACTCTGTTCTGAAGGCAAGGCGGGTGGGAAAAGCCCTTGTCTGACGGTCAGCACCATGTCTCATTTCCCCTGGAAATGAAAGGAAATGAGTGTGTGCAGAAATTAGCCCGGGTTACAATGGTAAAAAAACTGCCTTTGGGCCAGCGACAGTCTTTTGGCCTCGCCTACCTTGTTGTGAGGATGAAATGGGGAGGAAGGGAACCATGTGCACCAACTCTGAGCTCCTTGGAGGAATGGTGGGATATAAATGCAAAAAATAAAATTAAATTAAGAGGGGGGCAGAGGTACTTTGCCAAGGGGACGGGGCCATGACAGAGAAGGCCCTGGGGTGGGTGAACACCTAGGCAGCACCCAGAGGTGGCTCCACTAAGAGGGCTGTCTGATTACAAGGACCAACCGAGAAGGTTGATATGGGGGGAGATGATCTTCTGGTCAAGGTTCGAGAAGCAAGGGCTGGCGTGGACCCCTAGACCTTCTCCCCTGGCCTTCAAAGCCACACACACACACATCATAAGCCCTGCTCGTCTCGCCAAGTGGTTTTGCCGGCCTGGAATGTGTCCTTGGACTCTGGCCGTGTCTCTGGCTGGGATGGAGGCTGTTTGAGTGTGCCTACAGACCAGCCTTCTGCACAAAGGTCACATTTACGTTTGTGGCTCCACCTCCTTTTGCCTCTGGCCCCGCCCACCGATGGAATGCGGCCCTTGGGAGGTTACTCAGAAGGGAATCTGGCCCCTGGACTGAGAAAGGTTCCCTCCCCACTCCTGTCTGATGTACTTGGGTCACATGCCCTACATACATGTGTGTGTACGTGTGTTAGGTGGTTAGGTATCAGGTAGGTGGACTTAGCCTGCAAACCTGCCAGAGAATAACACTCGCTTTTTTTCACTGCTCCCCAATTTCCAAAGGCCGAAGATGCGGAACGGGAGGAACGGAAGAAGCTCGAGCAGAAGCGAGAGGAGGAGCGGCGCAAAGAGGACGAGCGGCTGCGCCTGGAGGAGGAGAAGCAGGTAGGGGCGAAAGGATTGGGATTTGAGACGGGTGTGCTCTGAATTCAGAAACGCCCCATGTGGGGACCTGGTGCAAAGACATCAGAAAATAAACCACCAGGGAGCAGGCTGCCTGGGACATGCTGGTACGCCACCAGGAGCTTCCCAGAGAAAAGGCAAAAATATAAATATACAATGCCTCTTACACAGGGGTTCAGTTCCAAGGGCTCCATGTATCCATGGAAATTGCATAGTCCCAAACCCTTGGCTAGCAGGCGAAGGGGAGAGAGAAAGAATGCCCCGCACTGCTGGTGCAAAGCTTTTGAGGTCTCTGCCTTGCTTGTGGGGTGATCATTGGGGAGACCACTCAGCATGCCGGCTCCTGAAGGCCAGGGACGCTCACACAAGATCTCGTGAGAATTCAGATGGCCTTGCGAGTGCATCCTAGAGCCAGCGGGCTGAGCTTTTTCCCCAGTTTGGATTTAACTTGTGCACTTTCAGCTGCACATGGTTGAATTCACACACCTAAGATGTGATTTGTTATGTGCCTCGAGAGCAAACAGGCAAGACTCCCACTGGTCCTTTCCAGGCTTTATTATCTGTACAAAAACATTTACAGTGCAGAGTGTCTCAAATCCATGTCGCTCAGTCGCAAGATCTCGTGAGATTTCAGATGGCCTCGTGAGAGCACCCTAGAGCCGGCGGGCTGAACCTTTAAGCTTTTCCCCTAGCTTAGATTTAACTTGTGCACTTTCAGCCAGCTTGTGCTGGGCCCGGGGGTTAACCCAAGCAACGCAGTCCAGGTGCGGTCCCAAATCCAAGGGTTCCGCGAGGAGTCAGTCCGGCAGGGCCAAGGCAGGACACAAGGCAGGAAACCAGGCAGGGACAAGTACAGGATCTCAGGCAGGATCTAGCATACAGCAATGTTGCTCCCGCAACCTGGGGCGGGGTCCAACAGCCTTTTATCTTTGTCGGGGTACCTGCCGGTCCTGATCCCCCAGCGACTAACCTCCCTGTTTCGCCCAAAGGCGAGCACTCCTCCTGCGAGTACTCGGGTCTCTCCTTCTCTCAGACCTCAGTCTCTGCAGCTCGGGAGACGTCGGTGGGTTACTAGACCCAGAGGCCACCTCAGCCTCCCCTGACCCAACCGGTAGTGGAGCAGCTGTAAGTGATGGCCCAGCTGGAGGCAACGAGGTCATCCCCGCATCTGGAGCCAGGGCAGGCTCAGGCCCCTGACTCGGCCCAGCTGGGGCTTGTTGCAGGGGAACCTGTGCAGACTGGGACGCTTCAGGATCAGGCCCCAGACTTGGTTCAGATGAGGCCTGAGGCAAAGGATCCGGTACAGACTGAAACTCCTCTGGTTCCGAGCCAGAGTCCCAGGCCATCACACAGCTTTCAGCTGCGCATGGTTGAAATCACACACCTAAGATGTGATTGTACTGCGATATGTGTCACAATTTCAATTGGTGATCGTCCCCAACTTGGATGGCTTTGAAAGAGGGTTGGACAAATGATGGTGATGATGTGCCGCCCTTCATCGTAAGATTTCAGGGCAGCTCACAAGATAAAAATACAAGGTGAAAGCACAAATAAATAGTTAAAACAGAAACAACAAAACAATACCCCCTCCCAAAAACACATTTAAAAGGCAGTAGAATATTAATCAGCCCAAGGCCTGGTTAAAGAGGAACGCTTTTGTCTGGCACCTGAAGATATGTAATGAAGGTGCCAGGCGAGCCTCCCTGGGGACGGCATCCCACAAACGGGGAGCCACTGCAGAAAAGGCCCCGTTCCCCTGTTGCCACCCTCCTGACCTCTCACAGAGGAGGCACACGGAGAAGGGACTCAGAGGATGAACACAGAGTCTGGGTCGGATGCTAGCTACTAGTTCCAATGGCTGTGCTCTGCCACTTCTCTGGAGCATCTACACAAGTGGAAGATGCAGAAGCATGAGAGTTCTGTTGCACCTGGGTCCTGTTTGTGGGCCTTCCTGCAGGGATCTGGCTGTCGATCGTAAGACCAAGAGGTTGGACTACGTAGGCCCCCTTTGTCCTGGTCCAGGTCCCAGTCGCTTCTTCAGAAATTTTGTATACTTACAGCCTGACCGGTACTTCATAAGTTGGGAGACACTAAAAAAGGGTTGCTGTTGTTGCTGTTGCTTTTGTTCTTTGTACAACACCTTAAGTTTTTTTAGGTGCTTGATTGAAAAG
This sequence comes from Podarcis raffonei, assembly GCF_027172205.1. Lineage (NCBI taxonomy): Eukaryota > Metazoa > Chordata > Lepidosauria > Squamata > Lacertidae > Podarcis > Podarcis raffonei. The sequence continues at coordinate 75,242,473 of NC_070610.1, read as the reverse complement.
CGACACGCAGGCTCACAATCTGAATAGAAATGACGCACAAGATAAAAGGGATCGGGGGGGAGAGAGCGAGAGCGCAGGAGCATATTCAGGGCACCGTTTCTTCATCAAGTTATATAAATGCATGAAGTTAGGGAGGTTTCGTAATACCCTCAAAACGCTTCGCTCTGCAGCCCTGCAAAAGAAGATCCTTCTTACTCTCACATTTCAAATGGGGGCGGGGGGAGGCTGAGAAAGAGTGGGTTGTGTGAAATCGTCTGGCGGGTTTATGAGCGAGGTGCGATTGTATTGGGCACTTCCTGCTCTCAGCTCAATCTTTGCCTCTATGCCGCAAGACACCTTAAATTTCATGTGGGGGTGTCTGTACACCCACCCACATATATATTATACAGTTGTACCTTGGATCCCGAACGCCCTGGAACGTTTTGGCTCCTGAATGAGGCAAACCCGGAAGTGGTTGTTCCAGTTAGCGAACGTTCTTTTGGAACCCGAACGTCCGACGGGGCTTCCGCAGCTTCTGATTGGCTGCAGGAGCTTCAATCAGAAGCCGCGATTTGGTTTTCAAACGTTTTGGAAGTCGAATGGACTTCCGGAATGGATTCCGTTCGATTTCCAAGGTACGACTGTATGTGTTTATACGTACAGTGGTACCTCAGGTTACATACACTTCAGGTTACAGACTCCGCTAACCCAGAAATAGTGCTTCAGGTTAAGAACTTTGCTTCAGGATAAGAACAGAAATCGGGCTCCGGCAGCAGCGGGAGGCCCCATTAGCTAAAGTGGTGGAACAGTTTCAGGTTAAGTACGGACCTCTGGAACGAATTAAGTACTTAACCTGAGGTACCACTGTACATAGACACACACACATAGAGAGAGAGAAAACGAGAATTGCATAGACGTTGAGTAATGCCAAGCAGTATTGGCACAGGAAATTTGGGCACTTAAGGCTTGCACAGAGCTGAGAAACACACAGGAGTAAGGCCTTTGCTCTAGTTAGTATTGTCTGCACGGACTGGCAGCAGCTCTCCAGGGTTTCAGGTAAGGGTCTTCCAGCCCCACCTTCAGACGTTGGGGGGTTGAACTTAGGACCTTCTGCATGCCTATGGATTCTTTGCCACTGAGCTACACATCTCCCCCCTACACCCCTTGTTCTTCACATCCCGCACGGGCAGGGAGTCTTCCCCTTAGTCTCTCAACTCCACATCCGGCGAGACAGCAGCTGCAGCACCAGCCTTATTTCATGGATTCAGTATATATTTTGTTGTTGTTGTTGTTTAGTCGTGTCCGCCTCTTCGTGACCCCATGGACCAGAGCACGCCAGGCACTTCTGTCTTCCACTGCCTCCCGCAGTTTGGTCAAACTCATGCTGGTAGCTTCGAGAACACTGTCCAACCATCTTGTCCTCTGTCGTCCCCTTCTCCTTGTGCCCTCCATCTTTCCCAACATCAGGGTCTTTTCCAGGGAGTCTTCTCTTCTCATGAGGTGGCCAAAGTCTTGGAGCCTCAGCTTCAGGATCTGTCCTTCCAGTGAGCACTCAGGGCTGATTTCCTTCAGAATGGATAGGTTTGATCTTCTTGCAGTCCATGGGACTCTCAAGAGTCTCCTCCAGCACCAGAATTCAAAAGCATCAATTCTTCGGCGATCAGCCTTCTTTATGGTCCAGCTCTCACTTCCATATATCACTACTGGGAAACCATAGCTTTAACTATACGGACCTTTGTCGGCAAGGTGATGTCTCTCCTTTTTAAGATGCTGTCTAGGTTTGTCATCGCTTTTCACCCAAGAAGCAGGCGTCTTTTAATTTTGTGGCTGATGTCACTATATGCAGTGATCATGGAGCTCGAGAAAGTAAAATCTCTCACTGCCTCCATTTCTTCCCCTTCTATTTGCCAGGAGGTGATGGGATCAGTGGCCATGATCTTCGTTTTTTTGATGTTGAGCTTCAGACCATATTTTGCGCTCTCCTCTTTCACCCTCATTAAAAGGGTCTTGAATTCCTCCTCACTTTCTGCCATCAAGGTTGTGTCATCAGTATATTTTACAGGACAGCAAATTGTGTACAAGATTGTGCTCTCGGTGCAAGTGTACACGAACACACGGGATCAGGCAGGCGGCTCTTCAAAGCCAGTGGTGGCCAAGCTGACACTTGCCCGATGTTGTTAGACTACAACTCCCATCATCCCTGACCTCTGCCCAATCTGGGTGGGACTGGTGGTTGTTCCTGCTGACTTCTTGTGCTCTCTAAGCCCAGTGCTGTCTGTTGGTGAAGCAGTATAGAAATGATCCAAATAAATAAAGATTGCGTCAACCTGGGACATTCTGCGAGCAAAACCCGCTATTTACCGCTAAGCTGGCGACTTAACGGATAAGTCAGCAGGGTGCAAATCGCATAAGGAATGGAGAGATAACTCGATCTGTTTGCAACTGGTAATAAGGTGCAGAAAACTTCCATGCAGAAAACTGGTTTGCTTTGCCTGAGTTTCCACAGGAGATCTCAGGAATCTCTTGCTTCAAGCTGAGCTTTGCATTGCTTATTCTCAGACTATTTTCTTAACTTCCTCAAAGCATGGGGGAAATCCCCTGTTACCAAGCAAAACTAAAGCATTTCCAGGTTCTTCTTTCTTTGTTCACGTTTGCAAAAGCCTTTAACGAACAGTTGTCTGTTTGCAATGCAAAATTTAGATTCCTTGCTGATTCCAAAATAGAGAAGGGAGAGGCTAGCCAATAGAAGTGTCAAAGAGAAGTTTTGGTTTTCATACGTTGGTTGAGCTTGCTTAACCATTCGAAACTTGTTTCTTGCTTTAAAAATAAATAAATCAGGCCAGTGGTTCCCAAACTTCACTCTCCTCTTCCCACCACAAACCACCTGAAAAGATGTCTTGGCCGACTACTTAATGATTTTCCTGCCTGTTGTAGCAATTTTAATGCCCTGTTTTTAAACTGCAAATTTATTGCTTCATCTTTTATTCTTCTATATTGTGTTTTATCGTATGGCAATTTGAATTCCATTGAAACATAATGGTTCTGGGTAAAGGAAAGTATCGTGTGGGAGGTGGGGGTCTCCATTGGGGAGAGGAATTGGGGCCGTCCTATCTGCCTGTCCTCCGGTCTACGACCACCTCTTATGAACACCAGGTCGGTCTTGAATAAGACCCCCCTTATCCATAATTTGATTGTGGATGAGGAGGCTGCCCTGGTCTGTATTACCGAGACCTGGGTGGGTGAGCAGGGAAGAATTGGTCTCGCCCAGCTATGCCCAACTGGGTGCTCTGTCCAGCATCAGCACAGACTTGAGGGTGGCAAATAGGGAGTTTTTGTGATCCGTAGAAATCCTCTCTCTCTCTCTCTCTCTCTCTCTCTCTCTCTCTCTCTCTTTCCAGGATTCCTGTCCACTTCCTGTTGCATTTGGCGTAGGGTAATTGGGACAGATTAGGGATTCTGCTGGTTTGCCTCCTGCCCCTCTGCCCAGCAGTCTCCCTTCCTGAGCTGACAGAGATGGTGTTGAGGACTCCCAGTGTTGGTTCTTAGGGGCTTCAGTGTCCATCCCAAGATGGTGGTCCCAACATGTCACTGGCCTGACTCATGTGGCAGGCCACACTCTGGATCTCGAGATTATTCAGAAGATAATCTGAAAGTGGGGGGGGGGGGGGTTGCATCAGTCACTTGTCATGGCTGGATCATTTCCTGGTGAGATTTAGGTGTTCAGCACCTTTCCCTCCATTGCAAAAGGGGGTCGACACACATATCGGCCTAGGACCCTCGTACCTACGGGACCGCCTCTCCTGGTATGCCCCGCGGAGGACCTTAAGGTCCACAAATGACAACATTTTGGAGGTCCCAATTTGCAAGGTGGTTAGATTGGTCTCAAGTAGGGCCAGGGCCTTTTCAGTACTGGCCCCGACTTGGTGGAACGCTCTGTCACAAGAGACTAGGGCCCTGTGGGATTTGATATCTTTCTGCAGGGCCTGCAAGACAGAGCTGTTCCGCCTGGCCTTTTGTTTGGACTCAGTCTGACCCTTACGTTTTCCTCCCCTTATGGTTTTGATCTATGGGCTACTTTTAAAATGAGGCTGCATTTTAACCTGTATTTTAAATTGGGATTTTTTTCCCTATTATGTTTTTACTGTAATTTTACTGGTGTTAGCTGCTCTGATTCCGGCTCTGGCCAGGGAGGGCGGGGTATAAATAAAATTTATTATTATTTATTATTATATGGCCCACCCTCAGAGGTTGATGGATCCAGCTGACTTACAGGCAGCTTGGGCTATTGATACGATCACCGCAAGTGACCTCTCTTGTGTCCTAGGGCCCACTTGCGTAAAGGTAAAGGACCCCTGGACGTTTAAGTCCAGTCAAAGGCGACTCTGGGGTTGCGGCGCTCATCTCGCTTTCAGGCCAAGAGAGCCATCGTTTGTCCACAAACAGCTTTCCGGGTCATGTGGCCAGCATGACTAAACCGCTTCTGGTGCAAAAGAACACCATGACAGAAACCAGAGCACACAGAAATGTTGTTTACCTTCCCACCCCTGCAGTACCTATTTATCTACTTGCACTGGTGTGCTTTTGAAATGCTAGGTTGGTAGGAGCTGGGACAGAGCAACGGGAGCTCACTCCATTGCGGGGATTTGAACCGCTGACCTTCTGATCGGCAAGCCCAAGAAGCTAAGTAGTTTAGACTACAGCGCCACCCGCGTCCCATATGTCTTAGCATATACCGGAGCTCAGGGCAATGAAACAAGCGGGGGACAGCTTAGACACAATTGCAGAAAAACTAGACGAATGCAGTCAAACACTGGGGAGTGCTCAATATCGCGCCTGCTCTATGGCAGGGAAGGCAATGCAACAAAGAAATGCCACTTAGCAGAAATTTTCTGGGTGGCATGGGCCCTTTTGCCCACAGTTATCAACGGTGGCTCGCTGTGACTTCTTTGCAAAGCATTTTGGAGATAAAATCACTTGGCTCCACCAAGACCTTGAGTCTCCTGTTGCGGTCGATGAATCTCAAGAGGCGTCCAGAGCTCTGCCTAGTTCTGTTGTGTCGATTAAGTTTCAATTAGCATGGCTCAAGGGCATGAACAGGAGGGCATGGTTCAGACTGGGCAGCAATCTGTGCCCTCCGCACTCATGGCTGATAAAAACTAGCCGGGAGCAATTATTTTGCACTCATTTTCTAGTCTGGGCTTCCATTATTCTTGCATTTTCTTGGTCAAACTATTAGAGGCGAAGGGGAACACTGATTTTGAGCATTCATGTACACTCTCACGCAGTCTTTTCCACAAGTCTTTTCTGGCATTTGAAAAAAACCAAAATGTATATTTTTAAATTGCTTTGTTTCCTCTCAAAATCCCCAGCGGCCCCAATAGATGCTTCCACCCCACAACCGCCCGTTGCTTCAGCATGCAGCAGCCCTGGGAATTTCCCTTTCGCCCGTGGAGTTTTTTGTTGGAGGAAATGGTTTACCACGGACACCTGATCAGCGAGAGCAAATATCTCACGTTGCAGAGCTTCAGCTCCTTGCGATGTGCTGCTGCCGAAAAGCCTCCCTAGTGTTATGCACACTCCCCGGGTTTTGTTTTTTTACATGCAAACCCGATTTTATATCAATAACATTTGAATGCAGCTTATTGGTTTGAAAGGAGAATAAAGGCTCTTAACGAATTATGCAGGCATCCCCTCGATTTACTGGCCTGGCTCTCCTGTTTTAATTGCCACCTACATTTAAACCACAGAGCCTAGGACTTACTGATCAGAAGGTCGGTGGTTCGAATCCCCGCAACAGGGTGAGCTCCCGTTGCTCGGTCCCTGCTCCTGCCAACCTAGCAGTTTGAAAGCACAACGAAGTGCAAATAGATAAAGAGGTACTGCTCCGGCGGGAAGGTGAATGGTGTTTCTGTGCACTGCTCTAGTTCACCAGAAGTGGCTTAGTCATGTTGGCCACATGACTCGGAAGCTGTACGCCGGCTCCCTCGGCCAATAAAGTGAGATGAGCATCACAACCCCAGGTTCGTCTGCGACTGGACTTAACGGTCAGGGATACCTTTACATTTAATTGCAGGGATGGGAAACTTGCTGTGGCCCTAAGGTAGTGTTAGAAGCCAACTCCCATCAGCGCCAGCCAGCATGGCCAATGGATCTTGTCAGGGATGGTGGGTGTCGGAGTATGGAAGCAACTGCAGTGCCGCAAGTTCTCCATCTTTTGTCTGTTGCAGTGGGATTCACTGCATGTTTTAATTGCGGGTGCTTAAATGTTTGTGTAACTGGTTTTTACAGCTTGCAATCTTTTTTAGAAACCTGTTTTGGCATTAAGAAGTATGTTGTCCACAAATGACAACATTTTGGAGGTCCCAGGTCGCAAGGTGGTTAGATGGGTCTCCACTAGGGCCAGGGCCTTTTCAGTACTGGCCCCGACTTGGTGGAATGCTCTGTCACAAGAGACCAGGGCCCTGAGGGACTTGACATCTTTCCGCAGGGCCTGCAAGACAGAACTGTTCCACCTGGCCTTTGGTTTGGACTCAGTCTGACCCTTATGTTTCCCTCCCCTTATGGTTTTGATCTGTGGGCTATTATTAAAATGAGGCTGCATTTTAAATTGCATTTTAACCTGTATTTTAAATTGGTTTTTTTCCCCCTATTATGTTTTTACTGTAATTTAACTGGTGTTAGCCGCCCTGAGCCCGGCTCTGGCCGGGGAGGGCGGGGTATAAATAAAATTATTGTTGTTGTTGTTGTTGTTGTTGTTGTTGTTGTTATTATTATTATTAAATAATTTTCTCATGTTCCCCCACGAAGAGGGAAACCAAGATGATCAAGGGTCTGGAAACCAATCCTTATGAGGAACAGTTGAGGGAGTTGGGTCTGTTTAGCCTGGAAAAGAGGAGACTGAGAGGAGATATGATAGCCATCTTCAAATATCTCAGGGGCTGTCAAATGGAAGAGCGAACAAGCTTGTTTTCTGCTGCTCTGGAGGAGTAGGGCTCGAAAAAGTGGCTGAAATCACAAGAAAGGAGATTCCCACTAAACATCAGGTAGAACTTTCTGATGGTAAGAGCTGTGGAAGGGTCTCCCTTGGGACGTGGTGGACTCGCCTTCATGGGGGGCTTTTAAGATGAGGTTGGATGGCCATCTGTCATGGATGTTATAGCTGAGATTCCTGCATTACAGGGCTGTACTATATGATCCTTGGGATCCCTTCCAACTCTACAATTCTATGATTTTAGAGCTTGGTTGTGCTATTGGAACAGAGATTGCATCTTTGTGGATTTCAGAAATTAACTTGCACCTTTGCACCAAATCGTGGTCAAATCTGATAACTGGGGGGTTGGAAATGATACCTTGGCTTGAGGGGTGGGGACTTCCTCTTCTCTGCGAATGATTAGAGACGGCCTCATGCAAATTGGCAGTGCTGTTTTCTCTATAAGACCGTTGGTTTCCCTTTTGGTCTAAGCCAGCGCGTGGAGGTGAGCAGTTCTAGAAACAGAACTTCTCAAGAGGCAGCTTGCTAAAATGAAGAGTTGGAAACAGAGGAGGGTTCCCTGGAACTGTCTCCGCTGCCTGCCTCTCCTCCTGGGGAACTGGAACACTGTCCCCTTAGCAAGGTAAGCAGGAGTCGTGTCGATGGGGAAATCCCAGGGAGCTGCCTTAAATCAAGTCAGATCCTTGGTCCATCTAGTTTGGTCCTGCTCACGCTGACCAGTCATGGCTCTCCAGGGTTTCAGGCAAGAAGTCTTTCCTAGCACCACCCGCAGATACTGAAAATTGAACCCGAGGCGTCTGCCACGGCCCTTTCGACTGCATTGCTTTCCTTTTCTGAGCTCTTTCCCTTACTGACCTGTCCCCTTGCTGGAAATCGAAAACAGGTTTCCTCCAAGTTCTTTAAAAAAAATAATATAATTTTTATTGAATTTCCATTTTTTTACAAACTGACTTCAAATTAAATAGCTTCATGTATTGACTTCCCACCCATACCTCCACAGTGCTTTCGTTCACAACCTTTTCTCCTGTATTATATATCAGACAATCATCTCTATTACAGAAATCCTTTAAATACAGTTAAAGTGAGTTTTGATCTAACACTGGCATTGGCAGTTGGTTGATGTCCCATTGTTTTACAGCATGGGTAGACAAACTAAGGCCCTGGGCCCGGATCCGGCCCAATCGCCTTCTAAATCCGGCCCACGGCCGGTCCAGGAATCAGCGTGTTTTTACATGAGTAGAATGTGTCCTTTTATTTCAAATGCATCTCTGGGTTATTTGTGGGGCATAGGAATTCGTTCATATATATTTTTTCAAAATATAGTCCAGCCCCCCACAAGGTCTGAGGGACAGTGGACTGGCCCCCTGCTGAAAAGGTTTGCTGACCCCTGTTTTACAGCAATCCATTTGATTTATTATGACTTCTGTTGTTCGTTTGATTAGCTGCTTGCTACCACCAAGGTTTTATAATCTGCATTGTTTTTAATTCTGTTTAATTGGTTTCCGACTATTATCTTTTACAAGATTGGGGCTTTTTTGTATTTGGATCTGCGGCGTTTGAATTTGTGTGAGCCGCCTTGAGTCCCAGGGTCTGGGGGAAAGGCAGGATATAAAGAAGTATAACACTACTAATATAAAGGATGTCTCGCAAGTGACTAGCCGCCCGTAAGCCGTCCTGAGGTGGGTCCAGGCGGCAGGAAGCACTTTGCAAAAATATAACAATGCGCCCTTAAATAATGCAGTTCTGTCTTCCCTCACTTTCCAGGAAGAAGAAAAGAAGAAGGCGAAAGAGGAAGAGGAGAAGCGGGAATATGAGGAATACCTGAAGCTGAAGGAGAGTTTTGTGGTGGAAGAAGAGGGAGAGGATGAAGGCATGACCGAAGAAGAGGTAAGTTTGGCCAGGCTGGAGTGCAATGACCGGCTTGAGGGATAGTTGCAGGTGCTTCTCTTGAATAGATACAAAAGGTTGGATCCAGCTGTGGCAGACACCTGATTAGACTAAGTTGCAATTTCCATAGGGCTACCTTGAGTCTTAAAGGACGCGGGTAGCGCTGTGGGTTAAACCACAGAGCCTAGGACTTGGCGATCAGAAGGTTGGCGGTTCAAATCCCTGCGACGGGGTGAGCTCCCGTTGCTCGGTCCCTTCTCCTGCCAGCCTAGCAGTTCGAAAGCACGTCAAAGTGCAAGTAGATAAATAGGTACCGCTCTGGTGGGAAGGTAAAGGCGTTTCCATGCGCTGCTCTGGTTTGCCAGAAGCAGCTTAGTCACGCTGGCCACATGACTTGGAAGCTGTACGCCAGCTCCCTTGGCCACTAAAGCAAGATGAGCGCCGCAACCTCAGAGTCGGCCACGACTGGATCTAATGGTCAGGGGTTCCTTTACCTTTATCTTGCATCTTGACTTGGCTGACTTCGCCCCAAAGAGTTCAGGGCTCAGAAGGCTTCTTTTTCCAGGTGAAATCCGTGTGCGTCAGAGAGAGGGTCATGGCACGTCAGCTGAGGGAGGTGGAATTATTAGATTGGCGCAGGACATGAGGCCAAAGAGCCCCATTTAGATGAAGGACTACGGCTCGTTAGGAAGAAGCCAAGTTCCTAAAAGCAAAGATACTTAAGAATCGGATCAAAGTGACTCCCAGTTAGTAATGGCATTTCAGCCAATGGGTCAGCTGGATAGTGTTAATTGGATGGTCAGCCAACCCACTTGTTATTTGACTGCGGTCCAATATTATCAGGTATCCCCCAAAACATGGGTAGGCAAACTAAGGCCCAGGGGCCGAATCTGGCCCAATCACCTTCTAAATCCGGACCGCGGACGGTCCAGGAATCAGCATGTTTTTACATGAGTAGAATGTGTCCTTTTATTTAAAGTGCATCTCTGGGTTATTTGTGGGGCCTGCCTGTTGTTTTTACATGAGTAGAATGTGTGCTTTTATTTAAAATGCATCTCTGGGTTATTTGTGGGGCATAGGAATTCGTTCATTTTTTCTTCAAAATATAGTCCGGCCCCCCACAAGATCTGAGGGACAGTGGACTGGCCCTCTGCTGAAAAATTTTGCTGCCTCAAAACGTCACTGTCTCAGTTGCGACAATCATTCTCAGTTTAGTAAACCAGAATTTATGAAGCTAGGAATAATTGCTTTACCGCTGCAGGCAGGCTTCTTCATGAGTATCCTCGTTTGAGTGAAGCCCGGTTTCGTCCAAAGCAGAGAACTTTCCCCTAATGTCAATTAACAAATAGGATAATGAGCCAGGATAAGATGCTCCTTGGGTGATGCTTGGGCTGCCTTAGCCTATATTATTTTTCAGGGCTGTTGCGAGTTTAAAATGGGGACTCTGTAAGGAGCTAATAAAATAAATGGTTACATGTCTTTCAACAAAAATACCACAACTATTACTCTGTAATAAAATAATTGCTTTTTTAAAAAAAGGAAATAGCAGTATCGCTGCACAATAACTGCTATCTACCTTTTGGTTTGTAACTGACACTCAAACCTCTTGATAATTTTATTTTTGGTTGATGTCATAATGCTAATTTTTTGTGGTTTTTTTTTAAAAAAGAAAACATATAATTTGATAAAATACTATGATTCTTTTTGAGATTCCTGCGTTGTAGGGAGTTGGGGTAGATGACCTTCGGGACCCTTCCAACTCTACAGTTATATGATTTGGCTGGCTGAATCGACAGAAAAAAAATCTTTTATTTTTTGGACTGGTCAGAAGCCCAGCCCTTCTCTCACCGGCTTCTGCTTAGGCCGTATGTCAGGCTAAAAAAAATAAGCACCAGGGGCACAGAAGGTTCAGGATTCAACACCGTAGAGTCTTAGTAATTCAGCGTCTGCTGCCGTTGAATCATTAAACAAAAGGCACAGTGTCAGCCCAAGTCTCTTTCATGTCGATTGTTGCAGCCCATCAATGCCGCCAGCTAAATTCTGCTCTCAGGTGGAACATGAACAGACTGGGCTGGAAGGGAGGGTGTGAAACAATTTCCTCTATTAAGAGCAAAAACGATCTTGAGTAGATGGCAACCTTCTAAGGCAGGCATAGGCAAACTCGGCCCTCCAAATGTTTGGGGACTACAACTCCCATCATCCCTGACCACTGGTCCTCTTAGCTAGGGATGATTGGAGTTGTAGTCCCAAAACATCTGGAGGGCTGAGTTTGCCTATGCCTGTTCTAAGGTCACGTCGCATGAATCTTCATTTTCTCTTGTTCCAAAGTTTTTTTTTTATTGCAAGCTTATGGGTCAAGTGATAGTCCTTTCCCCATAGTTTTATTTACAAAGGGCGATGGTCAACATAGTCCTACTCAGAGTAGACCCACTGAAATCAGTGGGCGTAAGTATGACTGCATTGGATTTCACCCAAAGGTACTCAGTGCTGTTACAATATTTCTGATACCAAAAGCCCAGACAACTTAATACCTCTTGCATTTACTAAGTTCCCTGCACCAAATTAGAAAAAGTGATTCAACCCCACGCCGAGGTGATGATACCCCACGGTCTTTTGGTAGCTTGTGAAATAGACTTGCCATCTTTGATGAATTATTTTATTTCGCAAACAGTGTTTTGGGGCAGGGATGAGCCAGTCTGGTACAGAAACAATCTATCATAAATATCTATCATGTTAGATTCCAGAGTAGCTTTATTTCTCCTCATTTTGTTGTTGACCCATAACATTTTGGCCAGTATTTCTAAACATATACATCAGGCATATTTAAAAAATAAAATAAAATAAAATAAATGTGAGTGTTACAATTGTTGCATTTTTAGCACTTAGGCTGCAATTCTCTGCCCAGTTACGTGGGAATAAGTCCCATTGAACTCACAGAGAGTTGCTTCTGAATAGACACCTTTGCCCTATAGATTCTGATCCAAATTAACGGCTACCAATATGGAACCCAGGATGATATCCTCTTTTTAAAAAAATACATATTTAATGCAGATTTTTTTAAATATAAAAAGCATGTTCATACAGTAGTTACAAGGGGCTGTCCTTAAAAAACGCCATATAGGATTTTGGTGCTCTCTTGTGTGTGTGTCAAATTTTGTTTTTTAAAAAGGAAGAAGTCGGTTGAGTACATAAACACGCACAAAAACCTTGAGCCTGCTCCAAAATATTGGCTTAATTTGGTGGCCGTACAATAAAGAGTTGAAACATTATGCCTCTGAGCACATGCTCAGTCCAGGAATTTACTGGTATGGTCGGTGCCAGAACCAAGCTCACAAGGCCTTTCATATGAAAATCCATTCCTGGTCCCCTCTCTCTCTCCCTGCTGCCAGCATTCTTTACCATCAACTGGTTTTAAACCATTGCTCATGTTGAACGATGGGGAATCGGAAATCCAGAGCAACATACCGCAAATTGTTGGAGAGATATGCCAAGTAGTCTGTCCACTCCTGCGATTATGTACACGGTGCTTTAAAAATAAATATATGCAAAGAGAAAGGGAAAGTCCCTGCCCCAGTGAGCCTACAGACTCTCCAGTTAAGGAGATTGCAGAGGGTAGACCAGGCATATGTAAACTCGGCCTGCCAAATGTCTTGGGACTACAGTTCCCATCATCCCTGACCACTGGTCCTGTTAGCTAGGGATGATGGGAGTTGTAGTCCCAAAACATCTGGAGGGCCAATTTTGCCTTTGCCTGGGGTAGACCGAGGCGAGTGGACAGCAATAAAGCAACAAGCATGCAAAGGTGCAGTCACACAAAACTGCTTCGGTTGTGGGTTTTCAGAAAGGATTTGAAGAGGAAAAAGGAGTGAGAGAGACCATAAGTAAGATTTCAGGCAGGGAGCTCCAGGCATAAGTTCCTAACGAATGCAGAGCCGTCTGAACGCAGCACATTTTTGCATGGCGCCATCTACGAAAGTCGAATAAGTTGTAGTTTTTGTTATTAAATATACCAAGAAAAAGCACACCAAGAACTCAGGCCAATCTAAATTTCAATAGTGGGAGTGGTCCCTACTCACAAATAAATAATCAATTTTAACAAAAACCGATCCATTCGAAAGTATGTATTCTGACAAGGATTACAAAATCAAATAGAGATTACAAACTCTTAACAGAGATTACAAACTCAAACTCATAAAGCTATGTATAACACAATTATTCGTTACAGCATTAGAAATAAGAGTTTATGAATAGAGACAAGTTCATCTTAGTCCATAGTTAGATTCGACGTGGAGGTCTTAGTTTCAATCACTGAGCAGAAGTCAATTATGGATCAGAAACCAGGACAGGGCCCTGTTTCAATGTATTCACCTTCATCAGCTAATTTTTAAAGGGTCGTGTAAGTTTGAAGACTTTCAGATAAATATATCCTGTTATCTTCTACGTTTCTCAGAGATAGCAACTACGTGTGGGTAGATCAACGTGTTTCTTGAGCTTTTATGTGCGAAAGTTATGCACAAGCCGATTTCATGACACCTGGAAGCAAGACTTCGGCTCTCGGTGGTGAAGCCACTTCAGACAAAATCCACAATAAACCGGGTGGTCAGTTGCAGGGCAGAATTTTTTCCGAAAGCGGAATTACCCACCCGGAAATTCCTAACTCCTAGGGGGCTACGCATACTTAAGCAATGAAGGCCTTCTGTCCCTGACACGGCCCTTTGCGTAGAAATCCAGGCAGAGATTGGTTTTATAATCTATAGCAGCATCAGATTAATAATAGTTTCTTTTGCTGTACCTAGTCCCGCAGCTTCGTATCAGAACTTCTCGACTACATCAAGGTAGGTTACACTCCTTTTGCTCTTTCCCTTTAACAATGAATATCATCCCTTTCCACTGCACATCTGTTGTTCGGCAATCAAAGCGCCTTGTTCTCTTGCATAAAGAGTTGTGTCTCTTGTAAGCTACTTGTCTGCACTGCATCTGTAAAATGGGTTCACTACTCAGCTTGGTCTGTGGCAGAGAGTGCTGCAGTGAGTTCTTTCGATACTCTGCCCCTTTGGTCACTCGGGTTCGTCAGCAGAACTGGGATCTGTATCTGCCATTTGCAAGCCCAAACCGCAGCCACAGAACATGCTCCTGGTACTCTCCTTCAATGGAGGTTTTCTAAACGGAGGTTGGACGGCCACCTGCTGGGGTTTCTACAACTCTTGATTCCTGCATTGTGTGGGGTTGGGCTAGATGACCCTTTGATTCCCTTCCAAGTGTACAGTTCTGTGATTCTATGAGCTTTCCAGCTGGGGGAATAAAAGAAAAAGAGGTGGCAGGAATCTGAGAATACAAGCAAGGAAGGGCTAATGGCTTTCAGGGCAGGAGGTTTCAATGACTTGCCCCATTTTGGTCAGACTGTACAGCGGACGCTCAGGTTGCAAACGTGATCCGTGCATGATGCACATTTGCAACCCGCAGCATGCGCAACCCGCGTCTGCGCATGCGCAGGTTGCAATTCAGCGCTTCTGCACATGCACAAAATGCGATTTAGCGCTTCTGCGCATGCGCAGCCGCAAAAACCCGGAAGTTACCCGTTCGGGTACTTCCGGGTTTCGGCGGTCTGTAACCCGAAAAAATGCAACCTGAAGCGGCTGTAACGCGAGGTATGACTGTATAACCTTCTCTTAATCATTGAGCTCAGGGGAAACCGTTTGTAGCAGAGGGGCAATGCACAGCACTGATTGGTCAGCATTCGGGAAAATAAGCCTCCTACTTGACAGTGATTTTTTTTTTTTTTTAAGTTTTAAGAAAACTGATTAGGGTATTTGAGGGGAACACCCAACTCACCCACACAATACAGTGGTACCTTGGTTCTCAGACTTAATTGGTTCCGGAAGTCTGTTCCAAAACCAAAGCATTCCAAAATGAAGGCACACTTTCCCATAGAAAGTAATGCCTTAAACCAGCAATTTAACATGAATTTTACTATCTAACAAGACCATTGAGCCATAAAACAAAAGCAATAATCAATGTTCTGTACTATAAAATAAATAAGACAGTTTTGTAGATTATAAAAATAAAAATTAAATTTTTTTCTTACCTGCACTGATGATAGTCATATTATATATATATATATATACAGCTTAACATTAGGCCAGGATTCTCATCTCTGCCTTGTATTGTCAAGTTCCTTCCCTTATGATTCTCCTGTTTCTATGGTGAATGAATCCGTACACCCCACCGTCCGCCCGCTCAAAGCACATTTTTCACAATTAAGGTCGCATAAAACCTTTAACGCTGCTTCCCCTCCCTGTTCAAACCTGAAAGCCTTAAACCACCAAGTTTAGTACTTGCAGCAATCCCTCCCACGCAGCCCAAATGAAAGCAGAAGATCTTACCTTTTGTCAGATCTCTGCTAACTGAAAGCTTTTCTGAAGAGGAGAAGAAGCAGAGCACAAAACGACGATTCTGGCTTTGGCATTAGCTAGTTGGCGGGACAGCGGCTGTCTGTAAGTAGAGCTCTCTTGGATCAGGCCATTTACCCACCTGGTCCGGCCTCCTGCTCTCACAGTAGCCAGCCAGATGTGTGCGAAAAGCCTATTCAGCAGGACCTGAATGCTTGTTCCTCTGAGGCATGAACAAGGCAGAGGAGAGATTGTCTGCACGCATACGCAGTCTGTGATTGCTTGGGGAAAACCCTGGAGAGGAAGGGGACTTAGATGTCTGTGGGAAGGCAGGGACCTTCAGTCTCAGCACCTGCTTCATGGGAGCAAGACCTGCTGGAGATGAGTCGCTGCACTCATTAGGGCTATAGTAGTAGTAGTTGTAGTCATTTAGTCGTGTCCGACTCTTCGTGACCCCATGGACCAGAACACGCCAGGCACTCCTGTCTTCCACTGCCTCCTGCAGTTTGGTCAGACTCATGCTGGTAGCTTCGAGAACACTGTCCCACCATCTCGTCCTCTGTCATCCCCTTCTCCTTGTGCCCTCCATCTTTCCCAACATCAGGGTCTTTTCCAGGGAGTCTTCTCTTCTCATGAGGTGGCCAAAATATTGGAGCCTCAGCTTCAGGATCTGTCCTTCCAGTGAGCACTCAGGGCTGATTTCCTTCAGAATGGAGAGGTTTGATCTTCTTGCAGTCCGTGGGACTCTCAAGAGTCTCCTCCAGCACCAGAATTCAAAAGCATCCATTCTTCGGCGATCAGCCTTCTTTATGGCCCAGTTCTCACTTCCATACATCACTACATACTACATCACTACTGGGAAAGCCATAGCTTTAACTATACGGGCTTTTGTTGGCAAGGTGATGTCACCCAGTTGTAATAATAATAGTAATATTTTTTATTATTTATACCCCCGCCCATCTGGATTGGTTTCCCCAGCCACTCTGGTGGCTCCCAACAGAATATTAAAAACAAATAAAACATCAAACATTAAAAATTTCCTAAACAGGGTTGCCTTCAGACGTCTTCTAAAAGTCATATAGCTATTTATTTCTTTGACATCTGATGGGAGGGTGTTCTACAGGGCGGGTGCCACTACTGAGAAGGCCCTCTGCCTGGTTCCCTGCAACCTCACTTCTCCCAGTGAGGGAACCGCCAGAAGGCCCTTGGATCTGGACCTCAGTGTCCGGGCTGAACGATGGGGGTGGAAACGTTCCTTCAGGTATACTGGGCTGAGGCCGTTTAGGGCTTTAAAGGTCAGCACCAACACTTTGTCACTCCTGTGCAGATCACGGTTGTTTTGCTAATAAAGAGTTAACTCCAACACAGTGTGATTTACTGCCGGCTAGCTCCTCACATGCCAGCTCCTTATTATCACCAACCCGGTCAGCAATTTGGCTGCAGCTTTATGAGCCAGTTGAAGTTTCTGATCCCTTTTTAAAGGCAGCCCCATGTAGAGCAGGTTGCAGTAATCCAAGCGGGATGGAACTAAGGCATGTGCTGGCACATCAGACATCTCAAGGAACGGGCTCAGCCGGCACACTAGCTTTAACTGTGCCAATTCACTCCTGGCTACCGCAGAGACTTGAGTATCCATGCTCAGGGCTGAGTCCAGGAGCATGTTCTAACTGCGAGCCTCAGGAGGAGTGTAACCACACGCAACACGGGTTGAATCCCTATTCCCTGTCCTGCCTTACACGACTGACCAAGAGTTTTGATTTCCTTCGCCCTCATCCAGTCCACCACGGCTGTTGTTGTGCAGGTGACTATGGGCTGTCAGGAGCAGGCAGGCAGGATCCTGGCTGCGTCATCCTGGCAAAGCTGGTGCCCAGCTGAGCAGGACCGCAGTTGGCATTCTTCTCCCGTAATCCCTTTAGAAGAAGATATGCAGAACCCTGGCAGTTCCAAGCTCTGAGAACTGGTTTTCATGGACTGGTTCCAGTTCAGTATGTTCAGTCCATAATGCTCAGTTCTCTAGCTCGGCTGCATCTGACTTCATAACTTGGGGACTTGGAAATGCTGGGCTTTATCCGATGAAATGGGTTTATTTGTTTACACACTGTACATTTCCCTTTCCTTTTTTAAGGACTGCTATTCACATTGGTTGGGACGTGGGTGGCACTGTGGGTAAAACCTCAGTGCCTAGGACTTGCCGATCGTATGGTCGGCGGTTCGAATCCCCGCGGCGGGGTGAGCTCCCGTCGTTCGGTCCCAGCTCCTGCCCACCTAGCAGTTCGAAAGCACTCTTAAGTGCAAGTAGATAAATAGGGACCGCTTTATAGCGGGAAGGTAAACGGCGTTTCTGTGTGCTGCGCTGGTGCTGGCTCGCCAAGCTGCAGCTTTGTCATGCTGGCCACGTGACCCGGAAGTGTCTTCGGACGGCTCCGGCTCCCGGCCTCTAGAGCGAGATGAGCACGCAACCCCAGAGTCGGACACGACTGGCCCGTACGGGCAGGGGTACCTTTACCTTTACCTATTCACATTGGTTATTATTTTTTAGCCAACTTTGCATTTGGAAAAGTGTCTGTAGGGATAATAATTACCAAGCGCCCAGTGTAAGATTTTGGGCTGTTTTCCATTGAGTTGCAATTACGGCTCACGTTGCCAAGTTCAAGCAGAAGAACAATTATTTTGACAAATGTATTTTACATTGGTATCATCAAAAAATATTCAGCAACATTCATCTTGGATAGCAAACAACTGTTTCTTTAGCAATATTTATCATTTCTGTCAAAACTAAGTTCCCAAAATCGTTCACCAACTGATAATATAGTACATACCAAAGTCCAGTTTGTGTTAAAATAAAGCTGCAAAATGTGTACTGTTTGTCTCACTAATTTCAGTTTTTTGCCTCTTCCTCATAGAGTGCCAAAGTGGTTCTTTTGGAGGACCTGGCCTCCCACCTGGGCATAAGGACACAGGTACGTGTTTGCAGGCCAGGCCACAGGTGCATCAGTGACAGAGACACCGCCAATCCAATCCATATGTTTTGACACCGACCTTATGGGATGGTGTCCTATCAGGACTGCATATCCTCTCTGTTGGCATCCAGCGACGTTCGCTGGGGAAATGCGCTACCCTGTGTTATCATAGCACAGGGGAAGGATTCCTGGACATAATGAGAAAATTTGGCACAGTAAATGAGAAAGCCCTAAAAGCAGGATTCTCGCCAAATGCCACTCTTGCTGTGGATTCTGCAAAAGCCAACAAAAACATGTGCCAATGCATCTGGGATGCCAAGTTGCAAAATTATATAAACACAGTTTCTATTTTTCCAGCTTTTAGAATCAGAGCGTGCGTTTCTTCGTGGAGATCATCTGATCCATCTGACTATTCCAAAATTTAGGAAACCATTTACCCAGGCTAAATTTAATGTGCTTCCATCTGCACTACAGGAGGGTAGTTGCAACAGTGCCATACAATGGGCGCTTATGCCCCTGTCAAACAGAGAAAATAGAAAATGTGGAACATGTTTTATTGCATGTCCTGTTCTTCCTATTGTGATATCCGCCACTATTTCACTAATCAAATTTTACAAAGTATACTAGGCAGATTATCTTTTGGTTGACCAGTCTCCCGAGATTATCGCCAAGGTAGCTAGTTTTTGTGCGGCAGCAATAGCTTGTCAGCGCAGGATCTTGCCCTAACTTTAAAATTGCTAACACCTTAAGTTGCTCCTCATCATTAAATTATCATTGTTTTATAGTTCTCCCATCTGTTTTTATATTCTGCATTGTTTTTAAATTCTGTATTTAATATTGAACTTAATGTATCATACTGTGTTTTACGTATTTTCCTTTCTTCCTACCTTCTCAACTTGTTATTGATCGAAATAAATAAATATATAGGCATTCCCTCTTCGCCTTTAATGTATGCTGATGTGTAAGAGAAATGTCCCCTGAAGCAGACACTTGCCAGGCCTTTGTGGAAAGGCTGGTGTGTCGTGGTGTTCTCTGAAAACATGCCTCTGCACCTGGAAATGTGATATTTGCTGCTTACGGGGTTTGTTTTTCCTCAACAGGATGCAATTAACAGAGTGCAAGACCTGATGGCTGATGGAACGCTCACAGGTAACAGTGAAAACATTATGGGGCCGATCGCCTTGTTTAGACTGAAGCAGCAATATAGCAGCAGCAGCACCTGAACATCTCTGGTTGATTATTTTTGATATTCAGCTGCTGTTTCAGCTTGGTAACATCCCAGTGCTGAAAATGTCAGCCGTCGGAGTAAAAATAGTTGCAGATGGGTCCAAATTGTTGTTGTTGTTTCGAGAACACTGTCCAACCATCTCGTCCTCTGTCGTCCTCTTCTCCTTGTGCCCTCCATCTTTCCCAACATCAGGGTCTTTTCCAGGGAGTCTTCTCTTCTCCTGAGGTGGCCCAAGTATTGGAGCCTCAGCTTCAGGATCTGTCCTTCCAGTGAGCACTCCAGGCTGATTTCCTTCAGAATGGAGAGGTTTGATCTTCTTGCAGTCTATGGGACTCTCAAGAGTCTCCTCCAACACCATCCATTCTTCGGCGATCAGCCTTCTTTCTGGTCCAGCTCTCACTTCCATTCATCCAAATTAGCACAACTTAAATGTCAAGGATTACTTCTGAGAAGACTCGCGTCTGGCCGTTGCTGGCTGACCAAAAACTGAGATAGTAGAAAACATCAAACATTAAAAACTTCCCTGAACAGGGCTGCCTTCAGATGTCTTCTAAAAGTCAAGTAGTTGTTTGACATCTGATGGGAGGGCAGTCCACAGGGAGGGAGCCAAGAAGCCTGCTGCATTACTATACTGGGGTGGAGGAGATGCTTAAAAAGAAGGCTGATTGAATTTTTGTAGAGGGGGTCATCAACTCTTTCCTCCTCCATCAAGCGACAGGCTCCAGGCAACACATCCTGCCTCGCCCTTGGCTGGTGATGATAGAGCGATGTAGGCAAACCTGCCAAGAAGAGTAAAAGCAAACCCACCCACCCCCATTAATTAGTAGGACACTTAAAATCACATTTAGGGCCCTAATGGAACCAATTCGTCAATTAGAGGTTACAGGCCTAAGTATTTATATCGTGCAGCCGAACCCAAACCTTTGGAGACGGGCTGATTAAGAAATCCTAGCTAGGCAATAAAACGAATGTAGAAAGAGCAGCTTGCGGAGCTTAATTCCGGTTTGGCCTTGCCTCTAGGCGTAATCGATGACAGAGGAAAGTTCATCTACATCACGACGGAGGAAATGACGGCCGTGGCCGACTTCATTCGGCGGAGGGGACGCGTCTCCATTACAGAACTGGCTCAGCAGAGCAATTCTCTCATCAACCTGGAACCCGAGGCCAGAGCAATCGCTAAGGGGGTGGCATAAAAAGGCAATTTTTACACGCTCAGAGGAAATAAAGTGTGGTTATAAAACGGGTGTCTCCATCAAATTTTTGTTTTCCTTGTCATTTCATTTATATGCCACTTAATATATTTTAATATATTATATAAAGTAATATATAAAATATATTATAATTTATATGCCACAATGGCTTCTAAGCAATTTACAAAACCCAAATGCCAACCGTACAACATTATTAAAATGTGGTGTCGTTTTATGTACTTTCTTATGCTTGTTCAGTATCATACAGAATCAGAAGATGGGTGCCGTCGCCATTTTTTTAAAAAAAATCAGACCAATTAAAATACATAATGAAGTGGTCTCTTTATAAACTATGCAATAAAATAATCAAATTAAAACAGGAGACTCAGGTGAAGAAATCACCTGATATCTTGGCGGAAGGCCAAAATTGTGTGTAAAAAAAAAAGTAAACATATATATATATATGAGACAAATATTTTTTTTCCTGTTAAGTGGTGTCATCATTCCCTCTGCTCCTTTTCACACCGTGAGTGCCATTGTTTCTATAGTTAAACCAGTGTCACCGTCCACAAGAGAGAGGTATTGGTAGGACTGAACAAACCTGCAGGTTTGCAGAACTCCAAAAAATAAAATAAAAAAATGTTTCAGGAGGAGAGAGAAGTGCCAGAAAAGCAGAGGAAACCTCCAGACAGCATGATGAGGGCTGGTGTAATATTTGGAATTAGGGGGCATTCAATAAAGTTGAGTAAACACTTGCAACTGATGTAAAAAGGATAAGAGAATACTATTGGATATAAAGAATTTTTTTAAAAAAAAACATTTTTATAGATTTTCCAATAAAAACAGCCAATCAACATATCCACATCATAATCGAATTAAAAACAAGAAACGAAAACAAGACCAAATTGTAGTCCAAATTGTAATTATTAATTTTTCCGGGCTCCCCATAGTCTGGACTTCTGAAGCATATCTCCAAATCTTCAGTCCTGCCTCTTCTCATTGTTTTCATATTTTCCGCCTTCTGGTCTTAACGCTTTAAAGTTCTCCGTCCCTGGCTATGCGATTCTCAATCATGTCAAAAATCATATGTCCTTTCGTCCACCGAATACAGCTTTATTTGTAAATATATATATTTTCAACTGTCTATTTACCAGAGCAGCTTTTCCTGACTTCATTCCCATCCAGGTTTATCATTTGAAGTTAAATGACGCAGGAACTCCCAAGTTGTTAAATCACTCCAATCCGGGCTGTTGTCCAAACCTTTCTTTTGAGATTTAGTGACGCAGTGTCTTCCACGTTGTTGAGTTGTTACTATAGATTGTTGGGCAGACTGTTTGCAATATTGCAATGTAAATGAACTGTATTCCACAGATATAAATCATTTGGCGATCGATCAGCCTTCTCGGAGACCACACAATCCCCCCCTTCGTGGATATAAAGAATTTGATATAAAGGGTAATATAGCAAGCAGGGGAAGGAAATGTTTTAAAAACAAGAATAAGAAGTTGAGAGAAGTTGGGGGGGGGAGAATCTGGGGACTCTTCAGTATGTGATTTGATATGTTATTATAATGATGGAATTGTAAAACCTAATAAAAAATTATTCAAAAACAAGCAAACAATAAAGTTGAACGGAAGGCTCCAGAGAAACAAAAGGAGGTCCTTTTTTACACAGTTGGCAGAGGACTTTGTGGGTACCAGAGGAGGACCACAAGGATACCATTGGACCCACAGCACCACACTGTCAACCCCTCGAGTTGGCTCACGATTTTAGGGCAGAAAAACTACCCAGATAGCACATCTCGCCGGATTATTAGGAACAGCAGCGTTGCACACAAAATTCAACGGAGATGTCTAACATTATAGATGCAGAGCCACTGGCTATTTAATATACAGCACATTTTCTCACCGGGTCTGGTTTCTGGGGCTCACTGAATGTACATACTTAATAATAGCTGTTTACCAGCTCCATCTGGTATGCAGGATGAGACCCTCCCTGCCCGCAGACTGTCTCGCCAGAGTGGTGCATGCTCTGGTTATCTCCCGCTTGGACTACTGCAATTCGCTCTATGTGGGGCTACCTTTGAAGGTGACCCGGAAACTACAACTAATCCAGAATGTGGCAGCTAGACTGGTGACTGGGAGTGGCTGCCGGGACCACATAACACCGGTCTTGAAAGACCTACACTGGCTCCCAGTATGTTTCCAAGCAAAATTCAAGGCGTTGCAGTAGTCCAAGCGTGAGATAACTAGAGCATGCACCACTCTGGCGAGACAGTCTGCGGGCAGGGAGGGTCTCATCCTGCGTACCAGGTGGAGCTGGGAGACAGCCGCCCTGGACACAGAATTGACCTGCGCCTCCATGGACACCTGTGACTCCAAAATGACTCCCAGACTGCGCACCTGGTCCTTCAGGGGCACAGTAACCCCATTCAGGACCAGGGAGTCCCCCACACCCACCCGCCCCCTGTCCCCCCAAAACAGTACTTCTGTCTTGTCAGGATTCAACCTCAGGATATACCCACTGTTTCGTGGAATTCTTCAGCACAGCAGAAGGATACAGAAATGCTTCACAAACTCATCTATATGGTGAATGGAATTGTATAACAACAATTGCTATAGAGCAGTGATCATAAAGTTATCCAAGCTGGCGGCCATCTCTGCCTCTTGAGGGAGCAAGTTCCACAGTTCGGCCATGTGGCGGGCCTACGGTTCCCCATCCCTGGCGCTGATGTGATCGATGCGCCGGCAGTTGTGGCAACAGAACAGTTGCCCTTCCATTGTTTTGCCACAGAGGTTCTCTGGCCTGCTGTCGCTTCCACGCGCGCTGGTCTGCGCACAGCCACATGGGACTGGAGGGAAACACACAGCCATGTCGCTACAGAACGAAGAAGTCCCGGTGAGCCGCCATGCGCAGGGCGCAAGGCGACTGTGGGGAGGTTGCGGTTGGGGCTGGAGAGTGCAACCTCCCTTGGGCGCATAACAGTTGCGGAGCAACAGTTGAGGCTGGGCCTGAGGAACAGGCCTGAGGAGCCGGCGTAGTTTGTGCGCAGGCGAAGGACTTGCGCCTTGGGCGTCCGTGTATGTGGCAAAGCGAAGGCCTTTCCGAAGGCTGGAGCAAGCCATGAGGCCATAATCCAGAATCCATGCCATAAATGAGAGGTTGGGCCTCGGATTGAGGCCCTAGGAAGCATGGGCTTCTCACAGGGCCTTACCAAGACATTTTGCGGCCTGAGGCGGAGGACAAGATGGCGCCCTTCCCCAAGGTTCGCAGACACAGGAGCCACAACCTATATGGCGGCCGTTCTCTTGTGATTAAAAAATGAGATATCCCTCCCAAGTATCCCTATTTTCCAGAGACAACCCCAGATTTACAGAAGCCGTAAATTTTTTGAGCCTGGAATGTCCCACCTTCCCTTAGGATGTCCCTATTTTTAATCTCTGTTGGAAGCCACAGGGTACAAATAATTTATGATGATGATGATGATGATGATGATGATGTTGGAGGGTCTAGAGCAGTGGTTCCCAACATTTATTTTTTTTTGCCGCCATGCCCCACCTAAGCATCTCTCAAATCCTGGTGCCACCCACCACCCCCTGTGACATATAATTCTTATTATTCAAATAGTGAACTCCTATTCACGTGGAGGAAGCCTAAAAGGCCATTAACTGTTAATAACTTGTTCTCGAATTGCCCCCCCTTAATATGGCCCACGTTGGGAACCACAGGTCTAGAGTTATCCGACCCCCTGAGCCAAGGAGATCAGTAACTAGGCAACCTTCAGAAAACATCTGAAGGCAGTCCTGTATAGGGAAGTTTTTTAAAAAAACGTTTAATTATGTTTTATGTATGTCGGAGGCCATCCAGAGTGGCTGGGGCAATCCAGTCCGATGGGCGGGGTCTAAATAATGATGATGATGGAGGAATAGGACATCCCCATTTGCGTCGGAGAAATGTTTTTCTGGGATACTTTCGAGGTATGTACATGGGGCCAACAACAGCTTCAGGTTTTCCACGGGAAGGAGGCCTGCAGCAATGGTGAAAAAAAGCTTCCTGGGTGCATTGAGAGCCACAGTGGGCAGGACACAGAGAACCACAGAGTTGGGAGGGACCCCTAGAGGTCCTCTAGTCCAACCCCCTGCAATGCAGAAACCTCAACCCGAGTGTTTGTGGCATGTATGGAACTGGCCCCACCCTTTGTCTTTGCAGGAGGTCCACGTGTGCAAGTCGCAGCAAGAATCGATCCAGTCTGCAGAGGTGCTGAGCGTCCTGCTGGCGTCGAGAGGCGTGCGGGCCCGCTCCATCCACGAACAGCTTGACGGCTTGTCTCTGTCCACCATCTACTGCCTGCTGGCCTCTCTGATGCAGTGCCTGAGCCTGGCCAGCCTCTGTGTGGCCGTTTCCCTGCTCAAGTGGGTGGCCGTGGTTCAATATCCGTACACCAGGCAGCCGAAGCGGTGGGTGACGTACAATTTCGGGGTGCCTGACGTGATGGAAGTGTACGAGACACAGCAACCCAACGGCACAGACATTCGTAAGAGGACCTTCTCCCCCAAACAGCCCCTGCTCCTGCGCCGTTTCAGGGTGGGTGGGGATTCTGCACCAAGGGGGCCCAAATCTAGTCCAACCCCCTCTATCCCATTTAGAGATCAAACCTGAAACCTTGTTATCAGCTAGGCGTAGGTGGTTATGTTTACGTTGCTTTCATTTGCTCTTGTGGTTCGCTGTTCAAACTATTTTAAAATTAGGAGTTCAACCCCACCCCACCCCTCTAAAAGTATATTTAAATCACTTGCTTTTCAAAAAGCTTTTGCAAAAGCTCGGTTTGTTTTGCTGAAGCCTTGTATTTTTGTCCATGGTTGTCGTAAATTATCGTTATGGCGCTGAGTGAATAGTGAATACAAAGTTCTACTCCCTGAAGACCCTGGACTTGCTACTTTTCACAAAACAGGCTGAGCCGTTTGCTGAGCAGAAGCCAAGGCCCAGACTCTCTCTGAGTCATTGTCAGAAAATTATTATTATTATTATTATTATTATTATTATTATTATTATTATTCCCCCGTCTTTTCCACTGACAGTGAAGGCCGTTTACAGATAAACATACAGTGGTACCTCGGGTTACAGACGCTTCAGGTTACGCATTTTCAGGTTGCGGGCCGCAGGAAACCCGGAAGTACCAGAAAGGGTTACTTCCGGGTTTTGCCACTTGCGCAGAAGCGCTAAATCATGTCACGCGCGTGCGCAGACGTGGCGCTGCAGGTTATGAACACTGCAGGTTGTGGACGTGCCTCCGTCACGGATTACATCCGCAACCCGAGGTTCCACTGTAAATGCAGCTAAAAATACAGAGGGAAAACAACTGAAAATCAATTAAACATTGGTATAATTAAAACAGCACAGCACCACCCTTTTCATTAAAAGCAATCCGTTCCCAAAAGCCTGTTGGAACAAGAAATCTTCACCTGCTAGCAAATGAACAACAAGGAGGGGGCCAGTTTGACTTCTTTAGGGAGGGAGTTCCAAAGTCTTGCTTCAGGACTTGGCAAGCAGACTGGCAAGGTTTAACAATTATTAATCAAGATCCTTTATTAGGCATATCAAACCACACATTATCAAACAGACACCGTATACAAATGGTGCAAAATACGAACTCAACATAACAAGGTGTGTCCCAGTCATATCTTTGACTCCAGAGAAGACCAATTTGCATAAATAATACAATAAAGCACTACCAAATCCCCGATCAGTTAAGAACCACTAATTTTCTTTAGTCTTTCTACGTGGACAGCACTCAAAAATTCAGCCACTATTAAAGTAATTTGATCATTCCTGTCCAAAAGCAGGTCCTGAACCGTTGGTAGCATAGAAATCTGCCTATTGAGCTGTAAGGCCTCTAATCATTTTCTTCTGGCATAAATGCCAAAATCACAAGAAAAGAAAATATGCTCCAAAGTATCAGGTTCCTGTTTAACAAACCAGAGCATCTCTAGATAAAAGCGCCATGGATACCACATGCTGGGTTAGTAGCTCTGCTGCCAGTCAGAACAGACAGCCTTGGGGTTAGGTGGATCCAACATCCTTTTCTCACAAGATGTAGCCAACCAGATGCCTGTGTCAAACTGGCAAGCGGAACCTAAGCACAAGAACACTTTCCCTTCCTGTAGTTTCCAGCAACCGGTAGTATTCAAAAGCATCACTGTCTCGACTGTGGAGGCAGAGAAGAGCCATCCTGGCTAAGAGCCATTGACAGCCCTCTTGTCCGTGAATTTGTCACAGTCCTCTTTTAAAGCCTTCTAGGTTGCTGTTCGGGACGCGGGTGGCGCTGTGGGTTAAACCACAGAGCCTAGGACTTGCCGATCAGAAGGTCGGCAGTTCGAATCCCCGCGACAGGGTGAGCTCCCGTTGCTCGGTCCCTGCTCCTGCCAACCTAGCAGTTCAAAAGCACGTCAAAGTGCAAGTAAATGAATAGGTACCACTCCGATGGGAAGGTAAATGGCGTTTCCGTGAACTGCTCTGGTTCGCCAGAAGCGGCTTAGTCTTGCTGGCCACATGACCCGGAAAGTGTACGCCGGCTCCCTCGGTCAATAATGCGAGATGAGCGCTGCAACTCCAGAGTCGGCCACGACTGGACCTAATGGTCAGGGGTCCCTTTACCTTTACCTTTAGGTTGGTGTTCAGGACGCAGGTGGTGCTGTGGGTTAAACCACAGAGCCTCTTGGGCTTGCCGATCAGAAGGTCGGCATTTTTGAATCCCCACGATGGTGTGAGCTTTGGTTGTTCGGTTCCTGCTCCTGCCCACCTAGCAATTCGAAAGCACGTCAAAGTGCAAGTAGATAAATAGGTACCGCTCCGGCGGGAAGGTAAACGGCGTTTCCGTGCACTGCTCTGGTTCGCCAGAAGCGGCTTAGTCATGCTGTCCACATGACCTGGAAGCTGTACGCCGGCTCCCTCGGCCAATAAAGCGAGATGAGTGCCGCAACCCCAGAGTCGGCCACGACTGGACCTAATGGTCAGGCGTCCCTTTACCTTTACCTTGGTGTTCACCACTGCCTCCTGTAGCAGTGAGTTCCATAGTTTAACAGAGAGATGGCCATAGCATGTAGCAGAGCATCGTGCATGCATTTGCATGCAGAAGGGTGTGGGTTCAGCCCCCAACATCTCCAGTTAAAGTTAGGAAAGGCTTTTGTCGGGCCTGAATGAAACCTTGGAAAGCTACTGCCTCTCATCCTGAGTTTGGTAGTCTAAAGATCTGACTCTGTATCAGGCAACTTCCTGTGTTCCTCAATAAGCTCACCAAACTACACTTCCCAGGATTTTTGGGGGGAGGCCTTGGCAGTTTGGGTGAAAAAATGGGTACAAATTGATTCCGTTTTTTGAGCAGATGCGTTGTGCTTTACAGAGCCTAGGACTTGCCGATCAGAAGGTTGGCGGTTCGAATCCCCACGACGGGGTGAGCTCCTGTTGTTCGGTCCCTACTCCCGCCAACCTAGCAGTTCCAAAGCACATCAAAGTGCAAGTAGATAAACAGGTACCACTCTGGCGGGAAGGTAAACGGCGTTTCCGTGCGCTGCTCTGGTTCGCCAGAAGCGGCTTAGTCATGCTGGTCACATGACTCGGAAAAACTGTCTGCGGACAAACGCCGGCTCCCTCGGCCTATAGAGCGAGGTGAGCGTGCAACCCCAGAGTCGGCCACGACTGGACCTAACTGTCAGGGGTACCTTTACCTTTACAGTTTGCCATATGAATTTCCCTCTCCTTTCTATTCCGACAGCGGATGTTCATTTCTTTCCCAACACTGCTTTCGTGCCGTGGTTTATCAGCATTTGTTTCGTGGGCATGTTCTTGGGCTTTGCAGCTTTTCTCCTGGATTTCATGGAAATTGAGATCCTAGGCAAGCATAAAACAGCCGTTGCTACTTCCCTGCACGTTTTGTCAGGTAATTTGCCAGTTTCTACGTAGACTTGCCGGTTCTTTTGCATCTAACACTGATAAGGGACAGTTTCAACTCGACCCATAATTGCATTGGTATTAAAAAAACTTAGCAAGGGAAATCTTCAGTTTGCATGCATAGCTGGCTCACAGAAGAGAGCAGCCCTTGCATGCTTTGTCCCGACTCGACGTGTTCTGTGGCTCACAGAACAATAAGTGACTGTTGTGGGGAATGGAAAACCGAGGTGGAGGAATGCAATGGGGAAATCTGGGAGAGGGCATGGCTGGCTTGAACCCTGGACAGGAACACCCCACACAGCAATGTGTTGTTGCAGGTCTTGATAGTTTTCATGGTTGTTGTGGAAGCTGCACCAGTGAATAAGGCACAAGACACAGAGCCCACAGTCAAAATCTAGGTGTCAGTGAGAGAACAAAAGTAATGGGTATAAATTTTCTGGGTGTGCCTTGCACATTTATCCACAAAGAGAAGGCAGAGTAGATTTTAAATTTAATTTATACCTGACCCACCCATATCTCTCCAATTGGGCACTGTGAGGTTACAATGCGACTGAGAGTAGTTTAATAAAACTTTGCATGCTATGCTGGTGGAATCTACACACATATAAAAATCATTCTGAAAATGCTTTTTTTAAAAAAGAGTTTTTAAAAATACAGTGAGTTTTCCATAAGTTTTGCCATCGCCGTCTAGTGTCACATTGTATATTGTACTTAGAACACACTTAAAATGTTTTATTTCCCGCTGTATAGCTGAGTCCATGATGAGAAGGGGATTGTGGGGAATTTAATGCAGACAAATTCAACTAAGCATAGATTGCCAATAGACAATGGGGATAAGAATGCTGTTGTATTGGTCTGCATTAATTTTCTCGCACCCTAAATGCCATGGAGCGGGTCTGCCTCACATTTATGTCAATAATTTTGCTGGCTCAGGGTATCAATAATCTCAAGCTGGGCTGAACATTTGGGGAAAGGCTGTAGCTCCGCTGTAAAGGGTCTGTCTTCCACACGGTGGCTCCCAGCTTCCTTCCCTGCCATCTCTAGGTAGGACTGGGAACAATCCTTACCTGAAATGCTGCAGAGCTGCTGCCAGTCAGTGTTGACAACACTGCGTCAAATGGACCAATGGTGAGAGCCAGTGTGGTGCAGTGGTTAAGAGCGGCAGACTCGTAATCTGGTGAACCGGGTTC
The DNA here is from genome assembly GCF_027172205.1 of Podarcis raffonei. Lineage (NCBI taxonomy): Eukaryota > Metazoa > Chordata > Lepidosauria > Squamata > Lacertidae > Podarcis > Podarcis raffonei. The sequence continues at coordinate 75,212,712 of NC_070610.1, read as the reverse complement.
GCGTCTCCGCTCCTCCACATGCAGCTGCTGGGTGACCTTGGGCCAGTCACGCTTCTCTGAAGTCTCTCAGCCCCACTCACCTCACAGAGTGTTTGTTGTGGGGGAGGAAGGGAAAGGAGAATGTTAGCTGCTTTGAGACTCCTTAGGGTAGTGATAAAGCGGGATATCAAATCCAAACTCTTCTTTAAAAAAATAATTAAAAAATGGACCAATGGTCTGACTGTATAAGGCAGCTTCTTGCAGTGATGGGGGCTAGAGCCTTCTCCATGGCGGTTCCCTGGTTGTGGAACTCACACCTCTGGAGATAAGGCAATCCCCCTCCATAACAGAAGGCAATAATATACCTTTTTTCATGCAGGCATTTGGGTGCAACACTCTAGGTGGAATCTGTTTTCTTTATATTGCTGCTGAACTGTTTTATTGGTTGAATGGCTTTTAACTGACATTTAGATTTTACGTGTTGTTTTAAATAGTCGTGTGCATCACCCAGGATGGGCCACTGGCTTGATCCTGCAGGGCTCAGGATGGATAGTGAAATATAGTCGGAGTCGAGAGTGGATTTCATTCTCTTTATTCAGCTCATAGTGGTGAGAAGGAATAGGAGTTCCCCCAGAATGTCTGCTTTATAGACATTATTTACACAATGGGCCCCACGTGATTGGCTAATTCCGGGATTCTCCTGTAGGCCAATCAGGTTGCGGATTCACTTCCACCTGGAGCTGGATTGGGTGGCTCCTGTGGACCAATCAGACTGCTGCAATCTGGGTCCTATTGTTCTAGGACCAATCAGACTGCTGCAGTTTGGATCCTATTCAACTCAGTACATAACAGACAGACAGACAGACAGACAGACAGACAGATGAAATTTAAGCACTGTGCATGGCTTCCCAGAACCAACAGCTGTCAACAGATAAGCTCATAGTTGCTCTGCCTGCCTGTTCCATCTCTATGACACAAACAGGAAGAATTGGACTCTAAGGAGACCTTTCTAATGGCCTTTCTTTTCCCTCCCCCTGCAGGCATCTTCCTTGTAATCCTCATTGGAATCTGTTGCTGGTGTTTTGTGACGGTTAACGAACGGATCTACAGGGATGATCTGATGAACGCCGAGTTGCTCAGTTTCCTAGGAGAGAGTTTTTATATCGCCCTGCTGTCCCTTGCCTTCGCGAGCTTAGCTAGCACGCTAAGCTTTCTGGCGATGAAGCTCAGCAGACAAGAATAGCGTCAGCGCAGCCGAAAACGGCAGAGAGAAGCCCACAACCTGCTGCACAATCTAAACACCCTGCCAATGGTCTGGTTTGGATGCAGCACTCCCTGGTTCAGGAACCATGGTTTGTGAAGCCTGAAACAAAGGTGAAAACTATGAATTCACCCCTACCCTCATGTGGAAAGTCCTGGTTTGTTTTAAGTTCCAAAGGGGGAACTCTGGTTTGCTGTTAGTGTACTAGCTAGGATATTAAGCCATGGCTGTCAACCAGAGTTGTGTGTAGTGGGGAATTCTGGTTTAAAGAAAACCTGCCAGAGCAGGAGATGAGGAGCAAGAGATTCCCAGCTCTTGTACCTAGCTGTTGTTTATGAAGGTGAGAAGATTGCATCCAAATCGGCCCATCCTTGTGACCACCAACCAAATCACACAGCTTTTCAATAAATGTTGGCAAATAAACGTAGGCAAGAAACAACGTCTTGTTTGGTGTTCTGTTCCAAAACCACCAGTTCCAGGTTTATGTGTCCTGCCTCCAGGAACCAGCAAAGTTGTGGGTGAACATATCAGATGACACAGCGATTCTTCAAACAGCTCTTAGAATCATAGAATCATAGAATCATAGAGTTGGAAGAGACCACAAGGGCCATCGAGTCCAACCCCCTGCCAAGCAGGAAACACCATCAGAGCACTCCTGACATATGGTTGTCAAGCCTCTGCTTGGAGGTCTTTAAGCAGAGGCTTGACAACCATATGTCAGGAGTGCTCTTGTTTATTTGCAGGCCAGAACAGAACTGAGCTGAAAGGTTCAGCCAAGCTGCTTATATAGAGCTCCGCTACAAAGCAACAGTAACAACTTTCTGTAACTATCCAATCACTGAACGTCACTTTCAATTCCTTATTTGCATATGTGGACCTGAGTGAAAACTATCTACAGTATCCCCCTGCTGGCACAGGGTGAGAACTTCAGTACATAACATTGGGTACCACTTCTTATGCAGTGATGAGGAGGATCGAAAGGAGGAGAGGCAACAACAGGGGAGGAATTGTTTGCTAAAGAGCTAGTGGCCCTGAAAATACATTTGCACGGCTTGGGACTGCAGGAGCCATCTCTTTTCTTTTAAGATGATGTCAGCGTCATCTCCTAAGATTTCAGAAGTGGGCAGGAGCCAAGTCTTCCTTTCTCCTGTGTTGCAATGTCACCTTGTTTCATGGTCCACATCAGGTTAGCATGATGTTTGCAACATCGGGTGGGGAGGAGGGAACAGAGGCACCCCAAGGCAGCCTTAGAGCAAGGAAAATCTGCTGGAAGTGAAAGCGGCTAGCTATTCGTCTCATCAGCATACATCAGGCATACAGCCCTGATGCCATTAAAAAGGCAGTTTCGGGAGGTGAGAAGGAATTTGGAGTGAAGAAGCAGGGGGAGTGACTTAACTCATTCTATGTCTACAGATTCTCTGGTTTGCCTCCCCCACTCCCACCCCAGCACCACCATGGTCCAAAAATCTGCGTTTAGCTTTCATTTGAACTGCATTGGGAGACACCCATTTGGGCAGAGAAGCTGCAGACGGGAAATTTATTTCTGATTCTCTGCCCCTCTCCCGAATCTGCCTTTCCTTCATTAAGAAACAGCGCCGGGCAATGCTTATATACATCTCATGTTATTCAGCCCTCAATTCCCAGCTCTTTATAAAACTACTGAAAACTGTAGCTGGAGAATGCGCCATAATATTTGGTAGGATGGGGTATGCGCCGACTCCTTGTACCATAGACAAATTTGAGTCTTTTTGGTGCAAGTCAGCAAGTCGAGAGTCGTGTTTTCTCAGCCTAACCTACCTCGCAGGCTTGTCGTGAGGATAAAATGGGGAAGGGGGAGAACGGCGGCACCTTGAGTTCCTGGGAGGAGAAGGCGGAGTAAAAATATAATAATATTTTTGTAGAAAAAATATATATGGAGCGGCCTGCAGTCTAACCACCGAAATAAAAAGGTCAAGGTAAAGGGACCCCTGACCATTAAGTCCAGTCATGGCTGACTCTGGGGTTGCGGCGCTCATCTCGCTTTATTGGCCGAGGGAGCCGGCGTACAGCTTCTGGGTCATGTGGCCAGCATGACTAAGCCGCTTCTGGTGAACCAGAGCAGCGCACGGAAATGCCGTTTAGCTTCCCACCGGAGCGGTACCTATTTATCTACTTGCACTTTGTGCTTTGGAACTGCTATGTTGGCAGGAGCAGGGACCGAGCAACGGGAGCTCACCCCGTCGCGGGGATTCGAACCGCCGACCTTCTGATCGGCAAGTCCTAGGCTCTCTGGTTTAACCCACAGCACCACCCACGTCCCTTAACCACCGAAATAGCTTTGCGCAAAAAAATCAGGACGGACGCTCATTGCTGTATGACTGCCCTGTAAACAAAGCAGAACAAATGCTTTGTAAAGGCCGGGCGCTGTCTAGCCCCCTCATAAGCCTTGTGCAATCAACTCGGGAGGAACCCTGAATAAACAGCTTGTCTGGAGGGGGTCTGTACTGTCGTGGTCCAAAAATGGGACAATCTGTGCCTTGCCCAGGGGATGGCAGCAGTGTCTCTCGGATTTCTGTGTGACACGTCTCTATAGCAACCGCACAAGCATGGCAGAGGAACTCTGGAGGGCAACAGCAAGGTTACTCGAAACTCCGCTGCTGCAATTCAAAGAGCAGGTTGGCTTGCCCAGAGTCGAGCCGCTTAGTGAAAGTTTCATTACCTATTCTTCCCTTAATTTCCCCACCTCCAAAGTCATGCGCTGGACGCCTCAGGCTCTGGATCCCATTTCTGCCCGCAGGTTCCCAGGGCTCTTCACCTCCATTCGAGGTTAATCATTCACCTTTTTAATTTCATTTATTTATTTATTTCACCGAGCCAACGGTTTATATGAATAGAGTCATTGTGTGCAGCGGGAACGAGCCCCAACTCCCAAACAATGGAGCAATGAAAAAAAAGAGGAAAGTGGAAAGAAGAGATGTCCCAAGTAGTGCTCCAGCCGACGATAACAGGAGCTAAGCAGAGCGGCTGCAGCTGCAGACTCCATAAACTGGGTGCCAGGATTATACGTAACTCACTCCCCAACTTTTATTTCAACCCACCCCGTTCGTTCTACTATGCATCCGCGCTAATCAAGCAAACTCCTCTGCAGATGATTATTACTGCATGTAGGGTAATCTCAGTCTTCTCAATCAACTGTACGAATGCCATTAGCAAAAAATAAGAACAACAACAACAACAACAACAACAAAAGCAGATTTAGACATGCCTGTGGGGCAGTTGCAATATGGTGAGATTTCTTGGGGAGTGGGGAAGGACACTGTATATGTCTCTACTGGAGCTCAGCAGCATAGCATGGGTTGCTGGTGCCCAGGGCACACGCTAGGCAGGCAAAGGGCACAGAGCCCGCCACGTCAGCCCAGCCTTTGCCCCTGGAGCCAAGCGGGGCCATGCCGTGCTGCCTGCCCACCCGCCAGCGCAGGAGGGAGCCCGGCCGGCCGACACAGCCCTTGGTGGGCGAACCCCACGCCCCTGATGCCTATGGAGAGGGGTTGGGCCACGCTGGGGTCACCCCTTCGAGAGGAGCAAGCAAGTGCTGGCCAGGTGACCATTCAGGATTGCCTTTCTGGAGCCACAGCCTCACTGTCCCAGGTAGGACTGGGACAGAGGCCTGTCTAAAATCCACTCAGTGTGACCAATACTAAGCTAGATGGACCATTACATTTAGTGTAATATTCAGAGGTATACTTCCCTGTAATGTGGAGGTTCCACTGAGATTTAAAGGCAAACAGCCATTAATAGTTGCATCTTCCAAGGACATAATACTTTGATAACTGGATTGCCTCCCTTCCTCTCTGTCATCTTTCTCATTGCCACTATTTAGACTGGAAGCTCTTAGGGGCAGAGACCTGTATTCTTATTTTGTAATGTTACACTGTTAAGTGATATGCTAGGATTCCTGCCTGTCTGTTTAGACTGCACTGATCTAGAGGAGCGGATGTTTTGATTCTGTATATTAGGCAGCTTCCGATCTGTTTTCATTCTATGCAGATTTAACCCGTTGATCTGCATATGATTGTTGTTGTTGTTGTTGTTTAGTCGTTTAGTCGTGTCTGACTCTTCGTGACCCCCTGGACCAGAGCACGCCAGGCACTCCTGTCTTCCACTGCCTCCCGCAGTTTGGTCAAACTCATGCTAGTAGCTTCGAGAACACTGTCCCACCATCTCATCCTCTGTCGTCCCCTTCTCCTTGTGCCCTCCATCTTTCCCAACACCAGGGTCTTTTCCAGGGAGTCTTCTCTTCTCATGAGGTGGCCAAAGTCTTGGAGCCTCAGCTTCAGGATCCGTCCTTCCAGTGAGCATTCAGGCCTGATTTCCTTAAGAATGGAGAGGTTTGATCTTCTTGCAGTCCATGTGACTCTCAAGAGTCTCCTGCCTGCATATGATTAGCTGAGTTTAAATTAGTAGTTTGACATGTACTAACCCATTGTCTGCAAAGAGGAACGGCACCCCTTGAATTTCTGCCCGCAAAAGGGCAATCTAAGACACAGAGAATAAGTGGCAATTCTCCTGGGAGTCTTTCACAACTTTAATGCTGTAGATGAAAAGCATTGCAGGGAAATTAAAACGGTGACCAGTAGCCAACTCCTGACTGCCACAGGTTTAGCCAATGTTTGTGCTGGGGGGCGGACACCATCTTAAGAGGGGACCCGCCGCAAGGCATTTGGCTAAAGACCCTCTTAAACCTTTCCCTCTTCCAACGCAGAATCTGAGCTTTCCTCATTTGCAAACTGGCAGTGATTGCGAGGTTGGTATACAAGCAGATCGTATCTAAAGCAGCACCGGATGAAAAATTAATATGCAATTGCAGCAATCCTGTACAAATTCTCTGTGTGTGTTGCTCTCTCTTTCTCTCTCTCTTTCTCTCTCTCTCTCTCTCTCTCTCTCTCCTGAATCTCCTTTTTTTAAAAGCATTTGCAAAACTTGTGATTTGATGTTGGCAAGCGGCGGCGGCGGGAGGAATATCATGGAACGGAGCATCTTATTATTTATATCAGGGTTTTAATGTGCAGCTTGATGCTGCCGGGCGAGGGTGGGCGGTCGCCTCTAAAAAATACAGGCCCGCTGGCAAAATAAGGTGGCACCTTTGCTTGACCTGCCTCAGCCAAGCCGGTGATGTAAGGCAATCCCATCATCAAGTCACTGAAGGAGAGGGTTGCTATGGCAATCTGTCTTCCCTCTCTCATCTTTGATGTTCGGCAGCTCGTTCGCCTGAATGGGAATGCGGAGCAGCGAAGTCACCACTCGGCGCTACAGAATCACAGAGGTGGAAGTGGCTTTGCTGGGCGTTCCCCCGTCTAAGGCAGGAAGGAAGGCCGCTGGCACCTTGGGCAGCTGGGGAGTGCAGGAATGGGAGCAGGATCAGACCCACCTCTCCGGGAAAGCAGGGTGGCAGGGTGTCCTAATTTACAGAAGATGCTCCTCTCTCTGAAGGTTGGCATCCTCAGCCAAGCCGGCACCCCTCGTTCGCTGCGTCAAACGGCATGGTCTGGCTGGGGGTGTGGCCTGAGAATAGGGTGTGTGGCTTGGGTATACCTGAAGGAGTGTCTCCACCCCCATCGTTCTGCCCAGATGCTGAGGTCCAGCGCTGAGGGCCTTCTGGCGGTTCCCTCCCTGCGAGAAGCAAAGCTACAGGGAACCAGGCAGAGGGCCTTCTCGGTGGTGGCACCCGCCTTGTGGAACGCCCTCCCATCAGATGTCAAAGAGATAAACAACTATCCGACTTTTAGAAGACATCTGAAGGCAGCCCTGTTCAGGGAAGTTTTTAATGTGTGACATTTTAATGTATTTTTTATCTTTGTTGGAAGCCGCCCAGACTGGCTGGGCAGACCCAGCCAGATGGGCGGGGTACAAATAATAAATTATTATTGTTATTGGGGGCCCCGTATTTGGCCCACTGGCCCAAGGTTACCCACCTTGCTTGGGTATGCGCACATTTCAAACCTCGCGGGTTAATGTTCTCCCCGTGTTATTTTCTCCGCATGCCACAGATGTGCTGAGACGCATAACAGAGATGACCGTAGCAGCTGGCGACAAGGACCCTTTCGTCGCTTATTGGCACCCCCGGCCCTGACCCACACGTAAAGAGACCTGCGGCTCAGAGGCTTGATTATACAGATTTCAGGGACCCCAGAGTTGGAGCAACCCTGTCATTTGGCGCGGCAACGGCGACCAGAGAGGGTAAACAAAGCACAAAAGCGCCGCGAGGCAGTTGCAGAGTGTTGAATTGCCAGCCTGCCGCAGGAAGCCGTGGCAGAATAAAGCACACCGAGGCTGTCGGCATAATTTAATTAGCTTTTTGTAGGAATTTGGCTCGGAATGCTAAAGACCTCCCGCCTAAGCCATTGTAGCCGTCTGCGTAGGGTCAGGAGCAAAGTGGACCCCTTCATGGTGACTAATGAAATGAATTGTTATTTCTTATTATTATTATCATTATTATTATTATCATTATTATTATTATTATTAATTGAATTTATATACCGCCCTATACCCGGAGGTCTCGGCGGTTCACAGAATAAAATCAAAATATAAAACTACAAAATACATAATCAAAATCAGTGCTTCCCCCCCCTAAAAAAATGTTCAGAGGTACTCTCATTTTGACTCAAGAAAATCACCATTTTATAGTTCAAATCGGGGAAAAGAAGTAAATAAAAATAAATAAATACAGTAAATGGACAAGAGTAAAAAGATTCACAAGATGTTTAGGGGTATGCGTACCCCTGCGTCCCCCCCCCCCGAAAAAAGCACTGATCAAAATAAAATGATAATCCAATAACACCTCCTCCAAAACAAAACCCCACATTTTAAAAGGGCATAGGAAGTCAATCACATCATCCAAAGATCTGGTTAAAAAGGAACATTTTTGCCTGGTGCCTAAAGGTGTATAATGAAGGCACCAGGCGAACTTCCCTGGGGAGAGCATTCCACAGACGGGGAGCCACTGCAGAGAAGACCCTGTTCTCGTGTTGCCACCCTCCAGACCTCTAATTGAGGGGGCACAAGAAGGAGGGTCTCAGAAGATCGGGGTCTGGGTAGGTTCATATGACCGGGTAGTCAAATATAAGCCAGGTGAACTCTGGCATCAAGCTGATGCCTGTCCTTCCTGCCAGCCAGAGTCCTTCTTTCATTCACAGCATGCAGACACAGTGGATTCCCACATTGTTTGCCTTTTTAATTTTGAGAGGCAGCATGGTGTAGTGGTTAGAGTGCCGGACTAGGAGCTGGGAGACCTGGGTTCGAATCCCCACAACTGGAAGGTGTGGATTCACAAAGGAGACGCATTACCCTCTTATCTCCTTTGGGTTCAGACTTCGGCTGTCCCCTCGCCCCCAGCTTCTCACGTTTGGCAAAGACAGGCTTGGAGTTCCCTGGTATCGCCAGGGGCCGTTTTCTAAGGAAAGAAACCACATGTTTTCCGTTTTCACTCACCAGATAAGAGAGCTAACGAGACCAGCAGCATGCGTTGGAGTGCTTTCTCTTTGTAAAAAAGTGGTTATGCAACCCAATTTAGCAGATGCATCTGTGACACATCTGGAACTGCCAGGGAAATCAGAATAACGTTCCTCTGCGTGTGTGCGCACCAAAGGTACCCCACGTCTCAATAAATGCTATTATTTAGCTCAAGGGCTCTTTGCAGTACAGTGGTACCTCGGGTTACATACGCTTCAGTTTACACACTCTGCTAACCCAGAAATAGTACCTTGGGTTAAGAACTTTGCTTCAGGATGAGAACAGAAATTGTGCTCCGGTGGCGTGGCAGCAACAGGAGGCCCCATTAGCTAAAGTGGTGCTTCAGGTTAAGAACAGTTTCAGGTTAAGAACGGACCTCCGGAACGAATTAAGTTCTTAACCCGAGGCGCCACTGTGGTGCTGTGGGTTAAACCACAGAGCCTAGGACTTGCCAATCCCCAAGACGGGGTGAGATCCCGTTGCTCAGTCCCTGCTCCTGCCAACCTAGCAGTTCGAAAGCACGTCAAAAGTGCAAGTAGATAAATAGGTACCGCTCCGGCGGGAAGGTAAACGGCGTTTCCGTGCGCTGCTCTGGTTCGCCAGAAGCAGCTTAGTCCTGCTGGCGACATGACCCAGAAGCTGTACGCCGGCTCCCTCAGCCAGTAAAGCGAGATGAGCACCGCAATCCTAGAGTCATCCGCAACTGGACCTAATGGTCAGGGGTCCCTTTACCTTTTACCACTGTATTATGGGCCACCCCCTTTTTCTTGCACGGCAGTCGCTGCACGAAAGGGGGCCTGAAAGTCTTGAAACCTGGCTCCTTCTGCATTCCATTGCAGCTGTGCCTTTGGGGCAGGGTTGCAGCTCAGCAGTAGGGCATGTGCCTTGCATGCAGAAGGCTCCAGGTTCAACCTCTTCAACATATTCAGGGAAGGCTGGGAGAAACTCCCTGCTGAAAGACCTCAGGAGAGTTGCTGCCGGCCGGTGGAGGCAATGCTGAGACTCAGTATATGGCCATCTGAGGGATAGCTAAGTCAGCAGAGCATGAGACTCAGAGTTGTCTTTCTAGATGGTATTTAACCCCGAGTAGACTTGCTAAGATGCGGGACGCGGGTGGCGCTGTGGGTAAAAGCCTCAGCGCCTAGGGCCTGCCGATCGAAAGGTCGGCGGTTCGAATCCCCGCAGCGGGGTGCGCTCCCGTTGCTCGGTCCCAGCACCTGCCAACCTAGCAGTTCGAAAGCACCCCCGGGTGCAAGTAGATAAATAGGGACCGCTTACTAGCAGGAAGGTAAACAGCGTTTCCGTGTGCGGCTCTGGCTCGCCAGAGCAGCGATGTCACGCTGGCCACGTGACCCGGAAGTGTCTCCGGACAGCGCTGGCCCCCGGCCTATAGAGTGAGATGGGCGCACAACCCCTGAGTCTGGCAAGACTGGCCCGTACGGGCAGGGGTACCTTTACCTTTACCTTTAGACTTGCTAAGATGGGATGCAGGTGGCGTTGTGGTCTAAACCACTGCGCCTAGGGCAGGGCTAGGCAACCTAAGGCCCAGGGGCCGGAAGCGGCCCAATCACCTTCTCAATCCGGCCCGTGGACGGTCCGGGAATCAGAGTGTTTTTACATGAGTAGAATGTGTCCTTTTATTTAAAATGCATCTCTGGATTATTTGTGGGGCCTGCCTGGTGTTTTTACACAAGTAGAAAGCGTGCTTTAATTTAAAATGCATCTCTGGGTTATTTGTGGGGCATAGGAATTTGTTCACATTTTCCCCAAAAAATATAGTCCGGCCCACCACATTGTCTGAGGGACGGTGGACCAGCCCACGACTGGAAAATGTTGCTGACCCCTGGCCTAGGGCTTGCCAATCAAAAGGTCGGCGGTTCAAATCCCCGCGACGGGGTGAGCTCCTGTTGCTCGGTCCCTGCTCCTGCCCACCTAACAGTTCGAAAGCACGGCAAAAAGTGCAAGTAGATTACCGTATTTCTCGCTCTATAAGATGCACCAGACCACAAGACGCACCTAGTTTTTGGAGGAAGAAAACAAGAAAAAAAATATTATGAATCTCAGAAGCCAGAACAGCAAGAGGGATCGCTGCGCAGTGAAAGCAGCAATCTCTCTTGCTGTTCTGGCTTCTGGGATAGCTGCACAGTCTGCATTCGCTCCATAAGACGCACACACATTTCCCCTTACTTTTTAGGAGAGAAAAAGTGAGTCTTATAGAGCAAAAAATACGGTAATTGGTACTGCTGCAGCGGGAGAGTAAACGGCTTTTCCATGCACTGCTCTGGAATCGGTGTTCCGTTGCGCCAGAAGCGGCTTAGTCATGCTGGCCACATGACCCGGAAAAACTGTCTGCAGACAAACGTCAGCTCCCTCAGCCAGTAAAGCTAGATGAGCGCCGCAACCCCAGAGTCGTCTGTGACTGGACTTAACTGTCAGGGGTCCCTTTACCTTTTAGACTTTCTAAAATGTATAAGGAGTGTCTCCACCCCCATAGTTCTACCCGGACACTGAGGTCCAGCGCTGAGGGCCTTCTGGTGGTTCCTTCCCTGTGAGAAGCAAGGAAAAATGGTGGGTGCCAGGGCAGCAAGCAGCTCCTGAAGCCAGCCAGAGCCAACTGCGCTAACAGGCTGGCTCCTGTCTGTGCCGCTGCCACATTTCCTGGGGACAGATTTGCAAATCTGGGGACATTCCGGGGATGGAATTTGTCCGGGGACAGATTTGCAAATCCGGGGACTGTCCCCGGGAACCAGGGACGTCTGGTAACCCTAAACTAAGGACCATCCCTACTCGACAACCCCCTCCCCAAAAAAGCTCAACAACTTTGTGTCCAGATTTCCACTTTTGGACCAGACACCAATGGACCTGGGCCCTCTGGTCTGTCCTTAACTCTCATGGGAAGTGTTAAGAGTCACAGGGTGGAAAATTCTTCTGGTGAAGATTGCAGAGTGGCAGAAACACTCCTTTGCTTCATTGGCTCTTTAATACAGTAATGTAGCGAGTGAAGGGGCCTGTTTGTCCACTATCTCAGCAACTATCTGCCCCGCTGACCCCTCTGTTTTCCTAGCTCCGGCCCTGGGACCAGCCAGAGAGTCGAGAAGATTAGAGCCAGTGTTCTTTGCAACAGGAACATTGTCACCTCAAATCACCATCAAGCCTAGCTATGAATGGGTCAACAGCACTGAGATCATATCAACATCGGATGCCTCGTTAACGTCAGCTGATTAAATTACCATTTTCGAAGGATACCCTGTAGTTGCTGGTGTCGCCTTATTTATTGCTCGAGATGCAGTGAATTTGCTCCCCATAAATTCCCCTCTGTGAGTTTCGATCTCACGTATTGTCCATGTATTCTCCAAATCTTCAGATACTTGTTGAATACAGTGGTACCTCGGGTTAAGTACTTAATTTGTTCTGGAGGTCCGTTCTTAACCTGAAACTGTTCTTTAGCTAATGGGGCCTCCTGCTGCCGCCGCGCCGCTGGAGCACGATTTCTGTTCTCATCCTGAAGCAAAGTTCTTAACCTGAAGCACTATTTCTGGGTTAGCGGAGTCTGTAACCTGAAGCGTATGTAACCTGAAGCGTATGTAACCCGAGGTACCACTGTATTCACTGAGCATTTGACAGATGCAGCTGAAATCTTAGGGTATTTGATTTCAGCAATTTGATCTCTGATACTATTTGAGACATGTGAAACCAGGACGCCATGGTTTGTGCTGCTAAACTGTTAGTTAGCATAATATGAGAATTCAGCCTAAAACTATCAGCTAAGCAGTCTAGTATTGTCTTCCATGACTGGCTCATAGCAGCAAGTCCCAGGAAAGACTCTTTGCTACGGAAGAGATAATTTCACTGCAGGAACTAAGGATGCAGTGAGATCTTTCTATTAGATTTTGTTTGTATTTTAATCAGAAACTATCTAATTCACACTTCTCAAGTTAATATGCAAACACAGCTATCAAAAATTGTACTTTTCTCAAGTTAAAACAACCATCCCCAAATTAATAATAACAGCCCTTTCACATTTAACAGGACACAGATTATTTAATAGTCAAAGGACTGGGTAAAGAGGAATAATAATAATAATAATAATAATAATAATAATAATAATAATGTATATGCCACCCATTTGACTGGGTTCCCCCAGTTACCCTGGGCGGCTTTCAACAAATTAAAACACAATACAACATCCCTTCTACAACTGGATTGAATACTTCTACAAATTCGCAACATATGAGCAACTTGCATATCAACGCAGACTTGCCATGGACAAATTCAATTATATTTGGAATCCATTCTTACAAATACTGCAATATGTTAAGATCCGGTGAAGTAAAATAACAACCTTGTAAAATATACAGTTTTGGGTTCCCGCTCCCTACTTTGTTTTCCCTTCTGCACAGTTCTGTTTCTGTTTCTCTTTTTCTGTTTTTTGTTTTTGTTTGTATCTCACCATTTTTGGTGCACATATAATTATGCATTTTTTGAACTTTCAATAAAGATGTTTAAAAAATAAACAAAAACAAAAAACCCAATACGATATCAAACATTTAAAACTTCCCTCCTTCGGATGTCTTCTAAAAGTCAAATGGTTGTGTATTTCCTTGAAATCTGATGGGAGGGCAGCCGCGACCAGTACCTAAAGACACCTAAGGATGGTGCCAGGCAAGCCTCTCTGCAGAGAGCATTCCGCAATCGGGGAGCCACCACTGAAAAGGCCCGTCCTCATGCTGCCACCCTCAAATCACTCTGTGATTGGGGACATGGCGAAAGTCCTCAGGTGACGAGTGCAATGCCAAGGTCAGTTTGTATGGGGAGAGGAGGTCCTTAAGATATGGAGGTCCAGAGCAATGTAAGTGTGATGGCCTGGGACTTGGGCTCGGACTCGGAACCAGAGGAAACGCAGTCTGCACTGAATCCTTGGCCTCAGGCATCATCTGAACCAAGTCTGGGGCCTGATCCTGAAGAGTCCCAGTCTGCACAGGTGTCCCTGCAACAAACACCAGCTGGGCCAGGTCAGGGGCCTGAGCCTGCCCTGGCTCCAGATGCGGGGATGACCTCGTTGCCTTCAGCTGGGCCATCATTTACAGCTGCTCCACTACCGGTTGGGTCAGGGGAGGCTGAGGCGGCCTCTGGGTCTAGTAACCCACCGACGTCTCCCGAGCTGAAGACTAAGGTCTGAGAGAAGGAGAGACCTGAGTACTCGCAGGAGGAGTGCTCGCCTTTGGGCGAAACAGGGAGGTGAGTCGCCAGGGGATCAGGACCGGCTGTTACCCCAACTGAAATATACTCAGAGTCGCGAAGTGATTTCATGCTCTTTATTCAGCTCATAGTGGTGAGGAGGAATGAATGAAAGTCCCCTCAAAGTATCTGCTTTATATACATTATTTACACAATGGGCTGCACATGATTGGCTAATTCCGGAATTCTACTGTAAGCCAATCAGGTTGTGGATTCACTTCTATCTGGGGCATGATTGGGTAGTTCCTGCCAACCAATCATACTGCTGCATTGTTCTAGGACCAATCAGACTGCTGCATTCTGAATCCTATTGTTCTAGGACCAATCAGACTGCTGCCTTTTGGATCCTATTGTTCTAGGACCAATCAGACTGCTGCAGTTTGGATCCTATTCAACTCAGTACATAACACCAACAAAGATAAAAGGCTGTCGGACCCCACCCCAGGGTTGCGGGAGCAACGTTGACGTATGCTAGATGCTGCCTGAGATCCTGTACCTGTCCTTGCCTGGTTTCCTGCCTCGTGTCCTGCCTTGGCTCTGTCGGACTGACTCCCAGCAGAACCTTCGGATTCTGGACCGGTCCTGGACTGCGTTTCAAGCATTACCCCAGGGCCCAGCAGTAGGACTTTATCGGTCAAACACCAGCACTTTGAAAAGTAATTTTATGCTCACACCAACCCTGTGAGGTAGCTTTGGGGGAGAAAGAGTGAGTTGTCGAAGGTCATCCAAAGAGCTTCATGCCAAGTGGAGATTTGAGCCTGCCAGGCCTAGAGTTAGTGCCTCTCTCGTTTGAGCACATTTTCTCCCCGCCCCTGCCCCCCGTAAGCACAGAAGAGGCAACGTGAGGCCGCAAACACTGCAAACAGCCTGCTTCCAATCTGCCACGATCTTTGGTCTCCATCGGATGCATATTAGTCCCGGGACGTGTCATCATGTGATTTCTCCTGGGGCCAAGAATCTCCTTATATGATGAAATGAACATCTGGCGAGCGTCAGATCCAATGGACACTAAGCTCTAAATAAGCTAGGAGCTGAAATAGCAGCCAGATGCTAAGATGCAGGAGGCTCAAACTTGTAACTCCCTGTGGCCCAAGAAACGGAAGGGGGCTCGTGGCATCATCCAGACTGACCCCTCCGCTAAGCCCACGATGATATCACCTTGATATAGTCCCATCTATATCAGCTGTCAATTAAATGGGCCTCACTTTCAAAGATGGCCGGGTCAGACGAGGAACCGTAACCGCTTCCATTAAATAGAACGAACGCTCAGGTGCAAGGCTCCTCATCCGCCGACGACTATTCCAGCCAGTTCATAGCAAATTTTGTTATTTGCTGATAAGGAACCGGGATCCCGCCGCGATAATGGAACGGAATTGTTTCTCCTTCTCTTTCAAGTTAAGGAAATCAGAGATGAAGCTATGGGGACTGAGTAATAAAAGATTATTCTCATAATAACAGCACAGAGATTTGCAGGGAGTTGAAACAGCTTCCCAGAATTAGAAGCTGTCAGTAATTATAACCTAGTTCAGTGTGGGTGCTATTTAAAGATAATATGTTAAAGGCGCCTTTGATAGAAATTATTTGATTGTGCCATTGGGGTGGGGGGGCCGGGGGCTCATTCAGACTAGCAGCCGCAAGCCGCACTTGGGTGTCAGCGTGGCCTTTTCTAACGGGAACGTTTGGTATGATTACCCACAGATTTTGGATTTCTGTTTTCGCTCGTTCTCTGCATCAGTGTGCCCCAACTGTTTGATAGCTGAGGTGCGCACAGTTCTGAGTCAAAACTGGGCAAAACACTTTTTGCAGGGGAAAAGGATGGGGCCTTTGAGAGTAAAAGCAGGAATTACTCAGAAGCCGAGACAGACAACTCGGTCCATTTCTGTTTCTATTTTCCAGTCTTCAGTTCTGTTCTTTATTGCTACAATCACAGATCAATCTCCGTATTTTTTCCAACCTAAATTCGGTTATTTAATCACTTTGTTTGTTTGTTTGTTTGTTTGTTTGTTTGTTTGTTTGTTTTCAGGGTAAATGTTTTGAGGAAGTATTGACATATCCTTGGTAAAATAGTCAAACAAGCCAATAATTATATAATCATTTACCTTTTCTGGAGTCTTTGCCTTCCTTTGCACAATCCCATTAAGGAAAATATTTCCAGTAAGAGTCGGCTCTGCATCACTTTGCACATTTTTTTAAATTTTATATAAAAAAGGTCTCACCAAAACTCACCAGCATTTTAGGGCCCATTTCTCCTTCAACACATATTTTCTATGCAATTTTGCTTGAACACACACAATTTTTTGCAAATGGTTTCCTGTGTTACAGTGCCTTTTCAATAACATATGCAACTTGATGCACACATTCCCGCAAGATGTGCATTTTTTGCACACGTCCACGCGGCATATTGTAATCTGGAAAAGTGTGGATTTGGAAAGAGAGCTGCGTTTTCTGTTCATCCACTGTTTCAGGAAACGCAAATCAGGAAGGTTCGCATTCAAATCCATCTTTCACACTGACAATCCCTCACACACTCACATTTCTCTCTCTCTCTCTCTCTCTTTCTTCCATCCACACACAGAGGACCCTAATTTTTCCATCTCCCTCCAACAAGAGGCCCCTCCCCACCCAAAAGAAGAAGAAGAAGAAGAATCTTAAGAGCTGCTGGAACTGAGATGTGACTCCAAGCAGTGATGGATAGTGGAGGAGGCAGAAAGTATAATTTCGGCAGAAGAAGCTGCGTAGGAAACGTGTTTGCTTCAGAGGCTAGGTGTGTAGGAGATGGGTGAAGTTTCATTCCAAGCTGCTGGTGGATTTGCTCAGGAGCTGCAGGCAAGGTGGGAGGAGCAGCCACGTGCGCAGAGGGGGCATCGCCAACCCCACAGCAAGCAAGCAGAAAGAGCCGTCAAAGAGTCGGAGAGCCAGACCTCGCCCTGCGTACGGCTCCCAGTACGTTTCCGAGCACAATTCAAAGTGGTGGTGCTGACCTTTAAAGCCCTAAACGGCCTCTGCCCAGTACAGTGGTACTTCGGGTTAAGTACTGAATTTGTTCCGGAGGTCCATTCTTAACCTGAAACTGTTCTCAACCTGAAGCACCACTTTAGCTAATGGGGCCTCCTGCTGCCGCCGCGCCGCCAGAGCACGATTTCTGTTCTCATCCTGAAGCAAAGTTCTTAACCCGAGGTACTATTTCTGGGTTAGCGGAGTCTGTAACCTGAAGCGTCTGTAACCCAAGGTACCACTGTATTTCTGAAGGAGCGTCTCAACCCCCATCGTTCTGCACGGACGCTGAGGTCCAGCTCCGAGGGCCTTCTGGGGGTTCCCTCACTGCGAGAAGCAAAGCTACAGGGAACCAGGCAGAGGGCCTTCTCGGTAGTGGCGCCCACTGTTAGTTTCTGTTTGTGCCACTGTGCAGTGCTTGGAGACACAAGACTGTTTTGCATTCCAGACATTCCAGGCTGTTGGAAGTCTCACGGAAGACAGGAGACAGATGTGATGTTTACTGGTTTCCTGTTCCTTTGTGTTTCAGTTGCTCTCTGCCTTTCACAGAGAGAGCATGTATATTACTTTTCTGTCTGCATAGTTAGAAATAAAACCTAGCTCAAACTTCTTGTCTCTTCCCTGCGTGCTGGATACTCTGCGTAATGGGGGAACGTGCCTGGAGTCTCATCAAAGGCTCAGGTCGTTAATCACGTCAGAGGATGAGCTTTTCCAGCTCAGTCGTAGCGGAGATTCCGACACCCGCCCTGTGGAACTCCCTCCCACCAGATGTCAAAGAGAAAAACTACCACCAGACTTTTAGAAGACATCTGAAGGCAGCCCTGTTTAGGGAAGCTTTTAATGTTTGATGCATTACTGTATTTTAATATTTTGTTGGAAGCTGCCCAGAGCGGCTGGGGAAGCCCAGCCAGATGGGTGGGGTATAAATATACTATTATTATTATTATTATTATTATTATTATTATTATTATTATTATATTTTCTTGAGATGAGTCAGTGGCGGGACATATGCCTCGCACGCAGAAGGGCCCAGGCTCAATCCTCTGCAGCCCCAGGGTCACAGAGCGAGCCGTCAGGCTATCATACTGTTCAGAGTGGGAGTTAACATGGGTACTTTTTACCACATGTGGTGGACATATAAAGAGGTAAAAGCTTTCTGGGAGATGATGTATAATGAGTTAAAGAAAATGTTTAAAAACACTTTTGTTAAAAAAAAAACCCCAGAAGCTTTCTTACTGGGTATAGTGGGTAAAGAGATACCGAGACAAGATAAAAAAAAAAGTTCTTATATGCAGCAACTGCAGCAATAATTTTATTAGCCCAGAAATGGAAATGGCATGAAGTACCAACAAAATAAGAGTGGCATGTGAAAATGATGGGCTTTGCAGAGCTGGCAAAACTGACTAGTAGAATCCGGAACCAGCAAGATCGAGTATTCCAAAAAGACTGGAACTAATTTATATTATATTTGAAAGACAACTGTAAGCAATTAACACCATTAGCAGGATTATCTGAAGATTTGTAAGTTGAATTAGTTACCTATTCAGGTTGAGTAATTTAATATTTTAAGTAAAGATATAACAAGGAAAGGAAGTGAAGTGAAAATGTGCAAAAATGTAAAATTTAATTTTGTAAGCCATTAGGGAGGGAGGGAAGCCATTTAGGCTCGACTGAGCCAAAAGATTTAGTAAGAGGATATGATGTTACGTATTGTGATTATATGTAAAATTAATAAAAATTGGTTTTTAAAAAAAAATGAAGTGGGAGTTAACGCTTTACCAACAAAACACAGTCCTCGCAGATTAGTGGAGTGCCAGGCCTAGTGAGCAGAGCAGTTCTTTCCCTGTGGGCCCTACTCTTGTTTATTTTCACTTATTTTCATTCTCCTTTAGCAGCTGGCTTTCCCTAGTGGTTGGCCCAGGAAGATAGAAAGATAGTTTTACCAAGTCAGACCACTGGTCTATATAGCTCAGTATTGTTCCCACAGACCGGCAGCTGCTCTACAACGTTTCAGAAGGGGGTGTACGCAGCCCCACCGGGAGCCAATGCTGCAGAAGGCAGGATTGGGATTCAGTATATGACCTCAACAGAAAGGAGAACTGGGCCCAAACTAACAAAAAGACTCTCAATAGGGACAAATGCAAAGTTCAAATGTTCAGTGAATATTCAAGAAGTATCTGAAGATTTGGAGAAAACACGGATAATGAAGTGAGATTGAAACTCAAAATGGGGAGTTTATTGGGAACAAATTCGCTGACGCTCGAACTACACCCAAAATACGATACGATACGATAATCTTTATTGTCATTGTCCCATACAGAACAACGAAATGGAAAAAATCTACATCAGACATCAGAAATGGAAAAAAATCTACATCAACCAACAAGCCTGCTATCCCAGCTATCCCAGCCTGGTTACCCCACTAAAAACTCTGATACCCCATAATTGAATACAATATACTCCCATAGAGACTACCTTACACTGCGTTTAAAACCAAAATCGCATTTGGATAGAAACTGTTTCTCAGGGGGCTAGTCCTAGTCTTTATAACCCTTTATAACCAAATGAATTTCAATAGAAGTAAATGTCAGGTTCTGCCCTTAGGCAGGAAGAACCAGCGGCACAAATATGAGATTGGGGAGACCTGGCTTGACAGCAGTACATGCGAAAAGGATCTAGGCTAGGGGTCTTAGTGGACCACAACCTGAACATGAGTCAACAGGGTGATGCAGCAGCAAAAAAAGCTAATGCTATTCTAGGCTGCATCCACAGAAGTCTAGGGTCCAGGAAATAAAGTACCATTCTATTCTACCTTGGTCAAACCACACCCAGAATACAGTATCCAGTTCTGGGCACCACAATTTATGAAGGATGTTGACAAGCTGGAAGGTGTGCAGAGGAGGACAACCAAGATAATCAAGGGTCTGGAGAGCAAGCCTTATGAGGAGCAGTTGAAGGAGCTGGGTATGTTTGGCCTGGAAAAGAGGAGACGGAGAGGAGATATGATATCTTAAGGGCTGTCACATGGAAGAGGGAGCAAGCTTGTTTTCTCCTGCTCTGGAGGGTTTGTATTGTTTTATTGTTGTTAGCCGCCCTGAGCCCGGCTTCGGCTGGGGAGGGCGGGATATAAATAAAATTTATTATTATTATTATTATAGGACCTGAACCAATTCAAGTTACACGAAGGGAGATTCTAACTAAATGTCAGGATTAACTTTCTGACAGAGCCACTTCCGCCCTTCGGAGGAGGTGGAGTTGCGGGCTTCACGGCCCCACCACGCACGCGGCAGCTGGAACCCAGCCCCCGCACTATTGGGGGGATTCCCGGCTGCATCACCCCCTGGCCGGCCAATCGGCTGGCTCTGGAGCCATGGCTTGCCTTATTTAACCCAGGATGCGGCCGGGGATCTCCCTCTTTGCTGCCTGCCAGCTGTTCCTGCTTTTATAAGGTTTTCGTTCCTTGACCTTGCTATGGACCTTGGTTGGTCGCCGTTGAGGGGCCTGGTAGGAATTTTTCCACTTGGCAAATTGTCACCAGCCACTTGGTTTTCGCCTACCTCGTAGCAAATTGCCACAACTTTTTGGGTATTGGCGGTTAGGCATTGGTATTGCTCTGTAGATGGAAGAGGGGAGGTAGCGCCATCACCTGCCCTGCATATTGAAGGGTAGTCCGATAAAGGATTCTGGGGGGCGTGGCCCTGTCCGAAGCCTATGGAGGTGAGGGCCTAAGGCACGCCCCCTATCGGTGACCCCGGGGGAGTTCCTAGTTGATGTGCACCAGCAGGACTCCCCCACTGGTGGTTAACCCTTCCTGGGCGGGCTGAAGTCAGATACAGTCGGTTAGGGCCAATGCCTAAGCCAATACCGCTCATCACCTGTACCCAATAAAGTTGTGGTCTTATTTAGCCCATTAACCTTAATAATTGTGTCATGTGTCATTATTTCCACTGGGGGGTGGGGCGGGAACTCACCACGAAATAAGAGCTGTTCGACAGTTGAAAAGACTCCTTCAGAAGGTAGTGGACTGTCCTTCACTGGAGGTTTTTTGAAACAGAGGTTGGATGGCCATCTGTCCTGGATGCTGTAGCATTGCAGGGGGTTGGACTAGATGACCCTTGGGTCCCAATTGTACAACTCTATGATTCTAAGGGCTTCTTGATCAGGGCAACTGTCTTTTCAGATTCAGCTAAACTCTGACATTGTCAGTTTGAGTTGTAAAAATGGGCTTCTTATGGGGCTATTCTTTACAGTCAGATGATCCAGAGTCTGGTTACCAGGCCTGATGAGGAACAGTTGAAGGAACTGGGTGTGTTTAGCCTGTAAAAGAGGAGACTGAGAGGAGAGAAGAAAGCCCTCTTCAACACCTCAAGGGCTGTCACAATGTCACCTCCCGCCTTGCCAAAAGCCTTAGCCAAAGTGGCAGCCATTGTGTGTGCTTTTTGGGGGGGGGGTTGGCAACCTCTGATGGAAACTGCCACCAGCCTCCTCCAGCAATCTGCTTTTAGATTCTTCCTTTCTCCTCAGGTCCCTGCAAGGAGAAGGGGCTCTTATGCTGAGAACGAGAGAGATGCGCCCACTCTCTGTGAGTAACCACTGTCATATTGGATCCTGCCGCAGCAAGACAATAAATAGCGTCTCTCTTCCCATTTAAGTTGCTATGGACATGGGGACGCAGGGAAGCTGAGTCAAATTGCTGGCCTGCATCGCTCAGGGGTGGGGAGAATTTGGCCCTCCAGGGGTTGCTGAGTTTGAGTTGAGTTGAGTTTTGGATTTGATATCCCGCCTTTCACTCCCCTTCAGGAGTCTCAAAGCGGCTAACATTCTCCTTTCCCTTCCTCCCCCACCACAAACACTCCGTGAGGTGAGGTGAGTGGGGCTGAGAGACTTCAGAGAAGTGTGACTGGCCCAAGGTCACCCAGCAGCTGCATGTGGAGGAGTGGGGAATCGAACCCGGTTCACCAGATTACGAGTCCACTGCTCTTAACCACTACACCACACTGGCTCTCAATTTTTGACTCCCATTTGCGCCCAGCATGCAAGGCCAAGGAGGATGGGAGTTGTAGTTCAGCAATGTGCGGAAATTAAAAGACGCCTGCTTCTTGGGAGAAAAGCAATGACAAACCTAGACAGCATCTTAAAAAGCTGTCCCATGGACTGCAAGAAGATCAAACCTCTCCATTCTTAGGGAAATCAGCCCTGAGTGCTCACTGGAAGGACAGATCCTGAAGCTGAGGCTCCAGTACTTTGGCCACCTCATGAGAAGAGAAGACTCCCTGGAAAAGACCCTGATGTTGAGAAAGATGGAGGGCGCAAGGAGAAGGGGATGACAGAGGACGAGATGGTGGGACAGTGTTATCAAAGCTACCAGCATGAGTTTGACCAAACTGCGGGAGGCAGTGGAAGACAGGAGTGCCTGGCGTGCTCTGGTCCAGGGGGTCACGAAGAGTCGGATACGACTAAATGACTAAACAACAAAACAATGTGTGGAGAGCTGAAGATTCTCTGCTTTAGCTCAGTGTTGCCTACAGTGGCTCTCCTGCTGGATCAGGCCAATGGCCCGTCTAGTCCAGCATCCTGTGCTCACAGCGAGATGCCTGTGGGATCTTGAGCACAAGAACACTCTCCGCTTGCTATTTAGAAGCATCACAGCCTCCTTCTGTCGAGGCAGAGCAGAGAGTAGCCATTGACAGCTCCCTCCTCCATGAATTGGTCTGATCCTCTGTTAAAGCCATCTGGGTCGGTGGCCCCCACCGCCTCCTGTGGCAATGAGTTCCAAAGTTTAACTATGCACGGCATGAATAAATACTCTTTTAACATTTGTCCTGAATTTCCCAACCCTCAGCTTCATTGGCAGAGGCACCAGCTTCCCTAGGGGGGGCTGACATGACACTATGCGATGTCTTCTCAATATTGATGGGGGT
This sequence comes from Podarcis raffonei, assembly GCF_027172205.1. Lineage (NCBI taxonomy): Eukaryota > Metazoa > Chordata > Lepidosauria > Squamata > Lacertidae > Podarcis > Podarcis raffonei. Next base: position 75,189,831 of record NC_070610.1, on the reverse strand, counting down.
AGCCCCCTCAAAAGAAATATTTGAGGGGCCGAAACTGCCTTGGTCCCTAGGATGTCCCTGCCTCAAGTACTAGTGTTATGAGAGAGGGAGAGAAACTTTTCTCTGTTGACTCTCCCTGTGCCATGCATGACTTTACGAATTTCTATCCTGTCTCCTCCTTCTGATATTTCATGCACGCTGTCCCATAATGTGTGCATTTCAGAGGCACCTTTTCTTGGGCTGCCGAATTGCATCGCAAAATTCAGAGGCGTGTGGCTTTCATAGAATCAGAGAATCGTAGTTCTTCTTTACTTCACAGGTGGCTTCAGTGAGCATGAATTAGGTAGATTTGCATTAGAAAGCAAATCAAACCGCCCTTACTCACTTTTTTCACCTGCTTTTGCAACTCTGTCTTTCTGGCTCGCCTTGTGCTTTTGACTGTCACATGCAGCTTCTGACTCACCTCAGACTGCTTCTCATTACCTGCCTGACATGTATTGCAGATGCGCAAAGGGGGCATGCACCCTGAATTCTGCCCCACACTTCTGAGTTTGCCACCTCCTCTTGTGCAATGTGTGGGGACCTGAGATGGGTGCAGAAATCAGTGCAAACACCTCTCTCTCCCTCTCTTCTTGCTTTGGCTACCTCCATCTGGTTGCAAAAAGAGAGAGAAACCTTCCAGCGATCCATCCCATCATATCCCGGGCCTCTAAAGACTCCGCAACGCCCACAAATATCCTCGTGCTTGATGAAAACAGAGCAAATTCAAAAGCCACATTTGGCAAAATTGCATCAACAAGCAGATTCCTAGCCAGGGCGCCGTTCCGACGGGGGTAGATATTTGCAAAGAACCGCCAGGCCATGTGTTTGATTTGGCGCCTTTCTCTTGCCGGGGCCTCCTCCGATCGGATGGCTCGGGCAGGTTGCATTCCCTTGGTGGCACAAATCTCAGCTCCTCCTGCTTCCCTTGTCTCATAATGCTTTGGCCTGCGCAGAATGGATGCTCGGATCTATTGCAGGGAGGAACAGATCTGTATAAGGAGAAACAGCCTTGGCTAAGTACAGAAGGTCTGGTGTGTGTGTCCACTAGGCCATAAGGCAGCAGAGCATAGGGAAGGGGGCTGAGCTGGTGGGAAACTCTGTTGGCATCTCCACCCCCATTGCTCAGCCCGGATATTGACACCCAGCACCATTGCTCAGCCTCCACTGACTTTGAGCACCGAGGGCCTTTTGGCGGTTCCCTCACTGCAGGAAGCGAGGTTGCATGGAACCAGCCAGAGGGCCTTCTTGGTAGTGGCACCTTCCCTGTGGAACGCCTTCCCGTCAGATGTCAAGAAGATTAAGACCTACACGTTTCCGGGCACAATTCAAAGTGTTGGTGCTGACCTTTAAAGCCCTAAATGGCCTCAGTCCAGTATACCTGAAGGAGCATCTCCACCCCCATTGTTCTTTCCAGACACTGAGGTCCAGCGCCGAGGGCCTTCTGGTGGTTCCCTCGCTGCGAGAAGCCAAGTTACAGGGAACCAGGCAGAGGGCCTTCTCGGTGGTGGCACCCGCCCTGTGGAACGCCCTCCCACAAGATGTCAAAGAGGAAAACAACTATCAGACTTTTAGAAGACATCTGAAGGCAGCCCTGTTTAGGGAAGCTTTTAACGTTTAATAGACTATTGTATGTTAATATTCTGTTGAAAGCCATCCAGAGTGGCTGGGGAAACCCAGCCAGATGGGCGGGGTATAAATAATAAATTATTATTATTATTATTATTATTATTATTATTATTATTATTATTATTATTATTACAACTTTTATAAGACACCTGAAGGCAGCCCTGTTTAGGGAAGCTTTTTAATGTTTGGTGTTTTATCGTGTTTTTAATATACGTGTTGGGATAGGGTTGCCATACGTCTGGATTTCCCCAGGTTTTCTAATGACAGAATTAGTGTCCAGGGGGAATTTGGGGAAATTGGGAAAATGTCCGGGGTTTTTTGAAACTTTCCCAAGAAATGCTCGAGAACTTTTGGAAAAGAAAGCTCGATAAGTTTTTACTTCTATAAATATGGCTACCCTATGTTGGGAGCCAGCCAGAGCGGCTGGGGCAACCCAGGCATTTGGGTGACATACAAATAATGTTGTTAGTGCAGCACTGAAGCAGTTGTCCCGGGTCTGATTTCATGGGTCAGGGAAAGCCTGGATGAAAACCTACCTCTTTCCAAGGCATCTGAAGCAACAGGTGGTTGCTGCTTTGCATACGGCAGAGGGAAGGGCATCGCACAGCTCATGGGCAATGGAAGAGTGGAATCATAAATTTATTTTTATTTTATTTTTTTAAAAAATCTGTATAATTGGCTAAAGTGTGGAAATATTGGGTAAATATAGGAAGACTAATAATTTGTTTATATTTTTTTTAAAAAAGGAAGAATGGAATAAATAAATAAATTGTAGAGTTGGAAGGGACCTCAAGGGTCATGTAGTCCAGCCCCCTGCAATGCAGGAATCTCAGCTAAAGCATCCATGCAGGGCCTGCAAGACGGAGCTGTTCCACCAGGCCTTTGGTTGGGGTTCAGTCTGATTCTTTTCTTTCTGTATAAGAACAAGCATTCAAGAGGCCTCCTAGACTGCTCACAGGTCCTTTATAAGACCAGTGGTAACAGTTGGCCCTGGAGAATATTAACCACTCTCAATTTTACCCGTGGACTGCCATCTGTCCAGATTTTCATTTGTTCTGAACTAATTTTAAGATGTGTTTTAATTAATTGATTGCCTGTTTTTATGTTCTTTGTATACTGTGTTAGTTTTATGATGTTAGCTGCCCTGAGCCCGGCTCTGGCCGGGGTACAAATAAAAATTTATTATTATTTATTATTATGACAGATGGCCACCCAACCTCTGCTTAAAAACCATCTTTCTCCATCTTAGATATTTGAAGATGGCTGTCACCTCTCCTCTCAGTGTCCTTGGTCTGATCAAGGCACAATGTTGTTTAGTCGTTTAGTCGTGTCCGCCTCTTTGTGACCCCCTGGACCAGAGCACGCCAGGCACTCCTGTCTTCCACTGCCTCCCGCAGTTTGGTCAAACTCATGCTGGTAGCTTCCAGAACACTGTCCAACCATCTCGTCCTCCGTCGTCCCCTTCTCCTTGTGCTCTCCATCTTTCTCAACATCAGGGTCTTTTCCAGGGAGTCTTCTCTTCTCATGAGGTGGCCAAAGTACTGGAGCCTCAGCTTCAAGATCTGTCCTTCCAGTGAGCACTCAGGGCTGATTTCCTTCAAAATGGAGAGGTTTGATCTTCTTGCAGTCCATGGGACTCTCAAGAGTCTCCTCCAGCACCATAATTCAGAAGCATCCATTCTTCGGCGATCAGCCTTCTTTATGGTCCAGCTCTCACTTCCATACATCAATACTGGGAAAACCATAGCTTTAACTATACGGACCTTTGTCAGCAAGGTGATGTCTCTGCTTTTTAAGATGCTGTCTAGGTTTGTCATTGCTTTTCTCCCATGAAGCAGGCGTCTTTAGAGTGGTACAATTACTTCCCTTGATCTGGACACTACACTTCTGTTCATGCAGCCTAGAACAGCATTCGCTCTGTTAACAGGCAGGGGTACCTCTGAGCATATGCAGAGTGCATACCCCCGCCCCACAAGCAACCACAGTTTGGACTTCCCCCGCTCTGACATACCTGGGCTTAAGGGGGGTTAAAGTTTCCATAGCAAAGGGCTTTCAAGTACCTTTGAGCTCCGGCACCTCTTATCTCCGAAAAATGAAAACAACATGTAATTGTATAATTATTCCCGATCTCCCTGGGCGCACACTTAGTGGGCTGTGTGCATTTCTTATTTAAAACCAGTCTCTATAGCAGCGGCGGAACCGCATTAGTCGTGGGAGATGAGAAGAGCTGTCGAAGGAAGTTGAGAGCGACTGAATCACATCGCAGGTCGAAATGGCTTAGAACCAGCGTGGCAAACACAGGGGCCTGGATCCAGCGGCCTGCCAGCCCCCCGTCTTTCTCCCCATCAGGTGAATGCAACAGAACAACCACCCCATTGCCTCACTGGGAAGGTTTAAACCCTTTCTGAATTCATTGAATCCTTGGAAGTTGCCATTGACCCCACCCAGATTTGTAGGAATGTAAATTAAATAAAGCCAAGGAACAATCGTCATTGATTTATTATTAACCACTGTGATTAGGTATCTTAAAGTGTAAAAAATAAGGAATAACTATGGAATTATGGAGTCATCTCATTAAATACAGAGTTTCCTCATTGGCCAAGGAAGTGCCTTCTGTACAGGGCCATCCTCTTTCGTGCCGAAGCTCAGACTTCCCAGTTATTACTTTTTGACACTGTACCTTGCAAACTTCTTTTTCGATCTCTAGGGCTTTAGTCATCCCCTGTACAGCCCTGCTGACCCCAAGAGGATCGATATTGACCCCTTTGGGAAACCCTGCACGGCAACAGGGGAATCAGGACAAAGCAATTTCCATGAGGCAGAATTCGAACACATCGCACCCCCCAAATGTGCATTCACCTTCTATAGACTGGGTCCACCATGTCTAGCCGCCAATTACATATGCTCTTCACCTCTACCACAAATTCGTTTCATCTCTTTTAATAGCCACCTTTTAAAGCTTCGCTTTGTTTTTAATATTTGATGTTTTCTTGTGTTTTTCTATTTTGCTGGAAGCGGCCCAAGTGGCTGGGGAAACCCAGCCACATTGGTGGGGTATAAAAAATAAAATTATTATTATTATTACTTGTGGCAGGGAGTTCCATACACTAAGGAAATACTGTGTGAAGAAAGGCTTGAGCTTCTGCCACTTAATATTATTGGGCCATCCACAAAGTTCTACTATTATGAGAGAAGGGCGAAAAGCTGTTTATAATCATAGACACATGGAGTTGTAGAGTTGGAAGGGACCCCGAGGGTCATCTAGTCCAACCCCCTGAAGTGCAGGAATCTCATCTAAAGCATCCATGACAGATGGCTATCCAACCTGCTTAAGGCAACATTTTTCCACCTTCGCCGCATCAAGCAGTTGGTCCCTTACCTTTCCCACCCTGACCTGACCACAGTGATCCATGCGACGGTCACCTCCAGGCTTGACTACTGTAATTCGCTCTACGCGGGGCTGCCCTTGAAGCTGTCCCAGAAACTCCAGCGGGTGCAGAATGCTGCAGCGAGGCTCCTCACGGGGTCTCTGCCATGGGAGCATATTCACCCAGTGCTTTTCAAGCTGCACTGGCTCCCGGTGGAGTACAGGGTCAGATTTAAGGTGCTGCTTTTGACCTTTAAAGCCCTTCACGGCCTAGGACCCTCGTACCTACGGGACCGCCTCTCCTGGTATGCCCCACGGAGGACCTTAAGGTCCATAAATAGCAACACCCTAGGGGTCCCGGGCCCTAAGGAAGTCAGATTAGCCTCAACCAGAGGCAGGGCCTTTTCAACACTGGCTCCAGCCTGGTGGAACGCTCTGTCTCTTGACACCAGGGCCCTGCAGGATCTGATTTCTTTCCGCAGGGCCTGTAAGACAGAGTTGTTCTGCCTGGCCTTTGGCTTGGAATCAACTTGATTCCCTCCCCCTCTTTCTTTTTTCCTTTCTCCTCCTGTGAAGAGGTTGCATTTTAATGTTTGAATGTTGTATTTTAATCTTGCTTTTTAAATTGTATTTAAGTTATATTTTGTTTTTATTATTGATTGTTAGCCGCCCTGAGCCCAGTCTTGGCTGGGGAGGGCGGGGTATAAATTATTATTATTATTATTAACCTCCAAGGAAGGAGAGTCAGCAATTTCCTGAGTTATCATATCTCCTCTCAGTCTCCTCTTTTCCAGGCTAAACATATCCAGCTCCTTCAACCATTCCTCATTAGGCTTAGTTTCCAGACCCTCAATCGTCTTGGTCACCCTCATCTTCACCACATTTTCCAGCCTGTCAACATCCTTCTTAAATTGTGGTACCCAGAATTGGACACAGTATTCCAGTTGTGGTCTGACCAAGACAGAATAGAGTGGTATTATTACTTCCCTTGATCTGGACACCAGACTTCTGTTGATACAGCCTGGAATAGTATTCGCTTTTTTTGCTGCTGCATCACCATGTTGACTCATGTTCAACTTGTGGTCCACGAAGACCCCTAGATCCTTTTCAAATGTACTGCTGTCAAGCCAGGTGTTCCCCCATCTTATGTTTGAGCAGCTGGTTCTTCCTGACATTTGCAGAACCTGACATTTGCCTCTGCTGTATTGAAATTAATTTTGTTAGCTTGCGCCCAGTTCTCCAATCTGTTGCGGTCAATTGATGAATGTGGATTCAGTTTCCCAGTTGGAGGAAACGCTTCATTACTTGCAACTTCTAACCGGCGCACAGAAAAAAAGCAAAATGGGACAATAAAACGTGTCAAAAAATAAAAATGCCACCAAACCCAAACATCTCCCATCACGTGTAGACCAGCCCCGACCCTTCCTCCAAGCCTTGGAGCGCTGCAGTGCGGGAAGAGTTAAAAAGGCCAGGCGATCCACCCTCCTCCCGGATCCTGCTCTCCGATAGGCTGAGGCTGTGGCAAGGGGGGCGTGGCCAGGGGGGTTGGCTGCCGTTTGCCGCAAGAAAAGGGGCAAGATGCGTGTCTGCGAGTGCGCGCGTGTGGATCGGTGACGCTGGCCGGGATGCGAGCCGCCAGCCCGCTCGCCTGCAGCGCCGCTCGCCTCCTTCCTTGCAAAGGCTCCGCGATGCGCCGGGTGGCCGCCTGAGCGCACGCTTTGGATTCGCCCCCCGTGCAATTGGTCGGAGGTCGTCGTTTTCGGTTGCATTTCATTTTTGAACTCCAAGCACCTTCCCCGTCGCGGTGCATGCTTCTCTCCTGCATCCCGAGCCGCCGCCGCCAAAAAAAGAGAGGATTAAAAACCGGACGCCTCCCGGCTGAAGGAGCTGCTACGCGCCCAGGGCGCACCGCCTGCGTTCCTGCAAAGAGTAAGAGCACGGCGGGGAGGGGAGAGGTAGCTCTTGCCTACACGCCCGGGAGGGATTTGGGGAGGGGGCGCAGGAGGAGGGAGAGAGGGAGGCGTCGCCACACACTTGGACCGGGGGGGGGGGTTGCTTGCATGGTGGTGGAAGACTGGTTACGTTTGCACGCGCTACCTTTTTTTTCTTTCCCTTTTGCAAAATCGCTCAGGGTTGAGGAAATCGGTGCGCGAAGAGGATTCTGTGGGGGGGACGGGAGCGTGTGCAGATATGGTTGCAATTAAAATGTGGTGCACGGCGGAGATGCGGGGGTCCTCCGAAATAAGCCCCGCCACCTCTTCCGATTTATTTTCTGCTTATTAGTTTAGTTTGCCTCCCCCCACCTAACCCTCCATGAGCTCGGAGACCTCTGCTTCTTGCAATATAATCTGACGCGCCGCGGGAAAATGCAAGGGGATGCATATCCGTTGCAAACGTGTGCATTGCTCCAGAATAAAATATTTCCGCCAGTTTTTTCTTTTTGGTGATCTGGGGCGGGGGTATAGCCTCTTCGCTTGCTTTTCTCCACCCCCCGCCTTGCAATGTTGAAGAAGCAGCCACCCATTGATAAAGGATGTGCGTGCGTTTGTGTAAGTAAAACCATAAAACCCCTTGCAGGTATGATCAGGGATGGTTGGTGTTAGGGTTGGGTTGTGTGTGTGTGTGTGTGGTTTTTTTTTAAAGATGATGTCATAAATGGGGTGTCATCCAGAGCGCGAGGTGAGGTGCTGGCGTTTGGGTGATGAACAGGGGATGGCTGCAAATTATGTCATCTGCTTTTCTGGATGCTACTGCTGCGTGCCATTTCGCTGGCAAACTAGACGCGGGGGGGGGGGGAAACCAGCTTCCCCCCCTTTTTTTAGGCTAAGCCAAGGTGTAGAAACTGACAGAGAGGGGTTCGAAATGGCTAAATAATGCCCCTTGGTTTGTTTGCTTTTTAATGTCGGTAGCATTATAGCTGCAAAGCAAGGATGGCCATAAACTCCCGGTAAACGTGACATGTTGTCCAGCTGAGCAGAAGGATTAAATGTCCTCTTCCTCAGTGTGTGTGTGTGTGTTTCAAAGACCGAAACATTTTTTGCTTGCTATAACCCTCCGTCACATCATTTTTTGGCTCCCTATACGCATGGATATATTATTCTGTGATGATCAGGTCTCTGGTTTTGCATGGATCACCGAACTCGCCAGAGACCTCTCTCGTTTCTTGAAGATGGAGCCTTCGTTTTGTGGCTGTTGTGGGCTTTTTAAAAGCGGATTTCATTTCAGTCCTGTTGTGGACGGATCCTTTAAAAATGGTGATAATCCAGATCCTGCGAATTTGGCATATCCTTTATTTGGGGCATCTGAAATCCACCCAGTCCATAACCTTCCATCTCCCATCTCTGCAAAGGTTTCCTAAAATAGAGAGCGAGGGAGAGGAAATTACACATCGCATCTCTTCAGGGAGAGCCATCCAGCAAATGTAGCCGGGTAGACCTGTACTATTAGGGGACAATATTGAGTGTGTGTGTGTGTGTGGGCACACAACACACACACACACACACACACACACAATCAAGTGACTTTGGTCTGCTGAAGCATTCGCTCATTACTGCTCATCTCTAGAGTTGGCCCGGTGCATAACTGGGTCATTGTGCATGCAAATTTCTCCCTCTCTCTTTCACACACACACATATAATTATTATATCCTGAAGCTGGATTTCCGAGCTGCTTTAGGAAGGAATTTTCCTGCTCTCTTCCTCCCGCCTTCTCCCTAGTAGAGAGCTCAGGGAGCCCTTAGCTGCAGTGCAGTGGAGATAAGGGAGAGAGCTGGGGAGCGTTCTCTCCCCATCCTTTGCTGCCCCTTTGCAACCCTGCACTCGGTCTTATTTTCACGCTGGCTCGGTTGGGCATGATGTAAGCACATTGGCAGGGTTTCACACACACGCATGCATGCATGCACGCACATCCATGTCGTCTTTCACACTCCAGCAAAAGCTTTGATCTCCCGGTCGCTGGCATGAGAGAGGAGAGCGAGAGAGCGAAAGGTTTCTTGCTGGTGAAGGAGCACCCCATTGGTCGAAGGAGCTGCTTTCCACCAGATCTGTGGTGTAGCTGTTCTTGTGTAAGGCTTCCTTGCCGGTTCAGGCAAAGGTGGCCTTTTTCTGGAATGAGTCTCTGCCCCACTCAGGATGCTCTCAGGAGACGCCGGAGGAGGAGGAAAAGCAAGACTAACAGGAGGTGAATGTAGGGGCCCAGATTTCGGAATAAACCACCTGTTATAGACTCACGGAATTGTAGGATTGTGGTGTCAGGAAGGGATCAAAAGCGTCGTCCAGGCCAACCTCCCGCAATGCAGGAATCACAGCTAAATAATCCCTCAGATGGCCATCCAATCTCTAATCAAAGGAAGTAGAGAACGGGGACTTCTCTGCAGTGGCTCCCCATCTGTGGAATGCTCTCCCCAGGGAAGTTCATTATACCCCTTTAGACACCATGCAAAAATGTTCCTTTTTAACCAGACCTTTGGCTGATTTGATTGACATCCTAAAGGTAAAGGGACCCCTGACCATTAGATCCAGTTGTGACCGACTCTGGGGTTGCGGCGCTCATCTTGCTCTATAGGCCGAGGGAGTCGGCGTACAGCTTCTGGGTCATGTGGCCAGCATGACTATGCCGCTTCTGGCGAACCAGAGCAGCGCACAGAAACACCATTTACCTTCCCTCCAGAGTGGTACCTATTTATCTACTTGCACTTTGACGTGCTTTCGAACTGCTAGGTTGGCAGGAGCAGGGACCGAGCAACGGGAGCTCACCCCGTCGCAGGGATTCGAACCGCCGACCTTCTGAGCAGCAAGTCCTAGGCTCTGTGGTTTAACCCACAGCGCCACCCGCTTCCCTTGATTGACATCCTAGGCCCTCCTAAAATTTTTTTTGGGGGGGGGAGAAGAGTTATTGGGTTGTTGTTTTTATTTTGATTATATCTTTTGTGCTTTTATATTTTTATTTTGTTTTGTGAACCGCCCTGAGACCTCTGGGTATAGGTCGGTATATAAATTCAATTAATAACAACAACAACAACAGAGGCACACCACTTTTTGAGTTAGTCCGCTCCGCTGTCAACCAGCTCTTACAATCAGAAAGTTCTTCCCAGTGTTTAGTTGGACTCTCCTTTCTTGTGACTTGAATTGGTTCAGGTCCTACTATCCAGAGCAGGAGAAAGCAAGCAACAGCCCTTCAGATCGTTGAAGACGGCTATCCAATCTCCTCTAGGTCTTCTCTTCTCCAGGCTAAACAAACCCAACTCCTCAACCGTTCCTTGTAAACCTTGGTTTCCCAGACCCTTGATCATCTTGTTCAACGTTCTCTGCGCATGTTCCGGCTTCTCAATATCCTTCTTAAACTGTGGTGCCCAGAAATGGACACAGGACTCCAGTAGGGCTGGGCGATATATCATCCCAAACTGGTTTGAAGTCCATATTGTGATAATCTGTTTCATAATTTTTGACCTGGCGATATATTGCCAATCATGATGTGTGTGTTTGTGCTGTGCAAAAATCACAATGTGGGTGAACCTGTGAAGCCAGCCAACACCTCTGCGTAGCTTCATTCTTATTTCAGACATTGTGATATACAGTGGTACCTTGGGTTAAGAACTTAATTCGTTCTGGAGGTCCGTTCTTAACCTGAAACTGTTCTTAACCACTACTGCCATGCCGCCACCACGCAATTTCTGTTCTCATCCGGAAGCAAAGTTCTTAACCCGAGGTACTATTTCTGGGTTAGTGGAGTCTGTAACCTGAAGCATATGTAACCTGAAGCATATGTAACCTGAGGTACCACTGTAAAACGATTAGGCAGAGGGCAGTGGAGACTGGTCCATTGGGGCAAGAGGGGCACTGCCCAGCCAAAGTCAGCTTGCCCTTAGCCAGCCCCCAGCCGCCTGCCTTCTTACCTACAACCAGTCTTGGGGGGTGTGGGGCCGCGTTGCCTGTTGGTTTCCTCCCCCTTAGCCAAGCGTAGAACTCAGTGGGGAGGTGTCATGGACTGGTTGGAGGTAGAGGAACGGTGGGAGGAACCAGCTGGGGAACCCCCAAAGGAAGAAGGCTCGGAGCCTGGGATGGTGGTGGGACAATGAGTGGTCAGAGGGAGAAGAGGAGGTGCCAGAAGCTGAAGAGGTAACAGGGCTTAGTGAGCGGGGAGAGTCTGTAGCAGAGAGCAGTCCAGAATCAGAGGCAGAAGCTGAAGCAGGAGAGAGGGGAGGCTGGTGAAGAGACATGGGTGTCTCCCGCTCTTGCTGTGAACAGCTCCCCTCCCCGCTGATCTCCCAGAACCAGAAGAGGCATGAAAAGGGGTGGAGGAGAGGTCGGCTGCACGCAGACACAGTCTCCGATTGCTCGGAAAGAGCCCTGGTGAGGAGGCGAGAGCTTTCAGTCTCCGCAACTGATTTTCACGGAGGAAGACCGCCAGGAATTAGCCGTTCTGCTCCTTAGGCCTGACACTCCACCGAGTCTGTGGAGGTTGTGTTAATAAAGAGTTCACTCCATCTTTGAACAGTGTGATTATGGACAATGCTTGAGTCCGCTGGCTGTGCCTGCTGTGTGCTCTAGCGCCACCTAGTGTCAGTCTCCCCGCCTTCCACCCTATGAGTCCCAAAGGGTACCAGCCTAGCGCTGGTAATGAGAAAGACCTCTCTTCTCTCTCTGCCTGAAACCACAAAGACCTGCTGCCGTTCTGATCAAGACAGTTCCATGTTTGTTGGGCCAGTGATCTGACTTGCCGCAAGGCTGCTGGCTTCCTGCCTCCAGCCCCCACAAGCCCACCTGTCTTCTGCTGGCTTTTGCTGCCGCTGAGGTTGCAATTTTGGAAAACGAAGTTTTGTGTCGTTTGTTCTATTTAGGGATAAGGGCCACGACCAACTTCGCATGCGTCTCTCTCCCCCTGTGCCCTTCGGAGCCTCCCTCCCACTGCTGATTTGTACGTGCGAAAGACAAATGCAGTTTTTAAACCTGACTTTATCGAGTTCTTAAAACTGCAAGCTCTTCTTCCAGTGTGACCACCTCCGACTTGCTACGCCTTTTGTGTCGCCTGCGAACAGATTCTTTATTTGGGGAAGTGAAATCTTAGCCCCGCAGCTGCCGGGTTCCTCCCTCCCGTAGAGTTTGCTCATGTTTAGGAATGGCTTTTCCACATTTGAACCTCTCCTCTCTCTATGGCACTGTCTTGTTTCATCGCAGCAGCAACAGCTAATCTTCCTCACCGGATTCCTTTCTCGAGACTGTTGTCCTATGAGGAAGAGCTGTATGACAGTAAGAGCTGTTTGAGAGTGGGACGGTCTCGCTCCAGAGGTTGTGGACTCTCCTTCCTTGGAGGTTTTTAAGCAGATGTTGGATGGCCATCTGTCATGGATGCTTGAGCTGAGATTCCTGGATTGCAGGGGTTGGAATAGATGACCCTTTAGGTGCCCTCCAATTTTACAACTCTATGGCCCTCAACATATCCTAAAGCTGCCTCATTCTTCTATCACGACAAAAGTTCCTTCATTCTCCTTCCTTTGCTTCATTCCATGGTGTTCACAACACCATTGGAAAGGGCAATATCTTGTTTGATAAAATATATATATATATGATGTAATACAACCAGGGAAAGAAATTAACAAACTTTTTTTTTCTGAAGCTGCCTGAACAAATTGGGAAGTTACTACTACTGCTGCTGCTACTACTACAGAGGTACCTCGGGTTACATACGCTTCAGGTTACAGACTCCGCTAACCCAGAAATATTACCTCGGGTTAAGAACTTTGCTTCAGGATGAGAACATAAATTGTGCTCCAGCGGCACGGCGGCAGCAGGAGGCCCCATTAGCTAAAGTGGTGCTTCAGGTTAAGAACAGTTTCAGGTTAGGAACGGACCTCCAGAACGAATTAAGTACTTAACCCGAGGTACCACTGTACTACTACTGCTCCTCCTCCTCTCTCTCTTTCTCTCTCTCTTTATATAATTTTTATTAAAGTTTCTGTTTTGCAATTTAAAATACTCCTTTTACATCCTTAAAATATCAGTGACTTACCTTCTTCTCTTTCTGTGGTTTATTTTACATATCATAAATCCTTGCATATTTTACAAAAACTATACCATTCAGTATTCCACTTTTGCATCCATCAAAACTTATTTGCACTGTTGAATTTATCTTAATGCTGCCAGCGTTCTCCCCTCCCTCTGTTTGTGTAGTACTCTAAAGCTGGAAAGGAATCGCTTTCAGTTGCTTCCCAGAACATAAGGTGTATCGGTCACTTGTACTAAAAATAACTCTCTGTAGACATATTATTTATCTTTTGCATTTATATCCCACCTTTCCTCCAAGGTGGTGACGTACATAATTCTTCTCCCTCTTTTATCCTCTTAAACAGCAACCCTGTGAGGTAGGCTAGGCTGAGAATGAGTGACTGTTCCAAGGGCACGCAGTGAATTTCATGGCTGAATGGGGATTTGAACCCTGCTCCCTCAGGTCCTGGTCCAGCACTCCATCCACTACACCACAGAGTGACCTCATCAGGTCCAGTGGGATTTACTTCTGAGCAGAAGTGCATGTTGTTTGTTGTTGTTTAGTCGTGTCCAACTCTTCGTGACCCCCTGGACCAGAGCACGCCAGGCACTTCTGTCTTCCACTGCCTCCCGCAGTTTGGTCAGACTCATGCTGGTAGCTTCGAGAACACTGTCCAACCACCTCGTCCTCTGTCGTCCCCTTCTCCTTGTGCCCTCCATCTTTCCCAACATCAGGGTCTTTTCCAGGGAGTCTTCTCTTCTCATGAGGTGGACAAAGTCTTGGAGCCTCAGCTTCAGGATCCGTCCTTCCAGTGAGCACTCAGGGCTGATTTCCTTCAGAATGGAGAGGTTTGATCTTCTTGCAGTCCATGGGACTCTCAAGAGTCTCCTCCAGCACCAGAATTCAAAAGCATCAATTCTTCGACGATCAGCCATCTTTATGGTCCAGCTCTCACTTCCATACATCACTACTGGGAAAACCATAGCTTTAACTATACAGTGGTAGCTCGGGTTACAGACGCTTCAGGTTACAGACGCTTCAGGTTACAGACTCCGCTAACCCAGAAATAGTACCTCGGGTTAAGAACTTTGCTTCAGGATGAGAACAGTAGACGTGTGGCGGCAGCAGGAGGCCCCATTAGCTAAAGCGGTGCTTCAGGTTAAGAACAGTTTCAGGTTAAGAACGGACCTCCGGAACGAATTAAGTTCTTAACCCGAGGTACCACTGTACGGACCTTTGTTGGCAAGGTGATTTCTCTGCTTTTTAAGATGCTGTCTTGGTTTGTCATCGCTTTTTCCCCAGGAAGCAGGTGTCTTTTAATTTCGTGACTGCTGTCACCGATAGGATTGGGAATTCCAATCCGAGGTCGCCATAGTGAAAATGAACTCAGGCCAGTCTCTACTCTAGGGGGTTGGACTCGATGGCCCTTGTGGTCTCTTCCAACTCTATGATTCTATGATTCTATTCCAGATTAGGGAAGAGGGATAGATCCGATTCACTTCCCGTCTGATAATGAACCTACGTAAGTCACCGTTTCTGAAACAGTGCAAGAACTGATGGGCAGTTGTCCTTCAAAATCCGATCAGGTGCTCAGGAGAGGAGTGTTGGGAAGTTTCCCTTTCGGATGAGTCTCCTGTACGTAAGAATATCCTGCGGGCAGTAGAGCTGGGCAATATATCACCCCAAACCGGTTTGAAGTCCATATCATGGTATCGGTTTCATAATTTTTGACCTGGTGATATATCGCAAATCGTTGTGTGTGCGTTTGTGTGCTGTGCAAAGATTGCAATGTGGGAAAAACAGTGAAGCCAGCCAATGGCTCCACATAGTCCCATGCTTATTTCAGACATTGTGGTATTTCAGCATACGACAATCTTTAGCTGGTGATATGTCACAGTGTTGAAAACCAGATATCGCTCTGCCCTACTGGGCAGGTGGTGCTTCCAAAAGACATTTCTTCTGCCCTTCTGATCATTTGTTCAGGGCTTTCAAAGGCCTCAGGTGGAGCATGGGAACTGTCTGAAAGCCCCTTGCAAGCATCAAAAGGCTTTCAGATAGCACTGGGAACTCCAGTAATCAGGATATCAGAGCTCAACATCACAATACGATACGATAGGTTACTCTTTATTGTCATTGCCTCATACAGAACAACGAAATTGAAAAATCTACGTCAGACATTCAGAAACCAACAAGCCTGCTATCTCAGCCTGGTTATCCCCCTAAAAACTCAGATACCCCATAATTAAATACAATATACTCCCATAGAGACTACCTTACACTGCGTTTAAAACCAAAATTGCATTTGGATAGAAACTGTTTCTCAGGCAACTAGTCCTAGTCTTTATAACCCCCCTGTACCTTCTTCCAGAAGGCAGAAGCTGAAATAGATCATTTCCGGGGTGCGCACTATCCTGCGCTATCTCTGCAGCTTTCTTATGACACCTGGAAGCGTAGATTTGGTCCAAGGTGGGAAGAGTGCACCCAATTATTCTCTCCGCAGTCTTTACAACCCTGGACAGCCTTGTTTTTTCCCTGACCGTGCAGCTCCCAAACCACACACACAGACCATAAGTTAATACACTCTCCACAGTACAATGGTAAAATGCCATCAACAGGTGACACCAGGTGATGATTGACAGGTGAGCAATCCTGCCCACATGCCAAATCTGGCCCTCCAGGTGGTGGGGTGTTAACAGTCTTGTCCGCCAGCCCAAAGAGGTTCTGTACCCCTGCCTTAAGGCAATACGCTCAATCTAGCTAGCGCTAATTAATATTGCAGAATTTGCATTTTTTGGATCAGTTGGAATTTGTGGGCGCTCTTCAAGGGCAGCCCCACATAGAGCGAGTTGCAGTAGTCCAGCCTATAAGTTACTAAAGCATAAATGTTCGCAGACAAGCTTGTCTGCTGTAGAAACGGTTGAAGCTGGCAAACCAGCCAAAGCTGGCATGCTACCAGCCAAAACCAGCACCTGGTCGACGAGCACCCCCAAACCGAACCGAACTTGGGGTGCAACCCCAATCCAAAGCAGAACTGCACACCTGTCTTGGCCACTCCCTGTAACCTGCAGCAACCGCTGCTCCCCACACAGCCAGTTTAAAATACTCCGTGAGCAACACAGCACATTATTTAGGACAATATGTACTTGCAAAAGAGACGGGTGAAAGATATTACTTTTGTGGCTGTGAATCATCGTGCCTTCAGTTACAACATTCAAGCAATGTGCAGCGGAAAACTGTGATGCTTATCGCTGGTCCCACCCCACCCCCACCCTGTCAGCTGAAACCTTTCTTCTGAATCTGAACTCGTGACCTGAATTTCTTCTCCTCTTTCTGGCAGACATTCGTGGTTTGAGAAAACAAATGATGGTTCGGGTGGATCTGAGATGGTGTTTTTGGGCTTAACCTTAGTCCCCAGCTTGAGATATACAGTGGTACCTCGGGTTAAGTACTTAATTTGTTCCGGAGGTCCGTTCTTAACCTGAAACTGTTCTTAACCTGAAGCACCACTTTAGCTAAAGGGGCCTCCCGCTGTCGCCGCTGCCCAATTTCTGTTCTCATCCTGAAGCAAAGTTCTTAATCCGAGGTACTATTTCTGGGTTAGTGGGTCCCTCAAGAGGTCCAGAGGGTGACAACACGAGAACGGGGCCTTTTCTGCAGTGGCTCCCCATCGTGGGATGCTCTCCCCAGGGTGGTTCACCTGGTGCCTTCATTATACACCTTTGGGATGCGGGTGGCGCTGTGGTCTAAACCACTGAGCCTCTTGGGCTTGCCGACTGGAAGGTTGGCAGTTCAAATCCTCATGATGGTGTTAGGGTTAGGGTTAGAGTTTGTAACCTGAAGCGTATGTAACCTGAAGTGTATGTAACCCAAGGTACCACTGTACCGTATTTTTCCGTGTGTAAGACTGGGTTCTTTTTACCAAAAAATTAGGTTTAAAATTGGGGCTCGTCTTATACAGGGGTAGTGCTGAGGGGTGTATTCTTAATTTGGAGTCCCCCAAAATAGGGGGCGTCTTATACATGTGGGTGTCTTATACACCTAAATATACGGTATTTGCAAGCTTCCATGCTCCCAGTTTGCGATTGGGAGGCAGGAGCTACCAATCGGCCAGAATCAATTTGTGGGTGTGTGATTTTGTGTGTGTGTGTGTGTGTGTGTATGGGGAGGTGTGTTAATCCTCCCACGATTCAGCCCAGTGGCTCCTTGACAGTGAATTAAATTGGAGCGATTGGAACAAGGAGCCGACGAGATCCAGCGAAGAGTGTGTTCCTTCTCTCCCCTTTTTGCTTTGCTCGATTGGAATTGGCTAGCGGTGAATCTGCAGCACTTAAAAGGAGCTTTCAGAGTGGAATTTTAGCAGCAGATTAAAAGATTATTAAGAAGGCGGGCTGGATTTGTTGCCATCCTTCCAGCCAAGGCTGTTTAAGAGAAGGATTTTTGTTGTCATCGTCGTTGTTCCCTTGCTCCAGCCGGGCTGACCTTAATGTTCGCTTGGAAGCGAACATGACAAGGAGGGTCCGAAATGGGAGGGGAAGACTTGCAGCCCAGTGTCTTAGAAAAGCTAATATTAGACTTTCTGGTGCCAACTTTGCAAGAAGGGGATGCGGTGGAGACTGTTGGCTGGCACAATCGCCTTCCCTACCAGGGCACAACCTTTGCTTTTAATAGGGGCCCATGACACGCCGACAGTAGGCCGTGTTGAATTTTCCAACTTTCTGCTTCCAAAAATGAGGGTTGCTAAAAAGTTGCAACATGACTTGGGAATTCATAAGAGATTTTGGTTAAATAATGTGATTTAGGTTTGCTTGGTAAGTAAAATACAGCGGTACCTTGGTTCCCAAACTCCGAAAACCTGGAAGTAAATGTTCTGGTTTTCAAACGTTTTTCGGAAGCCGAACATCTGATGCGGTTGTCGGCTATTGTTTCTGGGGCACCTGCATCAGTCAGAAGCTGCGCCTTGGTTTTCAAACATTTTGGAAGTCAAACAGTCTTCCGGAACGGATTAAGTTTGGCACTTTTGCTCTTTATTTTGCATTTTTGTTTTTGAGGCTTTTTCGGTTAATTTGTTTTTGTGACTGCGTGGATGATAATTTTTATCAGCTACAACGATGTCTTGTTTATTTTATAGTACAGTACATTGATTATTGCTTTCATTGTATGGATCAATGGTCTCGTTAGATAGTAAAATTCATGTTACATTGTTGTTTTAGGGGTTGTTTTTAAAAGTCTGGAACAGATTAATCTGTTTTGCATTACTTACTGAGAGCCAGTGTGGTGTAGTGGTTAAGAGCGGTAGTCTCGTAATCTGGGTAACCGGGTTCGCGTCTCCGCTCCTCCACATGCAGCTGCTGGGTGACCTTGGGCCAGTCACACTTCTTTGAAGTCTCTCAGCCCCACTCACCTCACAGAGTGTTTGTTGTGGGGGAGGAAGGGAAAGGAGAATGTTAGCCGCTTTGAGACTCCTTAAAGGGAGTGAAAGGCGGGATATCAAATCCAAACTCTTCTTCTTCTTCTTCTACTTTATATGGGAAAGTGTGCCTTGGTTTTGGAACACTTTGGTTTTGGAACGGATTAAGTTTGAGAACCAAGGTACCACTGTATGTATAAAATTGCATAGAAATCACTAAAAATCGTGGAGTTGGAAGGGACAACAAGGATCATCTAGTCCAACCCTCTGCAATTCAGGAATCTTTTGCCCGACATGGGACTCAAACCCACAACTGTGAGATTAATAGTCTCCTGTTCTGCCGATGAATCTATTCCTGGCTTTTGAAGTACTTGCAGTTACATTATACATTATTTATGATTATAATTAATTCTTAGTAGTTAGCATTCCCTGACATTTTCAGAAGGAAAATTAAAATTCCTTCGTTTTCCGAAAGCAGCGCTTGTTTATCGGATGTAGACTTACTAAGGTAACTGTTGCCCTGTCACAAAAATAATAGCAGATTTGAATTCCTCACACCCCAAAACTTGTTTTTAAGAGCTGAAGAAGTTTGCAAAAATTAAGTTTCACCCTCTAAAATGATACACTCTACTGTGACAGGCAGAAAGTCAACTGATGTAGCTTCTCCTAGCATATGGGTACACAGTGTTAGAAACTCAGATATATGAGCTACCGTATTTTTCGCCCCATAGGACGCACCGTCCCATAGGACGCACCAAGTTTTTTTGGGGGGGGAAATAAAGAAAAAAAAATTATTTCCCCCCCCAGGCGCTTGTGGGGCCGGCAGCGGGGTGAAGCACTCTTCTCCCCGCCGCCCGCCTGCAGACCAGGTCCGGGGATAGCGGGAAGACGCGCTGTGCCTCCCAGCTGTCCCCGGAGCTTGCGGGGCTGGCAGCGGGGAGAAGCGCACTTCTACCCGCCGCCTGCCTGCAGACCAGGTCCGGGGACAGCGGGAAGACGCGCTGCGCCTCCCCGCTGTCCCCGGAGCTTGCGGGGCTGGTGCTGCGGCTCTCCTGAAGCCTGGAGAGCGAGAGGGGTCGGTGCACACCAACCCCTCTCGCTCTCCAGGCTTCAGCGAAAGCCTGCATTCGCCCCATAGGACGCACACACATTTTCCCTTCATTTTTGGAGGGGGAAAAGTGCGTCCTATAGGGCAAAAAATACGGTAGGTGCCAACAGTGTTTGAATTTAGCCAGGGGCCAGGCGCGTTTTGCACCTAGCTTTCGACCACTTGCGTCTGCACCTGGATATCTTCTTCACTTGGTTACAAGTGGTCGAAAGCCACCAGTTATATTTTATCCATCAGTTATATTTTATCTGCGCAATCGGAATGAATCTCAGGAACCAAAATGCTTTTTCTGTGCAACAGGAGCAGTCACCATTAAGAAAAGAGCCCAGAACAGGCCAGTATATATGTGGGCTGTCCCTGGACCAAGTGACTTTTCATCTTTTAAGTTCTCAAAACACTTAACCTAGCTCAAGGTTGTCCACTGAACTAGCTGAGAATCAACTGCTGTCAGTCTATTATTTAAAAAACAAGACGTCATTGGCAACGAGACATTACATTTTGGCGACTGTAGCCTTGTTTTAAGGAGCCATTTGGCACCCGGTGTTAGAAACTCCGATTAAATGGAGCTGTGCATTCATCTTTCCAGCTCATCAGTGTCACTCTTTTGGCTGTGTTTATATTTTGATTTTGTGTGAGCCACTTTGAGCCCAGATTTACTTGTGGGAAAAGCGATATCTGAATAAATAGACACGGGCAGCAATAAATTCTGCTGGCAGCTGTCTGTCTCAGGAGACAACAGAGGAGTGTGTCTTTGGGGGTGAAGTCAATCTGTTAGAAGGTTACAGCACCTCCTGTGGCTGTAGAGACTGATATGGGAGAGGGCCTTCTCAGTGGTGGCTCCTCCCAGACAACTTTGGAACTCCCTTCCTAGTAAAGTTAGACCGACTCCCTCCTTATTTATTATTACCGTATTGGCCTGAATATAAGCCTCACTTTTCCTCCAAATTCCGACCGTGAAAAGTTAAAGTGCGGCTTTAATTCGCGACCTTACAAAAATTGTCTTTTACGATATCGCTGCTGAAACAGACATACGGTAAAACGGAATGGGTGTGAGTTCCTGCAGAATTTTAAGGGAGGGGCTTATATTCCGGATAATAGGTGAATTAAAGGAGCAGCTTATATTTGGGTGCGGCTTATATTCAGGCCAATATGGTATCATTATTTATTGAATTTTTATGCCACCCTATACCTGGAGGTCTCAGGGCGGTTCACAGAACAAAATCAAAATATAAAACCACAAAATATATTGTGGTTCTTCCACCAGCGGGCAAAGACCTCCATGTTCCAACAGGCTTTTGGGAACTTTTGTTGTTGTTTTGGAATGTGCTTTTAATAGCGTTGTGCTGTTTCCCCCCCCTGCATTTTAATAGATTTGTTTTTTAAATACTGTTTTAATTTTATTAGAGCTGAATTGCTTTTTAGCGATTATCCTTTGCATGCTTTTAGCTTTCTGAACTGTGTGGCTTGTGTAAGCCTCCTTGAGGTGGCCGGGTCTGGGGGAAAGGAGGTTATACAAATTAATAAAATGCGAATAATATCAGAGGCAGCCCTTTCTCGCTGGTGAGTTTAGGGCTCTGGCCACCCAGATCACCCGACTGCTTCTGGCTGGTGACGGACAGCCAAATTGTTCAACTGTTCAATTGTTCAATCTTAAACAACTCCTAACCCACAATAATACTACAACCAGACGTAACACGGACACTGGCACCAGAGCCTGCAATAAACCCAGATGCCAACTTTGCTGCCACATACACCCGGACAACACCATTACTGGCCCCAACAACATCACACATACCATCTTGGGACTATTTAATTGCTCATCGTCTAACATTATGTATGCCATCAAATGCCAACAGTGTCCTTCAGCTCTCTATATTGGATAAACAGGCCAAACCTTACGCCAAAGAATAAACGGACATAAATCAGACATCAAGAATCACAAGACAGAGAAACCAGTAGGAGAACACTTCAATCTCCCAGGACATTCTATACAAGATCTCAAAGTAGCTGTTTTACTACAAAGGAATTTCAGAAATAGACTGGAAAGAGAAGCTGCTGAATTGCAACTCATTACCAAACTTAAAACCATGGAGAGACCTGGTCTGAACAAAGACATTGGATTCTTATCTCATTATACATGACAAAGGCATTTTTCACCTTCTCACCCCTTGCTTTTTCCTGTAAGACCTATTGCAGTCGTTAAGAGTCGTCAACAGGCTCATCACAGCTATCTGCCAATCACCCATTCCCACCACCCTTCTGAGGAATACCCCTCCCCACCTTCTCACTATACAGAAGGATCTGGCAACTTCTGTTTCAGTGTATCTGAAGAAGTGTGCATGCACACGAAAGCTCATACCAAGAACTAACTTAGTTGGTCTTTAAGGTGCTACTGGAAGGAAAAAAAAATTTTGTTTTGACTATGGCAGACCAACACGGCTACCCATCTGTAATTGTTCAACTGTGTGAGAGACCTGGGAGAGAGAGCCTTTTAATTGCCGCCTCCGACAATCCGGCGAGGCATTTAACAGCGATGCCTTTAATGCAACCTCCCCACCCTCCCCCAACCCCCCCCCCACACCACGAGTTGACATTTCCCCCTCTGCCGAGTATGGATAATGAACGCATTGTACCTGTGTAGGAGAAACAGGGAGTGAGGCTAATTGTGCTTGCCTAATCCTCTAAACTGGAATAGCTGTCATAGTTTTGGGAGCCAAAGGGAAGCTGTAGCCAGATGAATTGCATTTCGTTATAAAGCCTACACACACACTTTATTAATTTTCCAAAAATAAAAAAGCAATAACAAAACAAAACAAATTGACTTCCCCCTAGTCCCTTCCTTGCTTCCATCATTTATCAACATACCGCATGTCCATAGTTAAATTTAAAACTCATTTAGTTCACCTATTATCCAAACAACATTACAAGTAGTTTTTAAAATGCTGCTAATGTAATTAACCTGTGTACGTGGCTTCTCTATGTATGCAATAAAAATCTTCCGTTCTTCCTTAAATTCGTTGTCGTCGCTTCCTCTTAGTTTCATTGTCAGTTTTGCCATTTCAGCATATTCCGTTAATTTAACTTGCCAATCTTCTTAAACTGGGGCACTTCCTTCTTTCCAAAGTTGTGCTAGTAATGTCCGTGCAGCTGTAGTGGCTTACATAAATAAATTCTTTTGAGATTTTGGTAAGTCCACTCCTGTAATACCTAATAGGAAAGCCCAAA
This sequence comes from Podarcis raffonei, assembly GCF_027172205.1. NCBI lineage: Eukaryota > Metazoa > Chordata > Lepidosauria > Squamata > Lacertidae > Podarcis > Podarcis raffonei. The sequence goes on along the minus strand of NC_070610.1, from coordinate 75,167,094 downwards.
TCGCGTATAGTCAAAACGCATTGGGTTTGATGGCAGGCGGGATTGCCAACGCCTTTTATTTTATTTTTTCTATTTTATTTTTTTGCCAAGCACATAACGTTCACAAGTACTCTGGAATAACATGCATCTGTATAAGCGTCGCTACACCCTTTGTATAGGTTTAAGACCACAAAGCCAGTACAGTGCTACCCCGCAAGACGAATGCCTCGCTAAACGAAAAACGTGCAAGACGAAAGGGTTTTCTGATTTTTTAGCCGCTTCGCAAGACAAATTTTCCTATGGGCCTTTCTCGCAAAACAAATTTTTTTTTGAGTTTTTCCCCACAGGCTCCCTCTAAACTTCAGCGGAGCGGGGCGGGCTGGGAGGGAATCCCTTGGACCCCCGCCGGACTTCCCGAAGTCCAGTGGGGGTCCAAGGGATTCCCTCCCAGCCACCCGCCTTTAAAAGCACTCCGTGGAAAGCAGCAAAGCTTTTCTTCCCACCGCCAGCCTTCAGAACAGCCTTCTGAAGGCTGGCGGTGGGAAGAAAAGCCGTTCTCCCCCCGCCTGCCTACAGAAGAGGTTCGAGGAAAGAGGCGAAGGAGCGCTGCCCCTTCACCTCTGTCCCCAGAGCTTGCCGTTCTCCCCCAGCCTGCCTTCAGAAGAGGTCTGGGGACAGACTGTCCCCGGACCTGGTCTGAAGGCGGTCTCCATAGGAACGCATTAATTGATTTTCAATGCATTCCTATGGGAAACTGTGCTTCGCAAGACAAAAAACTCGCAAGAAGAAAAAACTCGTGGAACGAATTAATTTCGTCTTGCGGGGCACCACTGTATTACATCTCAGAATAACACAGGGAAACGAGGCAATAAAACCCATGTTGCAGTGTGACTGAGTGACTCACTTCCCCGGGAGCAAAGCCCCACTGTACTCTACTTCTGAGTAGACATGCCTAAGGGCTGCACTGCGAGATGCTCACAAACTAGAGCCAGCAACCGTTTGCGTTGCCTTAAGACTACAAAGCCGATGATGCAGTGTGGGTAGGTTACTGTCTTTTGAAGGTAGAAAACAGAAGCCCAGGCCCCAGGGTGTGGTGTTTGTATTTGGGAAGGCAAGGCCTGCAAATGAAGCGAGAAATTGTTAATGTCTGCCGTATGTCAATGCAAACGGGACCAGCTGAAATCCACAGGGCTTGTGCGACTCTCCGTAGTGGTTTGGCAGCAGAGGGGGAAATCTCCTGCACAACTCTTATAAACTGGAGCTGTTTAGCCTCCTTCTCTTAGGCTTTTCCAGCTCTTGAAGTGGCTTGGAGGGCTAGCAGGAAGTGCGTTTACAAAGCAGCAACAGCATGGAGGCATTGCAGAAAGCAGGTGAACTTTCCACATTTGTGGGAAGACTGTGACTACACGCCATAGATTTAAAACCCATTTGACGGACGTGACTCTCCCAAAGAATCCTGGGAAGAGTGGTTTGTTAAGGATGTTGGGAATTGTAGCTCTGGGCAGGGTAAACTACAGTTTATAGGATTCTTGGGAGGAGCTGTGCGCGTTTAATGTGCTTTAAATGCGTATGCAGTCATAGGCTGTGTGATCAATCTGTGTGTGAGCTGTGCCATTTCAGCTTGGCTTCTGGGGTTTTTAATAAAACAAATAAAATAAACTGCATGTAGAAATCTAGGATGATGGTGGATTTCAGCCCGACTTCCTCCCTGACATGCTAGCTTTCTACATGCAGGGATTTATGTATTGTACACAGGAGCATTCTGCCATGTGAGTCCTGACAAACTGAACTGCTGTGGCCTGGGCATAGGTTAACCCACGGGGCGGGGGGGGGGACTAGGGCCTTGACTTTCAGCCAGAGGTTTGCTGGTAATGGTGAAGTAGAAGAAAATTGAGAAAAACTCTGGATTTAAGAAATGCTTAATGAGACTGACTTGTTGCATCTTACACATGCGCTAGCTTAAGAGTTTGAGAACAGGGCCTTTTCTGCTGTAGCTCCCCTTTGTGGAATGCTCTCCCCAGGTAGGTTTGGCTGGTGCCTTCATAGTACACCTTTAGGTGCCAGGCGAAAACTTTCTTCAACCAAGCCTTTGGCCGATTGGCATCTAAGATTATTGTTTTGTTTCTGTTCTTGTTTTTATTATGCATTTTTGCGGGTTTTTTATCTTGCATTTCTATGATGTGAAGCATCCCGAGATCTATGGATGGAGGGCGGTATACAGATTTAATAAACAACATGCGAATGGAAATAACGTATATAAACGCATTATATATGGGGAAGCCACTTTGCAATTTATTTATTTTTAAATGTCCATATTAGGGGAAATGGCATGCAAACGTATAAATTCGGAAAAGTTCAAACTAAAAAGTGGGTGAATTTTTATGATGACCTTTAAAAAAAGAGAGAGAGAGTACAGTGGACACTCGGTGTTGCAAACGTGATCCGTGCAAGATGCACGTTTGCACATGTGTGGGTTGCGATTTGGCGCTTATGCGCATGCGTGACCCCCAAACCCGGAAGTAACCCGGTCCGGTACTTCCGGGTTTCAGCGGGTCCGTAACCCAAAAAAACGCAACCTGAAGCACCTGTACCCCGAGGTATGACTGTAATTGCAAACTCATGTGGGAATACAAAGTACTGAAGCTTGGAAAACCGTGGAGAGACAAAAATAGCCAGGTGTGCTCATCGGCACCTGGAGAGGCAAATTTGGCGTTCACACCTGAAGGTCAACCCCCCCACCCTCCTTTCTGCAGTACAGGAAAAAAGCATTTGCGTTCTCCTGTTGAAATGACTTTCCTTCTATCCACTCCCTCTTTGCAGTGCTGCTTAATGCAATCCCATTTGGGACTTGCGAGATTTGTGGCCGGAGAGCCTTTTCCTTTCCTCTCCTTCCTCGCATCTCCCCTTCGTTCTCCCTCCTGCCCGGCTGCCCACCCCCCTGTTTGAGCCGCCTGAGGACCTCGCTCGGAAGCCCTTGCTGGCTGGCTGGCAAAGGCTGGATCGGAGGAGACGTTTGCACGGGCAGATGAAGTTAAGGAGAGCTGACGTTTGGCCGGGAGCCTCCGAACGTTGTCTCTGAAGTGGCGGAGAGAGGCTCTCGCCCGACCTTCTCCTGGGAAGACGGACCCGCACGGCTGTTCCGAAGAGGCAGCCCATTCAGTTGCAACCAGGGCTGATTGTGGAGTGGAAGAAAAGGAGCAAAATAGAGACGTCGGGCAGGCTGCCAGCTTGGCTGCCAACAGCAAAGGGAGTTTCGCAGCTTGTGATTAGATTTCAATTACGCTCAGTTTAGGATGCGGAAGGGGGGGGGTCTTCGCCGTCCTCCGTTGCAGCTCTGTGGACGTGGGAAGGGGTTGCATGCGGCTGGCCTTGGCTATCAGGAGAGGAAAGCAAAGCCTTGGGGTGTCCACGAGTTGTCACTTTTAGCAAGAGGGGTTCGAACCCCTTTTCTGAGCCGTTCGGCAGGGGGTCGCCTACCTCAGAAGGTGGCAAGGGTCTCCTAGGTTATAATAATAATTTATTATTTGTACCCCACCCATCTGGCTGGGTTTCCCCAGCCACTCTGGGCGCCTTCCACAGAGACCAAAAATACACTAAAATGTCACACATTAAAAACTTCCCTGAAGAGGGCTGCTTTAAGATGTCTTCTGAATGTCAGGTAGTTGTTTATCGCTTTGACATCTGATGTGAGGGCGTTCCACAGGGCGGGTGCCACTACCGAGAAGGCCCTCTGCCTGGTTTCCTGTAACTTGGCTTCTTGCAGCGAGGGAACCGTCAGAAGGTCCTCGGCGCTGGACCTCAGTGTCCAGGCTGAACTATGGGGGTGGAGACGCTCCTTCAGGTATATTGGGCAGAGGCCGTTTAGGGCTTTCAAGGTCAACACCAACACTTTGAATTGTGCTCGGAAACGTCCTGGGAGCCAAAGTAGGTCTTTCAAGACCAGTGTTGCGTGGTCTCGGCGGCCGCTTCCAGTCACCAGTCTAGCTGGATTAGTTGGATTAGTTGTAATTGTAGGTTGGAGCAGATGTTGGAGGGCTACCTGTCCGGGGCTCCTGGGTGAGAATAGATGTCCTTTAGGGGTCACTTGCAACTCTACTGTTCTGTGACATGGAGGAGAAATTTCCTCCGTTTACATTTTGATGTGAATCTACTTAATTCATGTTTCCTGGACCAGTAAGCAAGTTGAAAGACAGCTTTCCTTGCCCCCCCCCCTCAATTTTTTAATTGATTTTCAACATTTATCACAAAAATGAGATAACAAAACACACAACAACAAAAAGACACATTACACTACAATAACTAAACACAAAGAAAAATTGTTTCTTCAAATGCCTAATTCTCATTACATTGATAGCTGACTTCCTCAAATCCCCTCTAACTGAATTTCATTATATCACCTATATAACAGTTCTCCAAATTCATATTTCTAATAATATTAACTCCTCTTGTCCGTTATTAATATTCTAATCCTTAATATTTACTACCAATATTCTTATTCTACCCCTAAGCCTATTTATTACTTCCAAGAATTTTCTATTTATCTTATATCACAATATTTAGCTAAATATTCTTTAAATGAAAGACTGCTTTCCTTTGAAATTCACACGTCTTAATTTTTTAATAAGTGTGTGTGTGTGTGTGTGTGTGTGTATCTCCAGTGATTCTCTTCACCCCCATCTTTCATCCCAGACACTGAGGTCCTTCTCCGAAGGTCTTCTGGCGGTTCCATCACTGTGAGAAGTGAAGCTACAGGAAACCAGGCAGAGAGGCCTTCTCGGTAGTGGCACCCGCCCTGTGGAACGCCCTCCCTTCAGATGTCAAGGAGATAAACAACTATCTGACTTTTAGAAGACATCAGAAGGGAGCCCTGTATTGGGAAATTTTTAATGCTTGATGTTTTTATTATGTTTGTAGATATGCTGTTGGGATGCGGGTGGCGCTGTGGGTTAAAGCACACAGCCTAGGGCTTGCCAATCAGAAGGTCGGTGGTTCGAATCCCCGCGACGGGGTGAGCTCTTGTTGCTTGGTCCCTGCTCCTGCCAGCCTAGCAGTTTGAAAGCACGTCAAAGTGCAAGTAGATAAATAGGTACCGCTCCAGTGGGAAGGTAAACGGCGTTTCCGTGCGCTGCTCTGGTTCGGCAGAAGCGGCTTAGTCATGCTGGCCGGCTCCCTCGGCCAATAAAGCGAGATGAGCGCCGCAACCCCAGAGTTGGCCACGACTGGACCAAATCATCAAGGGTCCCTTTACCTTTACATACATACATACATACATACATACATACATACATACCCCACCCATCTGGTTGGCTTTCCCCAGGCACTCTGGGTGGCTCCCAACAGAATAATAATAATAATAAAGCGATAAAACATCAAACATTAAAAACTTCCCTAAACCGGGCTGCCTTCAGAAGTCTTCTAAAAGTCAGATAGTTGTTTATTTCCTTGATATCTGATTGGAGGGCGTTCCACAGGGCGGTGCCACCACCGAGAAGGCCCTCTGCCTGGTTCCCTGCAACCTCACTTCTCGCAGCAAGGGAACCACCAGAAGGCCCCCGGAGCTGGACCTCAGTGTCTGGGCTGAATGATGGGGGTGGAGACGCTCCTTCAGGTATACTGGGCTGAGGCTGTTTACTCCTTAGTCTTTTCTTCTGAAGATATCCTGCAAGACAGTGAAGGCAGAGGACCAGAGTTTTTCTTCTTCTAGCTGGGCTACCTTCCCAGGTGGACGAGCCCCACCTGCCCCGCACTTCCTTCTATGGCATGTTCAGAAACCGCCTTCTTGACCGTTGCACTCACTATTTCTCTTGTCCGCTCAATCCACCGGAGCCTGTCTTCACATGCAGAGGAAGCCCCTAACCGAAGATTTGAGACCCATCGGCTACCCTCACCTAGTTCAGCTGGCCGGCCGAAACCGTTTTTGGGAGAGTGGCCCCTGTTGCATGCCAACAGCTTATAGGGGCCACAGGTGAGAGCAGAGTGCTGGTTGGGGACCAAAGGTGGACAAACTACCTACGATCAGACAGAACTTCCACTCACCCAAAGCATAAATTGTTGGCTTACTGTATTACTATACATCTTCCCTCAAAAAACACTTGATTCCAGAAATCCTCTGCTCTGTCCATTTATAGTGGTTAACGGTAAAGGTATCCCTGCCCGTATGGGCCAGTCTTGTCAGACTCTAGGGTTATGCGCTCATCTCACTCAAGAGGCCGGGGGCCAGCGCTGTCCGGAGACACTTCCGGGTCACGTAGCCAGCGTGACGAAGCTGCTCTGGCGAGCCGGCACCAGCGCAGCACGCGGAGACGCCGTTTACCTTCCCGCTGTAAAGCGGTACCTATTTATCTACTTGCACTTAGGGGTGCTTTCGAACTGCTAGGTGGGCAGGAGCTGGGACCGAAAGATGGGAGCTCACCCCGCCGCGGGGATTCGAACCACCGACCATGCGATCGGCAAGTTCTAGGCACTGAGGTTTTGACCACAGCGCTACCCGAGTCCCTCATTTATAGTGGTACCTTTGGTTAATTCGTTCCAGAGGTCCGTTCTTGACCTGAAACTGTTTTTAACCTGAAGCACCAATTGGGCTAATGGCCTCCCGCTGCTGCCGCGTGGACAGAGCACAATTTCTGTTCTTATCCTGAAGCAAAGTTCTTAACCTGACTTAATATTTCTGGGTTAGCAGAGTCTGTAACCTGAAGCGTATGTAACCCGAGGTACCACTGTATATTTTTTCACTGCTTAGGAAACAGTGCCTTGTCTGAAGCCACCTTGCAAGAGGCAGGATTCGCATGTGGACCCCGATCCGTCCCTGAGCCGAGAGCTTACTCTAGCTCGAGATTTAGACTTTCTCGGGGGTTTTTTTTTTTAGTTCTGAGCGGCTCCATCAGGGCTGCCCCGTCTGTTGACAGAGACACTTCATTTGAGTTGATCTTGTTTGCTCATTAGCTGATGGTAGCAATTTGGAACGAATTACCCTGCGATGACAGAAAGTTCAAGCAAATCTCGGGTGGCCGGTGACTCATGTGACTGAATGGAGGAAGGGGGAATACTGGCGGCCTCTCTTTCCCCCCCTCTGGGTTCCTGCTAAGGACAAAACACTTAGGGAAATCCCCTGCAGGCCCTCATAATATCAGGGGAGCGTTTGAAAGCAAAGGTGGCAGCAGTTTTATGGTCTGGAGCCCCTTTCTGAAGCCACGCAGTTCTGGATCCGGCTGCCTGCAAACCACATTTATGCCCCTTTGGGTTCCGCGATGGAATAAAGACGACATTTAAACATGTGCAGCTTGTATGCAAGTCCGCAAGAAGCTGATTCCGGCTTGCAAAGTGGGGTTTCCTCTCCTTCCCCCCGCAACCTCATGCTCCCCCAAAATCTGCCCCAGAGGTTTTCCCCAATCCCCTGGAGCAAATTTTGAGAGTGTGCTTGGGACTGCAGGTGAGAGGAGAAGAAGTTTCGTCTGTCGCAAGAAACAGAAGTGCAGTGCTGAAGGTTGCCCTGAAAAAGAAGGAAAACAACCGTTCATTATTCTAAATTTCTTCCAGTGGTACCTCGGTTTTCGGATGTCTCCGTTGCTGAATGTTTCGGTTTTTGGATGCCGAAAACCCGGAAAGAAATGCTTCCGTTTTCGAATGCGCCTCGGAACGGCTTCCGATGCGTGTATCTGTTGTTTTTCAAAATTTTCTCTATTGAATTGGCAGACCACCCTTTTCGCCTCGGTTTTCGAATGTTTTGGAAGTTGAACGTTCTTCCGGAACGGATTGTGTTCGAAAACCGAGGTTCCACTGTACCAGGAAAGCTAGGTTGGAGTGAAGGGTACTTACTGAGCATATATTTAGTGTTATGTACTGAGTTGAATAGGATCCAAAATGCAGCAGTCTGATTGGTCCTAGAACAATAGGATTCAGAATGCAGCAGTCTGATTGGTCCGCAGGAGCCACCCAATCCAACTCCAGGTGGAAGTGAATCCGCAACCCGATTGGCCACAGGAGAATCCTGGAATTAGCCAATCACGTGGGGCGCATTGTGTAAATAATGTATATAAAGCAGACATTTTGGGGGAACTGGCATTCCTTACCACTATGAGCTGAATAAAGAGCATGAAATCCACACTCGACTCCGAGTATATTTCATTTGGTTTGTAAAATCGTACAAGTGGCACCTCTCTAAGCGCCAGGGGTCTTCGAAGGGACTTGGCAGCGTTTAAAACAAACAAATGGAATCCCAAGAAAGGTTCAGTTTCTTTTGACCCTGGGTTTCTATTGGCGGAATGCGTTTTTACTTTTATTTGTGATTTTATGGGTTGTTGTTTTTTACGTTGTAAACTGCTTCTCAACATCTATCTATATCTTTAAGCCTGAAAAAAATTAAATAAATGAGAAAGTTTACCCTCTCCAGATCTAGGTAAATGTAGAAACATGAGAAAACGAGAGTAACAGAAGTGGACAGGGCCTTGCTTGCTGGTATCATGTTGGGATAAAAAAGGATGTATTATTATTATTGCAAAAGCGGCTTTTCCTCCCTCTCCTCCCCCCCGCCAATTGAAAACCGAAATGGGAGCTTCTCCAATGATCTCTTGCAGAGCATTTAAGGACAGCGTTTTTTAGCATTTGTTTGTTTGGGGATGATGGGCTGCTGAGCCTCTGAAGCTTTCTGTGTGAGAATTGAAGCCGGGTTTAAGCTGGAAATAGCTGCCACTAATGCTTTGCCAAAATCATTTCTTTTTTGCAATTGTTTGGTGGGTCCTCTTCCCCTCCTCTCTCCTGTTTCCCAACACCCTTTAATATTTCCACTGGTGAACATTCAAAATGGCAAAAAACCCTTCTGTTTGGAACTGCTCTCCTTTTCGTTTTGTTTTTTAATTTGAATTTCATTTTTGTTACGGAAATTACGGGGGGGGCACATCTTTAAAGTTAAATATTACAAATATTATGCCTGAATATATCCTTCCAACTTGACAGCTCAGGGAAGTCACCTAACTTTAAAAAATAATATAAAATCATCTCCTTTCCCGGTTCCCCCCATTCCAAAGCTATTTTCCCCTGGCAAAAGGACTCCAGGAAGTTCTCAGAGGTGACAATTGCTGGGCTCATTGTTAGCCAAAGGAAGCCAAATCTCATCACCTGACTCGTCTCAGGCCCCAGACATGCAAAGGAACTTCTATTGTACTTTTGTGTGGTGGGTACTTAAGACATATTTGTCTATGCTAATCTTATACCTGAGTCTTGCCCTCCCATGTCTGCTTATGCTAATCTTGTACCAAGGACTTGTCTGGACATGTTTGCCAAGGTTAACCCCTCCCCTTCGAACTGTATTCTGGGATGTGGTGGGAAAGTTTTAAAAGCCTTTGTCACCCCATCCTCGGGGTTCAAAATTTGCTCTTTGAACCTATTGCGCAATAAACTTTGGTCTACAGCTATTTGCTCCGGTTGGCTGGACTCCTTCCTTTATTCCGCAGGGACCCGCGGGCTCTGCCGACCAGCTGGGTCACTGAGCAGCCTCGCACCTAGATTTTTCCCCTAACAATTTTTCATATTACACATATTTGCCGAATAATAAAGAAACAATCTTTACATCAATCCGCATTTTCTTCAACTTCCCTCCACTCCTTTCTGCGGTTACTTATTTTATATCTTTTTATTACTTCATATAAAATTTAAATCTATTTATTAACTTCCCATTACATTCTCTTTTAGTTATGGTACTGCACCGGTTTATTTCAACCCTGCTAACGTTTTAAGTTGTCTACAATATGTCTTCAAATAATAATTTTTCTCCACTCAATCATAAAGAGTCTCTCAAATCTTGATTTCTTATTCTTCCAATAAGTTTTGCCATTTCTGCATATTCCATCAATTTAAATCTTCTTTTGTTGGAACTGTTTCTTCTTTCCAGCTTTGGGCATATATCATTCGAGCTGCTGTGGTAGCAAACATAAGTCAATTTTTATCTTCTTTGGGTTCCTCTCCACCAATTATTCCTAAAAGAAAATTTTCTGGTTTTTAGACATAAGTTATCTTTAGCATTTTTTCCCAATTCATTATATATCATTTCCCAGAAAGCTTTTACCAGCTTGCACGACCACCACATGAGGAGAAAGGTACCTTCTTTCTTTTTACATTTCTGACAGGTATCAGATTTCGACTTATACATTTTTGCTAATTTACTAGGAGCCAAATACCATCTACATGACATTTTCATATAGTTTACTTTTATCGCATAACATGCTGTGAATTAAAAATCTCTCCCATACAGCTAAATCAATATTATGTCCTATATCCATTGTCTGTTGTTCTACTTGTTTTAGACTTGGACCGGTTTTGTCTGTCTGTACGTGAAAAGGCTGTGACTGATTCCCATGAGCTACATGACTGAGTGGGAATTTGAACCCTGAACTCACAGGCCCTAGTCTGACACTCTAACCACTACACCACTCTGCCTTCTTCCAGTACTTCTGCTATGGGGCAGCTCTAAAAATTCAGTAGGTAGATAAATATGGGGAAAGCAAAATGTCAGAGAAGGATCTGAAATATTTTCCTTGAAGCTTGAATTCATTTTATTCTGGATTTGTTTGGTTTGATGTTTTAATGTGCTGCAAACCGCTTTGAGATCTTTTTTCTTTAAAGTATAAAGCGGTATTGAAGTGAAAAGTAATTTTAATTACAATAAATTTCTTGACAAAAATAATGGCGGTCAGACATTCCGTTGTGGTGAACATAACCTAGGTTTAAGGTGCCGTTGGGCGGTTAGCTTATATATCTGAATTTCTGGCGTGCCAAGAAACTGGGATTGGCCAATCCTTGCTTGAAAGAGAGCAAGGAAAGGCTTGTGCATCGCTATGCATTTTGAACCTGCCATCGGAGGAAAGTTTGCCCCTCGACGGAGGCTGTCGGCATTTTATATAGCGCGTTCCGGCTTCACCTCCTACACGCTTCTGAAATGGCAGCTAGCTGGAGGTTTAAAAGTCTCTTGCAAAGTGGTTCTGGAGCGCTGGGAATATGATCTCAGTGTCTACCAGACAGCTCCAGCGAAAAATTATTTACACAGCGGCTCGAGGAGTTGCGGGCTCCTCGGGACGCACCTTAGAATGTCAGCTGCCTCCTCCTTTTCTATTTCTGTATTTATTTTCTTGCCAGGATGCTCAGGAAAAGGATGCTAGGGTTGGGGAGGGCAGGAGGGATAAAACCCGATTCCATAGAAAAGGAAGCAAGCAATTTCAGTTTCAAGAAAATGGGGTTGCTTTGCCAAATGGCTCTGCTACCGGTCTCATCCTGCTGCCTCCATTGGGGGCCTCCATTGCATCTATAGCAGTGACCAGAGGGAGGGACGCAGAGATATGAAAAGCTGTGGTGCATCTGCAGCAGCACAACCGGACGCCTTCCTCTGCCCCAGCTGCAACAAAACATGTCTCTCCTGTTTCGTTTTCTACAACCACAGCAGGCGCTGCGAGTTCCAACCATTTGGCTTCACCCCCAAAGGCACAATCATCTGTTGTCTCCCGAGACAGAACGATGCCAACCAAGCAGCGGCCGAGGAAGCAGCTCAGGTGCCTGGGGTGGCATGCCCAGGGGCGGGGCGAGCTGCCCATAGGGGCGGGGTGTAGTGCAAGGCCTCCGGAGCATAGCTGTCAACCGTCCCTTATTTGGCAGGAAACACCCTTATCCCAGCTCTGTGTCCTGCTGCTGTCCCTTATTGATGGTGTCCCTTAAATTTCCCCGGTTTCAAAGGAAGCAGCTCCTCTCCCTCCCTCCCTGCCGGTCAGGGAGGAGGGAGGCTCCAACTGTGTTGCTTGGCTGCGTTGCTCACGCAATAAGGAGTCTAAGAACGACTGGGGGGTGGAGCTTGCATGCCTTGTTCCGATCAAATCGGCCACGTTGCCTGGGGACTCACCTTTGCTCAGCGCTTCCCAGCGGAGAGGTGATGGTGGTTTTCCTTGCTGCATCCCCTTTGCCGGGTTGCTGCGCTGTGGGAACCCCCTCTTGAGGCTTCGTTTGGCTGCTGGCTGGGTTTTCTGCCTTTGGCTTGGAGGGGCTCAGAAGTCGAACCTACCTGTGCTTGGAAAATCCCTTATTTTGGCTGCTGATCCCTTATTTTCGAATTTGTAAGTTGACAGCTATTCTCTGGAGTCTGCCTGCCTCCTCCCATTCAGCCACCCTATAGCTGGGGGGAGGCAGCGGGCCGACCGTTTGGGGAGCGCGGAGCCTGCACGCGCCCCAGCCACTGTGTCTCTCCCAGGAGAGACACGTGGCTTGGGCATGCTGCAGGCCCCGCGGTGAGTGCCACCCGTCATTTTGTAACCCCCCTCAGTGATGACACCCGGGGCGGCCCGCACCCACTGCGCCCCCCTTCCTTCCTCTGCCCCTGCAACCACCCTTGCCCTGAGACAGAGCACTTCTCCTCCTGGCTCAGTATATTGTCTACCCCAGCGGTTCCCAACCTTTTTTGGGCCACTGCCTCCTTGGTTGCACAAACTCGCTCCCGGTGGTGCCCCATACCCTATGAAAAGCAATATTCAGAATAGCAGGTAGCATGGCTGTCAACTTAGATTTGAAAATAAGGGACCAGCAGCCTTGAAAATAAGGGACCAGCAGCCAAAATAAGGGATTTTAGTCAACCAGCTGTAATGTGAAGTTAAAAGGGACCAGATAATTTGGGAGAGCAGCGCCAGTTTTTAGCCCTTCGTTTCCAGAGGTTGCTGCTCAAGACACCAGCTGATGAAAAATTGCAATTAAATAACTACAAGCAGCAACCACTTTTTGCGCAAAACGAAGTCCAAGCTACGAAGATGCTGCTGCAGTTCTGTATCTTTTCTCTTGTGCTCCATCTGCAGCTCTCAGTTCCATCAGGCGGGGCGGGAGGAAGGGGGGGGGGAATAGCACCCGAAGTAAACCCGTAGATCAGACCATCTGTGCTAGTCTACCACTACAAATCTATGGGAGAAGCGCATGCGGTCCTTCCTCCGCTTTCCCCCTCTATAGTTAGCCCTTGGTACACCTGCCCAAGCCTCCTCCTCCTCTCTCTGAACTGCTTTCTCTATGGTTACCCTCGCTATCCTCTCAAGGCTCCTCAGTCCCAGCGGGGAGGGGCTCCCGGGGGCCGAGGCTGGTGAGAGGAGGCCGGAGGGGGCCGGGCAGCCAAGCAACACAGTTGGAGCCTCCCTCCTCCCTGGCCAGCAGGGAGGGAGGGAGGGAGAGGAGCTGCTTCCTTTGAAACCTGGGAAATTTAAGGGACATCATCAATAAGGGACAGCAGCAGGACACGGCGCTGGGATAAGGGACTTTCCCTCCAAATAAGGGACGGTTGACAGCTATGGCAAGTAGCATGTCCCGCAAAGGGAAATAGCAACGCGGCGAAATTCAAAACGCTTAATTGTATGTTGGCTCAAAATCCAGTTGAAACTTTTCAGTTCAATTAAATCAAGAGAATGGGGCTTATAACGCCAAGGTCGCGGGTTCGATCCCCGTATGGGTGCATGTTCCTGCATTGCAGGGAGCTGGACGAGATGATTGATCTCTTCGATTCTATCATTCCAGCCATCCCATAATGTGCCACACTCTGCCAGTTCCCTCCTCCGTCTCCGTGTTGCCCTCTACAAGGTGGAGGAAGATGGGGACGAATCGGTTGGCTCCAGGACCTGTCAATTTCTCTGACTCCTCCTATCATTGGCTCTGGTGCCACCGCTTCTTGACCACCCCGCCTTCCATCCTGTCTGCCCAAATGGGTGCCCCGCCTTCCTTTTGGACTGGCCAGTCACGGGTGGGGTCATGCTTTCCCTGGGCCAATAGCGATCCTCCTTCAACTTCTTGCATGGTGGTCCTCATTCCTGCTTTTCGGATGATGCCACATTGAGAGAGAGAAAGCAGGAAGTCCATGTTACACACACAAAATGGTACCAGGCTGGGGAAAAATCTTCTGATCCCACAACCCAGGAATTTTTGCTATGTGTTCCTCCTTCCTCGTTTCCCATATAGCACTTCTTTGGCCTGTCCATTTCGGCGCAGTGAATATTTTAGGATGGCAAATCCCGCAAGGACAGAAGTGGTTATCCTGGAACATTTTCCCACAAAAGTAAAAAACCCCACTATTTCTGCCCCTGAGGATTTTTTTATTTTAAAGAAATAATGAGGACTGCATCATACACTTCAGAGAGAGTCTTATAACTTTTTTGTTGTTGTTGTTCCCGATTGTTCCTCTGGAGATACCAGCTGTAGAATAGTCAAGTGTGTGTTCTGAGAGTGTTATGTAATCTGTTGCCGAGATGAAAAACTGAAAACAAAAACCCATCTTGCCCATATTACTTCACCTGCTTTGTCGACATGAAATCTTTGCTTCTGGTGCCTTTCTTTTTATGAAGAGTCTCCGTTTGCAGAGGTGCTTCTTTTGAAGTCACGGATGATCTCGCCCAGGAATAGTGACTAAGAACGGCTGGATTTTGGCCGTTAGGAAAGAGGTCGTGATATACCATGGAGAACCCGGGGGTGGACAAAGGATATATTCAGAGGTGACGCTGCAATCTATTTGGGATCCAGCACAATTCCCGGTTACATTTTCTTAAACCCAAAAGATCTGCTGCCAGTCTCTGTAGGCGAGGAATTGCCAACCCAATGACCGGGGGCTCCTGTAAGCCGTTCAGCACCTCCTGTGATACCCGTGACAGATCTCAGCAAATAATCCCCGAGCAATGCTCAAGAGACCATTCGCTCTTCCTGCTTGGTTCTGTTTCCACTGGCGCAGCTTCTCCTGTATTGAACATGGTCCCTTGAGCATGCTCAACTTCTGCTGGGACTGTCTACCCAACCTGCCATCCCTTCTGAGCAGAGCAGAGGTGCAAAGAGCCTCTCTCTTGGAGTGCCAGGAGCCAGAGTCAGGGGCAAGTCACTCAGTGCCAGTCAAGTTAACTCTCTGGTTTGTTGTTGTTGTTTTTACTTATTTATTAATGTTGCAATACATATATGAAGTCTGTACATAATGATACATATACATTATATTCGTAAATTCACATTTTCACATTTCATTATGTACCAACATTTATCCATTTCTTATTTCTTGCCCTCTGTCTTCCCTCCACCTGCGCGTAACTTCCTTGTTATTCTTTTGTTAACTTTATTATCGAGATTGTAATTTTGTATCTTAATAATTAATCATATTATATATCTGCTTAACTTAACTTTGTGAAATCAGTCATACACAATCAATAAATTCTTGTTGGAGCATCTTTTGGTCACGTATTCTTCTACACATTTCCATTCCTGTTTAAGATTTTGATTAGATTGCTTTCTAATTGTTGCCGTCATTTTTGCTAATTCAAAAAATGTATGTTGCCAATCTTTCAATGTTGGTACTTCTTCTGATTTTCAATTTTTTGCAATCAATAACCTTACGGCGGCTGTTGCATATAAAAAGATTCTCTTCATGAAGTTAACTCTTTGTTCAAAGAAACCAAAACAGCACAGGCCTAGGGATCACAGCAACTCTTCCCAGTGGGTCTTGCCCCAGTGCAGCAGTTGCAAGGACTGAAGTTCCCCCTCCTTATGGTAGTCTCGTAATCTGGTGAACTGGGTTCGCGTCTCCACTCCTCCACATGCAGCTGCTGGGTGACCTTGGGCCAGTCACACTTCTCTGAAGTCTCTCAGCCCCACTCACCTCACAGAGTGGTTGTTGTGGGGAAGGAAGGGAAAGAAAAATGTTGGCCGCTTTGAGACTCCTTAGGGTAGTGATAAAGTGGGGTATCAAAACCAAGCTCCTCCTCCTCCTCTTCTTCTCCTCCTCCTCCTTCTTCTCTAAGACTTTTCCTCCGGGTACTTCCCCAGCATCACAAGGCTCCTTCATCCTGTCTCTCTTTGCTACAACCTCTTCATTCCTCTCCATGTTCTGGAAGACTGGGGGGGGGGGGGAGAAGTTTGTCACAGCAGGAGGGGGAGACCCCCTGGTTTCTTCAGCAGCTTATCTCTGATCTCTGCCTCTTGGCCCCCCTCCTCTCCAGCCTCTGCTTCTGCCACCGGGTCTGGTCTTCTATCTGCCACAGACTCCTCCTGCTCACTCAAGCCTGTTGCCTCTTCCGCTACCAACACCTGCTCTTCCCAGTCTGCTCCCTCTTCTCTCTCTGACCACTCATTGTTGTCCCACCACCAGTGTCCTGATTCTGAGCCTTCTGCCCTTGGCGGCCCCCCCAGCTGCTGCCTCTGCAGCCAGCCAGTCCATGACATTGACAGAGCAAACACAGCGGTGGCTGTCAGTCAGTGCCTTTATTTTTGTGTGTTTAGCAGGCACTTGGCGCAGTGGGTCAGCGCATCTGGCTGTGATCCTGAAGGTTGGTGGTTCGAACCCACCCAGGGACGGCTGTGCGCAGCATTCCCGCACTTTTGATGCAATGTCATCTATTTATTACTATCAGAGGTCAAACAACAACTACCAGACTTTTAGAAGACATCTGAAGGCAGCCCTGTTTAGGGAAGCTTTTAATGTTTGATGCATTACTGTGTTTTGATATTTTGTTGGGGGCCACCCAGAGTGGCTGGGAAGGCCCAGCCAGATGGGCGGGGTATAAATAATAAATTATTATTATTATTATTATTATTATTATTATTATTATTAGTTATTTATTACCTCCCTGGAAGCAAATTGGAATGGACGCTCAATAAACACAGATTGTCTAGAAGTGTTCAGAGACCAGAAATAAATGGTTTTCCCCATTACTTGCTACCTATGATCCCTCTTTGCTTTTGGTGTCTCTTTGAGCTCTTGTGTTCTTCCTTATCTTCTGGAGATGGCTTTGTGACACTGATGCGCGCTCTCTCTCTCTCTCATATCATGCGTTTTGCAATACTGGCTGTATTTTCATCACCCTTAATCCATCTCAGCCAGGTCAAGGAATAGCAAGGCATTCCCTGCCTCTCTGCTCGCGCCCCTGTTGGCTCCGTTGGCGAACCCAGCATGCAAATTCCATAAGCGCTGCATGGTGTGCACCCGGTTCCGAGAGTTGTGCAACAGCACCGGAAATCTTGCATTCTCTCTCTTTTTTTTAATGATATTTATTAAAGTTTCAGAAAAGGTTACAAAAATAAGAAAAAGAAAGAAAAAAGAAGCAAAAAATACAAAATACAGAAAAATAAAAACAATTAAAGACAAATCAATCTTTCCGTGTCTTGTCTTTCATTTACTTGTTTCCCTGACCTCCTCACACCTCCCTTTTTTGTATTCCAGTTCAGTTAGTTAATTCAGCAAATCCTTTCCCTCTTTGTTTTTATCTTAATCCTTTATCTTAATATATTATAACTTTACATTCTCACCTGTTAACAATCCATTTTTACATACTCCTTTGTAACATTACTGCTAAAACCACTTAACTTCATTCCGACATCATTCTAACATTCATTAATTTTACAGTATTTCTGTAAATAGTCTTTAAATTTCTTCCAGTCTTCTTCCACCAACTCTTCTCCCTGGTCTCGGATTCTGCCAGTCATTTCCGCCAGTTCCATATAGTCCATCACCTTCATCTGCCATTCTTCCAAGTTGGGTAGATCTTGTGTCTTCCAATACTTTGCAATAAGTATTCTTGCTGCTGTTGTAGCGTACATAAAGAAAATTCTATCCTTCTTTGGCACCAATTGGCCAACCATGCCCAGGAGAAAGGCCTTTGGTTTCTTCAGAAAGGTATATTTAAATACCTTTTTCATTTCATTATAGATCATCTCCCAGAAAGCCTTAATCCTTGGGCACGTCCACCAAAGGTGAAAGAATGTACCTTCAGTTTCTTTACATTTCCAACATTTATTATTGGGCAAATGATAGATTTTTGCAAGCTTGACTGGTGTCATGTACCACCTGTATATCATTTTTATAATAGTCTCTCTTAAGGCATTACATGCCGTGAACTTCATACCTGTGGTCCATAACTGTTCCCAGTCAGCCATCATAATATTATGTCCAACATCTTGTGCCCATTTAATCATAGCAGATTTCACCGTTTCATCCTGAGTATTCCATTTCAACAGCAAGTTATACATCCTTGACAGAGTCTTAGTTTTGGGATCTAACAGTTCTGTTTCCAATTTTGATTTTTCCACCTGGAAGCCAATTTTCTTGTCCAAATTGTATGCCTCCATTATTTGATAATAATGAAGCCAATCTCGCACTTTGTTTTTTAGTTTTTCAAAGCTCTGCAATTTCAATTTATCTCCCTCTTGTTCCAGAATTTCCCAATATTTCGGCCATTTGGCCTCCATATTGAGCTTTTTCTGAACCTTCGCTTCCATCTTGCATTCTCACTGGGCTTTCCTGATGCAGAGCGTCAAGCAGGAGGGAAACGTCCAATGTGATGATATATGGGGCTTTCTGTGCGTTTGGTTCCACCCTGGTTCTCACCCACCCCTCCTTATTTCTGTTTGCAAGGTTGAGAGGCAATTGAAATTATGATTGTGGGAAAATATAGAAGTTATACATGGGTGGAAAGAGGAGAATGTGAGTCTTCAACTTTATGTCCCTCAGACCAGAGTCTGGAGGGTAATCTGAACGGACCTTTCCTTGTTATGTTAACTAGCAGGCTATGATAGGGTTACCAGACGTCCCCAGGGACAGCCCCCGGATTTGCAAATATGTCCCCAGACAAATTCCGTCCCCGGAATGTCCCCGGATTTTATGAAATGTCCCTGGGAAATGTGGCAGCGGCAGTCTCAGCAGCCAGGAGCCAGGCTTCATTGAAAAAAATATGGTAACCATAGGCTAACTGGATGCAGGAAAGGGAAGTTTAAGGGGGGGGGAGGAAAGGAAGGCAAAAGTTCTCGCCCCCCCAAGCCAGCCCCCCCTCCCTTCCACTTGCATGTTTTCCGGCTGCCAGCGTGTCCCTGGCACTCTTCCCTGAAAGCAGCAGCAGCACCGGAGCACGGAGAGGCAAAGGCAGCGGCTGCGCTCCTAGCCACCAGAAACTGAGCCGGGTGGGCTGGAGCCTGTGCGCAGTCCAGCTAGGAAGGAATTAGCAGGAAGGACATGGTCCCTTCTCCTCTGCTTGCCGTGAGGGCTGGGGATTTCCTTGCTCTTTATTACGTTTGTCAGCCACCAGTCCCCTTGCTCAGCGCATGTGCTTGCTGCGAGGTGATGCTGCCACGGCCGGTGCTGAGCAACGGAAGGGGACAGGATCGTGTCCGCCTACTAATTCCTTCCTAGCCGCTGCGGCACCTTGCAGCAAGCAGACACACTGAGCAAGGGGACTGGTGGCAGAGAAATGCAACAAGCAGCAGGGAAATCCGCTGTGCTTAGCGTGTGTGCCGCCGGGTGTGCGTCTTGTTTTGTTGGCTCTCGGTTGTGGGTACGTGTTGTGTGCCTGTGCTTCGCTGAAGGAATGGGGAGAGCTCCCCACACCTCGCTTCCTGCTCTGTGTGTTTGCACACAGCGTGCTGTGCTTGGCATCCCGATGCTCATGTTCATCCCTTCCCCTTTATGCCCCTTTCCTCTTTGGGGCACGTCAGCCACACTCGGATTCTTTCAAACGCGCCTGCGCGTTGCTTCTGCTGGATTCAATACATTGCATGTAAGGGGGCTTTTTTGTTTTAAATTAACCAAAGCTTAGTTTTAAAGCAAACTTTGATCTGTGGTGTTGACTTTTTTTCTTAATTTTTTAAATAACTTTTTTTCCTCTTTTTTTTTAATAAAAAAAAATATCAATTTTATTTATTTATTTATTTTTAAAAGTGTCCCCGGATTTATTGGAAAAAATCTGGTTACTCCATGATGTTTTGTGGAGTGTCTTTGTGCATTATTTTACATTGGTAGTAACAGCAAAACTTCTACGTTTTACATGCCTCCCCCCCGCCCGTGACTTTAAGTCACTGACGACTTCTTTTTTTAAAACTGAAGAAAAGCACAAAACATATAAGGAGATAAATCCAGTTGCTCCGTAGCTTGTGAACTTGTAGTGTTGAGTGTACAGTTAATTTTTAAAATGAAAATTGCTCAATTGAAAGAGCAAAGAAGTTTGGGCAGTTCCAAGGTGTTTTTTCTACGTTCGCTCCCCTGACTTCAGGTTGCAGGATGTTTCGGAAGTCGACCGTACAAGTCCCCCATTCTTATATGAAACTTCTTTTATACAGTGGGCTCCTTCTAGGCTTGCTGCTGTTTTCCAGAACTGCACTGCAAATTTCGGAGAAGTGCGAATTTTGAAGGACCCAGCTAGGTTTCCGTGTGTGTTTTGCTTCTGTGATTGCAAACGCAGCCAGATCTCCTGCTCATCCCTACCCTTAGATGACCGTAATCGACTCTGCCCTACATTGGTGCCCTGCAAGGGAAAATCAGCAGGAAAGGGCAAGTGCTCTCGCAAGGAAGCTTATCTGCTGATACTGATCATTTCACCAGGGAGCTGCAAGCTTCTTAGGGATGCCGGAGTTTTTCTGGACACCGTTGGAAAGCCGTCAGTGTGCATGAGTTCCATCCCTTGTGCAAAAACGAAGGCGCAAAGCCAGGAATAGGGCTGCAACGTTGAATGTGCTAATGGTTAGATCAGGGGTCGTCAACCTGGTCCCTACCGCCCACCAGTGGGCGTTTCAGAATTCTGGGTGGGCGGTCCAGGGTTCTACGGCACAAGTTGAATCGTCCTTCCGTCGAGCACTGGTGGGCAGTAAGGAAATTTTACCATCAAGAAAGATGCATTAGTGGGCGGTAGGTATAAAAAGGTTGACTACCCCTGGTTTAGATTGACGCCAGGGCTGGGTGACTCCGTCAGTTTTGGTTTCTCTGTTTCACATTTTTCTAGTCTTAAATTTAGTTCTCCACATTTCCACATCACTGTGGATTTTTATTTTTATTTTAAAAAAAGACATTCACCAGCAAATTTCTCCCAATATACACATTGCCGTGCAATTTTTCTTCAGACGCTCATTTTTGGCCACCTCATGAGAAGACTCCCTGGAAAAGACCCTGCTGTTGGGAAAGATGGAGGGCACAAGGAGAAGGGGACGACAGAGGATGAGATGGTTGGGCAGTGTTCTCGAAGGTACCAGCATGAGTTTGACCAAACTGCGGGAGGCAGTGGAAGACAGGAGTGCCTGGCGTGCTCTAGTCCAGGGGGTCACGAAGAGTCGGACACGCCTAAACGACTAAACAACAACAATGCTCATATAATACAATTTTAGCTTGGGTTTTAACCGCTGTGTGCATAAAATGCAGTTTATTCGTTTGGATGCATTTTTGCACAGCTGATGTCAGAAGCCAGAGTCAAGCGTAGGTGAGCAATAATTAACAAAAGCCCTCTTTATTCAAAACAACCAAAACAGCGCAGGCCTAGCGATCACAGCAATTCTTCCCAGTGGGTCTTGCCCGAAGGAAGCAGTTGTGTGGATTGAAGGTGCCCACACCTTTCTACCGCTCTCTAAGGCCCACCCCCCCCAGTTCCTTTCCCAGCAGCCTAAGGCTCCGTCGTCTTGTCTCTCTTTGCTCCGCCCTTTTCATACCTCTTCTCCGAGATAGAGAGAGAGAGAGAGAGAGAGAGAGAGAGAGAGAGAGAGAGGGAGAGGAAGAGATAAGGTTGACTTCCATTCTCAGACTTTCCAAGCCTAGAAAAAGTAAACACAGAACAACAAACCCCTGTGTTGCAAACTTAACACAACCAACAATACAAGCAACACAAAGACCAGCATACTAGATAGCACTGCAATTCTTATTGCATAATATACATGATTTAGCACAACAAAAGCAAAATGTGTACACTTGTAAATTCTCTAATATATTTGAAATCAAATGAACACACGTCTGTCAATCTTTGAAAGTCCGTAGAAGTATAATAAGTCTATGGTTGAAATAAAGTAATAGATGCTATCCTGTGGGCTAAGTGGTAAAACTTTCTTTTTTAAAACATGTTCTCATGACCACTGCTCCTTGTGCATTTTTCCAATCTATGGGTTGTGCTGAAGAAGATTCCTGCGAAACTGTCAGATTATCCGGGATCACTTGTCCTACATTGTGATTCACTTACTACTTCGGCACCATGAACGCCTAAAAAAAGTTTTACCGTCCTGTGGGGAGTCTTAAAATGGCCGTCCGGACTCTGGCGCTCCGGTACGAAATTAAGCCTCGAGACTCGAGTTCTCCAGCGGGTACCTTTTGGTTAACTGCGGGCTGCTGGAGGATGCCGACATTGACCTAGTTTCTGCGGGTGATCAAAAGATTGCCTCCTGCCCAAGTTTAATAGGTCAGCTGGTCTCCCCAGTGCAGGGAAGCCCTTTCCGAAAGGAGGAAGCCAGTTGCTTCTTGCATCGAGTGCTGTGTGCCCAAGCTAGCTTGGTGCAAATGTGGAGATCTTGGGATGGAGGAGGGAAGGAAAACAGAAACCCCCAGGCCCTTTGTTATGTACTGAGTTGAATAGGATCCAAAATGCAGCAGTCTGATTGGTTCTAGAACAATAGGATTCAGAATGCAGCAGTCTGATTGGTCCACAGGAGCCACCCAGTCCAGCTCCAGGTGGAAGTGAATCCGCAACCTGATTGGCCTACAGGAGAATCCCGGAACTAGCCAATCACGTGGGGCCCATTGTGTAAATAATGTATATAAAGCAGACATTCTGGGGGAACTTCCATTCCTCCTCACCACTATGAGCTGAATAAAGAGCATGAAATCCACTCTCGACTCCAAGTATATTTCACCCTTCCATCTTAATGTGCCAGGCATTATAGAGCAGGCATTTAGAAGGTGCCAGGTTCCAGTGGCGTAGCACGGGGCGGTTGCCCCGGGGCACAAAATTCTTAGGGGCACAAAATTTCAACACCTGGTCCTGCCTCAGAACAGCTGCACGCTTCCAATGCTGGGCTCTGTTGAAAATGGCTTCTCCCTGAGAACCGGGGAAAACTTTCCAAAAGGCAGAGCTGTTTGACAGTGGAACGGCCTCCCGCAAGAGTTGATGGACTCTCCTTCTTCTGAGGTTTTTAAGTAGAGGTTGGACAGCCATTTGCCATGGCTGGTTTAGCTGAGATTCCTGCATTGCAGGGGGTTGGACTAGATGACCCTCGTGGTCCCCTCCAACTCTACAATTCTGTGATTCGAAGCTTCTCTGAATACACTCATGCAGCATATACATGACCCTAAACCAATACATTGGGCTACAACATTTAATTTAAAACTGGTTAATTGAGATTCAAAATGACCTGAACAGATTGGGGAATGGGGCCCAAACTAACCAAATGAATTTCAAATGTGTGGCAGGAATAATCAGGTGCACAAATGTAACACGGGACACCTGGCTTGCCAGTAGTTTTTGTGAAAGGGATCTAGGGGTCTTGGTGGACCACAAGCTGAACATGAGTCAACAGGGTGATGCAGCAGCAAAAAAAAAAAGCTACTGCTATTCTAGGCTGCATCCACAGAAGTCTAGTGTCCAGATCAAGGTTAGTACAGTGGTACCTTGGGTTACAGACGCTTCAGGTTACAGACTCTGCTAACCCAGAAATATTACCTCGGGTTAAGAACTTTGCTTCAGGAGGAGAACAGAAATCGCGTGGCGGTGGTAGCAGGAGGCCCCATTAGCTAAAGTGGTGCTTCAGGTTAAGAACCGTTTCAGGTTAAGAACCGACCTCCAGAACGAATTAAGTACTTAACTCACTGTAATAGTCCTGCTCTATTCTGCCTGAGTCAGACCACACCTGGAATGCTGTGTCTTGTTCTGGGTGCCACAGTTTAAGAAGGATGTGCAGAGGAGGGCAACCAAGATGATCAAGGGTCTGGAAACCAAGCCTTATGAGGAACGGTTGAAGGAACTGGGTATATTTAGCCTGGAAAAGAGGAGACTGAGAGGAGATATGAGAGCCATCTTCTAATATCTCAAGGGCTGTCACATGGAAGATGGAGCGAGCTTGTTTTTTTCTGCTCCGGAGGGCAGGACTCGAACCCATGGCTTCAAGTTACAAGAAAGGAGATTCAACATTAGGAATAACTTTCTGACCTTAAGAGCTGTTTGACAGTGGAATGGTCTGCCTCCGGAAAGGAATAAAATCCAGGAGGTTTGCCTCTGTTCTCACTGACTTCAGTTTAAGCAGTTTTCATTTCTCTTTTAATTTGTATAACTCCTTTCTATATTATTATACACAGCAAAGATCACACAATCTGATCCAATACAAAAAGTCATAATAAAAACAAACAATTTATATCAAATAAAGCAATATTCAGTAATTGATTAGAGTTATTAGTAAGCAACAAAGTTAAATATCAGCAAATAATAATTAAACTGTTTACACTTAATCGTTATAATAAAGAATTACTAAACTATAATCAATAAAAATAATAGCAAGTCACCATGCATAAAATACCTCCAAACGTACAAAACCACATCAAAGGATCAAACTGAAAAACAAGGACACACAATAATTATACAATTATTTTTTAAAAAAATATCCCTGAACTCCTTTCTCAAAGTTGGTAGAGCCTGCGACTCTTAATCTCTGAGTTGTGGGTTTGAGAACCAACGTTGGACAAAAAATAATAATCCTGCATTGCAAGGGGTTGGACTAGATGACCCTCGTGGACCCTCGCAGCTCCACAATTCTACGATTCTGTTCCTAAAGTTTACTAAGGCAGGTCAGGGCAAGTTGCCGTCTCGCCTGGGAAGAGTTAATGGAGCTTGGCAGGCGAGCGCTTCCTGGTATCGGCCAATCGGAGGGAACAAAGGTTGGCAACAGGTGATGGGTTTGTTTGCGGCAGGTATTAATTTTAGTTTTTTCTCCAGAAGTCCCTGCAGGCGAGGAAGCAGCTTAGAGCCCAGCGAGGGCCAGGATCCGCAGGGAGTATGGGAGCCAGCCTCTCCTGGAGCGTGGAGGTAAATGACCTGAGGCATTCCTGGTTTTAGAAAAGACTCCTTTAAAAAAAAGAAAAGAAGGAAACTTTGCTTCCCGCCCTCCTCCCTTTGCAGGGTAACCTGAAACTCCCCTCTTTTGAATAAGGCAGGACCTGCCCAGGCTGGGAAGACAAAGTGAGAAACCAGCTCTGTCCTTGCTAGCTGAAGAAGGAGGCGTCAGACAGGTGGGTTTCT
This sequence comes from Podarcis raffonei, assembly GCF_027172205.1. Taxonomy (NCBI): domain Eukaryota; kingdom Metazoa; phylum Chordata; class Lepidosauria; order Squamata; family Lacertidae; genus Podarcis; species Podarcis raffonei. The sequence continues at coordinate 75,142,117 of NC_070610.1, read as the reverse complement.
GTCCACAGGTGCAGAGCAGACATTCTGTTGCTGCTGCATTAGAATTTGAGCCGGAATCTCTGACCCGTTCCCTTCCTTTTCCCACTGGAATTGCGTTTTTGCGGTTTGTTTCCAAGCCCCGATAGGTTTGGAGCGCGGAGGGGGAAATCTCAGACCCAGTGGCCCTCGAGATATCTCCGTCTGGCCCCCGGGGACTCTCCCCAGGTCATACGCCCCCTCCTGGGCAGCAGCCCTTTTACCAGCTCTGCTTTGCACCCTCCTCGATTCATGGAACCCATGAATCAAACCCATGAACCTGAAATTAAGCGTCTCAGGCTCTGCCGACTGAGTTTTTTGCATGTCTGGAATATGGCAATGCCTTTTGCTTGCTTGGATAGAGGACAGAGGGCTGGGGGTGAGTGAAGGCGTAGCAACAAACCTAGTGTACAGTGGTGAAATTCGCACCCGCTACTCGCCCGCATTTTTTCTCTGGCAGCTCCCACTGCTGGAATGTGGCCCCCAGAAGGTTGCTAAGAATGGGAAGTGGCCCTTGAGCTGGAAAAGTGTTCCTGTCCCAGTTTTAGAAAACCAGGATCATGTTGCTTTGACATCTGTAAGCTGCTTCCAGCAGCCCTTTCGTGGGGGGAATACTTTTTAAAAATGTAATAATAAATACATGCCGTCGCCAGGGCTGTCTGCCCTGATCTGCTGCTTTTCCTGCAGAAAATCTCAGTCGCCTCCTTTTTGCACCCAGAGGTGCTGTTTGCAGCAAATGTGCTGGGGGAGTTTGCACCTCCTCTTGAGTAAGTGGCTTTGCACGATGTCTCCTCGCTCATCTAACACTCTGCTTTTCATTCCTTTGCTCAGAGCAGATTTCAGGGCTGGACTTTGCCTGCTTGGCATCTAATAAGGCCAGGTTCGAGTTCTGGCAGGGGTGATATAGCCTCTGCCTTGTGAGTAGGGCTGCCAGGTTTCTTCTCCCGCAGAACTCCCAGGTCTTTGAAAACTGCATGGCAGGCTTGGACTGAAGCGGTTGCTGTCATGGTGTGTCTGTTGTCCTGCCGAACCTCTGTTTGTTGTGGAGCAGTTAAAGGCATAGGAGCTCTGCTTCCCTCGAGAAGCTGGCAACCCAACCCTCCCATTTGTGAGGATTGGGGTCTCTCAGAATCAGGGGAACCCCCCTAAACCTTGCATGCGTGCTAGCACAAGCAAATTGTCGAGAGCTGCCACTGGCACAGTTGTTGGCAGATTCACACATACACACTTCACCAGTGTTCGTTCCAACGCTTGAGATTGCTGCCGTCATATGCCCCATTACTTGTGGGGGGAGTTCTTTTGAGATTGTGGGGTGTGTTTGGCCCAAGCTGTACATCTGTTAAGTTTGGGCCTGGATTCCCTTAAAAGCTGCTGGAAAGATCTGTTTTGACTTCCGAAGGCAGAAATTTTTTTAAAGGGGCTTGATGAGGTTCTGTGTTCAAGAGACTGCCTTTGAAAAGTGTTCAGAAACATTATACTGGCTTCAATTTAGCTTTCAAGATTTGGTATTTAAATCCCAGTATGGCCTGGGACCAGGATACCTGTACAGGGAAGTTTTTAATGTTTGATGTTTTACTCTGTTTGATGTTTTAATTTGTTGGAAGCCGCCCAGAGCGGCTGAGGTAACCCTGTCAGATCGAGCAGGGTTCAACTTATATCCTTACGTTCCTATTTTAGGAGACTGGTTTATTTTGATTTTTAAGGACCCTTAGACAACCCTTTGCAGATCAATCTGCAGTTTTTCAGGAGGGAGAGTGTATTTACAGTTCTGTATGGTTACATCGTGAGCATGAAATTGGACTATTTGAGGGGCATCGCTTGTCTGAAAGGGTGGGTGGTTCTGGGGACAAAACTGCTTCTGTGGTTTTGGAGTGGAATAATTGGTCAGCTTTGCTTATACCCCATAGAATACCTTTGCTTAGAAGGAGAGCTATTCCCAGGGGGAATGGTGCAACGAGATAAACAATTGCATCAGGAGCAATGATGGGTTGTGTACAAAACAGAGGAAAGGTATTTTTGCTACTGGAGCAGAACAGATGCTCATGGGGCCTGGAGAACAACCCAGGTTCGACTTCAATCACCAGACCCTCATAGTGTTCCTGTTTTCCAAGGACAGTCCTGGATTTCCAGAAGCCGTCTCGGTTTCTGATTTGATTCCGGAAAGTCCTGCTTTTCCTTGTTGTTGTTGTTGTTTAGTCATTTAGTCGTGTCCGACTCTTGATGACCCCCTGGACCTGAGCACGCCAGGCACTCCTGTCTTCCACTGCCTCCCGCAGTTTGGTCAAACTCATGCTGGTAGCTTCGAGAACACTGTCCCACCATCTCGTCCTCTGTCGTCCCCTTCTCCTTGTGCCCTCCATCTTTCCCAACATTAAGGTCTTTTCCAGGGAGTCTTCTCATGAGGTGGCCAAAGTCTTGGAGCCTCAGCTTCAGGATCTGTCCTTCCAGTGAGCACTCAGGGCTGATTTCCTTCAGAATGGATAAGAATGGATCGGTTTGATCTTCTTGCAGTCCATGGGACTCTCAAGAGTCTCCTCCAGCACGTTAATTCAAAAGCATCCATTCTTCGGCCATCAGCCTTCTTTATGGTCCAGCTCTCACTTCCATACATCACTACTGGGAAACCATAGCTTTAACTATACGGACCTTTGTTGGCAAGGTGATGTCTCTGCTTTTTAAGATGCTGCCTAGGTTTGTCATTGCTTTTCTCCCAAGAAGCAGGCGTCTTTTAATTTCGTCACTGCTGTCACCATCTGCAGTGATCATGGAGCCCAAGGAAGTAAAATCTCTCACTCCTTTTCCTTAGGATGCCCTTATCTTCATCAGAGAAATGTTGGAGGGGATGTCTTTATTTTCACTGGAGAAATGTTGGAGGGTATGTAATCCTTGGTAGCTTCAGTTGGAAGGATTAGGGAATGACCTCGGTGAGACCCTGGGGAATTGCTGCCAGTCTGAGTAGACAAGATTGGATCCAGTAGGGACTGGTGCCCAATACAACTGGTGGGCGAGGATACCAACAGAAGTTGGAGCCAGAGCCATTGGCGGGCAGAGTTGCCTGGCGTCACACAGTTGGGGCGGACTGAGGTTTATGGGGCAGCAAGCAGTTCAACCTAATGGACCAGCCTCCATGGATAGGATTAGAATCAGGAGTGGGGAAACTTTGACCCTCCAGATGTTGAACTACAACTCCCATGCACCCTGGGAGCCTGGCTTGCTGGGGCTGAGATGGGCAAATAATCTGACCAGCCATAGTGGCAGTTTTCTGTGTTTCTAAATACACCATCGTTTACCATCTCAGGGATAGCTCAGAGCTCAGCAGCAGAGGCACACGCTCTCATAAAATCCCAGGTTCGAACCCAAGCCTCCCCCGGTTGAGCAAAAAAAGAACCCAAGAAGCAGGATATTTGCAAGAGACTTTGGCTGGCGAGATTTCTCGCAGGGCTGGGCTGGAACTGCCAGGCTGTTAAGGCAGTTTTGCATTTATGCAAATAGATGTGTACGGCACCGATATTCAAGAGATTGTGCCGCACTCCTTGGCTTTCATTTGCAAAATTCTGCCAGAAGCCTGATTTGCATGGTAAAATAAGGACATGAATGCCGACTTGCTCAGTTTGCATAACAGGTTCAGGTTGCAGACTGTGATTTTAATAATAATAATAATAATAATAATAATAATAATAATAATAATAGTTGCTTGGTTTATTTATCTTTCTTTTACACCCTGAAAATGCAGAAATCTCTGAACAAAATAACCAGGTAAAAAGGTAAAGGGACCCCTGACAGTTAGGTCCAGTCGTGGCCGACTCTGGGGTTGTGGCGCTCATCTCACTTTATTGGCCGAGGGAGCCAGCGTACAGCTTCCGGGTCATGACTAAGCCGCTTCTGGGGAACCAGAGCAGCGCACGGAAACGCCCTTTACCTTCCCGCCGGAGTGGTACCTATTTATCTACTTGCACTTTGATGTGCTTTTGAACTGCTAGGTAGGCAGGAGCAGGGACCGAGCAACAGGAGCTCACCCCGTCACAGGGATTCGAACTGCCAACCTTCTGATCGGCAAGTCCTAGGCTCTGTGGTTTAACCCACAGCGCCACCCGCATCCCTATAAGTTATCAAGGCCCATGCTAGTCAATGTTGGCGCCCGTCTGTCTCGATAAACAATGGAGTGTGCCTCAAGGGGTGAAGCCCAACCAGAGACGCTTTTGGGGCTGATGGGAATTAAAGTCCAAAAGAAGCCAGAGGGCACCAGCTGAGCGAAGGCTGCCTTAAAAATCACGGCTTTCAAACTGGTTTCAAGGCCTGACATTTGCAGTTTCTGGCTGAATCCCCACCAATGAATAACTAGTGTTTTTGGACCCTCCCACGCCAAATTTCTTTTGCCAGTAGCATACCAGGAGGTGAGAGGTGCAACGCTGCGCTTCAGCCTCTTTATGCCAAGTTAATAGCAAATCCGTAATGCGTTCGCCGTCCAGGGTCGCTGGGGCTACTGTGGGGAGATTTGACCTTCTTACAGTGGGTATGATTTGCAAATAAACTGCTTCCTTCTGCAAGACCCTGGGTGTTCGGGTGTGGGTATTCTCCTCGCCCTTTGTTTTTTAAGCAGGTGCAATCAGATTGTGTTCCGAAGAGCTATTTGTGTGCTTATATATTTGGCCGTCCCCCAGAAGCGCAAGGGTGGAGCAAAGCTCGACAAGGAAATTGGCGTTTGCCGTGGAGGCAGGTATGTGTGACGAATGAACGGGAGCCAGGCTCACCCACCAGGTACCAAAGTTAAAAAATACGAATCTGTCTTTTGAGGAACACTCTGTATTCCTTCTCTGTTTACAGCCCTTCTGAGGGAAAGATACGCTTGGAAACGCATGGGCAACATCAGCTGGAATATTGGAATCCAGCCAGTTGAATGCAATTTCCACCCAGGAAGGACTTTGTTGTCCTGCACAGTTTCCTGTCGCTTCCTGGGAGTAGGAAAACCGGAGTAAATTTTACAAACTAGTTACTGTATAAGGCCCACCACAAAATATTCCACCTGACCACCCAATATTCTTTGGCTATTGAGCATGTTAAGATTACCCTGGACTTTTTTGGAGGGGGGGCGTGAATTACCCTCATAAATTCTTTTTCAATTGCACTTAGCAAACTTGGGTATTCCCCTTATACTAATAATTTCCTTTCATTTCTGACTAACCCTGTTCTGCCTTCATATCTGCTGACCCTTCAGGACCCGCGTTCGAAGGATTCACTGCAGAATAAATGGTGAGGAATTGTGCAGATCAGTTTATGATACTGGCCGCTTTTGTTTCCAATGGATCCAAAGGATCCAAAGATTCCAAAGGATCTAGGAGTCTTGGTTGACCACAAACTTGACATGAGCCAACAGTGTGACGCGGCAGCTAAAAAAGCCAATGCAATTCTGGGCTGCATCAATAGGAGTATAGCACCTAGATCGAGGGAAGTAATAGTGCCACTGTATTCTGCTCTGGTCAGACCTCACCTGGAGTACTGTGTCCAGTTCTGGGCACCACAGTTCAAGAAGGACATTGACAAACTGGAACGTGTCCAGAGGAGGGCAACCAAAATGGTCAAAGGCCTGGAAACGATGCCTTATGAGGAACGGCTAAGGGAGCTGGGCATGTTTAGCCTGGAGAAGAGGAGGTTAAGGGGTGATATGATAGCCATGTTCAAATATATAAAAGGATGTCACATAGAGGAGGGAGAAAGGTTGTTTTCTGCTGCTCCAGAGAAGCGGACACGGAGCAATGGATCCAAACTGCAGGAAAGAAGATTCCACCTAAACATTAGGAAGAACTTCCTGACAGTAAGAGCTGTTCGACAGTGGAATATGCTGCCAAGGAGTGTGGTGGAGTCTCCTTCTTTGGAGGTCTTTAAGCAGAGGCTTGACAACCATATGTCAGGAGTGCTCTGATGGTGTTTCCTGCTTGGCAGGGGGTTGGACTCGATGGCCCTTGTGGTCTATTCCAACTCTACGATTCTATGATTCAATGTTCAAATTCGGTTTGTGGCTTGGGAAATGGCTTCGACTACTCAGCTAAACCAGGTGAGGGTAGCCAATGGGTCTCAAAACCCCGGTGAGTTAGGGACTTCTCTTGCAAGCAAAGACAGGCTCTGGCGAATTGAGCAGATGATGAAGAAGAAGAGTTTGGATTTGATACCCCATTTTATCACTACCCGAAGGAGTCTCAAAGTGGCTAACATTCTCCTTTCCCTTCCTCCCCCACAACAAACACTCTGTGAGGTGAGTGGGGCTGAGAGACTTCAGAGAAGTGTGACTAGCCCAAGGTCACCCAGCAGCTGCATGTGGAGGAGCGGGGAAGCGAACCCGGTTCACCAGATTACGAGTCTACCGCTCTTAACCACTACACCACACTGGCTCTCCAGTGGGCCCAGTGGTCACAAAGATGGTTTCTGGGTGTGATGTAGAAGGGGCAGAGGGGGCTTGTGAGCCTGGGGAGGGAGCCCATCTAGGAGAAGAGAAACTCTGATCCTAAACCTCCTCTCTCGTGCGGGATATATTGGGGAGCAGAAAAGGTTCAGGAGTAAACCCTACCCAAATCCGGACTGGAGTTCTTAAGGCGGTTGGATGGCGCCTTGTACACCTCCTTTCAGCAACTCCTGCAGCTAAGTTGGTGCCAAACATCTTGCTCTGCTTTCCTTTGGACCCCAATCAATGAGGCTGAGAGGGGGGTCTTGTCATCTGGGCAGCCCAGGACCTCCATCCACACTGCCCAGGCTTGCGCCCCCAGCGAGGTCACTTCGGTGTTGCTAACACAGCGGTTTGACTTCACCCCCAGATGCGTACTCCATTGTCTCTTGACAATGTACAGTGGTACCTCGGGTTACAGACGCTTCAGGTTACAGACTCTCCTAACCCAGAACTAGTACCTTGGGTTAAGAACTTTGCTTCAGGATGAGAACAGAAATCGCGTGGTGGCGGCGGGAGGCCCCATTACCTAAAGTGGTACCTCAGGTTAAGAACAGTTTCAGGTTAAGAACGGCCCTCCAGAACAAATTAAGTTCTTAACCCGAGGTACCACTGTACAGTGGAACCTTGGTTCTCGAACCGCCTGAGAAACAGTTTCTATCCAAATGCGATTTTGGTTTTAAACGCAGTGTAAGGTAGTCTCTATGGGAGTATATTGTATTTAAATATGGGGTATCAGAGTTTTTAGGGGGTTAACCAGGCTGGGATAGCTGGCTTGTTGGTTTTTGAATGTCTGATGTAGATTTTTTCAATTTCTTTGTTGGACGTTCGGCTTCCGAAAAACGTTCACAAATCAGAACACACACTTCCAGGTTTTTGGCGTTTGGGAGCCGATTTGTTCGTCAACTAAGCCGTTCGAGAACCAAGGAATTACTGCAGTTTAAAACTGTTTTTACTATTGTCTTGTAATGCTGTAACCGCCCTGTCACCTTACGGTGAAGGTCAAGTAATAATGATGATGGTAATAATACCGTAATACTAAATAATGCCTGATGGATGGACCTTGGGATGATGGAAGGATGTCCCTCTTGTTTGTGTGCGATGTGTCTTTGTCGTTCGTCCCCTTTCTCGTTGCAGCGCCAGTCCCCTTTCCATCTCGCCTGTCCTTTGTCTTGTGATTACTTATGCAAATGGGCGACGCAGCCCCCATAATGGGCATGTTGTCTTCCAGAACAGAAAAGCCTACAATTATCTTATTATTGGGATGAAAGGGAGAAAAAGAAGCCTGTGCGTTGTGTTCACAACCGTTTGTTTGTTTGCGTTTCCCCACGCCCATAGGAGACGGAGGCCTCGTTTGCCACTTTGCCTCAGCTGATGCCTTTCCAAAATGGATTTTGCATTTTTTTTAAAATATATTTTTATTGAGTTTGACATTGCTGATTTAAATTCAAACATTAAACATCAAAATCATCCCTGAATCCTTTGACTCCCCTCTGCTCTCTCAAACTGCTTCTCTTAGTTTCTCAGTCAATTTTTACCATAGTTTTTCACATGTTACAAGCATTGTTCAAATCCTGCCAAAGTTTTTAGTTGTTTATAATGTTCTCTTCCCTGTTTAGGGAAGCCTTTAATGTTTAATAGACTATTTTAATGTTCTGTTGAAAGCCGCCCAAGTGGCTGGGGAAACCCAGCCAGATGGGCAGGGTATTAATAATAATAATAATAATAATAATAATAATAATAATAATAATTTATTATATAATACATTATATTTTTCCCCATTCCTTCTTAAAGTTCCTCTCTTCCTGGTTTCTGATTTACCCGGTCAATTTTGCCATTTCAGCGTAGTCTTATTCAGCCATTCATCTCTGGTTGGGACTTTATCTTCTTTCCATCTCTGGGCCAGTAGTCGTCGTGTACATAAATACAGTCATACCTTGGGTTAAATATGCTTCAGGTTGAACGTTTTTGGGTTGCGCTCCGTGGCGACCCGGAAGTAACGGAAGACGTTACTTCCGGGTTTTGCCGCTCGTGCATGCGCACATGCTCAAAATGACGTCACACGCATGCGCAGAAGTGGCAAATTGCGACCTGCACAGACGCGGGTTGCGTTCGCATCTAGAGGTACCACTGTAGTCATTTCTGCTCCTTGGATTTCGCATTTTATAGGTGGGGGAACACCGCTTGAAATCTGGGCTTTCAGACACAGCACTTCTCCGGGGGCGGGGGTCACGCTGTTTCTGCAGACAGGCATTCCCACTTGGAGAGAATCTTGCTCACCCCTGGCAGTTTGCAATTCTGAGCATGAGGCGGTTTTCCCACGGGTGTTTAGAGTTGGTGGCAGAGCAGGTGACAGTCTTCAGGAGGAGGACGAGGACTCCAGTGGTGCAAAGGTTAAATTTTGAAGTGCAAGAGCTCATCATATTGGCCCCATAGCCCTGCTCCGAAGGACACTCCAAAAATGGGCACAGCTGGGTCGATCCATTATTACAGTGGTGGCAAACCTCTGGGCAATGCCCCTAACTGAGCCTGGTCCCAATTCGGCGCGTGAAGCCATTTCCCCGAAGCCAAACCCTTCTACCCTTTGGGGCCTTGATTTTTAGCGCCACCCTGTGTGACGCCCAAATTGGCACCCTTCCGCCTCTTGGACTCCATCGTAAATCTTAGTTGTGGCATCGCCAGTGGCGATCCTGAGGCTCCGCTCACAGTGCGACCTAACCAGTTGCGCTCCCCTAAATCTGCCTCTGCATAGGCAAAGTCGGCCAGTGCCCAATCAGAAGCCTGGAAGTGTTCTCCCAAGGATTCATTGGTAAGGGAGGCTTTGCATCACTGCCAATCAGCTGAGAGGTGGGGAGTGTGAGCCCATCAGGATTGGCCGCGCTGTGGAAGTCACTGCCGATCAGCCGATGGGCAGCGACTTCAAGCCTCTCTTGCCTTGTCTTTTCGTTGTGTTGTGCAGCCAACGGAAAAATGGGTTGCCTGACCTGTGGAAGAGACCACCGGGGATTGGAGAGTCCAGGATCTGGCCTCCTGGGCGGAGCTAATTCCACAGTCCCTGCATTATTTACACACACCAAAATGTAGCAGCAAATAGCATGGTGCCAGATTTATTTAGGTCAGCATCACTTGCAACCTTGTGCGTAGTTTTGTGGCAGTAGGTGGCATTGAATTCAGTGGTATTTCTGACTTAGAGATGGATGAATCTGTCAATTCTGGTTTCTCACACTTTCTCATTTTCTTGGTCTTCCAGTTGAGTTCTCCACATTTCTGCATCAATTTGTGACTACTTCTTCTTAAGTGCTCACGAAAATTCATCAGCATTTTAGCGCAGATTCTATCCCAAGATACACATTTTTCTATGGAATATTGCCCAGTATACGCATTTTTGCAGATCAGTTTCCTGTAATATAGTGCATTTTGTATGTTACCGTCGTAACACTTGCATTTTAATGCACCTTTTACCCTAGAATGTGCTTTTTTGTGCACATTACTCACCCGGAGAATTGCACTGCGAAATTTTGAAATTTTTTTTGGCTGTGTTTTGGTTTGTGTATTTTTCCCAAAAGCAGGAATTAGGTAGGTTTGCAATTAAATGTGAGCTGAATTGCATTTCTACTGGATCTCTGCTCCTGACTGCAGAGGTTAAACTTGTAAAACCTGTCGATCTTTGACAAAAGATCTTCATAATTAATGATGTAAATGTCGCAGAGCGTGACGGTCAGTAAATCACATAGTTCAGAGTTGGAGGTAACTCTTTATTAGCAGAAACATAATCCTCACAGACTTGGCTGAGTGTCAGGCCTAATGAGCACAATAGCTCATTCCCTGTGTGTCTTACTCCATGAAACCAGTCGCCGAGACTAAAGGTCCCTGTCTCCCCACAGCCGTATTAAGCCCCCTCCTCTCTCCGGTTTTTTACAAGCAATCAGAGACTGTGCCTGTGCGAAGCCAACCTCTCCTCCACCCTTTTCATGCCTCTCCTGGTTTGGGGAGACAACAGTAGTAGGGGAGCTTGTTGCGGGGAGCTTGTTGTCATAGGGAGACATCCATGACTCTCCACCAGCCAGACTCATCGCTTCCTCTCGGTCTCCCCTCTCTCCGGCTTCAGCTTCTGCCTCTGATTCTGCACTTCTCTCTTCCACAGACTCTCCCCGCTCACTAAGCCCTGTTACCTCTTCAGCTTTGACACCTCCTCTTCCCATCCATCTCCCTCTTCTCCCTCTGGCCACTCATCGTTCTCTCTCCACCAGTCCCCTGGCTCTCAGCCTCCTTTGGGGTCCCCCAGCTGGTTCCTCCCACCATTCCTCTGCGTCCAACTAGTCCGTGACAGTAAACTATATCAGTTAACGTGATTTCACCACTGTGGAATGCAAGGCGAATAGCATGGTTTCTGGTGGAAGCGTAACTGCAGCAGAACGGAAACAGCGGTGCGTGTGATGAATGCAGCAGGGCAGTATGTGAAACGATATCTTCTTTACACACCTGTCTGTCTCTGACGCAGGAGACAGAGCTCAGTCTACGTGGCTACAGACTTATCCGCTTTTGTGACCTTCCTGTGCCTGAGAATGGAAGCTTCCCCCAAAATGTCCACATTCCCAAATGTCCACGCTTCCAGTGGCCATGAATGAAGGGTAAACAAGAACATACTGGGCTCCTTTGCTGTTGGTAACTACAAGTTTCCCCCTAGAATAGCACTGATTAAGTCCTCCTGGTGTGTTTTGGGACTGGAAAGATGCCCAGGGATTTCTCACCCGGCTGCTCCCTAGCACAACATTAATGATTAACCTACCAGGCCCAAAATGGGCTTATTTCGTGTTCTTATCTCAATGGAATTCTATTTTCAAATAGTTGGCAGCTTTAGCCAACTGAGGGCTGGCTTGCATGACCCTCTCCCCCTGTTCCATGAGATTTCATTAAAGCTTTTTCATAATGCAATACAATAAAAAACCCCAGACTAATCTAAATGAAAACAAAACCTGAAAGAGATGATGATAATGCAGAGTCCTCTTTCAAGGGTAGATCTGAACCCTTGCTTCACATAGAAATTGGTGGACCCTACTAGCAATGACAAACCTAGACAGCATCTTAAAAAGTAGAGACATCACCTTGCCAGCAAAGGTCCGTATAGTGAAAACTATGGTTTTCCCAATAGTGATGTGTGGAGGTGAAAGCTGGACCATAAAGAAGGCTGATCGCCGAAGAATTGATGCTTATGTATTATGGTGCTGGAGGAGACTCTTGAGAGTCCCATGGACTGCAAGAAGATCAAACCTCTCCATTCTGAAGGAAATCAGCACTGGAAGGACAGATCCTGAAGCTGAGGCTCCAAGACTTTGGCCACCTCATGAGAAGAGAAGACTCCCTGGAAAAGACCCTGATGTTGGGAAATATGGAGGTGCAAGGAGAAGGGGACGACGGAGGACGAGATGGTTGGACAGTGTTCTTGAAGCTACCAGCATGAGTTTGACCAAATTGCGGGAGGCAGTGGAAGACAGGAGTGCCTGGCGTGCTCTGGTCCATGGGGTCACGAAGAGTCGGACACGACTAAACAACAACACTAGCTCTCACCCAATATCTTCTCCGCCCCAGAAAGTTTGGGGAAAACTGTGAGGGGAAGTTGAAGGTTGGGCTTGCTGAAGGTTGTGACCTGGGACAGAAATAAGAGTTGAAACCAGATGGAGGAGGGAGGCCAAAAGGGAGTCCCTTTGTTTTGTGGCACAGGGCCAGGCCTCTCACCCCACCCTGAGAGTTCAGTCTTAGCTTGAGAATTTCTTCAGGGCTAAGGATATCCCTTATATTACAGCATTAACCAGTTCAATGAGTGTACGTAGACCTCTTCTTCTTCTTTTTTTGAAAAAGAGGATTTGCAAAGGACGTCTCCGTTTACCACAGTCCAACCCAAACAAAGAGATTCTTTTCAGCCTCGCTTGAACATGGGGAGAAAAAGGAATTAGGCTAAACAAAGACCTGGGATTCAGCTCCCCGGAAATAGAAAACTCGATCAGCGTCGATGATGGAGAAGTTCTCTTTTGTCTCCCCTTTTGTAGTTGCACGAAATCTCTCTTAATGCATGTTTTCAGCTGAGGAAACCAAAACCCTTTTGGAGCCGTGAGGGAGGGGCTGGTTAAATATTGACTGTGGGCTTAGTCAAGTTTTGTAGACTAAATCCTGCTCATGTTCAGCCAAACATAACAAACACATACCAGAACGAGGCGGTAATAAAGATGGGAAAGTTCTGTCTCTCTTGCACAAATGATGCAGAAGCAGGGCTTCCAGTCTCTGTCCCGGGAGCCTGAAATGTTATCTTTTAACTCAGCCTTTAGTATTGTTCTGCAGGTTCCAAATAATCTTCATGGTTCCTTTAAGATTTTTTTTCTTTTTAAAAAAAAACAAGCAAGGTGCTGGTCCTCATGATGCAAGGGAAGAAGTACAAAGCATATATGATGGTTCTGCTGTTCATATAAAGGTAAAGGGACCCCTGACCATTAGGTCCAGTCATGGCCGACTCTGGGGTTGCAGCGCTCATCTCGCTTTATTGGCCGAGGGAGCCGGCGTACAGCTTCTGGGTCATGTGGCCAGCATAACTAAGCCGCTTCTGGTGAACCAGAGCAGCGCACGGAAACGCCGTTTGCCTTCCTGCAGGAGCGGTACCTATTTATCTACTTGCACTTTGAGGTGCTTTTGAACTGCTACGTTGGCAGGAGCAGGGACCGAGCAACGGGAGCTCACCCCGTCGCGGGGATTCGAACCGCCGACCTTCTGATCAGTGAGCCCTAGGCTCTGTGGTTTAACCCACAGTGCCACCTGCGTCCCACCCGCTGTTCATATAGCATTCTTCAAAAGTCAGGGTGGGTCTTCCAGTGGTAAGAAAATAGTGGTGACAGCGCTAGGAGTGAATTGGGGACCTTCTAGTTTCGTTGCAATAGTGAGAATAGAAGTTTCCACTCGTGAAATTTTAAGTTCATTAGCACAGAATTTCCCATGATAATAATGTCAATTGGGGGCGGGGGGAATAGGGAAGAGGGAGAAAATTTGTTGTTGTTTTTTTGAATTTTAATGAAAAATTAACTAATTTGAGCTTCCCATACCAATGCATGAACCTATTCTTCAAAATTTGCACACCTCTGAATTTCACAATACAGTTCTCCAAATACCGTGTACAGAAATGCATGTATAAGGATAAAGTGTGCATTAAAATGCAGGTATTAGTGAAAAAAGAACATACAGAAATGCATTATAGTGGGGCAATTTTTTTGCAGAAATATGTATCTTAATCAAAACTGAATGCAGAGATTTGCTTATTAGGAGAAAATTGCACTAAATGCACTAGGTGCATTTTCGTGAGGAAAGAATTTGCGGTTTTCTGAGGAAATACGGAGACCTGAATTCAAGATGGGAAGAATGGGAAATGGGGAGAACCCGAAACTGATATATTTGCCTGTTCCCTAGAAAGAAATGGGAGCCTTCTCCCTTGTCCTGTCTCAGTCTGTAGGTGAGTCCCCTTCTTTTAAACCACCCATAATCACCCCCCTTTGCCCGTCTCTTTTAAAAGCATGGCTTTATCATAAGTAGAATCTGACAATCCAACTCCCAGTGCCTGGTGAGCATGCCAGACTATTGTTAGCTAATGAAACAAACTTTGTTCAGCAGCCTCAGTGGGTGCCAAGCATTTTATTTTCCTTTACGGGTTCTCAAAAAGTTTGCCTCCTTAGCCAAGCTGCATGGAGAATGACAGGACAGTGTCAGGAGAGTTGCCATATTTCAAAAATCTATACCACCAACATGGGCTGCCATGCATCCAGCGATTTCTGCCCGGACGCTGTTCACAAGGACTGAATGCCGGCTGTGTCCGAGAAATTCCAGGCAACCCTGGATTCTATTCTTACCATATCTTTAGCTCCATAAGACACACCTGACCATAAGACGCACTGTGATGGCCTGGGATTCGGACTCGGAGGCTGGACCTGAGGAATCCCAGCCTGCACAGGAGTCCCCGCCTCCAGAACCAGCTGAGCCAGGGCTGGGGCCTGAGCCTGAAGGATCCTCACCTGTGCTGGATCCTCAGGTGCAGGCACCAGCTGAGCCTGCTCTGGCTCCTGAGGGGATGGAGGACCCATTGCCTGCAGGTGCTCCACTCTCAGCCCCGTCAGGGGAAGCTGAGGTTGCCTCTGGGTCCAGTAACCCTCCAGCCTCTCCTGAGCTGCAGAGGCTCAGGGCAGAGAGGCGGAGGGAACTAAGTTCCCGCAGGAGGAGTGCTCGCCTCCAGGCCAGGAGAGGCGGTCCCATAGGTACGAGGGTCCTAGGCTGCATAGGGCTTTAAAAGTCAAAACCAGCACCTTAAACCTGATCCTGTACTTCACCGGGAGCCAGTGCAGTTGGTAAAGCACTGGATGAATGTGATGCGATGCGATCGTTTTAGCAGGTCTAAAATGATGCACATCTGGGCAAAGAAAACTCCCAAAATTTCTACATATACGCTCATGGGGCCTGAACTGGCAGTGACTGAACTGGAACAAGACCTTTGGGTCATAAAGGATGGCTCAGTAGAGGTGTTGACCCTGTATTTGACGGCTGTGAAAAAGAATGGTGTGCTGTGTGTGGATCATTAGGAAAGGGAATGAAAGCAGCGTTTCCAATATTACGACGCTGTCAAACAAACTGATGGTGCGGCTGCAATTGGAATTCTGTGTGCGGTCCTTGTCACCTCGCCTGGAAAAAGATATTGCAGAGCTGGAAAAGGTTAAGAAATGGACATTCCAAACCCATCAAGAAGATGGATCGACTCTCCTGTGAAGGAAAATTGCAGCATTTGGAGTTTTTTAGTTTAGGGGAAAGGTGAGTAGAGGTCTGTAACAAATATCAGGAGATATCCAGTGAAGCTGAAGACTGGGAAATTCAGGAGAGGCAAAAGGAGGTACTTCTTCATACAAAAGCATATTTGATGCTAAGGAGTCTTGGCAGCTGCTTAAATTTTCTTGATCAGCTGGTTAATTTGTGGTGTTTAATTTGTGGTGTTTAAGCATTGTATATGCCTAGAGACGTGGGTGGCGCTGTGGTCTAAACCACAGAGCCTAGGACTTGCCAATCAGGAGGTTGGCAGTTCGAATCCCCACAATGGGGTGAGCTCCCATTGCTCGGTTCCTGCTCCTGCCAACCTAGCAGTTTGAAAGCATGTCAAAGTGCAAGTAGATAAATAGGTACCGCTCCGGCGGGAAGGTAAACGGCGTTTCCGTGCGCTGCTCTGGTTTGCCAGAAGCGGCTTAGTCACGCTGGCCACATGACTCAGAAGCTGTACGCCGGCTCCCTCCGCCAGTAAAGCGAGATGAGTGCCGCAACCTCAGAGTCGTCCGCAACTGGACCTAACGGTCAAGGGTCCTTTTACCTTTACCTTTATGTCTATACATTGTAGGCTGCCTTGCTATTTAATTTGTATTTGTGGTGCTTTATGTTTAAATACTTTATATGTGCATATATTGTAGGCAGTGGTACCTTGGTTCTCGAACTTAATCCATTCCAGAAGTCTGTTCGACTCCCGAAACCGTTCGAAAACCAAGACACGGCTTCCGATTGGCTGCAGGAGCTTCCCGCACTCAGTCAGAAGCTGCGTCGGACGTTCGGCTTCCGAAAAATATCCACAAACCGGAACACTCACTTCTGGGTTTGTGGCATCTGGGAGCCGATTTGTTTGACAACTAAGCCGTTTGAGAACCAAGGTACCACTGTGTTTTACATGAAACAGCGAAACATAAATATTTTAATAAATACTTACCAACCTACTCAGGCCCTGAGATCAGTATCTGAGCTGCTTCTCTGTGTGCCCCCTCTGAGGGTGTTCTGGGGGCTGGCGGCGAGAGAGCGGGGCCTTTTCTGTAACCGAAGGCTGCTTGAGTTGGAACAGAGCAGGATTTTGCTTCCCGAAGATCATAACTCAGGATCTGTTACGGCGGCAGAAGGAGAGCAGCTTCTGGAGGTTGTCCGTTTTTCTTTATTACAAGGGCTGAACAAACCATGCACCGGCCATCAACGGGCAGCGAACAGATTTATAGCTGGTCTTTGCCACACTGAGAGCTCTGCCGTGCCGCCAGGCAGGAAAGGCAAAATTTAAGGCGCGCTCTGGCCTTGATCCTAGAAAGTCCTTGGCTGCGTCGTCACTCCCTTGCTTTATGGTCTCTTCTCTTGCAGGTGCAAGGAGCGCATTATGGGTCTGTTAGGACCATATTTTTCAAAGTCTGTGGGTCTGGTGGTTCAGAACTGACCATAAGGGAATCTTCATGTATGGTGCTAAGTTCTCTTTTGGGCGGGGAGTGTTGACAATCAGACATGTCCTGATTATTATAAGGGTGACAAAAATGAAACTGCTTAGACCAGGCCTGTCCAACAGGTTGATCGCGATCTACGGGTGGATTGCAGGATGTCCCCGGTTGATCCTGATTGATTGCGGGAACCTGCCCCCTCCCCACAAAAAATAAGAAACTCAACAACTTTGTCTCATCCCTCCCCACAAAAGCTCAGCAACTCTGGTCAATCTAATGGGGAAGGTTACGGCTAGGTTTTTTTATAGTGGGAGTAGATTGCAGTCTCTTGGATGTGCTGGCTTACATTAATCGATAAAAGCGTTTTGAATGACTAAAAGGGTGCATTTATTTATTTTTTAAAAAAGAAAGCAACACCCACCCTATATACCTATAAGAAACTGCAGATGATGGATTCGAAACCAGGATGAATCAAAATTCCAAAGAGATTGGAGTAAATTTACTGATTATCTAAATAATAAATAATAATAAACTAAATAATAACTGTAGAAGTTTGAAGACACTAGCAGGATTAAAATAAATCTTATGACATGGACTTGAATAAAGAGGAAACTGTGAGATGTAGATTGGAAATAGAAAACTGTTGGCAGGAGGGAGGGAAGTCATTGCTCGGCAGAGCGGGGGGGGGAGTTGTACAAATGGATGTTGAAGTTTATTGTTGTTTGTTTAAAGTGAAAATTCAATTTAAAAGTATTTTAAAAAATAATTTAAAAAAGAAGCTGCAGATGACCATTCTAAATGAGGTATTTTTTCTTGGGTGTGACAGGGGTGTGTGTGGAATCTCCTTTTGAAGATGCAACACACACACACACACACACACACACACACACACTCTTTCTGGTGTATCTTTACAGCCCTAAGGGCTGGAAAGTTGATCTTAATTTAAATAAAATTTAAGCCTGTTTTGAGTTGTTGAATTGGGCACTTTTTGACAATGTCTGCGTTTGCCGTTTGGCTCCTAGATGAAGCCACTGCCCACGAAGGTGCTGGCAGTTTATGCCATTGGAGTGTCACTATGGGGTAGTAAAAACGGGTGCAGTTTGGTAATTCTACGGAGGGGGTGCCATTTTGTCCTTACACCATGAGTACTGATGGGTGAGCTCCCAGGCTTGGCTTAGATGGTGATTGCTGGTCCCAAACAAAAGTGTGGCATGCTCACAGAGAACGTCTCTCCTCCCAACCCCAAATTCTCAATAGATTCCTAACTGTTGACCGACCTCCAGCTCCTTAACTGGGAGATGGTGGCTACTGCTCAGTGACTGAAGAAGAAGGTCATTCTCAAATCTCCTCTTTTCTTCCTTTTTCCCACCACCCTTGGTGCCTGGAATTCCATTTATATAGTTACATTTCAGGAGCCCTAGGAAATGTGCTTTCCCCAAGGCAATGGTAGCCATACTGATACCAGGTACTTCCCGGGACTCCCAGCACTTAGGACATTGACAACAGTCAGGTCAGTGGGTGGGTGGGAATAAGGAGGAGTTCTTCTGCGGCTCAGATTAAATCCAAGTCGGGGCATAACTCAGGATTCTTAATGCTCACCTTGTATTGAAAGTAGCATTATGGAGAAGTGAGATTTGTATTCAGAGCCAATGAATGATGGACTTCAGTGAAATCTGACACCAGGAATCGCAAGACAGAGAAACCAGTAGAAACCAGAGAAACACTTCAGTCTCCCAGGACATCCTATACAAGATCTCAAAGCAGCTGTCTTGTTACAAAAGAATTTCAGAAATAGACTGGAAAGAGAAGTT
The DNA here is from genome assembly GCF_027172205.1 of Podarcis raffonei. Lineage (NCBI taxonomy): Eukaryota > Metazoa > Chordata > Lepidosauria > Squamata > Lacertidae > Podarcis > Podarcis raffonei. Next base: position 75,123,602 of record NC_070610.1, on the reverse strand, counting down.
GCTGAGTTGCACCTTATTACCAAACTTAAAACCACGGAGAGACCTGGTCTGAATAGAGACATTGGATTCTTATCTCATTATACACGATAAAGCTATTTTTAGCCACCTCACCCCTTGCTTTTTCCTGTAAGACCAATTGCAGTCATTAACAGTCGTCAACAGGTTTACCACCCCTATCAGCCAATCACCCATTCCCACCCCCCTTCTGAGAAAAACCCCACCCTCTCACTATATATAAGGGTCTGGTGACTTCCGTTTCAGTGTATCTGAAAAAGTGTGCATGCACACGAAAGTTCATACCCAGAACAAACTTAGTTGGTCTCTAAGGTGCTACTGGAAGGAATTTTTAAATTTTGTTTCAGTCATTTATGAGTATGGAAGGGAACAGGCACATCCTGTGTTCAGGTGGTGAAGGGTTACCTGGGCAAATGCCATTTTTTTTGCTCGTATACAACATCTGAGGTGGCTTTTGTGATTCCTGTTTCTCCAGAGGCGCTTCTTGGGTGACGCTTCTGGGGCGAACACATGTCAGGATAAGAGGGGCAGAATGAAAATTGTATTGTTTTCAAGACTTTCTGGGCCTTGTTTTAATCTGTTTTATCTTCTTCCATTCCATTTTTTTAGCACCTAGAACCAGGCCTGTGAATGAGCGGGGATCGTTTGGGAACCTAGGAGGTGCTGTGTCGCAGCCGGAGATTTAGACCTGAGCCGGCTCATTCAAGTAAATAAAATCACTGTTCTGTCTTGTGCGAGGGAGGGATGAGGACATGATGACCTCGAGGCCAACCCACGAGAGGACTGCATCCTAAGCTAATTCCTTTTCTTCCTCACTGCCCCTGCAGTCAACCCAATTCGTTCCTTTTGCTGATTGAAATTTCCCTGGTCAGAATCTGCACCCCCCGTGGTTGGTGAGTGAGTTTGCATGGGGGTTATGATAGCAATCTCTCCCTGCTGGGTGAGGAGACTTGTCGTTCCGCTGTGGCCATTGGTTCTTTTGAACGTGCCACAACTTAGTGAAAGAGGATGGCTTCAACTTTCAAATTTTTCAGCTTTCAAATTCCAAAAGCTAGGGATGCTAAAAAGAAAAGAAATTAACCCGACTTGGAAATTCAAAAGATATTTCAGTTAAATTAATACAGTTTCATTTTGTTAAGTAAAGTGTGCATAAAATTGCATAGAAATCATTAAAAATGATTGCCAAGTACTTTCAGGCATTTATTGTTGTTGCTGTTATTTATTTAGCATTACGTGTTTTCAGAAGGTAAAAGTCTTTGGTTTTCCTAAAGCAGTATATGTGCTTCTTCACGAAGCACAGACTTGCTGAGCTAAATGTTGTCCAGCCACAAAAATAACAGCAGATTTAGAGATGCCCCCCGTTGAAGAAATTGGCAAAAATTAAGTTTCACCCCCTAAAATGACATGCCCTGGTATGGAAAGGTGCCTGAGTTGGTCACATGGAACCTGTGACTCCATGCTACCTTGAAGAAATGTCTTACACACACACACACACACACACACACACACACCTATAAACACAAACACACATTGTCTCTCCCCGCTTCATGCATATGCATACAGCTAAATGGTTAAGTCTTCGACTTCCCCGGTTTTCAAATGGCAGCAGCGAGGAGCTGCAGGCCATCACATCTGTGGATCTCGACCTGTTTGGTGAAACATGTCTCTCCTCTCGCTCCTCCAGTTTCATCACCTGCTTGTAGGCACCTGATTAGCTACTGTGAGCAGGGGATAAGAGACCAGACGAGTCTATGGCCTCATCCAGCAGCCAAGGCTCTCCTTAGATTATGATGCAATTAACTACCAGCCTCCCTGACATTTAGCAGCTGATACTGGAATGGCATTCATAGGATCATAGAATCGGCGAGTTTGAAGGGACCCCGAGGGTCCTCTCGTCCAGCGTTTCCCAAACTGTTTTGGGACTACAACTCCCATCTTCCCTAGCTTAGTGGTCAGGGAAGATGGAAGTTGTAGTCCAAAAACAGCAGGAGATTGGCCTGATCCAACAGCACTTTTCTCACGGCACTGGGGACTAGACGTGTTGTTTTGTGGCTCTCTCTGTGTGTTTGTGTGTAGCTGTTGTGGTTTTCCGAATGCCAGTGCACTTAACATCCTTGCTGCAGGATGCTATTGGTGTGTGTGTGTGCATGTGTGTGTGTGTGTTGGAAAGGGAGCATGGAGGCGTTGGTAGCTGTGGTTTTGCTGTACGTGCAGCAATCGTAATTACGTCCGGTTTGCTGTTGTGCTACTCCCTGCCATCTCGGTGTGAGCGTTGCCGCGCTTTGCTAGCTTGCTGCCCATCCAAACTGCCCCTTCGCTGATGCCCCCTTTGCAAGGAGTCAGGGAGACTGTAGTCTGGAACACCCTCCTTTCTCTGACCAATAAAGTCTGGAATTTTATACCCCTGCTGTTTTGATGTGTACTGTTTTTATCCCATTCTTCCATTTTTCGCTGCGTTTTGTTTCGTACCGCTTATATATTTTTTTAATGTTCGGCAGCTCAGAAACGCTGCGAAAGAGGTGAGCAGGAGTTGTGATGCGCCAGCCCCTGGCCCTTACCCTGGCCCAGAAACAAGAATCATAAGGATGCAAGTAGAGCCCTGCAGGATCAGGCCCATGGCCCATCTAGCTCTCAGCATCCTTTTTCCCACAGTGGCCAACCAGAAAGAAAAGCTTGCAAGTTTGGGATTCCAGGGTTTACTGCCTCCCCCGGTGGAGATGGAGACAAGCCATTGTGGCTAGTAGCCACCGATAGCATGCCGTTGGGTTGAATTGGCTCCCGCAGGACGTAGTGATGGCTACCAACTTGGATGGCTTTAAAGGGGGAGGCGGGGAAACCATGGAGGACATCTGTGGCTGTGAGCCACGATGACCGTGTTCTGTCCCCCAGGGTCAGAGACAATACGCCCTCTGAATCCCAGCTGCTGGGCGGCTTCCAACAAAATATTAAAATACAGTAACGCATCAAACATTAAAAGCTTCCCTAAACGGGGTTTCCTTCAGATGTCTTCTAAAAGTCTGGTGGTTGTTGTTCTCTTTGACATCTGGTGGGAGGGCATTCCACAGGGCGGGTGCCACTACCGAGAAGGCCCTCTGCCTGGTTCCCTGTAACTTGGCTTCTCGCAGGGAGGGAACCGCCAGAAGGCCCTCGGCGCTGGACCTCGGTGTCCGGGCAGAACGATGGAGGTGGAGACGCTCCTTCAGGTATACTGGACCGAGGCTGTTTAGGGCTTTAAAGGTCACCACAAACTTGCACACAGATCCTGCTTGGATGCTTCCTGTTGTGGCCATCTCTTTGGCTACTTTGAATACAGGATGCTAGACTGGCTAGATGGGCCTTTGGTGAGGTCTTCCCACGTTTATTCCCCTTGTGCCTCCACAGCTGGGCTTCTCTTGTGCTCACGGCTGCTCCAAGCAACCTCTTTCTGTGACGTCCTGTTCTTTCCCCCTTTCTCTCTCCCAGTGCCACTGACATCTTGTGCCTCCACTACCATACCCTGCCATGGCCAAATTAGAGACCCTCTCCGTCCTTAGTGACACCAGCTACCACAACAAGGAAGCCTTCCACCCTTTCGACCCCAGGCTCACCGAACCCGCCTCCCAGGGCACGATGGGAAGCGTCGGCAGCGGCGTCGCCGGCGAGCAAGAGTTCGCCATGAAGAGCGTGGGTACCAGGACGCAGAGCGGCGGCCGCCAGGTCGATGGGTCCCGGAACAGCTACTCCACGCGGGAGATCTCGAACCGCTACTCCGGGGAAGAGAAGACCTACAAGACGGAGAAGATCTCCCACTCCATCTTCATCAACGGGGACCTGCGCAAGAGCGAGAAAGGGAAGGCGGACCTCTGTGGGAACGTCGCAGCCAACAACGAGAAGAACATCCCACCTCCTCCCCAGTACAGAGAACCCAGTAACCCACCAAAGATATTGCCAGTCTCTGGTAAACTAGACCAGGTGAGACTCAATTTGCATCCTAGAAGAGGGGTACCCAGACCGTGGTCTGTGAACAGCCACACTGGTCCATGGCCTTCATTCCGGTGGTCTGTGGAATGACCGCATTAAACGTTTGCATTCATTCTCAATTGTATTTTCATTGCTTCCTTTATTTCTTCCAGACTGCGTTTCATTGTACAGTGGTGCCTCGCAAGACGAAATTAATTCGTTCCGCAAGTTTTTTCTTCTTGCGAGTTTTTCGTCTTGCGAAGCACGGTTTCCCATAGGAATGCATTGAAAATCAATTAATGCGTTCCTATGGAGACCGCCTTCAGACCAGGTCCGGGGACAGTCTGTCCCCGGACCTCCTCTGAAGGCTGGCGGGGGGAGAAGGACTTTTCTCCCCACCGCCAGCCTTCAGAACAGCCTTCTGAATGTTGGCGGTGGGGAGGAAAGCCCCCCTCCCACCGCAAGTCTTCAGGACAGGTCCGGGAACAGAGGGGAAGGCGCGCAGCGCTTCTCCTCTGTTCCCGGGGCTTGCGGTGGGAGGAGGGTTTTTCCTCCCCACCGCCAACATTCAGAACAGCATTCTGAATGTTGGCGGTGGGGAGGAAAGCCCTCCTCCCACCGCAAGCCTTCAAGATAGGTCCGGGAACAGAGGAGAAGGCGCGCTGCGCTTCCCCGCTGTCCCCGGAGATTTCCCTATGGGCTTTCGTCTTGCGAAGCAAGCCCATAGGGAAATTCGTCTTGCGAAGCCGCTAAAAATCGGAAAACCCTTTCGTCTTGCGGGTTTTTCGTTTAGCGAGGCATTCGTCTTGTGGGGCACCACTGTATTGCAGTTTGAAGGAAGCATTTTTAAAAACACGGTTAAAATTAACAAAACATCTAGCTCTTTGCATGTACAACAGGCGGTGCTTGGTTGTTTGGTTATAAGTCACTTGGAGTTGCCTTGGGCAAGATGATGATGATGATGATGATGATGATGATGATAATTTATTATTTATACCCCGCCCATTTGGCTGGGTTTCCCAGCCACTCTGGGCAGCTTCCAACAGACTATTAAAATACAGTGGTCTGTTAAACATTAAAAGCTTCCCTAAACAGGGCTGCCTTCAGATGTCTTCTAAACGTCTGGTAGTTGTTTTTCTCTTTGACATCTGGTGGGAGGGCATTCCAGAGGGCGGGCGCCACTACCAAGAAGGCCCTCTGCCTGGTTCCCTGCAACCTGGCTTCTCGCAGCGAGAGACCCGCCAGAAGGCACTCAGCACTGGACCTCAGTGTCCGGGCAGAATGATGGGGGTGGAGACGCTCCTTCAGTGACACGAACAAATTTAATAAATCACCATCATCCTCGTTAAGTGGTCTGCCAAGACCCCCCACAGTTTTCAAGTGGGGCATGGCCGGGGGTCTGGAATTTGAGACCTGATGTCCTAGGAACATAGGAAGCTGCCAAGTCAAACAATTGGTGGAGAAATTCCAGACCCTCAACCATCTTGGTTGCCCTAAACCAGGCATAGGCAAACTCAGCCCTCCAGATATTTTGGGACTACAACTCACATCATCCCTGACCACTGGTTCTGTTAGTTAGGGATGATGGGAGTTGTAGTCCCAAAACATCTGGAGGGCCGAGTTTGCCTATGCCTGCCCTAAACTGTACACCTTCTAGCCTGTCAACATTCTTAAATTGTGGTGCCCAGAACTGATCACTGGACTCCAGGTGTGGTCTGACCAAGGCAGAATAGAGTGGTACTATGACCTTGACCAAGATACTAGACTTCTGTTGATGCAGCCTAGAATAGCATGAGCTTTTTTTGTTGCATCACACCGTGGACTCATGTTCAGCTTGTGGTCCACTAAGATCCCCTAGATCCTTTTCACATGTACTACTAGTAAGCCAATTGTTCCCCATCTTATATTTGTGCATCTAGTTCTCCTTGCCTAAGTGCAGAACCTGACATTTGTCCCTACTGAAATCCATTCAACTGGCTTGGGCCCAGTTCTCCAATCACTTGCGGTCTCAATTTTTGTCTTCTGTGGCATTAATTACCCCTCCCAACTTGGCGTCATTTGCAGGTCTGATGAGCTAGAAGCAGGTTTCTCATTTCCCAGGGCATCCGGCATCAGAGCTGCACCGGTTGGACTGACTTTGAGAAAGTGCACCCTTTTTACCCAGGCTTTTGGCCCTTAATGTGAAAGTGTTTTACATACTTGTGGCCTCTTTTGGTGTGGCAGGATCTGATAAAACCTGTGTCTGATTTGTACACATCTTCGGGTGGGGGTTTTAAAAAAAGTTTTTATGTAGTAATAATAACAATAATAATTTTATTATTTATACTCTGCTCATCTGGCTGGGTTGCCATAGCCACTCTGAGCGGCTTCCAGCAAAATAAAAAATATATTTAAAAGATCCACAAAACATCAAGCATTAAAAACCTCCCTATACAGGGCTGCCTTCAGATGTCTTCTAAAATCAGATACAGTGGTACCTCAGGTTACATACGCTTCAGGTTACAGACTCCGCTAACCCAGAAATAGTACTTCAGGTTAAGAACTTTGCTTCAGGATGACAACAGAAATCATGCGGCGGCGGTGCGGCAGCAGCAGGAGGTCCCATTAGCTAAAGTGGTACCTCAGGTTAAGAACAGTTTCAGGTTAAGAACGCACCTCCAGAACGAATTACCGTATTTTTCGCTCTGTAACACGCACCAGACCATAACACGCACGTAGTTTTTAGAGGAGGAAAACAAGAAAAAAAATATTCTAAACGAAACAGTGGATATATGATTTTTGTGGTTCATGCTGTGGCCACAGACATGTGATCTGACAGTGAGTTTGGAGTAGCCCAATGCAAAAATCCTGAGGATCCATGCTTTGTAACCACGTTTTTGCACCACTGCGACCCCAGGCAACAGTGGGTGCGTGATTTTTTTGGTGCAAGATGTAGCCATGGACATGCTATGTGATCTGATAGTGAATTTGGGGTGACCCAGTGCAAAAATCCTGAGGATCCATGTGGATCCGTGCTTTGTAACCACGTTTTAAGTGGGGAGGGAAGGAAAAGCACTCAAGGGACAAGGAGCACGCATGGGGTGTGTGGAGAAGGATGCTGCTAATGCTATTTAGCGAGCTGAGTGGGGAGGAGAGAGGGACAGAGAGCCTGCTTGCTTTAAAGGAGCTCTCTGTCCCTCTCTCCTCCCCACTCAGCGGCTATTCTCCCGCTTTGCTGTTTCAAAGCGAGCCACGGAGGAGGGAAGGAAGGGGAACCATGGATCCTCTGCTCACAACTGCAGCAGATCCCCCCCGCCACCCGTAGGCATTCGCTCCATAACACGCACAGACATTTCCCCTTACTTTCTCGGAGGAAAAAAGTGAGTTTTATGGTGCAAAAAATATGGTAAGTTCTTAACCTGAGGTACCACTGTAGTTTCACTTCTTGCATTGAGGGAACTGCCAGAAGGCCCTTGGAGCTGGAGAAGAAAAATGAGAAACACAAATAGCGCAGGAATCACATGCAGACATCGTCTTTTCCTGCCTCATTCTCCCTGTCTCCATAAAGCTGGGTGACTGTCAAGGAGGACGGCGGTTGCCTGGGGGAGAGATGGAGAAGAAGGAGGGGAGGGATGTTAGGGGTAGAAGGAGAAGGAAATGCAGAAGACACTCCTCACTTTCAGGGTTATATTTATATCCCTCCTTATAGAGCACACACACCATCAAGTTACCTGGTACTTTGTTGTTTCCTTGCATTTCTCAAGATCTCTGTATAAAACCAAGGAACTGTTAGTTACTGAAGCTGGGGAGGATTTTTGTTTTGGGGGGAGATTTTAAGAAGAGAAACAGTCATGCAAAAGTGTTCCCCCACTTTTTTGCCATTGCCTTATTTTGGGCTGCAAGTTAAAGCTGCCGGTTCCTCAGAGAGAAATAGAGATAACGCAGGAAATTATGGGCTGCAAGTTAATGAAAAGATGTGCCCCCCCAGGCTCCCCTGAACGTTCCTCAAGTCACCCCAGGGTGCTATGGCACACTGGTTGAAAACCAATGCTCAAGATTGAAATATTTAAGGTTGAATTCTGGACATAGCGGAAGAAGTAAAGGATTTGGATTATCAAAAAAGGAGGAAATGATAAATAATAGGACCCACTAAGGCAGCCTTTCTCAACCTGTGGGTTCCCAGATGTTGTTGAACTACAACTCCCATCATCCCTAGCTAGCAAGGCCAGAGCTCAGGGATGATGGGAGTTGTAGTCCAACAACATCTGGGGACCCACAGGTTGAGAACCGCTGCACTAAGGGGAGGCTGGAAGTCCAGGAGGTTCCTTAGAATCTTGTTTTTATGATTTAGCGTATTTTTCGCTCTATAAGATACACCAGACTATAAGACGCACCTGGTTTTTGGAGGAGGAAAACAAGGGGGGGGGAATTCTGCGCAGCAATCCCTCTTGCTGTTCTAGCTTCTGGGATAGCCACGGGAAGCCTCTTCAGGGCAGGGGGAGGCTTTGCGCAGCTATCCCAGAAGCCGGAACAGCAAGAGGGATCGCTGCGCAGCCTGCATTCGCTCCATAAGACACACACATTTCCCCTTACTTTTTAGGAGGGAAAACGTGAGTCTTAATAGAGCAAAAAATACGGCATGTTTCATATACCTCTGTGAAATTTTAATTTGAAAAACAAAATAAATATATTTTTTTAAAAAAGAAAACCAATGCCCTAGCCAACCGAGCTATATCCAGGCTGTGTCAATCCTCTTGTGTTTAATTTGCTGTCCTGTTTTTTTCTTTCCCTCCTCCTTGCAGAGCAACGAGCCCTTAGTTAGACCTTCAGCCTTTAAGCCCGTAGTCCCTAAAAACTTCCATTCCATGCAGAACCTGTGCCCGCCGCAGAACAACGGCATCTCGGAGACCCGGAAGACCTTGAACCACACCAACAGCAATAGCCCTTCCACGGTCAAAAGTGGGATGGAGAAGGCCAGCCATAACAGGACTACCAACCAGGCGGGCGGCCTCTCCGATTCCGGGCGGAACTCTTTGACCAGCCTGCCCACCTACGGCACAGGCTATAGCCAGCATATCGGGCCTATGAGCGCCTCAACCAGCCACATAAACCGCATCGGGACCACCTACGTGGACAAGAACATTGTGGGCTACAATGGGATATCTACCTCAGACAGCGGCCGGTCTTCCAGCAAGAGCACGTCTTCGTTCAGCCGGCTCAACCACCTCAACGAGACGATGCCCTTCCACTCGCCCTCGACGGACGACATCATCCAGGACTTGGAGGACCGGCTGTGGGAGAAGGAGCAGGAGGTCCTTCAGATGAGGAGGAACCTCGACAAGAGTGAGGCGGCCATCTACCAGGTCTTTGAGGAGAAGCAGAAGATCTGGGAGCGGGAGATGGAGGACCTGCGGCAGAATTACGCCAACAAGCTGCAGCAGGTGTCCAAGAAGGCCCAGAGGGCACAGCAGGCTCTGCAGCTGCAGATCTTCAAGCTCCAGCAGGAGAAGAAGAAACTCCAGGACGACGTGGGGCAGCTCCTCCAGCAGCGGGAAGAGCTGGAGAAGAAGTTTGTGGCTTTCAAGAAGGAGCAGGCCGAGTTCCTTCCCAAGATCGAGGAGACCAAGTGGGAGGTGAGAGGCAGTGTGGTCCGTGTCACAGACAGCCAACTTGGGGGCCTTCAAGATAATAATAATAAGAATAAGAATAACAATAACAATAACAATAACAATAACAATAACAATAATAATTTATTTGTACTCTGCCCATCTGGCTGGGTTTCCCCAGCCACTCTGGGCGGCTTCCAACTAAGATTAAAAATACATCAAAATGTCACACATTAAAAACTTCCCTGAACAGGGCTACCTTCAGATGTCTTCTAAATGTTAGGTAGTTGTTTATCTCTTTGACATCTGATGGGAGGGCGTTCCACACGGTGGGCACCACCACCGAGAAGGCCCTCTGCCTGGTTCCCTGTAACTTGGCTTCTCACAGTGAGGGAACCGCCAGAAGGCCCTCGGCACTGGACCTCAGTGTCTGGGCAGAACGATGGGGATGGAGACGCTCCTTCAGGTATACTGGACCAAGGCCGTTTAGGGCTTTAAAGGTCAACACCAACACATTGAATTGTGCTCGGAAACGTACTGGGAGCCAATGTAGGTCTTTCAAGATGTTGTTGGCCTGAGGAGGGGGTAATCTAGAAGTGTCCTGAAGGCCCACATTATGTGTTAGCAACCTTTGACCCTTCAGATGTTGCGGAACTGCAACTCCGATGGGATTTGTTGATCAGCGATATTTGGAGGGCCAAAGGTGGTGGTGGTGGTGGTTTTACTTTTATTTATATTTATTCATTTGTATTTTACTACAGTGGTACCTTGGTTCTCAAACTTAATCCGTTCCAGGAGTCGGTTCGACTCCTGAAACCATTTGAATACCAAGGCGCGGCTTCCGATTGGCTGCAGGAGCTTCCCGCACTTAATCGGAAGCCACGTTGGATGTTCGGCTTCCGAAAAACGTTTGCAAACTGGAACAGTTACTTTCAAGTTTGGGGCGTTCGGGAGCCAATTTGTTCAGGAGCCAAGCTGTTTGAGTCCCAAGGTACCACTGTATTAGTATATAAAGCCTCTAACTTCTGGCAACCAATTTACTTATGGGATTGACTTGCCTCTTTCCGTGTCTGTTAGATCATTTCACTCTGCCAAACTAGCATTCATACAAGTGCCACATTACGTCCACTACACATTTGCAAGGAGCTTTTCCTTCTCGTGTGCTGTGGAACTCCCTGCCCCTTGATGTTAGGTAGGTGCCTTTCTGGATTGTTTTAGATGCCTCCTGAAAACGTTTCTGTTCCAGCAAGTCTGTCCAGGCCCCTGATTTAGTTACATATATTTGTTGTAAAGACTTGCTGGTTTTATCTTTTCATAGTGGTGATATTGATGATGATTCTATTCATATTTCTTTCTAAGTGGTTCATGGGTTATAGCTATCTTAGGTCGCTTCAACTTTCGTCATTGTTTTGGGGTTGGATTCCATTGCATACTGGTAAATTCAGGTTGTAAAATTATAGTGGGTTGGGAGATCTTGTGCAGCAATCTGGACTTTTCGCAATAAGGAAGGGGGGGGCGATGCACAGGAAAGTGTGAGATAATAACACTTGCTTTGATGCAGTCTCATCTAACCTCCCTGCAAGCAAATGGGAATGAATGCACATTAAATAGGCAATGGTTTCTAATCTCCCTGCAAGCAAATCTGGGTGCAGCCTCATTAAACTGGTCATCTGGAAGCACCCCTTAACATTACAAGGTTCTTACAAAAACACTGTTGTGCTGCCACCAAAACTCAACTTGCAGAATTGACTCTCCGCAGACAGCAGGCTTGGTTAAAAAGTCTGCAAGCTGCTGTTTGAGACCAACTCAGGGTGATCACAGAATGCAGATTCCTTCAGGTTTTGTGCGTCAGGAGACAGTGGGGAGGAGTATCAAGCAGCTTAAAAAGGTAAAGGGACCCCTTAGCATTAGGTCCAGTCGTGGCCGACTCTGGGGTTGCTGCGCTCATCTCGCCTTATTGGCTGAGGGAGTCGGCATACAGCTTCTGGGTCATGTGGCCAGCATGACTAAGCCGCTTCTGGCGAACCAGAGCAGCGCACGGAAATGCCGTTTACCTTCCCGCCAGAGCGGTATCTATTTATCTACTTGCACTTTGATGTGCTTTCGAACTGCTAGTTTGGTAGGAGCTGGGACCGAGCAACAGGAGCTCAACCCATCGCGGGGATTCGAACCGCCGACCTTCTGATCGGCAAATCCTAGGCTCTGTGGTTTAACCCACACCACCACCACCCGCGTCCATCAAGCAGCTTAGGCTTGGTCTATAATGTTGTCACTTTTGAGTTGTGCCCTGTTTGGACTAGCAGGAAACCAGCACAATGAACCATGCTCTTTTGTTGACCGAATTGTGGCTTAGGTGCTCCATACGCCCTTTGGAGAGAAATAATAATAATAATAATAATAATAATAATAATAATAATAATAATTTATTATTTATACCCCACCCATCTGGCTGGGCCTCCCCAGCCACTCTGGGCGGCTTCCATAGAAACCAAAAATACAGTAAAATATCACACGTTAAAAACTTCCCTGAACAGGGCTGCCTTAAGATGTCTTCTGAATGTCAGGTAGTTGTTTATCGCTTTGACATCTGCTGGAAGGGCGTTCCACAGGGCGGGCGCCACTACCGAGAAGGCCCTCTTCCTGGTTCCCTGTAGCTTTGCTTCTCGCAATGAGGGAACCGCCAGAAGGCCCTCGGCGCTGGACCTCAGCGTCCGGGCAGAATGATGGGGGTGGAGACGCTCCTTCAGGTATACTGGACCGAGGCCGTTTAGGGCTTTCAAGGTCAGCACCAACACTTTGAATTGTGCTCGGAAACGTACTGAAATGAAATGGAAGAGCTTGTGAGTCTCCATAGGCCTTTTAAAAGCATCAAAGTGCGCCTGAGCAAACATGCCTGACCCCCCAAAAAGACTCCCTCTAAAAAGCACTTAAGAGAGAGTGTGTTAACTGTACCCTTTTATGTTGGCCCAACTTAACTGGAAATAGTGTTCTTCCTCAGACTCTGAGCTGTCAACCTTCCCTTTTTTGGCAGGAAATTCCCTTATTCCAGCGCCGTTTCCCACTGCTTCCTGCTGCTATCCCAGATTGTTAGATATCCCATAGACTGTCCCTGGGACACGTGAGGCTGCTGATCCCTTATTTTCAAATCTGAAAGTTGACAGCTATGCTCAGACTTAGGCGCTCACCTCTGCAAAAAAAGGCCTCCATTCGGTTACAAGTAGGCCAACGTTAACCCCGGTGTCCCAAGAGCAACCTTCCCTAATTTGGAGTCTTTCAAATGTTTTGGATTACAACTCCCATGAGTGCCTGCCAACATGGCAGGTCTGATGTGAGTTCTAGTTCAAGGTCTCTGGAAGGTAGCAGACTGGTGAAGGCTGTTCTGGACGCTTCAGTCAAAGCTATTGCCTTAGTATGGAACCTTGAGGAGGTGCCAATGGCAAACCAAGAGTCCTCAAGGTTGTGGCTACACCACAGGTGGGTATCAGTGACCAGGAACTCAATCACCAGCCAAGAGACACATCCTTCTCTTTGATGGCATGAGCACAGGTGAGTTGCATGTGCCATCTGCCAGGGATTCTTTAATAATAATAATAATTTATTATTTATACCCCACCCATCTGCCTGGGTTTCCCCAGCCACTCTGGGCGGCTCAACAGAATATTAAAAACATGATAAAACATCAAACATTAAAAAAAATTCCCAATACAGGGCTGCTTTCGGGTGTCTTCTAAAAGTCAGACAGTTGACATCTGATGGGAGGGCGTTCCACAGGGCGGGCGCTACCACCGAGAAGGCCCTCTGCCTGGTTCCCTGTAACTTGGATTCTCGGAGTGAGGGAACCGCCAGAAGGACCTCGGCGCTGGACCTCAGTGTCTGGGCTGAATGATGGGGGTGGAGACGCTCCTTCAGGTATACTGGACCGAGGCCGTTGAGGGCTTTAAAGGTCAGCACCAACACCTTGAATTGTGCTCAGAAACATACTGGGAACCAATGAAGGTTTTTCAGGACCGGTGTTATGTGGTCTCGGCGGCCACTCCCAGTCACCAGTCTAGCTGCCGCATTCTGGATTCTGGATTAGTTGTAGTTTCCGAGTCACCTTCAAAGGTAGCCCCATGTAGAGCGCATTGCAGTAGTCCAAGCGGGAGATAACCAAAGCATGCACCACTCTGGCGAGACAGTCTCCGGGCAGGGAGGGTCTCAGCCTGCGTCTCAGATGGAGCTGGTAAACAGCTGCCCTGGACACAGAATTAACCTGCACCTCCATGGACAGCTGTGAGTCCAAAATGACTCCCAGGCTGCGCACCTTGTCCTTCAGGGGCACAGTTACCCCATTCAGGAACAGGGAGTCCTCCACACCTGCCCGCCTCCTGTCCCCCAAAAACAGTACTTCTGTCTTGTCAGGATTCAACCTCAATCTGTTAGCCGCCATCCATCCTCCAACCGCCTCCAGACACTCACGCAGGACCTTCACCGCCTTCACTGGTTCTGATTTGAAAGAGAGGTAGAGCTGGGTATCATCTGCATACTGATGAACACCCAGCCCAAAGTGGTTTCTGCATTTCTATGAGTCCGTGAATTTCCGGCAGGGGTACCGTTAGGCTACCTTGCTGTCAAGACATAGATGGAAGTTTGCCATTTAGGTTGTGTTTCCCCTTTCTCTCATTATTCCCTCACTGTGCTATTTTATCCTATCCTGATGCTGTCCTCCCACTTCTTGAAGCCAATGGAAGCTTGAAGGAGTGGCAGAGTGGAGTTTTGGTGGAAATCAAGGTCAGTTGAGACTCTTAGCTAATAATAATAATAATAATAATAATAATAATATTTTTTTTATATCCCACCCTGCCCAGCCGAAGCCGGGCTCAGAGCTGCTAACAACAGTAAAAGCAACACAGTTTACATAAAATCACAATCAGTTAATTAAAATACATTCTAAAATCAATTCATTCTAAAATCAGTTCAGAATCAAATTAAAGGCAACCATTGGGCTAGAGTGCTATGAGGATTACAGAAGGAGAGAGTGGGTCAGACTGCGCCTTGGCCAAAGGCCTGGTGGTCTTGGAAGCCCTGTGGAAAGACGTCAAGTCCCACAGGGCCCTAGTCTCTTGTGACAGAGCGTTCCACCAGATTGGGGCCACAGCCGAAAAAGCCCTGCTTCTGGTTGAGGCCAGCCTAACCTCCCTGTGGCCTGGGACCTCCAAGATGTTTTTCTTTGAAGACCGTAAGGTCCTCCGTGGGACATACCAGGAGAGTCCCGTAGGTATGAGGGTCCTAGGCCATATACTTCACATATAACTTTCACAATGAGGGCGTGTGCATTGGAGCCCCTATCTGCTTATTGGAACAGTCCTTGTTTATCGCCCTGGGGATCATGCATAGAGGTTCAAGCTACATTCTCTGCTGCAAACTCTCAGCCATTCTGTCTCTCAGAGCTGGCTCATAATCTTCCCATCCTAATGAGGAAATGCCTCTATTTGAACAACTATTGGTTTGTGTTGGAAGGCTGGAGGAAGGCAACCAGTTTCGTCTACCAACAGCCACTACAGGTAGACGGGTGCAGAATACTCCCGGGACGGGCTTGCCTTGCCCTGCACGCACAGGGATGGGGCAAGCAGCTTCATCCTTGGCAAAAACAGGTACAGCCCTTAAAGTTGCTATACATCATTTAGCCTGACACCCTTAGGGCAAAGAAAGGTCTCTTTTCCCATTCTTTTCTCTGAGAGTTCTGTGAGCTCCTCCAGCCTGACTGCCTGTAGTAGCTGTTACTAGATGAGAATTCAAAGCTCCAACACAAAGAGAGCAGCATGTTTAACCAGGCCTGGGAGGTGAGAGTTGTTGGTTTCTGCAGCAATAGATGTGGTTAGCATTTAGCAAAGGGGCAGGGGAGGGAATTTGATTCAGTTCAAATTTAAAGGTGAACCAACCTTATCTGCATTTTCCAAAACAATGCACATTTTTTTAAAAAGGCTCTCGTATGAAATGTGCAGTTGTCTGAATTTTGCAATGCTGTTCTCTAGCCAAGTAATGGGCAAGTAAACTAGCATAAAACGTGTATTATGCAAACTGCGTTGCAAAAATGTGCATATTAGTGAAAACGGCATACATTAGAAGAAATCTGCATTAGGGAGCTGATGAATTTTCACGAGGACTTAAAAATAAATAGGTCACTAGCTGAAATGAAAATGTGGGAAACGGAAGTTACCAGTGGAAAAAATGAGAAACTGAGCAATCCCAAGACTGATAGATGTGTCCGTCTTTAACGGCATTTCTGCGTGTAGAGGGCCTGGGTAAAGTACATTGGGCAGGAGCGCTGTGGCACCTTATGTTTTTTATTCTGTGGGGCTGGTGCAGCAGCATAAAGTAGGCCTTAAAATTTAAAGCAGTGCTATACCACTTTCACAAATCAATGGCTTCCCCCAGAGAATCCTGGGAACTGTAGTTTTTTGGGGGTGCTGTTAGGAGATCCCTATTCCCTTCCCAGAGCTACAATTCCCGGAGTGTTTTAACAATCAGTCCCTCTTCCCAGGAAACTCTGGCAACTGTAGCTCTGAAGGGGAATAGGGGGTCTTCTAACAATTTCTAGCTCTCTTAACAAATGACAGCTCCCAGAATCCTTTGGGGGGAGCCATGACTGTTCAGAGTGGTATGATATTGCTTGAAGCATAGCATGTGCTAGAGCAAACCCTGTTGTGAGTTGTCTCATGACAAGACCTCTCTTCCAGGTATGCCAAAAGGCTGGTGAAATCTCTCTGCTGAAGCAGCAGCTGAAGGACTCCCAGTCCGACGTCTCCCAGAAGCTCAACGAGATCGTCGGCTTGCGGACCCAGCTCAAGGAAGGCAAGAGCTTCCTCAGGGAGAAGGAGGAGCAGATCCTGACCTTGAAAGACTCCTACAGCACCAAGAGCGTCAGCCTGGAGATCTCCGAGGGCGAACTGCAGCGGAAGATGGGCGAGGTGCAGATGTTGAGGGAGAAACTTGACCAGTGCGAGCTGGAGGTCTCCAACCTGAAGCAGACCCTCACCAGCCTAGGCGGAGCCCACGGCCACTTTGGTGCTGAGCTGGCAGAGAAGCTGGCGAGGGACCCTTTGGCTTGCGAGAGCGACGAGGCCAAGATGAAGCGGCAGAGCGAGGAGAACTTCAACGCGCTGAAGAAGGAGGTGGAGCGGCTGCAGGCGGAGCTGAAGGCCGAGAGGCAGCAGCGGGAGCAGCAGGTCCTGGACTTTGAGGAGGAGCGGCGCACCTGGCAGGAGGAGAAGGAGAAGGTCATCAAGTACCAGAAGCAGCTGCAGCTGAATTACGTGGAGATGTACCAGAAGAACCAAATCCTCGAGCACAAAGTCAGCGAAATGACCAGCAAGGTCACCAGCCCGCCACACACCGACGAGAAGAAAACATGGACTCCTTCCAGACTGGAGAGGATAGAGTCCACAGAGATCTGAGGAAAGGACTTGAGGCGTTCAAAGTACGTTGTCCCCCCAACCCCACCTCCCCAAATTACTGTGCATGTACTTCAGCCGGTGATCTTCCCGAGGAGAATTAATATGCTATATAACCAGCAGTGTAAGTTCGTCTGCCCTGGGCATCTCCCACAATGCTCTGGTGCTTTGCAGGTGATAAAGGAAAAATAGAGACAGGTGTTTTTTCTGAGTTTCTAGGGATGGGCTGACATCAGGAGTATTGTGGGGTGATTGAGTGTGTGTATGTGGGGAGGGGTCAGGGGCGCAGTCTTGCACCCAAGATTGGGGGGCCAGCGTGTGTGATATCATGCTTGGGACGCGCGTCGCACACGTGACATCATACGTGTGTCACTTGCATGTGATGTCATCGCACATTGGCGGGAGGAAGCCGAGTGGGGAGCCCGCCGTGGTGTGGTTCAATGGCTGGCTCCTCCTGAGCGTGAGAGAGGAGGCCGCGCCACACTGGGCTCCCCGCTCGGCTTCCTCTCGACGTGACGTGGATGACATCACATGTATGACATCAGACATGTGTGACGTGCATTGTTGGGAAGAGGCCAACTGGGCGGCCTGGTGCGGCCTCCTCTCTCGCACTCAGGAGGAGCCAGCCATTGAACCACACCGTACTCGGCCTTCTCTGCCCCCACAACATCAAGGGGGCCCAGTCCCCTGCCAGCAAATATTGAGGCGGGCCGAAGAGCTCTCTGCCCCTAGGAGTTGGCGTGCCTGGTGTGGGTTTTTATTTTATTTTCCCTTAGCCCCATTGACAAAGACACTGCAGAGTTTTCTGTGTCTGCCATTACCACAGCACCTCTCTTAATCGTCTTCTGGCCCACCTTCTTTTCCCAGGGCATTTTTTAGCCATATTGGCTAGTAGAAGTTCATGCCACGCTCAGGCTTGCCTCATCTTTGCCATAACCCAGGGCGGAATCCCTCTGACATTCCTCAGGGGAAAAGGGACGTTCTCTTCCACATCAGCAGAACCTCTCTATTTTCTGAGGAAGCCTTCCAGGTATCAGACTCCCAACTGCCATCAGCCTCAGTCAATGAGGCCGAGAGTCTGGGTGATGGCAGCTGCGGTCCAGAACATTTGGAGCATTTCTGTGTCACAACCGGACATAAATCATAATTTCTGCTCCCGAGATAACTCTGGATACTGTTGTTCTGAGAGCAGAAAGGGGTGCAGATCACTTGCAGGCAATTCTCAGCACCTAGAAAACCTACAATTCCCAGGATCCTTTGAGAGGAGCCATGACCAGTATAAAAGTGATACGAATTCGTAGTGTCGCTGTCTGCTGCCCCCGTTTGAAGGAGTTCCCTATGAAAGCCAATTCTGAGTTCTCAATTACGGGCTTCATGTGTGCCACCTTCAGTCCCAGGCTAAGCCGATTAAAAATTGGAAGCAAGGCGTGTTTATTTACTTCCTGGTTCACACTCCATCTTAGTTTGTGGTGGCGTTCATATGCTGCGGATGGGAGCAGTTTGCAGGTTATCTGATTCTTGCAAGTTTAAGCCCTTAGGCATCTACACACACAAGCTGTGAGAGAGGCTGCACATACAATAGGAGAAGGCAAGACTTTCCCTAGCATGTACAACCTATGCTCTGCAGCGTGGACTGAATCTAAACAACTCTCAAAGGCAGTGCTCCAGATATCCCAATGAGAGGGCCGTGAACTGAGGTGGCATCAGTAGGCCTGGATTAGTGAAACCGCCCCCCCCCAAAACATAACATTTTTTAATATTGACTACCATTTTAGATAGGTAAAGGGACCCCTGACCATTAGGTCCAGTCATGGCCGACTCTGGGGTTGCAGTGCTCATCTCGCTTTATTGGCCGAGGGAGCCGGCGTACAGCTTCCGGGTCATGTGGCCAGCATGACTAAGCCGCTTCTGGCGAACCAGAGCAGCGCACGGAAACGCCATTTACCTTCCCTCCAGAGCGGTACCTATTTATCTACTTGCACTTGCGTGCTTTCAAACTGCTAGGTTGGCAGGAGCAGGGATCAAGCAACAGGAGCTCACCCCGTCGCTGGGATTTGAACCGCCGACCTTCCGATCGGCAAGCCCTAGGCTCTGTGGTTTAGACCACAGCGCCACCCTTGTCCCTTTTACCATTTTAGATAGTTGGCACTTAACACCTCGTTCCTTTAATGCAGCCAGGAGGGCAAGAACTAATCTACCACATTGGCATTGGGGGAGAAGGCAGAAGAACGAGGATGGAAAGGAAATTATGTGGGCATCTAGTCCGACTCCAAACACTAAACACACACACAGTTGATCATCTGCCTTGTCCAGCATGGTTAAGAAAGCAGGAGCACAAGCGTTCTCCTAGGTCAATAGTTCCTAAACATTTCCAAGCCACACACACACCCTTGGCTCCTTAAATTCATCCCTGGTGCCTCCCTACCCTATAAAAAACCAGTATTCCAGAACAGCGGTTTGCACAACCCACCAAGGAAGATAAGAGCACAATAAAATTCAAAACATTTATTTTTATAAAAGAAAAAATCTAATTACAATTATTACGTTAAATTAATTCAGCAAAATGGATGATCCAGTGACCCTAGCTTTTCAAAGGCTAATCATCATTTGCACCTCCACACCCCGGCCGCCCCCTTGTCTCTTAGCACCCCTTTAGGCAATCCCACTAAGCCACTTTGGGAAATGCTGTTCTAGATCATTGCACTGCTCTTTGCTCAGCCAAAAACTAGAGTGGGTTTGTATTTTTTTAATGGGAAGATGGTTTGGCCAAACATACAGTGGACGCTTGGGTTGCAAACGTGATCCGTGCGGGATGCACGTTCGCAACCCGCGCGTGCGCAGACGCGGGTTGCGATTCGGCGCTTCTGCGCAAAGCACGATTTAGCGCTTCTGCGCATGCACGGCCGCCAAAAGCCGGAAGTAACCCATTCTGGTACTTCTGGGTTTCAGTGGTCCGTAACCCAAAAAAACGCAACCTGAAGCGTCTGTAACCCGAGGTATGACTGCATTTAGAATTAGAGATGATCTCAATTGAGAGATGGGTGGTTTTTCTCTCCCCTCGGGCCCTTCCCCCAGAACATTGCTTTTGTTGAGTAGCAGAAACACACACATGTGGAGGCTGCCTTATACTGAGCCAGCCCATTGGTCCGTCTGGCTCAGTATCGTCTACACTGATTGGCAGCAACCCTCTAGGAATTCAGGCAGAAGGCATTCCCAGCCCCGCATGGCGATTCTGGGCATTGACCCAGGGGCCTTCTGCATGAGAAGCAGGTGTTCTACCCAGGGGCGTAGGAAGGGGGGTGCCACCCTGACAGGGGGTGACAAAATGGCGGGTGGCACTTGTCACCGCGGGGCCTGCAGCGCGCACGGGCCATGTGTCTTGGCGTCTGCAGGCTCTGCGCAGTCCGCCCGCTGCCTCCCCCCAGCTGTAGGGCGGCTGAGGCCCCACGTCTCCTCCCTATGGGCACTCCGCCCCAGGCGCCCGAGATGTTTCCTCTCCTGCTGGCTCTACCATCCAGTCCTTTTGCATTAATAATAATAATAAATTTTATTTATACCCCGCCCTCCCCAGGCAGATGCGGCTCAGGGCGGCTAACACCAGTAAAATTACAGTAAAAACATAATGGGGGGGGACTAATTTAAAATCCAGGTTAAAATGCAACTTAAAATACAGCCTCATTTTAAAAGTAGCCCATAGATCAAAACCATAAGGGGAGGGAAACATAAGGGTCAGACTGAGCAAATCAAAAGCCAGGCAGAACAGCTCTGTCTTGCAGGCCCTGCAGAAAGATGTCAAGTCCCCCAGGGCCCTGGTCTCTTGTGACAGAGCGTTACACCAAGTTGGGGCCAGTACTGAAAAGGCCCTGGCCTTAGTTGAGACCAATCTAACCACCTTGCGACTTGGGACTTCCAAAGTGTTGTCATTTGTGGACCTTAAGGTCCTCCGCGGGGCATACCAGGAGAGGCGGTCCCGTAGGTACATGGGTCCTAGGCCGCATAGGGCTTTAAAGGTCAAAACCAGCACCTTAAACCTGACCCTGTACTCCACCAGGAGCCAGTGCAGTTGGTAACGTTCCTCTTCCCTCGCGATGGAGTTCCTGCCATCAAGTCCCTGCTGATTCAGCTGCATGCAGTTAGATTTATTTAGCAAGTGCTGATTAGGTCCCAGGAATATGAGTTGGGCTCCCATATTTGCGGCAGAGCTTTTGAGCAAATGGGTTTGCTCAAAAGCAGTATTTTGCTAGTCTGTACCAACTCAGCCAGTTCCTCCTAGCTTTTCCACACCCTCCAATGAACCTTATCTGCCCTAGGTTAGGAAAGGAATGAATGCTATGCAAAGCTGATAAGAGAACCAATTATTCTTGGAAGCGATTGGGAGCTCAGAATTCCTTACTTAAAGGAGGGGGCCACCTGAAGGAGCTCGTGGCTACCATTGTGCTGTTGGACTTGCATTTAAAGTGATTTAAAACAAAAATTAAAAGCAAAGGCCACTCGCTAGCTGGGACAGGAAAGGGCTGTGGCATTTTTCCAATACCAAAACGTCGCCAAGTTAAGTGTTTGGAGGAACGTGGCATCCTTGCGATAGGAGGTGCTGCCTGGAAGCAGGAAATCTGGAGCCTGTCTGCACTGCAAAGCTAATCCCATTTCAAGCTCAGGTAGCGGATTTGGCACCCAACCAAACAAGGAACCCATAAAAACACAAGAAGAGCCTTTCAAGGTCAAGTCAGCCAGGAGTCTCTCTCTAGTCCAGCCTCCTGCTTCTCGCATTGGCCAACCAAGTACTCTCAGGAAGCCCAAAAGTAGTTCTATTGCTCCCCGGCAATGGGAACTCAGGCCCTACATCCGCATTGTGCATTTAAAGCAGTGCCATGCCACTTTAAACAATCACAGCTTCCTCCAATGGATCCTGGGAAGTTCAGTTAGTTAAGGCTGCCGAGACCCTTGTTTCCCTCAAAGATCTACAATTTTCAAGAGTTCTTTGGGAAGGGGGTAGACTGTTAAACCACTCTGAAAATTGTAGCTTGGTTAGTGGAATCGGGGTCTCCCTCACAACTCTTAGCGCCCTCCCAGGATTCCTTGGGGGAAGCGATGACTGTTTGAAGTGGCATCATAGTGCTTTAAATGTCAGGCCCATTTAGCTGGAGTCCCTAATTGGCCCGTGTCTCGCCAATTTGTGGAATTCCCCTGTCAAGCCCACAGCTGTTATTGCCACATCTTCTGACCATGAAATATGTAAGCTAGAGTCTACATTCTGTGATTAAGGGTTTTTTGTCTCCGGAATCTTATTTCTAGCCCCGTTTTATTACCTAATACTAAATCCTGAGCACTCGTATTAAGAGAGGAGACAAAACATTTCTCTTTGGGGCTTTGACTACCCTTCCTGCGATTTACGGGGAAACCACGATAGTTAAACCCAGTTTTAAGATGGTTTATATTTGGGGTGCAGACGTGCCCTTGCATCTTCCACAGCGAATCAGTAACAGCAGCAAAAACTTTGTGCTGTAAGTTGATTTGGCTGCATAAAAGATTTTGGGTCTTCTTCCTTTTTTTGCGCAATCCATGGTTTAGCTTGCCTCCAGAATGCCTGATGGTCAATTCTTCAGAGGGTTTTTTATGGTGCTTTTTTTGTCAGGGGGGAAACCTTGATAGATATCAGAGAAGAACCCACCAATTTTCCCAATCTACACCAATTTTCCCAATCACCCACCACAGCAAGATGTCAGGCCTTCTCAGACATTCTGGTGCCTAAGAAACAACACTCTCAGAAATGTGCGCAGAGTCACCCTCTCTAAATATATATAAATAGGTTTTGGAACGAAATGGTTTGCCTACAATGGTGCCCAGATTCTACCACCTGAGGCAGAGGCCTTCTGCCTAGTGGTGGCGGTGTCGGGCAAACCTTACTGTTGCTAGCATCTGCAGGAAAATCACTGCCGGGTTGTCTATGTGAAAGTGCTTATTAACTGAACTAGGAAGCAAATCATTTACTTATATGCTGCTAAGTTATACAGAGACAAGTGTACTTGGATGTAAATAACTGTTCTGTATATGTATATATGATTATTAAAGCAAAACACGTGTACAAAAAGGAGAGAGAGAAAACTCTTGTGAGTAACTGGGCTTTGTGGAAAGAGCAGACTTCACTGTCGAGAACTGAATTTCTGGTAAGAAGACAACATCTTGGAGGGTTTTCCAAGGCCCCACTGGTTTCATGCACTCTTAAGATTACACTATACCTTCCTGGGGGTTACAAATCACATGGCAGTCTTGTTTTGGTGTATGTCTTCTGTCTACCCGACGATAATCTTGTAGGTAGATGGGGGGAACCTGAGGATTTTAAGCTATTTTGAAGTGTCTGTGTGCTGTCGCTTCTAACTTGTGGTTTGAAACCAAACTCACTTGAACAAGACCACTTAGATTCACCCCACCCCTGCTCCTGAGGAATCTCTGCCTGGAAGAAATTCCCGAGAGACACCGCTGCCTGCAGGTGCATTGTGGACGGAAGCAGCCAAAGGGGCAAAAAACCCTGCAGGACCCACCCGTTGCCCCATTGAAACAGCACTTTGTAATATTTGCTTCCGATTCCTGGCCATTGTGACCAAAGACCTGCTCGGATGAGCCTTCGGGATGCTACCGGAACCATATTTCTATTTTTTATGCTGGTGCCATGAGATTCTAGGCCTCGGCGACTGACAGAATCCCTGCTGGGTTTTGCGTGCTGTGGGTTCTCTTGTGAGGAGGTGCCGCCAGCACATTTTCCAGTTGCTACTCTTTGCACCCATGAGGGCTAAACGCTTGCTGTTCTCCGAAGCGAAAAGCTGAGATTCTCAGGTAGTCGGACGCTGTGCAGGATTTCGGTTTAGCGCAATAGTCCGTCGCAACCGTTAAGCCACTGCTTGGCACGCTAGGCGTTGCGATACCGAATGGCGAGTTGGCTTTATGGCAAACACCTCATCTGGATAAGCTGCTTGGTCGTACAGCACTATCTGGGCGTGGGGCGGGAATACAATAGGCAGCCATGCACAGATGCCATGAGAAATGGTCCTTAATAGATGTTTCCTAAACACCAGGGGGAAACTGAGAGGCCTGGGTGCTGAAGCAATGCCACTGTTTTAAAATACCAGTTTCTGGGAAATAACCACTGTGATTTGGATGAAAGGGGGAGCGAGCCTTTTGTTGCTGTGGATGTCTGAGAGATTTGGGTGGTGGGGGGGAGGCAAGAATGGAACAAGATACCCTTTCCCTCCCTGCTCCTCTTGTAAATCTTGCTGCTCCCCCTCAGAGGAATTTATTTTTAATTCAACATGTTTTTATTTTTGCAGAAGAAACCGAAATTTGGCTTTTTTTCTAGAGGCTGATGTTCTTTGTGTTCAGAGAGAAGTTTTTTAAAAACTGTTCCCTGTTCCCAACCTGAAGGACCAGCAAAAGTTGGTAAGAATAAATGAGACAAAACTGGAAATAAGAATAGAAATAGCCTACAGCTCTGCCACCCTCACGGTTTGGAATAAAACTAAAATGCAGTCCTCTTAAAGGCACACTCTCTAGTGCCTTAGCTGCCAACGAGGGAAACCTGTATTGACCATTCTGCGTGGTTATGATTTTTTCCCAGTAGCCCGCTTTTTGGGGCTGAGTTGCAATCCTTCATCTCCACCCAGAATCCCTCCTTCAAAATGCTTCTCTCTGCCCTCTGGTCATCACTAAAACTACTGACCAGAAGGAACTGGTTCTGTACTTTTCAGTTTACAATAGCTAGCTTCCAACTGGAGATTCCTCAAAAGGACTGGTTGTGTGTGTGTGTTTGCACAGTACGGCAGATAACAAAACAAAATCGTAATTGGGCATATTACAAGGATATTTTTATTCAAATCACAAGGAGATTTTGACTGAACATTAAGAAGAACTTTCTGGTGGTAGGAGCTGCCCAACAGTGGAAAGGGCTCCCTCAGAAGCAGGTGGGCTCCCCTTTGGAGGTTTTTAAACATCTGCCAGGAAATACAGTGGTACCCCTGGTTACATACTTAATTCGTTCCGGAGGTCCGTTCTTAACCTGAAGACCACTTTAGCTAATGGGGCCTCCTGCTGCCGCAGCGCCGCCAGAGCACGATTTCTGTTTTCATCCTGAAGCAAAGTTCTTAACCTGAGGTAATATTTCTGGGTTAGTGGAGTCTGTAACCTGAAGCGTATGTAACCCGAGGTACCACTGTATTTGATTCCTGCATGGCAGAGGGTTAGCCTAATGACTCTTTGGGTCCTGGCCAATTCTATGGTTTCATTCTGTATTCAGAGCTAGGTAATACAGAGACATCTGCAAAAGCCCAGTGTGTGCGCACTTTGCTGTCCATAGCAAAACCACTTTGCAGATATCACACATGGAAAAGGACAGAGCAGACAGGGCAAGAGGGCTCACAGCTTTGTGATAAACCAGGGAACTGGGGGAGTTCTCTTTTTCCCAATTTGCTGTCTTTTTAAGTCCTACAAGGCTGTATGCACACAATAGTTTTTGTGCACACTGTACTGTCGCCCAACGCATGGTCACAGTTCAAAACAAGCAACGCATGGGGGAATTCCATTCTACGGCTCATTGTAAGTATGTTACCAAAGAAAAGTCTTGAAAGGCTGCGTTCAGTAATGACTCATTTCTTGCCGGACTTGTGGAATTCTGGGCTGTGGAATTATTTTGCACGGGAAGCCTTTGCCGGCCGGAACACCAGAAGCTAGGAAATTTAGATGTCAAAAGTTGGCAAGACTCTATATAAGTTGCGCTGGAGCTGAAGTTTGTTGGGAATGAAATCAATGAAAGGATGCCTCCCCCCGGCTAATTTCTGGTGTGTGTTGCATCAATTTTGGAGAGACTGAATGGAGCTGAGACTTCACTTGCTAGGCTGAGTGACACAGAGTTCCTACCCACCAGTCAAAAACAAAGACAAAAATAGTTTTGCTTCCTACAGTTCAGGCCAGATCTAGCATCATCTGAGGGAGAAAAGTCAAATGGCACCCCCTTGAGGTAAAAAGCCTAATAAAATGTAGTCATTAAATAACTGGCAGTTTCTTTAATACCTGCCTCCTGAGACCACTGTGCCAATTGTGGTGGCCTTGGCTGGCTGCAAATGGGAAAATCTTTGCTAGATCCTTCAAGTGGGGAAGGTGTTCAGACACTGTAAATGGGGGACACAGCACAAAAGAAGCATCATTATTCAGACGACCCAAATAATGACTAGGCATTATTCAGACTAGTCTTTACCAGGTAGATGACAGTCTGGAATAGCCTTCTCCAACAGACACTCCCTGACTATTGGCTGTGTCGGCAGGGGCTGGTGGGAGTTGCAGAACAGCAAAAAGCATTGGCAGGGGGCACCGAGTTGGGGAAGTCTGTCCTAGGAAAACGTGGAATAACACACGTGAAGCTGCAGGATTTTTTATTAGTTGACAGGATAACCCAGTGAGATTTCACCAGCAATAAGAACTCTTCTCGTTTGCATGTTTTTAGATTTTGCTGACGGCTAATATCTTTTAAAACACAAAATCTAGACTGGCTCTGGGTCAGCACATTGGAAGCAAAATGGCCTAGATGTTATTTTTCTCCTCCACCTTTTTTATAAAACAAACAACAAACCATAAGCCTCAATCTGTTTCTGTATATCTGCTCTTACTGTGAATTTAAGCCAGAAGTGTACTGAATCAAAACTGTTAATCTTTTTGTCACATGTTGACTGTTGATGGTTCTTTGAACTATGTCTCTCTGAGATTTGCAAACTAAAACCACAAATCCCACAAGAAGGGGGGGGGGAGGGACTGAAACACAATTTTTATTTTTTTATTTTTAAAAAGAATCTTTTCAGAACCAACACTTTGAGGTGTGTATCCTTTCCAACCCTTGAATTCGGACATTGACCCACCAACTTCGCCTTGTTGGTCATTGTGTTTAAAAGAATGAAGCAACCTTCCCCAACCTGATGCCCTCCAGAGGTTTTGGACCAGGCAGCCCAGCTGTGCAGCTGAGGTTGATGGGAACTGTAGTCCAAAGCAACTGGATGGGGAAGGCTACAACAAAAAGTCCTTTTCTTTATGTGCAGCAGAGACATAATAGTTTTAAAAATAATAATAAACTTGTTTCGCCATCTCCTCTTTTCTTGTACGTCTTCATTGGTTTTTAAAGACAAGAACAGCTCTTGCCATGGGATAGTGGTTTCTAAAATAATGTAAATATATCTGTAGAGAGGTATGTGTATATGTTGGTGTGTACATATGCGCGCACGCGCGCACACACACACACACACACACTACACACATCTGTCTTGTCTATATCTCCATATGACTGAAGGCGTTTTATCTGAGCAAAAATTAAAAATGGAGAAAGACCCCCTTTAAACATTTGAAAGCTGTTGCAGTGTTTTTGTTGATGGAAATAAGAATGAATCTGCCTCTATTTCTATGGCTGGAAAAAGTGGCTGCAGTTACAAAAACAGACACTTATGGCTTAGGGGGAGGGAGGGGAAATTTGTCTATTGCAGGGAACCTTGGGGCAGGAGCAAGATCCACATGTTCCACTGTTTGTGGAATTTGTTCCAGCTGTTGAGCGGCTGTATCATATGACAGTCACCCTGCCCAGAGTCTGGCAACCTGGGCCACCTGCCTCTAAATCCAGTCCAGTTTAGAAATGCATTAAGCCCATGAACGATTATAAAGAGGCCCTACCGAAGTCTCGCCAACGTATCTTACAAAGATGCTAAGGTTGTGCACACTTTCTTGGGAGCTGATCGAGATCAGGGGTGGGTAACCTTTCGCCCAAGGGCTGCATTCTCTTCTGGTCAACCTTCCAAGGGCCACTTGTCGGTGATGGATGCAGCCAGAGACAAAAGTGGGCAAAGCAATTCATATAAATTTTAAGTGCACAGTAGGGACGCGGGTGGCGCTGTGGGTTAAACCACAGAGCCTAGGACTTGCCGATCGGAAGGTCGGCGGTTCGAATCCCCTCGACGGGGTGAGCTCCTGTTGCTCGGTCCCTGCTCCTGCCAACCTAGCAGTTCGAAAGCACATCAAAGTGCAAGTAGATAAATAGGTACCGCTCCAACGGGAAGGTAAACGGCGTTTCCGTGCGCTGCTCTGGTTCACCAGAAGCAGCTGTCATGCTGGCACATGAACCGGAAGCTGTACACCGGCTCCCTTGGCCAGGAAAGCGAGATGAGCACTGCAACCCCAGAGGAGTCCACAACTGGACCTAATGGTCAGGGATCCCTTTACCTTTACCTTTAGGCTAGATTTTGTGCTCCCACCTGCACACCCTCTTCCTTATCCCCCATCCAGAGAAGCAAGTGGCATCTTGGGGTTAAAGGGCACATCCCAGCCCGTCAGAAACATTCAAGGAGGGTGTAAAACAAGGCCAGTGAAGGGTGCAGCCTGGGAAGATGGGAGTGTGGCGTGGAGAGACTTCTGAGGGCCAGACAGGACTGCATTTGGCCCCTGGGCATGAGATTCCCTACCTCTGATCTAGATTAACCCTTGGCCTCATTTTTCAGAGCTCTTCTTAGGTTCCTGGGAGGCGATGAACCTCGTGCAGATAAGCAGTTTTCCAGCGTAAGGGGCCTGTCGTTGCAGAGGAAGTGGCAGTTAATAAGAACAAGAGACGAGGAATAAACTCTCGTCACAATTGTTCCGGGAGCTCGTCACGGCCCAATTAAGGCCTTTGCTGAACAGCTGATTTAATTAATGGATCTGCCTGGGCATTTGCATGGCATTTAGTTGTGGTCATGTCCGAATGCTTTCATGAAGCTGAGCTAGCTGGGATTATAACCGTGAGCAACGGTTTTATTTTTTTGCACAAGCAGCAGCTCTGGGAGCTCTGAAACTAGCTGAAGCAGAAAGGTGGGGTGCCTCTTTTTTAAGGGTAGGAAATGAACAAATGATTGACCCAGAGGCATAGAGCAACATCCCTTAGCCACAAGGATGCTATATGGCTTGTAAAAGGCCACAAAGGTAGCAAAAAAAAGACCTTTGGCCCTAAAATTTGGTCTGGTGCCCGGGTGTTGAGCTAGGTGGGTCTCTTGGAAAGTTTGCAGTACAGTGGAAAACGCCAATAATTCATTTCAATTGGGTTATTTATTAGTTTGTCCATTTCCGAACCCTTTGCCCTTCCCCTGATGTTTAAAAGAACAGCAAGTGTAAAATTATGCAAATTTAGGAAGTTTTCATGCTTGCATTTCCTAGGTGAAGGCATACTACTTACTGACCAATTGCATTGCAGATAACTCAGTTCTGCCCCCTCTAACATAATGCCTCCCCCCCCCAATAAATCCTGGCTATGCTCGTGTTTGCAGCCATGAGGGCTAGTAGCTTAGGATTCTAAAAACAGCCCTTAAACCAAACTTGTGGACAAGACCAAATTATTCAAGATAGGAAAATCCCATACGGAGTGTAAATGCCCTGCCCCATCCACCAGCCAAAGACATCTCGAAGCTGAGTGAAAGGAAAACGAATGGTTGTATGGAACCCTGGAGGAGGAGAGGAGGGGGAAGTTGCAGTGGAAAGTGTAGCAGGGCGGTAGGGGCCATGGACAGTAAAGAGTCTTCCTTCACTGTTTCTCAGCTGCAAAATCACCCCTACGCAGAACTGCGATTTAGCAAAGAATTATCACACCTTTCTCGTGGTTTAGCTCCAAATGTAAAGTGATGTCTATTGGAGCAAAAAATATTCACATCTAGTATACACTCATGGGGTCTGAGCTGGCTCCAGGAAAGAGAGATTGGGAGCTTCCTGAAAACATTGGTGTTGTGTGGTAGGAACAAATTCTATGTTAGGTATTACCAGCTGTCTTGATTTCAGTCTTCCAAATATCATAGCAACTTCATTCAAATAGATGGTGGGGGCACATTTGGAATACAGCATACAACTGTGGTCAACCCCCCTAGAATATAAACTGCAGAAAAGGAGAGAAAAAACCAAACACAGCTAAGGGAGGATATATTGCCCATAAATTGCCATAATGGCATAGCTATCACGAGTTTCAGAATTATTCATGGCCTGTCTAAACGTCCATCTGTTTCCCAGTTCATTCTTTTTATAGTTGCTGCTCTTCATAGTTATTGCCTTGGTCAGCAAGCGTGAAGTACAGATGGATGTGAACAACCGCTCTCAAATATATATGCTACATCTCCTCCTCTGTTGCTAAGGACACTGTTAAGAGTTTAATGGCTAGCACAGAAATGCTCAGCCTGACTCTAATCTGCATTAAAAGTCGTGGGGATACTTCAAAGGGTAATAGATATACTGTGGCATAAACTTTCACATGCCCAAAAGTGCATGGTAGTTTATCATAAAACATTTTTATATGGCCTGTTGACAAGCTCAAACGCAGTTTACACAAAAATTAGCATGTCAACAAAACAATAATAAAAGCACACAATGCAAGGTGGCCTCAGAATCTGTAAAAATGAAATGAAATACTTTGTCACTTGTACAACTTGTATACAGTGAGATTACACGAGCACCCCCCACTCAGCTCTCTTAGTCTTAATTCCCCTCGTTTACTGACACATACACACACACCCCAAACCGAAAGTCAGTTGACCTGTTATCTTTTCGTTCAGCAGCCTAACAGCCCACGGATAGAAGCTGTTCTTTACCCTGTTGGTGCGACTAATCATGCTTCTGTATCTTCTGCCCGAGGGCAGATCAAGAAAGTGCCGGCCAGGGTGTGAATCATCCCTGAGAATTTTCCTCACTCTCCTGAGGCAACGTTCTTCCGTTATTTCATCCAGCGGATTCACAGGACAGCCCATAATATTTTGTGCTGTGTTCACCACCCTCTGTAGGGACTTCCTATCAGATGAAGTCAAACCAGAGTACCACACCGTGATGCAGTATGAAAGGACACTTTCTATTGTGGACCGGTAGAAGGAGATCATCAAATGTTGACTGACATCGTTCTTTCGCAATACTCTGAGGAGATGGAGTCTCTGTTGGGCTTTCTTAACCACCTGGGTTGTATTAATTTTCCAAGTAAGGTCTTCACTGAGATAAACTCCTAGGAATTTAAAGGAAGACACTCTCTCCACACAGCCCTCCCCGATGTACAGCGGGGCTAGTTCTCCTCTCTTCCTCTGAAAGTCCAACACCATCTCCTTTGTCTTGCTGATATTAAGGTGCAAGTTGTTCCCTAGGCACCATGTAGATATTTTCTGGACCTCCCCTCTAAACGCTGATTCATCTCCACCTGTTATTAAACCCATTATGGTGGTGTCATCTGCAAACTTAATAATTGCAGTAGATGGGTCAGATGATACACAATCGTATGTATACAATGAATACAGGTAGGGACTTAGCACATATCCCTGTGGTGTGCCAGGGCTGATTTTTAAGGAATTAGATGTTACATGTCCAATCCTCACTGTTTGTGTCCGATCTATCAGAAAGTCTTTAATCCAGTCACAGATAGTAGAAGAAAGGTTCATGTCAACTTTTTAATGAGGGTGTCCGGAAGGATGGTATTAAAAGCTGAGCTATAATCAATAAACAACATCCTGACATAGTTCTCCGGTTTCTCTAGATGACTAGCTGCAAGATGAAAGGCGGTAGCTATCGCATCATCCGTGGACCTATTTCTTCTATAGTTAAACTGATGTTTATCAAAGTCCTGTGGAAAGCAGGTTCTAAGGTGTTGAAGGACCAGTCTTTCAAAGCAATCCATCACTACAGATGTTAATGCAATAGGTCTGTAGTCATACAACATCTAGCACAGGGCATTGCAAATGCAACAACAGGCATTATTTTTTAATAATAATTTTACTATTTATACCCCACCCATCTTGCTGGGTTGCCCCTACCATTCAGGGAGAAATCATTAAATGTGGCCCGGGGTTTGTTTGTTTTTTGAGAACCATTAGTCTAGAGCAGTGGTTTTCAACCAGTGTGCCATGGCGCCCTGGGGTGCCTTGAATGATGGTCAGGGGTGCCGTGGGCAACAATGGCCTCAGTTTCTTTTTCCTTTCCTCCCTTCCCTGATGCGTTCTCGCATCTCTGCCTCCCCAAGGCTTGCACAGCTGTTTATTGCAGCAGCTCTGGCCATAAGCTCTGCAGGCAAATGGGAGGGGGCAGCTCAGAGACCAGGGGCAGCAGCAGTGGCTGCCCAGAGGACTCCCAAGGAGAGGGGAGAGGAGGGAACATTCCACAAGGGAGGATATTCAAAAAAGGGTGAGAGGCTGCCAGCTCTGCAGGCAAGAGGTGACATAACTGGGCTCCTGAGCCCCACAGGGATTCAGCAAAAAGAATGCAGTTGGCCAAGGGAGCCGTGGACTCCCAAAAAGGTTGAAAACATCTGGTCTAGAGGAAAGCAACAAGAAAACACACTGGAAAGCATGGGCTGTTTGTTTGATGCAACAGCATCTAATCTCCCTGTAAACAAATCAGAATGAATGCTCAGTAAATAGCAAATGAGGGCACACGCCCAATAAACAGGTCACCCAGAGTGCTTTTGTCCTGTTTAATTGCGCAAGGTCCTGGCTAAACTTTAATCCCAATTAGGCACTTAATTTTGAGTATGTTAGCACACTGGAGTTGGTGTGGTTAGAGAGTGTAAGACTAAAGGTCTGGGAGTGTCCAGGGTTCAAATTCCCACTGGGCCATGAAAGGTGACCTTGGGAGTCCAGTAGGTTTTGCCATCTGCACCGTATAATACATGATTCTCCTGTACCCCAATGTAAAATGCTACATCCAATGTAAAATGCTACAATGTTAAAGGAAAATATAATGAAAATGATGTATAGATGGCACTTGACCCCTGTAAAGTTAGCAAAGATTTATCACAATAGTGATAATCTATGCTGGAAATGTAAAGAAAAGGAGGGTACCTTTCATCATATGTGGTGGACCTGCCCCAAGGTGAAAGACTTCTGGGAGAAGATATATAATGAGCTGAAAAAAAATGCTGAAATACACATTTGTTAAGAATCCAGAGGCCTTTCTTCTTAGAATAACAGGTCTGGAATTGCCCCAAAAAAGATGTTAGATTGTTTTTGTATGCCACAACTGCAACTCGAATTTTATTAGACAAGTACTAGTCACTGCCTCTTAGCCTGGCCTACCTCACAGGGTTGCTGTGGGGATTAATGGAGGGGGAGAGAACCATGTGCGGTGACTGGAGCTCCTGGGAGGAAAAAGGCGGGGTAGGAAATAAATCATTGAAGAATTGATGCTTTTGAATTCTGGTGTTGGAGGAGACTCTTGAGAGTCCCATGGACTACGAGAAGATCAAACCTCTCCATTCTGAAGGAAATCAGCCCTGAGTGCTCATTGGAAGGACAGATTCTGAAGCTGAGGCTCCAATACTTAGGCTACCTCATGAGAAGAGAAGCCTCCCTGGAAAAGACCCTGATGTTGGAAAAGATGGAGGGCACAAGGAGAAGGGGACGACAGAGGACGAGATGGTGGGACAGTGTTCTCGAAGCTACCAGCATGAGTTTGACCAAACTGAGAGAGGCAGTGGAAGACAGGAGTGCCTGGCGTGCTCTGGTCCAGGGGGTCACGAAGAGGCGGACACAGGCGGACACGACTAAACAACAACAGGAAATAAATAAATAAACCCCCTCGACGACCAATGGCCTCCATAGACCTCAGTGAGCCTCCCTCCCCAGGAAGCGGCCTCAGTCACCATTCGGCTTTGGCCTGTACAAAAAGGGAGGGGAGGAAGTCACGCGACCCAAAAAAATAACGGGAAGGCGCTCCGCTGGGTAACAGGCAGCCTGAACCGGCCCCATGGCGCTTCGGGCCTGTCTCGGAAGCGCCTCTTGACGACGCCGACCGCGCTCTCCCCTAGCAACAGCCGGGGCAACGGCGCCCTCTTGCGCCTGCGCGGCGGCAGCAGTTGTTTTTTTTTTTACACGCCCCTTTCCTCGTGCTGAAGCATGCGCACACCGGAGAGGCACCCGGGCGCGTGCGCAGAACCGAACTTTTCTCTCGGCGCGCCTGCGCGAATGCTGACTTTTCCCCCCCTCCCTCCACTGCCTCACCTCCAGTACTTAACGTCAAGCTCGCGAAGGCAGTTGAGCCCACCCGCTTGCCGTAGGGCCTCTCCCGGAAGTGCGCGGCCGAAGCGGGAGACACCGGAAGCGTTCCTGAGGAGAGAGGTCGCGCAGGGCGGGGCGGGGAAAGAGGCGGCTTGCCTGACAGGGGCCAGACCCGGCGGCAGCGGAGGAAGGAGGAGGAGGACGAGGACGGAGGCAGCGCCGTTCCCGGTGAGCGAAGGGCAGGCCGAGGAGGAGGCGCTGTCGGTGTCCTGAGGGGGGGGGGGGCGGCCGTCTCGATAATAAATACACTCCCCACCATACAAAGCGGGGGGAGGGTGACGCGCTCGAGGGGGCAGGGGCGATGCTTGGAGCCCCTGCGCGGCACGTCACAGTCGCCTCTCCTCAGCCCCCGCCCACGGCTCTACGTTATAGGACCCTGGGGAACACGTCATCATCTGGGAGTGACGTAATCTGGCCGGTGCTCTTCCCCCCACTTACCATGCCCCCCGTGTCTGCGTCATAGACCCCAGGTGCCTCCCCCCCCCCATCTCTCTGCTGGCACGTCCAGACTTTCATTGATACCAATTTACCCTTCAGGGAGGGGCCAAAGGCTGATTTTTCTTAAAATAATAATTCAGGGTAAATTGGTAGCAAATTCGTGTCTGTGGAAACACCTGCAGGGTCCTAGCCATGGTGGCTATGCCCTGCCCTCTGCAGTCAGAAGCTGTGATGCTTCTGAATGGCGGCTGCCAGAGGCCACAGGAGAGGACAGTGTTTCTCTCCTGCTCGGGTCCCACTTGCAGGTTTCCCAGAAGAGGAACCTGGTTGGCCACCATGAGGACAGGATGCTGGGCTAAATGGGCCATTGGCCTGATCCTGCGGGGCTTTTCTTACGTTCTCAGTGGAGTGAGTCGCATGCAGGTTGCACAGCAGGCACTTTCCTTAACGCTTCCGTTATGGATTAGCGTGTGAAGCCGCCCATCATCTAGCAGCCCAGGATTGTCTGCTCAGCAGCTGTTTCTTAGGTCTCAGGCAGAGAAGGGTCAACCGAGGAGGCCTTGATATTCTGCCATGTGTATTCTGCCCTTTTCGGGGGTGACATCTGCAGAGCAGCACTGCAATGGCAACTATCACATGTACAGACACCACGCGCCTGCAGATTTCTTGTGCATGGTGTAATATGATTATAAAGGATGCCTAACATTCCCTGTGGGGCCTATGCATATGTTTTTTCTTCGTTATAATAATAAATTGGTAGTAATGACATTTCCAGTGGTCTTCTGTAAATGAGGCACTATACATAAAATATACAGGCTGAACTTTTATAAGCTAAATAAGACAAGGCACACAAGGTGAAGTGAATTATTTTGGGTATATATCATCTGTTAATACATCACAGTTAAGGACAAACACTGAATGCATACACCATGCATACAAAAGATGGTAAATTCGTCTTTCTTGGAAATCATATAATTGTAGAGTTGGAAGGGATCCCAAGGATTATCTTGTCCTATACCTATACTGCTGGAATCTCAACTAAATCATACATGACAGATTGCGATCCAACCTCTGCTTAAAAAGCTTTAAGGAAGGAGAGTCCGCCACCTCTACTGGGAGTCTGTTCCACTGTCGAGCAGCTCTTACTGTCAGAAAGTTCTTCCTGATGTTGAGCTGGAATCTCCTTTTTTGTAACTTGAAGCCATTGATTGGTACGGGTACTACCCTCCTGAGTGGGAGGAAACAAGTTTGCTCCATCTTCTATGTGTCAACCTTTTGCATATTTAAAGATGGCTGTCATATCTCTTCTCAGTCTCCATTTTTACAGGCTAAACATACCCAGCTCTCTCAACTGTTCCTCATAAGGATTGGTTTCCAGATCCTTGATAATATTGGTTGCCCTTCTCTACACACATTCCAGCTTATCAATATCCTCCTTAAATTATGATGCCCAGAACTGGACACAGTTTTGTGTCATCTGCAAATTTGATGAACATCCCCCGGATATATTCATCCAAATACAGTAGTACCTTGGGTTACAGACGCTTCAGGTTACAGACGCTTCAGGTTACAGACTCCGCTAACCCAGAATAGTGCTTCAGGTAAAGAACTTTGCTTCAGGATGAGAACAGAAATCGGGCTCCGGCGGTGCAGCAGCAGCACGAGGCCCCATTAGCTAAAGTGGTGCTTCAGGTTAAGAACAGTTTCAGGTTAAGTACGGACCTCCGGAACGAATTAAGTACTTAACCTGAGGTATCACTGTAGTTTGTAAAGATGTTGAACAGTGAACCTCTGACAAAACCCTGTGTCACCCCACTTGTCACTTTTTCCCAGGATGGTGAGGAACTGTTAGTGAGCACTCAGTTGGTCAACCAGCTTTAAATCCACCTAACAGTTAACTTGTCTTCCAGCAGATATTGGAGTAGTTAAAATCTCCCGTGTCTCCTTTTTGAATGTTTTGTTTTACATTACACTTATACCAAAGACAGAGACTGAAAAGACCCAACTTAAGAACTACCGACCCATCTCCTTATTAAATGTGGATTACAAAATCTTTGCTGATGTTTTAGCAAAGAGACTGAAAAGAGTTTTGATGGAGGAGATTCATGGGGATCAAGCGGGCTTTCTCCCGAAAAGGCATTTGTCGGACAATGTAAGGAATATAATTGACATTTTGGAGAAGCTGGAAGTGAATATAAACACTAAGGCTGTTTTGATATTTGTGGACGCCGAGAAAGCCTTTGACAACATTTCTTGGAGCTTTATGTTGAAGAACCTCCGGGGGATGGGGGTAGGCCAAGGGTTTGAGAATGGTATAGGTGCAATTTATTCTGAACAGAAAGTAAAATTAATTGTAAATAATGTGGTTACAGAAGAGTTCAAGATTGAAAAAGGGACACGACAGGGGTGCCCTATCTCCCCATTACTTTTTATATCGGTCCTGGAGGTTTTGCTTAATATGATCAGGAGGGACCAGTTGGTTAAAGGGATTCAGGTCGGAGCTAAACAATATAAACTGAGAGCATTTGCAGATGACCTAGTACTTACATTGCAAGAGCCAGAAGCTAGTACGAAAAGAGTTTTGGAAATTATCCAAGAGTTTGGTCAATTGGCAGGATTTAAATTGAATAAGTTAAAAACAAAGGTATTGGAGAAAAATCTAACACAGGTTGAAAAAGAAAGGTTTCAGAATGAGACGGGGTTGTCTGTGGTTAAAAAAGTGAAATATTTGGGGATAAACATGACAGCTAAGAATGTGAATTTATTTAAAGATAATTATGAAAAAACTTGGACAGAAGTGAAAAAAGACTTGGAGATTTGGTCAAATCTTAAGCTTTCCTTGTTAGGTCGAATTGCAGTTATAAAGATGAATGTATTGCCAAGAATGTTGTTTTTGTTTCAAGCATTGCAAATAATGGACAAAATGGACTGTTTCAAGAAGTGGCAAAAAGACATATCTAAATTTGTCTGGCAGGGCAAAAAGCCCAGAATTAAATTTAAGATATTAACGGACTCAAAGGAAAGAGGGGGGTTTGCCCTGCCAGATTTTAAATTGTACTATGAAGCGGCAGCTTTCTGCTGGCTGAAAGAATGGCTGCTTCTTGAAAACACAGACATTTTGGATTTGGAAGGTTTTAATAATATTTTTGGGTGGCATGCATACTTGTGGTATGACAAGGTTAAAGCACATAAAAGTTTTAAAAACCATATTGTCAGGAAAGCATTATTAAATGTCTGGGTCAGATATAAAGATTTGCTGGAAAGTAAAACTCCAAGGTGGCTGTCGCCAATGGAAGCTAAGGCAGTCAAAAAGTTAAACATGGAGTCTAAGTGGCCAAGATATTGGGAAATTTTGGAAAAGGAAGGGGACAAACTGAGATTGCAGAGTTTTGAGAAATTAAAAGGGAAGGTGAGAGATTGGTTGCACTATCATCAAATAAATGAAGCGTTTAAAGTGGACAGTAAAATTGGCTTTCAGGTGGAAAAATCAAAATTGGAGACAGAACTGTTAGAACCCAGTACTAAGAATTTGTCAAAGATGTATAATTTGCTGCTGAAATGGAATACAGAAGATGAAACGGTTAAATCAGCTATGATTAAATGGGCTCAGGACATTGGTCATAATATTTTGTTTGCTGATTGGGAAAAGTTGTGGACCACCGGGATGAAATTTACGGCATGTAATGCCTTAAGAGAAAATATTATGAAAATGATCTATAGGTGGTACATAACCCCAGTCAAGCTTGCAAAGATTTACCATTTGCCCGACAATAAATGTTGGAAGTGTAAAGAAAAGGAAGGTACATTTTTTCACCTTTGGTGGACGTGCCCGAAGATTAAGGCATTCTGGGAAATGATCTATAATGAACTTAAAAAGGTATTTAAATATACTTTCACCAAGAAACCAGAGGCCTTTCTCTTGGGTATTGTTGGCCAAGGGGTGTTAAAGACAGATATAACTTTTTTTATGTATGCTACAACAGCAGCTAGAATACTTATTGCGAAGTACTGGAAGACGAAAGATCTACCCACACTGGAAGAATGGCAGATGAAGGTGATAGACTACATGGGTTTGGCAGAAATGACGAGCAGAATCCGAAACCAGGGAAGAGAAACAGCGCAAGAAGAATGGAAAAAATTCAAGGACTAT
This sequence comes from Podarcis raffonei, assembly GCF_027172205.1. Classification (NCBI taxonomy): domain Eukaryota; kingdom Metazoa; phylum Chordata; class Lepidosauria; order Squamata; family Lacertidae; genus Podarcis; species Podarcis raffonei. The sequence goes on along the minus strand of NC_070610.1, from coordinate 75,084,985 downwards.
TTAAAGAAATATCACAAAGTTAACGAAAGTTAGAATGATGATGGACTGAAAGTAAATGGTTACTATTAGTAATGGTTAAGACAAGGAGAACAAGGAAGGTTAGCTTAAACTTAAATTAAAATAAGGGAAGATTTGCTGAGTAATTGATAAGAATTTGGAATACAGAAAAGGGAGGCATGAGGAAGTCGGGGAAGGAAGGTATAAGAAATTAGGATATGAAATGGTACATGTTTTTTTTGTTTTGTTTTTGTTTCTGTTTTTGTATGTTTATGTATGTTCATGTATGTTATGTTTATATGGAAAACTTTTTGAATAAAAATATTATAAAAAAAAAAAAACAGAATAGTGCTTCAGGTAAAGAACTTTGCTTCAGGATGAGAACAGAAATCGGGCTCCGGCGGTGCAGCAGCAGCACGAGGCCCCATTAGCTAAAGTGGTGCTTCAGGTTAAGAACAGTTTCAGGTTAAGTACGGACCTCCGGAACGAATTAAGTACTTAACCTGAGGTATCACTGTAGTTTGTAAAGATGTTGAACAGTGAACCTCTGACAAAACCCTGTGTCACCCCACTTGTCACTTTTTCCCAGGATGGTGAGGAACTGTTAGTGAGCACTCAGTTGGTCAACCAGCTTTAAATCCACCTAACAGTTAACTTGTCTTCCAGCAGATATTGGAGTAGTTAAAATCTCCCGTGTCTCCTTTTTGAATGTTTTGTAATCTTCTCTAGGAGCGCATCACCCAGGTCTGTCATGGAAGTCTATAGCTGACACCTTCAGTAAGGTGACTGTTGTTTCCCTCTCCTACAGTTTTTACCCATATACTCTTAATCGGTCTTTCATGCTCCAAGTCATGCATCTCTTCACAAGTGTAAACATCCTTTACCTATAATGCTGCCACTTCTCCCTTCCTGTTTGATGTATTCCTTTTGAACAGATTTTGCCATTTCAGTCATGAGTCTCATCCCACCAGGTTTTAGTAAAGCCTACATGGTCATATTTGCCATCCTGTTTTAAAAGCTCCAATTCATCTTACTTGTTTTCTATACTCTGTGCATTCGTGTAGATACAACTGAAACCATGAGTCATTCCTCTGCACAGTGGTCCTTCTATCGAAACTACATGGGGCCGTCTAACACAGAATACGGGCAGGTGTCTTTTAACCCATTTCCACTGCAGGCTGCAGTCTTTTCTGCATCTTTTGCACTTTGATTCAGCCTGCCTAGATGTGCATGAGCCACCCTAAAAAGGCACTAGAAGCCCCATTTTCTCTCTACTGTCTTAACAAATATGGCCTCCCTATCCTCAATTCACTTATTTCCTCCCCACCAGCCCAGCAACTTCTTGTAGCAATGCAGGAAAAAGAAGCCAATCAATTAGTCCTGCCTACGTATTACAGGCATACTGTTCTGACATGTTTTGCTTTTGCCCACTGCATGATGGGCTAGAATCTGAGCGGTTTTCCAAAATATATATATAATGTAATCTCTGGGCCTTTTTTTTTTCTGGTTCTGTGGTGGCTCCACTTTCTCAACACCAGGTGGCAGCAACAGACTCTTTTCTTCTCATCTATGATCAACTGACAGAACAGCATATTGTGTGGTTCTGCTAGTTTTTGAAACAGAATTTATTTTACTTGCTTTACAGAAAATCTGTATGTATTCCTTTCCTCAGAGAAAGGGCCGCTTCGAGAGCTTAATTTTGATGAGGAAATGGGCTGGAGAGCAATGGTTTAAGGAACCTCTCTTCTTCTCATCAGCCTTCAGATTGCCATCTCAGGCTATCTATATTTTGTAAAACAAGAGTGTAAAGAGAATATCAAGCCAATGCAAAAATACAGTGTTCTACTTTGCAGTTCATCAGGGTTTTGTTTGCTTGAGGAGGAGCTTAACACAGTGGTAGATCATAGGGTTTGCATGGTTGCTGTGATCTCAATTAAAAAGGATCAGGTAGTAAGTCAGGCTTCCTCAACCTCGGCCCTACAACTCCCATGATTCCTAGCTAGCAGGACCAGTGGTCAGGGATGATGGGAATTGTAGTTTCAAAACATCTGGAGGGCTGAGGTTGAGGAAGCCCGTAGTAAGTGATGAGAAGCATTTCTGTATCCCACCCTGGGGAATGACCGCTGGTCATTTAAGATGGGCAGTACTAGGCTAGGTGTACCAGTAGTCTCTCTCTTGATATGTCAGCCAAATAAGCTGACTCTGTCCTCATGTGAATCATTTGGTTCCTAGCCTAATTTGTCCTGCAGTGGGTGGGCAGCTGTAATAGCTCCACCAAGGGTTCTTGAATTCAGTTGTGACCAACCCTGCTACTACTTAACTTAGACCACAAGCTTAACACTAGTCAACATTGTGATGCAGCAGCTAATGCTATTCTAGGCTGCATCAACAGAAGTTTAGTGTCCAGATCAATGGAAGTAATAGTACCTCTCCACTCTTCCTTGGCCAGGCCACACCTGGAGTACTCTCTCCAGAAGAGACTGAGAGGAGATATGATAGCCATCTTCAAATATGTAAAGGGTTGACACATGGAAGATGGAGCAAACTTGTTTTCTCCTGCACTGGAATGTAGGACCTGTACCAATGGCTTCAAGTTACAAGAAAGGTGATTCCGACTCAATATCAGGAAGAAATTTCTGACAGTAAGACCTGTGCGACCGTGGGATGGAAGGTGGTGACCTCTCCTTCCTTGGAGGTCTTTAAGCAGAGGTTGGATTGCCATCTGTCATGTATGCTTTAGTTGAGATTCCTGAATGGCCAGGGGTTGGACTCGATGACCCTCGGGATCCCTTCCAACTCTACAATTATATGATTCTGTAGCTATTATTTCCCCACTCTGACACATCGCTCACATCTTGAGGAAGCAAAGCAAATTCAGCAGATTAACTAAAAATACTACTTTTTTGTCCTGCATCTCCCACCATTCATCTTCATTGGATAACCTCGTTGGGTTTTAGTATTATATCAGAGTGGGAAGGGGGGAAAATATATCTCTACTCCACATTTCTTCCATGTTCCCTCTTTTCACATTTCTTCTACACCAGGGGTGCCCAAACTTTTTTCAAAGAGGGCCAGATTTGATGAAGTGAACATGTGTGAGGGCCAATCAAAGTTGTTGACCTTTTTAAAGGATTGGACTTGTTGAACTTTTTTTAAGATAGAAGTTGTAGAGCTTTTTTTAGGATTTTACCCCAGGAGATAGACTGCCATAGGGGCCAGATTAAACCGACTGGCGGGCTGGATTACACCCCCGAAATGGACTTTCCACATGCCTGTTTTACACGAAATAGTCTCAAATGTTTGTAATATTTCCTCATAGGAGAGTTGTGCCAGGCCAGTGAAAATTTTGGTTACTATTTTTGGCATCTTCTCCAGGTCTCCAATATGCTTTTTGAGATGTGGTAAACAGTATTCCAAGTATGGTCGCACCATAAATTTAGCTATAGTACTACATCTAGACTTTGGTGTCTGTTAAGTTATTTCACCATGCTTTTGCTTCTAATTAACCCTCTGTGTAAGCAGATTAGACACAGAAGAGAGTTAATGGTTGTTTTGCTGGCTGGGGGTCTTTTTAACTGACTTGACTTTGAAAAAACTGCCTTCTGGGAAGTGGTGGCAGTTCCTGGAGAGCTAACTGAAAACCTTTTTAACACCAAATCCATTTTTTTTTACTCAGTTTCCTTGCCATCAGTTACACTGCATCGACTCTGTGGTTTAGCATTTGAAATCAACGTTGCAGTAGTAGTTTTAAGTTGCTAAGCAAAATCCTTTGGACTTAACTCAGACATCATGTTTCCACCTCCCTATTCTTCCTCTTTCTACATGTGGATTTCCGGGCTTGCTAGAATCATAGTTTGAACCAGATTATGTCTGAACCAAACCAGTGACATCTCACGCTGTCATTGTGTAGCAGACATACAAATGTGCTGAAAGCCTCTGGTCTTTGCTGCTTCCAGAGCAATACAAATTCATTTGAAATACAGTCATACCTCCGCGAACATCCACCCCCTTGATCGTCCATTTTGGTGGACATCCATGGCAAACCCAGAAGTACCAGAACGGGTTACTTCCAGGTTTGCTGCTTTGCACATTCACTGAAGTGCAAAACCGCTCCACGTGCACAGCGACGGTCTGTCAAGCGTCTCTTTCCTCGAGCGTCCAGGGCTCCGGAACGGATCCTGGACGCTCAATGAGGTACCACTGTACATTCAAAATGGAACTGCCATTTTGTTTGAAAGCTGGATGTTGCTGAATGTAAGGTGGTGCTTCAGGCATAAATCCAAAGCCATCTTCTCTTGCCAAAGCTATATGGACTGTTACTGAATCAGCAGGCCCATTGTGCGTGGGGCATTCAGGTAGCCCTCAGCCGTGGTAGAGCGTTCAAGAACTTCCTTCTTCCATTTTTTTACATCTTGTGGTGAGCATCTGTGCCTAAAGAACAGCCTGATAAGGCTTCAAAGTTCACAGCTTCTAGATACCTGAGTGATCCTGTTAAAAAAAAGGCATTTTAAACTACCGTATTTTTCGCCCTATAGGACGCACTTTTTCCCCTCCAAAAATGAAGGGGAAATCTGTGTGCGTCCTATGGGGCGAATGCAGGCTTTCGCTGGAGCTTGGAGAGCGAGAGGGGTCGGTGCGCACCGACCCCTCTCGCTCTCCAGGCTTCAGGAAGCTATCAGCAAGCCTGGGGAGCCTGTGGGAGTTCCCGCAGGGCTCCCTAGGCTGCGGATAGCAGCCTGCTTCCCGGAGCGCGGGGCGCGCTGAAAGCAGAGCGCCCCGCGCTTTGGGAAGCTACCCGCAGCCTGGGGAGCCCTGCGGGAGTTTCCGCAGGGCTCCCTAGGCTGCGGTTAGCAGCCTGCTACACGGAGCGCGGGGAGTGCTGAAGCAGAGCGCCCCGCGCTTCGGGCAGACATTGGGCAGCCCCACAAGCTCGGGGGACAGCTGGGAGGCACAGCACTGCCATCCCGCTGTTCCTCGACCTGGTTTGGAGGCTGGCGCTGGGGAGAAGCGCGCTTCTCCCCAGCGCCAGCCCCACAAGCTTGGAGGACAGTGGGGAGGCGCAGCGCCGCCATCCCACTGTTCCCCGACCTGGTTTGGATTCCCCGACCTGGTTTTGGGGGGGAAATAAAGGGGAAAAAATTCCCTTTATTTCCCCCCCAAAAAACTAGGTGCGTCCTATGGGACGAAAAATACGGTATCATTTATTTCCCATTTTCTGGGGCCAGCATGTCTCCAGTACCATTGTCTTCCAAAGACCTGAAACATTTCATATGTCCTCATTGGACTTGAGGGTTGGGGTGCTATTTGGCAGTTATAAAGAGCTTTCAACTATAGTTGTCACCAGCTAAAGAAATCTCAGTTGGTTCATCAATGATGTGAAAAAAGAATAAAAACAATAGTCCTGCAAGGGAGTGAGAATGCTTTTGATAGTGCTTTTTCTAAGGACTTCTGCTTGAAAACAATTAACCAGGGCATTTGATTAGTCAGTCAGAAGTCTGAACATCACAGCCCTGCTTCTTGCACTTTTTAAGACTTTTTAAGATTGGATCCCTTTCCACTTCAGCCAGCAACTGCTTCGGCCACTGATAGTGGATGTGGGAGGTTTGATCACACTAGTCATTCAAGCTTGCAAAGGCAGCACAAAGAGTTGTTACTTTATGGTCAGGAATGGACCCCAACTGGTGTGTCCTAAATCTTTGTTTAAATGCTATTTGTGAATTTCTTCTGTAAAATGTTTGAGAACCACTGTAGGCCGCATACTGCTAAGGGGGGTTGCTGCTTCTTTCATACTAAAGATTTGCACAAACCTTAAATATTTGAAGTTAACGTAGGATATTATCTGCATAGACATGCACTAGAGTATGGATACAATTCATAGCGTATTCTAGTCCTGATAGAGATTCCTGTAGTAACCGAGCACCTAATCTCTTAAAATAAGGGACCTGTCCGTCACTTTGCAGAATACCTTGGTTGCGTGAGAGGATGGAGCAGGATTATTGGCTGCTGAGTATAGTCAGCTTTCTGGTGGATATCCATGTGCTGAGATTGTTTGAAGTGCTGGGTAAATGCTGCCTTTCAGGGCATGTCTTACTATAGTGTTAAACGGTTAAGTCTTTTTTAAAAAGAAAAAGAGAAGCCATCATGACGGATGCAAGCCACTCATTCTTCATCTGCCCTTTTTTCAGTACCTGGGACCATTTCTGACCTGGTAATTGTGACCATGGCTACGAGGATAATATGCCGAAGATTTGCAGGGCAGCCTTGCAGGGCAGCTGCGTTTTCTACTACAAGCAAGGCTGGGGGCAAGACAGTATTCTTCCGAAAGGCAGAAGGCGGCGGCCAGCCCAGCAAAGAGGCGGGAGAGGGCTCTAAACCCGCCACCATGCTCAGACTGTGGAAGCCTGCAGAATACCGGGTATCTTTTAATCCATCCGCCTACCCAGGAACCAAAGCCATATCTCGTGAGGAAGCCTCAAGAAGTTTGGAGGAGGGTCCGCTAGAAAGTGACTGTCCCAGGATTAGTGCCAAACCGTTACAGAGTGCCTGCAACGTTACCTGTTCGCGGAAGCTTTCGAGCACGCAGAACACACTGCTGGATTTGGAAGGCAATCACACTCGGCCCATCCGACCTTCCTTGGAGCAGCCAACTAAACTGGACCCTGTGAAAGACAACGGGGAAGCAGCTGACGTGGAGGCGTATGACCCTAAGGAAGATATCAGGCTGTTCCAGAAGCAAAGGCCCGAATACAGATCTCTGTGCTACAACCGAGATGAGTTCCCTCAGCCCATTTCTGTGGAAGAATGTGACCGGATATTGCAGAAAATCTCTGTGTTGAAAAGTAGCCTGAAACCAAGAGCAATCGCAGAGTATTTCTTCAAGCTGAGCTGCTTGCCAGTGGAACAACAAGTAAGCATGAAGTCCAATCCAAGGTTTTCTGTGCTGTGCCGCTATGGAATTGAGAAGGTCCAGCTCTTCGATATTTCCGAGCTCATGATGGTTTTAGAAGCATTTGTCTGCCTGGCCATCCCACCCTCCCACTCTATGTTGAATGTGTACGAAGCGGAGTGCTGCCGCCGGGTCTGGGACATGACGCTAGACCAGCAGCTGATGGTGGCTGACCTGTGGCGGTGCTTAGGCCGCAGCGTCCCTCAGTACTTGGAGAGCATGTTGAGCTGTGTCAACGTGCGTTGGAAAGAACTCTCTTTGCCCCACCTGGTCCAGCTGGTCTACATCATAGGCGAAGGCCGTAAAGCCCCTGAAGAGTTAATGAAGAAATTAGACTTCTTGGTGTTAAAACATCTGGACTCTCTCAATCTAGAGGAAGTGGGTGCCATTTGCTTAGGGTTCTTCAAGTCACACAACGGTCTTTCAGAACATACCATGCGGAAAATTGGAGATAAAGTCTCTGCCCGTATGTCAGACATGAGCTCTTTTGCCTTGGTGAATGTCCTCAAGATGTACCGCTACACTCATGTTATTCATCTTGACTTTATGAATCAGCTTGGGAATGTTGTTCCTCCCATGATACCATCTATAGGCATTCAAGGTGTCATGCACATCACCCTTGCCTGTTCAGCTTTGCATTATCTGGATGAAAGGATTATGAATGCTGTTGCTGCCTCTTTGCCTTCCAGAGTTTCTTATTGCCGGAGCAAAGATATTGCCAAATTCTTGTGGTCATTTGGATGCTTGAACTACGAGCCCCCCAATGCAGAGGAGCTTTATGCCAGCCTCGAGGAAGAGATGCGTGCAAAGATGCATGAAATCCAGAAATTCCCGGAGCATTTCCTCACCTTTTTGTTAGCTCTGGCATTTGCAGAGCGGTTCCCGAACGACTTGATAGACTATGCTTTGGGTCCTGAGTTTGCAGAATTAATCAGCAAGAGTGAATTTGACCTTAGCAAGGACTTGTTCACTCTGGATGGCACGGTGGAGATTGAATGCCCCAGTTACACAGGCCATCGCCTTGAGCCGCGGCTTAGGCAAGAGGTAGCAGAGATGCTGTGGAACGTTGCCAAGAAGGATATTTTAACAAAGCCGGAATCTACTGAAGCCCTGTCTCTACTGGGGGAGATGTTGGGTGGGCCCCAGTATGTCAAAAGTCACATGCTCTTGCCTCATACCAGATCTGTTGATTTGGAGATTCGTTTTAACTCTGACCGAAAGCCGTTGCCGTTTAACTCTCAGGCAGTTGTAAAATTGGAGCTGAATGAAAGTGGAGTTTCCCTTACAGATGACTTGATGAGCCAGCTTTTAAACAGTAGGCCTAGTAGCCAATCCCCCGTGAATAATACTGAAAGCAAGATAGAAACGTCTACCCCAAGCAGAGCAGCAGCATTGCCACAGGATCCGCCCCCGCCCACTTGGGATCATTTTACATTTTCGAACGGAGTTCCACTGACGGGCGCCATCTTGAATGCTTTAACCAAACCCAAGGCCTCTTCGTGCGAAGCTCCAGCCCCTCGGTTGAATGAGTTGCAAGGCCAGGATGTGAAACTAGCCGTCCAGGTGTCTGGCAAGAACCACTACTGCTACAGCACCAAACGCCTTCTGGGGTTCCACAGTTTGAAAAGGAGGCAACTCCGTCAAATGGGATACGTAGTGGTAGAACTGCCCTTCTGGGAGTGGCTGCCTTTGCTCAGACGTAGCCGGTCGGAAAAGCTGAGCTATTTGCACCACAAAGTGTTTGGCGCTTTAGATGACATAGGTAGTCAATGACCCGTCTGCAGGTTTTCAGAACCAAAATTCTGAAAAGTTTCCTCACGCACTGATGCTCTTGGTCTTGGGCAATGTAGCTAGGTAGTTTAGCATTGCCATATAATGTACCTTTTCAAAGCTGCTCGGTTGCCAGCATCTCTTTGCAGGGTCTGTGCTTCCGTATTCTTAGGAATGGCAACATACCTCTGAAATGGTCCCTAGCTTGCGAATGTCTCTCGCAGTGATTACCCTGTAAATAAAATGTTTATTCTAATAGAATTTTATATGTGCTCTTTTTCCTCCCTGGAGTGACAGCTAGCTTATTTAAAAGTGAACAGGGAGCGAGCAAAGCTCTTCAAGTGTTAATGGTACCAATGTAGTCCAGTGGTAATGTCTAGATGTAATGCCCAGTTCACTTATCACTCTAAATGAGTCTTATTCTCCATCTGCAAAATGAGAATTAGCTTTGCCTGCATAACCGGATAGGCTAGGAGAAATGCGAGCGAGAGTGATGCTGTAAAGTGCTTGGCATGTTAAACCGATTATTTTGTTTTTTACAATCTCTTCTAGAAGAGGCTCTCCTTTGTTGGAAATTTTTGAACCGAGCTTGGGCGGCCATCTGCCAGAGATTCTTTAGCTGTGACTAGATGGCACTTGGGGTCCCATCCAGCTCTACAATTCTATGATTCTAGGAAAGGCATTGTGGGTAATATGGAGTGTTCACATAATAGGTTTCCACCATCCTTTATTACACTTTAACCACCTTCTTGTTTAGAATTCCTGGGTGGAGGTCATGGGTGGATTTTTCTGCTGTTCCAAATGAATGACTGGAACACACTTTGAATGGATTAATCCACGTTTATTGATCTTGAGTGCACAAAACAGTGATTAATAAGGAATTATCCTTAATCAGTTCCTTAATTAATTAGGAATTGCCCACTTAAGATTCCCAATTGCAGAAATATAGGCAAATAATGTTAGGAGCCGCTGCTATTCATATGCAGTTTTTCTGTGGCAAAGGCTTTATTGCCTTGCCTTTGCATTACAGGTGACATATAGTTTTTGAAAGGGGGTTTTCATGATTTTTTTTGTCCCTATAACATTGCATGCTTCCCTCTGTCAAGGCCTTCTGTAGGGTTTAGAAAGTCTCAGATTTTTTATTTTATTTTTTTTGGCAGGGACACAGGCAGCAGCATTCTACTTTTAAGCTAAAATTGGGGTGTGACCTATACAGTAGCTGTTTCCACATTTCATACATATTCTCATCTGGCTCCCTAAGCTGAATGCTTCCCTGGCAAAGGGGCATAAAATTCTCAAATGCAGAAATGTGGTAGTGATGTCTTGTAGCTTCCTGGACAGTCCAGGGCAGTGTTGTCAATAGCTACTCCACTCTGGCAAGTATGAATCTCATCCAAGCAAGGAAGCTTTTGTAAAATGGAAGCCCCTGGCCCTTAAACAGCTTTTGATGTGCCACAAATGGCAATGCAGGTATGTTTGCTCACACAGGCTTTCTTTAAAAAAGAATATTTTTTCGGCTAGTTTGCAAGGCCAATGTGGTCTGTTACAACATAGGCTTGGCTGAAAACGAAATGTTTCTTGCGCTTCGCTTGACTTTTGTGGCTAAGTTCCTAAGATAAACTGGGTTTTGGGAGAGAGGGGTAGGATGTAGAGCTGGGTGACAAGCAAGGATTCGGTAGAACACCACACAAGGAATTTTCACTCAAAGGAGAAAATGGGCATCAGCAGAGATAAGACGAATTTGAGACAGCAAGGGTCCTTTGGGGGAGCCTCATAATGGAGAGGAAAGGCTTGTTGCACCACCCTGTTCCCCTCAAAGCATCTCATCTGTGGGCTAGTGGAATGAATGCCTTTCCATCTCTATACCTGCTTCTGCACTCTCACCTTAGGGACCTTTCCTCAGCCATCATCGCTCCCGCAATAGGACGGTACAAGCAACACCTGCTGCATAGAATCATAGAATCATAGAGTTGGAAGAGACCACAAGGGCCATCGAGTCCAACCCCCTGCCAAGCAGGAAACACCATCAGAGCACTCCTGACATATGGTTGTCAAGCCTCTGCTTAAAGACCTCCAAAGAAGGAGACTCCACCACACTCCTTGGCAGCAAATTCCACTGTCGAACAGCTCTTACTGTCAGGAAGTTCTTCCTAATGTTTAGGTGGAATCTTCTTTCTTGTAGTTTGGATCCATTGCTCCGTGTCCGCTTCTCTGGAGCAGCAGAAAACAACCTTTCTCCCTCCTCTATATGACATCCATTTATATATTTGAACATGGCTATCATATCACCCCTTAACCTCCTCTTCTCCAGGCTAAACATGGCCAGCTCCCTTAGCCGTTCCTCATAAGGCATCGTTTCCAGGCCTTTGACCATTTTGGTTGCCCTCCTTTGCATGACCTCAACTTGTTAGATTTCTGGGATACCTTCCTTGGAAAGCCTTTAGGAGACGCTCCTTGCTGCAGCACTCGGAGTCAAAGTAGACATCATTCTTAACTGTGTGGCTAGGAACCTTCCTGCTGGCTTCCTGCAGGCATCTGGCTGGCTGCTGTGAGAACAGCTGGACTAACTGGGTCTTTCGTCAGCTCTTCAATACGCACAGGTTTTATTTCTTTTTAATAATGGTGTGAGTGAAGGAGCATTGTTCACCGGGAGTGCAGTGGCCAGGGAGACCAAGGTCACTCTAACCTTTCCCTTTGCAGATGAGATCCCCCACAAAAATTCCACCACTTTGGGGCCAGGGGAGATGCTCCCATTAGTTAAGTGAGGGGTGGGGTTTTATGACAGCACAATAGAATAAAATCTGGTTTTGGCCTTCCATGACATGAAGCTGACCGTAGCACCTCTTGCATCCTGCTAGACCAGTGGTTCTTAAAGCATTTTTCTCTGGGCCACACCTTCAGAATAAAAATTTCCTTGTGCCACACCATTTTTAAAATTGATGATAAATACCGTATTTTTCGCCCTATAGGACGCACTTTTCCCCCTCCAAAAATGAAGGGGAAATGTGTGTGCGTCCTATGGGGCGAGTGCAGGCTTTTGCTGAAGCCTGGAGAGCGAGGGGGGTCGGTGCGCACCGACCCCTCTCGCTCTCCAGGCTTCAGGAAGCTATCCGCTAGCCGTGGGAGATGCAGCTCTCCCACAGCTAGTGGAGAGCTTGCCGGCACCCAGAAGCTTGGGGTGCGCTGAGCTCAGCACGCCCCAAGCTTCGGGCTTCGCGCAGCCCTCCGCTAGCCGTGGGAGAGCCGCGCGACTTCGCGTGGCTCTCCCACGGCTTGCGGATAGCAGCCTGTTCTGGGGTCGGGGGAAGCTCGGGCTTCCCCTGCCCCAGCCCCACACCTGGGGGGGAAATAAAATATTTTTTCTTTATTTCCCCCCCCCCAAAAAAAAAAACTAGGTGCGTCCTATGGGGCGAAAAATACGGTACATTGGAAAACAAAAAAAGAAACAACTACCAGTGCCTGATTCATAACATAGAACACAACTACTTTATAATATGATCATGGGACATCCAGAAAGTATAAAACAATCCAGCTAAATAAGAATATGAATCATTTCCAAAATATAATTATAAATGAGCATCTTACATATGTTCATTAAGCAGGTATACAAACTCCATGAGGGGTGTGAGATTGTTTTTGCCAGGTAATCTCATTCATATTAGGTCTAATTTGAGACAAACTCTCATCTCATCAACACAAAGAAGCCTTTCTTTTTTCTGATCTTTCTTTACTTGTCATATCCCTGTTCACAACAATATGTCATGGAGAACTGCAGAACAATAGCCCATGCTCTTGAAGAGAGGTGTGGATATGGTTTCTGGCTGTATATCCAAAAAGAGTCCAGTAGCATACTCCTGTGTTTCATTTTCAAGGTACAGACACTTAAAATGCAGGCCATTTCCTCCTCATTCAATGTCAGTACTGAACAGCTGCAATTTGCAAAGGTATCTCTAACCCTGTCTAAATTTTCTGCAGATGATGGGAAGTAATGGTCAATCTTTTCTTGCAAGATGTTCCTGTATGAGGCCATGTAATTCATTGCCTTTTTACCTGCAGGAACATTTTCATTGTGGGCTTGCATACTGGCATTGAGTTCATTCAGCTGAGTAAAGATATTGACCAAGTACGCCAGCCTTGCACACCAGTCCTTTTCATTCAGTTGGTGCTACAAAGGGTTCCCTTCTTGTTCCAAAAACTCTTAATTTGTTCTTCAGTTCCAATACCCAATCTAAAACTTCTGCACGACAGCCAGTGAACCAAACTACACTAAAGTGTTTAAATGTTTCTTTGATTGTCCTTGAATCTTCCCACTGTGCTTGCCATCCTTTCCTGCCTCACCCTTTGAGATCTACTGTGCTAGACCTGCTACCTTTCTGTCAGCACTCAGCCTTTGCTGTCCTGGATTCCCCCTTCCCAAACAGATAAGATTCTGCTTGTTGAAGGGAATCCGAAGATGTTGCCAGTAGGCAGGCTTCGTGCTTGAGGAGGGAACTAACCAAGCCTTCTCAGTGTCAACGTAATCATGGATTAGATATCCGTCTCAAAGACCTTTTCATTTAAATGTATATTGGGAGTTATTGCTGAGCTAAACGAGGGAGGGTGTTGACGAAACTCAAAGGGATACCAAGCTGAAAGCAGTGTTCAAAATTAGCCAGGCACATTTTGCATCTGGCTATCGGCCACTTGCAACCAAGGGAAGATGCCTGGGCACCAGAAATGGTGCCTGACGTCTCAAACATCTGGAGACGCATGCCTGGGGACCTTGGATCTTGACTGTTTCCACACACCAGCAACACGTCCTGTAGAATTCTGGCTGTGATTGGCCCAAGGTCACCCAGTGATCTTCGGGGCTGACTGGGGATTTGAACCCTGGTCTCCCATGTCTTAGTCCAACACTCCAACCATTACGCCACACTGGCTCTTCTGTTTCCCGAGGAGAGGGATGGTGGTCATCAACCCTGGCTGTGACTGCAGGTTCTGCTCTCACATCCAAGGACCATCTTTTCATCCATCCTGCTTGAGCTGATATGATAGAAGCAGAGCTGTAGTATAGGGTTACCAGACGTCCGTGGAGTTGTACATCTGTCACTGGACAAATTCTGTCCCCGGAATGTCCCCAGATTTGCAAATCTGTCCCTGGGAAACGTGGCAGCGGCAGCCTCCGCAGCCTGGAGCCAGCCTGTTAGCGCAGTTGGCTCTGTCTGGCTTCAGGAGCTGCTCGCTGCTGTGGCGCCCGCCATTTTTCCTGTGCCACGGCAGCGAGCAGCTCCTGAAGCCAGACGGAGCCGTTGCACAGTTTTTTTAAAAAAAAACCTCTGTGCATTTATGTTTCACAGGGTGCGAAAGAAGGGCTTGGCACCTTTATAGACTATGCATGTGTGCTTGGGCCCAGGGTCTTTTGCCTCACCATCCCCAGTACTGACTCCCTGTTGCTACTCAGCTTCAAAAAAAAAAAAAAAAAAAAAAGGGTCCCCAGATTCATTGAAAAAAATCTGGTAACCATATTGTAGTACGGTGGATGCTAGCTACATCAGTTTTTCATGCACTACATCCAGGGTGGGAACCTTATTCCAAGAGCCTTATTCCCTTTCTGGGTTTGGGGGCACATACAGTCGTGGCTGGAGCAATGAACGTAAATATTATGGTACAGTTGGCTGGTTTTTATATACACACACAAACACACACCTCTGTCTTTCATCCAGACAAGCAAGAGGCATTAACAGAGTCCAAGGACACATGCCAACCTGCCCAAACGCTCCAGGATAGTAAGGGGTGTGCAGTGTTCAAAATTAGCAGGGCACCAGGCACATTTTGCACCTTGCTTTCGACCGCTTGAGACCAAATGAAGATGCCTGGATGCCTGGATGGCTCCTGACAACGTCATCTGGAAGTGGATGCCTGGGGATCACTGGATCTGGACTGTTTTCACACACTAATACCACGTCCTGTAGAATTCTATCTTATATTTTGTCTGCACAATCAGAATGAATTTCTGGGACCAAAATGCTTTTTCCGTGCAGCCTAAGCAGGAGCAGCAGCCATTAAGAAACAGAGGTCGGAAATAAGCCTATATATGTGTGTGTGGACTGTCCCTGGATCAAGTGACTTTTCTTCTCTTTAAGTTCTCAGAGTTCTTAACCTGGCTCAAGGTTGTCTTCTGAACTAGCCAGATGTTTAATCAATCACAGCCAGTCCATCATTTGAAAAATAGGACTTTAGAGCCGTCCAAAATGGCAACTAGACATTCCGTTTCGGTGACTGCAACCTTGGCTTGGTGAGTCAATCTTCCAAGGCCTGGAAAGCCCTATTTAGGCCTGGGCATCACTTTGTTAAAACACAACATTACTGTGCTGTAATGCAATCTTCAAAACACCAAAACAAATGTTATCATCAAAGCAGCAATTTCTGTCACATCACTTGTTCACCACAGTTATTTAGTTATTTAGTTATTAAAAAAACTTTTGTGTGCTTTATTTTAGAGCCAAGTTGAAGATTGGGGAGCTGGTTTCCATCTTGAGCCACAAAGATGGTGATAAATGTTTGCCTCCCGCAATTCAAGCCAAGAATTCACTGCAACAAGGTATTCCCCGCCCCCAACAACCCGCCTTGCTCCAGGTTAAGAAAGCAGAGGGTGCAGACTTGGCGCAGCATCTCAGGGTCAAAGGAGTTAACATTCTAGAGATCAAGGAGTGCTTTGACTCAGCGGCTGGTTGCAGAACTAAATTGACACTGCTTATGCATGGAGGCTTCCTGCTGCTGCCCCTGCTGCTCATGCATATCCTTTCTGAGAAAATGTGACTTAATGACACCCGGGGTTGTCAACGTCTGCAGCAGATCATTCTGTGCAGCGTAACCCGCCTAATCAAGCAGCAGGTGGTTGGGTTCTATAATCCTGTCACCGCACCAGCATCACTCTGCAAACAAAAACTAGATTCTTCCAGCTTGCCACTTTCGGCTTGGACTGGTAGGTCCACCTTGGCCCTACAATCATGATCAGACAGCTGTTCCCCCACCCCTAATAAAATCAGTAGCTCAGCAAAAGCCTGAAGGAGAAATAGACCCAACTATAGCTGGCTCAGATACTGTATTTGTTTCTGGTGGAGCTTAAAAAAAGCATGAATTTGGCTGCACCGCCTCCTGTTGAAAGTCACTGGCCAGGGAAGTGACATCATAATGGAAGATCAGAAACTAGAGTACTAGCAAGACAGGTCAGTGTGGCCTTGCTACTTTACAGCTTGGTCAGTTGCACTCTCTTGTAGGCGGATGTTTTAGTACTGGAGGAAAAACCAAAACTCCCCTGTGGTGGGACCTTCAGGCTTAGAGAGAGTCTTCCTTTGAACACCACCAGAGGTTGAGGGCTACCTGGAGACATTGGCCACTGTGGGGAGAAGGATGAAGGATGCTGGAGCAGAGAGGCCTTTGATCTGATCCAAGAGGGCTCCTTGCACGCTTTTCCTCCTCCAGCTTTTCAAGAGAAGGTTGTACGAGTGTATCTGCTTGGGATATTTAAGATGGGCTGTCTTGCAGATTTAGAATAAGGTAGCAGAGTGATGAGAGGTTCTTTTGAAACAGATGCCCCCCGCTTTAACGTTTTCTTCTTTCGGTGGGGTGCAAAGTGCGTCTGTGTAACTCGAGCCAATCAGCCACGATAAAAAGCTGGAGAGATTAGGGGCATGCGGTAAAGAAAGTTAAATGTTCCACTCCCAGTTATTTTAATCGGAGAGTTTTAAGCATGTGCTTTAACTCTCCTGTTGAAATCCATGGGAGCTTTCATTGAGGGCGAGTCCTTTTTTGTTGCTGCTACAGGATTCCAGTCTCTTTCTGTGTTGTTATGCTGGCGTGGCATGCAAAGACTGTGGAAAAGATTGTCAGTCCTTTTCTTTGAGAGCCAGTGTGGTGTAGTGGTTAAGAGTGGTAGACTCGTAATCTGGTGAACCGGGTTCACGTCTCCGCTCCTCCACATGCAGCTGCTGGATGACCTTGGGCTAGTCACACTTCTCTGAAGTCTCTCGGCCCCACTCACCTCACAGAGTGTTTCTTGTGGGAGAGGAAGGGAAAGGAGAATGTTGATCGTTTTGAGATTCCTTTGGGTAGTGATAAAGCAGGATATCAAATCCAATCTCTTCTTCTCTTCTTCTTCTCTACCCGTAGATCTCCGCTGACGGATACGAAGTAGAAAACCTGGTCTCAGAAGACCTTGCCAAACGCAACCGAGGCTTCCGCTGCGAATACTTCATCAAGCCCCCGGTCCACGTGACTCTCTCTTTCCCCTTCAACGTAGAAATCTTCCGGATTAATATAGACGTCTCCTCCGGCGGCTATCAGAACATCACTGGGCTGGATATTTTCACATCTACCTCACCCAGCAAAGCCTCTTGGAGCAGTTCGGACTCTCCCTTCTCAGGTCTGGGTGCTCAGCCCCCGTTGGACAAGGAAGCTTTCACGCTGGTGGGCAAAGCGGTGCTGAAGAATCAAAGCAAAGTGACCTTCAGCCACCGAGGCTTCCGGCCGAGGCTTCCATTCCATCAGCAGATGGACACTCTCTTCTCCTTCCCTGGCTCGGCGTCTCTGGACCTGTGGAACAAAGGCCCGAGCTCCCTGAGCTGCGTCTCACACTTGAAGATCTGCATCACCCATGTGGCTGGTGGCGGTCTCCCTTGCATCAAGAAAGTGGAGGTTTGGGGCCAGCCGGCCAAATCCTGCCCCCACGAGGTGGTGGACGACGTGCTGCGGGCCGTGCAAGGCTTCGGAGGGCAGGCTGCCGGCCTCCCGTCGCCAATGGAGAGCGACCTGGCTCCCTTTGGCAACCCGGACAGCCAGGAGCAGAAGCTGATGGACGCCATTCCGGACATTCCCGAGGAGTTCCTGGACCCGATCACCCTGGAGGTAATGACTCTCCCCATGCTGCTGCCCTCGGGCAAAGTGATCGATCAGAGCACGCTGGAGAAGTGCAACCGGAGCGAGGCGTCCTGGGGGAGAGTGCCCAGTGACCCCTTCACGGGGGTGGCCTTCAGCCAGCACTCGCAGCCCCTGCCCCACCCCTCTCTCAAGGCGAGGATAGACCACTTCCTGCTCCAGCACAGCATTCCCAGCACTCGCCTCCTGGGGAGGGCTCAGGCCACGGGGACGGTGGTAGCTTCCTCCATAGCCATGTCTTCCCTCAAAAGGAAAATGGACCTCGTAGAGCAGAAGCCGGGCGGCCAACGCAGCAGCACGGAGCCCTTCCGTTTCCCCGCGACAAACCTTGTTGCCACGTCTACCTCTGAGTCCCGTGCTAAAAAAATGAAAACCGATTGCGATGCCAACGCCTCCCAGATGGACTGCTCAACAGGTACTCCTCTGTCCTCTTAATATGCAGAAGGAGCCTGTTGGCGAACAGCCTGGATTGCTGGCGCTGCTTCATTCAAATCCTCTTTTTTCCTTTCCTTTTATTTATTTATTTTTTTAAAAAGCTTTATTTGACTGTTCGGGTCTATAATGTGACTCTTTGAATGGCGAGTGGATGGGGAGCAGAGCTGTGGGAGTGGGGGGAAATGAATTTTCTATGCAAACTATATTATTGGATAGTTTGCATGGGGCAAAAATTGCATGGATAAATTTTCAGTTTGCATCAGGAAATTTTCTGGCTCCTTAGAGCAGCCTTTGCCAACCTGCTGTTCTCCAGATGTTTTAAGTCCCATCTGCTCCTGCCAGCACCAAGAACATTCAGAGGGGTGTTTTTGTCCCCAGTGTTGTGCAGGCCTGGCTGGCTTCACCTAGGGAGTCAGGCATGCAGTTCTGCTGGTCTCATATTGCTGTGAGGTTCAGCCAGCATCCTTGCCTTTTGAGTTTCAAACATCTCTTGAGGACATTTTTCTGGCAATGGGACCGTGCAGCTGTTTAAATTGATTAACCAGTCACTTTAATGGTCATTTGCATCATTTGGGATGGCATTTTAAGTTGTTGACGTTGTACACCATGATGATAAGGCAGCACAGAAATGCTTTTATAAAAAAACATCTGGAGGGAACCAGGCTGACACAGACTGCCCTGGAGAGCGATCTAATTTAGCAGATAACAGTTAAAAACCTTGAAGCTGTCCAGCTTTCCTAATGTTGCATTTGCAGTTGGCATCCATAGATTATTACCAATGAATTAACAAAATGGGAGCATTTTCAGCATTGGAAAATTAAGCACTGCTGCCTTTGTCGCTTGCAGCTGTAAGATGGTTAGAGTGGCATCATGTCCAGGCCATTTTCACAGGGAGCTGTCTTCTGTTTTGGATGCATTCTTCCTCTTGGCTCGGCTGCATTCTTTTGCTGGTTAATTTTATGACCTCCATTACTGTTTGCCTCCTTTTCTGTTTTGTTTGAGCCTTGATATTTCCAGGCCTGTTCATTCTGCACGTCTCCATTTGGCAGTAGGGAATTCTGATCTTAAAAGTATCTGAGAACCTCTCTAAAAGAGTCTTTCGACCCCATCATTTCAAAGATAAGAAACAAAACTGGGCAGTCTCCACCGAATATTTTAGTATTTTTGTCCCTATAGTGGCCAGGAGGTAAAAATGCCGTATTCCACCCCAGGTTTTCTGTTGCCCAGCTTTGGCCGTCTCTGTCAGCTTATGGATTGCTTCCTGCCTTTCTGTTTACCATCCCACAGCATTCCCAGACAATCGTGTTCGTTGAGCATTCATCCCAATTTGTTTGCATGGTGAGGAGACAACCTTGCATCAAAATAAATGTCATCTCACACTTTTCAGTTCCTTTTCCTGTCACTTTCCTTACTGCAAAAAGTCCAATTTTGTTTTTTTTTTTAATGATGTTTATTAAAGTTTAACAATTACAAAAAAAATGAGAAAAGCAGACAATAAAAAGTTACAATACTTCAAAAATAGAAGAAAATACAATAAAAAAACAGTACAACAAAGCAATAAGAAAGAAAAAACAAAAACATTTAAAAACAAAAACATTTTTTAAAAAAACACATCCAGTATTTTCATATCTTTATATTTCATTTACTTATTTCCTTGACTTCCTCACACCTCCCTTTTTTGTATTCTAATTCAATTAGCTGTTTCAGCAAGTCCTTTCCCTCTTTCTCAGATTTTGTTCCATAATTTATCTTAACGCAGTTTAACCTTAAATTTTATGCCTTGACCCGTTAGCGGTCTATTTTTACCTAATTCTTTATAACATTTCTGCTAAAACCATATAACTTCTTTCCAGGATCCTTCTAACATTCATTAATTTTACAATATTTCTGTAAATATACTTTAAATTTTTTCCAATCTTCTTCCACCGACTCTTCTCCCTGGTCTCGGATTCTGCCAGTCATTTCCGCCAACTCCATATAGTCCATCACCTTCATCTGCCATTCTTCCAAGGTGGGTAGATCTTGTGTCTTCCAGTACTTTGCCATCAGTATTCTTGCTGTTGTAGCATACATAAAGAAAATTCTATCCTTCTTTGGCACCAATTGGCCAACCATGCCCAGGAGAAAGGCCTCTGGTTTCTTCAGGAAGGTATATTTAAATACCTTTTTCATTTCATTATAGATCATCTCCCAGAATGCCTTAATCTTTGGGCATGTCCACCAAAGGTGAAAGAAAGTACCTTCAGTCTCCTTACATTTCCAACATTTACTATCAGGCAAATGATAAATTTTTGCAAGCTTGACTGGTGTTAGGTACCACCTATAGATCATTTTCATTAAGTTCTCTTTTAAGACATTACATGCCGTAAATTTCATACCAGTGGTCCATAACTGTTCCCAGTCAGCCATCATAATGTTATGTCCAACATCTTGTGCCCATTTAATCATAGCAGATTTCACCGTTTCATCTTGAGTATTCCATTTCAACAGCAAGTTATACATTCTTGACAAATTCTTAACTTTAGGGTCTAGCAATTCTGTTTCCAATTTTGATTTTTCAACTTGGAAGCCTATTTTTTTGTCCAAATTATATACCTCCATTATTTGATAATAGTGGAGCCAGTCTCGCACTCTATTTTTTAGTTTTGCAAAACTGCAATTTTAGTCTGTCTCCCTCTTGTTCCAAAATTTCCCAATACTTCGGCCATTTGGCCTCCATATTGAGTTTTTTCTGAGCCTTTGCTTCCATTGGTGACAACCATCTTGGGGTTTTATTTTCTAACAAATCCTTATATCTTATCCAAACATTAAACAGTGCTTTTCTAACAATATGGTTTTTGAACGCTTTATGTACTTTAACCTCATCATACCACAAATATGCATGCCAACCAAATACATTATTGAAACCTTCCAAATCCAACACGTCCATGTTTTCAAGAAGCATCCATTCTCTCAGCCAACAAAATGTGGCTGATTCATAATAAAGTTTAAGGTCTGGCAGGGCAAATCCACCTCTTTCTTTAGCATCTGTTAATATCTTAAATTTTATACGAGGCTTCTTGCCCTGCCAGACAAATCTAGAGATATCTCTCTGCCACTTCTTGAAACAGTCCATTTTATCCAAAATTTGCAATGTTTGAAACAAAAACAGCATTCTTGGCAATACGTTCATTTTTATCACAGTAATTCGACCTAACAACGATAGCTTCAAATTTGACCATATTTCTAAATCCTTTTTCACTTCAGTCCAACATTTTTCATAATTATCCTTAAATAAATTCACATTCTTAGCAGTCATATTTACCCCTAAGTATTTCACTTCAAAAAGTCCAATTTTGGAGGTGGTTTGTTGCCCAAGAGCACTAATTAGGTACAATTGCATGCCCTAAATTTGCTGGTGTGTGATTGGATCCCACTCGGAAAGAACGACAGTCTGGACATGCCCTCATCTTTCCAAAATAATACAGTTTCAGACAGTCCTTTTTTTCTAGAAAAATAGGTGCCGGTACATCAAGTTGTGGCAGTAAGTGCTGCACTATTTAGTAACAACCAAAAAGGGTGCCAGTACTGTGCACGCTTGAATACCCCCTGGGGAAAATGCATTGGTTTCAGAGATGAGGTTACAAAATGTGTATCCTCCTTTTAAAAAAAAGGAAAAGAAAAAAGATTAGCTTCATTTTCAGAATTTGTTTTTTAAAACATGCATAAATAACAGTGATTTTGCCACAAAGCTCATTACAACTTCATGGTCTTCAGGCTTCTTCTTCCTGTTTCAAATCAACAAGACTTGGGTTTGTGCCCCTTGCCACCCTCCAACTCACCTGCAAGGAGGTGTTCGGAAGCTTTCACTTTTCCTTAATGAAAAATTGCTACATTGTCCAGTAAGTTGTGGTCAAACAAGCCAGCATCTTGAACTTCCGTTTGAAGTTGGCTTGTTTCAAGCTAGCCGTAGTTAAGGTCGAGTTAAGGTTGGGTTTGGATGATACAGCAAGCTGCAGTTATTGTTTTTTATTCAACTTCTGGCCTCAAGAAAGAGGAGGAAGTCTGTCAACTGAAAGCTCACAAAGCTTAGCTTTGTGATACGCCACAGTCATAGTTTGTTGCCACATTCGAGCAGTGGCAAGTCAGTTACTTTCTGCCAAATCTCTTTACTTTCCCCTCTTCCCTCCACTGCTTCTTGTTTACAAGTGATTTCTCTTTTCTTCATAAGGAGACCATCCCATTTCCCCCCTTATCGCTAGGCTGTGCACAACCTCCGGACATAGGTCAGCTCGATGTGCGATTTTCCTTGAGTGGGTCAAGGCAGCTGTATTGACCTGGGACAGCTCCACCCAGAGTGATCCAGGGTGTCAAAAGGCGGGGTTGGGTGCTGGTTGACCACATGTTTAATTAGGATTTAAAACATTAATTGAACATGTGTTTGGGAGGGTGGAGAGGAGGGGATTCAGATGAGAGTCTCTGCCTTGACTCCTCCGCTGCGCAACTCCTTTTATCGACCCCCTGCGCTAGCAGACAGAGAGAACACTGGATCCTAGGAAGAAGAGCACTGGAATCCTTCCTTTTTATTTTTTAAACTTGCTTTTTCAATTTTTTATTGCAGCACAGCATGAAAGACTGAATTGCCCATTGTTTGGCTGCCTGTTCCCTTTGTAAACCCAGAGTGACTATTTCCAGATGATGATGATGATGTTGATTTTGCAAATCTCTCCGCAGATCTGCTTTCTCACGAACAGAGGCTTTCGGACAGTTTAGATAGCGCCTTGAACTCGGCGCTCAGCTCCATGCCGCTGTTCACAGCTAGCTTGACGAAAGGGCAGCAGCAACCACACACCGACGGTGGCTGCCCTGGCCCGTGGAACGCGAGCAGTGGACACGGTAAAGAGGCAGCGCGACACTGCAGGGTTGCTGGCCTGGGGAACGGCGGTTCTTGCCTTCCTCTTTCGGAAAGGGCAAGTGGTGGGAGGCAAAGTTTGCAAAGCGCTCCTAATGCTTGCTGCGTGAGGAAGAGCCCTCGGCTGCCCAGCAGCCTAGCTAGACGTAGATTGAACAGGTGGACAACCTGCAGCCCCAGGTCTAACTTCAAATGCTGCCTGAAAGTGATCTCCTCATACTGTGCTGGTCCTGGGGGTTAACCCAAGCAACGCTTTCCAGGTCCGGTCCCGAATCCAAGGATTCCACTAGGAGCCAGTCCAACAGGGCCAAGGCAGGAAACCAGGCTAGGTCAGGCACAGGGTAACAGGCAAGTTCCAGCAAGCAGCAATGTTGCTCCCGCAACCTGGGGCGGGGTCCGGCAGCCTTTTATCTCTGACGGGGTAGCAGCCGGTCCTGATCCCCCGGCAACTCACCTCCCTGTCTCACCTGAAGGCGAGCACTCCTCCTGCGAGTACTCAGGTCTCTCCTTCTCTCAGACCTCAGTCTCTGCAGCTCGGGAGACATTGGTGGGTTACTGGACCCAGAGGCCGCCTCAGCCTCCCCTGACCCAACCGGTAGTGGAGTAGCTGTAAGCGATGGCCCAGCTGGAGGCAACGAGGTCATCCCTGCATCTGGAGCCAGGGCAGGCTCAGGCCCCTGACTCGGCCCAGCTGGTGCTTGTTGCAGGGGAACCTGTGCAGACTGGGGCTCTTCAGAATCAGGCCCCGGACTCAATTCAGATGCCGCCTGAGGCAAAGGATCCAGTGCGGACTGAGACTCCTCCAGTTCCGAGTCTGAGCCCGAGTCCCAGGCCATCACACATAAGAACGCAAGGAAAGCCTCCTGGATCAGGCCAGTGGCACCCCTAGTCCAGCATCTGGTCTTCAAGGTTGCTTGGGGGAACCTTGCTTGTGGGAACCTTGCTTGTGCAGGATTCGAGCACAAGAGCAGCCCTCTTGCCTCCTGTATTTTCCAGCAGCTGATATTCAGAAGCATGGCTGCCTCCAGCCTTGGAGGCAGGTTATAGCCATCCTGGCTAGTAGCCATTGGTAGCCCTTCATGAATTTGTCTAATCATTTAAAGCCATCTAGGTTGGTGGCCATCACTCTTGTGGGTGTGAGTTTAACCACGCACTGCAGGAAGAAGAACTTCCTTTTGCCTGTCCTGAACCGTCCAACATTCTGCTGCACGGCATGTTCTTGAGTTCTAGTATTATGAGAGAAGGGGCGAAACTTCTCAAGATTGTGGCCACAGCCACATCTTGTGGCCGTGAATTCCACAGCGTTGTGGTGTTTCTTCTGCCAAGAGAAGCCGCATCGGAGAGCCATTAGAGGAAACCCTGGACCTCATCCTTCCAGGATATGTGTGCTCTGCAAGATGAGCATGCCTTAAAAAACAGCAGATTTGGCTTATTCACTTGTGTAGATTTGCTGAGCACTTGCGGTCAAATGGGCGGGACTTTAAGTAATGTTTATATGTTTAAAAGAAGGTAACCAGAAAACAGTGACCCCGGAGGTGCTCCTTGGTTCGGAGGGCAGAGAAACAATCAATCCTCTGAGTTTTATTATCTAATATGCATGTTGACATTCTTGATGTATACAGATCCTATGTCACGGGTGTCAAACACAAGGCCCACGGGCCGAATCCGGCCCGCCAGACCTCATCATGTGGCCCGTGTAGCCGCCGCTGGCCGCAAGCCTTCACCTTTTATTCTCGCTTTTTTTTTTTGACACAAGAAAGCCGCCTCTTCAGCGCATGCGCAGCAGCCTACAAGCCAGAGAACGTCTGCCCTCTAGCGCTGGTGACAATAATTTATTATAATAAAGAGTGGACACATAGTCCTACAGATACAACCGGCCCTTTGAGGGTGACCAAACTGCTGATGCGGCCCCCGATGAATTTGAGTTTGACACCCCTGTCCTATGTTTCTGAGTGCATGTCTCAGGAGAGTCAGGCTATATTCAGAGATGATAGTTTCCTCCATCCCAGAGGCTGGTGACAATAGCAAAATAGATGGAAAAACAGACTGATGGTGTAGCGTTTAGAGTGTCAGACTAGGAACCTGGGAGAGACCAGGGTTCGAATCCCTACTCTGTGCTGAAGTTTGCTGGGTCGCCTTGGGCCTGTCACTGCCTCTCAGCCTAGCCTACCTCACAGGGTTGTTGTGGGGGATTAAGTGGGGGACGGACAGACTATGTATGCCATCCTTGAGCTCCCCGGAAGAAAAGGGGAAATATAAACGCAGTAACAATAATACATAATATTCCATCAGACTTCCCCACCCTTTCCCGACTCATGTTGACCAGAGTTCCAAAGGCTGGGTCTTGCAAAAGGTGCTTAGGCTTCTACTTGGTGGTGTTTGCAGTGAGTGTTAGTATTTCATGCAGTCCAATGCTGCAGATGAGATTGTTATAAATCACATGCCTGTCAAGAGCATGAGAAACGGAAGACAGTCATATTGCTTCCGCTGTACAGTCATACTTCGGGCTACAGCCGCTTCAGGTTGTGTTTTTTCAGGTTACGCACCCGCGGAAACCCGGAAGTACCGGAACAGGTTACTTCCGGGTGTCGGCAGTTGCGCATGTGCAGAAGTGCTAAATTGCACTTTGTGCATGCGCAGAAGCGCCAAATCGCAACCCACACGTGTGCAGATGTGCCGCTGCGGGTTGTGAACGTGATCCGCGCAGGATGCACGTTCGCAACCCGAGCTTCCACTGTAATGTACTTTCACCGAGCTGGAGAGAACAGACGCCATTATGCCTTATGTGTAAATAAATAGTAGATTAGTTCTACGATTCTTCAAGCTTCTTGCTGTGTAAGCTAGAAGATTAGTGTGCATAATACCAGCTGGTTTATGTCGCTGAGTACACAGGAGATGAAGGGAGAATGCCTTCTCCGGAGCTGCGCATACTGGAGGATGCTCCGAGTTCTGGGGGCTTGCATGCTCGCCCCCAGGGCATTTTTCCAATAGTGAGGGAATTCCCATTATTTGGGCTTGTATCGCTGACTGGGAGACCCCGAGGGCACTCACGTGTGCTTCTTCCTCTTTTTTTTTTTTTTTTTGCAGAGCACAGTAGGAGTGACTCGGCCCAAGGGTGTTCTTCCTGCTCCCGGACCTTCTCCGTGTACTTCAAAACGGAGCCCGTTTACCAGCTCCCTTGTGGCCACCTGGTGTGCCGCTCTTGCTTGGCCGAGAAGCAGAAGTCCTTATCGATACTGTGCATGAGTTGCAAGAGGCTGGTTGCCACGCACGACATCCTGAGGGTCCACTTCTGACACCGTTCTCACGACGCTTTCTCTGGAATTTGGATGGAAAAAAAACACAAAAGTGAGCTGTTGGGGGGGGGGGAACCAAGGAGCAGAGGAGACCCGTGGCTGTTCCACACGCTTCCCCCCATCTCCTTTGAGTCGTGTCAGGATGGGAGACCTTGCAAAAGGAAACTCTGCGAGGTTCTGAAGAGGACTTGCTGCCTTTGGAGAGAATCTCGATGCAGCTACAGCGTTGCGCGTTGTGCCAGAGCTAAAGCGATCAAAGGATAATAAAGCCATATGCTTCTCTAATTTAAAAAGGTCATTTGTATATAAAGTGGTGTGTCCATCTAACTGTGCTCCATTATTTTGCTACTTTCCAGGGGGGGTCAGGCCTCTGCGGCTTCTTGTTCCTCATTTCCCCTGTCTTCTGGTCGATAGCGCTTTTTTGGTTATAGAAAGGAAAGTAGGTGGTTAAGAAAAGCCTACCTGATGTGGCGCCTGCCACTTAATTTGACATCCGACCTGGGGGGGGGGGGGGTGCGGGGAAACTTGCAGAAACCGAAGGTTGCTGCTTCCGAAAACCAAGTAACTCTCCATATGAGACGCTTGACCGGTGACAGTGGCCATTTTCATTAGTTATGCAATCTGTATAAAAAGTCAGCGTGTTTACACACAAACGCAAGCACACACACATCTATTGTCACTCTTGATTTCTGTTGTGCAACTGGAGAGGAGGGGTGGCTGTAGCAGCGGGGGGAAATAATAAGCCTTAATAAAAATGATGGTCAGAAGTTGCTGATTTCCTTTGGGCTTTCAAATCTCGTGGGGTTTTTTTTTTACACAAGGGAGAGTGTTTATTTTATTGCTAATTCACAAGCCACCTTTCAGTGGAATTGCCCTCCCAAGGCAGTGTGCAAAATAAATATGCATTAAAAAATATAAATTAAAATCTACATCATTCCCCTTCAGTTGAGCAACAAAACGTCATTAAAGACATAATCAAAAGCAGATTGAAATGAGGGTGTCTTTAGCGTTCTTTTAAAAGTCGCCGGTGACGGGGGACCATACTTCCTGGGAGAGGACCTTCCATAAATACAGGGCCAACCACTAAAAAGGTCCTGCTGCCAGAACACACCTGTCCCAATGTAAGTACACACCTTATTTAAATCCCTCTTCCCTCAAACCTAGTTAGATTTTATTTCATATTCTGTCCTACTTTTCCAACAACAAATGTAGAGCTCAAAGCGGCTCATGATAATCACAAAAGTACTAAGAAACAAACTTTACAATCACTTTCTGTCAAACGCAATAACATATATGAACATACGAAGTTGCCTTTCAGCGGCAGCTAAGGCCACTGATTGGTCTTGCCACCATTGTCCTCTCCTAAGACTGGTAGCTGTTGTCCAAGATCTGATGCCTTGGTCTTTTCTGGCCAGCTGACTCTGGAGAGATACATCCCCTTGTAGCCCCCAGCCATTGTAGTTAAAGCACATTTGGAGAAGTAGGTTTCCTAGAGTGTAGGTCTTCTTAGAGAGTAGGTCTTAAAAGACCTACACTGGCTCCCAGTACATTTCCGAGCACAATTCAAAGTGTTGGTGCTGACCTTTAAAGCCCTAAACGGCCTCGGTCCAATATACCTGAAGGAGCGTCTCCACCCCCATCATTCTGCCCGGACACTGAGGTCCAGCGCCGAGGGCCTTCTGGTGGTTCCGTCGCTGCGAGAAGTGAGGTAACGGAACCAGGCAGAGGGACTTCTTGGTAGTGGCACCTGCCCTGTGGAACACCCATCAGATGTCAAAGAGATAAACAACTACCAGACTTTTAGAAGACATCTGAAGGCAGCCTTGTTTAGGGAAGCCTTTAATGTTTAATAGGTTTTGTATTTTAATATTCTGTTGGAAGCTGCCCAGAGTGGCTGGGGAAACCCAGCCAGATGGGCGTGGTATAAATAATAAAATATTATTATTATTATTATTATTATTATTATTATTAAGTGGAATTCTCCCAAGCATCCTTCAATAAGGACATCCGTGTTGCCTTTTCATTGCTGTCCTCCATGGCATCCATTAGTTGCGAACATTCAGTGGGAGAGAGTTTAATGATGCATCTCTGTCTGAGAATAGATGCTCCCTGTTGTCCTACTAGTGTTCCACCATACCTCATTTGAGGATGTTTGCCAGACATAGGCAGGCTTTGCACGGGCTGAGTATGCTGCCTGGTGTACACCTTAAAACCCAGCCATTTTCCTGCCTTTTCTGAAATGGTCGCTTCACTGCCATAGCCAACAGCAAAATTCTATTTGTATGCAAGGCCAGGAGCGTAGTTTATAACATGCATGTACCACAATCCATTTGCATCTCCAAGCCTGGGCTGCTCAACCGCTGAATATGAACTCTCCTTGAAAAGCAGTGGGTGACATTAGGACTGGGTGATATATCTGGCTTTCAATATAATGATATATCGCCAACATCGCGATACGCCAATATATCATGATGTCTGAAATAGAGATGGGAAGGCCTGGGGAAAAAACAGAAAAATTGCGGGGGGGGACCCCAGTTTTTCCCCTTTTCCCCAAAGCTGTTTTTTTCTGGAAAGTTGGGAAAGTGTGTAGAATATTCAAACTATATCAAACCTTTTTTACCTCAATTTTTCCAGGGGAAAAAATGGCTTTGGGTGAAAGTAGTCCCCCCCCCCCACACACACACTGATTTTTGCATAGCACACACATCATGATTCGCAATATATTGCCAGCTCAATAATTATGAAACCTATATCACAATGTGGACTTCAAACCGGTTTTGGATGATATATCGCCCAGCCCTAGGTGATTTCCACAGGCTTCTGCAACAGGACTTCCGGTTTCTCTTGGCCCCCTTCAGCTGCTTCTGTGTCTGCCCCCCCCCATGTCAAGTGCTCCCCCAACTCACCAGAGCAGATTTTGAGGGTGCCTAGAGGATGCGGGTGGTGCTGTGGGTTAAACCACAGAACCTACGACTTGCCGATCAGAAGGTTGGTGGTTCGAATCCCTGCAACGTCGTGAGCTCCCATTGCTCGGTCCCTGCTCCTGCCCACCTAGCAGTTCGAAAGCACATCAAAGTGCAAGCAGATAAATGGGTACTGCTCTGGCGGGAAGGTAAACGGCGTTT
This sequence comes from Podarcis raffonei, assembly GCF_027172205.1. Taxonomy (NCBI): domain Eukaryota; kingdom Metazoa; phylum Chordata; class Lepidosauria; order Squamata; family Lacertidae; genus Podarcis; species Podarcis raffonei. The sequence continues at coordinate 75,055,609 of NC_070610.1, read as the reverse complement.
CCGTGCGCTGCTCTGGTTCGCCAGAAGCGGCTTAGTCATGCTGGCCACATGACCCGGAAGCTGTACGCCGGCTCCCTCGGCCAATAAAGCGAGATGAGCGCCGCAAGCCCAGAGTCGGCCACAACTGGACCTAATGGTCAGGGGTCCCTTTACCTTTACCTTCGAGGACAACAGAAGAAGATAGGAAGGAGAAGCCCAGCTGAGTGAGCCAGCAGCCACACATGTTATGGTGGGTCTCACCTAGTATGTCTGAGCTGAGAAGACGTAATGGGGAAAGTTATTATTGTTATTTTAAAAAGTGTATACTGTCCTATACCTGTAGATCCCGGGGCACTTCACAACACAATCACAACATAAAAAAACCACTAAATGCGTAATAAAAATAACAACAACCCAATAACCCCTGACTTCCTCAACACATTTAAAAGGGCATTGGGTGTCAAATCAGCCCAAAGCCTGGTTGAAGAAAGACATTTTCACCTGGAGCCTAAAGTTGTATAATGAAGGTGCCAGCTGAACCTCCCTGGGGAGAGCATCCGACAAATGGGGAGCCACTGCAGAGAAGGCCCTGTTCTCATGTTGCCACCCTCTAGACTTCTCGAGGAGGAGGCACACGAAGGAGGGCCTCAGAGGATGATGTCAGGGTCTGGACTTGTTCATAGGGGTGGAGGAGCGACAGTCCTTGAGGTATTGGGGTCCTGAGCCGTTTAAGGCTTAATAGGTCAAAACCAGCACTATGAATTGGGTCCGGAAACTACCGTATTTTTCGCTCTATAGGACGCACCGGACCATAGGAGGGGGAGAACAGGGGGGGGGGAAATTCTCCCCCTCTCTGCTCAGCGCCCCTTCAGTGAAGCGGCACGAGAAACAGAGCCCCTTCCATTTCTCCTCCCGCTTCACTGAAGGGGCGCTGCGCAGAGAGGGAAAACTGTTCAGCGCCTCTCCAGCGAAGCGAAGCCTGGAGGGCAAGAGGAATCAGTGTGCACCGACCCCTCTCACTCTCCAGGCTTCAGGCGGCTATCCGCAAGCCTTTGGAGTGCAGCAAGAACTCCTGCTGCACTCCAAAGGCTTGCGGATAGCTGCCTGAAGCCCCCGGAGCGCAGCGGGAGTTCCCTGTGCTCCGGGGGCTTCAGGCGGCTTCAGCGAAAGCAACACGAAGCCTCCGGAGCGCGGGTGGAGCTCTCCCTCTGCGCTTCGGAGGCTTCGCTTTGCTATCGCTGAAGCCAAGGAGCCTGCATTCACTCCATAGGACGCACACACATTTCCCCTTCATTTTTGGAGGGGGAAAAGTGCATCCTATAGAGCGAAAAATACGGTAATTGGTAGCCAGTGCAGTTGGACCAGGATAAATGTAAGATGCTCAAACCGTCTTGCCCTGCTGAGCAACCTGGCTGTCGAATTCTGCACCTGCTGAAGTTTCCAAACCGCCTTCAGAGGCAGCCCTGCGTTATAACATGTAAAAGGGGCATCTCTTCTCCAACCTCCCCATGATGAATGTCTCAACATTTGCCAGGGTAAAGACTCTGCCACCCCCCGTCTTTGTTCTTCGGCAGCACCTCTCTAAGCCAAGCTCTGGAGGAAGCTGGTTTGACTAATTTTTCAGTAAAGGTAAAGGGACCCCTGACCATTAGGTCCAGTCGTGGCCGACTCTGGGGTTGCGGCGCTCATTTCGCTTTATTGGCCGAGGGAGCCGGCGTACAGCTTCCGGGTCATGTGGCCAGCATGACTAAGCCGCTTCTGGTGAACCAGAGCAGCACACAGAAACGCCGTTTACCTTCCCGCCAGAGCGGTACCTATTTATCTGCTTGCACTTTGATGTGCTTTCGAACTGCTAGGTTGGCAGGAGCAGGGACCGAGCAACGGGAGCTCAACCCATCGCGGGGATTCGAACCTCCAACCATGCTAAATCCCTTGCTCAAATCCCACATTGGTTAATTTCAGAAGTTATGGGGGCAAGCTGGCACCCAGCAATTTTAGGGGATCCTTGCTCCCCGCAAACCCATAACAGTTGTTTTTCACCTTCACCCTCTGAGCGGATGCATTGGCTGATTTCATTAAGTGATTCCAGGCTGTGTGTGAGAGAGTCTTCCTTAACTTGGAAAACATTTTCATTAACCTCCCTTGGCTTTAAAGAGTGTAATTGCATTTTAATCTTTCATTCCTACATTATCATTCTGGAGACAGAGTCATTTAAGGGTAGATAATTCCTGCTAATGTAATTTTAAGATACAGTAATCTGAAGTCTGGTCTGGTCTCGCAGTGTGTGCATTCAGTCTAGAAGCCACACTTGGGACAGCGGTCAGCTTTTTTTAAAAAAAACACAACGGAGTGATAATTCACTGATTCACTTGGAAACTTCTGAGGTGGGTTTCAAAAGTGGCAAAGTTTTGAAGGTGATGGGAGATGATATATGAAGGCACCACCTTGCTTCAAGCTAAGCAGGTCTGGGACTGGGCAATGCCTGGATGGGTGCCACAAAATAATAACTCTCCAGTGATGCCAATGGACAGTTCACACGCATGCAACACAGCACACACACCATAAGAATCCTAGCTCTGTGGTGATGGTTTGAGAAACTCCATTGCGTTCTTGGAAACTAATCCAGAATGAGGCAGCTAGACTTGCCGACTGGGAGTCTTAAATGATCTACATTAGCTCCCAGTATGTTTTCAAGCACAATTCAAAGTGTTGATAAAGGTAAAGGTAAAGGGACCCCTGACCATTAGGTCCAGTCGTGACTGACTCTGGGGTTGCGGCGCTCATCTTGCTTTACTGGCTGAGGGAGCTGGCATACAGCTTCCAGGTCATGTGGCCAGCATAACCAAGCCGCTTCTGGCGAACCAGAGCAGCACACGGAAACGCCATTTACCTTCCCGCCGGAGCGGTATCTAGTTATCTACTTGTACTTTTGACGTGCTTTCAAACTGCTAGGTGGGCAGGGGCAGGGACCGAGCAACGGGAACTCACCCCGTCGTGGGCATTCGAACCACGACCTTCTGATCAGCAAGTCCTAGGCTCTGTGGTTTAACCCACAGCGCCACCCACATCCCTTAACGTGTTGGTACTGACCTTTAAAGCCCTAAATGGCTTTGGCTCTGTATACCTGAAAGAGGTCGGGTGAGCACTATTTTGGGGACCAACTAGAGCTTTTTTTCCAGCCAGAGCTCACCAAAGCTCAGCTCTGGCACCTCTCAGATGGGTGGCAATGCTATTTTAAGAGAAGAAGGGAGAAGTTCATGGTAAACTCTGGCACCTCTTTTTCTAGAAAAATAGCAGTGGAACAAGTCCACCTTAATGCAGCCTTGGGGGCTACAGGAATCTTTTAACTGGATATGCTGGGGATTGGACCATTGGAGTTACACCTTCATGTAAAGGTAAAGGTCCCTCTGACCGTTAGGTCCAGTCACAGACAACTCTGGGGTTGCGTGCTCATCTCGCTCTATGGGCCGAGGGAGCCGACGTTTGTCTGCAGACAGTTTTTCCGGGTCATGTGGCCAGCATGACTAAGGCGCTTCTGGCAAAAGAGAGCAGCACATGGGAGGCCACCAGGTGGCGCATTGAAAGATGGCCGACAATAAAATCTCTCCGACCCACATGAGGTAATTAAGAGGCTGCTATGGGAAGTATGCAACCTTCCCGCCCCCCCCAAGGAGATGGGGGGGACTGCCTTGCCAGCGGTGTCCATAATTCACCCCGGATTCGAAAGAAGGGGGTGCGGACACTTGGCACAAGCCCTCGTGTGAAGTCGGCTCTTCCTGACGCTGTCTCCAATCAGCGCACTGGTTCGCTTTAGCTTGAAATATATAATTGGAAATATATAATTGGAAAGAAGCTAAAGCACATACATCAAGCGAAGATCGGCAGAAAGACTGCTGATTAATGGATCTCTGTGAGCGGAGCGATGGGCGGGACAAATAAATCAAGTGATGAAGAGACTGGTATGTTTGGAGTGAAACGGAAAGGGGGTGGAGGAAAAAACTTTTCTTTTTTTTTTGCCTTATGTGAGTATTAATAACCCTCCACCCCAGAGAGAAGAATCGTTGCAATTTATGAATCACAAGCAGGAATTCAAGAACTGTGTGGAGTGAATTGTTGATCAAAGAGAGGATTGGTAAACACCGGAGAACGGAGGAAAGTTTTATGACGCAGTTTTAAATGGCGTCTCGCCAAGACAGGCTTGCCTAAGAAGGACGGGGGGAGGAGGACCAGGGTCATCGGAATGTGAATGGTGATCGGAATGTGATCTGAACCTGGCAGAGCCCTCTGAGATATGCTTGGCAAGCCTGGGAAAATCAACGGACAGACTGAGGGAAATTGCTTTACGGAGGTGTGGAAATGGCGTCTGTCCTTATGTGATATGATTTTTGGAGAGTGTAAAACCCACACAGAGGATGTTTGTTTCCAACCCGCTTGTGAAGATTATCAGAGATCGCAAAGAAAGGAATATATGATAACAACAAGAAGATGAGGAAAGTAACAAAGAGACTATCTGGACAGAACTGGATAGAACTGTCAAATTAAAGCAGCGATATAAGTGATGCTTTGACCCCTGTTCGGAGCTTGAAGTATGGGTACCCCAAACAAAAATTTAAAAATCTGGCTGTATAATTTGGAACTAATGTGATTTGGAAATAATGTGATTTGATTGACCTGTTAATAAAAATTATATTTAAAAAAAGGGGAAAAAAAGAGCAGCACATGGAAATGCTGTTTACCTTCCCGCCAGAGCGGTACCTATTTATCTACTTGCACTTTGACATGCTTTTAAACTGCAAGAAGATCAAACCTATCCATTCTTAAGGAAATCAGCCCTGAGTGTTCACTGGAAGGACAGATCCTGAAGCTAAGGCTCCAAGTCTTTGGCCACCTCATGAGAAGAGAATACTCCCTGGAAAAGACCCTGGTGTTGGGAAAGATGGAGGGCACAAGGAGAAGGGGACAAGAGAGGACAAGATGGTGGGACAGTGTTCTCGAAGCTACCAGCATGAGTTTGACCAAACTGTGGGAGGCAGTGGAAGACAGGAGTGCCTGGCGTGCTCTGGTCCAGGGGGTCATGAAGAGTCAGACATGACTAAATGACTAAACAACAACAACAAGGTGGGCAGGAGCTGGGACCGAGCAACGGGAGCTCACCCCATCACGGGGATTTGAACCACCAACCTTCTGATCGGCAAGCCCTAGGCTCTGTGGTTTAGACCACAGCGCCACCGGTGTCCCACTACACCTTCATGTAGAGGTGCATTAAGACATCATCCTGAGAAAAGCAGATCTTGGAAGTCTGTCTGCCTTACAAGATGCTTGTCTGTTTTAGCAAGAGAGGCTGGTAGACAAGACTTGGGTCACTATGACACTGATTCTCCTCTGTGAGCCTTTTTGGCTGCCTCCCCCCACCCTGCCCAGATATTAATTTCTTACATGGGTGAAGACCGTATTACGGCCATTTCAGCAAGAGTGCATGTGGCTATTTTATGAAGATGACTTTTCATCCTTCGGCGTAAATTGCTGAGCCGTGATTCAAAAGCGTAATGTCCACTCATTTCCCCGTCTCCCTGTAAGTGACTCTGACAGCCACTTCTCAGGCACGCCAGTCCTCTGCCCTGGCTGCCAAATGGACATCAGATGATATAATTGTGTATAGATTCGGCCGCTGAAGGAAAGTGGAGTGGCAGCAATTTAAACTTCTCCTGTCTCTGTGTGACATCCCCTCCTCCCGCTTTCTTACGGTCAGCTTGAGGTTTCCTCCTTGCATGCCTGCAAAAAAGTCAAATGATCTGCAATTATTGCAGGACTGGAGTTTTTGCACCTTTTCTATCGCAGCACCTTTCTTGGCGATTTGAGATAAGGCAGTACAGTGGTACCTTGGTTCTCAAATGCCTTGGGAGTCAAACAACTTGGAACCCAAACACTGCAAAACCGGAAATAAACGTTCCAGTTTGCGAACTCTTTTCGGAAGCCGAACATGCTCCATTTTGAGTGCCACACTTCCATTTTGAGTGTTACGCTGAGGTCTGTCTGTTTTTGCTATTTATTTTGCATTTTTGTTTTTGCAGCTCTTTTTTTGTTTTGTTCAGCTACTGATTGATTGATTGATTGATTGATTGTGTGTGTGTGTGACTGCACTACATTGTTTATTGCTTTCATTTTATGGATCAATGGTCTCATTAGATAGTAAAGTTCATGTTAAATTGCTGTTTTAGGGGTTGTTTTTAAAAGTCTGGAATGGATTAATGCATTTTGCATTACTTTCTATGGGCAAGCGCGCCTTGGTTTTGGAACGCTTTGGTTTTGGAACAGACTTCCAGAACGGATTAAGTTTGAGAACCAAGGTACCTCTGTAGTTTGCTTGGTTTCTTAAGAGGTTGCAGCTGCAAACCTGTATCATTATCCCGTGTTATAGATTGAATCTATTATGGTGTTAATAGATTGGGAGGAATTGCCCCTCCTGAACCCGATAAATTAATAAATTGTGAGTTTTTGATTACTTGGCATGTGAAGGGAGAAATATAAGCTGCAGAGGAAATCATGAAGTAGCCTATGCAAAATGACCTGATCAAGCTCGAGCCATTAAGAAACAAAAGAGGGCCATTGAGAGCCATGGGCAATGCAACTGTCCTCCTTCCTTGCCCTGAAATGTGGACAGAGACTGGGCGTTTGGAAGCTTGCCATAGCAACTGGGTGCGAGGTGACAGGGAAAGAGAGTTTTGAGCAAGAGTTGCTGAGAAGAAGAAGGGGAAGAAGAAAGAGTGGGATCCATCTTGGGCAGGCTGGCTGCAGGCTGGCTAGAGAGATGCCTTGGACTCCAGAGCTGCACTGCTGTGAGCGACAAGCCCCTCTTGAAATGACCATGCTGTAAAATCTGAACTCCCTCCATGCAGACTGAAGGTGTGTGTGTGTGTGTGTGTGTGTGTGTGTGTGTGTGTGTGACCGAATGGAGCAAACAGCACGCAGACCTAGTGGTGGGAGGAAAAAATCCTTAAATAAGAGACACGGGGGAATGATTAATGGACTTCAATGTCTGTACACTAATGCGCAAAGTATGGGAAATAAACAAGATGAGCTTGACCTCTTGGTACAGCAAACTAAATATGACATAATAGGAATCACTGAAACCTGGTGGGATAAGTCCCACGATTGGAATGTAATAATGGAGGGATACAATCTATTTCAGAGAAACAGACCAGACAAGAAAGGAGGAGGAGTGGCGTTATATGTCAGGGATGTGTATACCTGTGAAGAGATCCAAGATTTAGAACCTCAAAGCCAAAGTGAGAGCATTTGGGTCAAAATTAAGGGAGAGAAGAATAACAGTGACCTCATTGTGGGAGTTTACTATAGATCCCCAAGCCAAACGGAGGACATAGATGATGCCTTCCTGGAACAGATGGCCAAGCATGCAAAAGGAAGGGAGATAGTAGTAATGGGGGACTTCAATTACCCGGATATTTGTTGGATGTCAAACTCAGCCAAGAGCATAAGGTCAAACAGATTCCTCACTGGCCTTGCAGACAACTTCATTGTCCAGAAAGTGGGAGAAGCAACAAGAGGAACAGCCATTTTAGATCTGGTCCTAACCAATGTTGATGACCTGGTTAGTGGGGTAGAAGTGGAAGGATCATTAGGCGCGAGTGATCATGCTCTTCTGAAGTTTACTATACAGCGGAAAGGAGCAGCCAAGCATACTAGGACTCAATTTCTCGACTTTAAGAAAGCCGACTTCATAAAACTTAGGGAAGTGCTTGGTGAGATCCCATGGACAGTAATACTAAAAGGAAAGGGAGTTCATGATGGCTGGGAGTTTGTTAAGAGGGAGATAGTAAAAGCACAACTTCAGGCAATACCAATGAGACGGAAACATGGAAGGTGCCTAAAGAAGCCAGGGTGGCTATCTAAAGAACTTTTAACTGAGTTAAGATTAAAAAAGGATGTGTACAAAAAATGGAAAAGGGGGGAAACCACCAAAGAGGAATTCAAACAAATAGCCAACACGTGTAGACACAAAGTCAGAAAAGCTAAAGCACAGAATGAACTCAGGCTTGCTAGAGAGGTTAAAAGCAACAAAAAAGGCTTTTATGGGTATGTTCGTAGCAAAAGGAAGAACAAAGAAACAGTGGGGTCACTCAGAGGAGAAGATGGTGAAATGCAAACAGGGGACACAGAAAGGGCTGAACTCCTCAATGCCTTCTTTGCCTCAGTCTTCTCCGATAAAGAAAACAATGCCCGACCTGAAGAATTTGGAGCAAATGATTCAGCAGAGGAAACACAGCCCAGAATAACTAAGGAGATAGTACAAGAATACTTGGCTAGTCTAGATGTATTCAAGTCTCCAGGGCCAGATGAACTGCATCCAAGAGTATTAAAAGAACTGGCAGATGTGATTTCAGAACCACTGGCAGTCATCTTTGAGAATTCCTGGAGAACAGGCGAAGTCCCGGCAGACTGGAGGAGGGCAAATGTTGTCCCTATTTTCAAAAAGGGGAAAAGAGAGGACCCAAATAATTACCGCCCAGTCAGTCTGACATCAATACCAGGGAAGATTCTGGAGCAGATCATTAAGCAAACAGTCTGTGAGCACCTAGAAAGGAATGCTGTGATCACCAATAGTCAGCATGGATTTCTGAAAAATAAGTCATGTCAGACTAACCTGATCTCGTTTTTTGACAGAATTACAAGCCTGGTAGATGAAGGGAACGCAGTGGATGTAGCCTACCTTGATTTCAGCAAGGCATTTGACAAGGTGCCCCATGATATTCTTGTAAAGAAGCTGGTAAAATGCGGTCTTGACTATGCTACCACTCAGTGGATTTGTAACTGGCTGACTGACCGAACCCAAAGGGTGCTCATCAATGGTTCCTCTTCATCCTGGAGAAGAGTGACTAGTGGGGTGCCACAGGGTTCTGTCTTGGGCCCGGTCTTATTCAACATCTTTATCAACGACTTGGATGATGGACTCAAGGGCATCCTGATCAAATTTGCAGATGACACCAAACTGGGAGGGGTGGCTAACACCCCAGAGGACAGGATCACACTTCAAAACGACCTTGACAGATTAGAGAACTGGGCCAAAACAAACAAGATGAATTTTAACAGGGAGAAATGTAAAGTATTGCACTTGGGCAAAAAAAATGAGAGGCACAAATACAAGATGGGTGACACCTGGCTTGAGAGCACTACATGTGAAAAGGATCTAGGAGTCTTGGTTGACCACAAACTTGACATGAGCCAACAGTGTGACGCGGCAGCTAAAAAAGCCAATGCAATTCTGGGCTGCATCAATAGGTGTATAGCATCTAGATCAAGGGAAGTAATAGTGCCACTGTATTCTGCTCTGGTCAGACCTCACCTGGAGTACTGTGTCCAGTTCTGGGCACCACAGTTCAAGAAGGACATTGACAAACTGGAACGTGTCCAGAGGAGGGCAACCAAAATGGTCATAGGCCTGGAAACGATGCCTTATGAGGAACGGCTAAGGGAGCTGGGCATGTTTAGCCTGGAAAAGAGGAGGTTAAGGGGTGATATGATAGCCATGTTCAAATATATAAAAGGATGTCACATAGAGGAGGGAGAAAGGTTGTTTTCTGCTGCTCCAGAGAAGCGGACACGGAGCAATGGATCCAAACTACAAGAAAGAAGATTCCACCTAAACATTAGGAAGAACTTCCTGACAGTAAGAGCTGTTCGACAGTGGAATTTGCTGCCAAGGAGTGTGGTGGAGTCTCCTTCTTTGGAGGTCTTTAAGCAGAGGCTTGACAACCATATGTCAGGAGTGCTCTGATGGTGTTTCCTGCTTGGCAGGGGGTTGGACTCGATGGCCCTTGTGGTCTCTTCCAACTCTATGATTCTATGAAATAAATAAATAAATAAATAAATTATATATCCCGCTGTCCCCAGCTGAAGCCAGGCTCAGAGTGGCTAACAACAATAAAAGTAACACAACATTCTAAAATCATTTCAAAATCAAATTCATGGCAACCATTGGGCTAGAGTTCTGTGAGGATTACCAAAGGCTGTGCTTTGGCCAAAGGCCTGGTGGAACAGCTCTGTCTTGCAGGCCCTGCGGAAAGATGTCAAGTCCCGCAGGGCCCTAGTCTCTTGTGACAGAGCGTTCCACCAGATTGGGGCCACAGCCGAAAAAGCCCTGGCTCTGGTTGAGGCCAGCCTAACCTCTCTGTGGCCCGGGACCTCCAAGATGTTTTTATTTGAAGACCGTAAGGTCCTCCATGGGACATACCAGGAGAGGCTGTCCCGTAGGTACGAGGGTCCTAGGCCGCATAGGGCTTTAAAGGTTAAAACCAGCACCTTAAACCTGATCCTGTACTCCACCGGGAGCCAGTGCAGCTGGTATAGCACTGGGTGAATGTGATCCCATGGTGTGGACCCCATAAGGAGTCTCGCCGCGGCATTCTGCATCTGCTGGAGTGGATAAATAGGTGAATAAACCATATTTCTTAAAGCTACATCTGTCTCTGCCGTGCCTCAATTCTCCGATGGGGCACAGACCCTGGGTGAGTGCTGGGAACGCCCTGGGATTTTGCCACCACTCAGCAGAGAGATGGAGAGGCGCCCAGCTTTTCTAACAATGTTTACATCCCACCCTTCTTCTAAGGAGCTCAAGAGAGCACACATGGTCATCTCTCTCACTGTTTTATCCTTACAAAGCGTGTTCTCCTTCATGGAGAGCACGTGTTGCGGTGGGGGCCTCCAGGACACTCCAAAGTTGGGGGCGGGCTAATTGATCGTTGGCCACTGATGCGATTGGGGTTTCCCTTGTTGTTGGGATGAAGTTAACGTTGCCATTTGTTGATTGACAGCCAGAAATGCTAAAACTCCTTGCACGAGGCTAGGGCGTCCTCTTTTCGCCCGTGCATCGGATTGCCCGTCCCTCCCTCCCTAGAATAGGGTTGTTCGCTTTGACCTTGCTATGCCTGTCATGGGGTCGTCTGCTTTGGGGCAGGGGCCCAGTAGGAATTTTGTCCATCTGGCTGATTGGCTGGGGCCATTTGGTTTTTGCCTACTGCGTAGCAAATCGTCACAACTTGTAAGGTTGCGGTTAGGCATTGGTTTATGGTTTGGTTGGTTGAGGGGCATGGATAGGCTGTGCCTGCCCCTCTAATGCTGCTGCTGCAAGGCATTCCGTTAAAGGAATTGGGGGCTAACTATTGCTTGTCCACTCTGTCAAGGGGGCTCAGGCCATAGCAATGAGCTCCTGGTTGCATTTGGGGAGGGCTGAGGGCAGCTTCCCTGCTCCGTCGCTACCCCCAAGTGTATTCCCCTTTTCTGACTTTTGCATCGTGCGGAAAGTCAGTCTGTCCCCCATGGTGGGGGCAGATAGTCGCAACCAATGCCTAAGCAACCACTCACATGTTTGCATTTTAATAAAAGGTAAGGTAAAGGTAAAGGTACCCCTGCCCGTACGGGCCAGTCTTGCCAGACTCTAGGGTTGTGCGCCCATCTCACTTAAGAGGCCGGGGGCCAGCACTGTCCGCAGACACTTCCGGGTCACGTGGCCAGCATGACGAAGCTGCTCTGGCGAGCCGGCACCAGCGCAGCACGCGGAAATGCCGTTTACCTTCCCGCTGTAAAGCGGTACCTATTTATCTACTTGCACTTAGGGGTGCTTTCGAACTGCTAGGTTGGCAGGCGCTGGGACCAAACGACAGGAACGCACCCCGCCGCGGGGATTCGAACCGCCGACCATGTGATCGGCAAGTCCTAGGCACTGAGGTTTTACCCACAGCGCCACCCGAATCCCTTTTTAATAAATTTTAATAAAGTTGTGGCCAAAATTATGCCAAAAACCATAAACAAAAATTCTGTGTGATGTGTGAGTTATTGGGGTGGCCCTGGGGACCTCGACACACAACAACCCTGCGAGGGAGGTTAGGGTGAGGGACTGTAAGTGGCCTGAGGCTACATGGTGAACTTCCTGCCTCCTGGTCCAACCACTTTGCCACATTGACTTTTCTCCTTTCACACTCTCATCCCCCATTAATAAAAACAGCGTGTCCCCACCCCCGATGGAACAACAACTTTACATTCATAAACCTATATGAGCACCATACCTTCTCACAACACATCTTCTCCCAAATTTATTCGCCGGAAATAAAGCTCCTTCCCTTCTCTGCCTACCTGCTATGTACTTCTTCCCCTTCTTCTGAGGCAAGCTGCACGCAGCAGGAATTTCGGATGTGATGTTCTGCTGAGCCGTCATTACCCTCGCCCCCTCCGCTCCTCATTTTCCTCTTAATTAAACAATGAACAGCGACCTTTCATAATTCCTGTTGAAAGATGAGAAGAATCTGCCATGCTGATCTGCCCGGGCAGCAACGGGCCCTCTGAGAGGGGTTCGTTGACGCGTTTGCAATTCACAAGATTCCCCCTTGCATATTAATTCCACGTTCCTAAGGTCATTCCCTGTTGGTGTCAGGTCTGGGAAGCGTCTTCCTTTGGGGACCGCACTGCAGGGGTGGCGTGGGGGGGGAATCCGAGGAGAAGTTGCTCGGAGTTGGGGGGAGTTGTCTGGGCCCAAACAAACTGCAACACTGCAATACAGAGGGAGGAGGTTTGGTGAGGATCGACTCACCAATGGGCACTACATTGGCAGTCCTTGAATCAAAACATGGAGGTAGCCTTCACACTTCCTCTTTTCTTTTCCCCCTCTTTTTTTTAAAAAAATATTTTGTTGTTGTTGTTTAGTCGTTTAGTCATGTCCGACTCTTCATGACCCCATGGACCAGAGCATGCCAGGCACTCCTGTCTTCCACAGCCTCCCGCAGTTTGGTCAAACTCATGCTGGTAGCGTTGAGAACACTGTCCAACCATCTCGTCCTCTGTCGTCCCCTTCTCCTTGTGCCCTCCATCTTTCCCAACATCAGGGGCTTTTCCAGGGAGTCTTCTCTTCTCATGAGGTGGCCAAAGTCTTGGAGCCGCAGCTTCACGATCTGTCCTTCCAGTGAGCACTCAGGGCTGATTTCCTTCAGAATGGAGAGGTTTGATCTTCTTGCAGTCCATGGGACTCTCAAGAATCTCCTCCAGCATCTGTGGAGGATCTTTTGAATTGATTCAAAAGCATCAATTCTTCGGCGATCAGCCTTCTTTATGGTCCAGCTCTCACTTCCGTACATCACTACTGGGAAAACCATGGCTTTAACTATACAAACCTTTGTCAGCAAGGTGATGTCTCTAATTTTTTTGTCCCCAGGACTAAGTGGGATGGTACCCTTGTCACCTCACTGACAAATTCCCAATGATCTTTTTTGTGGGCCCTGCCCACGCCTCGCTCCCAGCAGAATCCCGGAGAGGATGTCTCTCTGCCAGGGTGCAGATGGCATCCCCACGCAAACACCACATCCTGATGGCAGTGCGGCCGTTCAGCCCCGGTTCATGCAGCCAAAACTCATCCCCCACAAAAATCCCCATCTGTGTGAGGATGAACGACTTCCACGATGGCCTTCTCCAAAAGGCCTTCTCCGGTTTCTCCTTGTGGTTTGGGAGGAAAGCGAACTGGGAGAGCTCAGCTTCTAACCCCAGCGCAGAGAAGCCAAGGAGAACTTCTCTCTGCCTTTAAAAGCTGCAGCAAGAAGCGCCAATATCTTGCCCGCTGCAAATTTCGCTCTTTGCATTTGGCAAACTTCGCCAGCAGAGTTGTCTCCATCTGTGTTGGCCAAAGAGTTGAATGTGCTTTTAATACCCTCCAGCATTATATTATTATTATTATTATTATTATTATTATTATTATCCCCGAGGAGGCAGGGCAGCATGCAGGTATACAACTTACAAACAAAAACATTACAAAACAGTTTGAAACGCTGTAGAAATAATTACAATCGAAAACTTTCTAGTACAATTAAACTGCAGTTAAAAACACAGTTCCATCCAATGTTCTTGAGGTTTCCAGCGACAGTGTTCCTCAGCCACTAAATGCCTGGGTAAGTTCTCAGATTCCTCCTGCAAATTAATAATGATGCAGACGGGCTCACCTCACTAGGGAGGGCATTCCACAATGGGGAAGTCACCACTGAAAGGCCCCGTCATGGGTTAGCGTCAAACAAGCAGCCCACGGGAGGAGGGAAGATTCACCATGCCAGATGTGGCCGATATTGGGATGGCAGTGAGACTCTTGATGGCTCAAGCAGGACCTGCGTGCCTAAGGCAAAGGGCGAGATGGCACCCTCACCAAATCCATGCACAAAAGTTGGTAGTAATATTTTTCTTCAACACAGGAGATGGGATTTGAGGGAAGGAGGCTCCCTTAGGGAGTGCAGGCCACGCAGCATAGAAAACACATAATCCTATCCATCCCCACCCCCACAGAATCTGCCACCTGAAGCTAAGGATGGGGGAGACTTTTTAAAAAAAATATTTTTATTGAGCAAATTTAACAAATCAAATTATAAATCAATATATCCAATTACATTCCCCCCTTTCCCCCTCCCTCCCTTCCCCACCCTCCAGAGACTTCCCTCAGCTCACCTCTCTAATTTGTTTACACATATTATTCTCTGCATGTTGTAAAATTGTACATATCATTGCCTTATCTATCCTATGTTCTACTAATAAATTTGTGGATGTTTATTCAAAACCTGCCACGGAGTCCAAATCCTTTTGTTGTCTTTTTAAATAGTTTGTAAAGAGTTCCCATTCTTCCTTGAAGTCATGGTTGTCCTTCTCACATAATTTACAGTGGTACCTCGGGTTACATACGCTTCAGGTTACAGACTCCGCTAACCCAGAAATAGTGCTTCAGGTTAAGAACTTTGCTTCAGGATGAGAACAGAAATCGTGCTCCGGCGGTGCGGCAGCAGCAGGAGGCCCCATTAGCTAAAGTGGTGCTTCAGGTTAAGAACAGTTTCAGGTTAAGAATGGACCTCCGGAACGAATTAAGTATTTAACCCGAGGTACCACGGTATATGTTAACTTTGCCAACTCCGCATAGCTCATCAGCTTTTCTTGCCGTTGCTCTTTCATTGGGATTTCCTCATTCTTCCATCCTTGTGCTAACAGGACTCTTGCCGCTTTTGTAGCGTACATAAATAAGTTCTTTGTTTTTCTTGGCAGGTCTTGTCCTAACATCCCTAACAAAAATGCTTCTGGCTTTTTTACAAATGTCATTTTGAACATTTTTTTCAATTCATTATATATCATCTCCCAAAATTTTTTAACTTCTCTGCATTCCCACCACATATGATACAAAGTACCTTCTTTTTCTTTACATTTCCAACATGTATTTGACTCGGTTTTATACAATTTTGCCATTTTTGCTGGTGTAGTATACCATCTATACATCATTTTCATATAAATTTCTTTCAAAAGAGAACAGTCTGTAAATTTCAAATCTACCTTCCACAGCTTTTCCCAGTCCTCAAATTTTATGTTATGTCCTATGTCTTGTAACCATTTGATCATAACTGATTTGACCTCCTCATCTTTCGTTTCCCATTCTAGCAGAATACTATATGCTTTCTTCAACAGCTTCACTCCTTCTTCTATAACCTCTTTTTGGAATCTAGAAATTGTATAGCCAAACCCTTTTTTGTTATCTTCCTTGTACATCTCATATAATTGTCTGTAATGCAACCAACTCTGAAAATAGTCTTTGATTTCCTCATAATCTTTTAATTTCCATTTTCCTTCTTGATGTCTCAGTAAGTCTCTATATGTAGGCCACTTTCCCTTTTTACCAAGCGGTTTAAGTAATGAAGCTTCAGTTGGTGATAGCCACCAAGGTGTTTTTTGTTCTATTAGGTCTTTGTACCTCTCCCACACTCTCATTACTGATTTCCTAATATATGTTTGTAAAATCCTTTATGTACTTTCTCTTTCCCATACCATAAATATGCATGCCATCCATATCTGTTATCATGACCTTCCAAATCTAATGCTTCTTCCTTTTCCAGTTTTATCCAGTCCCTAATCCAAACTAAACATGCAGCCTCATAATACAATTTAAAGTCTGGGAGGGCGAAGCCTCCTCTTTCTTTTGTATCTGTAGGTATCTTATGTTTAACCCTTCACCTTTTGCCCCAGGATGGGGGAGACTTTTGATTCAGGTGGCATTTAAAGATCAGCCCTAATTCTCACTTTGCAGAACAATATGCAAACCAAAACATAGCCAACCATTGAAACTTGCCCTTCTTCAAATTTTGCAATGCAGCTCCACTGCCAAGCAACATGCCCCAAACTGCATGCGTTGGGTATATATAAGTGGAGATCGCATGCAAAAACTAGACGTTGCTTTGCACAAATGTGCATATTAGGCAAAATGGCATAAGATGTATATGTTTTGGGAAATTCTAAAATTCCAATGAATTTTCATGAGGACTTCTTTAAAAAAAACAAAACACCTGAAACTGGACTGGAAACATGAGAAACTCCAAGAAACCAACACACACACACACACACACACACACACACACCGCTTTATATTTTTAATACAAATCTCAAAGTGGTGTACAGCATATTAAAATCAATCAATGACTAAAACATTAGCTGGGCGATGTTCCTCCGGCCTCATGAGGAGCCTCTTCAGTGGGGCTGGTGAGTGTGGGCCTCACCCGCTAGGCCAGGTGGAAAGGGCCTTGACAGATTTGACAGATATGGGCATCCCCTGTTGAATGCAAGGGCTCAAGCAGCCAAATTATCCCACAAGCTGCAGGGAAGGGTATAAAGATGAGTGGAATTATGTAGAAATTGTTGGCAGAATTTTGTTTTTGATGCCTTTGATGCCTGGAAAAAGAAGTCCTGCACACATGGGCAGAGAAAATTCACCCAGAAGGCCTCTCTCCTCTTCGCAGGCAGACTCCCCTCCCTGTGTACTCCAGTGCTGCAATCCATCCTACTCAAATTTATTATGATGCACGTATTAATAATATTCCTCCACCACTTAAAAATAAAATAAAATAAACAAGAGAGAGAGAGACTTTGGGGACCTGAGCTTGGCTCTGCACTGAATTGGTTCAATTATTGTGTGATTTCAAGTCCAGCTTGGAGGGGGGTGGAGAGGTATGAGTTGTGCGGAGGAGGGTGGGGGCAGAGAAAATAAACATCCTGGCCATGATGATAGAAGTGTTGCGTCTATGCAAAGGGGAGCTACGAAGAGTATAAAGAGGCAGGTGGTCCAGGAAGGAGGCAGATACAGGAGGCAGAAGCCAGGAGAGGAGGACAGCCTGCGAGCGAGATTTGCAAGCCCACCAAGATGCCTGAAACCTCACTTCCAGTCTACGTCCTTTGCCTACTCACCTTGTCTTCAGCTTGCTACATCCAGAACTGCCCTCGGGGAGGGAAGAGAGCATTCCCAGACACAGAAATCAGACAGGTAGGAGAGAGAGAGAGAGAGGAGATCTCAATTGATGCACCTGCAAATCTCAATTGATGCGCCTGTCTCCAAAAGAGACTGCTTTTCTGCTCCTTTGCTGGTTCTGGGGGAATTGTTCCAAAGGTGTCTTTGTGTCCCTAATCCCTTTTCTGCTTTGCTCTGCCTCTCAGACCTGTTTCTGCTCTACAGGGATGGAGCACTGCTCCTTATGGAAGAGAGAGAGGTGCTGCAACCACTGTAGCAAAAGAGTGAAGGAATGCTCCCTCAAGGCTGCAGAGACAACCATACCTTTAAAGGACATTTAAAGCGCACCCGCCCCAAATCCTGGGAATGGCAGTCTACCCCTCACAGAGCTACAATTCCCAGGACCCTTAACAAACTACAATTCCCAGGATTATTTGGGTGCTTTAAAGGTGTCCTGAACACACGGGTTGTGCGCTGCCATAGATTTATATGTCTATATGAGAGGGAGATAAGACAGTAAGCATCTTAGAAAAGACTTTAATTTGTGTCTTAGATTGTCAAGAAGATGATGCACCTACTTTTATTCTGGCACAATCTCAGAAAGAGGCAAAGCCTCTATTAGTAATGGTGCAAGGATCTCGAAGCACAGCTTTCAACCTTCCATGCCGGCCCATTTCTGTTGCCTGTGTTAAGTGCTGCCCTTCTCTGTACTTCTGTTCCCTAGAGAAGCTTGCAGTGCTAGCAGAGCCAAGTGTGGTTTCTTGGGGTTCAGATTTGCCCACAGCTTGCCACTAACCCATAGGTTAGACATGTGTCAGTCACCCTGCTTTATTTATCTGTGAGCTGGACATTGTGAAACCCTCCCTCAAGGGAAGCAACAATGTGATGCTCTGTGCACAACTCATGCACTAGAAACATTGCAGATTAAATTTATAAGCATTTTTCATACCAGCACTTGTACTGAAGCATTTACTCCCTTTTGATGCTCTTTTTCCAAGCTGCATAGCGAGTACTCTGCCTTCCTGCAAGACCATTCCTTTGCAAAGGCCTCTTCGGTGATGCGCATGCAATTAATGCCTCAATAATTAAATGTGAGTGTGGTGCAAGCCTATACATAGCTACTCAAAGGTAAAGGTAAAGGGACCCCTGACTGTTAGGTCCAGTCGCGGACGACTCTGGGGTTGCGGCGCTCATCTCGCTTTATTGGCCGAGGGAGCCGGCGTACAGCTTCCGGGTCATGTGGCCAGCATGACTAAGCCGCTTCTGGCGAACCAGAGCAGCGCACGGAAACGCCGTTTACCTTCCCGCCGGAGTGGTACCTATTTATCTACTTGCACTTTGACCTGCTTTTCAACTGCTAGGTTGGCAGGAGCAGGGACCGAGCAACAGGAGCTCACCCTGTCGTGGGGATTCGAAGCGCCGACCTTCTGATCGGCAAGTCCTATTTTCTGTGGTTTAACCCACAGCACCACCCATGTCCCAAAAGTAAGCCTTATTGAGTTCAATAGGACTTGCAACCAGGTAAGTAAGTACAGGATTGCAACCTTGATCGCACAAAGCAAGGGTGGGGAAGCTGAGGTCCTCCCGATGTTGTTGGACTACAACTCCCAGTATCCTCTGGGGCATTTGGTCATGTTCTCTGGGTGTCTGATGTGAGCTGCATTGCAACACCAGCTAGAGAGCCGCATGTCCCCCACCCCTGACTTTAAGCTTCTAGCCCTACTGCTTTTAACCACTTTCTCTGCACACAGACCAGTGCAGCGTTGCCAGCTGATAAGAAGAAAAGGGCCTGTCTGCTCTTGTGCCTTTAACAGCCACTTAAAGTGAGCAGGTGGTTTCCCCAGCATGACCGTCTATTATTGGATGGTGTCTGCACATCAGGCACATCAGCGGAAAAGTTGGGAAACTCACTCCAGTAGGTGTGCGTACAAAAAAGGAATCTTCCCCCTGGCTTTTAGATGCTCCGTGTTCAAAGTGATTCTTCCATTGTAGCACCACTCCCAGTTAACCCATTTTCTCCAAACAGCCGTTTTATATTAAGTTGTGCTGCTCTTCTGAAGAGACCTCTTACAAATGAATGAGGGCCATTAAAAGAAGTAACCGTTTACGACTGAGGTGCATCAAAGGTGTTTCATCTGTGTTAAGCAATAATTGAATGATTCTCTTACCCCAGGTGTGCCCAGTCAACGGCTTCAGTCTGTGGGATTGGCACTGTTACAAGCGATCAGCCTTTTAGTGTGGCAACACACAAACTTTGGAACTCCCTGCCTAGTGATATCTGGCAGTTCCCTTTGCTGTACTGTTTTCAGCACCTACTTAAAACACGTTTCTTTTCTTTAGATGATTTTAATCCTTTTTGCAAATTGCTTAAAAGCTTCATTACAATCAAGTGGGATTTGTTAAAGAAATAAATACTAATTGGTGAGGATCAGCTTGTTGAGCCAAACGTTCACATTTGCACTCAAATGAAGATTCCTGGTGTGATTGGAATAAAAAGAAAGCCTATTTCTGAACCTTGCTAAAAAGAAAACAGATTCAGAGAGAGGCACATCACTCTGCCTGGTAGATGTGGCGAGAAATACAAAATATAAAATGATTAATTAATACAATGCCTTTATGAAATGGATAGGAGGAGAGCAATGTGCACCACCTTCAGCTCCTTCGAGAAAAGGTAGGATCATGATAAAAAGGTAAATGGACCCCTGACCATTAGGTCCAGTCGCAGACGACTCTGCGGTTGTGGCGCTCATCTCGCTTTACTGGTCAAGGGAGCCGGCGTACAACTTCCAGGTCATGTGGCCAGCATGACTAAGCCACTTCTGGCGAACCAGAGCAGCACATGGAAACGCCGTTTACCTTCCCGCCAGAGCAGTACCTATTTATCTACTTGCACTTTGACATGCTTTTGAACTGCTAGGTTGGCAGGAGCAGGGACAGGGCAATGGGAGCTCACCCCGTCGCGGGGATTCGAACTGCCGATCTTCTGATTGGCAAGTCCTAGGCTCTGTGGTTTAACCCACAGCGCCACCCGCGTCCCTTAGGATCATGATAATGTGCATTAAATTCAGTGTGTCTACCCTGAGTAAAGTTAAGTAGGATATCACTCAGGGTGTTTAGACCTAGGACAATATGCATAGGACTGTAGCCTCAAATGGTTTTCAAAGGGGAATTAGAGAAATCCATCCTGGGGGACAGGTCTGTGTTAGCCAGCATGGTTGGATGAAAACTCCAGCTTCAGAGGCAATAGACCTCTGAATACCGATAGCTAAGGCAGGAACAGGGATTCCCCTGCTTGTAGGGTACCTGGCAGCACTCGGCTTGTTGCTGTGGGACAGGGAACGTTGGTCTGGATGGATTTTCGTGAGCCCTGCTGGATCAGACCAAACACCCATCTAGTTCAGCATACCTGTAGTCACGTTGCCGTAGCCAAACTCGAACTCAGCACCACCACCCACACCCCCCCCTCTCTCTCTCTCTCTCTCTCAGTGCATCCCCTGTGGTCCTGGAAAGAAAGGAAACTGCTTTGGCCCCAGCATCTGCTGCGGAGAAGAATTTGGCTGCTACTTTGGCACCCCGGAAACTCTGCGCTGCCTGGAGGAAAATTACCTGCCTTCGCCCTGCGAGGCCGGCGGGAAGCCGTGCAGTGCAGGAGGGAGGTGTGCAGCGCCCGGCATATGCTGCAATGACGGTAAGGGTATCCGTGCGCAGGAGATGAAGCTCAGCAAGAGGGGGTGCTGGAGAGAGGAAGAGGGGGAATGTGAGTCAGAAAAAGCAAGTGGAAAACCAAGGCACATTAACTGCTACAAGTGATGACCATGAAAAAAGCACACCAAGAACTCAGTAGTGGGAGTGGTCCCTACTCGCAAATCAATAGTCAATTGTAACAAAAACTAACCCATTCAAAAGTCTGTATTCTGACAAGGATTACAAACTCAAACAGAGATTACAAACTCAAACAGAGATTACAAACTAAATCTTGTAGGGATATGTATAACACAATAATTTGTTACAGGATTAGAGATAAGAGTTTATGAGTAGAGATAAGTTCATGTTAGTCCATAGAACTCTATGCCTTTAAGAAGATCTAGAGGATCTCATCTGCCCCCTTAAGCACATATAAAAGGTAATAGGCTTTCCTAAATATCCTTATGAGTTTGAGTTTGTAATCTCTGAGTTTGTAATCCTTGTCAGAATACATACTTTTGAATGGATTAGTTTTTGTTACAATTGACTATTGATTTGCGAGTAGGGAGCACTTCCACTACTGAAACTTACATTGGCCTGAGTTCTTGGTGTGCTTTTTCCTTGGCATATTTAATAACAAGAACTCCAACTTATTTAACAAGTCATGACCATAGCATAACAGAATTGTAGAACCCTCAAAGGTCATTTAGAACAGCCCCTGCAATGCAGGAATCTCAACTAGATCATGCAAGACAGGTGGCCATCCAACTTGCCTTTAAAAACTTCCACTGCCAAGCAGCTCTTACTGCTTACTCTTACTCAGAAGGTTCAGCAGCAGAACGTTCTTCCTAATGTTTAGTCAGACTCTCCTGTCTTGTATTTGAATCTATTGCTTTGGGTCTTGGAGCAGCAGAAGAGAATCTTGCTCCGTCTTCCATGGGACAGCCCTTCAGATATTTGAAGACGGCTCATATCACCTCTCCGTCTTCTCTTCCCCAGGCTAAACATACCCAACACTCCTTCAACCATTCCTCATCAGGCTTGGGTTCCAGACCCTTGGTCACCCTGTTCGCCTTCTTCTGAACACATTGCAGCTTGTCAGTATCTTTCTTAAACTGTGGTGACCAGAGTTGGACACAATAATCCAGGTTGGGTCTGAGCAAGGCACAACAGAGTGGTACTGTTACTTCCTTTGACCTGGACACTAGACTTCTGTTGATGGAGCTTAGAATAGCATTCACTTTTTTTTGCTGCTGCATCACACTATTCTCTCATGCTAAGCTTGTGGTCTACTAAGACCCCAAGATCCTTTTCACATGTCAGGTGTCACTCATCCTATATTTGTGCATCTGGTTATTCCTGCCTATGTGTCAAACCTTACATTTGTCCCTATGGAAATTCATTTTTTAAAAAAGTTTGGGCCCAGTATCCAATCTGTGAAGCTCATCTTCAGTCCTGATTCTCTGAGGTCTTAGCTACCCCTCCCAGTTTGGTGTCATCTGCAAATTTGATGATCATCCCCTCTATGCCTTCGCCCAAGTCATGTAGAACAACAAGGGGCCCAGGACAGAACCCTGCAGCACCCCACTTGTCCTTTTCTCCCAGGATTGCGAGGAACCATAGGGGAGTCCTTTTGGGCCTCAGTTAGTCAAACAGCTACAAATCCACCTAACAGTTCACATCCTCTAGTCCACATTTTACCAGCTTCACTGCAAGAATACCAGGGGAGACTTTGTGACCAGCCCAAAAGGCTTGCCAGAAGATTAAAGCACAGGGAATTTCACATATTTGTTTTACTCCTTTCTTCCACAGAGAGCTGCACCACAGATGCAGCGTGCGTGGATGAAAACAGCGACAGGAGTCGAATGCTCTCTGAAAGGAACCTGACTGTGCTGGACAGCTCGGCAGGGGATCTCCTCCTCAAACTGATGCACATGGCGAATGCAAACAGGCAGCAACAGGGGAAGCAGCAGTTTTACTGAAGTCCACGGGGAGGCAGCCCCCAGAACATCGGTTCTCCAACTCATATTTCAGAACGCCCTCAGAAAAAGAAGAATCCCAAGAATACCCTAAATAGCGTAAAGAAGAAATAAAAATTGGGAGACGAAAATGTAAATACACAGCAAATAATAAAAGTCTTTTATTGCATTGTGTTGCATGTTTCGTCCTAAGTCATATATGCAGGGAAACGCTTGATATTTTCAAATACATAGTGGTAGTGGATTTAGCCTGCTCTAGTTGGTTAGAACAATAGAATCATGGAATTGTAGAGTTGTAAGGGACCACGTGGTTCATCTGGTTCAGGGGTCAGCAGCCTTTTTCAGCCATGGGCCTGTCCACCATCCCTCAGACCATGTGGTGGGCTGGACTATGTTTTGGGGGAAAAATATGAACAAATTCCTATGCCCCACAAATAACCCAGAGATGCATTTTAAATAAAAGGACACATTCTACTCATGTAAAAACACTCTGATTCCCGGACTGTCCACAGGCCGGATGGAGAAGGCGATTGGGCCGCATCCAGCCCAAGAGCCTTAGGTTGCCAACCCCTGATCTAGTTCAACAACCTCCTGCAGTGGGGCTTGAACCCATGAGCGTGAGATTATGAGTCTCATGCTCTAACAACTGAGCTATGGTTCTATCGGGACACATTGTTGCTGGTGGGAGGGGCTGCAGCGTAACAAAAGCACGGTAAAAAAGTAAACAGGAGTATTTGTGGATGAAAAAGTTATGGGATTTCCGCAGGTAGTGGCAGGATATGCCCTGATTGGAAATGCAAGGGTGGATCTAGACACGGGGGGGGGGGGGGCTATAAATAAGTCAGGAATTGGATCGTTATTGCAAAAGAAAAATCATGTTTTAGATTTTCCTGCTCTCTGGGGCCACCTGGTGTTGCATGTATATAGCACATTCAAATGGCTGGGTTTTTTTTACTAATGTAGCTGAGTCCCAACTGTGATTCCACCCCAAAAATTTTGCAGACACAAACAGCATTGATAGTGGATTGGAGTGTGACCACCCTGATAACATCATGTGCACAATTCATCACTGATGTGCAATAAGAAGGATGTTTGGAGAGACCCTTTGAACTCTGTCCCAGCAAAACCTCTGTGTTACTGTCCTAAAGTACTATGGCAAGGGCAGGCCGGCAATGCACCACTAACATCTTATTTTGGTCTGAGCTTAACGTAATAGGCTCCGAGTCGGACACCTCCAGGGAACATCCATACTACAGATTGAAAACTGGTTTAACCCTGGAAAATGTGGGTTGAGGCCCATTGGCTACCCTCACCTGGTTTAGCCTGCCAGTGGAAGCTGTTCCCCAGGTGTGGCCGCTGTCACATACTGACAGTTTCTAGGAGCCACAGGTGGGAGCTGAGCGCAGGATGGGGACCAAAGGTGGATAAGCTACCCCAGAAGGAGCATGATGTGTCACCCACCACATGTGCTAACCTTCCCTAACACCCCATGCACCTAACCTGAGTATAAGTGGGTAGTAATAATAAATCTATTTATTTATTTATTTATTTATTTATACATACATACATACATACATACATACATACATACATACAAAAGGTAAAGGGACCCCTGACCATTAGGTCCAGTCATGGACGACTCTGGGGTTGCAGCGCTCATCTCGCTTTATAGGCCGAGGGAGCCGGCGTACAGCTTCCAGGTCATGTGGTCAGCATGACTAAGCCGCTTCTGGCGAACCAGAGCAGTGCACGGAAACGCTGTTTACCTTTCCGCCGGAGCGGTACCTATTTATCTACTTGCACTTTGACGTGCTTTCGAACTGCTAGGTTGGCAGGAGCAGGGACCGAGGAAAGGGAACTCACCCCGTCGCGGGGATTCAAACCATCGACCTTCTGATCGGCAAGTCCTAGGTTCTGTGGTTTAACCCACAGCGCCACACGCGTCCCATACATACATACATACATACATGCATGCATACATACATACATACATACCCCGCCCATCTGGCTGGGTTCCCCCAGCCACTCTGGGTGGCTCCCAATAGAATATTAAAAACACGATAAATAACAGATCACTGGGTGCTCCCCTTTCCTCTCGGAGTCCCGTACATAGCAGTGACACACATCTGAAAGATATGTGCACACATTAGCAGAGTCATCAAAAACAAGTCGTCTTGACTTCCGCCCACATACACACAGTGGTAAGAAATTGAAACATTGGATCATGTGACCCTTTGCAATAGTTGGCAGTGAAAATACTGACATCCTCCCCTTATTTCATGCAACTATTGCATTTAGCACAATTGCAACATATGTACAAACACATTTAGTTGTTCCTTGTTAACAACCTTTGAAAAGAGATCAGCAGGAATTTCTTTTCCTGGCATATAGGATACATTTATCAATCCTCTCTTGATACAGTCTCTTGCATGAAATAACTTGATTTGCAAGTTTCTTTGCTTGCAACCTTCAGAATTTAGCAAAGCCAAGCAAAATTTGTTATCCTGATAAACCTGTATAGAACAAGACACATTCAATCTCGTCTTTACATGATTGTAACAACCACTCAACATCCATGAGTGAATACACCAGAGCTTTAAGTTCAGCTTCACAGGAATTTAAACTTACAGTTGTTTGCTTCTTGCATGACCAGTCAAATAAACAGTTGTATATATAGCACACACCAGACGTGCTTTTACCATCTATGGGGTCACTTCCAAAACTTGTATCAGCATATATTTCAAGCCTTCCAGACTTCTGATTACTAAATCTCAGTCTGTAATGCATATAGTACCTTTCAGGTAGTGAGCAATGTGTTTTAACACCTTCCAATCTTTAACAGTGGGCTTGGTAGCATGTCTGCTTAACAGATTCACACTGACTGCAATGTCTGGTCTTGTACATCTGGCAATGAAACTCAGTTTGCCTAAAACACTTCAGAACAAAGTACCATCAGAAAAGGTATCTTCAGCATTATCAGGCTGAAAACCTGTAACCATCGGTGTATCAACAGCATTAGCTTCAACCAAATTCAGCTTAGTTATTACATCATAGATTTTCTTTGTCTGGTGTATCAGAATATCACCTTCCTGGTTTCATTCTATCTCAAAAGAGAGATAATTGGATACCTAACCAAGATCTTTCATGTCAAAGCGCTCCTGTAATTTAGCTAAGGTGGTTTAGTACATGGCTTCATCCTTCCATAGGAATAGGACATCATCAACAAAACAGATACAATACAGCTTGTGTTGATTACCCTCTTTGACAAATACACATGGGTCAGCTTTGCCTTGATGAAAACCCAAAGAAAATGATACTTCTGTCAATTTCGAGCGCCAATAATGGGCGCTCTGTTTGAGTCCATACAGGGATTTCTTAAGACTACACACCATTCCCTGTTTTACTTGTATACCATCAGGCGGTAGCATGTAAATATTTTCAGCCAATTCACCGTACAAAAAAGCTGTGTTGACATCATGATGAGAAATGTTCAATTTTTCTTCAGCAGCCATTTTAAGCATTAACCTTATGCTTTCAAAATTCACTGTTGGTGAATAGGTCCTGTGGTAATCTTGATATGGAATCTGTCAACTAGTCTCGCCTTGTGCTGAATTACCTTTCCATGTTGGTCAGTCTTGACCTTAAAGACCCAACGACTATCAATTAACTTCATGGAAGGTTGCATTGGAACCAATTCCCAAGTATTGTTCTTCTTGAAGGAAACAAGTTCAGCCTTCATGGCATTAAGCCAAGGCTCAGCATCCTCTGAGGACAAACCTTGAACCTCTTGGAAATTTTCCAAGCTAGCAATAACTGTGTTAGCAATAGCCGTGTTAGCATACTCATCAGCATACCTTTTAGGAGGTTTAGCTTTAGTGACTCTTTCGCTCCTGTGTATGATACGTAAATCCTCAGGATCAGGTCTTTCCTTCTTTAGAGAAAACTATCCTGTAGTGAAAAGGGGTACCTCTGATTCAGTATCAGACTCATCAGATGATCTGAGAGATGTTTTGGTGCTTTTGTAATCGGCTGTGTCTGTATCACTACCAGACTCTGCAGCAGCACCATCATCATCACCATAACCTTCACCATCAACATCAGATGCATGACCTGCATCATCAGAAGCAGGGTGACACTGAAAAATCCCTACAGTGTCCCATTTTGCATTGCATTCAATACTCCTAGTCAACCTTATTGTTTTGGTATCAGACATTAACACACAATAAGCACCTTTCTCATAACCAAGAAATATACCATGCAAACCTTGTTTGCTCAACTTGTTGTCCTGAGGTGTATGAACCCAGACATCTGAACAAAAAATTCTGAGGTGTTTGATGAAAGGCTTTTTCTGGAACAACTTTTCATAAGGAGTGCAGCCTATGTCTGATGAGAACCTGCGATTGTAGCAATAAACAAAACAGTTTAAAGCTTCTTCCCAAAAAGGGTCTGGCAAGTTGGTATCATGAAGCAAAGTCTTCATCCCCTGTTGGGGTGTTTGATTTACTCTCTCACAGAGACCATTTTGCCATGGGGACCTGGGACAAGCAACTTGATGCTCAATGCCAAGTTCAGCCCGATATTGATCAAATTCAGCTGAGCAATGCTCTCCACCTTTATCTGTGAACAAACATTTCACCTGGGTATCATGAACATTTTTCAACCACGCACAGAAATTTTTAAACCTAGAAAAAGCACCACTTTTATGTTCCAGCATGTAGACATAAACATACCTGGAAAATTGGTCAATTAAGACCAAAAATTACTGTGAATTACCTCTAGAGGAAGCTAGAGGTCCCACAAGGTTGGCATGAAAGAACTGATAAGGCGATGAAGCCTCCCACCTGGACATTCTTCCCTTGGGAGTCATTTTGACCATGTTTTCAGCACAAGAAATGCATTTCATGTGGTACTTGCAATTCTTCAAGGACATGCCCTCAACCAAATCTGGCATTTTAGCAACGGCCTGAAAATGCAAATGACCTAGCTTGCGATGGTAGTCATGTACACAATTATCATGCAATTTCACATTTTTACCCACAGTCATATTGCAACATTGCTCATCATTTACAGCATTAGAATGAACATCAGTTACAGCACTGGTATAATAAGGCAACATAAATAAACCCTTTTCAAATTTGCCATTAAAAATGACCTCATTGCCCTTGATAATTTCACACTTGGTCTTAGTGAAACACACTCAGAAATCTTGTGAAGTGAGCTGCAATACGCTCAGAAGATTATGTGCCAGGTGTGGGACATATAGTACATTCTTGATGTGTTGAGGCTTTTAAGAAACAGCCCCTTCTCCCTTGCTCTGCAACAGCCCTCCATCAGTTTGATGAATCTTTCCCTCCTGCATCTCAAGCTGGATGAACAGGCTTCTGTCTTTGCAAAGGTGTTGGGTGGCGCCTGAGTCAATGACAAAAGACAACTGCAAACGTTGACTGGAACAGTGTGTGATCAAAGCTTTGGGTTGGGCGGGTCCCTGGGGCTTCCCCCCACCTCATCCTCTGGAGTCATGTTTAGATTTAGTGCGCTTTTTACAAAACTTCTGTAGATGTCCCACTTCTCCGCAGTTGAAGCATCACTGTGCTTTAAAAGCTGTACCCCCCTCTGGACTCTGTGCAGATAGTTTAGGAATGTTGCTAGTAGCCCTCTCCTAGCTATGATTGATGGCTACTCACTGATCCATCTCATTAAGCAAAACACACCCCTACATGATCAACAGTTAACTGTGCTGCGGGGACAGCTGAGCAGCAAATGAATCAAACCTTGCATCCAAACTGTTGATAATCATGAAACAGAAAATATATTCAGCAAGCATCACTCCCCTCTTCTTAAGCTTCTCCCTAAGGAATTTTAGCTACATCAGATGTGATTCCAGATCACAACCAGGTTGAAGCTGTATTCGTCAAAGCTTCTTAAAATATATGAAAGAAGAGCCAGCAGCTGTTCTCAGATGGATATCTCTGAGAGCATCCCACATCTGCCTTGCAGTTTGCTTACCTTGCAGATTGATTAATTGGGCATCAGAGACTCTCAATGCAATCGTGCCTCTAACCCTCCAATCTGCGGCAGTCCACGCATTCATGAGTGGGGCTGGGGCGTCCTCCGACACGACATGCCATAGCCTCTCATGCAGCAGCAGACTCTCCATTCAAAAGCTCCATGTGGCGTAGTTCGTCGCATCCAGGCAAGGAAATGTGAAAGCCTTGTTTCCACCCTGGGTTGCGGCCATTTCTACCATTCTCTTCAGCCAGCAAATGCAGCCCACAACAGCAGATATTTATGACTGGCAAAGCACTTCTCTTTCAGGCTAATCAGCAAACTAGCAGCAAAACAGACAGACATGCCTCATTAGCAGCTGGACTTGACCCACTTTCCATCATGTCGCCATAAATCGCACAATTCTGGACCCATAACCGATAACAGATCATAGGACGCTCCCCTTGTTCTCTGAGTACCATACACAGCAGCGACACACATCCGAAAGATATGTGCATACATTAGCAGAGTCAGCAAAAACAAGATTGTGCAGGAAATGTAGCATTAAGGATTTTACTTACAGCAAAGAAAACAAACAAACCGAAAGAATAATGGCGTGCTGTGAGAGCGTCTTCTCACACATCCTCTCTGTCTGGAGAGAGAACAAAGAGCAAAAGTTGTCGATTTGACTTCCGCCCATATACATACAGTGGTAAGAAATGTAAACATTGGATCATGTGACCCTTTGCAATAGTTGGCAGTGAAAATACTGACAATAAATACATCAAACATTAAAAACTTCCCTAACAAGGCTGCCTTCAGGAGTCTTCTGAAAGTCGGATAGTTGCTTATTTTCTTGACATCTGATGGGAGGGCGTTCCACAGAATCTGCCATGCTAATCTGCCCGGGCAGCCGTGGACCCTCTGAGAGGTTTTTTGGGGGAACCACGATGCTCTCGTGGTCTCCCCCTTCTTCAAAGCACTGGGGCTCTTTCAGCCGAAACAGCTCCTGGCTGCCATACTGGGAGACCAACCGGAAGTCAGCACAAAATTGCATATTAATTCCAGGTTCCTAAGGTCATTGCCTGCTGGTGTCAGGTCTGGGAAATGTCTTCTTTGGGGGACCACACTGCAGGGGTGGCGTGGGGGGGGCATCTGAGAAGAAGCAACCTCTGCCACTACCTTGCCACTGGGGAGCTAGGCACTGGATATCTCAAGGGGGTCAGTTGTCAGTCATCTCTCTTTTTTGTGTGTGGCAGGGAGGGCCTATGGGGATATCCAGGCACGGGTATGTTCCACTGTGAGGTACACCTCCTCTTTTCTGCTCTGTGGAACCATACAAATCTGATACGGACAAGCAATTGCTATATGTAGCAAGGAAGGAGATTCTGTACCTATTAAATTTTACTGGTTCTGCTCTGTGGAACTATACAAATCTGATATGGATAAGCAATCTGATATGGGGAAGCAAGGAAAGAGATTCTGTAGCTATTAAATTTTAGTGGTTGGCATCTGTCTGTCTTTCGAGACAATGGAGTGTGCCTCTACCTTAGCAGCACTGAAATGACCTCCTTGGGGTGCAAACCTGGGCAGGGTGGATAATGACCCTGCCCAGATGACAAGACCCCCTCTCAGCCTTGCTGATGTGGTCCAAAGGAAAGCAGAGCAAGACGTTTGGCACCAACTTAGCTGCAGGGCTTATTCTTACATGACTGCCTGCTTGTTGATACCGATACAGTGCTTCCTTGGTTCTCAAACCTAATCCGTTCCGGAAGTCCATTCCAGAGGGATTGTTTTCCCATAGAAACTAATGCAAAATGGATTAATCCATTCCAGAAACTTTTAAAAACAACCCCTAAAACAGCAATTTAACATGAATTTTACTATCTAATGAGACCATTGATCCATAAAATGAAAGCAATAAACAATGTACTGCAGTCACACAATCAATCAATCAGTAGCTGAACTGGGTTCCACACAGTCACAAAAGCAAAACAAAAAAGAAACGCAAAATAAATAGCAAAAACAGACATCAGCGTAACAGTCAAAACGGAAGTGTGGCACTCAAATTGGAAGCATAACACTCAAAACGGAGAATCTTCGACTTCCGAAGAAAGTTCGCAAACCAGAACATTTACTTCCAGGTTTGCAGTGTTTGGGTTCCAAGTCGTTTGAGTACCAAGGCGTTTAAGAACCAAGGTACCACTGTAATTCATTTTCAAAAGCACTTTCCCTGTTACATGCCAGCATGAATAAAGAGCAGAGGTGGTCTATTTTGTTGGAAAAACTGGACACGAAGAAAGGGTTTAATTTCCTTCATGAGTGTAAATCACCCCAAGAATGAGATAAGCCAACAGGCGCATGGTCAGCCAAGCCAGTTGCTATGGCAACAGCCTATTGCCACCCATATAAGTGATTCTGGCACATCAGCTCATTGTGTCCAGGGTCTTGTGCTGCGTGTTGGGGTCAGGTTTGTGAAGTGAGGGAGTCTGTCCAGAAGTATTGATTTGGAGTCTGTGTTACGTCTTCAACTGCTGGAGCAGCAGAGATACTTTCTACTTGTATGTATATATCTGCAAAAGCTGTATGCATCAACATCAGGAACTGTTTTACTGAAGCCTTGTCTTCTGCCACAGTAAACGATTGGGAACTTCGGCTGCCTCTGTGGGGTGAGCGGAACTGGGGGCAACTTCTGCTACCTGGGTATCTCACCTCACATCGCCAACACATCTCCCTTCCAGAGATTCCTCCTTGTGCAAGGCAAGTTACTCATCCCCTGGAGTAACGTTGCACACAGAAGCTAAGGTGGCTGAAAATGAGGAAGAATCAGTCCCATCTCCACCCCCCGCAATGAAGACCCAACAAGTGCATTTAAAATCCTGCTAATGTTTTGACCTGTTTACAATGATTTTGTATCTACATTATAAACATTTCCCATTCTTTTTAAAATTTCTTGTCTTCTTGATTCCTGAGCTTCCCGACGTATGGCTGTTTTGTGGTGGCTGCACTTGTGGCAGAGGAGGAGGAGGACGCAAAGGGAGGGAGGGAGTGGAGGGGCGGGGCCAGAGTGAGAGGGGCTGGGCCTCCACCGAGGTCATGATGATAGAAGTGTTGCGTTGATGCAAAGGGGAGCTATGAAGGGTATAAAGAGGCAGGTGGTCCAGGAAGGAGGCAGAAGCCAGGAGAGGAAGACAGCCTGCGAGCGGGATTTGCAAGCCCACCAAGATGTCCAAGACCTCTCTTCTAGTCTATGTCCTCTGCCTACTCACCTTGTCTTCAGCTAGCTACATCCAGAATTGGTCTGGGCGAGGAAAGAGAGAAGTCATAGAACGCAAAGAATACCGACCGGTAGGAGAGAGAGAGAGGAGAGAATCTCAGAGGTGCACCTGCAAATCTCAATTGATGCGCCTGTCTCCGAAAGAGACTGCTTTTCTGCTCCTTTGCTGGTTCTGGGGGAATTGTTCCAAAGGTGTCTTTGTGTCCCTAATCCCTTTTCTGCTTTGCTCTGCCTCTCAGACCTGTTTCTGCTCTACAGGGATGGAGCACTGCTCCTTATGGAAGAGAGAGAGGTGCTGCAACTACTGTAGCAAAAGAGTGAAGGAATGCTCCCTCAAGGCTGCAGAGACGACCATACCTTTAAAGGACATTTAAAGCGCACCCGCCCCAAATCCTGGGAATGGCAGTCTACCCCTCACAGAGCTACAATTCCCAGGACCCTTAACAAACTACAATTCCCAGGATTATTTAAGTGCTTTAAAGGTGTCCTGAACACACGGGTTGTGCGCTGCCATAGATTTATATGTCTATATGAGAGGGAGATAAGACAGTAAGCATCATAGGAAAAACTTTAATTTAGTAATGGTGCAGGGATCTCGAAGCACAGCTTTCAACCTTCCATGCCGGCCCATTTCTGTTGCCTGCGTTAAGTGCTGCCCTTCTCTGTACTTCTGTTCCCTAGAGAAGCTTGCAGGGCTAGCAGAGCCAAGTGTGGTTGCTTGGGGTTCAGATTTGCCCACAGCTTGCCACTAACCCATAGGTTAGACATGTGTCAGTCTCTTCATTTATCTGTGAGCTGGACATTGTGAAACCCTCCCTCAAGGGAAGCAACAAGGTCATGCTCTGTGCCCAACTCATGCACTAGAAACATTGCAGATTAGATTTTTAAGTATTTTTCATACCAGCACTTGTACTGAAGCATTTACTCCCTTTCAACGCTCTTTTCCAAGCTGCATGGCAAGTACTCTGCCTTCCTGCAAGACCATTCCTTTGCAAGGGCCTCAATTAATGCCTCAATAATTAAATGTGAGTGCAGTACAATCCTAGACATAGCGACTCAAAAGTAAGCCTTATTGAGTTCAGTAGGACTTGCAACCAGGTAAGTAAGTACAGGATTGCAACTGTTATCGCACAAAGAAGGGTGGGGATGCTGAGGTCCTCCAGATGTTATTTGGACTACAACTCCCAGTATCCTCTGGGGTATTTGGCCATGTTCTCTGGGGGTCTGATGTGAGCTGCATTGCAACACCAGCTAGAGAGCCGCATGTCCCCCATCCCTGACTTTAAGCTTCAGCACCTACTTAAAACACTTTTCTTTTATTCAGATGATTTTAATACTTTTTGCAAATTGCTTAAAGGCTTCATTACAATCAAGCGGGATATACAATTTGTTAAAGAAATACATATTAATTGGTTGTGATCAGCTTGTTGAGCCAAACGTTCACATTGGCACTCGGTTCAAATGAAGATTCCTGGTGTGATTGGAGTAAAAAGAAAGTCCATTTCTGAACTTTGCTAAATAGAAAACAGATTCAGAGAGAGGCACATCACTCTGCCTGGTAGATATGGTGAGAAACATTAAATATAAAATGATTAACTAATACAATGCCTGTATGAAATGGGGAGAGGGAGAGCAATGTGACCTTTTCCTTCGAGAAAAGGTAGGATATAAACGTTGTCATAATCATGATAATGTGCATTAAATTCAGTGTGTCTACCCT
Source organism: Podarcis raffonei (assembly GCF_027172205.1). Lineage (NCBI taxonomy): Eukaryota > Metazoa > Chordata > Lepidosauria > Squamata > Lacertidae > Podarcis > Podarcis raffonei. The sequence goes on along the minus strand of NC_070610.1, from coordinate 75,021,689 downwards.
GAGTAACGTTAAGTGGGATGTCACCCATGGTGTTTAGACCTAGGACAATATGCATAGGACTTTAGCCTCAAATGGTTTTGAAAGGGTAATTAGAGAAATCCATCCTGGGGGACGGGTCTGTGTTAGCCAGCATGGTTGGATGAAACCTTCAGCTTCAGAAGTAATATACCTCTGAATACCAGTAGCCAAGGCAGGGACAGGGATTCCCCTGCTTGTGGGGTACCTGGCAGCACCCGGCTTGTTGCTGTGGGACAGGGAACGTTGGTCTGGATGGATTTTCGTGAGCCCTGCTGGATCAGACCAAACACCCATCTAGTTCAGCATACCTGTAGTCACGTTGCTGTAGCCAAACTCGAACTCAGCACCACCCCATTCTCTCTCTCTCCCTCTCCCTCTCTCTCTCTCTCTCTCTGTCTGTCTGTCTCAGTGCATCACCTGTGGTCCTGAAATGAAAGGAAACTGCTTTGGCCCCAGCATCTGCTGCGGAGAAGAATTTGGCTGCCTCATTGACACCGAGGAAACTCCCCGCTGCCTGGAGGAAAATGAGCTGCCTGACCCCTGCGCGTCTGGCTGGAAGTGGTGCGGTGAAGATGGGAGATGTGCAGTGCCGGGCACATGCTGCACTATCGGTAAGGGGATCCGTGTACGAGAGATGAAGCTCAGCAAGAGGGGGTGCTGGAGAGAGGAAGAGGGGGAATGTGAGTCAGAAAAGTCAAGTGGAAAACCACCGCCAAGGCAAAGACACATTAACAAGTCATGGCCAAGGATCATTTAGTACGACCCCTGCAATGCAGGAATCTCAACTAGATCATACAAGACAGATGACCATCCGACTTACCATTAAAAACTTCCACTGCCAAGCAGCAGAACGTTCTTCCTAATGTTTAGTCAGACTCTTCTGTCTTGTATTTGAATCTATTGCTTTGGGTCCTAGAGCAGCAGAAAAGAATCTTGCTCCGTCTTCCATGGGACAGCCCTTCAGATATTTGAAGACGGCTCATATCACCTCTCCGTCTTCTCTTCCCCAGGCTAAACATACCCAACACTCCTTCAACCATTCCTCATCAGGCTTGGGATCCAGACCCTTGGTCACCCTGTTCACCCTCTTCTGAACACATTCCAGCTTGTCAATATTAAACTGTGGTGACCAGAGTTGGACACAATGATCCAGGTTGGGTCTGAGCAAGGCAAAATAGAATGGTATTGTTACTTCCTTGGCCCTGGATACTAGACTTCTGTTGATGCAGCTTAGATTAGCATTCACTTTTTTTGCTGCTGCATCACACTATTCTCTCATGCTAAGCTTGTGGTCCCCAAGATCCTTTTCACATGTTCTACAGTCAAGTCAGGTGTATATTTGTGCACCTGGTTATTCCTGCCTACATGTCAAACCTTACATTTGTCCCTACGGAAATTCATTTTTTAAAAAAGTTTGGGCCCAGTTCTCCAATCTGTGAAGCTCATCTTCAGTCCTGATTCTCTGAGGTCTTAGCTACCCCTCCCAGTTTGGTGTCATCTACAGATTTGATTATCATCCCCTCTATGCCTTCGCCCAAGTCATGTTGAACAACAAGGGGCCCAGGACAGAACCCTGCAGCAGTCCTTTTCTCCCAGGATTGCAAGGAACCATAGGGGAGTCCTTTTGGGCCTCAGTTAGTCAAGCAGCTACAAATCCACCTAGCAGTTCACATCCTCTAGGCCACATTTTACCAGCTTCACTGCAAGAATACCAGGGGAGACTTTGTGACCAACTCAAAAGGCTTGCCAGAAGGTTAAAGCACAGGAAATCTTATATTTGTTTACTCTTTTCTTCCACAGACAGCTGCACCGAAGATGCGGAATGCGTGCGTCCCTGAAGTCCACGGGGAGGCAGCCTCCAAAACATCGGTTCTCCAACTTGTATTTCAGAACACCCTCAGAAAAAGAAGAATCCAAAGAATATCCTAAATAGCGTAAAGAAAAAATAAAAAATTGCCGACAAAATTTGCAGCTGCTCCTCTCGTACATGTTTATGTTCTTTTATTTGGCTAATTAGTAGAAATACATTAGGTGTGCTGCAAAGCCTCCGCAGCTTCGCTTCTGTTTTACTCTGCTGGGTTTGGGTGCTCACATGAGCAGCTGTGAGTCCACAGCACCAGGACCTCTCAGAGAGAGGCTGCCAACATCTGGTGTTGTGTGTTTATAGCACATTCAAATCGCTGTTTTTTTGTTTTGTTTTTTCCCCCTATAAATATTTATTGAAATTTTCAAAAAATAAAGAAAAAACAAAAAAAAACAATTAAAAACACATAAAATTTACATTTCTTACTATCAATAACCAATTTCCTTGACTTCCCCACACCTCCCCTTCTTGTATTCCAGTTCCAATTTTTAGCTCAGCAAGTTCTTGTCCCCAAACTTTACCTTATTTTCTTTAATTCATTTTAGTTAACCAATTTTAACTTATAATCCTCAATCTTTATACATCAGTACTTATTCTTAAAAATCTTTTTCTAAGGTCGACCCCAATTCCCTTCCACGAATTCCCCATTTTTATGTTAGTGGCAAGACAAAATTAAATGAAACAAAATATAGTTGTACACCCTTTGGATTCCCAAAGCCCCACCCCCCCTTTCCCGGTTTCAAACCCCAACAAAAGTCCATCAGTCCATCTGCAGTCAGCCTGGCGACCTCACGTCCGAGGCTCTTAATTCTCTCTCAATTCCTCTCTGCCGGTTTTTTTTGATAGTCCTTTATATTGAACACCAAATCTCGAAGAAGCTCTGTCCCAATAAGGTCCATGTTTCTTCCAGCCAGGCCTCCATATTTAAAAGTGGAGCCAAAATCTTGTTTCTTGCTTCTCTTTAGTCCAAATGTCCCAAAAGCTCCAGTTTCCACTTTAGCCAGGTTTGTATTCCATAGGTCTTCAGATCTCCACATAAGGAGATCTCCCCATTCTCCATTCTTCAATTCAAACCAGATTTTCATCATCCTGATCTTATTTTCCTTTGTATCCATCTTAACCGGCCTCTGGCTCTCCTCAATCATCTGTGGCATTATAGCTCCTCCTTCCTTTTCCTTCAAGTCATCATGTTTCTCTTTCATCACATTCTCAAATTTCTCAGATTTCTTTTCTTGTTCAGCTGCAGAAATTTTTAGTTCAACTGTAAAACTTTTTTGTTCAGCTGCAAAGACTTGAGTCAAGTCCCTCCCAGGCTCAGTAACTTTATTTACTGTTCCATTCAGTATTGTAACATTTGTAGCCAAAACATCACTCTGTTCCTGCAACTTTCCCAAGAGAAAAAAAGTCCTCTCCAGTTCAGCCAGTGTTTTTCCACTTACAGCCATTTTTGTAATGTCCTGAACCCCCTCTAGAGGGATTCTGGTTTCTTAGTATCTTCCAATTCCAACCCAAAAGTCAAGTTAGCCTTTTCTTCTTTATTTTTTAACAATTTGTTACCAAATTGTAACAAATATAACCAGCAAAGACAACAGAAACAAGGTTCTCCTTTTTTCCCAACTTTGACAGCTAGTTTGACAGCTGTCAAAGTCTTCTATGTCTCTTCCGCAGGCTCTCTCACCGATCGCTCCCGGGTCCTGGGGGAGGGGTGACAATTCCGCTCTCAATATTAGCTCTTATCCTCCAGCACAATCACTTATATTGCCAAAACGTGGAATTAATTGCTTTTATCCACAAAAGAGAAAGGTGTTCTCTCAACCTTAGTTATAAAATCCTTGCTTTAAGATGGTTACAAGGCGGGTAGGCGGACTTCCTCTTTGCACCTTACCCGGTCGTGCCTAATTCCCCCCAAAAATTTCCCTTTTTAAGTCCAATTTCCGTATTACTCACGGGTTGTTACTTTTAGTCCAAATGTTCTGAGAAAGAAGTCAGTGCTCTCCGTCCATGGCATGCGGCTTCACTCAGTAGGGGAAGCAGTTGACTCACAGCACCGCACCGCTCTCCGTCCCCCGTTCCGGAGCCTTTAAAAAGGCTCCTTCGCGGGTCGGGGGGGCGCAAATGGTGCCCGCCGAGTCACCAGGTCCACAGGCTTCAGCGCCTGTGGTTTCTGAGGGTCCCCGCGTCGCCGCCGCGGCAGGACCCGACCCCTACTAAGCCGATTCCCTCTGGAGCTCGGAGGGAATCCGCCATTTGGCGATGGCGCTAACCCGGAAGTCCAAATCGCTGTTTTTTACTAATGTAGCTGAGTCCCAAAGTGGAGCTTTTCAAACTGAATTCCATAAACTTTGCAGCTGTGGGACACAGAGCTGTCTTTCCCATTGGTGTTAGTGGTACATTGCGCCAGGGCGCCAGCCTCTCAGGGGCGCCCTAGAGAGTGGTGGAGCTGCGCAGTTTTGCTGGCAGCCTCCCCTTTCCCTGCACGCCTCGCTAGCTGCGCCCCGCCAACTATTTGGCTGGCAGGTGCGCAGCTTCCCTCCCAAGCCTCTGTAGGAATCAAGCCTAGTCAGAGGAATTGGCCACTCTCCAGGCACCCGGCTTGAGTTCCTTGTTGACCTCCCCGTCTGCGACTCCCGGCAAGATCAGGCGAGATCTCAATCGGCGATCCTCCTCTAACGTGAGAAGAGCACACCACTCCTCCCCTGCCATCCCCAGGGAAGGGAAAGAGACAGACAGAAATGTATTTACATGCCTTTATTTCTGTCTTTCCAGCGGTACAGAGAAACGTGTCTGCAGTCTCTTAACACCAACAGCAGAGAGAGAAAACTCCTCCCCTGTACTTCCAGTACAGGTCAGATGACACTCTGAGCTAACATCCGGTGCTCAGTACAATGAATAGACTGTTCCTTTGTTCCCACGGTACAGTCCAAAGCATCAACATCCTGTTTGGCTTTCCAGCAATCTGGAGCTCGCTGCTGCATTGCTCCCTTTTCGTAACAGCCTCTGCATCAGCTAAAGATGGCCCTGCTCCCGGTCGCGCAGCCTTCCTGGGCTGCCTTCTTGGGCGCCTGACGCCGGAGAGTATGTCTGCCAGCACGTTTTCCTGCTTGATCGCCACTACCACGCTGGGGATTGGGGCAGTGGGGGAGGCAGAGGAGATTTTCCACCACCCTCTCCCTTGTTTTGGAGTTGCCAGGGGGGCACCGGGGGGATATTTGGACCACAGCGCCGAATATGCTTAAGACGGCCCTGGTGGGACAGCAGGGATGATAAAATTCTTGTCCTACAAACTCTTGCCACCTTTGCATACCTGAAATCACGACCATGCACAATCTCTCATTCTGAGGCAGTACAAATGTCTAATGATCTAGGGACGCTTTCCCTTGCTTTCAGACTGATTCATCTTTGGATCATGCAAACTTTGAAGGATGGCTAGGTTGGGACAGGTCAGTAGGTATGTTCCTTGATCAGCATCTGAAAGTGGCTTTAGAGGTAAAGGGACCCCTGACCATTAGATCAAGTCATGGCCGACTCTGGGGTTGAGGCGCCCATCTCGCTTTATTGGCCGAGGGAGCCGGCGTACAGCTTCTGGGTCATGTGGCCAGCATGACCAAGCCGCTTCTGGCGAACCAGAGCAGCGCACGGAAACGCCATTTACCTTCCCGCCGGAGTGGTACCTATTTATCTACTTGCACTTTGACGTGCTTTCAAACTGCTAGGTGGGCAGGAGGAGGGACTGAGCAACGGGACCTCACCCCATTGCGGGGATTCGAACAGCCGACCTTCTGATCGGCAAGTCCTAGGCTCTGTGGTTTAACCCACAGCGCCACCCGCATCCCTGAAAGTGGCTTTAGCTGCTGGCTAAAAGTGAAAGTGGTTTATCGCTTCCCAGATTCTGCACATATTTTATGATTGATTGTCTTTAAATATTATTGAAAGCTGCCTTGGTAGAAAAGTAGGATAGGCATTTGTGGTGTGTGTGCATTATTGATAGGCACCCCAAAACAGAGTTGGGGGGCAGCTCTCTCTCAACCCAGGGGAAGATGTCTTCATCCTTAACAGCTGCATAATCAAGGGGCTGAAAATTAAGCCTTATATGATGAACACTTGAAGGAGCTGGGTATGTTTAGGCTGGAAAAGAGGAGACTGAGAGGAGATATGATACGCATCTTCAAAAATCTTAAGGGCTGTCACATGATGGGGGGAACACGCTTGTTTTCTCCTGCCCTGGAGGGTAGGACTCGAACCAATGGCTTCAAGTTGCAAGAAAGGAGATTCCGACTAAACATTCGGAAAAACTTTCTGACAGTAAGAGCTGTTTGGCAGTGGAATGGACTCGCATAAGAGGTGGTGGCCTCTCCTTCCTTGGTGGTTTTTAAGCAGAGGTTGGATGGCCATCTGTCATGGATGCTTTAGCTGAGATTAGATGACCTTTGGGGTCCCTTCCAACTCTTAAGATTCTATGATTCTATGAGAGGCTGCATTCAGCAAGCCCTGATTCCTCCAGACATCCACTTTCTCTCAAGCTGAGTGATGACAAACCAGTGCAAATATTTTTTTGTCTGTGGTCTCATTGTCTCTTCTACTTAAGCAGATCTGAACTAATGTGAATTCGTTCCGTAGGTCCATTCTTAACCCGAAACCGTTCTTAACCTGAGGCGCGCTTTCGCTAATGGGGCCTGCTGCTGCCACTGCACCACCGCTGTGCGATTTCCAGTCTCATCCTGGGGCAAACTTCATAACCCGAGGTACTACTTCTGGGTTAGCAGAGTTTGTAACCCGAAGCATTTGTTTTTTTTTATAAGATATTTATTAAGATTTTTTAAGATATTACAATAAAAGAAAAGAAAAGAAAAAACAGATGTATAACAAAAATACAGAATAAAAAAAAATTAAAAACACATAAATTTTCAATTGCTTATTTTCCTTTAACTTGTTTCCCGGACCTCCTCAAACCTCCCTTTTTTGTATTCCACCACAAATTATTAGTTCAGCAAATCCTTACCATTATATTATTACCTATTTATAATCCTTTTTTTCATATTCTCTTAAAGCATTACAGCTGGAAACCACCTAATTTCTATCCAACATCATTCTAACATTCATTAATTTTACAATATTTCTGTAGATAGTCTTTGAATCTCTTCCAATCTTCTTCCACCGACTCTTCTCCCTGGTCTCGGATTCTGCCAGTCATTTCTGCCAATCCCATATAGTCCATCACCTTCATCTGCCATTCTTCCAAAGTGGGTAGATCTTGTGTCTTCCAATACTTTGCAATAAGTATTCTTGCTGCTGTTGTAGCGTACATAAAAAAAGTTCTGTCCTTCTTTAACACCAATTGGCCGACAATGCCCAGAAGGAAGGCCTCTGGTTTCTTCAGGAAGGTATACTTAAATACCTTTTTCATTTCATTATAGATCATTTCCCAGAAAGCCTTAATTCTTGGGCACGTCCACCAAAGGTGAAAGAATGTACCTTCAGTTTCTTTGCATTTCCAACATTTATTATCGGGCAAATGATATATTTTTGCGAGCTTGACTGGGGTCATCTACCACCTGTAAATCATTTTCATAATATTCTCTCTTAAGGCATTGCATGCCGTGAATTTCATACCTGTGGACCACAACTGTTCCCAGTCAGCAAACATAATGTTATGTCCAACATCTTGTGCCCATTTAATCATAGCAGATTTCACCGTTTCATCCTGAGTATTCCATTTCAATAGCAAGTTATACATCTTTGACAAAATCTTAGTTTTGGGTTCTAACAGTTCTGTTTCTAATTTTGATTTTTCCACCTGGAAGCCAATTTTCTTGTCCAAATTATATGCCTCCATTATCTGATAATAATGAAGCCAATCTCACACTTTGTTTTTTAGTTTCTCAAAGCTCTGCAGTTTTAGTCTGTCTCCCTCTTGTTCCAAAAATTCCCAATATTTAGGCCAATTGGCCTCCATATTGAGCTTTTTCTGAGCCTTCGCTTCCATTGGCGACAACCACCTTGGGGTTTTATTTTCCAATAAATCTTTGTATCTTATCCAGACATTGAACAATGCTTTCCTGACAATATGGTTTTTAAATGCTTTGTGTGCTTTAACCTTGTCGTACCATAAATATGCATGCCAACCAAAAACATTGTTAAAACCTTCTAAGTCCAAAATGTCTGTGTTCTCAAGAAGCAGCCAGTCTTTCAGCCAGCAGAATGCTGCTGATTCATAGTAAAGTTTAAAGTCTGGCAGGGCAAATCCGCCTCTTTCCTTTGCATCAGTTAATATCTTAAATTTTATTCTGGGCTTCTTGCCCTGCCAGACAAATCTAGAAATATCTTTCTGCCACTTCTTGAAACAGTCCATTTTGTCCACAATCTGCAATGTTTGAAACAAAAACAACATTCTAGGCAAAACTTTCATCTTTATAGCTGCAATTCGACCCAACAAGGAAAGCTTCAAATTTGACCAAATTTCTAAATCTTTTTTCACTTCCGTCCAACATTTTTCATAGTTATCTTTAAATAAATTCCCATTTTTTGCTGTCATATTAATCCCCAAATATTTCACTTTCTTAACCACAGTTAAACCTATCTCATTCTGAAACCTCTCTCTTTCAATCGGTGTTAAGTTTTTCTCTAAAACCTTAGTTTTTGACTTGTTCAATTTAAATCCTGCCACTTGACCAAATTCTTGAATTAGTTCTAAAACCCTTTTGGTACTAGATTCTGGCTCCTGTACCGTCAATACTAAATCATCTGCTGTAACCCGAAGCATTTGTAACCTGAGGTGTTTAAACCCGAGGTACCACTGTACAGTGATACCTCGGTTTTCGAACATAATCTGTTCTGGAGGACCGTTTTGATTTCCGAAAAGTTCGAAAACAAAAAACTCAATTTGGAAAACTCAATACAGAGGCCGCATGGCATTTTCGACTTCCAAGGCATGTTTGAAAACCAAAGCATTTACTTCCAGGTTTACGGTGTTTGAAAACTGAAATGTTCGTCAACTGAGACATTTGAAAACTGGGGTACCACTGTGTATGTTCACCCAACTAAGGCAGAAGTGGAATCAAAGTACACACCATAAATCATTCAGCTTTTCTCCCTGTTCAGTGAACTTTAACTCTGGAAAAAGCTATCCCGCATCTCCAGCCTTTAAGCTAGACAGGAGCAGACAAGGGAAGGAGAAGGGAGGCAGAGCACAGCAGCTCATAGCACAACACAGTGCAAATGAGCCAAGATATCCTGTGCAAATGAACCAATGCCCTCCTAATGTGATTAATTTGATGAAGGCTTTGCTCCCATAAGAGAGATCATCACCGCCTGTGAGGTTGCTGCCCCATCCACTGCCATGCTAAAACTAACATCTCTCAGTACATTCTTATTCTAATCATAACTGATTTATCAATCACCTTCTAAGCTGCCTCCTCAAGGCGATGTGCACCGAAGATACTGTATTTTTTGCACCATAACACTCACTTTTTTCCTCCTAGAAAGTAAGGGGAAATGTCTGTGCGTGTTATGGAGCGAATGCCTACAGATGGCGGGGGGGGGGATCTGCAGTCGTGAGCAGAGGATCCATGGTCCCCCTTCCTTCCCTCCTCCGTGGCTCGCTTTGAAACAGCAAAGCGGGAGAAGAGCCGCTGAGTGGGGAGGAGAGAGGGACAGAGAGCCTGCTTGCTTTAAAGGAGAAGGGCAGTGATTGTATTGCAGGTCTTTGGGGAGGAGGAACAGAGAATGTATTGTGGACAGATTTCACAGCCTCCAACATTTCCCCAATGAAAATAGGGACGTTAATAATAATAATAATAATAATAATAATAATAATAATAATAAATGTTATTATTTATACCCTGCCCATCTGGGTGGCTTCCAACGTATATAAAAACATAATAAAACATTAAACAATTTTAAAAATCTTCCCTATCTGTTGCATTCGCAAAGTAAAGGAGGGATTGGACCCTGATTAAAAATCAAGACACGAGGCTTTGACCAGCAAGGCTCTCGGAGAAAAGTGCATACACCACACCCCTCACCAGGCCATTTTATTAGCAAAAGAATCTTTTACACAGTGCTCGTAAGAACCAATCATATTTCCTCTGAGCATTTCATCAAACCCACGTGGGGAGAAAGTTACACTACAACACTAATTAGCATGCATATATTTTGGGGTAAATAAATTGAGAACTACAAAGGGGTAGTAAATAACTTGAGAACTACAAAGGGGTGCATCTGGGAACCCCAGAGGTGAGAAATAAACATGATAAGAAGGATGGCCAGAAAGACCAGATCACTACCACCTTCATGTGAGATCTGTTTCCTGGCTCCAAGATTAACATCTTAAGATTATATATAAGAAAACTACATCAAAGTAACTTGCCTACTATCTTTATGGCACAGGATGCCTGCCTGGCGAAGCAACTGCTGTGTACTGCTGTGTACGTGACGTGAGGAGAGAGAAATGGGCAGTAGAGTCAAAAGGGCCAGGGGTGCAGAGGTGTAGATTGATCAAAAATCATATCAAAATAGTTTAAACCCAGTCAACGCAATGCTTTCATTGCTGACACAGATGGCTTACTCTATATTTGTTATAATTCCTCATAGCAATCCCACCTGATCACTACATCTCTGGATAGTTGCACTCCTACACTATCAAGGGCTGCCTTCTAAAGGTTGTGGAGTTACTTATCTCCTTGGCTTGGGGGGTCGCCAATACCCATACCCTCCAACATTTCTCCAATGAAAACAGGGACATCCTAAGGAAAAGTGGGGCATTCTGGGATCAAATCAGAAACCAGGATGGCTTCCATAAATCCAGGACTGTCCCTGGAAAATAGGGGCACTTGGAGGGTTTGAGCTTTTGCCCCTACCAAAACGAGATCTCCAAATGAAGCATAATTTGAGACTGTGGCACCTCTGGTTTTGTATCCCATGCTCTGTTAAATCTGTTCTGGGCTTCCTCCAACCCTCCAGGGCAGGTCTGGGGTAAGTGCAGGAGGTGGGCAGAGGTGGAGAAAGGGAGGGTGGTATTTCTATCGTGCACATAAATCATTGCACTAACAGAACAAGGGCACTAGGTATTTCTCATTGGTCTTAAGTACAGGTAAAACTCGGAAAATTAGAATTTCGTGGAAAAGTTTATTTATTTCAGTAATTCAACTTAAAAGGTGAAACTAATATATGAGATAGACTCATGACATGTAAAGCGAGATATGTCAAGCCTTTATTTGTTATAATTGTGATGATCATGGCGTACAGCTAATGAAAACTCCAAATTAACAATCTCGGAAAATTAGAATATTAAATGAAATCAGCAAAACAAGGATTGCAAATAGAGCGATATTGGACCTCTGAGAAGTAGAAGCATGCATATGTAGTCAGTACTTGGTTTGAACCCCTTCTGCATCGATTACTGCCTCAATGCGGCATGGCATGGACGCTATCAGCCTGTGGCACTGCTGAGGTGTTATGGAAGACCAGGAAGCTTCAATAGCAGCCTTCAGCTCTTCTGCATTGCTCGGTCTCATGTCTCTCATCTTTCTATTGGCAATGCCCCATAGATTCTCTATGGGGTTCAGGTCAGGCGAGTTTGCAGACCAATCAAGCACAGTAATCCCATGGGCATTGAACCAGGTTTTGGTACTTTTGGCAGTGTGGGCAGGTGCCAAAGTCCCGCTGGAAAATGAAGTCAGCATCCCCTTAAGGCTCGTCTGTGGAAGGAACCATGAAGTGCTCCAAAATCTCCCGGTAGACACCTGGACTTAATGAAGCACAGTGGTCTTAATGAAGACCAACACCAGCTGATGAGATCGTTAATTTGGGGTTTTCATCAGCTGTACGCCATGATCATCACAATTATAACAAATAAAGGCTTGACATATCTCACTTTGCATGTCATGAGTCTATCTCATATATTAGTTTCACCTTTTAAGTTGAATTGCTGAAATAAATGAACTTTTCCGTGATATTCTAATTTTCCGAGTTTCACCTGTATAGGGCAATGACAAGACTCCTGCATCTTTAATAGTACTAAATATTAAGGTGCAAAGCCCTGCCTTCTTTTGCCGCTGACAACTCTGTCCGAATGGCCGATTAATCTGGATGAAAAGGTCTGAAAAGCAGAGTGTGGTCCAACCTGAAGGCCAGCTTGTCTTTTTTAACACCATTCCACCAGCTCTGCTTTCCCGTAAGTTGGTTTTCTTCTTCAAGCCCAGCAAGAGGGAAACGCTAATTTGTTATGTTGTTCTGGTCATAACCACCTTGGCTTAAAGGCAGCTGTTAGGTAAGGAAGAAGATCAGTTTTCCAGACTGCATTAGGGCAATTACTGAAAAAGCAGGTGCATTAGAAAGAGGAGCAATCATGCAAGACCTTTTATTCCTGACTCAGAAGAGAATAAAGGAGACGCTAGGTCAGGATGGCTGGTGCTTGGAGGTTATCTTCATGTTATGGCCCTTTTGTGGTGTTTTTCTACAATCATCTTGAAATATACTCGGCGTCGAGTGTGAATTTCATGCTCTTTGTTCAGCTCATAGTAGCAATGAATGAAAGTTTCCCCGAAACGTCTAGGTATATATACATTATCTACACAATAGGCCCCGCGTGATTGGCTAATTCCGGGCTGCTCCTGTAGGCCAATCAGGTCGCTGATTCACTTCCACCTGGAGCTGGATTGGGTGGCTCCGGCAGACCAATCAGACTGCTGCATTATGGATCCTATTGTTCTAGGATTCAGCTCAGTACATAACACATCTGAAAGTGGAACCAGAGCAGCACACAGAAACGCCGTTTACCTTCCCACCGGAGTGGTACCTATTTATCTACTTGCACTTTGATGTGCTTTCGAACTGCTAGGTTGGCAGGAGCAGGGACCGAGCAACGGGAGCTCACCCCGTCACGGGGATTCAAACCGCCGACCTTCTTATCGGCAAGTCCTGGGCTCTGTGGTTTAACCACAGCGCCACCCGCATCCCTAGGTACAACATTATATAGAATGCTATATTATCAGACAATGCCCATTCCCAAAGCCAAGCTCCTTCTATTACATTTACTGTACTCAGAAGGAATTCTGTTGAGCAGCGTTCCCCTGCAATCTGAATTAGAAGTTTCCTTCTTGTGACTTCTGCTTCTAATTGCTTCCTAATTGCAGGCTTCTGCTTCCAAGGTGCCTCTAATTTTATCTTAATTGCATGGGGCAGCTGAAGTATTACTGTATTTTTCACTCCATAGGGCGCACCGGACCATAGGGCACACCTAGTTTTTAGGGGGGGGGGAATAAAGAAAAAAATTTATTCCCCCCCCCCAGCCCCAAAGAGCAAAGAAGCCAAAACAGTGAGCAGGATCCATCCCGCTGGCTGTCTTGGCTTCCTCTTTAGCCGTGCAGAACCTCTCCAGCCGGGAGAGGCTGTGCGCAGCTTTGGCAGAAGCCAAGACAGCGAGAGGGATTGATCCCGCTCACTGTCTTGGCTTGGTTTTTAGCCGCGGGGCTGGGGCGGGGGAAGCCCAAGCTTCCCCCGACCCCAGCCCCCAGAACAGGTCCAGGAGCGGCGGCAAGGTTGCGTGCAGCCTTGCTGCCGCTCCCGGAGCTTGCGGGGCTGGGGGCGCGCTCCTAAGGCTTGTGGATAGCTGCCTGAAGCCCGGGGAGTGCAGCGGGAGTTGGCGCTGCGCTCCCCGGGCTTCAGGCTGCTATCCGCAAGCCTTAGGAGCGCGGCGGGAACTCCTGAAGCCTGGAGAGTGAGAGGGGTCGGTGCTCATCGAAAGCACGTCAAAGCACGGAGGGAGCGCTCCCTCTGCGCTTCGGAGGCTTCGCGTTGCTATCGCTGAAGCCAAGGAGCCTGCATTCGCTCCATAGGACAAACACACATTTCCCCTTCATTTTTGGAGGGGGGAAAGTGCGTCCTATAGAGCAAAAAATACGGTACATACAAATTGTCTTAGAATTGAGCCTTCCTCTTCCCTGAAAGGGGAAGGAACTTTTAATTACTGGTTTCCTCTCATCATGGTTTTCTTTCTTCCCTCTACAGCAAAATAATTGCACTCTATTATTCTAACCAACTAAAGCAGGCTAAATTCACTTCCAGTGTGGATTTGTGTCCAGAACACAGCTGCAATAAAACACCAGCGTTAAGGGGCCCAAAGTATCCCCACCATGTATTTGAAAATATCAAGCGTTTCCCTGCATATATGACACAGGACAAAACATGCAACACAATGCAATAAAAGACTTTTATTATTTGCTGTTTAGGATATTCTTTGGATTCTTCTTTTTCTGAGGGTGTTCTGAAATACAAGTTGGAGAACTGATGTTTTGGAGGCTGCCTCCCCGTGGACTTCAGGGACGCACGCATTCCGCATCTTCGGTGCAGCTGTCTGTGGAAGAAAAGAGTAAACAAATATAAGATTTCCTGTGCTTTAATCTTCTGGCAAGCCTTTTGGGCTGGCCACAAAGTCTCCCCTGGTATTCTTGCAGTGAAGCTGGTAAACTGTGGGCTAGAGGATGTGAACTGTTCGGTGGATTTGTAGCTGTTTGACTAACTGAGGCCCAAAAGGACTCCCCTATGGTTCCTTGCAATCCTGGGAGAAAAGGACTGCTGCAGGGTTCTGTCCTGGGCCCCTTGTTGTTCTACATGACTTGGCTGAAGGCATAGAGGGGATGATCATCAAATCTGTAGATGACACCAAACTGGGAGGGGTAGCTAAAACCTCAGAGAATCAGGATTGAAGATGAGCTTCACAGATTGGAGAACTGGGCCCAAATTTTTTTAAAAAACAAGTTTCTGTAGGGACAAACGTAAGGTTTGACATGTAGGCAGGAATAACCAGGTGCACAAATATAGGATGGGTGACACCTGGCTTGACTGTAGAACATGTGAAAAGGATCTTGGGGTCTTAGTAGAGACCACAAGCTTAACATGAGAGAACACTGTGATGCAGCAGCAAAAAAAGTGAATGCTAATCTAAGCTGCTTCAACAGAAGTCTAGTATCCAAGGAAGTAACAGTACCACTATTGTGCCTTGCTCAGACCCAACCTGGATCATTGTGTCCAACTCTGGTCACCACAGTTTAAGAAAGATATTGACAAGCTGGAATGTGTTCAGAAGAGGGCGAACAGGGTGACCAAGGGTCTGGATCCCAAGCCTGATGAGGAATGGTTGAAGGAGTGTTGGGTATGTTTAGCCTGGGGAAGAGAAGACGGAGAGGTGATATGAGCCATCTTCAAATATCTGAAGGGCTGTCCCATGGAAGACGGAGCAAGATTCTTTTCTGCTGCTCCAGGACCCAAAGCAATAGATTCAAATACAAGACAGAAGAGTCTGACTAAACATTAGGAAGAACGTTCTGCTGCTGAACCTTCTGTGCGTAAGAGCTGCTTGGCAGTTCTTGGAAGTTTTTAATGGTAAGTCGGATGGTCATCTGTCTTGTATGATCTAGTTGAGATTCCTGCCTTGCAGGGATCGTACTAAATGATCCTTGGTCATGACTTGTTAATGTGTCTTTGCCTTGGCGGTGGTTTTCCACTTGACTTTTCTGACTCACATTCCCCCTCTTCCTCTCTCCAGCACCCCCTCTTGCTGAGCTTCATCTCTCGTACACGGATCCCCTTACCGATAGTGCAGCATGTGCCCGGCACTGCACATCTCCCATCTTCACCGCACCACTTCCAGCCAGACGCGCAGGGGTCAGGCAGCTCATTTTCCTCCAGGCAGCGGGGAGTTTCCTCGGTGTCAATGAGGCAGCCAAATTCTTCTCCGCAGCAGATGCTGGGGCCAAAGCAGTTTCCTTTCATTTCAGGACCACAGGTGATGCACTGAGACAGAGAGAGAGAGAGAGAGAGAGAGAGAGAGAATGGGGTGGTTCGAGGTTTGGCTACAGCAACGTGACTACAGGTATGCTGAACTAGATGGGTGTTTGGTCTGATCCAGCAGGGCTCACGAAAATCCATCCAGACCAACATTCCCTGTCCCACAGCAACAAGCTGGGTGCTGCCAGGTACCCCACAAGCAGGGGAATCCCTGTTCCTGCCTTAGCTATCGGTATTCAGAGATATATTACCTCTGAAGCTGAAGGTTTCATCCAACCATGCTGGCTAACACAGACCCGTCCCCCAGGATGGATTTCTCTAATTCCCCTTTCAAAACCATTTGAGGCTAAAGTCCTATGCATATTGTCCTAGGTCTAAACACCATGGGTGACATCCCACTTAACGTTACTCAGGGTAGACACACTGAATTTAATGCACATTATCATGATTATGACAACGTTTATATCCTACCTTTTCTCGAAGGAGTTCAAGGTGGTCACATTGCTCTCCCTCTCCCCATTTCATACAGGCATTGTATTAGTTAATCATTTTATATTTAATGTTTCTCACCATATCTACCAGGCAGAGTGATGTGCCTCTCTCTGAATCTGTTTTCTATTTAGCAAAGTTCAGAAATGGACTTTCTTTTTACTCCAATCACACCAGGAATCTTCATTTGAACTGAGTGCCAATGTGAACGTTTGGCTCAACAAGCTGATCACAACCAATTAATATGTATTTCTTTAACAAATTGTATATCCCGCTTGATTGTAATGAAGCCTTTAAGCAATTTGCAAAAAGTATTAAAATCATCTGAATAAAAGAAAAGTGTTTTAAGTAGGTGCTGAAGCTTAAAGTCAGGGATGGGGGACATGCGGCTCTCTAGCTGGTGTTGCAATGCAGCTCACATCAGACCCCCAGAGAACATGGCCAAATACCCCAGAGGATACTGGGAGTTGTAGTCCAAATAACATCAGGAGGACCTCGGCATCCCCACCCTTCTTTGTGCGATAACAGTTGCAATCCTGTACTTACTTACCTGGTTGCAAGTCCTACTGAACTCAATAAGGCTTACTTTTGAGTCGCTATGTCTAGGATTGCACTGCACTCACATTTAATTATTGAGGCATTAATTGAGGCCCTTGCAAAGGAATGGTCTTGCAGGAAGGCAGAGTACTTGCCATGCAGCTTGGAAAAGAGCGTTGAAAGGGAGTAAATGCTTCAGTACAAGTGCTGGTATGACACATGTCTAACCTATGGGTTAGTGGCAAGCTGTGGGCCAAATCTGAACCCCAAGCAACCACACTTGGCTCTGCTAGCCCTGCAAGCTTCTCTAGGGAACAGAAGTACAGAGAAGGGCAGCACTTAACGCAGGCAACAGAAATGGGCCGGCATGGAAGGTTGAAAGCTGTGCTTCGAGATCCCTGCACCATTACTAATAGAGGCTTTGCCTCTTTCTGAGATTGTGCCAGAATAAAAGTAGGTGCATCATCTTCTTGACAATCTAAGACACAAATTAAAGTCTTTTCTAAGATGCTTACTGTCTTATCTCCCTCTCATATAGACATATAAATCTATGGCAGCGCACAACCCGTGTGTTCAGGACACCTTTAAAGCACCTAAATAATCCTGGGAATTGTAGTTTGTTAAGGGTCCTGGGAATTGTAGCTCTGTGAGGGGTAGACTGCCATTCCCAGGATTTGGGGCGGGTGCGCTTTAAATGTCCTTTAAAGGTATGGTTGTCTCTGCAGCCTTGAGGGAGCATTCCTTCACTCTTTTGCTACAGTAGTTGCAGCACCTCTCTCTCTTCCATAAGGAGCAGTGCTCCATCCCTGTAGAGCAGAAACAGGTCTGAGAGGCAGAGCAAAGCAGAAAAGGGATTAGGGACACAAAGACACCTTTGGAACAATTCCCCCAGAACCAGCAAAGGAGCAGAAAAGCAGTCTCTTTCGGAGACAGGCACATCAATTGAGATTTGCAGGTGCATCAACTGAGATCCTCTCCTCTCTCTCTCTCCTACCGGTCGGTATTCTTTGCGTTCTATGACTTCTCTCTTTCCTCGCCAAAGCCAATTCTGGATGTCTGAGACTGATCTCTTTCCTCCCCGAGGGCAGTTCTGGAAATAGCAAGCCGAAGACAAGGTGAGTAGGCAAAGGACATAGACTAGAAGAGAGGTCTCAGGCATCCTGGTGGGCTTGCAAATCTTGCTCACAGGCCGTCTTCCTCTCCTGGCTTCTGCCTCCTGTATCTGCCTCCTTCCTGGACCACCTGCCTCTTTATACCCTTCATAGCTCCCCTTTGCATCCACACAACACTTCTATCATCATGACCTCGGTGGAGGCCCCGCCCCTCTCACTCTGGCCCCGCCCCTCTCACTCTGGCCCCGCCCCTCAACTCCCTCCCTCCCTTTGCGTACTCCTCCTCCTCTGCCACAAGTGCAGCCACCACAAAACAGCCATACTTCTGGAAGCTCAGGAATCAAGAAGACAAGAAATTTTAAAAAGAATGGGAAATGTTTGTAATGTAGATACAAAATCATTTTAAACAGGTCAAAACATTAGCAGGATTTTAAATGCACTTGTTGGGTCTTCATTGCGGGGGGTGGAGATGGGACTGATTCTTCCTCATTTTCGGCCACCTTAGCTTCTGTGTGCAACGTTACTCCAGGGGATGAGTAACTTGCCTTGCACAAGGAGGAATCTCTGGAAGGGAGATGTCTTGGCGATGTGAGATTGAGATACCCAGGTAGCAGAAGTTGCCCCCAGTTCCGCTCACCCCACAGAGGCAGCCGAAGGTCCCAATCGTTTACTGTGGCAGAAGACAAGGCTTCAGTAAAACAGTTCCGGATGTTGATGCATACAGCTTTTGCAGATATATACATACAAGTAGAAAGTATCTCTGCTGCTCCAGCAGTTGAAGACGTAACACAGACTCCAAATCAATACTTCTGGACAGACTCCCTCACTTCACAAGCCTGACCCCAACACGCAGCACAAGACCCCGGACACAATGAGCTGATGTGCCAGAATCACTTATATGGGTGGCAATAGGCTGTTGCCATAGCAACTGGCTTGGCTGACCATGCGCCTGTTGGCTTATCTCATTCTTGGGGTGATTTACACTCATGAAGGAAATTAAACCCTTTCTTCGTGTCCAGTTTTTCCAACAAAATAGACCACCTCTGCTCTTTATTCATGCTGGCATGTAACAGGGAAAGTGCTTTTGAAAATGAATTACAGTGGTACCTTGGTTCTTAAAAGCCTTGGTACTCAAACGACTTGGAACCCAAACACTGCAATCCCGGAAGTAAATGTTCTGGTTTGTGAATCTTTTTCGGAAGCCGAACATGCTCCGTTTTGAGTGTTATGCTTCCAATTTGAGTGCCACACTTCCGTTTTGACTGTTACGCTGATGTCTGTTTTTGCTATTTATTTTGCGTTTCTTTTTTGTTTTGCTTTTGTGACTGTGTGGAACCCAGTTTAGCTACTTATTGATTGATTGTGTGACTGCAGTACATTGCTTGTTGCTTTCATTTTATGGATCAATGGTCTCGTTGTTTTAGGGGTTGTTTTTAAAAGTGTCCGGAATGAATTAATCCATTTTGCATTACTTTCTATGGGAAAGCACACTGTCTGGAACGGACTTCCGGAACTGATTAAGTTTGAGAACCAAGTGTCAGGGAACTGCCATCAGTGCCGGAGGGAGAGAGCAAAAGCCAGATGCATTATAGAGAGCCTCCAGGGATCGGGAGAAGTAGCTCCTCTTCCGGGGAAGAGGATAAACGCAGGTCCAGTGGAGAGGAGATGCAGACGTCGGAAATGGCGAGGCGGTCCCAGGACTCCTTGCCTGGGAGAAGCGAGGAGGGAAGGGGTCCTCCACTGCGCAGAAGGCATTCGCGCAGAGAGGGACGGCACAAATGGGGCGTAAAGGAGCTTCTTTGTTGGAGGAAGTTCAAGAAACACCCACTCACGGATTCTGCCAGCGATTGTGTCAGCCACGGGCGAGTGGTGCTCCGGACAGATAAAGTTTACTTTCGCAGCCAGCCAGGGAGATATTTGCCTGCTTGCTCATGAGCAATCCCTTGGAACCGTAACAGCAATCTGTGAGTCTCTGCCGTTACTCGTGAGCCCCCGGGGAAGGCAGCACAATGAGCCAGACAGGGCCAGCCGCAGAGATGGAGCAGGAAGCCATGGTGCGAGGTCTGGTCGAGAGGAATCGAGACCTAGAGGCACATGTCGCTATGCTGTCAGCGTGGCTGGAGGAGAGACGGGCTCCGGACGCGCAGGTCAGATCCACCCCAATCGGGAGGAAGGTCCCCGGGCTAGTAAATAAGTTCAGAGGGAAGCCCCAAGACTACAATGCTTTCCGAACGGAGATTCAGTACGGCTTAGAATTACAAAAAAGCGACTTTACTGATGACAGGGAGAGAAGAGAGTGGCGTACATTATTGGACATCTACAGGATGGGGCGCGGGAATGGATCAGACCCTTGATGGCAACGGGGAACGATGCATTGAAAGACCTAAAAAAATTATTTCAGGCAATGGACGCGATGTTCTCCAGCGAGGCGGAGGAAAGTGTGACCCGGAGGGAGCTGCTGGGGTGCAAGCAGGGCAGTCTGTCCGTCAGAAGCTACTGGTCGCGTTTTGCAATGTTAGTGCACAAGCTCGGGTGGGACCTAGATTCTGAACCCGTACAAACGCTGTTTGAGGCAGGTTTGAGCCCCGAAGTGAAAGATGAATTGTCCCGAGCGCCCCGCCCGCAGTCGATGGATCAGCTTACAAAGACGGTGCTTGCAATTGGTGTACGCCAGGAAGCGTGGGCTCAAGAAAAGCGGGAGATAAGGGGGGAGCGTTTCCATGGGAACCGGATTCCTGAGATACCAAGGGAGCCTTCCCAGGCGGCAGAGCCGATGGAAATCGATGGAGCGCGCACGCGTGAAGTTTCAAACGCCAGTGAGGTCAGAAAAAAGGAGGGGAAGGAGTGGAAAACTATGAAGAAGTGTTTCCTCTGTCAGCGGCCCGGACATTTCGCGAAGGTCTGCCCCCAACAAAAGGCCTGGCAGGGGTTGATGGGGACAGCAGGCCACGACGAGGAGGGGGAGAAGGGGCAGGTGCAGAGAAACGAGAAAGCCTGGCTGCCGACCAACAGGGGCAGCAGCCAGGCCAGCGACCAGTAGAAGAGCCCCGACCTGACCCTCCCAAGGCAGCTATAGCTATTGAAGTGGTGCTAGAACTCCCAAATAGGCACCCAGTCAAGGTGAATGGCCTGCTGGATTCTGGGTCATCATGTAATTTCTTCAGTAGAGACTTTGCTCTGGAGCACCAGCTGCACCTGTTGCCACTCGATTTCCCCCTGCAGGTGACCACCATTTGATGGCAGGGAGCTACTGGGGGGCGAAGTGACACACCAGACACCACCAATGCGGATGAGTGTTTCCAGGCACACAGAAACCATTGCCTTTCACATGGCCACGCTGGCAGGACCCCCAATAATACTGGGAATGAGCTGGCTGGCAATACATGACCCAGTGGTGTCATGGCATCAGCGGTTGCTCACCTTGGGGTCAGCTTACTGCTTAGAACACTTTCTGGGAGGGAAGGAGCCCAGAATGACTGTGGCCAGGGTGGCTGGGGTGTCCCTGGAGGAGAAAGGGCGGGTGCCACCACATTTGCAGATTTAAAGGAGGTTTTCAGCGAGAGAGAAGCTGACAGACTGCCCCCCCACAGGCTATTTGACTGCCAAATCAACCTGCTTCCGGGGGCCCAGTTACCGGTGGGTAAGCTGTATGCCATGTCCGACTGGGAGATGCAGGAGTTGAGGCAGTTTATTGACAAGAACTTGAAGAGGGGTTTCATAAGGGAATCAAAGGCGGTGGGGGGGAGTCCAGTGTTCTTTGTGGACAAAAAAAATCAACCAATCAGCCCAGACTTGTGGTGGACTACCGCCGGTTGAATTTGGTGTCTGAACCCGTGGCCTTCCCAATTCCCATAATTGACGATATTTTAACACGTGTGAGGCAGGGGAAGAATTTTACCAAGCTGGATCTCGGGGGCATACAATCTCATTAGAATGAGAGAGGGGGACGAATGGAAGATGACCATGTTC
Source organism: Podarcis raffonei (assembly GCF_027172205.1). Taxonomy (NCBI): domain Eukaryota; kingdom Metazoa; phylum Chordata; class Lepidosauria; order Squamata; family Lacertidae; genus Podarcis; species Podarcis raffonei. The sequence goes on along the minus strand of NC_070610.1, from coordinate 74,999,915 downwards.
ACCCCCCTGGGGGCTTTTGAGTATTTGGTCATGCCATTTGGATTACAATTGGGGTCCGCCTGCTTCCAAGCCTTCATGCACCATGTTTTGGGGCCCCTGCTGTACAAGAATTGTGTGGCCTTTTTAGATGACGTCTTAATCTATTCGGAGGATGAAGCACAACACGTCAGAGACGTCAGGGAGGTGCTACAGAGATTGAAGAAGCATCAGTTGTGGGTCAAGCTGGAAAAATGCCAATTCCACGCCAGGGAGGTAGAGTTCCTGGGGTACAGGCTATCAGACAAAGGACTGGCAATGGACCCAGACAAAGTGAAGGCAGTGCTAGAATGGAAGACCCCCAGAAACAGGAAGGATGTGCAGAGGTTCCTAGGCTTCAGCAACTTCTACAGGAAGTTCATAAAGAACTTCGCTCACTTGACAGCACCCATAACGGATTGTCTTAGTAGCAAAAAGAAGTTCGCATGGACGGAGGAAGCACAGCAATCCTTTGAAAGGCTGAAGAAGGCATTCGCCTCGGAAGAGCAACTCCGGCACGTGGATCCGGGGAAGCCCCTGAGGGTGGAGACAGACGCATCCGACCACGCCATTGGAGCAATACTGTTGCAACCCGGGTCCAAGGCGGACTGGCAGACTTGTGCCTTTTTCTCTAGGAAGCTGAGCAAGTGGGAGCAGAACTACACCGTTTACGACTGAGAATTGCTTGCGATTTACGCGGCATTCTGACAATGGAGACACCTTTCGATTGGGGTGCAGCACAAGATCCAAGTCCGAACAGACCACAAGAACTTGGAATACTGGAGGACAGCGCGTGTGCTAAACCAGAGACAGGTCAGATGGTCCCAGGAGTTCGCCAAGTTTTTCTTCGAGATACAATACGTGCCGGGGGGGGGATGTTAGAGCAGATGCACTCTCCAGGAAACCAGAATACATGGAGGGGGAAGGGCCTCTTGAGGCCAGGCACGTGTTCCCCGAAGACCGATGGGTGTGTGGGGGAGCGTTGGTAGGGAAACAGGAGCTAGAGGGGCTCACCAGGGAAGATGGCTTTGCTCAAACAAAAATCAGGGAGCTCAGAAGCGGAAAGGAAGACACTGGGGGGTTTGAGGAAAAGGAAGGGCTACTGTACTACAAGGGGGCGCTGTATGTGCCAGGAGAGACATTAAGGGGCAAGATACTTAAACAGCTCCATGATAACCCAACAGCTGGGCACTTTGAACAGCACAAGACTATGCTACTAGTAACCAGGCAGTTCTGGTGACCAAAGGTAAGGGAAGATGTTACGAGAATACGTACGAGGGTGCAACAAGTGCCAGAGGGCAAAAGGGGAAAGGAAGGCCCCAGCAGGGTTGCTGGAACCCTTACCCACCCTGGAGAGGCCCTGGGAGGTGGTGTCCATTGATTTTATGACAGATCTGCCCAAGTCAAGGGGAAAGACAGCGGTAATGGTGGTGGTCGATCTGCTAACTAAAATGTGCCATTTCGTGGCTTGCTCGCATGCAGTGTCGGCAGAGGAGACAGTCAGGCTGTTTGTGGACCATATTTTTAGGTTACATGGGACCCCACTGAGGGTAATCTCTGATCGCGGGAAACAATTTACCTCCCAGTTCTGGTGGAAACTCATGAGCTTGCTGCAGGTCGAGGTGAGCTTCTCGACGGCGAGGCACCCAGAAACTAACGGACAGGCCGAAAGAGCAAACAGAATACTCCAGCCATACCTACGATGCTATGTCAGTGAGAGGCAGACCGATTGGGTAGAGAAGTTGGCGTTGGCTGAATTTGCGTACCATAACGCTGAACACGTGTCCACGGGAATGAGTCTCTTCATGGCCAACTACGGGTGTCACCCCAGGGCCTTCCCAGGACGGGGGGAGGAGGGATGGAGTGTACCTGTGGCTGAGCAATTTGCAGAGGAAATGGAGGCTTTACACCAGCAACTCAGACTAAACTTGGAAAGGGCCAAGGAAGTTTACAAAAGGCAGGCAGACAGGCACCGTCGGGAAGGGGAGGCCATACGGGTGGGAGACCGGGTATGGTTGTCGTCCCAAGGGTTGCCCCTAAAGGGAGGGTGCAAAAAGTTGCAGCCTAGGTGACTGGGGCCCTTTGAGGTAATTCAGCAGGTTAACCCAGTGGCATTCAAACTCAAGTTGCCCGACAGCATGAAGATACATCCGGTGTTCCATAGGTCCCTACTCTCGCATCACAGGGAGGGGCAGGAATTCCCGGGAAGGGAGGGAGGGGTTACCACCCATCCGCAGGTAGAGGAGAGGGAACACTGTAATGAAGCTACGTAAATACTAGATTCCAGGTGGCGAGGTCACCAGGTGGAGTACTTGGTAGCCTGGGAGGGAGAACCCAGGTCTGAGAATACTTGGGTCCCTACTGAAACAATCACAGAGGGGTATCTAGTGGAAGAATTTCATGGTTTGTTCCCGCATAAGCCTAAACCATTAGCTAGATTCTGGGAGGAATAATTTGGACCCACGGACGACGAAGGGGACTTTGTGGGTTTTTCCGCCTCCGAAGAGGAGGGAGGGGAGGTGTCAGAAGAAGAAGAATCAGACTGGGAGGTTCAACCAGCTGGAGGGGATCCGAGGGAATGGGAGGCCGCTTTTGAATCCAGGGAGGAGGATGAAGGGTCTTTTAGGGGATTCCCCGCATCGCCGGTCGGCGAAAGAGAGGAGGAGGCATCAGAGGGTCTCACCAGGGGTGAGGGGGGTCCTGAGGAGGGGGTGGATGTCAGGGAACTGCCATCAGTGCCGGAGGGAGAGAGCAAAAGCCAGATGCATTATAGAGAGCCTCCAGGGATCGGGAGAAGTAGCTCCTCTTCCGGGGAAGAGGATAAACGCAGGTCCAGTGGAGAGGAGATGCAGACGTCGGAAATGGCGAGGCGGTCCCAGGACTCCTTGCCTGGGAGAAGCGAGGAGGGAAGGAGTCTTCCACTGCGCAGAAGGCATTCGCGCAGAGAGGGACGGCACAAATGGGGCGTAAAGGAGCTTCTTTGTTGGAGGAAGTTCAAGAAACACCCACTCACGGATTCTGCCAGCGATTGTGTCAGCCACGGGCGAGTGGTGCTCCGGACAGATAAAGTTTACTTTCGCAGCCAGCCAGGGAGATATTTGCCTGCTTGCTCACGAGCAACCCCTTGGAAGCGTAACACCAAGGTACCACTGTATTGGTATCAACAAGCAGGCAGTCATGTAAGAATAAGCCCTGCAGCTAAGTTGGTGCCAAACGTCTTGCTCTGCTTTCCTTTGGACCACATCAGCAAGGCTGAGAGGGGGTCTTGTCATCTGGGCAGGGTCATTATCCACCCTGCCCAGGTTTGCACCCCAAGGAGGTCATTTCAGTGCTGCTAAGGTAGAGGCACACTCCATTGTCTTGAAAGACAGACAGATGCCAACCACTAAAATTTAATAGCTACAGAATCTCTTTCCTTGCTTCGTATAGCAATTGCTTGTCCGTATCAGATTTGTATGGTTCCACAGAGCAGAACCAGTAAAATTTAATAGGTACAGAATCTCCTTCCTTGCTGCATATAGCAATTGCTTGTCCGTATCAGATTTGTATGGTTCCACAGAGTAGAACCAGTAAAATTTAATAGGTACAGAATCTCCTTCCTTGCTGCATATAGCAATTGCTTATCCATATCAGATTTGTATGGTTCCACAGAGTAGAACCAGTAAAATTTAATAGGTACAGAATCTCTTTCCTTGCTGCATATAGCAATTGCTTGTCCGTATCAGATTTGTATGGTTCCACAGAGCAGAAAAGAGGAGGTGTACCTCACAGTGGAACATACCCGTGCCTGGATATCCCCATAGGCCCTCCCTGCCACACACAAAAAAGAGAGATGACTGACAACTGACCCCCATGAGATATGAACTCTCATCCTGTTGCAAAATGTTCAACAGCTGCATTGGAGACATTAACACGAGACTGTTGGGTGTGAAGGCTGTTTGATACCTCCATGTTTTGATTCAAGGACTGCCAATGTAGTGCCCATTGGTGAGTCAACCCTCACCAAACCTCCTCCCCCTGTTTTGCAGTGTTGTGGTTTGTTTGGGCCCAAACAACTCCCCCAACTCCGAGCAACTTCTCCTCGGGTGCCACCCCACGCCACCCCTGCAGTGCGGTCCCCAAAGGAAGATGCTTCCCAGACCTGACACCAGCAGGGAATGACCTTAGGAACGTGGAATTAATATGCAAGGGGGAATCTTGTGACTTGCAAACGCATCAATGAACCCCTCTCAGAGGGCCCGTTGCTGCCTGGGCAGATCAGCATGGCAGATTCTGTGGAACACCTTCCCATCAGATGTCAAGGAAATAAACAACTATCCGACTTTTAGAAGACTTCTGAAGGCAGCCCTGTTTGGGGAAGCTTTTAATGTTTGATGTATTTATCGTGTTTTTAATATTCTATTGGAAGCCACCCAGAGTGGCTGGGGAAACCCAGCCAGATGGGTGGGTATAAACAACTAACTAAATAAATAATGCAATGACAAAAGGCCAGACTCCAAAAACATGGGAAGAAGCGTATATCACATTAATTCCCAGACAAAGAACAGATTTAATGAATGTAAAGAATTATAGACCAATTTCGTTGTTAAATAATGATTATAAACGTTTTGCCAATATTCTAGCAAATAGATTTAAGTTGATTTTAAATCAGGGCTTTCTTCCTGGTTGCCAGTTGAAAGACAATATGAAAAACATAGTTGATATAATTGAAGATTTGGAGACCAGGAATGACAAGCAAGCCGCATTGAATTTCATAGACACAGAAAAGGCATTTGACAACATTTCTTGGTACTTTATGAACGAAAATTGGGAATTGATGGGTTTGGGGAGTGGGTTTTTGAAAGGGATAGAAGCAATTTATTCAGAACAAAAAGCGACGTTAATAGTTAATAATGTTTTGACAGATAATTTTGAAATTTCTAAAGGAACAAGACAGGGGTGACCATTATCACCTTTATTGTTCATATCAGTTTTAGAGGTTCTGGTACAAAAGTTAAGAGAGACACAAGGTGTAAAAGGAATTAAAGTGGGCACAAAGGAATACAAGTTAAAAGCCTTTGCAGATGACTTGGTTGATGACGTTGGAAGAGCTACAAGCCAGTGTAACGGAAGCATTGGAAGCAATTGAAGAGTTTGGGCAATTAGCAGATTTTAAATTAAATAAAGCCCAAACAAAAATGATGGCTAAAAATATGAATCAGGAACAAATTAAAGAATTACAAGATAAAACAGGAATTTTGGTGGTCAAAAAGGTAAACATTTGGGTATCTGGTTGACTCTCAAAAACATAAATCTATTTAAAGATAATTATGTATCTGTGTGGAAAGAGGTCAAAAGAAATTTAGAAATAAAATTTAGTAATATTTTTGTTGTTGTTATTTAGGTGATTTGAATTTAATTCTAAATTATATACCGGAAACATGGGAAATTACAAGAGGTAAAAAAAATATGGATGTACCGTACCATATTAGAAGCAAAAAAACTTGTTTCGATTAATTGGAAGAGCCGCAAAAAGATCCCATTGAGCACTTGGATTGACAATATGGAGAGACTAGTTACATACGAACGAATTGCATATCAACGCAAATTAAGAATGGATAAATATGAAGAAATCTGGAAGGAATACTTAAGCGATAAGGCAGAAAGTGGTGGGTAGTAGGGGAGGAGAGGTGGGGAAATATTGTTAAAAAGGTGTAGTTATAGGTATATCAGTACTCAAATCTGAATTGTTAAATTGTGTTGTTAGTGTTTTTGTGGTTTTTGTTGTATGTGGTTTTTTTGGTTGCTGTTTATATTGAAAAAATGATAAAATAATTTTTTTTAAAAATGCCTGGTTCACCTATACTGAGTAAAGTTTGCAAACTTTAAGAATTATTAAGTAATGGCAAGACTGTGTTCGCTACTCTCTCTACTCTCCTCCCCCCCCCTTCTCCCTTTCTCCTTTGCTACTTCTAAACAATTTTAAATAATTTTGGATTGGTATCTTTGCTAATTTTTTAATTTTGTGTAGATAAAAGTTGTAAATTTGATTTGTGTATAGATTAGAAGTGGTATCAGGGGGTGTTAGGCTTTTGGGAGGTAAAGAGGTGACTTTGCTGGTAGGCTTGGAGGTGGAATTTTTCGGCTCTGAGACTTCCAGTGAGAAAGAGATAGGACCAGGCAGCCCTGACCTTGAAGTTGGGGGGGGGGGGCTGAAGTAATTGCTTTGAGACAGTCATGACAGAAAAAAGTAAACAGGAATTGGCCATGGCAACAAGACAGAGAAGAGCGTCTGCTCAGGAAGAAACAGAAAAAATGGCCCAAGCCAATTTTTCAAAACTTATGGCTTTACACTTTGCAGAATTCAAACGGGGAATGGACCAGTCAATGGAGAAACTAACTAGGGAAGTAAAAACTGACATTGAGAATAGTACTGAAGTGCTCTCGCAGAAATTTGATAAATTAGATGAAAAAGTGAATTCTTTAGAAGCAAAAATTGAGAAATTGGAAAAGTCAGCAGGGGAGGTGGAAGATAGTAAGATAGAACAAGGGGCAGTGGCAGGGGCTATAGGGGGTCTCACTAACAGGCAGAATGAGCTCGAAGAACAATTTCTTTTACTACAATTAAAACGGAACGCTAATACGGTTCAAATAAGGGGATTACCAGAAAATTGAAAAGAGCAAGGCCTTGCCACATATTTGAGTAAGATTTTAGCAGATTGGATGGGAGAGGGACAAGCGGGGATGGACAAATTAATTTAAAACATTTATCAAGTCAGGACAAGAGCGTCCAGAGAAAGAAAGCAGCCTGCAGACGTCTTGGTAACTTTTGTCCACCTTCACAAAAAGAGTGAAGGATGGAATCCTTCAAAAAAAATTATGAAGAGGGTCTGCAGGTTGAGAGCCAAAAAGTGGACATTTTCTGGGAAATTCCCTTCAAATTAAGAGTTAGGAGACAGAGGTACAAGATTTTGACAACAGCCCTTAGAAAAAATTGACAAAATATACAAATGGGAATTTCCTGAAGGAATTTCCTTTACCTACAGAAAGAAAAGATACAGACGGGTGACGGAGAGTCAGGTTCATGAATTTCTGGAAAAACATGGGAGGTATTTTTCGCCCTATAGGACGTACTTTTCCCCCTCCAAAAATGAAGACGAAATGCGTGTGCGTCCTATGGGGCGAATGCAGGCTTTCGCTGAAGCCTGGGCAGCGAGAGGGGTCAGTGCGCACCGACCCCTCTTGCTCTCCAGGCTTCACGGACCTCTCCGCAAGCAGCAGGAACCCAGCGCTGGATTCCCGCTGCTTGCGGAGAGTTGCCTGCATGCTGAAGCCTGCCTGCACTGAGCTCAATGCGTCCAGGCTTCGCGGACCTCTCCGCAAGCAGCGGGAACCCAGTGCTGGGCTCCCACGGCTTGCAGAGAGCTGCCTGTTTGGGGGCTGGGGTCAGGGGAAGCTCGGGCTTCCCCCGCCCCAGCCCCGTGCCTGGGGGGGAAATAATTTTCCCCCCTTTATTTCCCCCCCAAAAAACTAGGTGCGCCTTATGGGACGGTGCGTCCTATAGGGCAAAAAATACGGTAAGTGAAGCAGTCACCATCCTTGTCCAGAGCCTTGGTGAACTGCTTGATTAAGTCAGAGGGTCGTTGATGACGTTCCTTTCTTTGCAAGGCACTAATTCCTCCTGCACAGGCCAGTCCTTCTTCGTGTAATGCTGAGCACGGTCCCTACTATCCGACATGCACAGAAAACATGGGTACTTGGTGAAGCCAGACTGTTGTCCCAACAAAAAGTTCACCATCTTCAGGTCAACACAAATAAACCACTTATGCTGATCATAACCAATTTTCTCCAGCACACACTTCACCGCTTCATAGTTCTCCTTCAGTGTACTCGAGTGAGCCAGGGGTATAGAAGCAAACTGGTTGCCGTTGTGTAGCAGAACACATTTCAGTGATCGCTTGCTGCTGTCAATGAACAGTCTCCAATCTTTGGGTTCGTACTGTGGCACTCCAAGCTTGAGCAGAAGCTGCGCAATATCTGCACAGTACACCAAGTCCTTCTCTTCCGAGAAAAAATGGAGTTACTCTTGATGCCTGTTGCGGAAGAAGCTGATGCGAGCACTGTCAGAGAGGAGGTTTTTTTTCCTTCAATCTGGATGCCAACCGTTCGGCAGAGTCCTTTGACAAGCTGAGGTCGCGAACTAGATCATTCAACTCCTTTTGGGAAAATGGATGTGGAGCATCATCTTCAAGAACCACTTCTTCTTCTTCATGTCCTTCAACACTGGAGGCATCTTCGTCACTAATGTCAGGAAGTTCTCCGAAGATAGGCACTGGAATTTCATCACAATGAGCTACAGGACGACGTGCTGATTGAAGATCAAGATTAACTTCATTTTGATCCCCCAACTTTATGCTTTGCTGCACCAATTTATGGAAGATTTCGAGGTTTTATGACTTCAAACTGATCCCTTTTCGACATAATCACCCAGAACTATCAGACCTGAATACTTCTTGTCATTAAAATAATCATTTCCAATCAAAACAATTATTTGACATGGCATTTTACCCCCACCAACTTCTAAAATGCTCCACACAAACGTACATGTGAACAAAAACGTAAAAAAACGACATGTGGCCATAGCTCAAAAACTTGACCTGATTGAGCAAAACCAATGTGATTTTTGGATTCAGCGCATCAGATTCGTCCTAAATCAACTGAAAAAACACAGACAACAAATTTGTTGTTGACCAGTGATCAGAATCTATTGATATAGAAATTCACCAAAAGGTAAAATATTTAGGAATATGGTTGACGACAAAGAATCTTAATATTTATAAAGACAATTATGAAAAAAATTGGAACAAAATAAAAAGGAATTTGGAAATATGGAATGGGATGAGCCTCTCCTTTTTAAGATGAATTGCTGCAATAAAAATGACCTTCTGATCAGCAAGCCCTAGGCTCTGTGATTTAGAGCACAGCGCCACCCGCGTCCCTTCATGATGTTATCAGTCACACTCCATTCCACTATCAATGCTGTTTGTGCCTGCAAAAGTTTTGGGGTGAAATCACAGTTGGGACCAGTGGCGTACCAAGGTCAGGTGGTACCTGGTGTGAAATCCCCCTCCCCCATTGAAATTCCCCCTCCCCACTTGTCAAAAAAGCAGCGCAGGCAACTATCCAATGTAGATCCTGCCTTCTCCCCCTCCCTCCCTCCTTTGGATAGCTGCATGCATGCCTGCCTGCCTGAACATGCCGTGCACCTGGGGTGCGCTGCAATCGGCGCTCCATTGGGAAGGAACATGTTATGTTCTAAGCTTGGATCCTAGAACAATAGGCAAGTAGGATCCCAGAATGCAACAACTGATTGGCTTGCAGGAAAAGACCAATTAGGCTCCAGGAGGAAGTTAATCAGCCTATTAGGCTGGAAGGATTCTAGAATGCAACAACTGATTGGCCTGCAGGAAAAGACCAATCAGGCTCCAGGAGGGAAGCAGAATCAGCCAATCAGACGGGACTCTTTGTGTAAATAATGTAGATAAAAGCCTGAGGTTGGGTTCAATCACTGTTTTACAAGCTGCAATAAAGAGCATGAAATCACTACAGGACTCCGAGCATATTTCAGAACAGGCCGGGAAAAGGAAGTAAATGGTACAGGAAGCCCCACTGGGGGCGCCAATCAGCGCTGCGACCCCCACCCATCCTCAAGCCTGCGTCCCTCTCCTTCAAGCCGTCTCCCCTGAACACACCCACAGGTCACACACAGGTGACCTACTGCCCACCCAGAAAGCCCCTCCACTCAGTAACACACCCCAAAACACACCCTCCTATTCTTTGCCCCACAAATACACCCCCAAAATACAGATACACGGGTTTGGGGGAGTCGCAGGTGGGGGGTGATGTGACCCCCCTTCAGGCTGAAGGAGGGTGGCATTTGGTGCCCCCCCACACCTACAGTGAGTTGGGGGAAGGGGGAGAGTGGCAGCAGCTGCTTTGCCGCTCGCTGGATTTGGGGCAGTTGCGGGTGGGGGGGCTGTGCCAAATGGTACCTCTCTTTAGCCTGACACCCAGTGCGGCCCACACCCCTCGCACCCCCATTGCTATTCCCCTGCTGAAGTATAAAATGATAAACCCAGAAGGAAAAGCATATGCTTACCCCAATGGAAAAACGATGGCCAAGCTCAAGCAAGTCTGTGATTGGAGATACATGCATCACAGATGTTGTTGTTGTGTAGTCGTTTAGTCGTGTCCGACTCTTCGTGACCCCCTGGACCAGAGCACGCCAGGCACTCCTGCCTTCCACTGCCTCCCGCAGTTTGGTCAAACTCATGCTGGTCCAACCATCTTGTCCTCTGTCGTCCCCTTCTCCTTGTGCCCTCCATCTTTCCCAACATCAGGGTCTTTTCCAGGGAGTCTTCTCTTCTCATGAGGTAGCCAAAGTATTGGAGCCTCAGCTTCACGATCTGTCCTTCCAGGGAGCACTCAGGGCTGAGTTCCTTCAGAATGGAGAGGTTTGATCTTCTTGCAGTCCATGGGACTCTCAAGAGTCTCCTCCAGCACCATAATTCAAAAGCATCAATTCTTCGGCTATCAGCCTTCTTTATGGTCCAGCTCTCACTTCCATACATCACTACTGGGAAAACCATAGCTTTAACATAGCATAGCATCGCAGATATTGCCACCCAAGTTGGAAAGTGCTTCTTTTCTATATTTGAAAGAGGAAGGGAGGATGTAAAGAGGAAGCCCTGGGCAAGAAGATGGGGATTTTAGCTTCAACAGGAACCCTCGCCCCCAGCCTATCAATACCTGTATATGATCCTTCAAGCCAATTGATTTGCTCTTCTTTCTTCCAAAGAAGGGAACAAGCGACAAGTGACGAAGACAGCAGGAGGTGCTTGACTCAGAGGCTATTGGGGTCAGGCAGGGCTGTCACTTGGTGGCGCGGAACATGCTTTCTGTGCATATGCAGACTGTTGTAGGCTGTCTACACATGTTGCCAGCTTTAAATGAAGTCACGCTGGTCACTTTCTCGATTCGGATCGAAGCTGGTCTGGGGTGGGGGTGATCAAATGCAGCATTTCATAATAAACCACAGCACAGAGACGGATTGTGGCCAGCACTGTGTGTACGCCGCTTGCCAAATCATCATCAGGAGCACACTGGATGAAGAACCAATGGGAATGGGAGAACAGCATCAGGCTCAACTCTTGGCACCTTCCTACCTCCTTGCATCCGAGGTGACTTGTACTGGCAGGCAACGATCCATAGGTGTAGCAAGCAACACTTACTAGCACATTCTGCTTGTTCAGGCATCCCTCGACCTTAATGGGGGTGAGATCGCGGCTTGGCTCGCTTCCTTGAGTCTTCTGTTCTGGAGCCACCTGCTCTGCTGGTGCTGCTGCAGTGCACAATGAGCATAAGAAGAGCTGGATCAGGCCAAAGGTCCATGTCTTGTCTCAGAGGGGCCTGCAAGCAAGACACGAGTGCCACAGCACTCCCTACGCCATGCTTCTGATTCCTAGTGACTGGTATTCAGAGGCCTACTGTCTCTGACAATGGAGGGACAATGTAGTAGCCACTGACACTCATCCTCCATGCAATGGTCTAACCCTCTTTTAAAGTCATCAAAGTTTGTGGCCATCATTGTTTCCTGTGGAAGGGAGTTCCAAAGTTTAACTATGCACTGTGTGAAGTAGGACCTCCTTTTGTCTGTCCCAAATCTCCCAAATCCTCTTCATTGAGTGGCTCTGCATTTCACCCAGTTGCAGATATATCTATTCCCTTGCAGTCTGTCTGATCAGAGTCTTATCAAAGCAAGGCTTGCCAGTGGGGAGACGAGTCTATCAATGGCGCCGTAAGTTGGATTTGCAACTTTCCTGCCCTCTCAGTCTAATGATGTCATAACAACGGAGTAGATAACAGAATATCCTACATTACCCTCTGAATCTCATCCCTAATGAGTTGCCTTTTAATAGTCCTCACAATTTAAAGTTGGTGACCTGAACGTTCTTGAATTCAGAAGCAAGGAGCGAGGTCCTCTTTGACCTCTGAATTTGACCTCCTGCGCCCCGTTTAAGTGCCAAATATTAAGGCGCAAGAGAGCAGGTAGCAAGATTGCTTCCTGGACAACGGTTAAGAGCCTGCTGGTCAATTAGTAAAGCTAAAAGTGCATTACAGAGCGAAGGCGTTCAATGCGGCTAAGATTTTCAAGTCCTTGTCCGCAGCTGCAGAGTTGATGAAAGTGCTAACTGACTCTAACGAAGGTCAGGCAAAAAGGAACAGGTATGGCAGCAACAGCTATTAGCCCTGGTTTCATTAATAGTCAATATTTCTCATTTATATTCAGCATCACTATCATCGCACCCTTGAAGAAGAAGAACCGATCCTCTCCCAGTAGGCCACTCTAAACCTTGTTTGTAAATATGTGTGTAACAGCAATCATGGTAGCCCATGTGGACCACTAGGTTTGGAAAGCTGGGCAGATCTCCTTTTGCTACACCAGAATGGGAAGCCTCAGGCCCAAGGGACAATTGCACCACTCAAGTCCTCTATCTGTCCCTCAAAGTCTCCCTAAGCCACATATAGTGGTACCTTGGAAGTTCATTCCAAAACCAAGTTGTGCTTTCCCATAGAAAGTTATGCAAAATGGATTAATCCATTCCAGACACTTTTAAAAACAACTCCTAAAACAGAATAGAATAGAATAGAATTTATTATTTATACCCCACCCATCTGGCTGGGTTTCCCCAGCCACTCTGGGCAGCTTCAAAGAGTATTAAAATACAATGGTCTGTTAAACATTAAAAGCTTCCCTACAGAGGGCTGCCTTATCTGAAGTCTTCTAAAAGTCTGGTAGTTGTTCTTCTCTTTGACATCTGGTGGGAGGGCATTCCACAGGGAGGGCGCCACTACCGAGAAGGCCCTCTCCATGGTTCCCTGTAACTTGGCTTCTCACAGTGAGGGAACTGGCAGAAGGCCCTTGGCGCTTGACCTCAATGTCCAGGTAGAACGATGGAGGTGGAGACGCTCCTTCAGGTATACTGGACTGAGGCCGTTTAGGGCTTTAAAGGTCAACACCAACACTTTGAATTGTGCTCAGAAATGTACTGGGAGCCAATGTAGTTCTTTCAAGACTGGTGTTACCGTATTTTTCGCCCTATAGGACGCACTTTTTCCCCTCCAAAAATGAAGGGGAAATGTGTGTGCGTCCTATGGGGTGAATGCAGGCTTTCGCTGAAGCCTGGAGAGCGAGAGGGGTTGGTGTGCACCGACCCCTCTCGCTCTCCAGGCTTCAGGAGAGCCGCAGCGCCAGCCCCACAAGGTCGGGGGACAGCGGGGAGGCGGAACGCCGCCATCCCGCTGTCTCCCGATGTGGTTTGGAGGCTGACGGCGGGGAGACGCGTGCTTCTCCCCGCCCCCTGCCCCGCAAGCTCTGGGGACAGCTGGGAGGCGCAGTGCGTCTTCCCGCTGTCCCCGGACCTGGTCTGCAGGCGGGCGGTGGGGAGAAGAGCACTTCTCCCCGCTGCCTGGCCCGCAAGCTCCGGGGACAGCTGGGAGGCACAGTGCGTCTCCCCGCTGCCAGCCCCACAAGCGCCTGGGGGGGAAATAAATTTTTTTTCTTTATTTCCCCCCAAAAAAACTTGGTGCGTCCTATGGGCCGGTGCGTCCTATGGGGCGAAAAATACGGTATATGGTCTCGGCGGCCGCTCCCAGTCACCAGTCTAGCTGCTGCATTCTGTTTTTTTAAAAAAATAATATTTATTAAAGATTTTTTAAAATTATAAAAAAGAAAAAAGAAAAAAGACAAAACAAAAAAATTGAAAGAAAAAATACATCCATCATTCTCAAATTGTTAACTTTCATTACCTTCTTTCTTTGACCTCCTCTTCCTCCCCTTTCTTGTATCCTGGTTAAAATTATCACAGCAAATCCTTTCCATAGTTCATAATATTTTGTCCTTACATCATCTTAATCTATTTTCATCTTGTCTTATAGCAAACCTTAAAACTTAAATCTTATTTTTACCAACTTCTCATAACCATATCATTAACCTAATTCTTTAAACATTTTTACTAGAACCAAGTAGTTCCATTTCAACATTTTTCTAACATTCATCAATTATTTTAAAACAGTCCTAATGATAAAAGAAAAAAAAAGTAAAACAATCCAATCTTCATCCAGCGTCCCTTCCTCCTGGTCCCGGATTTTGTCAGTCCTTTTTGTCCCATTAATCTAGCGCATTAACCTGGTATCCTTATATCCGAGGCCCTCAAGTCTCTTCCATGTCCCTTCCGCAACTCTTCTTCATATTTTCCTTTCACTCGTGGGAACTCCAGCTTAGTAATGTTTTTGACCCTTTTCAGCAGATCAGCCCCATTTCCATAGTCTAGACTAAACTCCATGTGATATTTAAACACCTGTTTCAAATTCCCTCCAAAATTAAAAGCCTCCACAGCTCCAAACATCTGACAGCCCATTACCAGACTCAGAAAGTCCAAACATCGCTGCATGGGAGGGTCAGTCCAACCCCCCATTTCCAAACCAAACCAAACTTTATCTTTCCAAATCTGGTTTTTTCCAAATTCATTTATCAAATCCAAAGGCTCATGATCCTGCAGGGCCGCAACTCCCTCCATTTCTGGCACCCAAGATTCAGCAGTATCCTCTTCTCTCATCTGTGCTGTCATAGCACACTCCTGTTTTAGTTCCTGGGTAGGCTCCATGTAGTTTCCTACTGCCTGTTCAAAATTTCTGGCCGCATTAGTCATCAAATCCGTCTTCTGGCTTAACTGATCCAATAGGGCATTTATTTTACCGAAAGCACCCAACAGAGCTTCTGAATACATTGTCCTACAAGGTCACAAGTCCTTTCCCACGATTGTAATCTGTAACAGCTGCAAGCTCCTGAAGTTGGTTACAATTTCACAGTCTCCCTCTAGGGGGAAAACTTCTGTTTCTTCTTTCTTTTAAGAACAATAGCAACAAAGTTTCTTTTTTAAGATATTCAGTCAATATTTGTTCCTTTAAAATGCGAAAGGAAACAATGGAGTCACTATGTTACTTTTCTTTTAGCTGTCTGTCAAAAACATTTGTCTCTGGTCAATGAGCTTCAAACGTCAGTCCTGACACTCCGCTCCAGGATTAGGACGGTGGAAAGTTACTTTACTTTAAACTCACTTCTGCAGGTTTAAACAGTCCAAAAAGAGATCCCCCTTCTTCTCCTGCTACCGAAGGGGGGGTTCCACGATTTTAAATGATGAAAGCCAATTCTTTAAAAGTAATTTTCTAAGCTCTAGTTTACGTTGTCTTTGCTTTATTCTGACTACAAAGAAACGGAAGGCTGACTTCCTGTTTAGACCTTCCCGTTTCAGTACCAAATTGAAGTAAATTTTAAGTCCAATTCCTCTCTGCTGGCCAGTCCTTATTTAAAGTCCAATTGTTCAAGTTTTAAGTACTCACGGGTGATTCTTTAGATGCCAAATTGTCCCAGGAAAAAGGCAGCGCTCTCCGGCAACGGCTATGTGGCTTCGCTCCACGGAAAAAGCAGTAGACTCACAGCACCGCGCCACTTCCCCCTCTTCGCTTCGGAGCCCGTTAATGGGTTCCTTTGCGGGTTGGGGGGGCGCTAAAGGTGCCCACCGAGTCCCATGGTCACAGGCTTCATCCGCCTGTGATTTTTTAAAGGGTCCCCGCTTCGCCGTAGCGGAAACGACCCGTTTCGCGCGGAGCTGGTCCCTCCAGTTCAGAGGGAGTCCGCCATTGCCGATGGCGCCACCCCGGAAGTCCTAGCTGCTGCATTCTGGATTAGTTGTAGTTTCCGGGTCACCTTCAAAGGTAGCCCCACGGAGAACGCATTGCAGTAGTCCAAGCAAGAGATAACCGGAGCATGCACCACTCTGGCCAGACAGTCTGTGGGCAGGTAGGGTCTCAGCCTGTGTACCAGATGGAGCTGGTAGACAGCTGCCCTGGACACAGCAATTTAACTTTACAATTTAATTTTACTCTCTAACGAGACCATCGATCCATAAAATGAAAGCAATAAACAATGCACTGCAGTCATACAATCCATCAATTGGTAGCTGAACTGGGTTCTACACAGTCACACACACACACACACAGAGAGAGAGAGAGAGAGAGAGAGAGAGAGAGAGAGAGAGAGAGAGAGAGATGCAAAAACAAAAACGCAAAACAAATAACAAAAACAGACAGACCACAGCGTAACACTCAAAACGGAAGTGTGGCACTCAAAATGGAGCACGTTCAGCTTCTGAAAAAAGTTCGCAAACCAGAACACTTACTTCCGGGTTTGCAGTTGTTTGAGTACCAAGGCGTTTGAAGAACCAAGGTACCACTGTACAACACTCCTCATCCTTGCTTGCATCCTCCTTGAAGGTTTTTGCCTGGCTGGAATATGTCATCAAATGTTTCTTCCTTGCCTGTGTGGAAGACAGAGAGTGATGTGTCGGACTGGGGGGCGGGAATAGCCATAGAAGCACAGAATTGTACAGTTGGAAGGGACATCAAGGGCCAGCTAGTCTAGGGTACCTTTGTACTGTCCGAATACAGGGCAGGGTGGGGCAGGGAAGTTGGGAAGGTGATTTATTCTTTCTCCATCTGGTGCTGAAATGACTTCAAAGCAAGTCATTACAATCTATTGTGGCCTAACAGGATGGCCCCAGCACACTGAGGTGTGGGGAGGATTAAGGGACTGGTAGGCATTGGGGACCAATCTGAGTCGTTTTTGCATTTAACGGCGAACCTACCTAATTCACACTTTCTGAAACAAGAGAACCGTCCTTCAAAATGTGCACTTTTCCAAATTTTGCAATGTAGCCCAAGTAATGCATGCAAAAATGGATATCCTAGGGTTAGGTGTGCATATATTGGTGAAAATAGCATACAGAAATGCACTTAGGGAAAAGACAAACCTGTTACTGAAGTTCTCACCCTGGGCCAGCAGGGGGGTACTGTAGATAGTTATGCAAATGAAGGATCGAAAGTGACATTCAGTGATTGGATAGTTTGTATGCAAATGAAGGATCGAAAGTGACGTTCAGTGATTGGATAGTTTTAGAAAGTTGCAACAGTTACATTGTTCTGGAGCTCTATATAAGCAGGCTGACTGAGCTCTCCAGTTCAGTTCTGTTCTGGCTTCTAAATAAACAAGAGCTGTTTGAAGAATCGCTGTGTCGTCTGATATGTTCGCCCACAACTTAACAAAACCTATGGTTGTGTACAGTATATGCGGCAAAACGGCATACGAAAATGTGTTCTGTTGTGAGAAAATCAGCCTAAAAAGCTGAAAAGTTTTGCTGAGAACTTTAAAACAATAAGAAATAAAATTGCAAACTGAGAGAAATTGGAATTGACAGATCTGTCCGTCCCTAGCAGAGGAAAGGGGCAAAGGGTGCAATGGTTGCACATCCTTCTTCAAACTTGCAATGTGGAGATATCAGGAACAGGGCCTATTCCATTTTAAAGATCTTAAGTTGTTGAAACACCAAAGGCTGCAGAGAGTTAGATTTGGAATCCCTTAATTCTGAGAGTTGACCCTACCAAGCTACAAGAACTCATCTGACTTGGAGTGAACTTGCTCCTTATTTTTATCCAAGTGGGTGAGAGGAATGGCTTACCCAATTTTTTCATTTATGCCAACCCATTTCTAGTAAACTGCATGCACAATAACACTAACCGGAACGGATTCTATACTTCAGCAGCCTAAGAAGAAGTTAAGGCCACTCTTTGTGCACCATCTACTGGTTCAGTAGACACACTCTGTGCATAGCAACAACTTCTTGACTTGGGCAAAGAGATCCAAAATAACTATAAGCCCTCTTTGGAGAACGCCTGGCCTGAAACGAAAGTTTCAGGAGCATTAGCACAAGTGGTTTAAATGTTTTTAATCGCCCTAAGTATGTTACTATTTTATTTTTAATAGTACGGCTTTACCACTTTGGTGTTTGCCGTCCTAGGCTCCTTTGGCAGACACAATCACAAACTTGGAAGGGACCACGAGGCTCATTGTTATGTACTGAGTTGAATAGGATCCAAAATGCAGCAGTCTGATTGGTCCTAGAACAATAGGATTCAGAATGCAGCAGTCTGATTGGTCCACAGGAGCCACCCAATCCAGCTCTAGGTGGAAGTGAATCCACAACCTGATTGGCCTACAGGAGAATCCCGGAATTAGCCAATCACGTGCGGCCCATTGTGTAAATAATGTATATAAAGCAGACATTCTGGGGGAACATCCATTCCTCCTCACCACTATGAGCTGAATAAAGAGCATGAAATCCACTCTCGACTCCGAGTATATTTCACTCATCCTAGTCCAAGCCCTTGCAATGCAAGAACCTTTTGCCCAACATGGGGCTCAAACCCACAACCTTGTGTTTAAGAGCCTCACGCTCTAGCCACTGAGCTATTCCAATGGGAAATCTTAAACATTTTCATTGTCTCCGCTAGAAGTTGAGTCTTTGGTGTTGGCAGGCCCAAGCTGTGGAACCCTCTTCCAGATGAGACAGGCCTATGCACCATTTAAATTTTTAAAAATGTATTTCTACCATTTAAAATATCATTTTGTACTGTTTTCATGCTGTTTTATATTTTACTCTATATATTGCTGCACACTGACATCTTATATAGGTGATATGTATGGGTAAATACCGCATTTTTCGCCCTATAGAACGCACTTTTTCCCCTCCAAAAATGAAGGGGAAATGTGTGTGAGCCCTATGGGGCGAATGCAGGCTTTCGCTGAAGCCTGGAGAGCGAGAGGGGTCGGTGCGCACCGACCCCTCTCGCTCTCCACGCTTCAGGAAGCTATCCGCAAGCCTTGGGAGCCTGCAGGAGTTCCCGCCGGGCTCGCAAGGCTTGCGGGCGGCAGCCTGCAGCCCGAAGCACAGGGCACGCTCCGGAGCGCACCCCGGGCTTCAGGCAGATATCGGGCAGCCCCACAAGCTCGGGGGACAGCGGGGAGGCGGAGCGCCGCCATCCCGCTATTCCCTGACCTGGTTTGGAGCCTGGCGGTGGGGAGAAGCTTGCTCCCCAGCGCCAGCCCCACAAGCTCGGGGGACAGCGGGGAAGCACAGCGCTGCCATCCTGCTGTTCCCTGACCTGGTTTGGAGGCTGTCAGCCTCACAAGCTCAGGGGACAGATATCCGCAAGCCTGGTGAGACCGGCGCAACTTCCTGCAGGGCTCCCTAGGCTTGCGGATAGCAGCCTGTTCTGGGGGCTGGGGTTGGGGGAAGCTCAGGCATCCCCCACCCCAGCCCCGCGCCTGGGGGGGAAATAATTTTTTCCCCTTTATTCCCCCCCCCCAAACTAGGTGCATCCTATGGGCCGGTGCGCCCTATGGGGCAAAAAATACGGTACTATTACTGTACTGGGATGCGGGTGGCGCTGTGGGTTAAACCACAGAGCCTCTTGGGCTTTCTGATCGGATCGAATCCCTGCGACGGGGTGAGCTCCCATTGCTCGGTCCCTGCTCCTGCCAACCTAGCAGTTCGAAAGCACAAACTGCAAGTAGATAAATAGGTACCGCTCTGGCGGGAAGGCAAACGGCGTTTCCATTCACTGGTTCGCCAGAAGCGGCTTAGTCATGCTGACCACATGACCCAGAAGCTGTACACCAGCTCCCTTGGCCAATAAAGTGAGATGAGCCCCGAAGTCGTCCGTGACTGGGCCTAATGGTCAGGGGTCCCTTTACCTTTACTATTACTGTATTAAATAAATAGATCTAATAATAATGGGTGGTGTTTGTGCTTTCCACAAACAGATGTCCTCCTAAAATGGCAGGAGATTTTTTCCGAGAGGGCTATGGTCCGGGCCAGAGTCTCACACAGATCAGATCTCCCCAAAATCCAGGGGGAAAGTATGTCAGATCTCCTGAAAGCCCAACAAAAAGTATTCATATTCTCCTCCCCAGCCTCGGGTGACATCAAAGACTTCTTCAATTAGGGAGAACTCTTTGCCTTTCATGCATCTTCTACCCAGTTTGGAACAAAACGAGAGAGAAAATTGCCCATATTTCAGTGGCCTCACATCTGCGACCTTGTCTTATTAGATGTGACACTTGGCGTGAAGAGCAATCCCTTGTGCTTTTTAAGGGAAATGAGTAACAAGGGCTATAGCACGGCTCAACAGGCCTGTCCACCAGTATATATATACCTACGGCCATAAGGGCAAAAACCAGAAAGACCTTCTCCATTCCTGCTCCTCAAGAGAAGCAGCAGGTAGCAACCAGGACGACCATGTCTTACAATATGCTAGCCTTCTGCTTGCTTTGGCTCCTGGCTCTCTCTTCGGCTTGCTACATCCAGAATTGCCCCATTGGAGGGAAGCGCTCCCTCCTGGACATGGAAGTCAGAAAGGTAGGTCATGGCGGGTTTAAGGCATGAGAAGGCAAGATAGGAGAGGGCTTTGGCTCAGTGTTAAGAGCATCTCTGCATGCAGAAGACCGCAGGTTCAATCCCTGGGCTCTCCATATCAGACTGGGAAAGAATTCTGTCTGTTGGTGTGTGTGTGTGTGTGTGTGTGTGTGTGTGTGTGTGTGTGTGTGTTTGTGTGTGTGTGTGTGTGTGTGTCTGCTTTAAATGCATGGTTTGCATGCCATCCAAACCACTTCAACTGTAAACATCGCCAGACATCGGATTATGTAAACCAGACTTGGATAAAGCTACATTTCCCCCGTTTTATGCCCCACACCAGTGCATCTCCTGTGGGCCAAGAAACAGAGGGCATTGCTTTGGTCCCAACATCTGTTGCGGGGAAGAACTGGGCTGTTACTTTGGCACAGCGGAAACCATGAGATGCCAGGAAGAAAACTTCCTCCCAACGCCTTGCGAGTCTGGAAGGAAGCCGTGCGGCAACAGCGGAGGGACCTGCGCCGCATCAGGCATCTGCTGCAACAATGGTGAGGACATCTCTCCATCAGAAACCTGCCCTTTTTCTTTCCTTTTTAAAATAATTTTTATTGGATTTTATATTTTTATAAAATAACCAACACATAACAAACAAAATACAGAGCCCTCTCCCCCCGCTATGACTTCCCTCAACTTCCTTTTCTGGTTTTTTGCATAATAACTTCTCCTGCACCTTACTTTGTTTTATCTTAATACTGAGTTCTCTATATTACTTGTTGCTGTACTCTTATCTTATTTAACAACCTCTTTGTAGTTTCTATATTTGTTTTAGTTGATTGTAAGTGTTCACTCAAACCCTGCCAGTGAGTCCATCTCTTTCCATTGTTTCTGTATATACAACATGAATGGTTCCCATTCTTTTTTAAAGTTTCTACAGTATTGTCTTTTTCTCCAAGTCTTCCTGTCAGTTTTGCCATTTCAGCATATTCTATTGGCTTTCCTTGCCATTCTTATTCGAATTTTGTTGCTTTCCCATTTTGGGCTAACAATATCCTCGCCATGGTTGTAGCATACATGAAGAGTTTATTCTTCTCTTTTGGCTGAAACCCGCCCTTTTTACCCGTAACATTCATTGCTATGCTGTCCGTATCTGTGCAGCGCCATGTGGTTTCTGACACTTGTGCTTTCCACAGTGCGCATATCACCCTTTTTGCTTTTTCTAGTGAGCACGATTTGGTTTCTGCTAGTTGGAAATTGCTATAGGCATAGAAAATTGCTGCTGCTGCAGTTACTGTCAAGCCTGCTGTTAAAGGGTCGAGGGTGATCATGGAAAGCATAGTGCCACATCACATCTCTGCTCGGCTACATAAAGCCAGTTTAGATGTGGGTAGGACCTCTGTTCTTGTGCAGAGGTTCAAGTCAACATGCGGGTGATGGGGAAGGGAACCCCAGGAAGGGTTCTGATCCCCCATTTATATGCATTTTAAACATCCATAAATTGCTACCGTGAAACAGGCATGAGTTCATTTGTTACCTGCTGTGGAATACATGCAGCTTTCTTGCAGTGGAATGATGTTTTTGAATGAAAAGTAGCTTTGCTTAGAATCATAGAACTGCAGAGTTGAAGGGAACCCAAGGATCATCTAGTCCAACCCCCTGCAATGTAATTACACAAGGTTACCAGATTTTTTTCAATGAATCCGGGGACACTTTTCAGCTTCAGATCGGATTTTGTCAGGGGACTGATTTGTAAATCCGGGGACTGTCCCCGGGAAATGGGGATGTCTGGTAACCTTATCTTAGCAACTAGTTGATGCCAGCCTAAGCAAATCAACATTTCCCTAAAATATGCCACTTCCCCTGCGTCTTATGTGATGCCGAGGAGCATGAAAGAATGCTTGAAATGACCAAGAGTTGGCTAGAATACTGTTTTCTCATTTTAACATTTTCCATTTCCCTTTTGACAACTGTTGGGGACTAAGGCTTGGGCAGCTGAAAGGGACCAGAACTCTCTTGATGAGGTGTGGGAAACCATCAGGAACGGGTGTGTGTGTGTGTGCAAATGCAGCCCTCTAAGCCTCTCTGGCCATTGGGCCTCTCCCCAGCCCACACCTGCTCCCCAGTCCTGCTTTGCACCCTTCTTGAATGTTTTTGCATGGCAGGAATGTTCCCCGATGATGCCTCTTGCTTGTCTGGATGGAGAATAGAGAGGAGGGTATGTGAGAAACTAGGGATGCGGGTGGCGCTGTGGGTTAAACCACAGAGCCTAGGACTTACCAATCAGAAAGTTGGAGGTTCGAATCCTCGCCGGCTCCCTCGGCCAATAGAGCGAGATGAGCGCTGCAACCCCAGAGTCGGCCACGACTGGACCTAATGGTCAGGGGTCCCTTTACCTTTTTATGTGAGAAACTAGCCTACTGTAAAACTAGCCAAAGGTAAAATCTACATGCACTGCCCCACCCAGTTTTGCTTGTTGCCCCTGGAAGTTGACTGCAAGAAAATGCAGCCCTTGCCTTTAAAAGATTCCTCCTGGAATTCCAGAGATATATAACCAGAAAGCAATTTGCTAAGCTGCCTCTATGTGTCTTCTCCAATCACGCAGGCAACACTTCTCCCCTCTCAAGATGTTGGCAGGTGCTCCTCGAATTTTGGCACTACAGTGGTACCTCGGGTTACATACGCTTCAGGTTACAGACTCCGCTAACCCAGAAATAGTATCTCAGGTTAAGAACTTTGCTTCAGGATGAGAACAGAAATCGTGCTCTGGCAGCGCGGCAGCAGCGGGAGGCCCCATTAGCTAAAGTGGTGCTTCAGGTTAAGAACAGTTTCAGCTTAAGAACGGACCTCCAGAACGAATTAAGTTCTTAACCCGAGGTACCACTGTACAGACAGCTGTCCAGGTTGTCTCTGTTGTTGGGCTGGCTCAGTATGCAACCTGCCTTGGGCAGATCTGTTCCTATGAAGATCAGAAACGGCCACAAAAGACGTGGCACATGTTGGTTTCTTTTGACGAATTTCCTTGTCATTTCAGAGGGCTGCACGGTAGACTCTGCCTGTGACCAAGAATGAGAAGACAACAAGGAACAAGGATCACGTGAATCCACTTTTTGATTATGAACTTGCAGGCAACGCCAGTGGGACACTTCAAGTATGCATGCTGGATGCCAACAGCTGACAAACTTGTGCAAATTAAAAGTTCCATATCAGCAACAGAAGTCTATGATTTGTGTTCTCCTGGCTTTTCAATAAAGTTCTATTAGCATGTCTATTCCTTTGTAGCACCCTGCTTGTGGTTAACGCTTAGCTGGAATGAAATATTCAACGCAGCAATAGAGAAATTAAAATAATAATTTATTTGTCAGACAAATAAATGTGAGGCACAGTGGTATATGGTTACCAAGCTCTGGCCTGGCCTTCTGCCCTTATGGCCAGCACTTATATTCCCTCAGCTCAGCCCCCTTGCTCCTCCTTTGGCTGCCTCTGTCCAATCAGCCTGGTTAAAATTCCTATTGGCTGTTTGCTAGAACCAATCATAAAAGATACACCCATTTCCTATTACCTTTTATGGGAGACAAAGAGCTATATTTCCTTCTATTTATAATTGGCAAATAAGTAGTCATATATCTTATATTTACCTCGACCAGGCACCTTAATTACCAGATAACCTTTTGCCCTAGACTAGGCGCCTTAACTAACATTTCATCTTTTGCCCTATTGCCCTATTCACTCCAAAACAGATGGTGGCTAATTTTATCTTTGGAGGTCATTAAGCAGAGGCTTGACAACCATATATCAGGAGTGCTCCGATGGCGTCTCTCTGTCTGGCAGGGGTCCGGACTCAATGGCCCTCATGGTCTATTCCAACTTCTTCTATGATTCTATAATTTCTTACTTTCTAAATCCTTTGCATAATTACATTTAAGCCAATATATTTCATACATATAACATATATAGATTTTTAGAAGCAAAGATCTTGTCTAAGTAAAAAGGAACTTAGTAAAAGCTAGGTTCTCTAAATTCTCTGAAGCTTCAAAGATTCAAAGCAGTTTCAGAGAGAGAGAGAGAGGCCTCTTCCCTTGGCCAGCTGCTGTTTGTATTAGCTCTTGCCCTTTTAACCTTAGGAAGATGTGGCTCAAGTTTAATGGGAGGCATCATAATTAATTACTATTTTTGCAACCTTGATTGTATTCTATAATTTGTATGGTCAGTGTGACCTTTTGCTCCTAGCCTGTAATTTTCTTTTACAACCCTGAGACACTGCTATAGATCAGGGGGGCCCTTGATCAAGAAGATAAACAGCTGCCAGAGTATGGTTTCTGCCTGGCATGAGAGATACAAACATTTACAAATATATATTTCTTTAAGGTCATTTTTAGAATACAGGAATCTGATCAAAATATAAGCCTTGATTAAAAATGCAGGCTATGATCAGATGCCTCATTCCCCCCTTTCAAGCTCAAGGACCTTCCCAAGTGTCCTTGATAGCTTGATCTTCATCATATTCCTGAGGTAAAGCTCTGTATAGGGCCATGATATGAGGTAAAGTTTCATTTGAAATCATCTTGCTAATTGTACTTCTAAAACATGAAATGATACATGGCACCATACACAAAACCATTACTACTACCGTCAAGAAAAACAAGCAAGACAATAGTATCCCTTTGAGTCCTGCGACATTTGGTAACCAGTTGGTGAGCCATCCCATATCCCATCCTTCCCATGTTTGTACTGGGACATGTGCTATATTCTCCATCTTTGTGGCCAACACACGGATTGCCTCACCATTATCAGAAATGTTAAAGCAACAGGCATTCCCTGTCAAGTTCAAGACTCCACATAGGCCTCCCTGCCTGGCAAGTACATAATCCATTCCCATTTTCAGCTGCAAAATGGCGGCTCTACTTTCATCCAACTGTTGTGCAATAAGTCTCAAACTCTGGGCCGTTGCATTGGTTACAAGTTCCACTACTGCTTGCAATCGAATTATTCTGTTTAGATTATAAATAGGATCTCGAGCCCCTTGTATGAGCTCATCAGGATTCCAGGAGGCAGGTTCATAATAGGCTATAATGCGCTCTGGTGGCCAATCATCAGTATCGCTCCAACTTTGGGTACTTCCTCCTGCTATATGAGAAATATCAGCGTTTCTTCGTGTACGCTTGGCTGAACTAGTGGGCATAATCCACATTGGTGGTAATACCCATCCCAGGAAACAAGTCCCACTCCATTTGGAAGGGAGTTTCTTGTATGCCCATTCTCCACATATCCACCACAACCATCGGGTCTGAGGTTTTTGGTATGTGGAGTGCATAAGGCGAAATATCAAAAGGGGTACAGAGTTCACAGTGCAGTATGTTAGATTGCCTTTTTCTGTCATAGTTATGTTCCACACCATTTTCCATGCATGAATAAAAGGAGGTGCACAGGGCAAAGTATTCCGAGTTCGATAGGTAGTACCGTTTGCCCAGGTTTGACTATTCTTAATATAATCCCAAGTATAGTGGCAATGAGAAGAGCCTATCATGGTAGAATCAGCTGCCTCTGATGATTTATGTACACAGAATTCCCCTTGTACAGGTATAACTCGTATTGGTTTAGTTGAGTTCCATGCGGGGAAATTCTGTACTTCTGTTTGGTGTGGCATTTCGCTTACCATACCAATGGCATTTAATGGTATTGGTAATAAGGGCATACCTCCCTCTGAATCATCTGGCCCAAGAGAGCAAACAAGGCAATTGGTCCTATTTGTAACATTGGCTACCATCTCAGCTAAGCCTACCCACATATTGTGGTCATGGCGGAATCCATATTTAGCAAATTTGCTCAAATTCAAGGACCCTTCCCCTTCCCAAGGGATCAGGATTAATAATAAAATCATGTTGATGTCTAGTATATGCATTCCTTCCACAAAAGATTACCTTATTGTGATAACAAAAAAATATTAGTCCCAATATAATTCCCCCAGTGACAGAAATGGGGAACCACCAAGACCAAAACATATGTCCCAAGGATCCCCAATGAGTAATATCTCTGATAATTGTTCCACAGGGGGGGGCAGTCAATCAATTGTATAAGAGAATCTTCCCGTTTACAATCGCTGGTTCAGACGCTCCTCAAGCTTCAGGCGTGCGCAGGTCAGCCAGCTTCCAGGTTGTGGCTGCAGCAGGCCGGTCGTCTAATGTTGCCCGTGACCTAGCCCGTTCCCCGTAGGGCTAGATACAGGGGTTTTTGGAGAGAGTCAGTTTTAAAGGATTAGAGGGGTCACCTTTGCACGTCCAACTGCCTTCGGACTTCTTCAAACGGGAGTGATGAATCCAGGGGGTCACCTCAGCTACCTTCACCGCTGTTGGAGTAGAGAGCAAGATGGTGTAAGGTCCACGCCACTTAGGTGCAAGTGGATCGCGTTTCCACTCTTTCACCCATAGGCTATGCCAGCCTGGAACTGATGAATCGGCTCGGCAATGCTGCACGGCGTGTGCTTGAGGGCCCACCTGTTAAGATAAACAACAACAAAAACACGGGAGAGAGACAAAAACACGGGAGAGAGATTGCACTTGTCCCTGTGTCACATGGTCTCCTATTTGTTTGAGGTCAGCTGGAATATCCTGAACAAAGGAGGGTGGCCTCCCATACAGGAGCTCAAAAGGTGACAACTTAAGTCTTTTGTGGGTGCACACTGAACACGAAACAGTGTTATGGGTAACACATCACTGCTGTGGCCAGCATTACCATCTTTTCCTTCTGCCACTTCTTCTTCTCTTGTTTCTCAGCCTCATCCCTATTCCGATAAACTCGGCGTGCAATGGCCATAATTTGGCTCATCAGCATCCCTTCCCATCCTTCTGATTTCAAAATTTTCTTACGAATGTCAGAAGCACACTGGGCCACAAAAGTAGCAGTAATCATTCTGCTGTTTTCAGGGGCTTCAGGGTCAAAAGGAGTCCATATACGATAGGCTTCCTGCAGCCTCTCTAAAAAGTCTCCCGGACTCTCATTTGGTTTCTGTTCTACTTCTGAGACTTTAGACATATTAGTGGGCTTCTGGCATGCCCTGCGGATACCTTGCACAAGCGTCTGGCGGTAGGTGGTAAGCCTGGCCAGGTGAATTGCATTGTTTGGATCCCAATTAGGATCTTCCAAAGGAAAGTTATCCTGGAGATGACGGGCAATATTAAAAATATTTCCCATTCTGGCCTGCTCACGCAAATATATCTGTGCCTTTTCAATTATGGAAGCCGCCCAGAGTGGCTGGGGAGGCCCAGCCAGATGGGCGGGGTATAAATAATAAATTATTATTATTATTATTATTATAATTATGTCTCTCCTTTCCTCAGTGGTGAACAGAGTATTCAGGAGTTGGCGGCAATCTGTCCAAGTAGGACTATGAGTATTTACTATTGAAGTCACCAAGTCCATCATAGCCTGAGGTTTTTCTGCGAAAGACGGGATGTGTTTTTTCCAATTCATCAGATCCGTAGTTGTGAATGGAATGTACTGGAGGGTCGAAGTTCGAGGTGGCCGTGGTCTGGGTTACCCGTTAACCAGCACAGGCTCCTCAAGTGCATCAAATACTCTTCTAAGAGGGGCTACTACGTGACCTTTCTCTTCGCTTTGCTCTAGGGGCCTCAAATCATAGGGGATGGTATCTGTCCCAAGGCGTTCTTTTAGCAGCTTTATACGCCTGGCTCTATTGCTTGCTGACCGATCAAGGTCTCCCTGTAACTCCTGTAATAGTTCTCTAGGATTTGGATGTACAGGGGTTTGGGGTGGGCAATTGGTTGTTCCACTAAAGGAGACTGTAGATGGAGTTCTACTGGGACTCACAGGTGGAATAACCACTTCTGCTTGGGCTTTATTATAGGACTCCAAGGCCTCCTGAAGATATTTATCATAATCTATCAAGGAATCAAGTTCTGTGACTCCACCCCCATTATTCATTCCACTTTCTTGCCTTGGGGTTACAACTGGTGGAGTATTTGGATTAGGCTCCCCTCGATGTGGAGCATAGGGTGGAGGTGGAAGCACCTCTTCCTCTGGTCCCTCAAAAATGGGTTTGAGTTTATTTGGCAAGATTCCTTTCCTAGCTTCGGCTTTTACAGCCAATAATTTGCATCGTTGGACTTTGCATTCCCTTATCCATGGAGGATTATTATTTAATGTGCTCAGCCAAGAATCTATATATGAAAATTGTTCTGGGCACCCTCCAGTTTCTTTGGCGATATTAGACCAAAGTTTGCTTACTAAATTTATATCAAAGGTTCCCTGAGATGGCCATTCAGTATTTTGTTTCGGCCACTCTAATTCACATAACGTTCTCAAGCGCTCTGGCGTCATTTTGACTCCATATGCCCCTGAGAAGGCTTTCTTAAAATTATTTAACATACATTCAAGAGGTGTATTTTCCCCCTTTGAACCTCCAACTCCCATTATATGGGCCTGTGAAGTATCCACTCAGTCACTCACACACTCGCCTTACTGAGAAACGAAGTAGTACCCACTCCACACTTACAGATTGTACTTTCTCACACATACAATGCACTGGATACTTCACCACACTCTACCTCCCAACCTTTCCCTTTTCCCTACATCAGATCACCATCTGATGTACCCAGCCATGTAGCGTACTCAGTTTCCCCCTTACTGAGACGCAGAAGTTTGATCAAGACTTCTCTTCCTCCTAATTAATTGGAGGGCCAAAACCCTTTGTGCACTTACCCTTAGCTGGTTCCCAGTTTATTTCTCTGGTTCCCCCCGGTCCGTCGCCGTCGGTAGGCAGGGTATCAGACAGACGAGACTTCTGCGTTCCCCTGGAAAAATGTTCCAGTGCGCGCTGGGTAAGCAGTTAGTGGTCCTCCCTCTTGTACCCTGCCCAGTAAGGCGATGGGGCTGCGTTCCAGCAGACCACTTATCCGAGTCACAGAGGCACCATAAAATGTAGCACCCTGCTTGTGGTTAACGCTTAGCTGGAATGAAATATTCAACGCAGCAATAGAGAAATTAAAATAATAATTTATTTGTCAGACAAATAAATGTGAGGCACAGTGGTATATGGTTACCAAGCTCTGGCCTGGCCTTCTGCCCTTATGGCCAGCACTTATATTCCCTCAGCTCAGCCCCCTTGCTCCTCCTTTGGCTGCCTCTGTCCAATCAGCCTGGTTAAAATTCCTATTGGCTGTTTGCTAGAACCAATCATAAAAGATACACCCATTTCCTATTACCTTTTATGGGAGACAAAGAGCTATATTTCCTTCTATTTATAATTGGCAAATAAGTAGTCATATATCTTATATTTACCTCGACCAGGCACCTTAATTACCAGATAACCTTTTGCCCTAGACTAGGCGCCTTAACTAACATTTCATCTTTTGCCCTATTGCCCTATTCACTCCAAAACAGATGGTGGCTAATTTTATCTTTGGAGGTCATTAAGCAGAGGCTTGACAACCATATATCAGGAGTGCTCCGATGGCGTCTCTCTGTCTGGCAGGGGTCCGGACTCAATGGCCCTCATGGTCTATTCCAACTTCTTCTATGATTCTATAATTTCTTACTTTCTAAATCCTTTGCATAATTACATTTAAGCCAATATATTTCATACATATAACATATATAGATTTTTAGAAGCAAAGATCTTGTCTAAGTAAAAAGGAACTTAGTAAAAGCTAGGTTCTCTAAATTCTCTGAAGCTTCAAAGATTCAAAGCAGTTTCAGAGAGAGAGAGAGAGGCCTCTTCCCTTGGCCAGCTGCTGTTTGTATTAGCTCTTGCCCTTTTAACCTTAGGAAGATGTGGCTCAAGTTTAATGGGAGGCATCATAATTAATTACTATTTTTGCAACCTTGATTGTATTCTATAATTTGTATGGTCAGTGTGACCTTTTGCTCCTAGCCTGTAATTTTCTTTTACAACCCTGAGACACTGCTATAGATCAGGGGGGCCCTTGATCAAGAAGATAAACAGCTGCCAGAGTATGGTTTCTGCCTGGCATGAGAGATACAAACATTTACAAATATATATTTCTTTAAGGTCATTTTTAGAATACAGGAATCTGATCAAAATATAAGCCTTGATTAAAAATGCAGGCTATGATCAGATGCCTCACCTTATGTCACTGTTCATCTGCTTAACAATACGGCATGGAAGGGGGATACATTTGTTTATTCATTCATTTACTTGAGTCATTGTTTGCCTATTGGGAAAAAAAAAAAAGTCTGCCAAGACTACCATAAACAGATTTTTAAAGCACACATTAAAACAGTAAAATGTATTATTGCAAATTCTCAAAAAATGCTACAAACCGCAGCAAGAACTAGTCACAATTCCAACTAATCTCAACCTCCCAAGGCTTGGTGGAATAGAAAGGGCCTTTTTCAAGAGCCCACATAGTGCAGGGTAGAATAGGCAATGATCAGCAGCTAGAGAAGGGCTTTTAGCAATGTGTAATATTTGGAGGGAGGCGAGGTAACAGGCAGTGTAAGAACACACGTACACAACAATGTTCCCATTTCCCTCTGAAATGTTGGAGTGCATGGAAGAAACACTTCGTAAAGGAAAGCGTGGAGGCTCTCTGAGGTAATAACAATAACCCTTTGACGGGGCCTTCTTGGTAGTGGCTCCCCACTTGTGCAATGCTTTCCATCATTCTTAACATTCAGGAGAAATTTTTAAAGCAGGCACTTTGAAAAATTCTGTTCCCGGCATCCTTGGAATTATTAGCTGTGGGGATATATTACTGTTTAATTTTGTTATTCTTATTTTTAATTGTACTGTTTCGCTGTTTGCCACCCTGGGCTCCTTTGGTAGGACAGCAGATGAGAATAATGCTAATACTTTAGTAAATAATAATACCCGTGAGGAGGACCAGGAGCTGAGGCATGGTTGCCCCTGCTCATTTTATTCTATTATTTGCTGCATCCCACCTTTTCTCCTCCAAGGAGCTCAAGGTGGGCTACGTGCCTCTCCCCACTCATTTAATCCCACACAACAACCTTGCAAGGCAGGCTAAACGCTCAACTTGAGTGACAGGGAAGAGGAACTACATTTCCCATCACGCCCACATCCTACTTCCGGTGCCCTGCCCGCCCTCCAGCAGATGAGACATCGTTTTTCCCCTCATTTCCTTGATTGACAGCGGGAGGGAGGACTACGTTTCCCGTCATGCTCACGCCTTATTTCCGGTGTCCTGCTCACCCTTCCTTCCGCCTGCCTTTATTTCTGAGGTGGGCCGCGCTCGGGTCTCACCCGCCTCACGGACCCAGCAAATACGGGGCCTAATAGCAGGAGACGGGAGTGGCGAAAGCAAGAGAAAACCACCCGTAGCCTGGGTCTACTTCCGGTGTGTAGGCCACAAGGAATCGAGAAGTTGAGTATGAGAAGACTCCATTTCCCATCGTGCCTCAGCCCCACTTCCGGTGCTAAGCCGCTCGTGAGGAAAAAAGACCGCGAGGAAACTACAATTCCCATACTGCCCCAGCCCAACTTCCGGCGCGCGGACTTTTCCCTCAGGATTTTGCTTCCGCTCTAACTGCCGCAGCCGCCGGGATGCTTCGCGGGCTGGTCCCCTTCTCCGGCCGGGGCGGCCTTCTGGGCCGGAGCCTGGCGCCGCTCCTGGCCGCGCCTTCGCGGGGCCGCAAGACGCGCCACGACCCCCCGGCCAAATCCAAAGCCGGCAGGGTCAAGGTGCCGCCGCCCGTCGACCCGGCCGAGCTGCTGGTGGTGCTGGGCCGCTACGAGCGCTATAGGCGGGTCATGACCGCCCTCAGGTGAGGCGCCGGGGAAGCCGGTCGCTCAGCTCGGTCGGCCAATCAGGGCAGCCGGCGGGCCCGTGGAGGCGGGGCCACGGGGACCTCGAGGGGGGGGAGTCTGTGGGGTGCGAGTGGGGGGAAGGCGACGTGGGGGGCTGGGCTTTGGTTCCTCTCCATTTCTCTGCTGAGCCAATTTATTTAGATTCAGGTAGGTAGGTAGCCGTGTTGGGCTGACGCAGTCGAAATAAATTTTAAAAATTGTCCAGTAGCACCTTAGAGACAAACTTAAGTTCTTGGGAGAAAATGACAAACCTAGACAGCATCTTGCCAACAAAGGCCCATATAGTCAAAGCTCTGGTTTTCCCAGCAGTGATGTATGGAAGTGAGAGCTGGACCATCAAGAAGGCTGATTGCTGAAGAATTGATGATTTTGAATTCTGGTGCTGGAGGAGACTCTTGAGAGTCCCATGGACTGCAAGAAGATCAAACCTGAAGGAAATCAGCCCACTGGAAGGACAGATCGTGAAGCTGAGGCTCCAAGACTTTGGCCACCACATGAGAAGAGAAGACTCCCTGGAAAAGACCCTGATGTTGGGAAAGATGGAGGGCACAAGGAGAAGGGGACGACGGAGGACGAGATGGTGGGACAGCGTTCTCGAAGCTACCAGCATGAGTCTGACCAAACTGCGGGAGGTAGTGGAGGACAGAGGTGCCTGGCGTGCTCTGGTCCATGGGGTCACGAAGAGTCGGACACGACTAAACAACAACAACAAAAGTTTGTTCTGGATATAAGCTTTTGTGTGCATGAACACTTCCTCATGAATCTAGAATCATGGAGGAATCTAGAATCTCCATGAATCTAGAATTTTGGAAGACAGCACATTGAGCTGCATGAAATGGAAGAAGTGTGCATGCGAACGAAAGCTTATACCCAAAACAAACTTAGTTGGTCTCTAAGGTGCTACTGGACAATTTTTTTTTAATTTATTTCAATTTATTTAGTTATTATAGACCACAAGCTGAACATGAGCCCACAGGGTTATGCAGCAGCAGAATAAGTGAGTGCTATTGTAGGCTGCATCAACAGAAGTCTAGTGTCCAGATCAAGGGAAGTCATAGGTAAAGGGACCCCTGACTGTTAGGGCCAGTCGCAGACAACTCTGGGGTTGTGGCGCTCATCTCACTTTATTGGCCGAGGGAGCTGGCGTGACTAAGCTGCTTCTGACGAACCAGAGCAGCGCACGGAAATGCCGTTTACCTTCCCGCCGGAGCGGTACCTATTTATCTACTTGCACTTTGATGTGCTTTCGAACTGCTAGGTTGGTGGGAGCAGGGACCGAGCAACGGGAGCTCACCCCGCCGCAGGGATTCGAACCGCTGACCTTCTGATCTGCAAGCCCTAGGCTCTGTGGTTTAGACCACAGTGCCACCCACATCCCACAGTGAAGTCATAGTCCTGTTCTATTCTGCCTTGGTTAGACCACACTTGGAATTCTGTGTCCAATTCTGGGCACCACAGTTGAAAAAGGATGTTGACAAGCTGGAAGTTGTGTAGAGGAGGGTGACTGAGATGGTCAAGGGTCTGGAAACTAAGCCTTATGAAGAACAGTTGAAGGAATTGGGTATATTTAGCCTGGGAAAGAGGAGGCAGAGAGGAGATATGTGAGCCGTCATCTAATATCTAAAGAGCTGCCACATGGAAGAGGGGCAAGCTTGTTTTCTCCTGCTCTGGAGAGTAGGACTTGAACCAATAGCTTCAAGTTACAGGAAAGGATCTGTCATGGATGCTTTAGTTGAGATTCCTGCATTGCAGGGGGTTGGACTAGGTGCAGAGATGTGGCGTGACAGCCATCTTCAAGTCGGTGTTTGAAACTCCCATTGTTTTAGGTGCTTTTTTTTGCAGCAGGGCATTTCATTAGCCTGAGCAGTTTCTGAGCTCTGGGCACAATACTGTGCCTAAGATTTCAGATTAAAGCTGCATAGTGGAAGGAAAGGAGGATGTTTTTCTCCCTTCCCACTTCAGGTACTCTCTGAAAACTAGAGAAAAGACCCTCTTAAGAATATTAGGGGGGTGGGCAGCAGAAGCACTAGACCCTGTGAAAAATGAACATAATATTTCAGCTGCAGTTCATTCATTTTCAGCTTTGTATTCTTGTTATTAAAAAAGTGTGCCTAGACATTCCAATGTTGCATCCATAACCTAGGTTTAAGGTGCCATTTAGATCCTAGCTTTCATATCTCAGTTTCTAACACTGCTTCAAATGTCTGAAGGGCTGTCACATAGAGGCCAGGACTTGAACCAATGGCTGCAAGCTCCAAGGAAGGAGATTCAAACTTAAACATCAGGAAGAACGTTCTGACAGTAAGAGCTGTTTGACAGTCTTGCTCAGGAGGTGGTGGACTCTCCCTTCTTGGAGGGTTTTAAGCAGAGTTTGGATGACCACCTGTCACATTGATTTAGTTGAGATTCCTGCATGGTAGGGGATTCTATGATTTATATATTAAATGTGTATACCACCCTTCATCTGAAGAGTTCAGGCAGTTGACAGCATAAAAATACAAGATAAAAAACACAACTGCGCAAACATAAGTTCTGAATGATTGATAGGCATTCATCAGGGTTGGGGGACCTGTGATGGGAGTTGTAGTTCAGTGACATCTGGAGGATCACAACCCTGCATATGACACATGGGGCCCTTGTGACTCTTGCCTCTGCAGGGACGATATCAGTAACAAAGGGGCAGCTTCTTTTTTAACATTCCCTCCTATGCTCTCTACCAGAGGCGAGTTCAAAGAAGAGGTGCTGCGGAAACATTATGCAGAGAAGTATGGGGAAGTGTGGAAGCAGAGAGAGGAGGCTGCTAACAAGGAGCATCAAGAGCTGATGGCCTGGAATGACGCAGAGAACAGACGTCTACGGGAACGGAGGTGAGCATGGCGTGTCAATTTTTAAATCTGCTGTTGATTTCATTACTCTTCTTGGCCTTTGGCTGTTTCTGTTGTGTGGAGAGCAGCAAGTGCTAAGTTCCTTCTGTGTCCCTGACCCCAGGGAGGAGCGCCTCCGGAAGGAAGAAGCAGCTGATCAAGAACGCCGACGGCAAGGAGCCCAGAATCGGGCTACCTATATGGAAGAAATTATCAAGGAGAAGGAGAGAGAGGTGCTCCAGTTGCAGGTAGGGAAGCCAGCATGCTGCAAACAGCTGCCTTCACTTTGACACTTCTTCCTTGGAGCAATCTTTTTGCTACTGCGGTCTGGTTAAATGTCAAAATGCTACTTAGTTTTGATGATGTTTGGGGGACACAAAATCAAAGAGAAACCGGGATCCTTTGGCTATTGTTTTAGGTTACCAGAGGAGGGTGTGGCTGGGTTAAAAGCGGTAGGAGTCAAAATATAGTGCTGGGGGGGTTTACTGAAGGCCACTGCTGCCTTTTCTCCAACCCTTTGGGCGCTGATGCAATGACAAAAGACTTAAAACTGACAACCCTGTGTGTTTGGAGTGTTGTTCAGGGGGAGAAATACTGTGTTTGTAAAATGCCTTCTTTTCCTCTTTTGCTGATGCAGGAAGAAGCCAAGAACTTCATCACCCCTGAAAATATAGATGAGCGGATTGAGGAGTGCCTAGACAACCCTCGCAACTACAATTTTGCCATTGATAAGGAAGGAAGGATAGCCAAGCGGAGCTTCTTGCCTTAGCAACTCATACCAGAGGAGCCTGGGCGTCCTGGTATTCCCTGCCAGAGTGGTTGAGTGTCGCTTCCATCGAGCTTCCAAAGTCACTGTGAGGGGACCAGGACTGGCTTGCTCAACTTCATCAATAAGACTGCTTTGAGACATTCACCCTGAAAGATGTATATCTTTGGGGTTTTACACTTCCAGAACATTGGTGCCCTTCTTGAAGACTTTGTTGCAGTTTTTCCGTAATAAAATATTGGGTTTCTCTTAGAGGTTTCATTCGCTATGTCCTGAACGTTTTAAAGGTCTATGGCAAAGAGGGGCCACAAAACTTCTCAGTGAGGATTGGGCACAGAATGGTGAGTGACCGTTGGGGAGGAAGCATGGAAATGGGGATGGAACAGGGTGGATTCTCGTTCTCAGGCTAACCAAACTCCAATGGGTGTACATGTGGCAATGTGAGTGGCAAAGAAAGCATATTACAGCTTGATACCTGATTGGGAGGTATATTTTGGATAGTTCAGAGGGGGATGGACCCCTGGAGCTCTTGAGGGCTGACCTTGGCCAACTGGCTGCACATTTTGAGTATAAAGTCGCTCATCTTCTGAGAGAGACTTTGACTCCACAGTTGTTGCAGTTCCAACTGAAGCACCAGGAAAGTGATGTTCAGCCCTCTCGAGAGTTATGCTGTGGGCTCTGTTTTATCCCCAATGCTATCTAATATCTATATAAAGCCATTAGAAGTGGCCCTCCAGATCTTGCTAGACTAGAACTTTTGTGCTATACAGTGGTACTTCAGGTTACAGACTCCGCTAACCCAGAAATAGTACCTCGGGTTAAGAACTTTGCTTCAGGATGAGAACAGAAATTTCTCTGTGGCGGCAGCGGGAGGCCGCATTAGCAAAAGTGGTGCTTCAGGTTAAGAACAGTTTCAGGTAAAGAACGGACCTCCAGAACGAGTTAAGTTCTTAGCCCGAGGTACCACTGTACTGGCTGGGGCTGATGGAACAGCAGGTTCCCCATCCATGGTCTGATGGTACAAAACACTCTTTGGAGAATCCCCTTCTCGCTTCCAAACTACGTGCAATCAGAAGCATGCAAGAAGAGCTTACAGAATAAGACCAAACGCCCATCTAGTCCAGTAGAGCACGAGACTCTGATTAATCTCAGGGTCTTGGGTTCGTGCCTCACATTGGACAAAAGATTCCTGCATTGCAGAGAATTGGACAAGATGATTCTTGCGGTCCCTTCCAACTCTACAGTTCTTTGAGTCTATGCTCACAGTGGCTAACCAGGTGCCTATGGGAAGCCCCTTGCAGGACATGGGTGCAACAGCAGTCTCCCCACTTGTGATTCCCAGCAACTGCTGTTGAGAGGCATCATGTCACCTTGGCTAGCAGCCATTAATAGCCTTGCCCTCAATGAATTTGTCTTGCCCTCTTTTCAACCCTTTCAACCTGGTGGCCGTCACTAGGTCTTCTGAGAGAGATTCGACCATTTAACCATGTGTCGTGGACCATGCTTCGAATTTCCCTGCAACTTTAGATTAAGTGGCCTACAAAGTGCAGCTTGAAACCTGCAAATGGTGATGTGTCTTTGCACACACATGCAGAGTGCAAACACAGATGTGTGTGTAGCAAAATAAAGTATTTTATTCAACATAATTGAGTTTTACAAGTGCATAAAGAGAACTCCCTGCAAATCTTCAATCTGACTGGACAACAGTAAACACAAATGCTTTTTTCAGTCACTAGAGTAGTACGTTCACATGCTGGGAATTTGAGTAAAGACTGCTACAGTGTTCTTGAGAATTTAACAATGGGCTGGGCACATCACTCCCACAAACAGAACACATTAAGCTGAAGAGGAGGGGTGGGTCATCTGTTCAGGTGCAAAATGTTTCCCAAAAAAACATGCAAAGGGGCATCATTTTTTCTTCTGAAGTTGTCTTGCTAGCATGTCGGCCTGTTAAAATGAATGCAACAGCATATCAGCAATAAGGAATTGAATGCTCCAGAATGATCAAGGATCTACTTTGGTCTGAAAACATCTTAGCAGGGAACAGGTGCAGAACTAGTCCCCATTCATGCAAATACTAGTTAAATGAGTCCTACATGAACTGATTCTGTTGAAAAGGGTTGTGCATGAAAAGGATGTAGCATGAGGAAATATTCCCTGATCAGTGTCTGATCTGTGGAGACACATGCATGGCAAGTTGTCACCTGATATGTCAACAAAATTAGGCTGGAGTAGGGGAGGTCAGTTAACAGCTATTAATGCATGATCTGTGGAGACGCATGCATGGCAAGTTGCCACCTGATATGTCAACAAAATTAGGCTGGAGTAGGGGAGGTCAGTTAACAGCTATTAATGCATGCTGTACTCCTTTCCTACAGACCCTCGGGTATTAAGATCTGCACAGGAAGGCCCTCTTGGTATTATTATTATTATTATTATTATTATTAGTAGTAGTAGTAGTAGTAGTAGTAGTAGTATACTGCCGTTCATCTGCAGATCACAGGGCAGTTCTCGACATAAAAATACAACATAAAAGCACAAAATACATGCTAAAAACAAGAACAAGAAAACCCAAACCAATAACCTAACCCTCCACATCCACCCTGTTTAGTTCATCCGTTATGGTTACTTTGGGATTGTGGTGGCCCAAGTGAGGCCCAGTCTCCAAACTGCAGAATTCCCTCCCTTGGCACCTTCACAATACAGCTTTCATCATATGCTGAAGTTACACCTTTTAATCCTTTTTATTTGACACCTGAGATAATTTTGTAAGGACTCACCCCATTCTTCTGGTTGTTAATTGTTTTAACTGATTTTAGCATCAGTATATGTGTGTGTGTGTGTGTGTGTGTGTGTGTGTGTGTATTGTTTGCCTTACCTAAAGAGCAGTTAAGAAATCATCATCGCTGCCATATTACTCTTTATCACTGGAAACAAACACCACATTTAGAGATTTTCTGAAGACTAGGTGCCGTGGGACAAAGATCAGCACTGGGGCAGAGCCCTCCTTCCCAGTTTGTGGTCTTCCTGGAAGCTCAGCCTTTTCCCAGTGCTTCCCCCCAGCAGCTGGCGTTAAGTGATGTACTACTGCCTCTGAAGCTTTAAGATCCAGCTACGGTGCTTTTAGTTGTCACCAGCTGCCTTAAATGAGCCAATCCCAAAAGGAATTTGCAAAGCCCTGCAAAGATTAATCTCACTCTGCTCTCCTCCAAAGACTCTCTGAATCTACAGTGCCACTCCCTTGCTTACCAGCAGAGTCTTCACAATTTTATCCCTCGGGATCTTCAGATAAGTGCAGTCTTCCCCGTCACATAATTTGATATCTTCAGAGACCTGAATTCAGAGCAAGAGAGAAAGAGAAGTGGGCTTAGGCAGCTCAACTGACTTAGGCAGGCGATGCCAGGGTAAGGACAGCACCGGTGTACCTCTGGACTTTGTGGCAAATCAATCTCTCTCTTCCCTCCCGGGTACCAGCCATGGGACCAGTGCTGAGCGCTTGATAGATGCATGCTGATGGTGAGCATTATGCACAGAGAAAGCAGGAGGGACCTCTGGTATGCCATAGTGATGCCTGGAGCCTCACTGCCTCAATAAAATCTGCAGAGGGAAGGAGGAAGGGAAGAAAAAGAGCATTGGGAAGCTCTGCAAGGGCAGGAATTGTAAGGTGTTGTTTTCTAGTACAGTGGTACCTTGGGTAACAGACGCTTCAGGTTACAGACTGCTAACCCAGAAATAATACCTTGGGTTAAGAACTTTGCCCCAGGATGAGAACATAAATCGCATGGAGGCAGCAGGAGGCCCCATTAGCTAAAGTGGTGCTTCAGGTTAAGAACAGTTTCAGGTTAAGAACGGACCTCCAGAACGAATTAAGTTCTTAACCCGAGGTACCACTGTATTGGGCCATTCCCACAGGACTGCCATTAATAACCAAGTTTCACATGGGCAGACTATGAAAGCCGCAGGTGTGCAGACAACAGGTGGTGCCCCTTAACACATACATATCTTGCCAATGTTGAAGGACTTGCACATTTTCTTTACTACCCACCAAGCCAGTTTTGAGATCTTGTTGCTTAAAAACAAAGCACCAAACTACTCTGGACCAGATCACGGGAAATACCAGCTTCCCCTCCCTTGGCCGTTAAGAGCATTAAGATCAACAAATGGAACCTGGGTGGGTTTGCCATGGTCTTGTGTCAATGCAGAGATGGGCTTTTTCACTGGTAGCAATAGTATCTCCAAGTACTGAATTGTATTTTTCCCCATTGGACTGACTGGCTAGCACCTATTTGCTTATATGGAAGTAAAAAAGGGGTCCCTGGAGACATGGTTGCTGTGATCTTCATCCCAGCCCACATATAACTGGGGCGTGTACATTTCCCTCCTCCATTCCAGTCCCTGAAACTGGTCACACTTACATCTGGAAAACTGCAGACATTCCTCCTAAGGCTGCTGGAAAAAACTGCTATTTCTTCCATGGGGAGTCAGTTATTACTAGACATAACAGAGTAATCCAATGTTTTTTACAAAAAAAAATTGCATCTACTGATGCTCATCTAACAGCAGTATTTTTTAACTGCAGTGGAAAGTGCTCTTTTTGCAAAGAGTGCATTACTCAGGCATTCAGTGCTCACATCAGCAGCAACCTTATCTGCTGAAAAAGATCCCCTTTTCCAAGCACCCTCCCTGGTGATGAATCTGTGTGCAGCACTTTGCAGCTATAGCTAGAAGTAATTCACAGAGATAAGCAAGGAACTAGCTGGGGGTACCTGCAGCACAGCGCTATCGCAACTTGGCAAAAGATGGCAAACACCCAAAGGTAGAAACAGCACAAATATGGTCTGCCCTGGGAGATATATAAAACACATTTGCAATTAACATCTTTAGAACAAATCCCCTCCAACAAAACTAGCCAGATGTGACGCTTGGCTTGCAAGTAAGGACGTCGTTCAAGTTACCTGCAAAACACGAATTGTAAGAGAAGCTTAATGAAAAGTCTACTCACGGTGACTTGATTGCTTTTGCTCCTCTCCCTCTGTCCTGAAATTCCTCGGATGCTCCAGCAATTTGCTCTGGGTATTTATATTATTCTTTGTGTACTTCAGCGCAAGCAACTGGTTGCCCCATTGGCCAAGGCTGTTTGCTGACGTTTGCTGCATCAGACTCTACAACATGCATCTAAGCCTCCCTCCCATCAGGACGGTGCTCAGCTAATACTCTTTCAGCAATCTGTCTTCTGACCCTTTCATTTGGCAGGAAAACTGGGGAACTCTGGAGTGAAATGTTCGACGCATTCCAAAAATAATTGTTAGATGGGACCGCTTGCCTCAGATACTTGCTGGTCGGAACTTCTGCAGGCTTTGCTTGACCCAGGCGGCTGCAGAGTCTGATCTTTAAAGCCCACTAAAGGGTTGGAAAATGTATGGAATAGCTGTTGATAGACTCATAGAATTGTAGAGTTGCAAAGGGACCACAGGGTCATCTAGTCCAACCCCCTCTAATGCAGGAATCTTTTGCTCGGTGTGGGACTTGAATCCATGATCCTGAGATTCAGAGTCATGTGCTCTACTGCTCCCCTCGGTAAAGGTAAAGGGACCCCTGACCATTAGGTCCAGTCGTGGCCGACCCTGGGGTTGCGGCGCTCATCTCGCTTTATTGGCCGAGGGAGCCAGCATACAGCTTCCGGGTCATGTGGCCAGCATGACTAAGCTGCTTTTGGCAAACCAGAGCAGTGCACGGAAACGCTGTTTACCTTCCCACTAGAGCGGTACTTATTTATCTACTTGCACTGGCATGCTTTTGAGCTGCTAAGTTGGCAGGAGCAGGGACTGAGCAATGGGAGCTCACCCTGTCGCGGGGATTCGAACCGCCGACCTTCTGATCGGCAAGTCCTAGGCTCTGTGGTCTAACCCACAGCACCACCCGTGTCCCGCTCCCCTCTGTATGCTCACATTAATCCTTGACTTTTCACTTCCCAGCTTGCAGGGGTGCCACCTGGAATACAAATTGGGGGCGGCTCAGGTGAGCCCTGCCCTGCATAATCGATCACATGATGCACACTATTTGAATGGCAACGCCCATCAACTTTTGGGTGCCCCAGCCTCAGTCCCTAGGAGTTGACTCCTATGCAGGCTTGTGGGTTAGTTGCCAGACATGAAAAATAGGTCCAAGGGGAGGGTGAAGATTGATGGCAGCAGTTCCCATGGGGAAGTGGAAGGCTGTGATCCAGTTCTGGTTGCTTCGCTTAGAAAAGTTTTTGCAGAGTTGGTTCTGGAAGTGGCAAGCAATGTGATCAAGGAGATGGAGTGAGGGGGTAGCATTTGGGGCTTTTCGTTCAGAGAGAAGATGAGCAAGATATAAGGGCATCAAATGATGAGTGGCCAGAAGGAAGTGGATAGAGAAATATTCTACTTCCTTTTGGTAGCACTAGAGCTCAATAAAAATTGGCTACCAACGTCAGGGTGCCTGTGATAATCATAGAATCTTAGAGTTGGAAAGGACTCCGAGGGTCATCTAGTCCAACCCCCTGCAGTGCAGGAATCTCAACTAAAGATGGCCGTCCACCACCTCTCTCGGGAGTCTGTTCCACTGCTGAACAGCTCTTACTGTCAGAAAGTTTTTCTCCTCCAGAGCAGGAGAAAACAAGCATGCTCCCTTCTCCATGTGACAGCCCTTAAGATATTTGAAGATGGTTGGA
The DNA here is from genome assembly GCF_027172205.1 of Podarcis raffonei. Taxonomy (NCBI): domain Eukaryota; kingdom Metazoa; phylum Chordata; class Lepidosauria; order Squamata; family Lacertidae; genus Podarcis; species Podarcis raffonei. Next base: position 74,957,428 of record NC_070610.1, on the reverse strand, counting down.
CAGTGTTCTCGAAGCTACCAGCATGAGTTTGACCAAACTGCGGGAGGCAGTGGAAGACAGGAGTGCCTGGCGTGCTCTGGTCCATGGGGTCACCAAGAGGCGGACACAGCTAAACGACTAAACAACATTGTATCTCCTCTCTGTCTCCTCTTTCCCAGGCTAAACAGACTCAACTCCTTCAACTGTTCCTCATAAGGCTTGGTTTCCAAACCCTTGACCATCTTGGTTGCCCTCCTATGCACATGTTCCAGCTTATCAAGATCCTTCTTAAATTGTGGTGCCCAAAATTGGACACAGTATTCCAGGTGTGGTCTGACCAAGGCAGAATAGAGTGGCACTATTACTTCCCTTGATCTGGACACTAGACTCCTGTGGATGCAGCCTGGAATAGCATTAGCTTTTTTCGCTGCTTCATCACCCTGTTGACTCATTTTCAGCTTGTGGTCCACCAAGACACCTAGATCCCTTTCACATGTACTGCTAGTAAGCCAGGTGTCCTGCATCCTATATTTGTGCATCTGGTTCTTCCTGCCTAAGTACAGAACCTTAACATTTGTCCTTGTTGAAATTTATTTTGTTAACTTGCGCCCAGCTCTCCAATCTGCTAAGGTCATTTTGAAATCTGATTCTGTCTTCTGTGGCATTAGCAACCCCTCCCAATTTGATGTCATCTTCAAATTTGATGAGCATCCCCTCAATTCCTTCATAAAGATGCTGAACAACAACGGGCCCAGGACATCTGTATCAACAGCTGTTAACCACATATTTTTAACCACAGTTTTTATCCGTGGGCTGTTGGGCTGCTGAATGGAAAAAACCAGTGGTGCAATTGTCTTCTGACAAGCACACAGAGCGCAAACAAGACTGAGTGTATGGGGGGCTCATTTAATTTCACTGCACACAGGTGGTGTAGTGACAATAAAATATTATTATTATTATTATTATTATTATTATTATTATTATTATTATTATCGCTGTTTATCCTTTTCTGCATTTCATTTTTAAAAACTTGTTTGGCCTTCCCAAATTATGGTTGAATCTAGATACACACTTTTTTTAAAAAAAACACACACACCTGTGAAAATGCTTATTTTAAAAACAAAAAAAAGTTTGCAAAAATATATTGAATTTGCCATTAGCTCACCATCTCCATCTAGTGTCCCATTTGTATAATGCACTTAAAACATTATATTTACAGCTGTACAGCTGAGTGTTTCTTTCAGATGCCATAATAAATTCATTAGCCTATCGGTGCCACAAGACTCTTCATTTGATGTTACTGCATGGAATTCTTACTGTATTTTTACAGTCAGGGAAAGACATTTCTGGATTTCTTTTTGCCTCAGGTGTTAAAATAACGATGCCCTTTGACTTGGGAGGTTCACGCTGTTTGCTGTTCTGCCTCAGGCAGCAAAATGTCTCTTGCTGGCTCTGCTTCTTCACAGTGGATTTGCATGCCAACAAGACAGACATGTGGGCAGGGTATAAATAATAAAATTGTTGTTGTTTTGTTGTTGTTGTTGTTATCATTACAGTATTATTATTATTATTATTATTATTATTATTATTATTATTATTATTATGTTCTTGGGTGTCCTATCACAGCTACTGTGGCCTGGAGGAAGCCCAAACAAGCTTCTAAGACAACTCCTTGCCACTCACCCCATCCCAGTTGAAGGCTATCAGTCTTCAGAGGAAGCCCTCAAATTGAACAGAAGTTTATATTCTTTTGCACAATCCCAACAATATGAAACACTGAGAGCCATTAAGCAGTCAAAATGCAGGCTGGGAGCTGTTTGCTCAAAGAGAAAGTGATCTGTCAAATAAACAGGGTTAAATTAATTTTGCACACTTCCAGGTAAACAGAATGTTTGTAAATTCATTTATTCCTCAGACATAAAAGGCCACGGAGACTTCAGACTCTCTTCAACAGCACATAATCTCATTCCAGGAGCCTCTAGATTCTTACTTTAAATATTCCTCTTAGCAGCTCCATCAGAGCCTGTCCAAATTTGTTAGGTGAATATCTCTTTACTGTTTTCAACAGGATGGAGGGGGTAAATAGCAGCCTCTATATGCGAACGCATCAGGACTGTGGCTGTGGGCCTGGGACAGCTCAGTTGGTAGAGCATGAGACCCTTAATCTCAGGGTTGTGGGTTCGAGACCCACATCGGGGTCCTGCATTCTGGGGGGTTGGACTAGATGACCCTCGTGGTCCCCTCCAACTCTACAATTTGAAGCTTCTCTGAATACACACGTGCAGCATATACATGACCCTAAACCAATATATTGGGCTACAACGTTCAATTATAAACTGGTTAATCAAGATTCAAAATATCCTGAACAGATTGGGGAACGGGGCTCAAACTAACCAAATGAATTTCAAATGTAAGGCAGGCATAATCAGATGCACAAATGTAAGATAGGGGACGCCTGGCTTGCCAGTAGTTTGTGCGAAAGGGATCTAGGGGTCTTGGTGGACCACAAGCTGAACATGAGTCAACAGGGTGATGCAGCAGTAAAAAAAGCTACTGCTATTCTAGGCTGCATCCACAGAAGTCTAGTGTCCAGATCAAGGGAAGTCATAGTCCTGCTCTATTCTGCCTTGGTCAGACCAAACCTGGAATGCTGTGTCTAGTTCTGGGCGCCACAGTTTAAGAAGGAGGTGCAGAGGAGAGCAACCAAGATGATCAAGGGTCTGGAAACCAAGCCTTATGAGGAACGGTTGAAGGAACTGGGTATATTTAGCCTGGAAAAGAGGAGACTGAGAGGAGATATGATAGCTATCTTCAAATATCTCAAGGGCTGTGAAATGTACTCGGAGTCAAGAGTGGATTTCATGCTCTTTATTCAGCTCATAGTGGTGAGGAGGAAGTTTCCCCAGAAGGTCTGCCTGATATACATTATTTACACAATGGATTCTCCTTTAGCCAATCAGGTTGCGGATTCCCTTCCACCTGGAGCTGGATTGGGTGGCTCCTGTGGACCAATCAGACTGCTGCATTCTGACTCCTATTGTTCTAGGACCAATCACACTGCTGCCTTTTGGATCCTATTCAACTCAGTACATAACAGGCTGTCACATGGAAGATGGAGCAAGCTCATTTTCTCCTGCTCTGGAAGGCAGGAATCAGACTAGTGGCTTCAATTTACAAGGAAGGAGATTCAACATCAGGAATAACTTTCTGACATTAAGAGCTGTTTGACAGTGGAATGGTCTCCCTCAGAAAGTGGGGGACTCTCCTTCCTTGGAGGTTTCTATGCAGAGGTTGGATGGCCACCTGTCATAGATGCTTTAGCTGAGATTCCTGCACTGTAGAAGGTTCCTTCCAACTCTCCAGTTCTATAAGTTTTGGGCAGTAGTCAATTAAGCCAAACTGAAATTAATGAGTAGGGTTACCATATTTCAAAAAGTAAAAACCAGGACACCCTGGTTGAGTTTTTTAAGAGAAAAAAAACCCCACCAAATTTTTGAGCTATTTTTAGGACAACCCGAAAGTTGATGAAAAAACACATTTTTTTGATTGACTTGCCTAAGATCCAGGCTTAAGCGCTGCCTTTCGGAAATTCTCCCTGGACGTCTGCCTTTGAAATCCCAGTAATGTCCAGGAAAATCTGGCAGCCCTGTTAATGAGGCTAACTCAATAGTACTCGTTAATTTCAGTAGGCGTACTCTGGGTAAAACTTAGCTGAATACCAGCAATTATTATAAATGTTAAGAGGGCACTGAAGACAGAGCCTATAAACTATGGAAAGTTTGGACTTCCCATGAAATCACCATCTGGTCAGCAGGGAGTGGAGCAAATAGTCAGGGGTTAACTCCTCCTCAGGAAGAAGGCAGGGCCAATCAGGGTGCTTCTTGACTGAGGCTTTCATGTGGGATCCAATCACATACCAGCAAATTCAGGTAGTGCAATTAAAGCTGATTGGCGCAACAAACTGCTCTCCACCCCGCCAAAGACAGGGCTTTTTGCAATAAGGAAAGTAGCAGGAAAATGCACTGGGAAGTGTGGGATGACAGAAAGGTGCACAAAATAGCAAAAAAAACACACCCAAAAAACACACCAAACAAACAAACAAACCCAAAAAGCATACAAAAATGTATTACCGTATATCAGGGGAAATATGCTTTGTAAGAAAAAAAACGTATATTAGGCAAAATTGCTTATAAAAATGTGTATCTTTGCAATTTCCATGAGGACTTTTTAAAATCACAAACTGATGTGGAGCTGCGAAGAGAACTGAGCTTAAGTTTGGGAAAAATGTGAAACTCAGAGAAACCCCAAATGACAGATTCCTCCATCTCTATTTTTGAGACAACTTGGCTTGTTGGACTAGGAGCACCTTTGATGCCTGAAGTTTGGAGCAGCAAAAACTTTCCTTCCTTGTGATATCAGGGCCATTCCTAAATTAAAATCGTACACACTCATGGCCTGATTAATCCTCTTTTCCAATCCCATGATTAGCACCTGAAAAAAACAACCACCAGGCTCCAGTCCAGAGATACTCCAGAAGATTCTGTTCTGTTATTTCCCCACTACTAGGCAACACTACCACATCTGGGTCAAAGTCCCCCTGCCTCTAACAGTCCCTCAAGTAATTAAGCAATAAAATACTCTTAACCTGATGCAAATTAATTGGTATGTAATATCACCTGCGCAAGGACTTAAACGCAACCTAGTTGACACAGAGATGCAGAAATGCCAGCCTGCTGTCTGACATCTAACCATCACATCAAATCCATAAGTTATTTCCAGTTGCTCAACAGCTTCTGATCCAGATGTGGGAGACTGATTTCCTCTGCATTTGGAAACGGCAGGCAGGAAAACATCTTGCCAGTTATCACTAGATGGAAAGAAACATCTGTCACTTGGGCAAGAAGGCAGGTAGAACTTGGATGCTCATAGGAATTTTAGGATTGCAGTTTAAATCTGCCCTATCTTAAACTTTTCCCAGTAGTGATGTATGCAAGTGAGAGCTGGACCATAAAGAAGGCTGATCGCCAAAGAATTGATGCTTTTGAATTATGGTTCTGGAGGAGACTCTGGAGAGTCCCATGGACTGCAAGAAGATCAAACCTATCCATTCTTAAGGAAATCAGCCCTGAGTGCTCAATGGAATGACAGATCCTGAAGCGGAGGTTCCAATACTTTGGCCACCTCATGAGAAGTGAAGACTCCCTGGAAAAGACCCTGATGTTGGGAAAGATGGAGGGCACAAGGAGAAGGGGACGACAGAAGACGAGATGGTTGGACAGTGTTCTCGAAGCTACCAGCATGAGTTTGACCAAACTGCGGGAGGCAGTGGAAGACAGAAGTGCCTGGTGTGCTCTGGTCCATGGGGTCACGAAGAGTCGGACACGACTAAACGACTAAACAACAACAACAAATCTTAAGCTAGTTACCTGGGAGTAAGCTCCATTGACTACAGTGGGACCAGGGCCAGATTTAGGTTTCATGAGACCCTAACCTACTGAAGGTAATGGGGCCCTTTATAAGTCCAGCTATCCTTTGTCAACAACAAATTGTCACTGTTTTTTGTGTTGACTATATGCTATATGGTAATTTATGGACCTAATAGGTATCTAAAGCCATTTGCACATAACAAAATATGTATTTTATCAAAGTAATTGTTGAACTGAATTTTTTGCCCCCCCCCCGGGAGTGGGGCCCTAAGCTATAGCTTGTTTAGCTTATACGTAAATCCGGCACTGAGTGGGACTTACTTCTGAGTAGACAGTCAGGCTCCACTGACAATAAAGGAATCAACACTCCTTGTGTTTCCTAAGAAATGGCTGGCTGCGGAAGCAATCAAAGAATTTAAAGTGGTTTGGTTTGGGCTGCCATACGTCTGGGATTTCCTGGACATAGCCATGTCAGAAGTGTAGGTTTTGCACAAAAACAAAACAAAACTCAACAATTTTCACTTTTTGGCAACCCTAGGTGACCTTTTCCTTCAAAATTATAGGAAGGGCTTCAACAACATTTCCTTCATTTGGTGCAGGTATGTTATTTTCAGGATAAACAGGTCTCCATTTTTGCTCCTACACACACCCCACTTTTCATAGTTCTGCATTTGGGGGTGAAAGGCGTCCGGGGGGTCCGGCACACTTCCTGCTCGGCTCTGGTCTTCCCCCCTGGGACCTTTGACTCAGCAGAGCATAAACACAGCGGAAGAGAAGCAGAAAACGTTCTTCGTGTGAAGGCGATAATTCAGGCTGAAACGCAGCAGTCTCCTTATCTTAAAGCCTTTATTCCTTAGCAAAACACAACAGCAATAAATCTCCTGCCTGGCGACAGTTCACCCATCGCTGCTCTCTCTTCGGAGCAAACACGCACACTGGAAGAACACAGAGAAACCACTCCCTTCAGTGTTCTAAACCCGCCCTCAGAATGTGAGGCGTCATCACTCAGAACTCTTAACCCTGTAAGTTCTGAGCCTCTCCTAACACTGCAAGACGTGGAGGAGAGGAAAAAGGAAACCTGGGACATTGTGAGATGAAATAAAAAACCGGGATGGCTCCTGTAATTCCAAGACTGTCCCTGGAAAATTGGGATACTTGGAGAGTATGTGGGCTCAGGGATGTTTTACGTGTTGCATGCTTACCAGATACATATTAAAGGTAAAGGGACCCCTGACCATTAGGTCCAGTCGTGGCCGACTCTGGGGTTGCAGCGCTCATCTTGCTTTATTGGCCGAGGGAGCCGGCGTACAGCTTCCGGGTCATGTGGCCACCATGACTAAGCCACTTCTGGCGAACCAGAGCAGCACACTGAAACGCCGTTTACCTTCCCACCAGAGTGGTACCTATTTATCTACTTGCACTTTGACGTGCTTTCGAACTGCTAGGTTTGCAGGAGGAGGGACCGAACAATGGGAGCTCACCCCGTCACAGGGATTCGAACCGCTGACCTTCTGATCAGCAAGTCCTAGGCTCTGTGGTTTAACCCACAGCGCCACCCACGTCCCTAGATACATATTACACACCCACAGTTTGTACCTACCCAGCCTAGAGCAATTGCAAGGCACCAGGTTAGCAAAGGCTGAACTAACCAGGCTCTGGGCAAGTAGATTTAAAGCTTTGCTATCTCTGTAAGGCTGCACTGCTGAAACACCAGGGCTGTTTAACTGTTGTTTATTAAGAAGCATGGAGATAATTGTACATGGAGCTCATCATAAATGCAAAGCGGTCGCATTAATATCCCAAGCTGGAAGGTGCATTGATATCCCAGGATGAAAGGTGTGCCAGAGGCACAAGTGATGGATGGCGCTTTTGAGTGCGCGATCAATGCAAATCTGCTCTGCTTCAAGATGGCAGTGACAGGTTGGCGCTGAGAGCATTTCCTGGGTATTTCAATTCAATCCGGGAAGATCAAAGTGGAGTAAGAATATTTCCCTCCACCGGCAAGAAAACTCACAAATCCTTTCCAAAATAGAAAACTTGCAAATCAAAAAAGTTTAAACAAGGCCACAACTAATTTTATCTCCTCTTGGCTTTGCACCCTTGGGTCTTCTAAACACAAGACTTTAATTGGATGCTGTTGTTGAGAGAATAAGGGTAATGTATACCAAAGAACAAACACAGGTAGCTGACTGCTAAAAATAAATTGAATTAGAGGTCCACTGCAGCGAAGCACCTCATTTCCTCCGGTGTCGTCATGACAATCTCATAAGTCAGGCACTCGACGAGTCCTAAGCAAACAGCAGCCAGACAAACATTTGACGCTTTCATATTCAGCTCCTGATTCAACTTGCAAAGTTATCAGCTTGCAGGTCAAAGTCTCTGCTAGACATAATTGGGCTGAGCAAACGGATGGGCTGTTTTGTTTTGTTAAACCTGTTGTTGAGATTTACGCCGTGCAACCCAGGGCACCCAAATCACACATGGCGTTTGCTCCTGCATCCCAACAATATTTACATTTTCATACCACCATTTGATAAGCCAATAACATAACGAGCGAAAAAAGAAAACAGGTCAGATGCCGGGTGTGATCTCATGAAGCAAGGCCCTCTCTGTTTTGCCATTTTTCAGCAGCAGGCTTACGCACTCTCAGGTTTAAAATTATTAATATGGGACCACAAAATGTTTAACGTTAGTTGAATTGCTTCCTCCCTGCTTGAAGATATCAACAACCCCAGATTTCATTTTGATTCACTTCCCTTGAAGCACTCTGGAGTGATTAACAATAAAGACATGAGCATCTATAAACACAGTTTCTAGACCATAGAATCATAGAAATGTAGAGTTGGAAGAGACCACGAGAGTCATCTAGTCCAACCCCTTGCAATACAGGAATTGTGTGCCCAATGTGGGGTTTGAACCTGTTATAAGAAGAAACTGCTTCCTTATGGGGTACCCAAGAGCCCGTATAGAGTCCTTAGGTAGGTTCTCTATCGGTAGGAGAAAATAACAAGAGGCCAACCAGAGGATATTGAGAAGCAAAACAGCTAGTAAGCACATACGTAAGTATATAAACCACGTATCTGAAATACAGTGGTACCTCGGTTTAAGAACAGTCCGGTTTAAGAACTATTTGGTTTACAAACTCCGCAAAACCAGAAATAGTGTCTTGGTTTAAGAACTTTATCTCGGTCTACGAACGGAATCTGAACGGCGGAAGGGCACTGGCGGTGGGAGGCCTCATTAGGGAAAGTGTGCCTTGGTTTAAGAACGGTTTTGGTTTAAGAACGGACTTCCGGAACGGATTAAGTTCGTAAACTGAGGTACCACTGTAGTACAGGAGAGCAATCCTGAAACCGTTTTGACTCTCCTAAACTGACCTCAAATATTTCTCTGCAAGGAGGAAGGAAATGGGAAAACCTCTCCATTGTCTTTTGCTTACCTGTCTTAAGGGCATATTTGTGTATGAATAGGGTGAGCCTGTGACCTGGATTCAGGAGTTAAAGTATTTGGATTTGCAGAAGATATTAAAAAAAAAATTAAGGAACCACAGAAAGAGGGGGAAGGAAGTCAAGTTTTGAAATGTTAAACTGATTGTAAAACTAATGAAATGTATAAACTTGGAAAGTATAAATAAAACCTTTTTTTAAAAAAAAAAAAAAAAGCAGGGCCAGGGACCTGTGACCTTTCTGACACGGCTGGAACCCATCAGACCCAGCCAGCAGTGCCAATGGTCAGGAATCGTATGAGTTGTAGCCCAAGAAAATGCCAGAGGCCACTGCAGAAAAGCAGGAGAAAGGAAAAAGAGAGTACATGGGTTCAACCAGGCAAAGGCTAGCTTGGGAGTGAGAGAGAAATATGAGCATCTTTCCAAGTACGGTCCATGCTCTGATGTCAGGGCAGATGAGGTTGTGGCATCCAATGCTTAATCCATGGGCTGAAGGATGCAGCTTGCCAGAAGCTCCCCGAGGTATGACCATGACCAGTTAATTCCATAATACAGTGTTAATTGGGACGGCGGTGACCTTTCGATCAGCGCTGGCTTGCAGTCCGGTGGAAACATTGGAAATGTAGCTTTGCAGAGAGGCAGCGGGGAGCCGGGCAATGAAATGTCACACGGATCTCTCTTGTGGAAGACCGGAGCCCTAGATGCCCTCAGGTCTTCCTCTTGCAGATGGCAGAGCGGATTGCTCTACGAACTCAGAGAACCCTTAATGTTGCTTATTCAGGGAGAGGGTCTGTCGTTCTAAAAATTCTGCCCAATTGGGACGGTCACTTCCAGGCTGCCAATCCACCGTCTGTTTAAAATTCTGTGTACGCTCCTCACCACACTGCGGTTAGAATTTTCTTTTCCAAGTTCCTAATAATTTAAAAGAATAGACAGGGAAATCTTATCCTGCCCCTCCATTCTCTCAGCCCCCCCCCCTCGTGGCAGGAAGACTCTAAGGTAGGAGTGAGCCAGCTTTGATCTTGCACTTTGATCTTAAACTAAAGTGAAATATACTCGGAGTCGAGAGTGGATTTCATGCTCTTTATTCAGCTCATAGTGGTGAGGAGGAATGGAAGTTCCCCCAAAGTATCTGCTTTATATACATTATTTACACAATGGGCTGCACGTGATTGGCTAATTCCAGAATTCTCCTATAGGCCAATCAGGTTGTGGATTCACTTCCATCTGGAGCTGGATTGGGTGGCTCCTGCAGACCAATCATACTGCTAGATTGTTCTAGGACCAATCAGACTGCTGTATTCTGAATCCTATTGTTCTAGGACCAATCAGACTGCTGCATTTTGGATCCTATTCAACTCAGTACATAACACCAAGTTAATCTATGGAACTCTCTCCCCCCAGGAAGCAGTGTTGGCCTTAAAAGTTAGATGGACTTAAAAGAGGATTAGAAAAATTCATGGAGGAGAAAGCTATCAATGGCTACTATTCATGGCGGCCATGCTCTACCTCCACAGCATTGCTTCTGAATACCTGTTGCTGGGAACCACTGGAGGGGAGAGGGATCTTGTGGGTTTCCCACAGGTTGGCCACTGTGAGAACAGCATGCTGGACTAGATGAGCCACTGGCTTGATCCAGCAAGCTCTTCTTATCCAGCAGTCCCAGCTGCAGCCCCAGTAAACAGACCACAGGGGAGGACACACATAGCAAACCTTCCACCAGTATAACTTCAAGGTTGCAAAAGACCTGGTGAGCAGTTGAGTCTGAATGAGACAATCGCAGCAATGGAACCAGTTAGTGGAGGATATCCATCGGTGCAAAAGGCACACTCATTTTCCACGCGCATTTGGCAGTTCTCCTGGAAACTGCTAGCAGCAGGTGTCCGCAACAATGCGCTCCTATTCAGCGGCCGTTGCAACCCAAGTTCATTTCTGCAGCGGCCTCTTTTCGTGACTGCAACGTGATTGAGCGACTCGTAAGCCTGAATGAGAACTTGCCCTGTCGCTTGGCGGAAAGGGGTTTCATAAAAATCGCAGAATCGTTGGAAGGGACCCTAAGGGATATCTAGTCCAGCCCCCTGCAATGCAAGAATTTCAACCCAGGGTTTCAAATCAGCCAACCACCTTGAGCAAAGATTAAAAAGGCAACAAGAACATGTTTTTAGAACTCAGCTGCCGCTAGATGCCTTGGCGATATAATTCTAACCCCGTGACTCCAATTATTAATTCAGTGTTACAAGCATATCAGGGTGCATGTTCTAAATTGAGACCCCTTTTAACAGCTGGAGTTACTTCAAATGAAATGGAGCCCATGAGGCCATTATGGTTTGACAAAGAATGTAGCACATTGAGGAGGAAGGTGAGGAAACAGATGCAGAGAGCTCATGCTTCTTCTCCCAGAGGCCTAGTACAAGGTGCTATGTGAAAACTTTGATGAGATTACACAAAAATTGCAGCCAAGAAAACCAGTTTTCCCACTGCCCTGAAACTAGCTGCAATGGGATGAATTCAGCTTATTTCTGCCATTTGTTGTTGTTTAGTCGTTTAGTCGTGTCCGCCTCTTCGTGACCCCATGGACCAGAGCACGCCACACACTCCTGTCTTCCACTGCCTCCCGCAGTTTGGTCAAACTCATGCTGGTAGCTTCGAGAACACTGCCCAACCATCTTGTCCTCTGTCGTCCCCTTCTCCTTGTGCTTTCCCAACATCCGGGTCTTTTCCAGGGAGTCTTCTCTTCTCATGAGGTGGCCAAAGTATTGGAGCTTCAGCTTCAGAATCTTCTAGTAAACTTTGGGAAGGAAAGCTTTGATAAACCTAGAGCTGCTTCAAACACAGGAAATTGTAGAATTGCCAAGCTGGAAGGGACCCAAGGGTCATCTAGTCCAACCCCCTTCAGGCTTGAACCACCAACCTTCTGTTTAGCAGCCAGAAAGTCTTTAACAGCCACACACTCTTTGGGCTTGGCAAATGATCAGTGGCAAGATTAGTAGTGTACACTCATTCGACTGTGGAAAAATAATCCACAGGAAGATTCTACTGGAAACGACACGGTCCTGGCTTCACCATGTTGGGAATCAACTGCAGTTACGTGAAAGCAAGGCTTCAATGGAGCCTTAGAAAAGGCTGAGCTCTGGGGCTTTGTGTCATCGGCTGTTCCTTACCTTGAAGCAGCAGCTCCCGCAGGCTCTTCTGGGAAATGCTTTGGAGACCGCAAAAAGTACAAACCAGGACACCTCGAAAATATATTTGTACAATTACAATAACACCAAGAAAACAGACGTTTTTACACCTTTGAAATCACGGACGTTACTGGGCAGCCCTAGGAGAACCCAGCTTCCAATCTGGGTTTTTACGTGGTGCTTGTTCAATACACTCTGCTCCGAAATGACTTTGTAATCAGGACCCAAATTCCAGTGGGCGTGGATAGCCTAGTAGTGGTGAAAAGAACTTGCAAATCTGGGGTGAATGTTGATGCCTGGGATCCTTAACTCTCTCTCTTCCCCCCAAAAAGCCGTATCACACTACTATCAAGGTTTGCACCCAAGGTGGTCTGGCTTAACCAGTGATTTAGGGTTGCCATATCTCCTCTTTTTCAGGGGTATCATTTCTGTCCGGGCGAATTTTTAAAATTTGCAAAAATATCCGGGATTTGTTTGTTTCTCCCTTCCCTGCTGGGCTGCCTCTTTCTGCTTCTCCTTTATCAACGTGATTGGGGGGAGAGAGAAAAAGGAAGGTTTACTTCTGTGGGGAGGGGACGTGAATCAGCCATGGATCTCTTTCATGCCTGCTTTATTGGATTTTGAGGTACCTGTTTTGTATCACCATCCTGTATATACATCACAGCTTCTATAGCCTACATACAGCAGGGGTATTTAAAATGAGCATCATTATAGCCACCCGTAGTCAAAAGTAGAAGTAGGCAAATGTCTCCTCTTTTTTGCTCTTCAAAATATGGCAGCCCTAGCATAGAGCTAACCTATAATGAAACCCAGACACACTAGTATAACCAGTATAAACCAGGAGTGGGTCCCCCTGGGGTGGTCAATACAGATGACTATTCTCAGTCTGACCCTTATGTTTCCCTCCCCTTATGGTTTTGATCTATGGGCTACTTTTAAAATGAGGCTGCATTTTAAATTGCATTTTAACCTGCATTTTAAATTGGTTTCCCCCCTTATGTTTTTACTGTGATTTTACTGGTGTTAGCTGCCCTGAGTCCAGCTCTGGCTGGGGAGGGCGGAGTATAAATAAAATTATTATTATTATTATTATTATTATTATTATTATTATTATTATTAAGCTGCACATGATAGGTGGCAAGAGTCTCTGTACTTCTTTGCCAAGACAAATGCCACTAAACTCTAGTGAGAACTCTAGGGGGCTCTAAGTTCAAGTCAATGTTCTATAAATCTGTTTGGGGAACAGATTGTTTGAAAGCTGAAAGTGGTTTGGGGAGAAGTCGGCTTCAGCTCAAAGGATGTGGCAGGAGAGGACAGCAAGGTGTGGCGATAAAATTCAAGGACGATCAAATAAACATTTCAGTGTAGTATAGTATCGAAATATGTTTTTATTTGCAGAATATGAATAGGTATCTTTTCAAAATGAGAGCAAGAGTGATACTGAGGACAACATTGTGGTGAACAGGGATTTTCAACTCGGATGAATATGAAAGACCAGAAAAGAGAAAGGTTTCTTTGTGTTGATGTGGATGTGAGAGTTTGTCTGTCTCAAATTAGACAGGATACAAATGAGATTACCTGGCCAAAGCAAGCTCATACCTCTCACTGCGTTTGCATACGTGCTTAAGGTACATATGTAAGAGGCTCGTTTATAAATATATTTTGGGAATAGTTCATGTTCTTATGTAGCTGCATTGTTTCATACTTTCTGGATATCCAATGATCATATTATAAAGTAGTTGTGTTGTGTCATAAATCAAGCACTGCTAGTTGTTTCTTTTTGTTTTCCAATGTATTTCTTAGGATTGAAAAGAAATGGTGTGCATGAGCAAATCTTTATTTTGAAAGTGTGGCCCAGAGAAAAAAGTTTGAGAGCCACTGGATTAAACCCTCATAAGGCCCATACAACAGAAAGCCAGCCAGTGTCTAAGAGCACACAGGGGTGTTTGGGGGCTTGTTAGCCAGCACACTTGAAAACGAGGTGATGGCAGTGCAAACCAGTCAATATATCCTAATGAATGAGGGTTCAAACCCCAGGCCATTTGGCTTATCGTCCCGCCAGAACACACCCACCCACACCCTGGCCAATGTGATCCACGTTAACGTTGCTGTAAAAGAAATACGCAGGCCACTTAAAAAAAAAAGCATTTACTTAGTCAACAAAAAATAAATACAAGATATTAAGACATTCAGAATGAAGGCAGCATGGAGTTACAGCTACTGAAAACAAAGAGAAGGGAAACGGCAACTTTTGCTCTGGCCTGCCTCAGCAGCCCTGATATATTCATGTGGCAGATCTGCGGGGTGGGGGGGCAGCGTGTCATTTTTGGCACATAAGGGCTTTGCCCCTAAAGCTAAGACACCAACTGCGTGCACTCGCAGCAAAAAAAAAAAACACACAATGGCAGCGGATACTGTTTTAAGCAGCATACAGACACCACGCTCTGAGCAGCTGTACGGTTGCATCCTAGGCAGGTGTTTGTTCTGGGCAGAACGTGCCCTGGCAAGACTTTGCCCCAGAGGACTTGAGGGCACAAGTTGGCGATGCGAGCTGCACCATCGCACCTGGATTACGAGGGGCACACCGGACCAAGACCTCTTTTTTTAACACCGCCCCCCCTTGCTGCTTGGGGTTAAACAGGCGGTATATATTGTCATATACAAAGTCAGACCGCTTACTCTGGCTGGCAGCTACGCTCCAAGGTCCCACGTCTCGAACAGCTGGCAATCCTTTTAGTAGGAAATGCCAGGGTTGTTTCAGGGGCCTCATGAATGCCAATCGCAGGTCGTCCACCCACCATCTCTTAATGCATGTAGCTGTTCTTCCAACAACCTACTTAGCCTTGTGTGCCACTTACGCGCATTCCTTTGAAAAGCATGCCACCTCTGTGATAAACGTTCTGTTAGAAGAATGCCATATGGAAGCTAACAGGAGTAGGGAACCTGTGGCTCCCCGTATGCTGGTTGCCTGCAAGAGGTCCACCAGACCAATCTCCAAGCCAGAGTCAGGGAGCAGGGTGGAAACTGCAGCCTTGCAACATCTGGAGAGTCACAGATTTCTGCATTCCTCATTTACAAGGGCACCAAACAGGGTGGGCACAGCAGCACTGACTGCCAACTTAAGATGGTGGCCTAAGAATGCAATGCCCCTGGCCCTGATCACTTACATATATTTGCAAGAGCCTACGAAGCTCTCTTCAGTCCTGCAAGAAAGAAAATAAAAGGAGAGCAAGACCAATTATGGATGCTTGTTGGTTCTCCTACTTGTGCCACCTGGGGAAAATTTCAGAAAAGAGATGAGATTGGCATCAGGCTGGCGACGTTGGACTCTCCCTCAAAATGGCTTTTGGGCAGCTAACTGGTAGGAGCTGCTAAGCAATGGGACCAAGAGTCCTAAAGCATACATGGTGCTTCAAAAGAATAAAAGGAACTCAACGGCTTTTGGAGATCATATCTGGTTTAGGCCAAAACCTGACTGCCAATCAGCTTGGCCACTTACAGGAGACGTTTAAGACGCATTCCTTGAGAAGGGTAGAAGCGGCAAAAAAACAACAGAAACCCTTTGTAAAGCCACGCCAGTGAGAAACTTCCATTAGCTTCCAAACAATTTTTTTATCTTAAAAACAAAACCGCCTCTTGCAAGCTGAGCACGTTCCAAAATAGCCAGAGACCAAGATCTGATGCGATTCGGCAAATCCCAGTTGCATCAGAAGAAGCCAGCATGTTTAATGGGATGTGTCAAAACTGCATCACACACAGAGAAGGTGCAGAGCGAGCTGATCGCATGTCTTTTACAACAAAAGTGGGCTACATACACCTTACAGAGCCAGGCACAAACACCTCTGGTCAGTGTTCAGGCAGATGGTTCATACTTCTACATCAGTTGGGTTCTCCCACCCCCACTTCCCTCTTTGCAGAGAATTTGCATCTCAAATGTACTATAAGATGTGGGTAACTCAGCCACCATCTAGTCTATTCTAGTGGCAGAA
Source organism: Podarcis raffonei (assembly GCF_027172205.1). NCBI lineage: Eukaryota > Metazoa > Chordata > Lepidosauria > Squamata > Lacertidae > Podarcis > Podarcis raffonei. Next base: position 74,941,410 of record NC_070610.1, on the reverse strand, counting down.
AGTGAAAGTGTGCTTGGTACTTTATATATATATATTTGCAGATAGACAATAGGATACATCTACTATTTAAGCCATGTATGAATATTACACCAAATAACCCCAGACGTTTTTATATGGACTCGAGGGGCTGTGTTATTCACATGTTGTAATAAATTTGTGATTTGTAAAAAAAAATCTGTATAGTAACTTTTAAAACCCTCTCCCTTGCTTTGAGCTGGATAGTGTGTGGGTTGTGAACAGACTCACCTCCCAAAACTCTCTCTGCAACACTGGACTGCTTTGCCGTCTCTGCTTAGATTGATGGCACTCACAACTCCTGGCCTTTTGACAGCAACGAGCCATTAATTGGGCCATGCATGTTAAACACGCCCCGGCCTGCCATCACCCTAATGTATAGTCATTCACATCGGCCTAAGTTGGTAGGGAAAATGTGGAATGCTTAAGACGATCTCAGATCCAGGCACAAAAGTCACTCTTATCTATTTATTGTTGAAATTTATATCCTGCTTTCTGTAAAAAAAATATGTTCACAGTGGCTAAGCACTCCACATGCTATGGCCAGGTGGGACTCCTAAGCAATAAATGGGTGTTCAGGCCTGTGAAGACTGCAAGGGATCTCCTTAATTCTATTTCTAATGCCCGGCTATCTTGCCCCAAGTCAAGGATGCTCTTTATGATTATCCAATCCATCCCCTTGAAGGCAAAGGGATGGAGGTCACGCTTTTCCCACAGAGGGGGGTTGGTTGGTCCCTGGCAAACCAAATGTAAAACAAGATGAGACAATACCTCAAGAATACGGCGATAGAGACCTGCTTCCACAAAAAAATTGGGATGGGGGAACAAGAGGCCAGACTAGTCAAGCTATTACCAAAAAATGGACACGGGAGTTGCATTTGCTTCAAATAAAGTCGATGGTTTTGCAAGGAGGGTCCTCAATTCCTATCCCTCCCCTATTTCTCCAAAGCTGAAGAAACCTGGGCCCAAGCCAACAGGACCCTCTGCTGCGCAAACCCCACCGAAATGAATGGTCGGATGCTGCACAGCTTAATAGTGCTTTTTAATGGCGTTGCATTAACGGAAGAGCAACTTTACCTTCCCAACGGCTATTCCAAACATCGGGATACTCCAGCTATAGGGGTTTGTTGCTTCAACAGCAGCCCTCAAACCCAGAACTCTGCAGGGCGGCCCAGTCTTCTAAGTTAGGGAGAGAAAAAACCCTGATCTTGAACACTGTACTTATAAGCCACTGGTTTGTTTGTTTTCCTTTTAAAATAAAAGGCCGATATGCAGAATCTCTTTTGGTTTTTTAAAAGGCTTTACTCCCTCAAGAAAAAAAAAAAAGATTTACAAAACAAAAACAGCCTGCATCAACTCTCCAGGAGAGAGATTTGACAATATTAATCCAAATATCACGCTATTTAATTCCCCAATAAAACATTGGAAAAAAGTGCCTACAATCTCTTTCTAACACTTTTGCTACATATAAAATCTCCAGCTAATAGGAATCTTATGGTACCAACCCTCTAAAACAGTTAAGATATATACACATTTTTGGGGGGGCAGGGGATATTAACAAACAGAATATTACAAAGTATTAAAGAAGGCAACTCTTCTGTTGGGTGATTTTCATCTTCACTTGAAGTTGGCGTAGTCTGAAAAGGCGTCAATATATTCCTGAACCACTTTGTAGCAGAATTCGTACTGTTCCTGGAGATTAGGCAGAAAAGAAAACGCTGAGTTGGTCACGGAATGAATCGTCACTCTTCAGAGATGCTGTGGTCGCAAGGGAACCTGTCTATTAATTACAGGATGACCAAAACCAGGTAGCCCAATGTCAAACGCTACCTTCAACAGACCATCTAGCTCAGGACCCTGTCTAGACCAGTGTTCTTCAACCCTGATTTGACAGATATTGCAGGACTGAAACTTGCATCGTCCCTGAACACTGGCTAAGCTAGCTGGGGAGACAGAGACTGTAGTCTAACATCACCTGGTGGCCCAAGCTTGAGGGATGCTCAATCTGCCCTGATTGGCAGAAGCTCTGCGAGGTTTTTGACAGGTGTCCTCTCCAGCCCTACCTGGAAACGCCATGGGTTGGAGCTTGGACCTTCTACATACAGAGCTTGCACATCACCATCACAATTCGATGTCCGCTGGCATGGACCGATCAGTGGCTGGCTGGCGGCTGGAGGGTTTGACCTGGATGGTGTTTTGGTTCCTAAATTTTTGGCTTTGAGCAGAAACGGCCATTTCCACAACCAGAAACTGACGCTGGCCAGAGCAAGAGGCACTCTAGCTCAGTGGCAGAGACCTGGGGTGTGTGTGTGTAGGAGGGCTTGTTGCATTCAGGCCCTGCTTATGGGTGCCCCTGTGGGCTATGGTCCCACCTGTGGGATCCTCTCTCTTTCTTATGGGCTAGAAAGTCTTCGTATCCCAGTTCCTTACACAGATACAAGAGAGAGAGGAAAGAGATGGGGCTCTGATGGGCAGGAGGGAATGATAGGAACAGCTCACACTTGCAGGAGGGAATTTCTTGCTGCTCCACCCACTCAGCCACCCAGCCTCACCCACCCACTCCACAAACAGCAGCCCATGCCTACCAGTGTTTGAACCATGTGCGGCCTCTGTAACCTCAAACTCTTCACTGTCTGAAAGACATCTAGAATTCCTTCAGCCTTGACTCTTTCCAAAACAGTGCCCAACGCACAGAAGGTCCCTGTTCGGCCGGCTCCAGCACTGGGGGGAAACAAAAGACAAAACAACAACAACACACCTGTGAGTGACAAACACAGGCCTTCCTGTTGCCTGAACCGCTCCGCTGTCAAGCAGCTCTTTCTGACAGTAAGAGCTGTTGACGGGAGACTAGATCCGCCTTAGAATATGGTGGCCTCTCCTTCCTTGGAGGTTTTTAAGCAGAGATTGGATGGCCATCTGTCAGGGATGCTTCAAGCTGAGATTCCTGCATTGAAGTGGGGTTGGGCTAGATGACCCTCGGGTACCCTCCAACTCTACAATTATATGATGGAATAATAATAATAATAATAATAATAATAATAATAATAATAATTTATTATTTATACCCCACCCATCTGGCAGGGTTTCCCCAGCCACTCTGGGTGGCTTCCAACTGAATATTAAAAACAAGACAGCATCAGACATTAAAAACTTCCCTAAGCAGGGCCGCCTTCAGCTGTCTTTTAAAAGCAAAATAGTTGTTTATTTCATTGACATCTAAAGGGAGGGCGTTCCACAGGGTAGACGCCACTACCAAGAAGGCCCTCTGCCTGGTTCCCTGTAACCTCACTTCACGTAGCGAGGGAACCGCCAGTAGGCCCTTGGCGCTGGACCTCAGTGTCTGAGCCGGACGATGGGGGTGGAGACGCTCCTTCAGGTATACAGGACAGAGGCCGTATACCCCATCTCCTGATCTGTGGCCCAAGGGAAATACTGGCACCAATCTTAACAGCGGGTACTGTCTAACCAGGACCTGAACCCAATCCCTGGTACCCTTAGGAGCCTTTGTGGCATTGCCAGCAACTTCATGCAACGTACTCCTTGCCACTAAAGCGCCTCTTGGGTAGCGTGTTTTGCCAATTCTTGCTGCCCGGAAATCTCACAGCCCGTTTGATTACCTGCAGTGCACAGTAATGGGGTGGTTCCCAGACTGTTGCTGCTGCTTCTGCACAGCTGCAATGATGTTGATCATTCCTTTTCCATCTGTGGGGATGCCCACCTCCGGCCAGCCGTGGAAGTGGAACTGTCTGATCTGCCGGGTTTTGTTTTCCTGGTCAGGAAAAAGAAAAGAAAAGAGAAAATCTCAGAAAAGCCTGAATCTGAATCCAGGCAGACTCGGGGATGGGGGTTCCTCTGTAACCTCTGGAAACTGTCAAGTAGGCAAGCAATAGCAAGCTTGCTCTACTCGCTTTGCTAACCACATTCTTCACGGAGTTGCTGCCTGGTGAATAATATTTTTGGAGGACTGCTAGCATCCTGAGATGCATTTGCAGGAGGAATTAAAAGTTATCTCTCCAAGTATAAAAATCGGGTATACAGCAAGAAAAGCACGTGCCCTTAACCAGGCTACATACTCCTAGGACAGAGCTCTCCAAACTTTTCATGTTGGTGACATGCTTTTTGGACATGAATCATTTCACAAGACAGTAATTCAGTCTTACTAGCAAACCGGAGGATAAGCTAACCCCCTTCCAGCAAAGGAAGCGTTCGCACAATGCGCCGACACACTAACGTGTCGCGGTACACAGTTAGAAAAACTCAGTCCTAGGAGCTAACAAAAGGGATTGTTGTTGTTTTTTAAAAAAATATTTATACTTTTAAAGTTTATACATTTCACTAATTTTACAATCATTTGGGCATTTCAAAACTTGACTTCCTTCCCCCCCTTTCTGCTGTTTCTTAAATTTTATTTTTAATATCTTCTGCATATCCAAATCAACTTAATTTGCTCATTTATTCATCTACTTTCTTTTTTTTTTTTTTTAAATAGATTTTTATTGGTTTTTTCCACACATAATACAAGACAATACAACACAATACGAGACATACAAACATATAAACACGTATAATTTCTTAACCTTTCATTTCTTAAGCCTTCTTTCAGCGACTTCCCCATACCTCCCCTTTCTGCATCCCTGTTATCAATTTTTTCAGCATCCCCTAATTTCAATATAATACTTTCTTTCGATCTTATTTCTCATATCCAATTACTAATTACTGCAATTCTTTTTTGCATTACCCAAGACATTTTAGCATTCATTAATTTTACAACAGTTCTTGAGATAAATTTTAAACTTCTTCCAATCTTCTTCCACCGTCTCTTTCCCTTGGTCACGGATTCTGCCGGTCATCTCAGCCAGTCCCATATAGTCTATTACCTTAGTCTGCCATTCTTCCAGTGTGGGTAGTTCTTGTGTCTTCCAATACTTCGCTAATAGTACTCTTGCTGCTGTTGTGGCGTACATAAAAAACGTCCTATCTTTCCTTGACACCAATTGGCCTACCATGCCCAGGAGAAAGGCTTCTGGTTTCTTCACAAACGTGCATTTAAGCACCTTTTTCATTTCATTATAAATCATTTCCCAGAATACCTTGATCCTTGGGCACGTCCACCAAAGGTGGTAGAAAGTACCTTCAGTTTCCTTACATTTCCAGCATTTATTATCGGGCATGTGATAAATTTTTGCAAGCTTGACTGGGGTCATGTACCACCTGTAAATCATTTTCATAATGTTCTCTCTCAAGGCATTACATGCCGTAAACTTTATACCGGTGGTCCATAACTGTTCCCAGTCAGCAAACATAATGTTATGACCAATATCTTGCGCCCATTTAATCATAGCTGATTTAACCGTCTCATCCTGTGTATTCCATTTCAACAGCAGGTTATACATTCTTGACAAGTTCTTAGTATTGGGTTCCAATAGCTCTGATTCTAATTTTGACCTCTCCACCTGGAAGCCAATTTTCCTGTCCTGTTTGAAGACTTCATTTATCTGATAATAATGAAGCCAGTCTCTTACTTTTGACTTCAGTTTCTCATAGCTCTGCAATTTCACTTTTCCCTCCTCCTGTTCAATAATTTCCCAATACTTTGGCCATTTGGATTCCATATTAAGTTTTTTCACTTCCTTAGCCTCCATTGGTGACAACCACCTGGGGGTTTTATTTTCCAACAAATCTTTATATCGAGTCCAAACCTTATACAATGCTTTCCTAACAATATGGTTCTTGAAACCTTGATGAATTTTTACCTTGTCGTACCATATATATGCATGCCAGCCAAATCTGTTGTTAAACCCTTCCAAATCCAAAATGTCTGTGTCTTCAAGAAGCAGCCAGCTTTTCAGCCAGCAAAACGCCGCTGATTCATAGTACAACTTTAAGTCCGGCAGGGCAAACCCCCCTCTTTCTTTTGCATCAGTTAGTATCTTAAATTTTATTCTGGGCTTTTTGCCCTGCCAGACAAATCTAGATATGTCTTTTTGCCACTTCTTGAAACAATCCATTTTGTCTAAAATCTGCAATGTTTGAAATAAAAACAACATTCTAGGCAAGACATTCATCTTAATGACAGCAATACGGCCTAACAAGGAGAGTCTCAAATTTGACCATACTTCTAAATCTTTCTTAATTTCTGACCAGCATTTCTCATAGTTGTCTTTAAATAAATTCACATTCTTAGATGTCAAATTAATCCCCAGGTATTTCACCTTCTTTGCTACCATTAACCCCGTTTCGCTCTGAAACTTTTCCCTTTCAACCGCTGTTAAATTTTTGTCCAATACTTTCGTTTTCTGTTTGTTCAACTTAAAACCTGCTACTTGACCAAATGCTTGTATTAGTTCTAAAACTCTTTTCGTACTAGTGTCTGGCTCTTGTAAAGTTAAAACTAAGTCATCTGCGAATGCTCTCAATTTATACTGTTTAGCTCCGACCTGAATCCCTTTAACCAGCTGGTCCTCTCTAATCATGTTTAATAAAACCTCCAGGACATATATAAAAAGTAGTGGGGATATTGGGCATCCCTGTCGTGTCCCTTTTTCAATAGCAAATTCTTCTGTAACCACATTATTTACAATCAATTTTGCTCTTTGCTCAGAGTAAATTGCACTTATACCATTCTCAAAACCTTGGCCTACCCCCATCCCTTGGAGATTCTTTTTCATAAAACTCCAAGAAATATTGTCAAAGGCTTTCTCCGCATCCACAAATATTAATACTGCCTTAGTATTAATATTAACTTCCAGTAACTCCATAATGTCTATTATATTTCTCACATTGTCTGACAAATGTCTTCCTGGAAGAAAGCCCGCTTGGTCTTTATGAATCTCCCCCACCAAAACTCTTTTCAATCTTTTTGCCAAAATGTCTGCAAAAATTTTGTAATCCACATTGAGTAATGATATAGGGCGGTAGTTCTTAACCTGATTCTTCTCAGTCTCTGTCTTTGGTATAAGTGTAATATAAGCTTCTTTCCACGACTCAGGTGCCTTCTTCCCCTCCAAAATTTCGTTACAGACCTCCTTCAGCGGTTGCATAAGCCATTCTTTCAAAACTTTGTAGTATCTGGAGGTCAGTCCATCCGGTCCTGGAGATTTTCCCAGTTGCATGTTTTGAATGGCTCCCTCAATTTCTTGATCCGTTATCTTCTGATTCAATATCACTCTACTTTGTTCCGAGATTTTTTGTAATCCGTATTTTTTAAGAAATTCTTCAATTTCTTTTTCATTTACCGGCCCTTGTGCATAGAGTCTCCTGAAATAACTCTGAAAACAGTTTCTAATCTCATTTGGTTTATAAATGTTCTTTCCCTCAACTTCTAAGTTGGTAACCGTATTCTGTTTCTGTCTCTTCTTCAGTTGCCATGCCAAAAGTTTCCCACATTTATCTGCCGATTCGAATGTCTTTTGTCTCATTTGTTTTATTTTCCATTCTATCTCTTGATTCATCAATTCCATATATTGTCTCTGATAAAACTTGATTTCTCTCAGAATTTCATGAGACTTTGGTTTAGATCTCAATCTTTTTTCTCCTTCTTTTATCTTTTCCATGATCTTATCCTTTCTCTCATTCTGTCTCTTCCTTTTTACGGCATTCTGTTGTATTAAAAATCCTCTCATGACAGCTTTACTTGCGTCCCAAACTACTCTTTTTTCCACTTCTGTTCTCAGATTTATCTCAAAGTAGTCCTTAACTACCTTCTGGGCCTTTTTATATACCTCTTCATCTCTAAATAGGGAGTCATTCATCCTCCATCTGAAGGAACCAGCTGTTGTTGAGTTCATTTCCATCTTCACAGCGTTATGGTCGGAGCAAGTCTTTGGGCAGATCTCCACTCTCTTGACCTTTGCTGCCATCCCACTAGTTATCCATATTTGGTCGATTCTTGTCCATGTCATTTTTGCTTCAGAGAAAAAGGTCCCCTCTCTCTCGAGAGGGTTCCTTGTTCTCCAAATGTCAATCAGGTTTATATTGTCAGTCATTTCAAAAAATGTCTTAGGTAATCTCCCATCCTTGGAGATCACCTGTTTTTGTGCTTTGTCCATATTTGTAGAGACCACTCCATTCATGTCTCCCATTAAAATTACATTGTAATCCAAAAAGTCTGTTAGTGTCTCATGCAGTTTCTTAAAAAATTCCGACTTCCCTTCGTTTGGTGCATAGACTCCTATTATCAATAATTTTTCTCCTTGTACTTGGATTTCGATTGCTAAATACCTTCCTTGTTCATCTTTAAATATTAATTTAGGGGCCAACTTCTCCTTTGCATAAATCACCACTCCTCTTTTCTTCACTTTATCCGATGAAATAAATTCTTGTCCTAATCTTTTATTGATAAGTAATTTTCGGTGTACCCTAGTCACATGGGTTTCCTGTAGACAAATCAAGTCCAATTGTTCTTTTTTCAGAATGTGAAAGACTTCTCGTCTCTTTCTAGGAAGGTTCAAACCATTACAATTCCAACTTAAGAGTTTCAAGGACATCTTGTTATTTATTCAGTTGCCCCTCCAACAGCTCCAAGGAGATCTTCTGTTGATTTTCTAGCTCCAAAAGATAAGTTTGAAATGTCTGGTAAATTTTCTAGGTCCGTAGGCTCCGCCGTTTCCTTAAGAAGGTCTTCCTCATTTCTTGTCAGGAACTGTTCTTTGTCTTGCACTGTTTTTATCTTGATTTTCTTTCCTTTGTAGTTAAAGGACAGACCTTGTGGGAACTCCCATCTGAATAGTATGTTGTTCTTTCTCAATAGAGTGACCAAGTCCTTATAATGGGTCCTCGCTTCCAAGATGTTTTTAGGAATGTCTTTAAAGATCTGCACGCGTGAGTCTCCAATTTCAAGGGCTGTTTGGAAATGTAAATTCAATATCTTATCTCTCTCCTCCTGAGATCTCAGAGTTATAAGGCAATCTCTTGGGCTCTTTCTGTTCTGTCTCCTTCCCAGTCTGAAAGCAGTTGTTATCTTAAATTCCTCCTCTTTCAAGCTGTCCTGCCAAAATTCCAGAAATTCTTTTGTCAAATATTCTATCAAATTGTCCTTTTCATTTTCTGGAATCGATCTCAGTCTCAAATTTTTATTTTTTCTCTGTAGTTCCAATAGAGACAGAGCAGCCTCATGTTCTTCCAGCTTTTTACAGACTGGTACTATCTGTTCCTGTGTATTTCCTACAGAAAGTTTTGCTTCCTCTGCCAAAACTTTTGCCTCCTCTGCAATCTTTCTAGTTATCTCATTCTCTTGAACTAATTTATTTATAGTCTCTGTATTCAGATCCAATTTTGTTGATAATTGATTCAACTGTTTGGAATTTTCAGTGCTCTGCTTTGTTAACACTTCTAAGGTTTCATTTATTTTGACTAATGCTTTTGTTATTGTTACTGTATCCATGGAAGGAGCTGCAGGTGGTACAATTGAACCTCTTCTCTTTTGTTCAGCTTTACTTTTAGCCCTTGTTGTTCTCTCCTCTGTTGGGCCACTCATATCCCAAGGTCTTTCCCACGAGAATCACTTTCAGGTGGAAAATTCCACAAGTCTGTTCCTTACAGTGAAAAATAGTAGTTATTTCCCTTCAGCCTCTAGATGGAGCAATTCAGAGTTTCCAGTACAAGGTAACAAAAATTCCCTTCCCAAATAAACAAAAGTAGCAACCAAATGTCCAATATCTTCTAAATAGCCAAATTGTATCTTTCCAAAGTATCTTTCCAAAGTTCCAAACTTCTGTCAAATCAAGTCTATAGTTGTAATCCAGCAGAACACCTACTTTGTAGCAAGTCTCAAATGACAGCTCTCAGTCCCGGTAACTCACTCCCAGGCAGTCCTCCCCAAGGGTTTAAAACGGCAGAACTTTCCCTTCTAAGCCTCTTTCATGCAGGCAAAACAGTTCATAAATCTTCCCCCCCTGCCCCTGCTTGCTTAGGGGGGGGAGCTGAGTCCAATGCCTGAGTCCGTCACTTTTAAAGCGCTTTCTGACAATTGCAGCTTCTTATTTCAATGCTTTATTTACATGCAGTCCGGAGAAGGCAGACTTCCTTATTTTTTACCTTCTCCGCTTTCAGCCAATTTACGATTATTTCCTTATAAATTTGTTGCTCAATCTTACTCACGGTAGTCCAATTTGTAATCCAAATGTCAGGAAGAAGTCGGCGCTCTCCGCCAATGGCGACGCGGCTTCACTTCACGGGCTGGGTAGCGGCTCTCAGCACCGCGCTCCCCCGCTGCCACTCCGGAGCCTTTAAAAAGGCTCCTTTGCGATAAAGAGGGGCGCTTTAGGTGCCCACCGAGCCTCCTTGCTCTCGGGCTTCTGTGCCTGAGATTTTAAGGGTCCCCGCTTCGCCGTAGCGGTCAGACCCGAACTCGTGAAGAAGCCTCCCTGAGCGGAGCTCAGCGGGAGGCGGCCATTAGCGCTGGCGCCAACCGGAAGTCCATCTATTCATCTACTTTCAATAGATACTCCTATGAAACTGCTGGTTGTTACAATAATCCTGCCAATGTTCTTATCGGTTTACAATTTATCTGTAAGCATTCAATAAACCATTTCCATTCTTTTATAAAAAGTTTGTTATCTCGATTTCTTATTCTTCCGGTAAGTTTCTCCATTTCTGCATATTCCATAAGTTTTTGAATCCATTCTTCCTTTGCTGGGACTTCTGCTTCTTTCCATTTTGGGGCAAGTAACATTCTTGCCGCTGAGCAAAAGGGATTGTTGATAGCAAAGGGCTGGGAGGGAAACCTTGGCTCCCAGAAGACAATGCAGCATTCTGCAATGAGTGGAGATGGAGACAAAGGCTTCCCCGTGACTATTTTGCATCTCTGGAGTGGGCAATAAACATTCACTGTTTCCCATTAACACTGGTAGTAGGATAAGTAGGACTTGGGAAGTCAAGAGCCACCATCACTTCTCCCAGCAAGCACAAGTTGCCCCAGCACCTACCCTGGTATTTGATACTAGCAGGTCCCGGACTGTGTAACTCTCACACTCCTCCTCTTTCTTCAACTCCACGGTTATATCCCCATAGGACACAGAGCCGTCAGAAGGCCAATACTGGGCACATTTCTCCTGAGCAGTCAGAAAGCAGGCAAGACAACAAAGGGGAAAGCAGTTAGACAGACAACATAAGGATCCATAAGAATCCTTTGAAAAAACAATCTCTCAAAGGACCTGTTGATGGCATTTTACCATTGTACTGTGGAGAGTGCATTAACTTATGGTCTGTGTGTGTGGTTTGGGAGCTGCACGGTCAAGGGAAAAAAGAATGCTGTCCAGGATTGTAAAGACTGCGGAGAGAATAATTGGGTTCACTCTTCCCACCTTGGATCAAATCTATGCTTCCAGGTGCCATAAGAAAGCTGCAGAGATAGCGCAGGATAGTGCGCACCCTGGAAATGATCTCTTTCAGCTTCTGCCTTCTGGAAGAAGGTACAGGGTTATAAAGACTAGGACTAGCCGCCTGAGAAACAGTTTCCATCCAAATGCGATTTTGGTTTTAAAAGCAGTGCGAGGTAGTCTCTATGTGAGTATATTGTATTTAAAAATGGGGTATCAGAGTTTTTAGGGGGCTAACCAGGCTGGGATAGCAAGCTTGTTGGTTTTGAATGTCTTATGTAGATTTTTTTTTCTCAGTTTTGTTGTTCTGTATGGGACAATGACAATAAAGATTATCGTATCGTATCCTAGAAGACCAAGCATGAGTTCCTCCCTGGCCTCCTTTCTGCCTCCCCTCCACCCCAGTTCTTCTCAGGAGAGGGAACACGTGACAGTTCTGAGGAAGGCAATGGTCCTTTATAAAAAGGGCAGCCTGGGACATATATCGCAACGCTGAGAATTCTGAACACAAAGGTAAGGGGACAGGGACCAAGCCTGCATAGGTCTTCTTGCTAGATGCAGTGCTTACCTCATTTATCCTCTTGCTGGCTGAAAAGACATGACGAACTGATGAATCTGCCTCATGCCCTGCCGGACTACTGCACTGCCTACCCAAGAAGCGGCTCTCCAAGGTCTCAGGCAGAGGTCTGTTTTAGACCCGCTACCTGGGATCCTTTTAAGGTACAGGTGACGGGGACCAAACACGAGGCCTTTCACAACCACAGCGTGTGCTCTGTCACACTCCAAGAAGGGTACAGGGCTCTACAGTTTCTCCCAATGGTTGCGTAGCGGGAAAGACTGAAGCCCATTAAAGGATTCAGCATCTTTGACGCTGAGCAATAATGCAATTATTACTGCAATGCGTTAAGACAGTTAGATAGCTTTAGCTGGTGCAGAATTTGGTGGCCAGGTTGCTCATTGGGGCAAGACGGTTTGAGCATCTCACACCGATCCTGGCCCGATTGCACTGCCAATTAGTTTCCAGGCCGAATTCAAAGTCCTGGTTATAAACTATAAAGCCTTAAATGGCTCAGGACCGCAATATCTCAAGGACCCAGACTCTGTGTTCATCACCTGAAGCCCTTCTTCGTGTGCCTCCTACATGTGTGGTCCAGAGGGTGGCAACACAAGAACAGGGCCTTTTCTGCAGTGGCTCCCTGTCTGTGGAATGCTCTCCCCAGGGAGTTTGCCTGGTGCCTTCATTATATATATTTTTTATGCGCCAGGTAAAAATGTTCTTCTTCAACCAGGCCTTGGGATGATTAATATTCTATAGCCTTTTAAATGTTTCTGTGGGAAGCGGGGGATTATTATTTTCCTGCTTGGGTTATGCATATTTACTTGTTTTTATCCTGTATTTTATGCTGTGAACCACCCTGAGATCTAATGTTGAAGGGCAGTATATAAATCGAATAAATAAATAAAATTGTCGGAGTTAAAGGGGTTTTGGGTTTTTTTAAAAAAACCAAATGGGAGCTATGCTCAGACTTCAGTGTACAATGCAACACTTTGTACTCTGTAGTGCAATTTATCCAGACAGAGGAAGACCAGGGGCATATATATGCACTAAGCAGCTTAAAGTGGCTTGTATGTGGTTGGCCAAAGGCAGGCTTAGAGGACCAGGCACATTGAAGTTTCTGCATCAGAACTGCACCACATGCCTTCAAGCTCCCTGGAGACAATTCTTGCCCACTTCCCATTTGGCTCACCTGACCCCTTTCTTCCAGCTCAGTCAACATGACAATGGAGCAGGACTTCCACTCCCAGATCATCCTCCAGAAGTCCTCTGTCGTGTGCTGGAGAGGGCCTTGGCTGGCTATGTAGGAATCCTTTTGGCGATAGCCCTGGAATTTTAAGACAGTGTGGTGTAGTGGTTAAGAGCGGTAGACTCGTAATCTGGTGAACTGGGTTCGCGTCTCCGCTCCTCCACATGCAGCTGCTGGGTGACCTTGGGCTAGTCACACTTCTCTGAAGTCTCTCAGCCCCACTCACCTCACAGAGTGGTTGTTGTGGGGGAGGAAGGGAAAGGAGAATGTTAGCTGCTTTGAGACTCCTTTGGGTAGTGATAAAGCGGGATATCAAATCCAAACTCTTCTTCTTCTTTTACTATGAAGGGACGGAGCAGCGAGACTGGGCATACCCAAAGGCAAGAACAAGGTACATGGCTCCAGTAACATCTAACAACCCCCCCCCCTTCTCTATATATAATCTCTCTTTCTTCCTCCCTCCATTCAAGAAGAGGACACAGAGAGAAAGGAGCTTAGCCACTGGAATGGGCCCAGCAAAGGCAGGAAATTGAATTCCCAGGTAAAAGGCCTACCAGTCATGAAAGGGCTTTACAACCCAGATACTTGACAAGTAATGAGAGGAAGGAGGTTAAATGAGGCGAGCGCTGATGCAGTTCTCTGCTTAACATTGACACAGACTGACACCACAATACAGAAGACCACACTACCGTAATTAACGCAAGCTTAGTCAATCTAGAATGACCATGGCTCTGTTTTCCTACAACAATTATGGATTAGACTCTCCATCCCTCCTACGCCTTTGCTGCTCTTTGAAAGCCACCCTGGTTGCAGGAATGTAATGCACGTAATTGATGCCTTTGAATTCTGGTGCTGGAGGAGACTCTTGAGAGTCCCATGGACTGCAAGAAGATCAAACCTCTCCATTCTGAAGGAAATCAGCCCTGAGTGCTCACTGGAAGGACAGATCCTGAAGCTGAGGCTCCAATACTTTGGCCACCTCAGGAGAAGAGAAGACTGCCTGGAAAAGACCCTGATGTTGGGAAAGATGGAGGGCACAAGGAGAAGGGGACGACAGAGGACGAGATGGTTGGACGGTGTTCTCAAAGCTACCAACATGAGTTTGACCAAACTGTGGGAGGCAGTGGAAGACAGGAGTGACTGGCGTGCTCTGGTCCAGGGGGTCACGAAGAGTCGGACACGACTAAACAACAACAAAAGAGGATGTGCACAGTCCCAGGATCAGGGAGCTCTGGGTGCTAACAGTTTTATGCATGAAGTGCAGTTTCTGTTCTCCAACATGAGACAGGAGAACTTGACCAAAGAACCCAAACTTTTCATTCTAGGGCTAAAGTGGAAGCAAGGGCAATACTGAAGGCACAGAGGGAGAAGGAAGGAAGATCACAATGGGGGAAGGCCACTCACATCAATAAAGGAGGCATTCACGTAATCCGTGTTCTCTTCGCCCCTCTTCACTGGAATGATCACCCGGTTGAACTCATCTACAGGAAAGACCAGGCAAACAAGGCAACAATTTTAGAAATATTTGGCAGCAAGTTTATAGATGAAGATATTGGGTCTGAAATACTGGCGCTCAGAAGAGATGGGTTTCCACAGCAACATACAAAAGTGGAGCTGTATGACTGCACAACAGTCATGCAGGGAAGGCATACAGAATGGCAAAAAATGGTCCCTCGCATTCCAGTGCTGAACTGCTCACCATATTTTTCGCTCCATAAGACGCACCTGACCATAAGATGCACCTAGTTTTTAGAGGAGGAAAGGGGGGAAGCCCCATTTTTGGGGGGATCATCTCACAGTTGTGCAGCTTCATTTGCAAAGGGGAAAAGCCCCGTTTTTTTGAGGATCATCTCAAAGTTGTTGAGCTTACTTTGCAAAGGGAAAAAAATCCTGTTTTTATGGGGTTCAACTCACAGTTCTGCAGTTTCTTTAGGAAAGGAAAGGGAGCCCTTTCTACAGTTTCCAGACAGATAATCTAATCAGCCAGTCCCATGTTGCTGGGGAAACAAACAGCCTCCGTCTGCAGACCATTCAACAATGGAGTCCTGGGCAAGGGGCTGGGACCGGAAAGGGAGCCAGCGATCGACCACACATTCGCTCCCTAACACGCACAGACATTTCCCCTTACTTTTTAGGAGGAAAAAAGTGCGTCCTATGGAGCGAAAAATACGGTAAATATTTTGTAAGCAAATGCTGATTGGATGTAACTAAATCGAATTTTCAGTTTTCTGTAATTGCGAATCATGATACATTTATATGACATTCATGCCCTCTTCCAGCAACTGCCGCTACTGAAACCTTGATCACAAGGGCTCTCTCTTTCCCCCAGCCCTCTCCACCTCATCTTGCTACTGCCGACAGGTTCCTCCTGCTGCCGCTGCCCCACAAACAGCAGCAGCAGCTGTTCCTCAGCTGGGCTTCCCTCCCTGCAGGGCAAGACACTCACATGGAATTATCTGCAGCACCCGGTTCTTCTTCATGTTGGCCGGCAAATTGCCTGTTCTCATCTTGTCATTCTGAATTTTGATCGAGGTTAGTTTCTGCAGAGAGAGGTTGGTGGAACGTGAGCCGCACCAAAAGTATCAAGGGCACATACCGTATGGTTCAAAGCATGGGCATGCACGTGCAGAGCGTCGCAGTGGGGCAGCCAGCAAGGGCACATACTTGCCCATTACTGGCATGTATGTTAGATGTGCCCATTGCATTACACTCAAAAAGGCGATGCAAGAGCAGCAGATGTGCACTCTCGCACACAACACACCCTCCCTCCCTCTTTTCTATTCCCCACACCAGAGGTCACCAACGTGGCGCCTGTGGGCACCAGTGTGCCCATCAATATATCCCATGGCACCCACAAATGGTCCTCTTAGAAACCCATAATGTATGAGAGACTGTGTGCTCTTGTGGCTCAGTTACTGTTTGAATTGGTTTGGTCTCTCCCACACTGAATACACCCCCTTGGACATGCCCACAGTTCACTGGCTGCCACAACTGGATCCTCACCCTCCCTTCCATTCTGAACAAAGAAGAGTGCTTCAACCTGTGAGCAAGTGCAGTGGTGACTGGTATAGGTACCTGTCCCCCATTCATAGGGGCATGTATCATACTATTTTGTGGCTTTTTCTCCTTTTGTGCTCTTTTAGATGTGGAAGCCGTAGCCCCATAGTAGCCATTTTGTGACTGGCGCCCAAGGCACTTCCTCAAAATTCCAGGTGCGTTCACAGTTCTAGAAGGGTTGGTGATCCCTCCTCTGCAGCCTGCCTGCCTTTCCGGGATCACAGAATTGGGAAGACCAAAAGCATTCTAGTTCAACCACCTGTCACAAAACAGGACATTCTCCCCTCCAGCAAAAAATATCGTATTTTTAGCTGTATAGGACGCACCCGACTATAGGATGCACCTTGTTTTAGAGGGGGAGAACAAGAAAAAAAAAATTCTCCCCCTCTCTGCTCAGCGCCCCTTCAGCGAAGCGGCAGGAGAAATGGAACCCCTTCCATTTCTCCTCCCGTTTGGCTGAAGGGGCGCTGCGCAGCTCTCCCTCTCTGCTGAAGCCAGGAGAGTCTTGCTCTCCTGGCTTCAGCAAAAGGAACCCGAAGCCTCCGAAGCGCAGAAGCCAAGGAGCCTGCATTCACTCCATAGGACGCACACACATTTCCCCTTAATTTTTAGAGGGGGAAAAGTGTGTCCTATAGAGCGAAAAATACGGTAAATAAATCCTGAACAAACTATGTAATGGTTTGCCACATACAGAAATGGGCCTACAAAATATGCAGGGATTCAAGATATGTAAAATGAACCATGGAAAGAGAAGAAGGGAAGTCATTGATGTCTTAAGGATGTAAAATGAGTATTTGAAATTGTAAAACAGAAAATTTAATAAAAAATATTTTAAAAAACACAAAAATAAGTATCTCTAGGTAGCTGACTGGGGGGCGGGGGAAGAAATCTGGCTGGATAGGAAGACCCATGACTTTGCCTGTTCTACTTTCAACAGCAGGATCAGATTCGTTATAACCACCTTGTACCTCTAAGGATAGGATAGAAATCCTCAAGTCTTGTGGTCTCTTGATTCCCCCTTGTGCTAGTTCTCCAAAGATATTGGATATTGGAATTCCAAACCATGATCCCCATGAGCGATATGCGTACAATATTAGCCATGGCTCTGTCTTCACCGTTAATGGGAAGCCAGATTTTAAATCTCTGCTGCCAATCGGGGACAGGGAATCTGTGACCCTCCAGAAATTGCTGGACCATCACTGTGCCAGGCTGATGGGAGTTGGGGAGTCCATCATTACTTGGAGGGCACAGGTTTCTTCTCCCAGCAGTAAATAATCCCATGACCCCATGGCTAAAGAAAAGCAGGTTGGTTCACATGTGCCTGATTGGTTAAGCCTTGCTTTCTGGCTCCCCATAGCCATCTGGTTGGCCACTGTGAACAGGATGCTAGACTAGATAGGACACTGACCCGATCCAACAGGCTGTTCTTATGTTTTTCAAGTCTGGTTGTCCCTAGCTATAGTTGTCCCTGGTAATGGAGGTACCAAGCTACTGTAGCTGCTGCCACTCACCTTAAACTCTTCCTCCAATCCGTTGCTGCTGGTCCCTGGGATCTTGTTGTAGATCTTCTGGAGGTGGATCTCCAGCGAGGTCACCTCCAGTTCTGTATCCCCATACAGATAATGCTCCAGAAGAGCTTGGTAGATGAACACATACTGCATCTGAAGGAGAGAGAAAGCTACTGTGAGACGATCACGCTCCACATTCAAATAAGGCCATTCTCAGAACAGGTTCAATGGGCTCACAGAGCATGAACATGAGCTAGGAATGCGTGACTATCCCAGCATTTGCCCTGAGAGGGTCGTGATGCTTTGCATGGAGTCAGGAAGGTACACGCTCCAAGAAAGCATGTGCAAAACATCATCTCAAGCTTCTCCGTCTCCCCTGTGGCTACCACCTCCCACTTCCCCTGCCAACTTAACCCACGGCAGCAGAAGGAAGATTCAAGGGCAATGACTCCAGTTCCTTGGTTCACCTTCCCTTCCCTGCCAAAGAGCACCTTATGCCCCAGTGTTTCCAACAGGAAAATGTGAGGTGAATGGTGACGTTTTCCTGCCAGGTATGCTGGGCATGTGGTTCCAGAGCTCTCCTTGCTTAGAATGGAAGCTCTGCTGATCAGCCACTCTGCTTCCCCCAGGTAAGTTCGGAATAGGATTGCCAGAAGTCCAACAAAAAGGGGAAAAGAAGAAGAAAATGTTGCAGTTTGTTTGTGTGTGTGTCTGTGATCAGCAATAAAACCAGTCAAGAAGTTATGGTCACTATTCCTTCACAATGCTATGGTTGGCTATTTTAAGTCCACAAATGATATGCAATTGACGACTTTTTAAAACTTTGTTATGATGCTACCTTTAAATTGAAGCGAAAGTTAATTATGTAAATAGCTTCGTAGCTTATGCTAAACAGCGGACAGAAAGGCAAATAGCATAGTAAGTTTTTATATGTATTGGAAGCTGCCCAGAGTGGTGTAATAATTATTATTATTATTATTATTATTATTATTATTATTATTATTATTATTATTTGGTTGAAACAGAACTGCAGCAGAGCAGAAGCAGCACTGGTTGTAATAAACAGCAGTTGTAACAGAAGTCGATGCCTTCTTACATTCCTAGTTATGAAGAGGCGGCAGCAGGTGGCAGATGGAATGAAGGTGCAATCCTGCATTGCATAGCAGGGAGAGGCATAAGAAGCAAACTATACTATGGCCTGGGAAGGTACAAACTAAGTTCCTTCTCGGGGCAGACTGTGAAAGTGTGAATTTGAGTGTTGGGACTCCCCCTTTCAATGCAGTCGTGATCTTGGAGCCCTGGCAAAGCTGACTGACCTGCCTTAAGCAGGCAAAAGGCAGAAAAAGGACCAGAGAGACAGGCTAGTGCTTGGAAAGAGAGGCTTCCTTATTCTTTGCAGGGGGAAGGAAGGAAATAATTCTTAGGGATTTGTCCTGCCTGAGTTCTGCCGAAACGTTTGAGAAAAACCTCAGGGTCACATGATTAAGTCTGCTTACCTGCTCATTTACACACAGAGGCCGGTTATATTTTGGGTTCTTTTACAAACAATAAATGCAAAGGAGAGTAGCTGGCCTACACAGCATGAAGCTTGCCCTGCGGGAGAAGAGACTTACATCGGTCTGTACCATCTGGCAGCGCTGCGCCCGGATGCGGCTGACGAACCCGTAAACGTCCACCTTTCTCTCAGTGAGCATCATGTCCAGCATGGCATCAATGACAATGAAAGTTCCCGTTCGTCCCACACCAGCGCTGGGGGGGGGGCGGGGTGGAGAAGAAGAGAAGGAAAAAAAGTCTCCTTTGAGAATTCAGCCCCGGCAGGCGGTTTCAGCCAAGCAACCCACATAAGCCAGATCACAGCACGCAAGTGACAGGCAGAGAAGATGATTCATTAAAGAACAAAGAAGCTCATGGGCCTAACATCTGTCTGCTTAGCCACCCTTGATGAGCAGTACATGCAGGGGATTCCCTGTGGGAGGAGATTCGGAAATGGTAGACGTGCCTTCTGACAGCTTGGTTGTGCCCACCGTTGGATAGCTTGGTTGGTTAGAGCGTGGCGCGGATAACACCAAGGTTGCAGGTTCAATCCCCATAAGGGACAGCTGCATATTCCTGCATTCTTAAGATGTTTCCCAAATCATTCCTAGATGATTCTCAGGGCCCCTTTCAACTCTACAATTCTATGATAAACAAAAAGGGCAGTTCCCTGATCCTACCATCTAAAACCACAAGTCAAAAGGCTTGAACTATCAGAATTTCGTGGGGCTAATGGTGGACTGGGAAAGATCAAGATGTCTCCCTTGCCAGGTATCTGCTTGTACTCTTGGCAACTGCCCTGAACATCACTTGTCAGAAGGACGGGACGTGGGTTTAAGTGATTAGTAAGTTAAAAGTATTTTACATTTCTGTTAGATCAGGACTCCCCTGTTTGGTGCAAGTGCTTTTTCAGGGTCTGAATAGTGTGAAAGATTATGTGTCATTGGGGGGCAGGGGGAAGTTTGTGTGTCTCTGTATGAACTTATTTTTCTGGTTATTTTGTTAATATTGCTTCATAGCAGTGCTTTCTTTTTCTAGGGGTACTCAAGCGTATGCAATATTGGCACATTTTGTTCTAGAAGAAAACTTGTAATTGTGATATTTCACTTCTTTTTAGTTGCTGGTTTGCTAATAGTGTTTTGTAGATTGTAATTGTTTTACTGGTTATTTTCTAATTATATTTTATGAATTATGCTGTACTTGTGATGTTCAAATATATTGTTGTTCTTTACTGTTTGTAAGCCGCTTTGAGAAATGTTTGAATGGAAAGCAGTATAGAAATACAATAAATCAATACCCATATAAAAAAGAAAATAAAGAAAGCGCATTTATTAATGCTCGTGTTAGGGAAGGGGTAGTACCTCTGGTGGAGGACACATCATGCGCCTTATGGGATAATTTGTCCACCTTCATATGATTAACTCCTTTCCATTACATATCTGCCAGGCTTTGTCTCCACTGGTTTTTTGGTGCCTATTGCAGATCCTCCCCTTTCTGTGCAGCTTTTAAGTGGGAATCTTTATTCCAGTTTTTGCTCAGTCACTAGAGCTTGAGACTCTTAACCTCAGGGTTATTGGTCCAAACCCCACATTGGGCAAACGATTCCTGCATTGCAGAGAACTGGACTAGATGATCGTCAGGGTCCCTTCCAACTCTATGATTTTAATGTAATTGATTTAATTTAATATCCTTGCATGGAGGCACAGGTGACCCATCCAGCTGTTTTTGGACTCCAACTCCCACCATCCCTAGCTAGCAGGACAAGTGCTCTATTTAAACACTGGTCATGGGGACATGGGTGGCACTGTGGTCTAAACCACAGAGCCTAGGACTTGCCGATCAGAAGGTTGGTGGTTCAAATCCCCGTGATGGGGTGAGCTCCCACTTTTCGGTCCCTGCTCCTGCCCACCTAGCAGTTCAAAAGCACGTCAAAGTGCAAGTAGATAAATAGGTACCGCTCCGGCGGGAAGCTAAACGGCATTTCCGTGCGCTGCTCTGGTTCGCCAGAAGCGGCTTAGTCATTCTGGCCACATGACCCGGAAGCTGTCTGCGGACAAATGCCGGCTCCCTCGGCCTATAGAGCGAGATGAGCGCGCAACCCCAGAGTCATCCGCAACTGGACTTAACAGCCAGGGGTACCTTTACCTTTTACCTTTAGACAGATGAAGGAAGGAAGGAAGGAAGGATGGATGGATGGATGGATGGAAGGAAGGAAGGAAGGAAGGAAGGGACTGACGAGCTCCAGACTGACCTGCAGTGTACGACAATGGCCCCTGCATACTGGGGGTTACATGTCTTCACCTTCTTCAGGAACTTCAGCATCCCAATGGGAGTGAAAGGGACCCCAAAGTCCGGCCAGCTGGTGAAGTGGAATTGTGTCACCAGGCGCTGAGGCTTCTTATTGGTGACATCGCCTACCTGGGTGGAAGGGTGGGGAAACAGATTGGACATATTGGTTAATTGTCAGGCATCTAGAGTCACGCCAAGCTCTCCAAATCCCTTCCTTTCATCACCTGTAAAAGTAGAGATCAGGAATGACAGGTTAGTCGAAGGGAGAGAGGGGTGGGGTGGGATCCCTTCTCTTCCATGCCCAAAATTGATAAAGGTTGCCTCCTCTCTGCTGAGCAAGCAAATTCTCCATCAAAAATTGGCACAAGGCACACCAACTATGCCTAGGCCTACATCTCTCCAAGGTTGGTCCACTTTTGCTTGGGCTATGCCACTTCAGTATTTGGGGTGGGGAAGAAGAGATGTACAACAACAACAACACCCTTCATACCAAAAGAACAATAACATCCATAAAGAACAATAACATCCATACAGAAGAGAACTTAGATGCTGGTTTCTCACCTGGTCCCACCAACCCTACTGATCTCCAGCTGGAGAATCCCGGAATCAACAGACTCACATAAAAAGGGAGAAGAGAGGGGATCAAAATGAGATACCTGCTGAATGCAGAATTTCCGCACCGTGTAGTCAACTAAGACAGTCACATCTTCCACGGACACTCGTATATTCCCGTACGTCCAGCAGCCCTGATCTGGCCAGTACTGAGCACATTTGCACTGGAGAGAAACACACATTTTTAAAGAAAACACGGACCAACATTTTGAAATTATTAATTACCTGCCCTTCACATACACATAAACATTTTGCTTTTACGTGGCTCTCGTTTCACTTGCCACAGAGCCTCCGGCAGCCACTTGCCTCTTTCCTCTCTTTCAGGTTGGTCACCATGACAATTGTTGCTGTGTTTTGCTCCCAAATCATCCTCCAGAAGTCGTTCACAGTTTCTTCTTTTGGTCCTAAACAGACCGAAGGGAAAAGAAAAAGTGGTACTTGCAGGTACTTGCAGGTGGGTGGGAGCAGGGTGTGTGTGTGTTTAACAAGACCTTTAAGTGGTATAATAATTCTTCCATATTGTCAGGGCTCTGTCAAGGCTTCAGGGAATTATGATCCCTCCCCCGGTGGCAATCAAAAGGCAGATAACCAAAAGGAGTTCTTACCATATAATTTATTCAGTATTCACAGAGAGTGACAAAGGAAAGCTGTCTCTATAATGGTTGCGTTGCTCCAGGTCAAGTCCCACCCCTTCAGTCCCCCTTAATCTACGTCACCCCTGTGGAGGCTGGTCGGTGCCTTCTGCCTCTGATATTTGTGTTCTGCTACTTGCACAGCCCATCTACCGTACTTTTCCATCTATAAGATGCCCCCATGTATAAGACTGGACCTAATGGTCAGGGGTCCCTTTACCTTTTTATCTGTTGTTATGCAACTGAATTCCTGCCTTTTGCCACAGGGTGGCAGCAAAGAGGCACTTGCTCATCCAACTAAGAATCCACTAGCTACCCTTTCAAACAGCACAGCCTTCCCAGCACCTGACTCCTTCCATCTTTCCAATTCCAGAATACACCTGACTTCTGGAAAACAGGAGTCCATTTTGACAATATGGTGGGGGCCAAATCTTCACGGGCGAAACCCTAGTGGTTGACCCACATGAGCTGTAGATTAAGTTGTAGCTTTCCAGGCACCAGACAAGATGGGTTGATGTTTACATGATTTAATCGTTGCAATTTCCCACTGTGTCCATGACTGATTTGATGAGGGCAATGTTCCCCTGAGCATCCTTCCTAAGGCTGGCTGCCACAGTGGCACGGGAACCAACTTGGAAACTCAGAAGAACGTTAAGGTAAAGGGACCCCTGACCATTAGGTCCAGTTGTGACCGACTCTGGGGTTGCGGCGCTCATCTCACTTTATTGGCCGAGGGAGCCAGTGGACAGCTTCCGGGTCATGTGGCCAGCATGACTAAGCCGCTTCTGGCGAACCAGAGCAGCGCACGGAAACACTGTTTACGTTCCCGCCGGAGCGGTCCCTATTTATCTACTTTCACTTTGGTGTGCTTTCGAACTGCTAGGTTGGCAGGAGCTGGGACCGAGCAATGGGAGCTCACCCCATAGTGGGGATTCGAACTGCTGACCTTCTGATCAGCAAGTCCTAGGCTCTGTGGTTTAACCCACAGCGCCACTCGCAAATATATTTTGCTCAGCATAAAGCCTCCCAGCCATTTGTCATCTCGGGACAGAAATCCAAAGGAAAGCAAGTGTGACTTACCTTGGGCTGCAATGAACTTGTTCTTCTCTTGGTACCCCTGCCAAAAGAAAAGAAAACAAGAGAAAGAGGTAGCTCATTTGTGCCTCTGGCATGCGAGTCAACTTCAAAGTCTTCCGAAACATTGGCACCTTCTCAGGCACCACACAGAGTGAGCTCTTTACCTTGCCAATTTTGTATTGTACATAAGCTGTATGAGGGCCAACGAGAGGAGTGAGAGCAGTTGGGGGTGTTACATCAGCACCAAAAAGCATCTGTTTTTCATGTTTTTGGTGTGGTGCCTGAAGGGGAAGAATACTCATCACTACCAGGGGAAAAGATGTACAGTACGTAGCGCAGTCACACAGACAGAGCTCTCTCTCCCTTGGAACATTTTACTGGAAACACAAAAAGTGGATGTGTGACTTGATCCCGGTGGCAGACAGAAGCATGCTGGATATCTAAACACAGTGCACCTGATTCTCACCTCACCCCTTACAAAAAAACCAACCTCTTGAATACAGAACAATTTATGTGTGGTGATCTGGTTAATGCAAAGTAAAGGTAAAGGTAAAGGACCCCTGGAGAGTTAAGTCCAGTCAAAGGCGACTATGGGGTTGCAGTGCTCATCTCACTTTCAGGCCAAGGGAGCTGGCATTTGCGTGCAGACAGCTTTCCACGTCATGTGGCTGGCATGACTAAACTGCTTCTGGCACAACAGGACTCTGTGACGGAAACCAGAGCACACAGAAATGCCGTTTACCTTCCCGCAGCAGTGGTACCTATTTATTTACTTGCACTGGTGTGCTTTCGAACTGCTAGGTTAGCAGGAACTGGGACAGAGCAATGGGAGCTCACCCTGTCGCAGGGATTCGAAACGCCGACCTTCTGATCAGCAAGCCCAAGAGGTTCAGTGGTTTAGACCACAGTGCCACCCGCACCCCTGTGCTAATTTGTGTGTGCTACTGCTCTGGTTAATGCAAGACAGATGGTCCAACAATAAATGCCAGGCAATGATTCTGCTCCTGACTTTTCTGTCTTCTTGACAAGTGCAGTCAAGACTGCACAGCTTAGGGGTGCTTTGGGCATACAAAAGTAGAGGCGGGAGACAAGAGAGAGACAGAAAAGCAAGGAAGTGAAGTGGAGATTATGCATCTACCAACACTGCAAAAACAAAACACTGCACTTCTTTAAGGAGCTGCTGTATGCAGAAACCACTAGCACATCTAGCTACACACTGCCTACTCTGATTGGTATATAACAGTTCTCCAAGATTCCCAGCCTTCTTATCTCTAACCTTTAACTACAGGTACCAGGGATCAAACAGCGTGGCTCCTTCTGCAAGCAAACCATGTGCTCTCCCACTAAGCTATAACAGAAGGCAAAGCATCTGATGCGGAGATACAGCCAGGACTGTGGTGACACCACAGCCTCCAAAAATCCACGTTCTGCACCAAAAAAATAGTCACCCCTCCAGGGATGAACTGCACACCTCCATATTAGAATGCACCTTCAGTTGCACTCATTTAAAATAATTAAGGTTTTTTTACAAAGTGGTTTGAGGGAGGTGGAACACAGAAGGGCAGAGCTTAGGCAGGAAAACAAAACATACGCACTACAATAAAGTTTGCATCCCACCGATGCTCCTTCTTGCTTCAGCCAAGCCACATCCACCCTGTAACCAACGTCATCAGGCATGGTGAAGATGTGGCTCTCTGCCCAAAGTGGGGCTCGCAGGCATCTCCATTCAGCTGATTAGTGGGGCTTGCCTTTGCCTGTGGCATTTGATTTTCAAACCATATGGGCAAAGGAAAAATGGGTCTCCTGACGTCATTTGTAATGTCAGATAATTGACAGGTGGGCAGCTGCACCCATCTGCCAAAACTGGCTTGCAGGGAGGGTGGGCAGGTAAGAATCTAGCCAGCTGGCTGGATCCAGTCCTCCACCCCTGTTCACAGCACGTGAAGGCTCCTTGCTTTGGAGACTTTTAGCTGGCAGTGGGCAGGATCCACAAATCATAACTGCTGCACAACTGCCCTTTTGAGAAGGAAACCTGTGCAAGGTCAAGGAAAATGAATGGAAGTTGTGCGACAGCAATGCCAGGTGAATCTGACTTACTGTCTGTGCACTTTTCAAGCTATGGAGAACTAGAAACTTGGTGTCTGTAGGGAGCAGCATGAAGCCACCCAATTTTGCCTACACAATTGCAGCTGCACATGTCTGTAGATCACCTGCAACACTGCTATTAAGGCAAGCATGGGAGCTGGTTAGCATTCTCGTTAAAATAACGAAGTCTCATTCTGCTTCATTTCCCTTGCAGATACTTACATTAATAAAGGAGGCATTGATGTAATCAGAGTCTGGAACCCCTTCGAGAGGTGTCAGGTGAACCCTGGAATGATCATCTAGGAATGAAGGTAAGAAGAGGCCCGTTAAAAGAAACAAGTGTCAGGGCGACATTTAAAATGTAGGGGCTTCAGAAAGGTTATATACGGCCAGAAGGAAGTGAAACCTTCAAGAGGAGAGCATTCGGGCCTCACCTCAGCGCACAGGGAAACTGGAGAAATGGCAACTCATTACAAACTTCGGCCCAAGTTTATTGTCAACACAGGATAAAACCTTAATGCAGTGGTTTTAAATTGTAGCGGGGGACAGAGGGTAAGAGGGAGCTGACTCTCCTGACCTGTGCAGGGTTACACATTATATAACCCATTTGCAGGAACCATGTAAGGGGAACAATAAAACATTTGCTTCACATTGCTTGTCTCACACTGCTACCTCCAGTTGCATTTGTGCAGGGTTTCCCTAACTTGAATGTCCAGCTGTTTTTGGACTGCAATTCCCATCATCCCTGACCACTGGTCCTGCTAGCCATGGATGATGGGAACTGTAGTCCAAAAACAAGAGGAGACCCAAATTTTGGAAACACAGCTTTAGTGGAAAGGTGCCAACTACCACATTTTCTGGGTGGGGCAGTAGGGAAGTGGGGGGCTGTTCCTTTGCAATCTTTATGGCATGCAGCTTAAGAAGGAAGTGCTGTAGCTGTGCCAAAAGTATGCCTCAACTGATAATTTATTTGTTCAATTTTATATCCTGCCCTTCCTCTCAAAGGAGTGACATGTGCTTAGGGTGGATGGCGAAGAGGAGCAGAAAGATAAACAGTCCTCTTATCTCCAGAGAAAAATATTCCTCTCTCCAGGCCACCAAGTTTGGACATGACCGCAAGGGGTAAGAAGTGCCAGGGCCCGGTATGAGTTCTTCAGGCGCTCACTGGACCAGGGGGGACTTGCCAAAGATAATTCTGGATTGGTCACAGGTGGGGCGGAGGCCGTAGAGGGGAGGCAGTCAACACAGGGCCCTCTAGGTGTCATTGGACTACAAATCGCAGCATCCCGGGCCGCTGGTTATGCTGGTGGAGGCTGATGGAAACTGAAACAACATCTGCCATAGGATGTGTGCAAGAAGCAGAGAAAGTTTCTACTGCAATCAAAGTTAGAATGAAACTTGGCTGGTTTTCATCTGATCATTCCGTCGCTACCTGGGCAGCTTGCTTTTCCTGGTGGCGCAGCTGAAGGCAAATGCATGGCCGCAAAGAACACAGCTGCATTCCAGGTATTTCCCCATACTTTAATCACTGGTCTTCTGTGGTGTGTCCTTCCTTCCAGACCATGATTCCAGCGGCTTCTTGGTATGGAAGACATTTGGCCCATGAAAAGAGTTGCCTCTGGGAGAGAATGCTCAGCTTCTTGCAAGGGAACAGGCTTCAGCTGAGCAAGTCCCTCTTTCATCTGCAAGTGACCTGGGTCCAGGGTGGACCATCCATGTGGATCTACTAGCAACTGCTGGAGCTGCAGGAAGAGCAACAGGCTCTTCCCCTCAAACAAGTCCTTTGTGGTGTGGTGTGCTTTTTAATGAACATACCCTCGGAATAATGTTCTTTTGCCTCCAGCATCCAAAACGAATGCGTTTTACCATATATGGCTATTGTTCTCATTCTTGTGTTACAGGAACTGCTTCTGCTGCTCTGCCTCCCCCCCTGGTTTGTGCCACCCCCTCTGTTATTCCCCTTGACACCCACAAGCAACACTTCTCCTAGGCAACCTCCCTCCCCTCTAATAACCGCTCCATCATTTTTGGCGTAGCGAAAGAAACAGATGGAGAAAGGTTGACTGCCATCAGGCTAAAGAACTACTAGTTCAGCACCCTCATTTTATGGGTGTCTACCCACTGGGAAGCGCAGGCACCTCTACAAACAAGACAAACATGGAGGGGGGCATTTGGATCCCCTGGGTTCTTTTGAGCTTACTGCAATGAAACCAGGAGGCAAGGCCACCTGCAGAAGAAGCGTTCTGTGTCACACTGCAACATACAGGTAGCTGTTAGCCGTGCAGGGCAAAGCAAGAGCTGTATATGGCTCTGCTGGATCTCATCAGGCTCACTTGAGCCTCGATTTGAAGCAAGCCTATGCTGGGCACAGGCTGGGTCGATTCTCTTTTGCACAGACTCTTTATGTGGGTGCCAGTCGTAGCTGCATGCCATGGCTTTGGGTTATCGATCTCTGTCTGTGGTTTTGTTCCCCTCAGATGGTTTTCTCTTCCTTGTGAGAGATGACTAGACTGGCTTTTTTTAGAGAGAATGTTTGGCTACAAAGGTGCAGGCGCTGAAGCGGTGTGTATCATTCCCTTTAACACCATGGTAGCCAACCACCTGAGAACATCTTGGGGAATACTTACAAGGCAAGATGTTTACGTATCTGTTCTTCTCCTTGTTTTCTTCCTTGGAGGCAGCTTCACAGGTGGCCTGGATAGGGCATGCCGGGAGAGCCTGGGAGGATGGGGTAGAAATAAGAAGACACTGTGCCTTCGTTGAACAAAAGGGAACAATCCGCACCCAATACACAGCCTCTGTGGCTTTTTATTCTGATCCTCTGAAATGGGCAGTGATAAACAGTCAATGATACCAAACTGGAAGTTCACCAGAATGTGGATACCTCACCAATTGTTGGCTGGGCTGCAGAGTTGGCTGCTTTTACATCTCTCCCTCCCAGAGCTCTAACTTTGTGTATTTGCCTTCTGTCTCATTCTGCGTCGTTTGCCATTTATGTTTCTGTGGCCTTTTTAAAAAGCAGCCCTTTCATTTACTTCCTAATTTTTATTTTTACTTTTGCCTTACGACAAGAATTCTAAATTGGCTAAAAGCCTTCCAAGACCTGTTGTACATTGGAGAACGGGACCACACTGTCAGTGCACAATAACAGGGAGACTCAGAGGGAAAGAATTTGTCCCCACCCAAATCCTGGACTGTGTCATTCTTGCAAAAAAGTTGAAAAGGAAGGATGTCAATACAAAACTCTGCACTGCCTGGGATTGACCTAGTAAGGTAGTTGTTCATATAGAGCTGGCTGGGGCTGATGGAGGTTGCAGTTCAAAACATCTGCAGGGAACCAGGTTGGAAAAAGTGCCTGAACTCCATAGAGTAATCGCTGAGCCGTATTAGTGCTATTTAGCATGATACATAACAGTTTGTGCTCAACGGCACCAAAGGCCACTTTAAAATCTACAAAAGGTGCAAATCGTCCTTTGCTAAGAGATGCGTAGTTGTATATTACATGCTTTGGCACAAAACAGTTGCCCGGAGTGGAGAACTCATTCCTGAATCAGCTTGTTTTCTCCTGAAAATGCTGTTCCTTATAGTCCAGGCCTCAGGTTTAGCTACAATATTAATCAGGCTAATTAGTTTGTAATAAGGAGAAGTTCAAACTCTCCCTCCCTCACTCTCTTTAACAGGTGATGATAATTGTACTTTGATTCCTGTCAGTTGTTAGGTTGAAATAATAAAAAAGCTGGTACAATACTGGAAGCCACCAGTATTTTTCTTCTTAAAAACTTCACTGCAAATACCATTCCCTCCTGGGGCCTTGATATTTGGTAAATTTGATATAATATACTTCAAAGTGCTGGTATTGACCTATAAAGCCTGAAATGGCTCGGGACTGCAATACCTCAAGAACTGCCTCTTTCCATATGAACCTACCCAGACCCTGAGATCATCTTTTGAGGCCCTTCTTCGTGTGCCTCCTCCTTGAGAGCTTCAGAGGGTGGCAACACGAGAACAGGGTCTTCTCTGCAGTGGCTCCCCATCTGTGGAATGCTCTCCCCAGGGAAGTTCGCCTAGTGCCTTCATTGCACACCTTTAGGTGCCAGGCAAAAACGTTCCTTTTTAACCAGGCCTCTGGTTGATCTGATTTACATCCTATGCCCTTTTAAAAAGTGTTTTCTTTTTTTGGGGGGGTGCTATTGGGTTGTTGCTTTTATTTTTATTATATATATTGTGGTTTTATATTTTGATTTTGTTTTGTGCACCACCCTGAGACCTCCAGGTACAAGGCGGTATATAAATTCATTTTTTAAAAATAAATAAATAAATAAATCACTGTTTAATGATTGGTAATTGGTGGAATGGACAAAATGTCTGATGGTCCCATGTGTTAATTTTTTCCAGCATCAAGGCCTCCATGAAGAGTGATTTAACTTTATCTACAGAGGATCAAATGTGCTGTTTAGGAGGCAGGCTATAGTGTAGTGATGGAGACACCTCATGTGAGCAGACTGCCTACAATTACAGTACAGATAAAGTGTTTAATGGGTTAATGAATGGGGGACCACCCTTTCATTAAAGGCTTTTAACTAATCCTGTCAACTCTTTGCAGACAGATTAAGAGAAGCAAGTAGTTACTTCATGCTATCTTGGCACACAAGATGGCAGCAAAGTCCCCTTCAGTAAAACCTCAGGTTGCATGAGCTAAATCGTAATGGACTGGCCCCGGTACAAACTTTTGAAAGAGGCAGATCTCCAAATAACAAGTAGCAAGTGAATTAGGAAAGTGAAAACTGGATAGAGGGAAAAACCTGTTTGGAGCAGCAAAAAGCGAGGAGAGGGAGATGAGCTGAACGTGAAACTATGAAGGAAAATAGATCCAGATCTCCAGTAGATCTTCACCCAAAGGATTGTTGTGCAGGGGTCAAAAAGTCAGTAGGGTGTTGTCCCATGATCTATATGGGAATGATCTGAACCCATAAATTTCCTTTGAAGCTTGGGAGGCACTGAAGATGTAATGCGATTCTTGGAGCGGGAAAGGAGACCTAGGTTCAAATCCTAGTTCGGACATGAAACTCACAAGAGCATCTCAGTGGTTACTAACTCACAGCCTAAATTACTTTTCAGGTTTGCGAGTTGTTCTTGTTTCTTTTTTGGAGAGGGTGGGGCAACGATAGAATGGGGAAGATATAGGACACTTTTATGCTGAGAGGGCTGCCCAAAAGCACCTTTTTATAATCATATCACTGAACCAAGCAATCTGAGCCAAGTAGTTACTTCTATCACTATTTAGAGATATCACCTTGCCGACAAAGGTCCGTATAGTTAAAGCTATGGTTTTCCCAGTAGTGATGTATGGAAGTGAGAGCTGGACCATAAAGAAGGCTGATCGCCGAAGAATTGATGCTTCTGAATTATGGTGCTGGAGGAGACTCTTGAGAGTCCCATGGACTGCAAGAAGTTCCAACCTCTCCATTCTGAAGGAAATCAGCCCTGAGTGCTCACTGGAAGGACAGATCCTGAAGCTGAGGCTCCAATACTTTGGCCACCTCATGAGAAGAGAAGACTCCCTGGAAAAGACCCTGATGTTGGGAAAGATGGAGGGCACAAGGAGAAGGGGACGACAGAGGACGAGATGGTTGGACAGTGTTCTCAAAGCTACCAACATGAGTTTGACCAAACTGCGGGAGGCAGTGGAAGACAGGAGTGACTGGCGTGCTCTGGTCCATGGGGTCATGAAGAGGCGGACACGACTAAACGACTAAACAACAACATAATTTGATCCAGCCTTACCAGGTTGGAATTAAAGGCAACAGGTTGGGGAAGTCTGATAACTGCACACAGTGTCTTTCCTTCCCCTCTTGCCCCGTCTTTCACACTTTCCCAGTGACAAAGATTGCAATGAACCCCAAAAGCAGGGGCCCTCTTAACCTGACCTCACTTATAACCGTGCATTATCAACATCTCCTTATTTCCATATCTACACTTTGCTGTGCATGTAACCAGCACTGATTGAAGTGTGGCGATGACGTGGAAATCTTAATGGAGTCACAATCGGCCCTCAAATGCTACTCTGGTTTGAATCAATAATACAGGGAACAGATTTTCTCCAGGAAAACAGGAAGAGGGCGTGAAGGAGCCTGGACAAGGGCCCAAGTAAGGGCAGGGTCAAGTAAGGGCAAGCTAACAGCCCTGCTGATCTAGAAATATCTGATTGGGAGGCGGGGCATAGCCGAGAACCAGGGACTGAGCCTCTGACATTTGAGCACAAGGCAACACCCATTCCTGCCACCTCTTAGATTTTCAAATGCAAGCCAGAAACATAAAAGCATTACTCAGGTTTGTCCTGTACAATTGGTACAGGGGAGGGAAGTCTTTCAGCGAGGTAGAGAAGGGCATTTCACTGCTTTGTGTGCACCATCCGACTCTTGACTTGTGCAGTACAAGCAGTAACCTTAAGCACTTCTTTACATCAAAACAAACAAAATTCTACAACCCACACTGCCACATTTCTAAATGGCTTTCAGAATCAGCTTAGCAGGAGCTGTTAACCTTCACCGGTAAACAACGGGGTGACTGCAGTTATTCTCACTACGTCAAAACATGGCTAGCTTTCGAGCTCAACAGAGAAATGTTAGTTCCTTAACAGCTGGGATGTAGGGAGCAGCAGCTTGGACTGGTCTGGGCTTGATTTCATACAACTGGCATTCAATATTAGCAAACAATCCTTTTCTTTTCTTTTTTCTGCCCAACCCCAGAACTCAGCAGGTATGAAAGGAGTGGGCTGTGAGGGAGGAAAAGCAAACTAGCAAAGGACTCACATTGAACTCTTCGCGGAAAAGTTTGTTGTCATCTGCCATTCGCCGGTTAATCTCCTCCTCCAGTTTATCCACAGGCAGTGGTGGGTACTTTCTGTTGGTGCTGGGAGACCTGGCAAGCAATGGCATGCTCTGGGGCTCTGCAACAGAAGAGGAGTCCACTTGTTTTTGGTGCACTAGGCAAAGGGCACTCAAGAGACTACAACAAGGTTATATGCACAGACAAGCACACACACACACACACACACACACACACAAACGTCAGTTCCCAGAAATCCATCACACTCTAGCATGATCAACAACCCCTGCAGGTTGTGGCCATGCAGATAGGGATGGGGATGGGGGCTTCCACAACTAAATTTCCTTACTTCCCACCCACTCACAAGGAAATGAATCACTCCAAGTGGGGGGAAAGTAGAAGTGCTGTGCCTGGGACAACCAAGAGCTCTGAACATCCCCGTGGAAACTGCTCAGGCACAGAGACACTCGTTCCATTTGCCTCACTGCCGAGGCGTTGTGCCGCTAGCCGGTACAAGAAGAAGAAGAGAAGACAGGGAGATCCAGCTGCTTCTACAAGCTGTATCAGACAGAACTCACCCCCCACCAAAAAAGGAGCCATTTTCTGCAATGGATTATTTTAGCAGCAAAAGCTCGACAATCTGCCACATCCTAGTTTAACTGCATAGAAATAGGGCAGCTAGCTGGTAGATGACCTGAGGCATGTTGAAGACCTAGGATATCATTCTTCATTCATGTGAAGGGAAAAGCAGTATTTAGGTGGAATTGGGGTGCTGCAACCCTGGCCAGGATTAGGAGGAGGGGGAGCTGAATGGCCGGGTCATGTTCTGGTGCTGGGGGGAAGTCAACTGGACCGGTATATGGGAGTTCCCACAGTCCAACCACCAGTATGCAGTTGTAAGACCAGAAGGCAGCTGTGCAACTGATCCATCCAATCCCTTGGACACACTGTTGAGGTGACCTCTGGTGAGGACTACGACATCCCTCTCATATGGCATACCCCACAGAAGGAAGAGGGTTGCCAGGACTGCCACACTGTGGTTCTAGCTTAAATTGTGGGAGAAGAAAGCCCAGACTTACCCATGTCATCTGTCCGTCCATTAGACAAATGAAAGGAGTTGGAATGGCTCCCGGCTTGCTTGTATTTTTTGAACCTAGCAATGAAAATACATGGAAAATCAGCTCAGCCAGGTTCATATCTGAGTTATCTAATATGCTGTTGGGAGCAGGTCTTTCTACCTGCAGAAGTGATCTTTTTCAGAGACTTAAATAGGACACTCTCCCGATGCCTGGCATGAGAAGACGAAGCAGGAGTTGTTTACCTTGAAAGGGTGGTTGATGTGAATGGACACAGAGAAAGAGTGGCTACTCACAAGGCTGCATTTGGGTGAGGAGAACTCTCAGTGTGGATACCCAAATTTTCAGAACCTCTTTGCTTCTATATAGCATCTTGAACACTCCAGTGAACTTTGCACAACACAAGCATTGCAGGGGGGTTGGATTAGATGAAACTAGAGTTGTCCCTTCCAACTCTATAATCCTATGATTCTAAGCATGCTCTTCTAATGTAATAGCTGCAACACTGATCTACAAATCAGGAAGCCCCCAGTCCAAGTCTTGCCTCTGACATTAACTCACCAGGTGGCCTTAGGCAAGTCACTCCCTCTCAGCCTCAGATCTGCAATATGGGGACAACAGTACAGGGGGCTAGGGCTGTTCTGATGATTACAAATCAGTGTATGTGAGGCACTCTGAACATTTGTGCCACTGTATTCTGCTCTGGTCAGACCTCACCTGGAGTACTGTGTCCAGTTCTGGGCGCCACAGTTCAAGAAGGACACTGACAAACAGGAACGTGCCCAGAGGAGGGCAACCAAAATGGTCAAAGGTCTGGAAACGATGCCTTATGAGGAACGGCTAAGGGAGCTGGGCATGTTTAGCCTGGAGAAGAGGAGGTTAAGGGGTGATATGATAGCCATGTTCAAATATATAAAAGGATGTCATATAGAGGAGGGAGAAAGGTTGTTTTCTGCTGCTCCAGAGACGCGGACACGGAGCAATGGATCCAAACTGCTGGAAAGAAGATTCCACCTAAACATTAGGAAGAACTTCCTGACAGTAAGAGCTGTTCGACAGTGGAATTTGCTGCCAAGGAGTGTGGTGGAGTCTCCTTCTTTGGAGGTCTTTAAGCAGAGGCTTGACAACCATATGTCAGGAGTGCTCTGATGGTGTTTCCTGCTTGGTAGGGGGTTGGATTCGATGGCCCTTGTGGTCTCTTCCAACTCTTCTATGATTCTATGATTTGAAAGCACTCATTAAGTACCATCCACAGACAGGAGATGGGTGCTGAGAGTGAAGCCACCTAGCAAGCGATTTGAACCAAGGACTTCCTGCTCAAAGCTCACAACCATATCACCTCCCCTGCCATGAATTCATAAAAATCATTTAACTAAAGGTGACAGAAACAAGTCAAGGAGACAGTATCCACATATGATCACGAAAGGGGGAGGAAAGCAACACTTCTGTTTTACAGCTGGAGAAGCTGAAAGGTCAGAGTGCCCACTCTTACACAGTAGGAAATCACAACAGAGATGAAATTTCAGCTCGAGAAGCTGCCGTACCTCTGTCACATCCACACCCAAACAGTGTTTGCTGTCTCAAATGCAACACTGCATATCACCTTCTATTTCAAACAGATGGTTTTGGATTCTGCCTTGGTCAAACCACACTGGGAATACTGTGTCCAGTTCTGGGTGCCACAATTTAAGAAGGATATTGACAAGCTGGAACGTGTGCAGAGGAGGGCAACCAAGGGTCTAGAAACCAAACCTTATGAGGAACAGTTGAGGGAGTTGGGTAGGTTTAGTCTGAGAGGAAATATGACCGCCATCTTCAAATATCTAAAGTGCTGTCACTTGGAAGACGGAGCAAGTTTGTTTTCACCTGCCCCGGAAGCCAACTGAAGCACAGGTGCCAAAACATGAAAGCCAAATAGCCAAGCTTGTGGCTGATTTGCAGGAAGAATCGCTGGCTCAAGAAAGATGGCTGCTCTGGTGCAGGGCGGGTGCTGCTCAAGAAAGGAGAGGGACTGAACATCTGGCTGGAGCAGGTGCTGTTGCTGCTGCCTCATAAGCCTGGTGGGAAAGACGCATGGCAGAATATGAGGAAGGCAGCGAGAGCTTTTTGCTTCATCCTCCTCTTTGCTCAGGGACGCAGGTGGCGCTGTGGGTAAAAGCCTCAGCGCTTAGGGTTTGCCGATCGAAAGGTCGGTGGTTCGAATCCCTGCGGCGGGGTGCGCTCCCGTCGTTCGGTCCCAGTGCCTGCCAACCTAGCAGTTCGAAAGCACCCCCAGGTGCAAGTAGATAAATAGGGACCGCTTTATAAGCGGGAAGGTAAATGCCAGAGCAGCGATGTCACGCTGGCCATGTGACCCGGAAGTGTCTCCGGACAGCGCTGGCCCCCGGCCTCTTGAGTGAGATGGGCGCACAACCCTAGAGTCTGGCAAGACTGGCCCGTACGGGCAGGGGTACCTTTACCTTTTACCTCTTTGCCCAATGAACCCTCCTCAGGTTCTTTCCACCCTGGATAGGAAGACAAGTAACGGCTGGGCAAGCTGCCATTTTGCATCCGGCCAATTACCCAATGCAAGGGGAGAGGGAAGGAAGGCATCAGCTGAGGAATCTGGAATCTGTGTAACTTAAGGGGCAGGTACCACACACCATCCCCAGAGGAGCTGCCTGTGGGCAAGAGAAGCAGTGCTTACTTGACCTCATGTTATTGGCACAGCTCTGCTTACGAGGGTGAAGAGGGGGAGGAAAGAGGCTGGTTGGTGCAAAATGCACTGGCAGGAGTGCCGGATTGGCTCCACCGGCGCGTTTGCACAGCGCTGACCTCCTCACTGCATCTCCCTTCTCCCCAATCCAGTAAGCGCAGCAACGCTAGCAACAGGAGGTCAGGTAACCACTGCCCCTTCCATCCAACTGCTCCTGCACCTGCAGCAAAGATTGCCCCAGGGATTGGGAGCAACTGGAGCCCTTTTGTTAAAAACAACAACAACAACCCAACAACAACTTATGTTTCTCTATTTGAAATGAATTAAAACTGGTCAAGGTGCAGCTCTAAGAGAAACATGTCAAACCACAGGAGCCCAGCAAAAGGAAGTCAGAAGGTTTTCCAAGCAGCACTTACCTTAACATATACAGGACAATAATAATAAATACTATGACTAGCAAGGAAGATAATGCCACCATTACGGCTATGATGGGTGTCTCATCTAGAGCGAGGGAAAAAAGAAATAAATTTGTTTTAGAAACAGCAATGCCAGGTATTTCAAAGGACGTAAGGAAACAATTGAGAGTTCCTGATTATTTCCTTTAAAGTTAAAGTCACTTGAATCATGATGGTATCAGGGAACTGATGGGTGGGAATCTCCATCATACTGGCTGGTGGAGTGTGTGGGAGCTCAGGATCCAGGCTGCCAGCCATGCCTTGTTCCTCATCCCTGGCATAAAGTATCCTGTCGGATCTGGAATTTGGATTTCAAGCTAACCTTGGAAACCTGAACTGCATAAAGCCATGATCACACAGCCATGTTAACCCAGTGCTTTTTTTCCTTAAAAAAATGTTTAGGGGTACTCTTATTTTCCTACTCATTTTGAAATACTGCCCCTCAATGAGGCCAAACTTAGATTCACAAAATGTTTAAGGGTGTGTGTACCCCTGCGTCCCCCAAGGAAAAAGCACTGCGTTAACCTATGTCTCACCATCCTTTGTACTGCCTGAAATGTCATGTTTTCAGTTCCTTCTGAACAGCTGCAAATACGCAAGGGGCACACAAATTCCCACATGGCCAACTTAGATGCTAACTGATTGTCTACTGATCCACGCACAAAGTAACACTTGACGAGGGAACTCAATATGGTGGGACAGAGACTTTTAAGATAATGCATTTATTTATGATTACACTTGTACTCTGCACTTTCTTCAAGTACGTGGCTATTCTTTGCTTCAGTTCTTCACAACAACCCTGTGTGATAGGATAGGCTGAGAGATGAGTAACTGAGCCAGTAAACTTCATGGCGGTTTGAATCCAGGTCAAGCAATCTGTCCATTTTAAGTAATCCAAAAGAATGTTAGATGAGTCGGGGGGGGGAGCTGGACAGATTTCAAGGAGTAAAGGAAAAGCAACCATCAAGAGTGACACCCCCCCCCCAGTAAAGAATAAGTTAGATGTACGGTTTGGTCTGATGCAGTCCAATGAGCTGCTGGAATTTGGAAGTGTGAACTGCGAGTTCATCTCTCCAAAGAGAATTCTTGTACAGCGCATTTAGATTCCAGGCAAGTCAAAATTACATGCTGACACACAACAATGGAAGGCTGTTTGGTGCATACTTAAAGCATTTTGCAGCCCTGCTTTCCTACACGTTCTCTGAAAAGTAGGGGGGGCAGGCCCTAGGCAATTCTGTTGTTAGCTCACAGCAGACAGAGCAGTCACACACTGAGCATTTTCTCCCATTCTTTGAAATATGCAACAGGTTTACAAATGAGCTGCAACCTTGGCTGTTTGTGTCCTTGAGAGCTGCTGAGTTTGTACCTTTGTCCTAGCAACTCCCGTACTGGAAAGAGGATTGAGAAATGACAGCAGGCAGAAAGCAATGTGGGAACGTGAAGAAAGCAGTTGAGAGCTCACCGTTCTGCTTCCTGGCTGTGGTTAACGCTTGCAGTGGAAAAAGCTCCAGCTCTGAGTCAGATGTGTCAAAGAGGGAAGGTGCAAACCCCAAAGACCAACATCTCATTGCCAGATGCATCCCCTGGAAGTGCCACTGTAGGTCCTTACCTTCTCAACCATCCTTCCCACTAACTGGCCAACCCCAGATGAAGTTACCACAAGGCCAGGAAAAGGAAGCAGCTAGCCCATAGCGT
Source organism: Podarcis raffonei (assembly GCF_027172205.1). Classification (NCBI taxonomy): domain Eukaryota; kingdom Metazoa; phylum Chordata; class Lepidosauria; order Squamata; family Lacertidae; genus Podarcis; species Podarcis raffonei. The sequence goes on along the minus strand of NC_070610.1, from coordinate 74,902,730 downwards.
TCTCTCTCTCTATTTCTCATTATAGGAGCCTGTAGCACCAAATGCATGCATTTACAAATCAGGCTACCCACCTATTCTCTTTTGCTCTCCCCAACCCCTAAAGGTGAGACTCCACATTCCCTGTTAGATGCAGGAGAGTCTGACATGGAGTAAGGGGTATTTGATGTGGAGAATCCAACTGCAACCCATAATTTCCTGACCAGGTATATCTGCGCTCTCTCTATTCTTTCTCTCCACCACTGTGAAAATGCTCTTTACACATAAGAGCTTACCTTGGTCACAAAAAGATGAGAGTTCTCTCTCTCTCTCTCTCTCTCTCTCTCTCTCTCTCTCTCTCTCTCACACACACACACACACACACACACACAAATGGATTTATGCAGCATATCATATTTGTGGAGTCAGTGTTGTGTAGTGGTTACAATGTTTGACTAGGACCTGGGAGACCAGGGTTCAAATTCCCACTTGGCCATGAAGCTCACTGAATGACTTGGGGCCAGTCACTGTCTCTTAGCCTAAGCTACCTCAAAGGGGTGTTGTGAGGATAAAACGGGGAGGGAGAGAACCATGTATGAAACTTGAGCTCCTGGGAGAAAAGGTGGAATATAAACACGTATATAATTTTGGGTGCTTGCGAACCCAAAGAACATGTATCTAGTAAGGAATGTAAGTACATGTGTCTAGTAAGGATTTAAGAACACGTGTCTAGTAAGAAAATGACAAATACATCTTACTTTATTAACCCCACATCCCAAAAGGTGGGAGCTTTCTTAAATATGCCATTACCAATACATACCAGTCTGAAATTAAGAAGGTGTGAAGATACAATTTTGTGATTGTGTGTTAAGAAGGCAAAATGTTTTTACCCTGGACTGAAAGTGAAAAATTGAACAAACTGGTAAATTTCTTATTTGAGGTCTCTACATAAGGACTGGTGAGGACAGCAGTCTGGTTCAGAAAATGTAAACTTGGACCCAAGTGCAAGTTTTCTGTATATCCCCTCCACACATGTATGACTTTGGCATGGGTGGAAACTTCCTCAGTAGGAAATATTCCAGTATTGATTGACAGATTGCAGAAATAATATTCAGCTTTATATTCTCCAGGCAGGATGCCAAAGCTAGCACAAGTATGTGAACAGCATGGCGGGGTGGGGGGCAGAAGTATTGCCCCATGCTCTGGAAATGGACACAATATAAAGGGCTGCAACCATAAGCCAACATCATACACCTGTGAAGACTGTGGATTTTGTTTTATTCATCCCTCCCAAGAGTAAGAGACGTTCTCAGCTCTCCAAATATCAGCTGTGCCTGAAATCTACTTTGTGAGTTCACCCAGAAAGAATAATACACCTGAGCGCCTGTTGTTATACAATAAAGAGTTTAACGCTGCCCAAAAGACAGCAACAGACTTTTCAATACAAGGATGGATCCTGAAAGGCTGGAAAGACCAACCGACTACCTGTGCAATTAGGTAAGAAACTGTGCCAAAGCAACTCCCCAACATTGCAATTAAGTCTACAAAATTTACCAGCCCACTGAAATAAATTGCTAGCCTGTTTGCGCCTCCCCTCAATCTCCCAGCCCGTTGCAGCCTAAAAGAAACACAATTTTTGTGAGGCTACTTTGATTGGTGGAGAGAGTCTTGCTTGCCAAGCTAACCATGCAGATGGCTCTTTATTTCCCCTCTGTTCAGGCCAACTTCCTCCACCTCACCCTTGCCAAATGCAGGGAGTGTGGAAATGAAACTTTTGAGCCACTTGATGCAAAAGTGACTAACGTTATCTGACATGGAGCTGATCAGATGCACTCATGTTGATTTCTTGTAACTGGCCCTAGAGCTCACTGTTTTTAAACGGAGCTGGCAAGGTGGGCGGAAGACGCTCTTGGAAGCTCCCTCCACCCTGGAGGTGAATGACATGATAGCAACCAATGCAGCCAACGGACACATTGCCTGTTGCTTCCTCTGTAACGTTACTCAGCCGCAGACCACATTGCTGGGGTGGAGTGTGGGAACAGAGAAATGCACAACCAGGTGGGTTCCGTTTGGATATTTTGGTTGAAAAGGCTGCATTGATATTAGCAGTCAGTACAGGCCAGGCAAGGCCAAAACCAACAGCAACCCATCGCTGTCATGCAGTCTGGTTTAAAAATCAGGAGGCAGTGAACTATCCTGCCTTGTGTATTGACTCCTTCATGCACACACACACACACACACACACACACACACACACACACAGAGAGAGAGAGAGAGAGAGAGAGAGAGAGAGAGAGAGAGAGAGAGTGAGTGTACTGGTGGGAGTTAGCAATTTCTTGCTGGCACTGCAAATAAAGGGGACTGATATGATTATGCGCATATCAGAATACACGAAGTGGTGCTGCAGATACTATTATCGGAATAGCACGCGTCAAAAGAGTTGTGCTTATGAATTCCCCTGCTGTGAGACAGAAGGTCGCACAGTTTCGGTGGTGCCATGAAATAGAGAATCAGGGACCAGAAACGACTGAGCATCCACCCTTTGAGAGGCATGTGTGCCTTGCCTTACATATTGACAGAGTAAAGGCTTGGAACGTTCCGCAGCACTGGATAACAACCCATTGTATTGCTCCCATTTGCTCAGGGTTCCTGAAGCCTGGACGGGATTGCAAAAAAAAGGGGGGGGGAACCTTCCTATCTTCACTACAGGATGGATATGAAGGACGTACCCAGAATGGGTGGAGAAACCTGACTGCTTACACCAGGAGTTGTCAACCTGGTCCCTACCACCCACTAGTGGGCTTTTCAGGATTCTAGGTGGGCGGTAGGGGGTTCTATGGCACAAACTGAATCCTCCTTCCATCAAGCACTGGTGGGCGGTAAGGAAATTTTACCACCAAGAAAGATGCATTAGTGGGCGGTAGGTATAAAAAGGTTGACTACCCCTGGCTTACACAATATATACTACAGGGCCATACCAAAGTAATTGCCCAACTGATACCATTCTCTCTAGAGCTGAGTTAAGTACCTAAATAAGACTAAAATGAGCCAGAAAATGTAGAAGAAGAAGAAGAAGAAGAAGAAGAAGAAGAAGAAGAAGAAGAAGAAGAAGAAGAAGAAGAAGAAGAAGAAGAAGAGTAGTAGTAGTAGTAGTAGTAGTAGTAGTAGTAGTAGTAGTAGTTTGGATTTGATATCCCGCTTTATCACTACCCGAAGGAGTCTCAAAGCGGCTAACATTCTCCTTTCCCTTCCTCCCCCACAACAAACACTCTGTGAGGTGAGTGAGGCTGAGAGACTTCAGAGAAGTGTGACTGGCCCAAGGTCACCCAGCAGCTGCATGTGGAGGAGCAGGGACGTTAACCCGGTTCCCCAGATTACGAGTCTACCGCTCTTAACCACTACACCACACTGGTGTAAAGAGAACTTCTTTTGCCAAATCAAGCCAGCATGATGTAGGGCAGCCTTCCCCAACTTGGTGCCCTCTTAGATGTTTGGGCTACACCGCTGTGCTGGCTGAGGCTGATGGAAGCTGTAGTCCAAAATACTCAGAGGGCAACAGATTGGGGAGGCTGGTGTAGTGGATCAAGTATTGCGGTTTTGATGAGGGAGGCCTGGGTTCAAATCCCTGCTCTGTCATGAAACTTACTGGGTGATGTTTAGTGTGCCACTATTGTAAACTAACCAACCTCTCGAATGGTTGTTGTGGGGATAAAATGGGATGCCCTAACATATGCTGTAATGAGTTCCTACAGAAAGTAGAAAGCTGCAACAGTCAAGTAAGCCCTGGAATCGGAATGTTCACAAGAGATGCCATTTTGACACCTTAAATGAAATGCAATGTTCCATAGCGACAACAAAGACATACATTGTACGGGCAAAAAAGTTGTCTAAGGAGAATGCCTTACCTCGTCCGGTATCGCTATCACCTGCATAAATGAGAAAGCAACAGGTAAGAACATAAGGAGAGTCCTGCTGGTTCGAACCAAACCCTATCTAGCCCAGCAAACCTGGTACCCACATAGGCCAGCCAAAGCCCCTGGGAAGCCCCCAAAGCAAGACACAATATCTCTCTTTTACTGCTGTTCCCCAGCAACTTGGCATCTGGAGGCAAATAACCTCTGATATTAGAGGGAGGACACAGTCATCATGACCAACAGCCATTGATGGCTTTACACTCCATTGATTTGTCTAATCCCTTTATAAAATCCATCTGAGTTGCTGGCCATCACCCAAGCGTATGAGATCAAATGACACGGTTTCAACTCTGCGCCGTGTGAAGCACTTCCTACTGGCTATTGCGACTGTCTGCACCAGTCAGCTTCATTTGGTGACCATGAGTTGTTATTTGGGGAGAGGGAGAACAATCCCTCTCTCTCTACTTTCTTCACAAAGGCATCTCCATCAGGGCCCCACAAGTTCTTTTGGATCCCTTGCCTGTTGCTTCCTGGGAAGAAATTTGCCTTTTTTTCACAACAACCACACATTGGGCCAGCTTTTTCATTGACATATCCGCCATACTCTGAATATACTTTTCCTGGTCGGTCACTGCCAGCTCTGATTCTATCAGTGCATATACAAGGCCCCCAAATAGGCCATGCCCCACTCTGAAGATATTTGTCACAATATCCTTTTTGTTTTTACCCCCCTGAATTATTAGGTGTAATTTAGACACTTGGGGAGCTCAACCCTAACTCTAGGTCAGGGGTCAGCAACCTTTTCAGCCGTGGGCCGGTCCACTGTCCCTCGGACCATGTGGTGGGCCGGACAGTATTTTTTTCGGGGGGGGGGGGTGAATGAATTCCTATGCCCCACAAATAACCCAGAGAAGCATTCTAAATAAAAGGACACATTCTACTCATGTAAAAACAAGCTGATTCCTGGACCGTCCGTGGGCCGGATTGAGAGGGCGATTGGGCCACATCCGGCCCACGGGCCTTAGGTTGCTTACCCCTGCTCTAGGTCATCTATGAACAAACTCAAAAACAGTGGTCTTAGACAGATCCATAGGCTTCCCTTCTTCTTATATCCCCCCCCCACCGCCAATGCAAGAGCTATCCACTTATTCATACTGTTTTACTTCCTGTTCATTCACCAGTTACCAGCCCAGCTGCGAATATGGGCTTGCAGAGAAAAGGGGAGATAAACAGGCAACTGGGAGAATGGGGGATAGCACAACAATCTTCACCCTGCCAGATCCAGCAGGGCCAAGGGGATAAGGGTGGCACTTGGGGATAAAGCACCTCCTACCACTGGGTATGTTGCATTGGTGCAGTGTTGCCACCTTGAGATGGGGAAGCAAATCCTCCAGTATGAATATGGGTGCCAGTTAAAGCGATGTTCTTTTAAACGGAGTGGGATGCAGCAAATGTTGGCCTGCAGCGCAGTGAACTTTAATGCCATTTATCCCCCTGAAGAGCATTCACATAAAGCAGGGCTTGGCTTGCAGGTGGCCGAAGTTAAAATTAGTATTAGCTTGATGGACTGAATGACCCATCTCATCTTCAAATGTAGCATCAACCTCCGGCACCTCTCTCTCCCTCTCCCCAAAATATATATAGCAAAAAATTTACAAGCCTACTGTCCCCTTTAGTCTACTTCCATTCACCTGAAGTGCCATCCTGCTTGCCAGCCAGATCAATGAGAAAAGCTGTGTGACACCTTCTTGTGTTGACTTTCAATGTGTATTGTGCGAGCTGACCTCCCACCCTGCGGGAACCTTAATATATGTGTGATCCCACATGATTCTTCCCTTTCCTTTCAACTCCTTTCCCAACCTACGAAGAATACTGACACTGGGTCTCTTCTGTTTGTCTTGCTTATTATCTTCTGACAAGCTCAGCACATTGGCTACAGACAGTGGTTAAGGAGAAGAATGCTTTAACCACAGTGCTGGGTTTGGACAACACATTAAGCCAAACATCTTGGCTTAGCTGCTATGCCACACCAAGCTAACATGGCTGGGGAGGAGCACAGTAGCTGTAATCTCATCCCTGGGAGCCAGCATGATCGTTGCAAGCCAAAGTTTGGCTTAGCATTGCGTGCAAACAACACAGTCATTGACACAGCATGGAAACCATTAGTTCAATTGGGGGTGGGGGAAAGAAAGCTGTAGACAAATATGCTTACCTGAGTCTTTAGTTATCTCAGCTAAAAGCAGAATGCACACAGAGGAAGCATTAGTGAATAATCTTCAGAAAGCAATATCACCCCAAGTCTTTTGTAGTTCCCTGCACCCAAAAGTAAATTGTGCTTCATTTTCTTTTTTGGGGGGGGGGCGTTTCCTCATTTCAAAAACTGCCCTTCCGTTGCCCACACATAGGATGCTTAAATCTTTACATCAGACAGAGTGAAAGCCACCCTTATTATGGGAGTCACAAAAGGGGAAGGTGTTGCTGCCCTCAAGTCCTACTGGTGGACTTTCTGTAAGAATCTGGTCACCATAAAAATAGGATGCTGGACTGGGTGGGATTTTTGCCTTGGTATAGCATGGCTCTTGTCACATTCTTAACCCCCCAATTCAGGTGTGTGTACTAGCATATATCTATTTGTGCAAGAAATGGCCAAACGCACACACGCTCCTATGACTTAATACCAGCAACTTAATGTGATGTTATTAGCAGAATCTCATGGTTAAGTTTTTTCTTTTACTATTCTACTTAAGGAGGCAAGGGATTTGTGTGTATCTGTTGCATATCTGATTACTCAGCATGGAATTAACTCTCTGCACACAGAAAGTTTGCATGTCAGGGAGAAGGGATGTCTGACATGCAACTTTTTTATGTTCGATGAACAAACCTGCAAATCCCACCCTACACCCTTGTAGTAACTGAGTGGCCAGTAACAACTTTACCACTCAGTTCTGTTACCTGTATGAACTGATTCCAGTGAACAGATTCTAAAGAGACACCAGCATCAAGCCTCACACACCCTTAGAGCAAAGCACCCTAGGGAGCCAGATAGCAAGAGCTCCGATAAACACTCTTTCCCTGCAAAGCAATACACAGATACACACTTGCTTCCAGGCTTTGCGGTGTAGTCTTGTGCATTCTTTGCCTGGAATCAGAAGTGCATTCTCTACTCAGTTGATGGCTTGGCTTTGCTTCCTGGGAGTCCTTCCCTCATTCTTTTGAACATGATGAAGGACCATAGCTCAGTAGTAATTGCTTTGCATGCAGAAGGTCCAAAATTCAACCCCCACTATTTCCAGAAAGGGCCTAAACCCTGGGGAGCCCCTGCCAGTCACTGTAGACCAGAGTTTCCCAAACTTGGGTCTCCAGCTGTTTTTTGGACTACAACTCCCATCATCCCTAGCTAGAAGCAGTGGTCAGGGATGATGGGAATTGTAGTCCAAAAAAATAGCTAGAGACCAAAGTTTGGGAAACCCTGGTGCAGACAATCAGGAGCCAGGTGTTCCTAACTTGGGAGAACACATGTGCCCATTTCCTGCTGGCCTTTCTGGAGGGGGTATCAGCTCAGTGCAGGGCTGTTTGCCCACATTCACAGCTTATGGTGCCCACTCAATGTTGCTAGGGGTGCTTCCTTGGCCCAGAAGAGTTGTGCTGGCCTACAGCCACTTTTTTAAAAAAGAAAATAGGAGAACTGGAGGCATGTGGGATTCCCACCTATTTGCACACCTTCACGGCTTCTGCTGGCCTGAATCAGCTAAGGTGTTTGGGGAGGCATCAGATCTGATGGGGTCTTCCCCACTCACTTGGCTGCCTTGTGCTGGCAGCAGGCTCTTGCCATGGAGAGTGTTTTCTCTCTTTTCTTGAAGGAGGCGAATCAGGAGGGCTGAGGGACCCGCTACCAGGTAATCATTTGCCTCAGGCAGCGACTTTGCCTGATAGCTGTTTGTTTGCCTGCCTGCCTTTCCCTCCTGCTAGCCACTATCCCGTAATAACATTCTCCTTTCGCCCTCCATCAAGGATGGAGAGACCCGGATGCACAGGAGAAGAAAGGTGTGGGGGGGTGTCTGCCTGCAAATGAGAAAGGGACTTCTCAGCTCCAGGAGAAGTCTAGATAGGCAGGGAAATCTGAAGGAAGTTGACAGGGGTGGGAGATGGAGAGAACTCTGCGTGGACAACAAAAATTGGATGGTGGGAGAGAAAAGAGAGAGAGAGATCTGCTCTGTTGCTAAGAGCTGCTGGCCTGGCAGAACTCCCATTTGTTACCACCTTGGAGGAAGATGCTGTGCTTTTCTCCCTCCTCCCGCACTTTGGCTAAGATTTAAAAGGGCCTTCTCTGGCTGTCTTTTTCCCACATCGCATCTCTTTCTTGTCTTCCCCACTCCCCTCTGTTTTCCTTGCCCTCATGATTCACCATCAGTCTTGGACCAAAAGTTCTTTTTCTCTTGCTAAGGATATAGATTGGGGGGGGGGGTGTTGCAATTTGGCATATGCTTCTCATCAGATTTGGCGAAATGGCGTTTTTCTTTTCTTGTGTCAGAGTATGTGAGTGAGCAACTGGGCCAGGATTCTAAGTGAGTCATGGCTAACTGGGGACTGAGCCTGGGGTTTTGTTTAGCCAGTTGTGAATGTGGGCTCTTGCCTTTTCCATGGAATCTGAGTAGAAGTCCAATTCGGTTGAATTAAAACTGATTCTTTTACATTGGCATAGTTTTTACATGGGTTCACCCCCCACCCCCATCAAATCGCAGATGTCATCTGTATCTCTGTGAATTGTACTGTAAAAGAATCAAATTACCGTATTTTTTGCACCATAACACTCACTTTTTTCCTCCTAGAAAGTAAGGGGAAATGTCTGTGCGTGTTATGGAGGAAATGCCTATGGTTGGCATGCCTACGGATTTTCCTTCTCTAAAAACTACATGCGTGTTATGGTCGGGTGCGTGTTATAGAGCGATAAATACGGTAGATTAAATAATCAGATCCAGCACTTTTCAGTGTCACCATGGCACAAAATCATGGATTGGAGGCAGCACTGACAAGCATGTACCTGTGAACTACAGGGAAAGCATCACACAACAGGGAAAGCTTCACTTTGATGGTGGCCCTTTAGTTCATGTTAGTGACAGCAAAGCAGGAGTTGTATTCCGGATTAGCAAATCAGGTATAACAAGTGCAAGAATTTGCTAAATGCTATTGAGAATGGAGTATTTTTTAAAGCATTCAGTTTGAACTAATTGATCTGGAGTATGACAACAATTGTGAGTAGGGATGGGAATTTATCGATATATTGTCCAAAACTAGTTTGAAGTCCATATCATGATGTCCATTTCATAATTTTTGATCTGGCAATATATTGGGAATCACGATGTGTGTATGCATGTGCTATGCAAAAATCACAATGTGGGGGAAAACGTGAAGCCAGCCACTGCTTCTCTTGATTCCTGCAGCCCCTGTTAACCCCGCTGGCTCAGCTTTCCCGCCTCCTGCAGCAATTCAGAAGAGCAGGTGCCAGGAAACACCGTGAAGCCAGTCAATGTCTCTACATCGCCCCATCCTTATTTTGGACATCATGATATATTGGTATATTGTGAAGTTTAGCTGGTGATATATCACGATATTGAAAACCAGGGACAGTCCAGCCCTAATTGTGAAGGGACAACTTTTAAGACAGTCCCAATCTCAAAAGATATTTAGCATTAACCCACCAAGTAGGTCTGGAGCAGTTTACACTACCTGTGGACCACACAACAAAGTTGAAGGAATCAGAGGACTGGATCCATTATCTAGTCTAATTTTTTTACCTAAAGCAAGCTCCTCAGTGTGTTCCCCTCACATTTTAGCATGCCATAAAGCAGTGACCCTAAGTGAATAAGGTGACATGACACTAAAAACCACCCAGATTAGAAATAGAGAGAGTAACTGAACAAGCCACACACTACTCACAGAAGCTGCTAAACACACATAAGCTACCGGTCATAACATATGTATAGGAGCACAAATGAAATATAGCAAAGCTCTTCCGTACTTGAGGTGTCAAAGGCTTTTGGCGTAGTTACTGCTGTTGTGGTGTTGGCCTCTACAGTCACCAGATTTGAATTTGCAGCAGTCGTGTGTGGAACTGAAGGTGTGGCATTTGTCAAGAGGGAGGTGGGCCCAGAAGTGGCCCCAGTTGCCGGCAAAACTGTAGCCTCCGTGCCTGGAGAGCTGACCATCGTGGCAGGCAGGAAGTCTGTGGCCGTAGGAGGAGGAGTAGTACGGTTTGGTGCCATGGCAGGAGACGCTGCTTGAGAAGGAGCATGGCTACTGGTGGGGCTTGTGGGCTTCCCGCTAGCTGGTTGCGTCTTGGCAGTTTTCATGGAACTTGTGAGCAAGGAGGAACCCGTCGAAGGGAGCACTAGAAGTTAAAGAACAAAAGGGAAATTGACAGGATATGTTGCTCCCCACACCTGATCTTACACACAGAGACATGAGCGTCAGGTTTTTCTCCACAAGTAGCAGGGCCTCCCAGATTAAGAATGAGATTTATTTCACCCAAAATTAACAAATCTAAACCTACGAGCCAAATAAACATTCGCAGAAGACAGCATGCAAACTGTTAGTACTACGTTGCTCTTTATGGGTATTGGAAGATACTTTCCAAGGATCATTCTATTGTATTTTGGCTGCTCAATCCCTCCACACAAACCCCCAACAACACACACACTCCCCCCCCCCTTGGTATCTTTCGTTCCACATCTAGAACTGTTACCCTTATTATAAAGTGTTGCACAGAACTACATAATAGAGCTCCCTTTCCCCCTATCTTTGGAAAGCTGCTCTGACTGATGCCAAAGTTCTAGCAGTTTTGTTTACTTAAGACACCAAATCAACGACTGCTTTAAAAATATGCAGGCTTCGATCTGGAGAAGAACCAGTGGAAGGGGATGGCAGATGCTTCTGTCCAATTTTTGACAGCCACTCTCCCCGCCCCAGCCCACCCCATTTATCATCTTAGACTGCAATGCTGGAAGTTTTGTTACTTACAGTTGTTAGAAACCAAGTTATGAAAGCTAGGAGCTGAGTGGCACCTTAAACCTAGGTTATGGGTGCAACAACGGAATGTCTAGGCACGCTTTTTTAATAACAAGGATACAAAGCTGAAAATGAATGAACTGCAGCTAAAATATTATGCTGTAGTGGTTAAGAGCGGTAGTCTAGTAATCTGGGGAACCGGGTTCGTGTCTCCGCTCCTCCACATGCAGCTGCTGGGTGACCTTGGGCCAGTCACACTTCTCTCAGCCCCACTCACCCCACAGAGTGTTTGTTGTGGGGGAGGAAGGGAAAGGAGAATGTTAGCCGCTTTGAGACTCCTTAAAGGGAGTGAAAGGCGGGATATCAAATCCAAACTCTTCTTCTTCTTCTTCTCATTTTTCACAGGGTCTAGTCCTTCCCCTGCCCACGCCCCTAATATTTTTAAGAGGTTCTCTTCTCCAGTTTTCATGGAAGTGGGGAGGCAGAAAAACATCCTCCTTTCCTTCCACTCTGAAGTTTTAATCTGAATCTTAGGCACAGTACTGCACCCAGAGCTCAGAAACTGCTCGCTCTAATGAAATTCCCTGTCGCAAAATGCGCCTAGACCAATGAGAGTTTTTTTTAAAAAAATTGAACGTTTACTAAAAGCTATGCTTGCAATAGGAAGGTGGTCATGCCCATTTCCCCCTTGATATGTTCAGTGATTAAACTGAAAACGACATAATGCTTTACCTGTGGTCATGTTGGCTGCTGCTCCCAGGAATGTCAGGCAGCTGCTGAGCAGGATGACAAGGAAGCATGAACCCATGTTGGCCTGAGAGGTGAGGAAGAGAAACAAAACAGATGGGCTTCATTAACAACTCAAGCTTGCATTGCCAGCAAGAACGACCATCAGAAGTACCTAAGCATCGACACCTGTCACACTTTTGGAAGGGAGCCAAGAGAAATCTTTATATGAAGCAGTGTCTCTGTTATGTACCAGGGAATCGCAACATTCAGAACTAGCACATTTATAGGGCAGAAAATGAGATATGAGGTACAACCCAGGAAATCTTCAGTTCAATTCTCTCCTTAGCCATGAACTTATTGGATGGCTTTTTAAGGAAGCTATTAAGACTCAGAACCTCCTACCTCTAAATACAATTAACAACAACAACACCCTACTATGTAGAACCAAAGCAGACTCTTAAGTCCCCAACCAAAACGAAGCTTTCTTTTGGATTTCAGTAAGATAAGGATGACAACCAACAAGGCAAGTTTCATAACACTGTAGGCCATTTGGTTTCATAATAAGCCCTTTCCCACAAGATTCACCAACTCCTCTTTGGAGACTTTCCTGCAGGGTCAACCGCTGCAACGCCAAAGCAGCACATCTGTGCTTACAACTTGGCCAACTCTCTTGCAATGGCTTCTGTTACCGTACTCAGTTTCTATCTGCTTCAGCCCAGGCCCTTCCCAACCTCTGGATGCACAGACAAGAATGAAGTCATAGAAGTCCTGAACACACCACCCAAATCCTCCCAGCTACAGACAGCTTTGACTATCTGCAGGGAGATCTCGAGGCCCAAACTAGATGCAGTGCTAAATACATAAATGAAGAATGCACCAAGCAAGAAGGGGAGGTTTCATCTTTCTATCCACACACAGTTCCAAATGAAATGCCCCCTCCCAAAGACAGCTTTTCTCCCCTAAGACTAACAGTGGTGCAAGAAAGGGAGGGATTTTTGTTAGAACCGAGGTGGGGGAAGAAAAGGTTGTGCCTCCCCTCCCTGCACACTGCAGTCTTGGATGAAGATTGGTCCCTCCTGTGCCCAATATTAAATTTAGAAAAATAACCACCCTGACATGTCTTGTAATGAAACATTCAGCATCACATCCATTTTGGCCCTTATAGTCAACAAGGTCAAGAATCCTTTGGACCAAAGAGGGAAGCATGAGCCCTAAAAGCACCAAGTCCCACACATACAGAATTGACCATGGAATGTCTTCAAAACTCGTTTGCCCAACATGTTAAGTCCCTGAGAAGTGCCTCTTGGGTCTTTGGAGATCTGGGATGACTTCAAAGAGTTTACACCTATATATCCAGGCACAGGAGTGAAACACCCTGTTGGGAAACAGGGTGAAACAGATCTGCTGGGTACCTGAAGTGCAGTGTGGAAAGCTAATTCATAGATGTTCAAAGTACAGTCAGTGCAATCCAGACGTTACAAATATTGTACATTGACACATGAAGGTCTGATAGTTCAGAAACTAGTGGTTTTTCTGCAAGAATCCTTGCATCGCCTAATGATTACTTTTTCAGATTATAGGATGTGTATTTTCTCTCTCTGAAGATTATTTTCATTTAGAGTTCCCACCTGTTGTATCAGAGATTCTATGCTTTCAAATAAAATAAAAAGTGGTGTAGCTTTCTCCAACTTTAAAATACCATCATATGGGACCACTACAGCTGCTGGACTACTTCCTGCTGCAGCTGAAAGCACAGTAGCCTCTGTTGGGGGGAAACCAGTGACTACAACTTTGAAACGTCTTTTTTTAAAGCAGTTTCTCTCTTACATGTATGCAAACATGCTCAAGGTATGCAATGGATTCTGGGCTGTGATGCTGGCTTGCTTCCCTAACAAAAGTGTGGATCTTGGGTTTTAATCTCTTGAGCATGGTAGCACACACTAGCAATCACTGTTTAAGTAAGAATAATTCAAGGGTGACTGACCAAGATAGCAATTAAGACAGCCTCCCCCTACCTAGTGCTTTCCAGATATTTTGGACTACAATGTCTATCAGTCCTAGCCAGCACAGCTTGAGGAAGGTTGGAACAGAATGTGGAGTTCTTTTTTTGTGTAGACAACAGTTATTTCAAGATAGTATCCCCAAGAAAGCAGCCTTGAGGCCATGAATTTCAATTCTTTATTCTAGCGTAAACAGATACTCGTTTTCCCAGTTTCTGGCATTAGCACAAAAAGAAATCCTTGCTCCAACAATACTCCCACTGCAAATCTGGTTGTCACTTGGGGAGAGGGGATGGAGAAGTTGTAAAAAACCACAACCACAACTATCTATATATCACCTTGAGATCTCTCACAAGGTTTTATAAAAGGTAGTATGACTACATGTGGGTCGTGCATCAGTGCGGAAATTAAGTATGTAAATCACCAGAGACAAAAATGGGGAGCAAGTATTCCAATCCTGATCATCACCATATGATAACTTAGAGCAGAGATGGGGAACCTGTGGCCCTCCAAATATTGTTGGACTACAAACCCCATCATTCCTCACTACAGGCCATGCTGGCTAGGGCTGAGTTGGTCCCAGCATCAGCTGGAGGGCAACTTGTTCCCCTTCCCTAATTTAGAGCTATATGGCTTTTCAAGACAAGGAGTTCTGGAGCTACCCTGCTTTAAAAGTGCATAGCACTTGCTTGCATGTTTGGGTCTGTGCCAGAATGGAATTATCATTTAAAAAAACACGAAAAAAACCCAAAAGCCTACCTCATAAATGGACAATGAAGGATAAATAAAGCAAGTTACTGAAAATGATAGTGAAACATTTATACTGAAGTCATACATAAGATAAACACTACTTTCCTCCAACTCCCCTCTCTGACACCTAGGCGGAGTCATCTCTCTCTCTCCTTCTCTGAAATACTCCTTAAAACCCACCATTTCTGTGAAGCCTTTCACTTGACCCTTATCCTCAGCACCAATGGAGCAAACCCAAAGTATGCATAACCACGTTTGTGAGTTTTCATTCCCTACTACCCTTGCCTTCCTCTGTAGTCTTCTATACTGTTGAACTATAGGTTGCCAACTTCTCTGGGCAAAGTTCCCTTATTTTGCTTATGTTCAGGGGGAAACTGTTATTAGCAACAGCTGCATTCTTCCTTTGCCATATGCAACCATCAGTATAGATTGTGGGCATGAAGATTCTGATTCACATCGGTAAAGAACAAACGCCACGGCCTAATATTCTCTTCACAAAAAGAGAGGTCTACCATTTTCATCACATGGATACACTCCAAAAAGTCTGGATTGGTAAACAGTGCCAACTAGTAGCAAATCTGTTTCAAATGAATAGAGATTTTTAGCAGGGCTACAAATATCCCAGGGACATGGGTGGCGCTGTGGGTTAAACCACAGAACCTAGAACTTGCCGATCAGAAGGTCGGCGGTTCGAATCCCCGTGACAGGGTGAGCTCCCATTGCTCGGTCCCTGCTCCTGCCAACCTAGCAGTTCAAAAGCACGTCAAAGTGCAAGTAGATAAATAGGTATCGCTCCAGCGGGAAGGTAAACGGCATTTCTGTGTGCTGCTCTGGTTCGCCAGAAGCGGCTTAGTCACGCTGGCCACATGACCCGGAAGCTGTACGCCGGCTCCCTCGGCCAATAAAGCGAGATGAGTGCGCAACCCCAGAGTCGGCCACGACTGGACCTAATGGTCAGGGGTCCCTTTACCTTTACTTTACAAATATCCCAGGTTTCTAGAAATATGACAGCAAGGACTTTATATTAAAAAACAACAAATTGTCCTTATGCAGGGCTGGAATGAGGGGCTTGTAAGATTTTTCCAGTGGTCCTTGCAAGTGTCCTCCAGCATGCCAGAAAGCATTATGACAGCCTATACGTCACAGAATGGTTTTATGCTCTCCATAGCAAAGAAAGAAAATCCTACTTTCACTTGGGAGATTGACTGTTTCGAAAGAAGGGAGGGGAGAAATCATAAAACTGAGCAGAGTGGCTCAAGTCCCTCTTTGTCCGGCAAGTTAGCTAACATAGCTCTGACGTGATTTAATATTACATCAGTTTTAAAACACAGCTGCCTGCTCCTACAGCCCCCTCAGCAGTAACATTTTAAGAATCAACTGTCTCCTTTGGTAGAAATTACTCAAGGTAGGGGTAAAGCAGATGTTTTGGAGGTGGGGGAAGGATGATCAGTTCAGAAAAGGAATCTGCTGCACACACTTTTCCAGCGATGTGGCTAGGATCGTAAGATTGGAGCTGAAGTTCAAGCCAACCCCGGAAATAATATGTTATGGATATCAGAGGGCTTCTTGACAAATATCAGGTGGGAACCAACAGCATCTGATAATACGGACTGATTGATAAAGACGAGCTCCAGGGGCTGCAGGTGTTGTCATGTCAAGCAAAAAGGGCCCACACACCCTCTCAACATTGTTCAATTTAGAGAACAGGATGGAAGTCACTTTATCACAGCAGATGTTTGCTAGTCAAAGCTTCTCTCAAATCACCTAACGTTGCAAAATAAATTGACAGCAGCATCTTAAAAGTAAAGGGGATGCCAGGAAACTGGGGACTATGTTCACATGTGGTGGGGGTGTAAATATGTACAAATTTTTTTGGCAAAGGGTGTTTAAGGAGATAACAGAAATCACTGGGTTAAAGCTGACTGAAAGTCCAGAGGTAGCATTATTATCAATTTACGATGGGGTGGAAGGTTCGCAGGCTATGAAGGACTTGCTCACAAATTCATTGGCAGTTGCACAAACTATAATAGCTAGGAAGTGGAAGGGGCAAGGTGAATATAAAATAGAATAATGGTATAAAGAGGTGTGGGATATAGCTTTTAATGATAAATTAACATGTGGGGAATATGTAAGAGAAATGATTTTGAGGAGATATGGAAGGTGTTTGTAGAATTTGTACAGTGGTACCTCGGGTTAATAACTTTTTATTTTATTTATAAATAATTTTTATTGAATGATTTTATGTTACAAAAAACAATACAGCCATACTACCACTAAATATAATTAAGAAATAAAAATTACATACATCAATATTTAGTTTATTTGTTATTTACCGTCTTATTTCCTCCCAAACATTGCATACAAAAACACATATATGTGCAGACACCCACACACCCACATCTGCACACAAAATAATAATAATGGACTTCCGGTCGGCGCCAGCGTTTAATGGCGGTCTCCCGCTGAGCTCCGCTCAGGGAGACTACTCCGCGAGTTTGGGTCTGACCGCTACGGCGAAGCGGGGACCCCTAAAATCACAGGCGCGGAAGCCTGTGAACAAGGAGACTTGGTGGGCACCTTAAGCGCCCCCCTTTACTGCGAAGGAGCCTTTTTAAAGGCTCCGGAGCGGCATCGGGTGAGAGCGCAGTGCTGAGAGTCGCTACCCAGCCCGTGGAGTGAAGCCGCGTCGCCATAACGGAGAGCGCCGATTCCTTCCTGACATTTGGATTTACAAAATACCTGTGAGTAGGATTCGAAAGCTTTTGGGATTTAAAGCAAAAATTTTGAAAATTTGGCCGAAAACGGGGAAGGTTAAAAATAAGGAAGTCTGCCTTTCCCGGACTGCATGACAGCTAAAGCAACGAAATACAAAGCTGCAATTTGACGGAAGATAACCTTAAAACCTATTTAACCCAGACATTGAACTTGAGCCTCCCCCCTTAGCAGCAGGAGCGGGGGGGAAGAATTTGAACTTGTACCACCTGTTTGAAAGAGGTTTAAAAAAAAAGGAGCTTTTTGCCGTTTTAAACCCTTGGGAAGGACTGCCCTAAAAGGAAAGTAAGTCACCGGGACTGGAAACTGTCATTGGAAACTAGTTACAAAGTTGGTGCCTTGCTTGCCGGATACAAAGTAGAATCTGTCAAGAATGTACAACTTGCTGTTGAAATGGAATACACAGGATGAAACGGTTAAATCAGCTATGATTAAATGGGCACAGGATATTGGACATGACATTATGTTTGCTGACTGGGAACAGTTATGGACCACCGGAATGAAGTTTACGGCATGTAATGCCTTAAGAGAGAATATTATGAAAATGATTTATAGGTGGTACATGACCCCAGTCAAGCTTGCAAAAATCTACCATTTGCCCAATAATAAATGCTGGAAATGTAATGAAACTGAAGGTACTTTCTACCACCTTTGGTGGACGTGCCCAAGGATTAAGGTCTTCTGGGAAATGATTTATAATGAAATTAAGAAGGTGCTCAAGTGTACCTTTCATAAGAAACCAGAGGCTTTTCTCCTGGGCATGGTAGGCCAATTGGTGTCAAAGAAAGATAGGACGTTTTTTATGTATGCTACAACAGCAGCAAGAGTTTTACTAGCAAAGTATTGGAAGACACAAGAACTACCCACGCTGGAAGAGTGGCAGACGAAGGTGATTGACTATATGGGACTGGCGGAGATGACGGGCAGAATCCGTGACCAAGGGAAAGAGACGGTGGAAGAAGACTGGAAGAAATTTAAATTTTATCTTAAAAATTGTTGTAAAATTAGTGAGTGTTAAAATGTCATGGGTAAAGCATAGCAGATTTGCAGCGATAAATGATTGGATAAGAGGGGGAAAAAGGGTTAAAGAAAGGGATTTATAAGTAATTTAGATCAGGGGTTGCTGAAGAAGTTTAAAACAGGGATGCAGAAAAGGGAGGCATGGGGAAGTCGTTGAAATTGGGTATAAGAAAAAAAAGATTATGGAATTATACATGTTTATATGTTTGTTTGTTTTTGTATTGTTGTTGGTAATGTCTTATAATATATGTTGAAAAACCAATAAAAATTTTATAAAAACAAAAACAAAATAATAATAATGAAAGTAAATATTTTCCCCGTTTTATCTTCCAAAATCTTTTCTTCAACTTTGACTTCCTGTCAAGTCCCTTTGCATATATTTTATCTTATATTTGAATGTACACAATAAACCTTTCTATATAATTTTTCCAATGCATTCTGAAAACATAATAAATCCTTAATTGTTGTCCACCTCCTTTTAGTTCCTTCAGTTCCTCGGGTTAAGAACTTAATTCGTTCCGGAGGTCTGTTCTTAACCTGAGGTACCACTTTAGCTAATGGAGCCTCCCGCTGCCGCCGCGCCGCCGTTGTGTGATTTCTGTTCTCAACCTGAAGCAAAGTTCTTAACCCGAGGTACTATTTCTGGGTTATTGGAGTCTGTAACCTGAAGCGTCTGTAACCTGAAGCGTCTTTAATCTGAGGGACCACTGTACTGTTAAAATGGAAAGGGGTCAAATCATTGCAAGAGGTGTTGGAATTTTGGGAGGCTGGATAGTTGCAATGGAATGGTATTGTGGGTGGGGTGCACATTTTTATTCTTATTTATTTATGATTATTACTTTGTCAAAATAAAAATAATAAAATAAATGTTTGGTGTGGATAAAAAAGAGAAGTTATGTCTTAAGTCTTATTATGGCTCCCTCCCCTGTGTACACGCCTTCCATACAGATACAGAAACTGAGGGGAAATGCTTGTAATGTTATCAACATACACACAGCTGTTGGCTAGATGCAGCAGCCTGCGCACTTCACAGAAAAAACACACATACCCTGACATCATGCCTCTGGTTTCACACAAGGCGGAGGGAGGAGCAGGAAGGAAAAATGCATTACACCACAATAATTTTGCAAAGAACTCAATAATAGGCATCAGCAAGACTGTACAAGGAGAAACAAATGGGAAGAATTGGGGTTTGGTTCTTTAAAAAGAGTCGCTAGGCTAACTGGATGTGACCTTCTTTGACCTGGAAATCCTATCAGCTGTTTCCACATGACATTGTCCCTCCAGGATAACACCATGCACTCTGCAGGTGCTCAGAAACACTCAGTTTGTACCCATGTTCAAACATATTTTGAAATACCTTTTCGTGTAGTCAGATATGGGATAAGGCAGCCCATGCTAAGCTGGTTCCAGAGTACACAAAACACAGCAGTTGGTAATCCTCACCATATATCATTGCTTAGAATGTAGGCAAGTATCTGGCTTGCAAAGACTTATTCTGGCATTAGGTAGACACTCAGAGATTTACTGTTGTAACGAGAGCAAAGTAAATTGGTGAAGCAACTGCATCTTAGTCCCTTGAGGCAGTAGTTTACATCAACTACACAGAATTCATGCAGTGCTTGCAAGTGCTTCATATAATTCTCGCAAGAACTGGGTAAGGTAGATCATTTTTACTCCTTGAAGAAAGGGGAAGGGCTGAGAGAGGTGAGGTCATTGCAAAGACTTTCTATGCACAGAGAACACCTTACCACACCAAGCCATGTGCCATGGGACCCCTGCACATTGCAGAGGATTCTGGGGCATGTCCTAGGGTGCTGGTCAGATCCATGGGTCTTTGCCATCCCATCGTGTGTTACAAAAGCACATCCTCCAGCATTTGCCCAATATTCCCTGTAGCTGTGCACTGCACAATGAAAACCAGCAGTGGTTGAGGGGCAAGGTTCTGCAATCTCTTATAAGTTCCAAAGAACCCAAGTTTGGAAGGCACTATGATTAAGTTTTGTAATTAGAACACTCAACCTGAAAGTAAAGGGAACTTTTCCAAGTCAAACCTGCTCATTATGTTTACAGTTTTAAAATCTACTCTCATGAGAGTTGTGTCCATTACACTGTCTTCTTGCACCCTCTGTCAATTACTCTGAAAGGCACATTACATCAAGACAAATCTGCTTAAGGTAACCCAGGTAAGTTTCATGGCTCAGTGGGATCTGACCCCGGACCCTCCCTCCCAAATCCAAGCCAAACCTATGCTGAATCTTTTGCTTAAAAACAGAAAGGTATATTTCTAGTACTCGGAATTATGCAGGCTAAATTGAAAATGTGATAGCAAAAAAAATAACTGAAGATTAGGCTCATGCTAAAACTAAGACGTGGCTACGATGGCTGAAAAGTATGAGCTACATGCCATTAACTCATATGAACTGCTCTGGGCCTTTATTAAGCATATGATGCACCCGTCTTTTTCTTTTCCATTTGCCTATCAACTCACCCCTTCCAAATTCCTTTCTAACACATCAGGAAGCAAGCACACTGCATTGCTTGCCAATTCATTTCTGGACACAGTTCCAGCTGCTGTTTGTTACTGTATTAATATTTATTTATTTATTTACCAGAGTTTCAATACCACCTTCATTAACGCAAAAATATCATGGTGACTAACAATATAAAGCCAACAACAGCATTCCATCAATAAAACAAATGCAGAATACATTATAAATCAACAGATTAGATTACTGCATCAACATGGATCATTCCTCAGAGAAAGTCTGGGTGGAACAGATATGTTTTAAGTAGCCAGCTAAATGCCAGTACTTTAGGGGCCGGGATTTCATTTTTTTAATATGTTTTACTTCAGTTCTTTGTTCTGTTTTTGATATTACATATTGCTAATGTAGGTTTGATTTTGTGAGCTATTACTTCCAGTTGGAGAGGGAAATGAGATATAAATCTCTGTATAAATTGAATAGGCAGGGGTCTCTTTCGCCTAGCCTCTCTCAAGACAAAGCACAAGTTTCTCCTGCCTCTCCCAACACACAGGACTCTGTAAAAAAGAAATGTTTTATTGTTAATCCTTTAGTGTATTTTTCTGTGCACTGAAATGGATTGGTGCCAAAGTCCCACTTGGGTCTCTGTGGCTTAGAGCTAGCCTTTGATGTGTTGCCAATAATCATCCTTTAACTCCCCTGACCCACTTTCTGTAGTTAAACAGAAAGGATGAGTCATCACGGCACTCTCCAGCTCTTGGAAAAAACCAAAACTAGGAGAAAACATACAAATTACCCCCCAATATTTCCGGACATTTTGCATGTATACTCAAGGTTGAAACCTATGCTGGCTTGTGTTTCATTTTAAATACAAAGAGCTTTCTGAATAGACAGACCACCAATGGCTATGAACATCTGCACCTGTAGCCAATCCACTCTAGATACCCAAGATTTAGTTACCAACCACCTGCACATTTACACTCATTTTCTAAATAGCCACTTGCCTGCGGCAAGTAAGAACTGCCTCCAGTTGGCCAGGCAGGGAAGTGTTTGTAAAAGCGGAACAGACATCCTCATTTGTGCTTTCGGATTGTTGGTGTATCACAAATGGCTTGCTTTAATATGCATGTGCAGGAGGTTGTAGTACATGTTGTGGATTTTAATTAGAAAGCTCTCCTACGCCAACAGAATTCAGAAAAATAAAAGGGCACGTTATCCAATTTTCTCTCCTTGCTGGGAAAGAAACAGAAATGTAACCCAACTGTTAAGATCTGTCAGCTCACACCCTGAATAAAGGACATTGTGCATACAACCTCCGAAAGCCTTTGACAGCTTGAACTGCAGAATTATTTCATGGTTGGCAGGGGAAAGCTGTTAAGATATCATACTGCAGGGGTAGCCAATATGGTGTCATCCAGATATTGATGAACTACAACTCCCATCAGGCCCAGAACACATAACCAATGGTCAGGGATGATAGGAGTTGTAGTTCAACATCATCTGAAAGGCACCATGTCTACTACCCCTGTTCTAAAACCTTCAGATGTTCCCCATAGATGGGGAAGGGAGTTCCTTAACTATTGACACATCATGGCAGCTCAACCTGAGCCTCACTCACTGTAGTTGGATGATGGGATCCAAAACCATTGCCAGTGGTCCGTACCAAGAAAGGGAGCAAGCCCACCAAACCATCCACAGGCCTGAAGCCATAAAGAGAAGGAAAGACTAAGCACATGACAAGGTCCCTCAGCAGTTTCAGGTCCAAGAACCCCCTGCTTCAGTCAAAAGAAAATCACAGAGAAAAGAGGAATAAAATATCACTCTTTGCCATGGTATACTTCCTCTCCAACCTGAATGGGTGGTCCCCAACATGCTTATGTATATTTAAATCACAGCTTTTAAAATAAAAACACTGTGCTCATTTTGCAAACTGCAATACAAATGATTGCTCATATTAGAAGACATTTGCTTTTAAGTCAAATGATGCTTAATTGTGGCTCTGCAGATCTGTCCTGAACATGTCTCATAATGGGAGGAAGTTTACATTTAACTCAGCGACGAACATCAGTGCCTAGGTAATCTCAGTTTTGTTGCCACAGCAACTCTCTCTCTCTCTCTCTCTCTCTCTCTATATATATATATATATATAAAACGTAACTGCTATGATGATACTGGGAAATCAATAATAAGTTCAGGTCACAGGTGGCCCAAGAGCAAAACAATTTAAATATTTGAGCTAGAAGATCCATATGGGACACCCAGGGATGCTGGAAATATAACTGATAAACTAAACCAAATAATGGATACTTTGATGCCTTTAATGGTATTCCAAGATCTGACTAGTGGCAAAGCTGACCCCAGTTCCCATTGTTTTCAGCCAGGGGTGCCAACTTGAATAAAATATTGGGGGGGGGGGCAGGTAAGCCACACCCTGCATTATTGATCACATGATGTGGTGCATGCACACCATTTGAATGGCAATGCCTATCAACTTTGGGTTGATATTGGGGGGGGCGGTCTTTGACCCCAAAAAGTTGGTTCCTATGGTTTCAGCCTACCAAGACAAACAATTTTAATATGTAACTTTATTGTGTATCATTGTTTTTAAATTGCTGGTCATACTTAAAGATTTTATGTTAGCTTGTTTTTAATGTTTGCTTTTATCTGTAGTTTTAATGAATGTTTTAGATGGCTCCTTGTTAAACTACTAAGAGGTCTTCTGTCAAGTGAGAGATAAATTGATTTTCTTAATAAAAATAAATAAAACCAAGAGCAGGATACAGAAAGGAGAAGCAAACCAGGATCCATGGGCTGAACTCTTGAGGGTGGGGTACAGTCACTCCCCACAGACTGCCTGCTCTTACACAAATGATTTATAAGACTATCCTACTCTGAATACTGAATGAACATAGAACTTAACTTGTGATGCCAATTCACTGTGTATTAAAGAAGGTATTCTCTCCTGTCTCGCAAAATCAGAGAATCATAGAGTTATATTTTTGCCGGTGCACAGTACTATTTCTAAATTCATTTTTTTAAGATGAGAGGACTCGAAGGAACCACAAAACATGTGTACAGATATTGATGCATTCTAAACATAGGCAGAAAGCGAGTAGCACCTAAAGTGAAATATGTGGTGTATGGATTACATGGCAGTGCAGGATACCAATAGCATGCGATTAGCCTCATAAATGAGTTTTTCTGCAAGCAGTGATTTGAAGATTGAGGTTCGTTTGGTGCTCTTTGATAACCAGGGTCCCCATCAACTCCCCTCTGTGCTCAACTGCTGACCCAGCTGGTAGCTGTATTGGATTTGAATTGTTTTTATACATGTGCTGTTGCTGTTTCCAGCTATTTTTATACATATAGTCATGTTTTTTAGAAATGTTTTATATATGCAACTGTTTGCATATATTTAACTGTTTTATATATGCTTTTATTACATTGGGAGGGATTCACCTAACAAATCCAGCACAAGCCCTGTGTGGAGGCTTGACCAATTAAGGCTTCACTCCTCTCCCCCTGTGTCTCCCCCAAAATTAGCTTGGGGTGTCAGGAGAACCCCCAAAACTTTTGTGGTTGGGGAAGGGGGGAGGTGATTGTTCTGCCTGCCAAGCTACAATGCTTGCGCTGATGGGACACTCACCATAAAACAACGTTGAATTCCACCCACTGTAAATTGTTTTTGGATGTCTAATGGGAAGAGATTCATAAATGAAATAATTAAATATAACAACAATTATATTTCTTTTTACTGTGTTTTATATATATTGAAAGGCACCCAGAGTGGCTGGGGAAACCCACTCAGATGGGTGGGGTGTAAATAAAATTATTATTATTATTATTATTATTATTATTATTAACCTCTGTGACACTGTTCTAAAGCCTGGTTAGACCAAGTCCCTTTGAGCTTTTATGTTTGTATTTGCCCCCCTTCAATTCTGAATCAACAGACCATAGCAGTGGTGAAACGAAGCACTATTGGCAGTGCCCAGTCGAAGGAGTACAGTTGCCTGGAAGAGATCTGGTGGAACGCTCTGTCACAAGAGAATAGGGCCCTGCAGGACTTGACATCTTTCTGCAGGGCCTGCAAGACAGAGCTGTTCCAACAGGCCTTTGGCCAAGGCACAGCCTGACCCCCTCCTTTGGTAATCCTCACAGAACTCTAGCCCAATGGTTGCCATGAATTTGATTCTGAATAGATTTTAGAATGAATTGATTTTAGAATGCTGTGTTACTTTTGTTGTTGGTTGGCCGCTTTGAGCCCGGCTTCGGCTGGGGAGGGTTAGGGGAGATAAATAAAATATTATTATTATTATATATGTCTTAGATCAGTGCTACTCAATGTAGCAGCCCATGGACCAGTGCCAGTCAATGAACTATCAGTTGCTGGATCCGAGCAACCCCACAGCCCAGGCTGGATGGGGCACTTCAGGAACAAAATACTGTATGGTACTGGTCCCTGGCATTGTGTGTTTGTGTGTGTGTGTGTGTGTGTGTAAATTGCCAGTCCAGCAATCAGATAGCTTGAGAAGCACAGTCTTGGGTAACCTGGCTTCAAGTTGTTTCAGGGCTTTAAATGCTAAAAGCCAAACCAACCGAGCACGTTGAGGTTTCCATGGGAGAAAACTTCAAGGCTCTTTTCTAAAGTCCGTCTCTCTGCTTGGAGAAGGGCAGCAGTGACAGTGTTTATGGAATGATTAGACTGTTCCTCAGATGACAAAGACACACACATTCAAAATCTCCAAGAACTTTCTCCCTTTCAGGACTGAAACCGCGGCTTACAGTTCGGGGGAGAGGAGGAGAAATGGACAAAAACAGAAAACAAGGCAGGTTTGGACAATGCTGCCCATTGAAAGTGGGAGGAAATGAAAAAACATCATATGATGAGAAAGAGGTTAAAATGCCCAGCACCACTTTAAACAGGGTGCCTTTTAGAAAGCCATAAAAAGCACAAACTCATGGGAACCTTCTGTAGAATCCAAAGTAACTATTCCGTTACCGGCTGACAGCCAGAGGATTTGCTATTAACATCAACGGAATCAATCAGCACTCTTACCTATTGAAGGAAACAGCACATATTATTAAGGTTACCAATTAGACAGAATACTTATCAAAAGCCGGACTTTGCTATGTAATTCAAATAAACTGGAGAAGTGCAACATCAGAAGTCTGTTTAACCCTTAATACCTACAGCAGTGGTTTTCAAACTATGGGTGGGGTATAAATAATAAATTATTATTATTATTAGGAGTTTCTCAGTGAGAATTCCAGGGTGGGAGGGAATGTCAAGCTTCCTATCTTTCCTGCAATGCACATACGCAACATGGCATGCAAAGGTTTTGCATTAACTTAGCTGGTGCAAAAAATACGTCTCAGAACACACTGGCATTACTCAGGAAATGAGTAGAAGTGGAAAGGGTTACTTGAGGGTGGACAGTCTGAAATAATTGCTGGCCTACGGGGTCATCTGTATTGCTACAGGTTTGGGGGACCAGAGTCTGTGGCTGCAAGCCACCCACAATTCCTGAACTTGTTAAAAGTTAGAATTGATAAAGGTTTGACTAAAACAGTGCCAAACACTGCGGGATAACAAGCCATGCCAGCCTGACATGGCTAGCGGGGAAATAAACCATTAAGAAACAAAGGCTGAAATGAGCAGTTAAAACAGAAGACACGGCTGGGCACAGAGGGGGAGGTTGCCGGGGCTACAGTGTGCAATGATGCAAGCGGAAGGGGAGGTCAAGTTTTGGCAAGGGATTTTGGAAGGATGGAGGAGCACAGAAGCCAGGTGGGCGGACTGGAGCAGGCTGCTACAAAGAAGTTCTGAACCATGCTGGCTGCTGTTTGGAGCCAAGGCTCAGGGCAATGCTGGCTGCCTGTTTGGCGAGGTTGCTGCTGCGCTTAGGCCAGAAGCTGGCTTCTCCTGAAGATGTATCTTTTGCTACCGTGCTACTGGGCAAAGCACCGGATTCACCCCGGCAGCACAGCAGCAAAAAAAGACATGTACCTCTCAAGAAATACCAACGGTAGAAGAATGGCAGGTGAAGATGTTGGAGTTTTAGGAGCTGGCTGACCCAACTTGAAGAATCCGTGAACAGAAAGAGGAGGAATACCAAGAAGATCAGATGAAATTTAAAGAATATTTAGCTAAATACTGTAATATTAGATAATTAAGAAGATACTTGAAAGTATTAAACAGGCCTAGGATTATAATATGAATGTTGTATAGTAAGATAGATTTAAGACAATAAGAAAAGAGATGAAGATAGTAAATGGAAGGAACTGATTGTAATAGAAAGATGTTTGGGAGAACTGTTACAAGGGAACATAATGAAATTCAGTTAGGGGGGATTCGAGGAAGTCACATAAAAATGGAATTTAAAATGAATATAAGAAAGAATATGTGTTTTGTTTTTTTCCCCTTTTTCTTGTAGTATTGTAGTGTGTGTTCTGTTTTGGATGTTTTATTCATTATAGATGTAAAAAAATCAATAAAAATTTTTTTGGGGGGGAGACATGTACCTGTACACCCCTCCCCTTCAATTCTACACTCAGGTTGTATACATATGTGAATAAAACCATATGTCATAAAGACACCATAGCCCCTGCTGTGACTCATGCCAAAGGAAACACAAGTGCCTGGGTTAAGTGCCAAGACCCCTGGCATTTCACACTGCTTGGAGATTGGGGTGGCCTGTAACAGTATCCTACCTCAATGCCTTCAGATATGCTGCTTGTTTATGTTTGCAAACAGACATTCCCTCTCAAGACTCACTTACATAGCAAAGTCCCACCTGCATTCCCATCTTTCCTTCTTCTCCACTGTATTCTGCTGCACCCATTTCCATCTCCACTCTTCCTCAGCCCTCTCTTCAGGTGTTCCAAAGAGGTAACAGTACACACATGTGGGGGAAGCAACCCCATCCTCATGGAAATAAGTTTGAAAATGACAGCGGTGGTGGACTTGGCATGCTTGTCCCCAGTGCCCCCTTCCTTATGTGTTCACGGGTCCTAAAGTTTCGTTTGGATGTACAGGTCCATACAGAATTCTTTGTGATCAGGAACGCCTCCTAATTTTCCTCCACACTTTTCATTAACAAGTATAAATGGTTAAAAGAATGCTTGAAACTACAAGGATGTGTAAGCAGAGGTTAGAATGGCATCATTCTCTCTGATTGGTTTACACAAGCCTTTTCACCCCGCTAACTGTGGCTGACAGGGGCTGGCTTGTGTCCAAAGTGAGCTGGTCCCTCCCTCTTCCAGTAAACTGTTTTTTTCTATTAAGAAGGCAGAGCTGGAAGATTGAAGGCAGAAGCTTTCATTTAAAGAAAGGATCTTTGTGTGCCAGAGAACTTCCTTTCTGGCCTAGGAAATCATGAGATGACTTCCTTTTTCTTCTTGATTCTTTATCTAAGACACAAAGTGCTTGGAGCCAACTTTTGAGATGGTGTAGAGAGGAGGGCTTTTAACTAAGGACTTGAGAACCCATCTAGAAAGAACCATCAGGACTTAAATGTGTTAAGAAAATTCCTTTATTACCCTTTAACTTTCTTACTTTCTTCCCTATACACTCTTTGACACAGAGATAGTCTCTACATATTTTACTGATTTGCCATCAGTAAAATTACAGCAGAAGAGTTGTAGGTAAAACATTTAATTTTTATAGTGTTTAATATGTGTACACTGCTAAATCATATAAATATCTGCAAGGGCAAAGTAGGATACATGCATTTTATTGGTTTTTCAACAGTGACACCATGAATATAACATAATAACAAAAAGAACACATGGACCACATGTTATTGGATTGTCATTTACACAAACTAACATTAAGGTACATACATAATAGATATTCTGCTTCTAAAAAATTCTAGATAAGACACTAAGAATTGATTTAGTATGTGACCAGCACAGAATCCGAAAGGAAGCCAGTAGGCTATATTCTGGCCTCGTTTGCCTTTCAGAAGACACACATGAGGTTGTATCCAAGGGAATGAAAAGAGGTCAGATTGTGTTGCGCTTTAATTTTGTGAAGGCAACCTCTGTAACGGGTTGTTTGCCTGTGGGCTGTATCCAGCCCTCACATGCGTGTTTTGTAGGTCCCTAAGATCCCCCCCATTTGTCCATTTTAACTTCGTGCATATGGCAAAGAGAACAGTGGCTGCTCACTTTTGGAAACATCTTGAAGGAGTCACAGTAGAAACCTGGTACAAGAAGGCTTGGTTCCTACGTATGGCAGATAATCTGACACAAAAGGCTTGTTTGCATAGGGACCAAATAAAATAGGGTGTGTTCTACTCAGGAAGGTTTAATTTTATTCAGTTTACATTGGAACAGAAGAACCAAAAGAACGAACACTATGCAGCCGACTCGCATCTTGCGTGGGTGTTATGTTCCTGGGATAGCACATAAGGCTGATATTGTGTATAGTCAAAACAACCCATTGGAACCACAAGCAATCTTACCTTCCAGAGGTGGTGCACCAAACAGGTCTTACCTCCTAAGCAAGGCAGAAAAGCTTAAAAGCTCTTTCCATGTCAGGAAAACCCTGCACAAGAAGAGCTTTTAAGAACACTGCCTTCTACGCGTTTAATTTGTGCGATTTCAACTGGCCATTTGGCTGTTAAGAGTGTAAAATTGAAATCACCTAAGTTAAACCTATGTAAGTCGACTATGCATTCTTGTGGAACAGATAATAGAGACAGTTCTTCATTCTATAGGGTGTGTGGGAAAAGAAGGCATAAATGGCACACAGTAAACATAATTATGTGGACAGACCAGGCAATTTATAAATAATAATTATTATTGTTTTAGCCATGGGTAGGCACACTAAAGCCCAGGGGCCGGATCCGGCCCAATTGCCTTCTCAATCCGGCCCATGGACAGTCCGGGAATCAGTGTGTTTTTACATGAGTAGAATGTGTCCTTTTATTTAAAATGCATCTCTGGGTTATTTGTGGGGCCTGCCTGGTGTTTTTACATGAGTGGAATGTGTGCTTTTATTTAAAATGCATCTCTGGGTGATTTGTGGGGCATAGGAATTCGTTCATATTTTCCCCTTCAAAATACAGTCTGCCCCCCCCAAGGTCTGAGGGACAGTGGACCGGCCCCCTGCTAAAAAAGTTTGCTGACCCCTGCTTAGCTTTATGTTCTAAAAGTTTGCTGACCCCTGCTTAGCTTTATGTTCTAACTGTTTATTTTTTTGGATTTCTTTCATATATTCAATATAGAGAAATTTGTGTGTGTGTGTGTGTGTTGTGTGTGTGTGTGTGTGTGTGTGTAAAGACCTCTCAAGGATCCCCTGCTGTGGTACTCTGAGTCCAAAAAGTCTTTTGTAGCCTCCCCTCCAAGATTTATTTTTAAAGATAAAAAATCAGACCCATTTTTACAGAAAAAAGTCATACCCAGAATGATGTATGGTGTTTGCCCCAAACAAGGTTAGCCACCTACAAGCCAACACATAAAGAGACATTTTTAGTTGTGTATATAAGCTACTACAGCCAGGTTTTCAGTGAGAATCAACCCTCGTAATCAGATGTCAACACTTGACAGTGGTTTTTGCAAAGCTATGGGTTGACGTAAACGAAAGGCAACTGCGCTTGGAAAAGCTACTGCCCATAATTCATAACCACAGCACTTCCTCCCTTAATCAGTAGTTTCATGATGGTGTTTACAACTGGGAATTTTGGCTCTGACCTGCTCGGAGAGTACTGATTAATAGAAATAAATGTCTGCTGCAGACTTAAAGGGAGGGACTGGAAACCAGCAGAATCTGAAGCTGGCAAAAGAAGGGTTGCTAGAAGCAGTAGATTCCGTCCCAGCTTGGAAGCGGCATAATTCAGTGCCGTTACATGTATGAGATGGCATGATTAAAAGGGAACAAGTGCCAGCACTTGACCCCAGGGGTCCCCTCTCAAGATAACAGCACACAAGGCAGACACCTGCAGCAAGCCACTGTCACTTCCAGCAGGGTTCTGAATGCACAATGGAGCAGTTCCAGCTCTCATCAGAAAAACCAGACGTCAAACACTTAATGAGTTAGCAAGTTCAGGAACAGAGCCAGGCTAAAAACCAGCCGGGTTAAAAGTTCAGGAAGTTTTAGGATATAGAACACAGGTGGAGATTAAAGGGACAGCTCCAGATATTAAAATGCCCCCCCCCCACCTTCCGTCACAGGAGTAGACTTTTCAGCTGAGTGCTATGGCTATGTTAAATCCCTAAGTTCAAAGCAGCTGGAGTAACTACTTGCATTACAGTGGTACCTCGGGTTACAGACGCTTCAGGTTACAGACTCCACTAACCCAGAAATAGTACCTCGGGTTAAGAACTTTGCTTCAGGATGGGAACAGAAATCGTGTGGCAGCGGCGCAGCGGCAGCAGGAGGCCCCATTAGCTAAAGTGGTCTTCAGGTTAAGAACAGTTTCAGGTTAAGAACGGACCTCCAGAACGAATTAAGTTCTTAACCCGAGGTACCACTGTATTACCACTGACTACTGATGGCAGGACCCCTAAGGATCTGCTCTATGGGGAACTGGCTTCAGGCACGAAGCCCAGACCAACCCTGTGTTACAAAGATATATGCAGATGTGATATGAAGGCTGCCAACATCAACCCTGCTTGAGAGAATCCCTTGCAGATGGCTGCAAATGCCTGGAGACAGTCAGGTCATGCATCCACAGCAGCGATCAGAGGAGGAAGGAGCACAAGAGAGAAGAAACACCATGGAGCATCTGCAGCTGCACAACCAGATGCCTCCATCTGTCCCAGATGCAACAAAACATGTCCCTCCTGTATGGGTCTCTACAGCCACAGCAAGTGCTGTAACCTTGCAATGGCTTGACTTCACTCCCCACAGGCACACTCCTCCGTGGTCTCCAGAAACAGATGGATACCAACCAACTGCAATCTCTCTCATGTAGGGTTAATCACCAGCGCATTTTGCATTCTCTTGGCTGCCCTCTAAACCTTCCAGAGGTTCCAGAACTCAAGCTCAGGTCTGCTGCGCGCATGTCATCAGATACACTTGTGTATTTAGAGTCAACACTGCACCACACGTAGCACCTGCCAGAGCAAGTTCCTGCCCAGTGGGCTTATAACCTATTAGCTGTCCAGTTCTTAAGAGAAGAGCAGCAGCCAGATTTTATCCAAGGTGCATTCACTGCACTGGGTTTTGCAGAATGGAGGCTGAAGAAGACAGCCGTCCCCAAGCACCTGGCCCTGACTGGTACATTTATGCCCATGGCTACTAAATATTTTTATTTTAAACTGGCATATTACTGATGCTTTTACCAATGTTATTGTCAGGGAACTGCCATCGGAACGAGAGGAGGAGGAGGGGCTCCACGACGATGCTGGAGAGGGGCCAAGTAGGGAGAGAGGCAGGTCTCCTGTTGGGGAAGAAAATCAGCGCGACACCAGGGATGGAGGGAGGCCAATGGGGGAAGCGGAGAGCAGGCTCAGAGACTCTTCACTGGACACCAGCGGGGAGAGCACAGGTCCTCCGCTACCCACGCCCAGCCTGCGCAGAAGGCTTCCGCGCAGGGAGGCTAGGAGGAGACTGGGCGTCAAAGAACTTTTATGTTGGAAAAGGTTGAAGAAACGCCCACTGTCGGATTCTGCCAGCGACTGAACAGCCACGAAGTGAGGGGCTGTCCAGTCAGGAAAGGTTTAACCAGCCCACCTAGCCAGGAGTGGCGGCAACTTACGCACGAGCAACCCCATAACCATTATAGTTATTATTGTTCTATTTCATTTTCATGCTGTATACCACCCTGGTATATGTCTTATGAAAGTGTGGTATATAAATCTTTTATAAAAATTAAGCATAGCTCTCCCGAACAAACCAAAAGCATATCTAGCCCATAATCCTGCTCTTACAGGAAGCCCATAAGGAGGGCCTGAGTACAACGATCCTCTCCCAACATGCGGTTTCCAATAAGTGGTATAACAGGGGGACATTGCCTCTCACAGTGAAGACAGAGCATAGTCATCCCAGCTAGTAACCGTTAAAAAGTAAAGGTAAAGGACCCCTGAAAGTTAAGTCCAGTCGCGAACGACTCTGGGGTTGCGGCGCTCATCTTGCTTTACTGGCCGAGGGAGCCGATGTGGCCAGCATGACTAAGCCGCTTCTGGAGAACCAGAGCAGCGCACGGAAACGCCAATTACCTTCCCGCCCGAGCGGTACCTATTTATCTACTTGCACTTTGACGTGCTTTCGAACTGCTAGGTTGGCAGGAGCTGGGACTGAGCAACAGGAGCTCACCCCGTCACAGGGATTTGAACCACCAACCTTCCGATCGGCAAGCCATACTTCTCTTTTAAAGCTATCCAGGTTGGTAGTCATCATCCTGTGGGAGGGTATTCCATATTTTAACTATGCATTGTGTGTACATAACTCTGTGTTAGAACTACAGCAGCTAATATCCATTTGTAGATCTGCACTACCTGATTTTTCTAATCATTATTTTAAAAGAAGAAAGAACTGTGGCACTGTTCCTAGAGGCATATATTCATAAAACACAGAGCTGGGTGCATCGAAAGCTACACGAGTGTTGAATCAAAGCAGGTAGGAATGTAATGAAGACTTGGGATGGGAGGCCACCAGGAGCGCAAGAAGGCAGCTCAGAGTTTTCCAAAGAAGAGCAGGATCTAAGTGTGTTAAAAATAGAGGAATAAATAGCAAGGCTTAACCATGGCTAGTTTGAACAACCTTTTGAAGTCTAGCCCCAGTGAAGGTAATGGCAAGATCTCACAGGTTTCTTTCCAGAACTCCAGCTGTGCAATAAATCATGGGAAAGAGTTCCATTGCTGTGGACAATGTGGTGTCTGGAATCTCTTGTGGAATTCCCACTGATGAGGAATGCCAGTTTACCTTTTAAACAACCATTTGTAGACATCACTGCCGCAGAGTGCCTAACTTTGATGTAGGCTTCAAAAACCTATACGGGCGTGTAGGAATTTGAAACATTTCCCCAGCCATGTTTATTGAGATGGGGGAAGGTAACTAGCCTAAAACGGGAGGAGGATTTTCCTTCCAATTCCAATTCAGCCTACTAGATAGTTTCAGTGGTCACTTGATGCACCCTGTAAAATACAGGCTGAGAACACCGTCAACTCCCCCAGCTAAAAGTAAAACTCAACTTATGTTTGTCAAGAAAGGACCTTCCTCATCACCTTTCCACTAAAGCAGAGAGCTACATCTGTTAAATCTTCCATCAGTTTCCAGAGCATGCTGAAGAATTTATCAATCTGAGACCTCCAGTAGAGAGCAGCTGAAAGGAAACCAGAATTACAGAGGCAGACGGAAACATTTACTTGAAAAAATAAATTATAACAGAACATCAAATACAGCTTCCAATATCAGTTGTCAGATAACAGTACAAAAGGACAACACACCAATGAACCATATAAAATGCACAGCTGAAAATCAGCCAAATAAATCAAATAGGAGGGAAACATTTACTGAACGCGTTGAAAAATGTGAAGCTTTTAAATAACATTAACATTTTGCTAAGCAACTGATGGAGAAATGCCCAGCAGAGAGCATTGTGGATAAAGGCCTTCCTCTGTAAAGCACTGCAGGAAGAAAAGGAAATTGTTTACATCTCCCTGCCCTGAAATGCAAGTCAGGCAACCACACACGTACATTTCCTAAGTGAAACCTTAAAAAGTTAAAACCCTGAACGTGTTCCTGTATTACTGTATTTATTTACATTTATTTATTTAGTTGTTATTAAAAATGCATTTAGAAATTTGAAGTTTCCCACAGAAAGATATACTAGTAGATTATTAGGTTTATATCAGCCAGCCTTTCTTACAACATGGAACCCAATGCAGCATGCATACATGCATGCACACACACACACACACACACACACACACACACACCAGCTGAAAGTGGTAGCTTTTATGTGGTTTACAGGGGGGGTCACTCATCCAGACCCTGACCAGACTCAAGAGCTCCATAGCTTCAGCGAAGTGGTGGTCTTGTGTGCCTTCAGACCATATACTCTGGGACAAAATTCTTGGCTTAGTGTTGCGTGGTTGATTCTCTGTTCAGCTGGAATCAAACCTGTGGCTACTGCCGTTGACCCAAGGAGGGCAGTGCAGTGTTACACTAGAAATAATGGAGACATCTAGGATGTTCTTGGGAATCAGTTTGTCTGTGCCACTGTGCTTAACCTTGAACCAATCCATGGTACACAGGCATTCTGCCTAAGGATGGGGCCTGTAAAAGTCAACCTTGGTAACTTCTTGCCCACACCGTCCAGCCTGCAACAGACCATTTCTAATGGCTTAAAAGTGGGTATAAATCTAGCATAGTTTTGTACTTTTGCACTCGCTCCATTCCAGACTGGGAGTGGAGGTCAGGCAAGCATGAACAGGCCCAGGGGATGTGTATCAGGAGAGGGCCTTTATTCTTCACAATGTGCCTGTGGCAGTCTGGCAGTCACGAGAGAGTCAATAAAACTCATGAAAGGGCCTTTTATGCCACAGCAAGTGTACAAGGAAGAGGGAGAGGGGAACGCCAAATGACCCAGTTTGAGAAGGAGCTATTACCAACAGGCTTAACTCTTCTTATCCCAGATTATGCTCTTTGAAACCCACAACTTCAACAGTTACAGGAGAATGTTTCTTTACTGGAAAAGTTTGTGCTTTTTGTTATCAAACCACAGCTAGCTGTGCTTTTCAATACACAGGAGAGCTGAAAACTGGTGCTTCAAATTAGAACCCCAAAGCCATGTATATATACTTTACGGTCAACAAGATGAAGTGCGGTCAAAATACCTTGCCTACTCTCCGATGCAGAAGAACAGCTTCGCATTCTTCAAAATATATTATTCCACTATGGTATAAACAGCTGCCTCAAACATGCAAAACACAAATGAGAGACAGGCTTCCTTAAACAGCAATACATATATTATTGCTTATGGTGACTGGACAGCAATTCTGAGAAATGCACATCTAATGCATACAGATGTGAGTTTTAAGGATACCTTATGTCTCTTTTTCACATTTTACACATTTGATGCAAATGACTGATCCTGGGTCTGTGCACATCCTCTTTTGTTGTTGTTTAGTCGTGTCCAACTCTACATGATCCCATAGACCAGAGAACACCAGGCACTCCACTGCCTCCCGCAGTTTCATTAAATTCATGTTGGTAGCTTCTATAACACTGTCCAACCATCTCATCCTCTGTCGTCCCCTTCTCCTTGTGCCCTCAGTCTTTCCCAACATCAGGGTCTTTTCCAGGGAGTCTTCTCTTCTCATGTGGTGGCCAAAGTATTGGAGCCTAAGCTTTAGGATCTGGCCCTCCAATGAGCACGCAGGGCTGATTTCCTTCAGAATGGAGAGGTTTGATCTTCTTGCAGTCCATGAGTCTCCTCCAGCACCGTAATTCAAAAGCATCAATTCTTCGGTGATCAGCAACATCTTGCACATCCTCTACCACTGGGCTATGGGCCACTTCCTCCTCAACCTCATCATAAAACAGCAACTTTGGCCCCGCTCATATATCTAATAATGATATGCTGTTTACTGGAAAACTAGTCATTAGGCTACAGATGGAAGTCTCAAGGATGGCCAATCCATCCATCATAACAATTATAATGGAGGACAACATTCACATGGAAACATTGTAACAATGAAATGATTATAGGGGATCTGCATAATCAGATCACAGTCATTTCCATCACTGGAATATAATAATAATTATTATTATTTATTATTTATTATTTATTATTTATACCCTGCCCATCTGGCTGAGTTTCCCCAGCCACTCTGGGCGGCTCCCAATCAAGTGTTAAAAATAGTACAGCATTAAATATTAAAAACTTCCCTGAACAGGGCTGCCTTCAGATGTCTTTTAAAGATAGGATAGCTGCTTATTTCCTTCACATCTGAAGATATGGCCATCAGACTGGCACTCCCAACTCACACATTCATACTAAAATATATTCACAGTGCTAAAAAAGAGTCCATTCAGCTCCCGGAACCATTCGAAAACCAAGGCACAGCTTCCGATTGGCTGCAGGAGCTTCCTGCATTCAATCGGAAGCCACATCAGCCATTTGGCTTCCAAAAACGTTCACAAACTGGAACACGTACTTCTGGGTTTGCGGCATTCAGGAGCCAATTTGTTCGGGAGCCAAGCCATTCGACAACCAAGGTACCACTGTACAACCTTGGAAAAGGTTTCATTTTAGCCAAGATTTGCTGGTAGGCCACTTTTAGTCAACAGTTGCCTCACAGGATTTATTAGAAGTGTGATTTTACTCTGCACATCAATATTCCCCCCCAAATCAGGAAAAGTATCTGGCTTAGTGAAATTTGTAAAAAAAACTGGACAATAGCTAAGTGAATATACAGTACATCTGGTAATAGTAAGAATTAGGCACCAAAAGAGGCAAAAAGGTAAGAGGAAGTGAGAGCTGAGAGACTTCTATGGAGAAATGTGAATGAATTAAATATACACCAGGATTATCTACACAACTCTTGACTGCCCAAAGCAAAATATGAGCTTTGGTACTATTACTGCCCCATTAACCCAGATTTTCTTCAACTATGTCACCGGAAGAGTCCCCACCCCATGGTTGTGTCTTCCCCCAACTAAAAGCCACTTTAGGAAAAGGTGCCTTTTTTTACATTGTTTGCATTGCTCACCATCTTATAGCAACTTTGACCCATTAACAAAGCCTGCAGACTATACGTGATCACAGAACTGGAAAGGCATTCAAGATGGCCTGGAAGTGTAGGATGATCTCTCCCACCCCCTCCAAGTTTGCTTAGGGGAGGCCACTCTTGCCAACTGATTGACAATAGGGGGAAGATAAAAGCTTGGCAGCTAAGAGCAAAGCAGAACGAGGCACATGGCACAACTAGAAAAGCCCTGCCTTAGCAGCTCCCACTGTGAACACAAATGTCTGTGATGGCTATTATGATCAAGCAGCAATCTGGAAAACTCGTAATGGGGAGAATTCTGCTCCCACCCAAGCATGTGCCAGAGGAACTCCTTCTAAGATAAACTGTAGCACGGGCAAATGATGTTCGGTTTTTTACACCGGGAATACCCAGTTTCCAGCACATCATAAAATGTATTTTGCTGGTATTATGGGTTTGCAAGGTAATATTGCACCAGATATTGGAATGAATTTTTAGCAGCATAGCAACAAGAGTAGCATCAGCAACAGCACAATCTGTCACCTATGAGGCATCTGAATGAGGTGGAAAAGGGAAAAGATCACATGGGTGAAAAACAGATTCAGGAGGGGGATACATTATGGGAGACAAATCTTTGTGTGGATTAGCTAAATTTGCAGAATTTTGGAACTGAAGATAATGCCAGTATGCCTGTGCTCAATTTGAAATGCCTTGTAATCAGAACAGAATGGTTATTTTATTTTATAGTGATAGCACTATTCAGTAATAATATAAAGGGAAAAAAGAATTGAAAGCAGTAAACTTCTGTGCACCAACCCTAGCTTGATTAGGGCACTAGCAAACTTATTTTTATTTATTATATTTATATCTATCCTACCCAATGTCCTAAAGGACATATCTCCTGCTTGGACTACTGCAATGCGCTCTACGTGGGGCTACCTTT
Source organism: Podarcis raffonei (assembly GCF_027172205.1). Classification (NCBI taxonomy): domain Eukaryota; kingdom Metazoa; phylum Chordata; class Lepidosauria; order Squamata; family Lacertidae; genus Podarcis; species Podarcis raffonei. Next base: position 74,864,470 of record NC_070610.1, on the reverse strand, counting down.
GAAGGTGACCCGGAAACTACAACTAATCCAGAATGCGGCAGCTAGACTGGTGACTGGGGCCGGCCGCCAAGACCACATAACACCGGTCTTGAAAGACCTACATTGGCTCCCAGTACGTTTCCGAGCAGAATTCAAAGTGATGGTGTTGACCTTTAAAGCCCTAAATGGCCTCAGCCCAGTATACCTGAAGGAGCGTCTCCACCCCCATCGTTCTGCCCGGATGCTGAGATCAAGCACCGAGGGCCTTCTGGCGGTTCCCTCATTGCGAGAAGCAAAGCTACAGGGAACCAGGCAGAGGGCCTTCTCGGTAGTGGCGCCCGCCCTGTGGAACGCCCTCCCATCAGATGTCAAAGCAATAAACAACTACCTGACATTCAGAAGACATCTTAAGGCAGCCCTGTTCAGGGAAGCTTTTAATGTATGATTTTAGTCTATTTTTGGTTTCTGTGGAAGCCGCCCAGAGTGGCTGGGGAAACCCAGCCAGATGGGCGGGGTACAAATAATAAATTATTATTATTATTATTATAAAGGAGCACATAGATACAGAAGTATAGATACAGATACTGATAGTATTTGTATAAAATATACATAGTTCTAACTGAAAAGGCATTTCCATGCTCAAGAAAATGGCCTGAGAATGCAAGCAACTGCACAGGCGTAGAGACTCAAGTCAAGGCAACGTGAACCAGTTGGCTAAGCACAGAATTTCTGAACGGATTTCATGGGTAAAAGTAAGCCCAGGCAAGTGCCAAAAACAAGCATGAGAGAAAGATGGAACTCAGAAGTATGTAAGATTCCTCCACAGAAACACAGTTAATAGGGGAAATTCCTCCTTAAGAGCTCTCTAACCAGCCTTCCAGGCAGTCAACCTTTCTTTTCCTGAATTCTCCTCTCTCCCCTTTAAGTTGAGAAGGCCAGCTATAAATTAGTAGCTCCTAAAATAGAAGTCCCCCAAGAGCAAAGACAAAGGCAATTAATGATGATGACCAAAATCTGCTTAATTTGGCGTAACTGCTTGCACTCTTGGGAAAAGCCAACTGAATCTGGCAAAGGTGCAGAGAACATTTTATAACATGCCAAAGAGGAACATTATACTGAACCTATGTGCCTGCTAGTCAATATTTACTTCATTTACTGCAGAACTCTACAGCACTAAATTTCCAACAGAAAATGTAGAGTTTTAGATTCTCTTTCTACGTGAACAAATTGTTCAAAAGGGCTGCTGTGAATAAACACCACTCAGCCAGAATTTTATTCCTACCTCTCTCAATTATGGGTGAAACAGGCTACTTGCTTGGGTGTGTTTTTTTAAAATATTTTCATCATTAATTATTACATATTTTATTCCAGACAAGTAAGTATAAGATAGTTAACCTGCACTTATGTTAAATCTGCAGCAGAATCCACAAAAAAATGAGATCCTGCATTCCCCCATCTTCCTGGGGAGAGAAAAGAAGTCTGGTTATCCTGCAGGACCTTTAGCATCAATAAGACATAAACCAAATGCCTGGTTTGTTTGTTTGTTTGTTTGTTTGTTTGTTTGTTTGTTTGTTTGTTTGTTTAAACAAATGATATTCAGAGGCATGGATAAGACCAATTGATAAGTGTTATCTTCATTTGGCTGATCATTTGTACCCAGCTCCACAATGATATTGTTTGAAACAGAAGTCCTATGTCAGGTCACTTCAATGCATATGTGATTTTAATATACAACTAGATCGCTGGTGTGAAATTTTGTAGCATCGTGGAACGTATTGTTACACACCACCCCAATCTCTGACAGATGTGAGATTCCAGGGGTTCAGGTGTGCTTACCCGGGGTCTGTGGTTCCTTTTCAACAATGAGGCACAGTGGAGACTATGGCGTCTTTATGATATATGGTTTATTTACAGATATATACAGCCTGAGCCTAGACAGAGGAGCTCCCAGCATTATACCCCCAACAAATATTTTGCTTCTTCCATAGGGGTAGTCATAGTCAGCCCACCTTGTATACTGCCCCCCGTCCGCAGCAGCCTGCCTTGTGCTGTACCGCCCCCCCTTCCTGCCTGTCACCACTAACAGACTGGAACAATTTCTCTCTAGCTTACTTCATCCAAACTGAAATTCTACACCCTTTAAACCCTTTTTGTCTCTACCCACTAACACACAGCCAGAGGAGGTTCTCCACTGACTATGCTGTTTGGTGTAGCCTTGCCTTCTTAATGGCTTTCCTGATGGGATAGCTTTCTTGATGATAGCTATTACCAGGCTGGTCTATCTTGCAGTGGCGTAGCGTGAGGGGTGCAGGGGGGCCAGCCGCACCGGGCGCAACATCGGGGGGGGGCGCGCTAGCACTTGCAGCAATCTGCTCCTACTAAAATCCACGGGTTAGGGGGCGCAAATTACTTGCCTTGCCCCGGGTGCTGACAACCCACACTACGCCACTGCTATCTTGCTAAAATAAACTTAATCCAGGGGTTCAGTGTTTGGCACAGTTTAACTGCCCAAACCTCGATTAAAATCTAACTTTAAATAGACCCAGGAATTTAGGCTGTCTCACATCCCACAAACTCATAACAATAGAATTCTGCAAGAAATTACGAATACTAATCTTGACTTGACCACTTTTCCACACACACAACTGTATACTCCCAGCCACACTCAGAAGCAAATGGTGGATAAAGTTGAGTTGCAGCAGAGGAAATAGGAATACTGTAAGCAAAGCAGGTGTCGTAACAGATTTCTCTGGGGCTGAAACTGAGGAAATGGGGGGGGGAGGGGGAGAAGCTCCGAATTACCCTTGCAGGAGAAAATCAGCCTAAAGTGAGTGCCAAAAAAGTAAGGAAACTCACAGGAAGGAGCTCCCTGGGAGACCCTAGGAGAGAACAGCTGGTCCAAGAAAGGCCACATGTGCTTTCCCCCTCCCTCCCCTCTCTCCAACATGCACTCCCTCTATACTGGTAGAATTCAGTTCCTGACCAGGTATTTGTGAATGTGTGACAGGGAGTGAAATGGGGTCTCCCAAGTGAAAAATTCAGGGAAGCTATTTCCTGCCCACAAGCAAATCTAATCTTATGGAAAAAAAACTACACAAACGTAACTTTTCAAAAGTTGATTTAAAAATCAAGTCAACAGCACGTAAGCAATGGGCAGGAAAGCAAACAACCATAATTTGCTCTATTTTGCATACAGGATGGGCACTATACCGTCATGATCAATCAGGAACAGCATAAATTGTAATAAATGTTAGTTAGAAGACGTCTGTATGTGACCCTTTCCCTCTACAAAATTTCACAGTCCAAATCATGTTATTCAAATTGAAGTACCGTATTTTTTGCACCATAACACTCACTTTTTTCCTCCTAAAAAGTAAGGGGAAATGTCTGTGCGTGTTATGGAGGAAATGCCTACGGGTGGCATGCCTACGGATTTTCCTCCTCTAAAAACTATGTGCGTGTTATGGTCAGGTGCGTGTTATAGAGCGAAAAATACGGTAATTCATTTTGCCAGCTAGAACAAACAGAAAGCTAATGGACAAGTTAACTCAACAAGGTGACTCAAATAGCTAGAAGAAAACTTATTTCAACAACTCCATCACTTCAAAGGATAGCCATCTTAGCAAGTATAAAGGGGTCAAACTCCTGCTTTTTAAAAAAGAGCCTATGAAAAGGATAAAGCTTGTATGCCTTTCGATTAAACTAATTCTATAGTCTATAGTCTCTTTGCTCAATGTCTAAAAACCAATGAAGGCCTGGAAGCCTAAATTACATCTCCTTAGTTTGCAGAGGAGGGGCTGAAGAGGAGGGCTCCAATCCACAAATAAGTGTACCAGGGACCAAGAAACCCTTTTAGCATCCCTGCTCACCCCCATCCAGGTGGAGCCAGTAGAAGGTACAGGACTGTAAAAATATATAAGGAAGACCACTACACCTGCAGAAGCAAATGCTATTGAACTGGAGCAGACAACATTTTGTTTGTACTCAAAAATTAATAACCAGATGAAATACCTGGGTGAAACATGCAAAAAAAAAAAAAGTATCAGTATCAAATTTTATTTTGGTCACAGACATAAGATAAAACATATGGATAAACTGAACACATAAGACTTAAAACAGGTAAGGGATAAAAGTTAATAATAAAAGGTGATTACACCATACATAACTTAAAAAGATAAAAACAAGGACAAACAGTTGAAAGCGACAAAATGCACAGGTCTTGAATTTTTGGCAAAAAGCTTTAAATATTAAATTAATTCTTCTCTTTACCTTAATTATCTTAGGCACATCATCCATCCATCAGGCATTTGGATCCCATAAAGATTCTTCAAGTTCTACCTCCTGTAAAGAAACAGACGATGAGTTTTTCAGTTGAGATAAAAATTCAGACAGGGAAGATATAATGCTCTAAGAATATGGCAACTAAATTAGAACACCTGGCTGGCAATTGTATTTTCTGGAAGGCTTTGAATGCTAAGAAACAAAACTTTGAAGCAGCAGGAAAACCCAGATTTCCCAAAAGGACCATGTTGTGTGTATGTGTGTGTGAGAGAGAAGATATCTTGGAGAAAGAATGGCATTTGCTTAGGTTTGGAGGCAAGCCATGTAGGTGCTAGGCAAGCCTCTCCGGAGAGAGATTTCAATGAGAAGGGCATGACAAACAAAAACACTTGCTCTCCAAGCAACCAGAGGAACATTTCAGAAAATTACCACAGACAGATATGGAAGAACAGGCTTTCCTTAAAATACCTGGGCTAGAAGCATCTCCTCCTGGAAACAAAGACTTTGTGCATTACAGAGAATTTAATCAGCAACACTTGAACACACAAACTGCCCGCTGTACTGCATCAAGGCAGCATGAAATATCCCTTGCAAAACTAAAACCCAGTGGTGGTTTCAACAGTGAAGTACAGGTGAAGATAAAGCAATGGAGCATGGCATATGACGAGCCACTATTGGAGACCAAATGGTAGTCAATGGCCCAGTTTTTTGACCCAACGAGAAAATTATTTTGCTCTTGAATAATTAATTAAATTGAGTATTTGTTTATTTATTTCAGTATTTATACAGGCATCTGTATATAGTCCTCTTAAAGTGGTTTGCATCATAATGCAAATTTCACAATAAAAGCCACAATTAAATCTTAACGCATCAGGAAAACACAGCAAACAAAGGCAGCAAAAGCTATTAAATGACACTTAAAAGTCTGGGACAGCCTCAAATTAATAAGTTAAAGAAGATATAAACAGGCAGGTTTGTTTAAATGGGTTTTAAACACTTATATATTGTATTCTAGCCTCATGCATGTATCCTTTTGAGACACTGTTTGCTATGCATTTTCTGGCTCTTCCCCTGCCCCCATCAAAAGGCCAAAGATTACTCCAACAGGCCAACTATTACATAATTCATCACTGTAGAAAAAAGGGTGACTTGCTGACATTAGCTTTTGTGTTATAGATTTCTGTTCTAACTTGCTGTAGTACTTTCAAGTCATTAAGCAGCAGCACCCAACATACAGTGATCTGCGGAATATAGAGTTTGAGGCTTGCCTCACCTCTCATCTCTCTTTAATCATCCTGCCCCCAACCTCCAGATCCAGTTCTACTCCCCCTCATCCTCTGATCTGCCAAGCAGATCAAAAACAAAAGATCCCACATGAACGTAATGTACAGAACTAACAAGCATGCTCTGAACTAGTACATGACAGCCTGCCAGAGAGAATCAGGGCTGTTTGCTTATTGGTATTTCTCATCAGCTCTGAACTAGAAAGATTTCCAAGTTAAGCAAGCTGGGGGAAACGGCATCAAAGGAAACTACTTGGGGGCAATTTGCAAAACAAAAAATGGGGGGTGGGAAGAAGAGAAGCAAAAGCAGATCCACAGAAATATCTAATTGGTTCATTTAGTACCAACTTCCCTTTGCTCAGAAACACAATCATTTACATATCTTTTTCAACGTGTGCTCTCAGCTGCAATTCCCATTTTAGCAATCCTAAATCCTTGTCTCAGGTCAGTTGGTGCGTTACAGAATAGGGTGTTGAATCCTTATCTTTTAGTTCCAAACCAAAACATTATCCAATAAATATCAACATTACGCACAGCCACAATTATGTGGCAAGTCTATGAAGGAGTAGGAAAAGTATCAAATGTGGTGCTAGGTAAAAAAAATCAGCTTCAAGAGTCAGATTAACACTGTAAACTGAGCCTCTAGCCCTTTTGCTTAAGCTTGCATGTTCAATGACTCTTAGAAGCCTGGAGGATTTCCAGTTGGATAAAGTCTGCAAATGTATAAAACCAATCATTTAGGAGAAAGAACATGCTTGCAGGTTTCAAGCTATGGAGAATCAAGTCAAACCTTTTTCAAAAATGTTTACTCCCAAGGCAATGAATTACAATTTTTGAGCTTGTTCACAAGTGTGCAGTGGGAGGTCTTGGCTGAATAGTGGGGGGTGGCGGGCGAATACTATTTTTTCCTTCCTAGGGGAGGACCAGAACTGGTGCCAAGATACAGGAGTTCCTGAAGGTTGCGTGGAAATGGAAATATACCGCTTAATTAAGAGCTCCTGATTTTAAACTGCGCATCATAAAAACATTGTAAACGCTTTCATCAAAACAAACACTGCACCCCTAATAAAAAAAGCTCCTGCATATAGTAAAATTTGCAGAATTGTGCAAACTAAAAAGTCACGCAAATTGCATAATTGACATTACACAAAACGCAGCTTTCAGTACAATTTCGGATCTTTGGGGGGAGATTGTGATTGACATCCGAGTCCACAAAGCCCTGACCACATGTACTTTCCTGCCACTAATTTCCCCAAAATTAACCACTGTGCCCCACCACATGAGCTTCCTATGGCTCAAGGTGGGAGAAAGAGCCCTGGCCTTTAATCTTTGGCCTGTTTCTACGCCTACACGTGAGAGTCTGGTGATGCAAGAAAAACCACTCAAGATTTCTGGCTTCTACTCAGGGTCAAGCTAGACCTGGAAGTTAACCACATCTCTTAATCGCATGTTTGGGACTGTGTGCGTCAGAGCAGGGGATGTTAACCCTTTCCCCCTATACTATTCTCCTGCTGAGAACTGCCCCTCCTGAGGGAGCGCTTCTAGCAAGTAGCAGCTTGGGGAGGGAGATTTCCTACAAGAACCAAGATGAAGTGGGGAGGTTAACTCTAATTCCCGCTCTTTGCACTGCAGTCCCAATCCAGGTTGGGACCCCCTGAAGCTGTTGTTACTTTTTAAGAGGAGGAGATTTATAAGCACTGGATTCAAAGTTAGCACCATGTATTAGCACCAGTAGTGATGTATGGAAGTGAGAGCTGGACCATAAAGAAGGCTGATCGCCGAAGAATTGATGCTTTTGAATTCTGGTGCTGGAGGAGACTCTTGAGAGTCCCATGGACTGCAAGAAGATCAAACGCATCCATTCTGAAGGAAATCAGCCCTGAGTGCTCACTGGAAGGACAGATCCTGAAGCTGAGGCTCCAAGACTTTGGCCACCTCATGAGAAGAGAAGACTCCCTGGAAAAGACCCTGATGTTGGGAAAGATGGAGGGCACAAGGAGAAGGGGACGACGGAGGACGAGATGGTGGGACAGTGTTCTCGAAGCTACCAGCATGAGTTTGACCAAACTGTGGGAGGCAGTGGAAGACAGGAGTGCCTGGCGTGCTCTGGTCCATGGGGTCACGAAGAGTCGGACACGACTAAACAACAACAACATAGTTTGACCCTTCCTCTCCCCCTCTCCTCTTAATATGTTATATTTGAAGGGGACATATGCTCACATCAAGGACCACAGAGGAAAGGCTCAGTAGTAGAGCACCCGCCATCCCTGATTCAATTCCCAGCATCTCCAGGTAGGGCTGGGAGTTTTCTGCTGCCAGTCAGTCAGTATAGACAAAACTGAGGTAAATGGGCCAATGCCTCTGACCCAGTATTGGGCAGCCTCCTGTGTACCATTTGAGAGTTTGCCTTCTCCACTGTGCTAAGCAGAGACCTCTTCTCAAACCGTCTCTGCTCAGGCTCCCCCAACCCAAAAAGCACCGTAATTTGAAGAAGAAGAAGAAGAAGAAGAAGAAGAAGAAGAAGAAGAAGAAGAGGAGGAGGAGGAGTTTGGATTTGATATCCCGCCTTTCACTCCCTTTAAGGAGTCTCAAAGCGGCTAACAATCTCCTTTCCCTTCCTCCCCCACAAACAACACTCTGTGAGGTGGGTGAGGCTGAGAGACTTCAGAGAAGTGGGACTAGCCCAAGGTCACCCAGCAGCTGCATGTGGAGGAGCGGGGACACGAACCTGGTTCACCAGATTTCGAGACTACCGCTCTTAACCACTACACCACACTGTAATTTGAATTAAAATCACATCAATTAAGGGCTTCCACTTTTTCAGAAACTTCGTTTTCCCTCCAGCATTCTCTCTGTCAAGGGTCAGGAAATACGGCACAGCAAAGAAAGGCAGCCTTTTAGGAAATGAAACACAAAATGCTAGCTAAAACTATATTTTAAAACGGCTCACTCTTCAGATGGCAGTAGGGTGCCCTTTCTTCCTTTGCATGTTCACCATCAAGCCCAGGGGTCAGTAAACTTTTTCAGCAGGGGGCCAGTCCACTGTCCCTCAGACCTTGTGGGGGGCCGGATTATATTTTGAAAATAAAAATAAAAATGAACGAATTCCTATGTCTCACAAATAATCCAAAGGTGCATTTTAAATAAAAGCACACATTCTACTCATGCAAAAACATGTTTATTTCCAGACCATCTGTGGGCCAGATTTAGAAGACGATTGGGCCGGCCCCGGCCCCTGGGCCTTAGTTTGCCTACCCATAATCAAGCCTTTAGACCCGGGGCCAGTCAATGAGTGTCATGATAATTAAACATAGTTAATCTTCCAGTGATGATTTGCTGGAGGTTCATTTCAGATTAGGTACTGGTAGATGAGGACACCTAATCACATTGGAAAAAACTCTGCTTAACGTGATCCAGTGGAAGAACGAGCTGGAGATTGTAGGCACTTAAAACTGATGGGGACTATAAGTCACTACAATTAAGGGCAGGACCGTGAATATGCTACAGTTCTGTGGGAGCACAGGATGGTAGTTGGCACCAAGTTGAGCTTTTGGAGAAATCTCAGCTTCCGTCATTTAAGAAAAGCAAGTTTCTAGCCTTTATGGTTGCAAAGTTAATTTCGAAAGCATATGACAATGTCAGTTGAAACCTCTGAAAGTTTCCAACGGCTGAGGCAGCATTTCAAGGCATTTGCCCCTTTTTTTGACCAGGAAAGCCAGCTTATTCCAAATGAGAAGAATTATGCCAACTTGCATAATGTATACAGGCCTAAGAATTCAGCTTTTCTTAGGGCAGAACTTAACCTTTATTAGCATACTTGCCAGGGCGGTGTGGTGCTGCCACTGCTCAACAAAGAATCTAAAAAGCACACAACTAACTTGGGAAGCCAACCTCAAATTTCCAAACTCTAAAAGAAGTGAGCTTCACTACTCCTCAAAACGTCTTAGCGCCTTATAATTATTAGCAGATCAGACTATGTTGCGCAAAAGAAAGCAGGTATGCCCAGTTTTTTAATCACTCTTATGCTCAAAGGGTTGGTTGGCTTTTGTGGTTATTGTTTTGTTTAGAGAATGAGTGCAAACCACATAGTGTTGTTTGGACACTGGCAGGATAAATGTTTAATCATTTGCATTTACAGAATTTGCCACCTAACTGCTTTTTCATGAAACAGAGTTTGGATTACAGTACCTTGATAAAGAATATTATTGTTTTATACAAAGAATATCAACATACAGATTAAGCTATGAAAAATCCATTTGAGCTCTACATTGTCACCCTTGTGAAGTACCGTATTTTTCGCTCTATAACACGCACCCAACCATAACACGCATGTAGTTTTTAGAGGAGGAAAATCCGTAGGCATGCCACCCGTAGGCATTCCCTCCATAACACGCACAGACATTTCCCCTTACTTTTTAGGAGGAAAAAAGTGAGTGTTATGGTGCAAAAAATACGGTAGTTGTGCCCCTAAACTTTGCAGCAAAACTAGTCCCAGAACTGAGCTATGAAACAGGACAAAAGGTCTATAGATCAAGGTTCACAGGAATGCCACAGGTCAAGATAAAGCGTTTATGTCTAGAGATGTGCCAGATTACTGGCTCAAATCCACAATAGGGATCCAGGAGTGGAAAGAGGCCTACCTCAAGCACAGCTCCAGATGTTACACACAGCTGTGGCTTCTCACTTTAAATCTGCATTGGTCTGCTAATGTTTCCCTGGAATGTGTTTTCACATGCTCCTGCATTTGAGAAATCTGTGCACCTTTCCCATGAATACAAGCAACACTAAACCCAGGTCACATTTGCAGCAGGTGTTTGTGACAAGAGATAAGCCACACATTTTGCCAACTCTTGAAAACCTCTATGTACAAACACGCCAGTCCTTCAAACAAAAAAACTAGTAACAACATAAAAGGTTATCCAGAGAAGCAAGTGCTCTCTCTCTTTTTCTATGGAAGACAATTCTATATGGAAGCCACATGCTCCAATCTAAAAGACCTATCGCTGATGTGTGAAAGTGGGCCATCATTACTCTGCAGAAAGAAGGCATCTGCACATCCTCACAGACACTACTAGTATTAGTCATTCCAAGATATGGAAGACAGAATACAGGACTGATCCTTGGGTCAAATATGCAATAGGTTGTGGAAAAGTGCAATACAGTGGTACCTTGGGTTAAGTACTTAATTCGTTCCGGAGGTCCGTTCTTAACCTGAAACTGTTCTTAACCTGAAGCACCACTTTAGCTAATGGGGCCTCCTGCTGCCGCCGCGCCACCACTCTGCGATTTCTGTTCTCATCCTGAAGCAAAGTTCTATTGTACATGCCCAGGATGAGCCGATTCAAAAACAGTTTAAATCACCCATTTAAACCCATCTGCCCCCTGTGCTCAGGAGATATTCAGCAGTATACTGCAAATATGCATTTTAATTGGTAGCTATAGCTATTAAAGCATACTGTTTGCAATAAATGTCTAAAGGCTGTCACAGTGTCACCTGGAAGATGGAGCATGCTTGTTTTCTCATGCTCTGGGGGCTGGGACGTGAACCAATGGATTCAAGTTACAACAAAGGAGATTCCGACTAAACATCAGGAAGAACTTTCTGATGGTAACAGCAGTTTGACAGTGGAACAGACTCCCTCAGAAGGTGGTAGACTGTCCTTTCTGGAAGATTTCTAAGCAGAGGTTGGGTGGTAATAATAATAATAATAATAATAATAATAATAATAATAATAATAATTATTATTATTATTATTATTATTATTATTATTATTATTATTTCTTATTTATATTCCACCCATCTGGCTGGGTTCCCCCATCAGTCATGGATGCTTTAATTGAGTTCCTGCATTGTAGGGGGTTGGACTAAATGCCCCTTAGGTCCCTTTCAGCTCTACCATTCTCTGATGCTATAAATTGTCTGCAGGGAGATGGCATTTACATGTACATCTGAAGAATTCCCCACAGCCTGGAATTCTGCATGATCAGGGTTCTGGGTTGCATGGAAAGCTCCCTCCTTGCAGATATCCACATTATACATGGGAGAGGGGCACACATATACCCGAAGGGGGCAACTGGGCAGGACTCCATTCCTTCCTCACAAGTTGATCTAACCAAAGAACAGAACACCTGGATAGGGCAAAATAAAAGACAGCCTTTCTTTCTTGGGATGAAATCCTGTTAGCCTGATGCTATCAGCTTGTCACGGTTACCTCCAACACACTGTGACAGCAAAAGGGTTAAAACAGACTGTCCGCTGTGTAGAAATTGAAGCTGGCATTTAAAACTCAGGATACTAGGAACTGTCTGCTCATCATCCATTCAGGCTGCCATCAGCAATATCCTCCATACTCCAATCATTGCACATCATCTCGTTACCAAGGGAATACAAAGTGATGAGCTGGCTGGGGTAGCGGGGGGAACAGACTCAGAGGGAAGCTTTCTGTGCACAGTGTTAGCCTACTTTGGAGGCTTTTTCTACATCTGCAAAAGAAAAGAAAGTGACACCACAGTTCCAGCAATTGCACTGGCTTCCTGTTGTCTGCAAGACACAATTCGAGATGCTGGCTTGACTCATACAAAGCTTTAGGCTAAAGAATGAGGCCCAACCAACCCAAGAGACTCTCTCTGTGTGATCCACTGTAATATCTTGGACTCAGAGCGCTCTAAATAAAGCCATCCCAGGCCCAAGTTACATCAAGCACCGGTGGAGGAACATCCTTGGTGCCCCACTCACCCTGCTCTAGTCCTGGAACTCTTATCTCTCCTCCTGGGATACGAACCAAACCCTGAGCATCTTTTGAAAGCTTAAAAACCCCGGATTGGGACTAGTATTCAATGGCAGAAAGATATGCTGGTGGCATTCAGTGGCTCTATCCACTGCAAGTTCTACTTAGTGTAGACTCATTTAAATTAATGCCCATGACTAACAATGTTCCCAAGTTAGTAATGGCCCTTAATTTAAGTGGATCTTCTCTGAGTAAAACTTTGTTGAATGCAACCCTGTGGTTTTTAAAGAGGAGGAAGTGGTGACTGGGATGTGAGCAGGATGAGGGAAGGAGGGAACTGTTAACATCAAGCCATTCACTGTCACTTCACTACTACTCCAAATCCCCCTTGAGAAAAGCAGAATGCCTTTCCTTGGCTGAGGAGAGCAGAAGTGGGAGCACCTGCAGTCTGGAAGCTGGGATTGTCCATATTGCCTGAAAAGCAGCAGTCTGGGGACACTTCATAGCCTTTGCCTAAACGTGGTTTATATACATTGCTTAATCATGTTTACACCTTTCCATGGTTTGCATTATTGTTGCTAATGTTGTTTTAAAATTAGACATGCAACAAAGCAAGAATGCTCCTGTTCAGGTTTTCAGACACCATTACCCTCCTCCATAATATTATAAGCTATAACCAGCTCAAGCAGGCCATTCTATTTTTTGTTTTGATTTCCAAGCAATACTCACTGTTCTGTGGTTAGTGACCATGAGCCATCCTAAACAGGTTTCTTGATTTAAAGGGGGTGGGGCAGGCTTCCTCCATTAGGATTTGCTGTACACCTGCAAACCTCTGGGTTCCCCCAAGCTTGCTGAAACTTCCCCCTTGTTTCTCAGTGGTCCCATTTTGGCTCCAATCTTGTATGAACTCAATTTGCTATTAGAGGAAGTGATGTTTGAGATATTTAAAATCTCATTTTATTAACGAAACTATTTCCATCTGGCTGCAGCAGAGAGAGAAATTGAACAGCTGGGTGGACTCCATTGTCTTGGCTGAGAGAGAGGCTAGAAACCATTTGCTGTTCTCTTTGCTGAGCAGTCTTCATTCCAGCTTTTCATTATAAGAATAATTATATAACTTTAAGAATGGGTGTCTGAGCTTGCTTTCTCCTCTCCATCCCTTTTTCCTCTTGTGCCATATATTTTAGATCGTAAACCTGTGGTTCAACACCATTTAATATTTTCACAGAACCTAGATATTACAGGCCTTTTTTTTTTTAACATCTCCCTCGCCTTGGTCTCCCTTGCTCTCTGTCCAGTTTGCATCTGTAGCACTAAGTCAAACCAGCGTGAATGAGCAAATGTGTGAGTTCCCAGAGCAAAGATCAAAGCAGCTGCACTCCTCTCCCAAGTCCTGCTGCTGCTGTCATGCACCCAGGAGCTAAGCCATGGTTTAGCTCATGGGTAGGCAAACTAAGGCCCAGGGGCCGGATCCGGCCCAATCGCTTTCTAAATCCGGCCCATGGACGATCCAGAAATCAGCATGTTTTTACATTAGTAGAATGTGTCCTTTTATTTAAAATCCATCTCTGGGTTATTTGTGGGGCCTGCCTGGTGTTTTTACATGAGTAGAATGTGTGCTTTTACTTAAAATGCATCTCTGAGTCATTTGTGGGGCATATGAATTCGTTCATTTTTTCCCCTTCTTTTTCTTCAAAATATAGTCTGGTCCTCCACAAGGTCTGAGGAACAGTGGACCGGCCCCCTGCTCAAAAAGTTTGCTGACCCCTGGTTTAGCTGAATGCTGCATCTGAACCCAGCCCCATAGTCTCTCTCACTCTAGACCAGGGGTTGTCAACCTGGTCCCTACCCTCCACTAGTGTGTGTTTCAGGATTCTAGGTGGGCGGTAGGGCACAACCTGAATCCTCCTTCTATCAAGCACTGGTGGGCGGTAAGGAAATTTTACCATCAAGAAAGATGCAGTAGTGAGCGGTAGGTATAAAAAGGTTGACTACCCCTGCTCTAGACAAACCACGTGACCCCAGATCTGGGTATAATGCTAAGCAAAACCATGGCTTAGTGGCAGGTAAGGGAGAAGCCACAGGACTGCTTGCTGCAGCAGAGTTCCTCATACTAGGAACCCATTCATTCATGCTAAGCCATGGTTTGGCTAAGCATTGTATCGACCACTCTATTACACCAGGCACTTTTATACATTTCTCTTGAACTTTCCATAAAAGGCTTTCAAAGACAGGATGCTTTGCTGGAAGGATCATTTTGACCCACGAGATCCAGTTCTATTTCTGACCCTCTTCTATTGTCTGAGAACTATGCGCTTCCTTTCTGTTCTCTTTCATTTCCCCCACCAGATCTTCGGCTAGGCAAGTTTCATCAGCCTACATACATATACATCAAGGAATGAGCCAGACGTTGATGCTGCTCATACTGAAGTCTCCTACTGTATATGATGGTGTAAATTAAGGGTTGATGATTTTTTTCCTGCAATCACAGCATCCAGTTATGCTCCATTCCTATACAATTATAGTTATGTTTTTATGAAGGTAGCTCATAAAATCATGCTTGTCATCTCTTTCTAAATAAAGTATATTTTTAAAACTCTTGGGAGGTTGCGTGCTGTGAACTCTACAGCTCAGAAACATCCAGTTTTTAAAACATGTTACATCTCATGTTCTCCTTATTACAACTGCATACAGAAGGCATGCTAGACATATATTCCTACATTCTTTTTTTTTTTAAGACAACTTACTGCATATTGCTTTCAAAATGTATCTGGGTTTTTTAGTTGCTTCCCATGAACAGTCTAGTGTGAAACTTACTTCAAATTCTTCAAAATAAAAATAGACAATCCGGGTGGGGTGGGGTCAAAAGATTTAAGACCAACTAGCTTCTCCTCTCTGGTTTTGCACAATAGAAACTTGGAAGAGAAATGATACTAGTGTCTTTCTGAAATAGGCAAAAAAAAGTGCACACATTTACCCACTGGGCAATTATTGCATTAAAACACAAACCCAACGCCAGAATCCACAAGAAATGTACACGAACCAAGACCCCAGCATAATCCCTGAATAGGCCCTATACTTTCTAAACCAAAGCATCAGACGCTCCAGTTTCTGACAACAAAATCATCCTCCAGAAGAAGCCTGTGTGCCACACAAAAATAACTTCCCTTTTCCCTTATTAGTGGTGTGTCTACAAAAAAGCCCCTCTAATACAATGAGTCAATTTAAACACCAGGTGCCAGTCTTGATTATAGGTTATGCCACACAGTTTCTGCAGCCTGGCCTTAGCAAACAGGTACTGCTGTGCATCCTTTGGCTTGGAGCCAATTTGATTCCCTCCCTCTCTTTCTTTTTTCTTTTCCTTCTCCTCCTGCGATGAGGCCACATTTTAATATTTTAATGCTCCATTATTTTAATGTTGTATTTTATTTTTGTTTTTAAGTTATAATCATTCAACTTGTTTTTATTATTGCTTGTAAGCCGCTCTGAGCCCGGCCTTGGCTGGGGAGGGCGGGGTATAAATAAAAAATTATTATTATTATTATTATTATTATTATTATTATTATTATTATTAGGCTGGAGAAGAATGAGTTAGCGCAGGGGTGAGTGGGAAAGTCTAATGAGAATGAGTCTCTTGTTGGGCAGTTTGCAAGCATCACTGTTTGTTACTGCTACTTGGCTTCCTAAAATGGCATGGAGGAAAAATTAAAAATTGGTGGGAAACACGAAACAGTAATTTTGAGACTCTACCTCTGTGGAGTGCAGATAAATTCACTGAACTGGTGGTGGCTTAAGGGCTTAGTGGTTAGCTTGATAAAAGGTATCAACCACTGTGTAACACGCAAATTCCATGTTAGGGATCATTAGGAAAGGGACTAGAAAGTTAAACTGCTAATATCATAATGGCATTATGCAAAATTATGACACAAATGCACTTGGCATACTGCATACAGGTCTGGTTGCGTCACCTCAAAAGGGATATTGTAGCGTTAGAAAAGGTTTAGAAAAGGGCAACCAACATTATCGTGGGACTAGAGCAACACACACCTGTGGAGGGCGGGGTATAAATAAAAAAAATTATTATATTATTATTATTTAGTTTAGAAATAAGGCAATGATAAAGGTAAAGGTAAAGGGACCCCTGACCATTAGGTCCAGTCGTGGCCGACTCTGGGGTTGCAGCACTCATCTCGCTTTATTGGCCGAGGGAGCCGGCGTACAGCTTCCGGGTCATGTGGCCAGCATGACTAAGCCGCTTCTGGCGAACCAGAGCAGCGCACGGAAATGCCGTTTACCTTCCCGCCGGAGCGGTACCTATTTATCTACTTGCACTTGACGTGCTTTCGAACTGCTAGGTGGGCAGGAGCTGGGAGTGAACAATAGGAGCTCACCCCATCACGGGGATTTGAACCGCTGACCTTCTGATCAGCAAGCCCTAGGCTCTGTGGTTTAACCCACAGCGCCACCCACGTCCCAAGGCAATGATAGAGTTGTATAAACTTATACATAGTATGGAGAAAGCGAATGAAATTTTTCTACCTCTGGAACCCAGGCCTACCCAACGAAGTGTACATTGGAAAACTTAGGATAAACAAAAGCAAGCACTTTTTTCACATTGTACATAGTTTACTTCTGTTACCAACTTCATGATGACCAACTCAAGTGGCTTTAAAAAGGAAAATTCACGAGGGATAAGTCGCAATGGCTATGTTCTGCCTCCACTGCCAGAGGCATTATGACTATGAAGACTAGTTGCTGGCAATCGCAGGTGGGGAGAGTGATGTCGTACTCCGGTTCTGATTCCAGGCTTCCCATAGGCAACTGATTGGCCACCGCAGGGCGCTTAAGTTCTTAAGAATGTTTGAAACTGGAGCTGAAGAGAAGGAAAACAGTGCTGCTACTCTACAGAGGGAACGTGCTGGGCTGCTGTGAATAGAAAGCAGAGCTGGCATGCATTTAAACTAAAACTGAAAGCGCAAAACTATGAGCAGCATGGTATATCCCATTCTCAAAGTCCTCCCCCATTTATCTACTTTTAATTGAGTCTTTCAGATTTGCCCATATATCTTCCTCCTTTAAGCAGTAGCAGTTTATCCATACCATAATCAGAAATGACACACATTTTCAGAATGAAAATACAATAAAATACACCTGTACAAATAGCAAACAGGTGCTATCGATAACATAGCGAGCTTCTTCACAGAAGGGCAGGCAGCGATCCTACTTGTATATATCCAGAATGCCAGTTTAGAATGAAAGCCCAAATTCTCACAATTCTTTATAAAAGGGCATGTTCTGTATTTAATAAAAATGTGGAAAATTCCAAGATGCTAACATGCCCAGTAGTATCCTCCATGTTGCAGATATGAGGAAGGGCTTACCTAAGGTCACCTAGTAAAAACATACAACTGAGGGAAAATTTAGTTGCCTACCTCCGGGTTAGTATATTGCACGTTTAGCTACTATTCCATATCAACTCTCTTAGTAATCTGTCCTAACAGAAAGTCTGAGATTCACAGGCAGATTGCAACTTGCCAAAGGCTACCCAGTGTGCTTTACCTGCTAAGGAGAGCTGAACTCTTCACCCCAACCTCCAAGCCAAATTTTCTTTCTACTAACACAAACTCTTTGTTTACAAAATCAAACAGGTTAAAAGTCACCTGGTGGGAAGGAACAGAAATCTTTCCGCTATCCTGTGTTGTGTTTTTGATTGCAAAACATGAGTTGAAAATATGTTAGAGGGTTTCTGTTTCTGTTTTGTTTTAAAAAAAACTTTAAAAGGTTCTCCTGCACAGGAAGGTTAAAAGTACATGGGGATGTTTTCCTATGCAGGGCCAAAGGTTAATCATAAGAGGGTATGCTCCTCCTGATTAGTTATAAGGCTGGGAGAGGAGTGGAAATATTGCACCGAATTTTTCCGTGTATAAGACGCCCCCATGTATGAGACGGCCCCTGTATTTTGGGACTGCAACAAAAAAATGGGGGGGGGGATTGCTTGCCACCAAAAGCCCACCTGCTCACTCGACACAATCACAGTCAACTGCATGCACACCTCGCTGCTGCTGTAAATTGACCACCCAATTGCCGCAGCCACAGCCAATTGTCAGCAGGCCTTGCCGCAGCAACCACTCATACGCTCAATCGCCACTGCCAATCCCCTGCTGGTTGCTGCCACCAATCACCCAACCACCCTCTGCTAGCCATGTATAAGACAACCCACAATTTCTCCCTATTATTTCTAAGGAAAAAATATTGTCTTATACATGGAAAAATATGGTATACAAGTCAGCCTCGTCCCCACCCATGCTGGCAAAGAGAGTACAGCAGGGGTGTGGAACCTCCGGCCAAGGGGTCAAATACAGCCTTCCATACTTCTCTCTCTGGCCCTTGGAACGCTCCCCCATTCATATACTGAATAGGGAAGCACTCTCCTTGAAAACTCCAGTTTTGCTCTTCTGGGGGCTGTTCTATCCAGTTCCATCTTCAAGCCCCTTTCACTAGCCAAGGCTGGTGCACGACCTGCAACTGTATTAAATTCTGTTAAACCCGGCTGCAGCTATTACCGCACTGGTATCATCTTGCTTAGACTGTTGCAGAGCATTGTGTGTTATGCTTGCCTTTGAAGACAGTTTTGGAAACTGAGATGAATATTAACTGGGACCAAACCTATGAAAACATATTATGCCAGTTTTGAAACAGCTGCATTGGCTGCATGTCCATTTCCAGGCACAATTCAAAGAGCCTTAATAATTTGGGGCCAAGGTGCTAATCTGCCTGGTCATAAAGATTTGCTTTCAAGGCCAAGCAGGTGGCAATAAACCCTTTTCTCTTGTGGCACCCCAACTTACTGAATTTTCCACCCAGAGAGGATCACCTGGCGCTGTCCCTGTTCAGCTCTTGGTGCCGGGTGAAAATCTTTGCTGTTTTT
Source organism: Podarcis raffonei (assembly GCF_027172205.1). Lineage (NCBI taxonomy): Eukaryota > Metazoa > Chordata > Lepidosauria > Squamata > Lacertidae > Podarcis > Podarcis raffonei. Next base: position 74,845,271 of record NC_070610.1, on the reverse strand, counting down.
TGGTGGGGGGAGGTTGGTTTTATATTGGATTTTTACTGCCTGTTCATTGTTCTGTAGGTTTTTAAAAAAAATTATACCAACATATTTTTGTGTTTAATCCGTAAAGTATTCTGGGAGTGTTAAAAGATCAGCTAACCAACTTTTTATTTAAATAAAAAATGAGTTTTCTCCATGAAATGACTCTCCTCCCTTCCCCCCCCTAAAAAATCTCCACCTGTTTGTAATATTCGTGCTTGTTTCTCAGGCAACATGAATTTAGTCTGAGTTCACGGTTTCAATAGATGCTGTCAGATATTTTCCTGAAAGCCAAATATGGCATCTACTGCCTTCCTTCCTGCAGTGATTTAATAATCCTGTCAGAAAGAGAAATGACCAAGTGTTTGTGGCAACATTCATAAGGCAGAGTTGCTTAGTCTTCAGTCCCTGCAACTGTTGGGCTGTATACTTTTTCCAATAAAAAGGCTGGCTCAGATCACTCTGTCGTCACATAAATCTTGGTTTAATTTATTGGCCCTCTTGCAACTTTCATAGTGTGCACACATTTGAAAGCAAGTTCTAGCAGCAGTTATAATTAGGGCTGTTCTAGCTTCCAGAAAGCCTAACCTATCAGGCATGAAACCATATTGTTTTGTAGTCCCAACATTTTGGTACAGTTGCCTATTGCATACAACTCCCTCTGTTTCTCCCCAAGAAACACAAGTTACCAGAATACCTGGGGTAAACTGGAGGTATGCACAAATATACGGCTTCCAAAAATCGCCCACACATATCCAAGCAGTGTTAGAAACTCTAAGCACCAAATAGCACCTTAAACCTGGGCTGCAGTTGCCACAACTATCTATTCGCCAGGGGGTTGGACTAGATGACCCACAGGGCCCCTTCCAATGCTACAATTCTGTGACTCTATGATCGCAACCACATTGGTTGACTGTAGCTTGCTCTTATAACAATTCACTTGTCCCAGTATGCAAGATGGAGAAATGGAAAAACACAGTGGAAATGGAAAGGGTATAAACCATGGGCTAAGGCAGAGGTTTTTAAACTATGGTCTCAGAGTTCCTGTGGAAAGGCTGAAGCACAGTCAAATATATCTATATTCAGCCCTGCCCTTACGTTCCTTAATGCGGTGATGGAGAACTAAGGTGCCCAGCAAGGGGTCCATGATTCACAAAGCACAAGATGTGCATCTTTTGTTGTGCACAACTCAGCTGGCTCGATGGAGATATCCGTGGCCAGTCTGGTGTCCACAAATTTCATATGGACCCATGCCAGTAGCAAAATGCGTCTGGTACCTGGGGAATTTCAAACACTGCATCCAAGAATGAAAGGGGGGGCGGGAAGAAGAGAAGAGTCATGCCATGACTGTTTCATTTCCTTTTATCATGACTTGCGCAGGGTGGTGCACTCAAATCTTCAACACTCAGCAAGACACACAGATGCGAGTGGAAGGAAGGCAGTGATAGCAACATGAGTAGCAGCACTGCTGCTGACTGAGAAAGATGGACACACTCTGCAAAAGTAGGGCAGGAGGACATCATGGGTCACTCATGCACACTCTCAAGCCCACAACTATTCAGTGCCACAACGCATCTGCTGAGAGAGAGCCAAAATAAAAGAGTGCAGGTATCCAGGCAGGGTGGCTGGATATGAGCTGCTTGGCCAGAACATGCAATGAAGGGAAGGAGCTTCCTGCCCCCAACTTCTCCATTTCATAAGCAGCTGGCAGGTGAAAACCAGACATAGGACTACATTTTACAACAGGTCCCATTTGCCTGTATCTCAAATACTGGTAATTGGGGAAAGTACATACAGAATAAGGAAAAGCATTTTTTAAAATGAATGTGTGTGTGTGTCCTGATAGCAAGTGGTATGAAACATCTTTGGTGCTGAATGATCTGGGTGATACGAACCAGTTTTCCATGCATGCGTAGAAGACCAGAGGAACTCCGATAGAAGAGGAGGAGGAGGAGTTTGGATTTGATATCCCGCTTTATCACTACCCTAAGGAGTCTCAAAGTGGCTAACAATCTCCTTTCCCTTCCTCCCCCACGACAAACACTCTGTGAGGTGAGTGGGGCTGAGAGACTTCAAAGAAGTGTGACTAGCCCAAGGTCACTCAGCAGCTGCATGTGGAGGAGCGGAGACGCGAACCTGGTTCACCAGATTACGAGTCCACCGCTCTTAACCACCACACCACAATGACTCTCAATATAGTATTGGAAAAGCAAGGAGTATCACTCATCAGCTCAACTCACAACTGCCTCCATTTTAACCTATTAAAGTGAGACCTAAGTTACTTGCATCATCAGAAAGTTTGGAAAATCAAGACAGAAAGACCTCATTAGAGCAAAGCCTAGCCATCATACATTGTTTCTTAGGAATGCAAAACAGAACAGGCAAATGTCACTGGAAAGTGTCAAGAAGCCTATGTGGTCCTCATCTGACAAAGCACAGCAAAACCCAAGCAGGAAGCAGTTAATTATAGAACAATGGGTTTCAGAATATATAGGATGGGGGAGATTAGGGCACTGAGTCCTCGCAACAGTACAGTAGGGAAAAAAGCTGTGAGTAGTAAGAACGAGTAGTAAGAAAAGTCTTCGGAAGCAAAGGCTTGGTGATGCTGCAGCCATCTGACCAGAAGAACAAAATATATTAGTTGTTTTAATTTCTTTACCAAGGCTTGAACTCCTCTTCAAAATCCTTGCCCTAAAAAAAGGTACTTAACAGTTGAAAAACACCAACTGTTAAGTACCTTATTCAAGCAGATGGATACATTCTGGCCTACAGTCCCCCCCGCCCCCCAAAAGGAAAATATGGATTCAAATTATCTTCAGGGTTGCTACCTCCTTCTTCCACACATGCACACACATGCTGTATCTAGTGCCTGGGGCCACAAAATATTTTCACTACAGCATTAAAAGGATTAATTCATTCACCAATGTAATTGATTCTCTATAGTAGCCCCAACCAGTCCCTCTCCAAAGAAGAGAGAAGATGCATCTACAAGATCGCCACTTACTTGCAAACACCTGATTATATGAAATGTTAAGAATATTACAGAATACATTTCTCTTCTAAATGTTTTTGAAGGATGAAGACAGATTAATAGTAACTGATAAGCAAATAGTCAAAACAAAAATTTTTTTCCCTTCCAGTAGCACCTTAAAGACCAACTAAGTTTAACTTTAAGGTGCTACTGGAAGGAAATTTTTTTGTTTGTTTTGACTATGGCAGACCAACACGGCTACCTATCTGTAACTGATAAGCAAATAGTCACACACAAGAGAGATGGCCCTAGACTCTCTATTTACATTTAGAAACATTCCAGTTAGCATATGCCAGATCAAGCATTTGTTTTTAGTCTGCCATTTCCCCAGAGATATCACCACCTATAGAAGAAATTGCAAGGAGAAATTGCAGTTACCAGAATCCCAATGTCAAGAATGTAATCTTACCCAAAATCAAGGCAAAATGTAAAAAATTATCAATACAATGCAGTCTGAGTTAAGCCCTTTTACAGCACAATTCTAAGCATGGGTTTTAAAACACACACACACACACACACACACACACACACACACATATTATTTGTTACCTGCTCAAAGGCCATGGAATGAGACAATGTTAACAATTCAACTAGATGTGTGAAAACAATACTTCATTTTTCTGTCCAGCTTTGCTAGACGTTATGGACTTCTGTCTCAACTGCCTAAAACATTTCACGTCCTACAGCCCAAGGCCAGAATAACTTCCAATGTGATCTGTTTCTGAACCACCATGTCTTTAGCACTGCCAAGATATTTTTACTTCCTAAAGAATTATGACCACTTTAAGTAGGATTTCAAAACCCCAACTTCCTTTGCCATATGTTTTAATGTGCAGTTGGGCTACAATCTGACATTGCCACAAATCGCAGTAGTGCCAGAATCCTCAATTATTCAATTAATTTTCATCAGTTTTAACTACTTACAGACTATTCTTCTCCCACAGCTTCCCACTGCTTCTTTAATTTGAAGCCTACAGCCAAGTAGTATCAAAGCAAATTAACACACTTGGGGAACATGTTCCTCTCATGAGAAATACATTCTGATTTGTATTACAAAGAAAATAAAAAAAGAGTGCAGAGAGGCATGTATCCTCCCAGGTTTTTAAAATGCGTATTTTACTGAATTTGGGTTTGTTCAGATATTGACACCACACACAACAAACCAAGAAGGGGGAGGGAAAGGGAAAGGGAAAAGGATAAGGGGATATTAGTGGGCTAATATTCATTGGCTCTGCTCATTTTCCATTTACAGGGCTATTGCAAAATACCCTTGCATTCAGCTAGGGTTGGAGTTCAGCAGAGGTATCATTCTAGCAACTCATGTTCCCCATTAAGTGAAGAAGTAAAAGAGACACACTAAACACCTTAACCAAAATGATCTGTTCTATGGGGCATTCCAGCTGGGAGACAGGCAGGGTGCATTCTTCATGCAACACTATCCCAAAAGCTCAAAAAAGAGGATTTCTCGCCTTAAATGCCAAACATTAAAAGCCATTTTTGAAGCCATCAAAGCTCCATGTAAGCACAGCCTGCGCACGAACAAAGACGCAAGATTGCTAGTGCATACACTTTTTCACATTGTTTATTCACTTCCAGTACTAATGCATTCCAGACCCCCAAAGTATTCCTATTTTCAAGGGATGTCCCTGATTTAGAGAAGTCGTCCCAATTTTCTGATTTGATCCCAGAATGTCCCACTTTCCTTAGGACGTCCCTACAGTCATACCTCGGGTTACGAACGCTGCGGGTTGTGCGACCGCGCCAAACCCGAAAGTACAAGAACGGGTTACTTCTGGGTTTCGGCGCTCACGCATGCATTGGAGGGTATGGAGTTATCCGACCCCTGAGCTATCTAAAGGCAAAGCTATATAAGGAAGTTTTTTAATTTTTAATGTTTTATTGTGTTTTTATATATGTTGGAAGCCGCCTAGAGTGGCTGGGGCAACCCAGTAAGATGTGCGGGGTATAAATAGTATAAATAGTAAAATGTTCGTTATGGAATGGGACGTCCCTACTTTCATCGGAGAAATGTTGGAGGGTATGGCATGCTAGTACATCCCGCATGCAGCCCCACTTATGGGATACTCTCAAGGGAGCCTCACCTGACACATAAATATTTTCACTGCTTGACAACACCCCCCCCCCAGCTCCAGCACTGAAGTGTTAATCTTCTTGCAGTTGGTGGTTTTGGGGATGGGGGGGTTATTATGCAGTGGTTGGGCTGGTGGTAATGGAATGGTTTTTATTGCTTTAGTGTCTCAGTGTTTTTTATTGGTTTTTACATTCTGTATTGTATGTTTATTCTTCAATGTGCTTTGAGACTTACATATAGCAAATACAATGGTACCTCTGGTTGTGGACAGGATCCGTTAAAGAGCTCCGGTTGGATCCCGAGGTTTCCGCAACCAGAGGGACTGCATCTGCGCATGCACACGTGGTGGTGGAGCGCTTCTGCGCATGCAGCAAAACCCGGAAAAATACTTCTGGGTTGCAGTGTTCGCATACTGAAGGATACGCAACTGGAGGTGTGTGTATCCAGAGGTACCACTGTAGTAATTACTGTATTTTTCCATGTACAACACGACCCCTATTTTGGGGGGCTCCAAATTAAGAAAATGGGGGGGGGATGCCCAGAGTTGTTGAGCTTTTCGGGAGGGGGGTTGTCGACAATCGCACACCTCACAGAAGGCACCAATCGCAACCTTGCTGCATACACCAATCACCCACCCAATCGCCGCTGTATATCTCCTACTCATGGCTACCAACAATCGCCAGTCCACCCTCTGCACTACCCGTGTATAAGACAACCCCCAATTTTTAACATTCTTTTTTTATTTAAAAAACACCCTCGTCTTATACATGGAAAAATATGGTAGTATCCAAGTTACAGTGGTACCTTGGTTTACAACCATAATCCGTACCAGACGTCCGGTTGTAAACCAAAACAGGTTGTAACCTAAGGTGCGTTTTCGCTAATAGGCGCCCCCCCCCCCAATTGGTTGCAAACCAAAAAAAGGGGACACACACTTCCAGGTAATCCAAAACAGTTGTAATCCAAAGCGGTCGCAAACCAAGGTACCACTGTATTTGTTTCACTGACTCCAGGTTCTTCCGTACAAGTGATTATCAAATTATTTTAGGTGCCATATACAGGGTTGATTTTACATGTTCTCATCACATACTGTTTTCCACCAATATACACACACCTAGCTTCCTGCTAGGAGTTCTCGTACGCAGTATATTTGGGGTATTTCTTTTATTAAACAGAAATGTTATTAGAATTGCTAGCAGGGGACATTCCCTGGAGTAAGGGAGGTGGCCTTGATACCCAAAAGAAAGCACCTTCTTTCATCAAGTATTTAATATCTTCAAAGTTATAAAACAGTCTTCTTCTCCAAATTTCATAACAGAAAACCCCATCAACAAGTATCCACCCCAAGAACTGAGGACTGGATTGCAGCTTGGGGGCTCCTTTTTTACTTATACCTTGTGCAGAATTTGATCTGCAATAATAAAGCTTGCTTTCAATTTTTTCAAAAAGACCCCAAGCAACCATTGGTATACACTGGATTGTCCAATGTGATGATAGTGGATTCACAGACAGGTACAGATGTATTATTACTTTCCTCAAAAAGAATGCTGAAAAGCAAACCATTTATTATGGAAAGCAATGATATCACAGGTTTCTCATCAAAATAACATGAATGTTTTTGCCTGCTCCTAATGCTGAGCTAACTGGCCATACCCTTTCCCTCCTCATATCCGGCTTGTGTAAAAGAACAAGACTCTCTTTTTGCCAATTAAACCTGTTGCAGCTGGACTCTCTAGCTAATTGAAGGCAGGAGCAAAGACTTCCAAGTCCAACCATTTTCCTGCCAAGGAAAAGACGCATTCTTAGGCATTCATTAAGAGTGCTACTCTCTATACAAAGGCTGTTTCAGTTCACACAATAGCAATGTCGTCTCTCATCACCCAACACCTCAGGAAAAGCCAGGGTCAAAAGGCAACTGATTCAGGACCCAGGTCCTGGAAGCCTAGGAGAGATCATTACCAAGCCTCATTACTTCCAAAACATTCAAGAAGCATCTTAGATTAGCATATTTGCCATCTACTTTTCTGTCCCTCTCCAGTTCTGACGGCTGGGGTCACAAAGCGAAGAAAGTGATCAAACAATTGGGTCAAACAATTCTGAAAACCAAAACTATTCCAAAGTCTATTGAATTTCATTATTCCGTAATTGCTGGAAGCCAATTTTGACCATTTAGAGTAGCTTTCCTCAGTCTGGTGCCCTCTAAATTGGACTACAACTGCTGGCTGGAGCTGATATGAGTTGTACACCATCATATCTAGAGTGCACCAGCCGCCATGTAGGATGCAAACATGGCAACACCAACTCAGCATCAGCAGCCAGAGAAAATAATTGGCCTTGGGCATGATCCTTGCTTGCCCTTGAGCAGCTCCCAGCCTCATGCAGGAGATGCTGTCAACAGGATTCACAGTAAAACCTCATCATGCTGACTGCTTAAATAACACTCACACATTTAGAAAGGGAAAGATATTCAATCCCCCTGGCTGCCCAGAGATATACCCTCCTACTGAGGAGAACCACCAATTTAGAAGTCAAGCAGCCACATGAACGGCTGCTATAGGCACCTAATGTATGTCCATCACTGCCTGAGGTAAGACATACCACCTCTTAGACAGTGTAGGGGACCACCTAAGTTTGACTGGTTTTCTCTATTCCTCCAGTGGAATATGGGGAGAGAATTAGGGAAAGGAATCACTGAGTCAGTAGCACTCACTTTGGGGGAAATGTCAGAGTAGCTATGTGCTTCGTCAGCCTCACCCTACTGTGTGCTGGTAGGGATCTTAAGGTAAAGGTACCCCTGACCATTAGGTCCAGTCGTGGCCGACTCTGGGGTTGCGGCGCTCATCTCGCTTTACTGGCCAAGGGAGCCGGCGTACAGCTTCCGGGTCATGTGGCCAGCATGACTAATCCGCTTCTGGCGAACCAGAGCAGCACACGGAAACGCCGTTTACCTTCCCGCCGGAGCGGTACCTATTTATCTACTTGCACTTTGATGTGCTTTCGAACTGCTAGGTGGGCAGGAGCAGGAACCGAGCAATGGGAGCTCACCCCGTTGTGGGGATTCAAACCACCGACCTTAGGAAGATATAATTTTAGAGTTGTGATGGCCTTACTAAGAAGCACTGGATAGGTCTGAGGGGCAGCGAAGAATAGGAAGCCTTCCCAGATAAGTCACCCTCTTCCCCAAAATCAGGCTCCTGAGTGTACGTATCTTTCTGTCCTTTGGGTAGAAGGTTGTACTGGAGTTGCAGAAATTGTCCCCAAATATGCATGTCCTTCCCTTTGAGGTGTGGGTTCTGACTGGTTGACTCAAGGTCAGCTCCTCAAAACGTGGACGAGGAGCCTGATTTCCAGGGAAGTAATAGTACCACTCTATTCTGCGCTGTGGGTAAAACCTCAGTGCCTAGGACTTGCTGATCGTAAGGTCGGTGGTTCGAATCCCCGCGGCGGGGTGAGCTCCCGTCGTTCGGTCCCAGCTCCTGCCAACCTAGCAGTTCAAAAGCACCCCTAAGTGCAAGTAGATAAATAGGGACCGCTTTATAGCGGGAAGGTAAACGCCGTTTCCGTGTGCGGCGCTGGCTCGCCAGATGCAGCTTCGTCACGCTGGCCACGTGACCCGGAAGTGTCTCCGGACAGCGCCAGCTCCCGGCCTCTTGAGTGAGATGAGCGCGCAACCCTAGAGTCGGTCACGACTGGCCCTGTCGGGCAGAGGTACCTTTACCTTTACCTTTATTCTGCCTTGGTCAGACCACATCTGGAATACTGTGTGCAGCTGAAAGAGCTGGGTATGTTTAGCCTTGAAAAGAAGAGACTGAGAGGAGATATAATAGCCATTTTCAAATATCTCAAGCTTGTTTTCTTCTGCTTTGGAGGGTAGTACTTGAACCAGTGGCTTCAAGTTACCGGGGGGAAAAAAGATATTCCAACTAAACATCAGGAAAAACTTTCTGACAGTAAGAGCTGTTTGACAATGGAAGAGTCTCCCTTGGGAGATTGTGGACTCCCATTCCTTTGGGTTTTTAAGCAGAGGTTGGATGGCCATCTGTCATGGATGCTTTAGCGGAGATTCCTGCATTGCAGGGGGTTGGACTAGATGACCCTTGGGACCTCTTCCAGCTCTACAGTTCTATGATTCCAATCCTCCTGCAACTGGTGCACCTATAGCCTGATCCATCAGGGCTCTTATGTCCACTTTTCCTATTTCTTTTTTTAAAAAGTGAACTTACAGTGCTAGATTGTGTGACACATTTGTACAGTGACATCACAGAACACAGAGCCCTGGCCATTAGATGAACTTTGGAGGGGGAAGAAAAGGGCGGAATCACTCCTAGTTGAAGATAGGATTCTATGCTGCAGTAAGCAGGGATCTCTTTTCACTTCAAGGGCTGATACCGCAGCAGGTCTGTGCCCCCCATATTCCCTCTCTCTCTCTCTCTCTCTCTCTCTCTCTCTCTCTCACACACACACACACACACACACACACACACACACACACACAAACCAGCACAACCTTTCTGAGTCAGCGTGGAAAAATGTTTTACACAGAGGTGTTCTGTATAAAGTCACAGCTATTAGGAGCAGAGCAGAATTTCCTAGAACTGTTTAAACAGACTTTTCACATCAGAAAAAGTTTTCCCTTTACTGTAATACTCTTTAGCCACTTAATATGCATTTTGCAGTTTTGTACTGCTAAGGGGAAACCCCTCTCTTTTCAAAGACTCTACCCAGCATTCTTCCAAAGCTCTTTTGGGCAGACTAGGCAAGTCATGCTTGGGAGGAGAAAAATGAAGCCACTTCCCTCACATTGTTGCTGAAAGAATCCATGGAAGCCATCCAAGCCCCAGTAAAATCAATGGACAGAAAACAAACAAACCCATCTGACTTTAAGAAAGTAAGTCTCTTTCGCTTCCCAAAATGCCGAACCCTGAACAAAAGTACAAGAAGGAAATGAAAACAAGGCCAATTAATTAAACTTACAGATCCCAAGTGGCAGTTTAAAGCATTCAAAAGTTAAATAGGTTAAAGAGAAGGGAAGACACGGAGTCAATCTCAAATGTTCTAAGGGACACCCAAAATGTGGTACATAGTTTGCAGGGCTGCACTTTCATGAGAAATGGATCCCGAGGGTTAAAATGTTGGATCACATCTTTATGCACACTGATGGCCTTATATAAATTATTAATAATGCCAAATTATAATCAACCTCAGATAGTCAGTGTCTCTCTACCCCAGAAATCCCCAACACAAATTAGAAGCCATATTACACATAAAAAATGCTGAAAGATGTTCCTTTTACCATTAGACACTCATTGTTGTTATTATGTGTTACATTTACTTACATAATGTACATACAGTGGTTCCTCTGGTTACATACTTAATTCGTTCCGGAGGTCCGTTCTTAACCTGAAACTGTTCTTAACCTGAAGCACCACTTTAGCTAATGGGGCCTCCTGCTGCCACCACGCTGCCGGAGAACGATTTCTGTTCTCATCCTGAAGCAAAGTTCTTAACCCAAGGTACTATTTCTGGGTTAGCGGAGTCTATAACCTGAAGCGTCTGTAACCTGAAGCGTATGTAACCTGAAGCGTATGTAACCCGAGGTACCACTGTACACACATACATTTCCATACATAAATCCATTCCTCTTCTCTCCTTCTCCTCCTTTCATTTAGTCATTTTCCCCAATCTTGAAGTATGGAAACTGCTAATTCCTCAGGGCAGAAACCTCTTTTGCATTTATGCACTTTTACACAACGACAACACACACCAATGGCACTATAAAAAATAATTAACCCAGGATTCTGCTTCCAACTGCAGTCAGCTAAGAGCTACAGCCACAAGTCAAGGTGTACTCATTTTCACTCTTGCTCAAAAATCCCCCTTTTCCTTCAGAAAATCTGCTAGCTCATTGTGCAATGAAGGGGAAAGGAATTGCAAAACAAACCAGGCTTCCAAACAGAATGGCAACAACCCATTTCTTGCATTATAAATATCTATATAAAAGGCAACCAGAGGGAAGCCATTTCCTGCTGCAATCCCAGCTGTTATTTACGGAATTTGAAATGTGCTGGAAGAGAGGATAAAACTGTTTTAGTGGTCCGGTAAACACTGTCTGTGTCTGCTGCCAATTTCAAACCAGGACCCAAACCAACCTCTGTGGGAGGATAGCATATGCATGCAAGACTATGGGGAACTATGGGATTGTCCCTTCCTACAATCTGCACCAGAAGCTAGACAAAAAGGTCCAACACTCAACAGTGGTGGAGAGCACAGATATTTGTTTTTACAAAAATCTTATTAGAATAAGGTAAACAATGTAAATGTAAGGTGACAGCAGTCACGAAATTAAAAGATGCCTGCTTCTTGGGAGAAAAGCAATGACAAACCTAGACAGCATCTTAAAAAGTAGAGACATCACCTTGCCAACAAAGGTCCGTATAGTTAAAGCTATGGTTTTCCCAGTAGTGATGTATGGAAGTGAGAGCTGGACCATAAAGAAGGCTGATCGCCGAAGAATTGATGCTTTTGAATTATGGAGCTGGAGGAGACTCTTGAGAGTCCCATGGACTGCAAGAAGATCAAACGTATCCATTCTTAAGGAAATCAGCCCTGAGTGCTCACTGGAAGGACAGATCGTGAAGCTGAGGCTTCAATACTTTGGCCACCTCATGAGAAGAGAAGACTCCCTGGAAAAGACCCTGATGTTGGGGAAGATGGAGGGCACAAGGAGAAGGGGACGACAGAGGATGAGATGGTTGGATGGTGTTCTTGAAGCTACCAGCATGAGTTTGATCAAACTGCGGGAGGCAGTAGAGGACAGAAGTGCCTGGCGTGCTCTGGTCCATGGGGTCACGAAGAGTCAGACACGACTAAACGACTAAACAACAACAACAATGTAAAAACTCTTATCAGTAAAAACAATGGAGTTTCTTTATCAAGATCATTACCACCCAACAGATCACAGACTTATAAGGGCAGTGATGGTTTTTAATGCTAACACACGACAAGCGCAGCTCACCCTAGCATGAAAGATTGCTACATGACTGTGAATCTGAATAAGTCTCAAAAATATCCCCTCCCTACTGTCAGTTGCCAACAAAGATGCAAAAGGAATATGGTGGGAGTTTCCAGAGGGATGGGCCATGCTAATCTCCTATAGCAGAACAGTCCTGTCACTACTTAAAGACTAACACTTTTTAATTATTATTTACTATTATACACTTAGACCACTTCACAGCATGAGGCCATCGGAGCAGTGTACATGTTAAAAAGCAGATTCAGCTCTAAAAGCGATGAAATCAATTCAACAAACTGCAAAAACTCTAAAACCATCAGCGCAAATTCTTTTTTTTAAAAAAGGAAACAATTCCACCAGATATAAAATTGATCTTCCATAAATGACTGGGTTGCACCTCAGTGAAAGCCTTCCTAATGTTTAAACATTACCACTCAGGCACCTGTCTGTAATCAGCTCCAGATTGCTGGAGCTGTAGAATTGAAATCCCAATTTCTAGTATATGCTGTGAAAGGGCTATCCAGAGCAACACATGTTATTTATTTCAAGTATTCATAAACTGCTTAATATTCAGAGCTTTTAAGCAGAATGCATCAATTTAAATTTTAAAAAACCATACAAAGAACAATTAAAATTAATGATAGACACAGATAGCTACATTAACATGTCTGTTGAAATAGAAAAGTCTTTCCTGAGTGCCTGAAGTTCAGCAGGAGGGAGTTCCACAGGATTGGGCCCGCTAAACTTAATGCTTGTCAGCAAACTTGGGCATATGTGTTAAATTAAGGCCTTGGGCCTTCACTGTCCCCTTCCTGTCCCTGATAGGAACCTTCTAAGAAATCTAGCATGTTCAGGGTGTTCTGAAGATAAAGCCACACAGCTGCAGATAAATTTTCAAACAAGGGGGAAGTTACTTCATAAGCCTACTATTTTACTCACACTTAGAAAATGACTAATTTCTCCTAAACATTCCCTGTCCCTAAATCCACGTAGCACGTCACTTTAAAAATCTGTGCTTTTGCCAAATTCTTCTCACTTAGAATAATGATGAAGCAAAGTTTCACTCTCTTTTCTTTCATTTTTGGAAAATGCTTTTCTAGCGAGAAGTAGATCTTCCCAATGTTATCTAACAAAACTGACCTCGAATACCCCAGCAGATCTCAAAACACAGAAGTAGTTATCAGTTTCTAATGAGCAATTTCCCATGGTTCTCAAAAGCTGCTTTAAAAAAAAGGAGCCCAGGTTGCTTTCCACATAATAAAATGAAAAGCTCCAGTTTATAGCTAAATTAGTCAGTGAATGAAAGTTCAGCTGTGAAGAAAAATGGACCTTTTTGCAGGCATACATCAGAATGTTCTACGCTTGGTATTCCTGGCTAAGAACCATACGCAAGTCACTTCTGTTGCCATCTTAGGAGGTTGAACTTTACATAGCTAAAGGAAAATTTCAGAGGATGTTTGGAAGTGCAAGAGCTGCCAAAAACATTAAATTAGCACAAAGTTCTTCATAATACATACAGCGAATCAAACCAGAGATTTGTTCAGCTACTGTTGTGGTTGAAGCTGAAATAAAATGCAAACCTCTATGAAGCGATCACACCCAATAACACTTCCTGCTTGTGCATTCATCTTTGCATTGCCTGAGTTTAAAGATATGAGCAGCAAGAGAAGAAAAATATATTTAAAAAGTAACATTCCAAAGAGAACTCACTGTTTTAAGTTTTGATTCTAACCTGTTTGAGCAATGGATCCAAACTACAAGAAAGAAGATTCCACCTAAACATTAGGGAGAACTTCCCGAGAGTAAGAGCTGTTCGACAGTGGAATTTGCTGTCAAGGAGTGTGGTGGAGTCTCCTTCTTTGGAGGTCTTTAAGCAGAGGCTTGACAACCATATGTCAGGAGTGCTCTGATGGTGTTTCCTGCTTGGCAGGGGGTTGGACTCAATGGCCCTTGTGGTCTCTTCCAACTCTATGATTCTATGATCAGTAAGGTCAGACCACCAGAACATGAGTGAGTGTCATGCCACCATCAAATTAAAAAGTCGTTTGAGGACAAAAACCTTACAGATCAAGGAGTCCCTGGACCTTGCAACTCATTTTATGAGAAAGGAAATGCATCAGCCAAGGCTATCTCTTGTATGCCATTCTGACTGTGAGGAAGTAGAAGCCGCTCACAAGCCTCAAGCAGGCATTACAGCACACACAGATTTCCCTGGCATACTTAAAACTGTTGTGCATAAATTAATACTTTGCTTGGTAGTGGAATGGAAACCAGTTTCAGAGGCATTATCTAGTAATTGTAATTTTTCTGGATTTATTCTGCACAAATAAATATATTTTTGACATGGATAAATAAGCAGGCAAATAGCCATTATTTTTACTAAATAAGTTGCTACACATTTTTAAAGTCGGCCTAAAAAGCCACCTGCACATTCCTTCCCAGTCATGCAACTTTTGCCCTAGCTCCAATTACTTTAGGTGCCAGGCACAAGTGAAATTATTCTCCAATTCCTTGGAAAAGCCGAGCTCACGTTGTTTGCACTTTAAATATTTAATCACTAGGAATTCAGCATCCGTTTTGCTCTGAGGCATTATGCTTTTAACAGAGTTTCATCTTAAAAAAAAAAAGGTGTTATCTACTGATCTGTCCTACCAGAGGAAAGACTTCCTGTCAAAAATGTTCCTAAATTGTTTAATAATACAGAGTAGGCTTGCCGTATTCTGAAGAGCAAAAAAAGAGGACACTGTGACAGCCATTCAAAGCAAATAAATGCAATTTGTCTCAAATTTTACCCCTGAAAAAGAGGACGTGTCCTGGAAAAAGAGGACACACGGGAACCCTAATTACCAAGCAAGCTACTGTCAGACTGAAAGGCACAAGCCAGAACTCTCTGGGGAAACTCTATGAGCAGAAGGAAATCAGGAAAGAGTTAACAGCACCCTAGCAGGATGATCGCCAAGTGCCACACCTAATTAATAAGGCAAGCAGCAGCAAAGATAAATGCAGCTACATAGAGCTGACGTGTGTCACTGTGCAACGCTGCATCTGGAGCCAGATAACTGGGCCACTTCATGCACTAAGCCAAAAAAGCAAAAATCCTAATTCTGCACTGGGTAAACTCAAGCACCACATGTGTAATCTGAATCAATTACATTCACACAAATGACTCAGGGCTCATCCACACTTCTGTTTGCCCAGTGATTTCTGTTTGCCCCGCCGCTTGCCCTGGGAAAACTCACTGCCTACCGCTGAACTGGAACAAACATCAATCCACAGAAAACCCAATTGACATTTGCTCCAATTCAGCGGTAGACAGTGGGTTTTCCTGGGGAAAGCCGTGGGCAAAAGATAAACCTTTTGGAACCATGCCTAGAAATCACGGGGCAAGCAGAAGTGTCGATGAGCCCTCAGGTACACCCCCTAAATCTGAATGTGATATGCAGCATGTTTGTCATAGGATTAGCATACATTCTGGACCTTATCACACTCTGCTGCCACAGTGCACAGTGTTATTGAGCAAATTAACACAGACCATGAATTACTAGCAACCTACAGGGGAAATGTCATGGCTTGAGTGTGCAGCACAGTTCTATGTACAGTATAGGCTGCCCAAAGCAACCCAGTTCTGCACCTGCAAATATCTGTGTGGCATCGTTTAGTCTAGCTAGGCAAAGGAGCCATGCAGGATGCTAAAGTCCCATCCGCAGCGATCAGAAATCCTACTTTATACCTACTGCACACAACCTCCAAATTCTACTTCTGTGCTTTCACTAAGCAGTGTCCATATACCTTCATGCCTCTACTGTTTACAAAATAAAATAGGATTCTCTGGATACTGAATTCTGTACCCAGTGCTTATTCATGTGCGGAAGACAAAATCCTGGTCAGAGGCAAGGCAACCGTAGACACGCCACCCCCCGCATATGAGACAAGTGCCATTCTCTCAGTCCCCAACTGAACCCTACAGACTATTCTATGGATTAAAACACAAATTTACTATGCCATTTTGGAAATGCAGCAGGGGGCACATACACAGAGTCTGGGCATCTAGTGGCCAGATTCAGTAAATGTCTCTGGCATTTCCCATAGCTCTTTTGTCTTCTTCATTGCACCTACAACCATATTACTGCCATCCACCATGTTTTATAGCTAGCAATCCTTTCAATACGGCAAAAGCCCAGACAAAGTATCCAACCTCATGGGTGCAATAGTAGCCACGAAAACCATTTTCAAATATGTATCATTTATTCTAGCGGACACATTTGGGGTTGTTGTTTTTTAAGCGCAAAAAATCAGATTGCTGCCACCACCAAATTCCTTTAATGTCGTAGAGTAGACACATAAATATGAAGCAAAATACCAAATATGCTGTACAGGTTTCCTCCTCCCTAAGAGACTCGTTTAGTATCAAAGTGATCATCAGTAGCACCACAGGCAGCCCGTCTGCTCTCGTGTCAGTCCCCAGGGCTTCAGAATAAGCAACCAGCTCATGAAGCCTCTTTGAGTGAGAAATGTATTTATTCCTGAGCCCCAAGGCCCTCGCAGTTCTAGGAAGAGGAAGCTGACTAATAAGCAGCAGGAAGCGCTGGGCACACCAAGGGGTCCAATTAATGTAAGCACTAGCATCCCATTGAAATGGCCAGCACCATGCGCACACAGGAGGATACGCCATGTAAGAGAGAAAGAGATGCACTTTGAAGAAAAGGAACAGAATGGGGGTGCTTTATAAGCACAGAAGTAGTCAGGGCTGCCTTTTCACTCAGGCCTTTAGGAAAAGTGGAAGGGAGAAGAAATGGTCACACCCAGCCAAAGTTCTGCATGCCATTTGTGAACTGGTATCTTGGCTACATCCCAACTGGGGTAATTACATTCCAGCTAACCTGAAAAGCTCCCTGCTCCACATTATGCCATTTTTCAATCACTGCTGTATTGAACATTTGCAGTATGGTTATACCATGGCTTGTTATGGATATGTGAAACTGTATAAACCCTTGGAATCCAATGAGAGGCTTGGTGAGACTGCTGAATCTATCTGAGCTATGCCAAAATACTGGCTCTCAGTTCTTTTCTCATGTCTCAACGTTTTTCCAGCGTTCAAAGTCTCAATCCTTCTTACAAATGTTTTAGTTTAGACACATTTTAGAAATTCTAAATGTTATTTGAAAACTGTGTGCTGCAAAACCAAGCTCGTTACATTATTATTGCATTGTATCATAATATTGTATTTTATTTTCGTTAAGCTGCCCAGACAACATATGGGGATGGGTGGCCAATTTGTGCAAAAATTTTAAATCAACTAAGCATTCCCTCTTCAAAGATGGGTAACAAGCTTGCAAAACAGCAGTAAGCCTCAGATAGTACCGTACTTGCCACAAGAAAACTCAACTACCATCTCTAGAGAATTATCATGAGCAGAGACGTGGAAGAATTGATCTGAAAAGAGGAAGGAAAGAACTTGTTGACTTTTGATAGCATGTCTAGTCAGTGAAGCACAAATGGAACATAAGCCAGTTTGCTTTCCGCCCCCAGTTCCCCATCTGCTTTGGCTTCAGCTAAGCTTCTGCCCATGAATGCAAGCAACTCTTTCCAAGAAAGCCTCTCCAGTCTGATGAGCTATGTGCAAGTCACAGCCAAACAGAGGGCAATTGCCCTTTCACCAAACATGTCCTCTCCTTCCAAGTATGTCTCTGAGCACAGGAAGAATGGAGAAAGATAACAACAACAACAACAACAACAACAACAACAACAGCAGCAGCAGCAGCAGCAGCAGCAGCAGCAGCAGCAGCAGGTACTAGTGAAATCCAATGAAGTTTTTATTATTATTATTATTATTATTATTATTATTATTATTATTATTATTATTATTATTTATGCCACCCATCCGACTGAGTTGCTCCAGCCCCACAAAATATTAAAAGCACAGCAAAACTTCAAACATTAAAAACTTCCCTGTACAGGGCTGCCTCCAGATGTCTTCTAAAAGTCAGATAGTTGCTTGTCATCTGACTGGAGGATGTTTCACAGGGAGGGTGCCACTACCAAGAAGACCCTCTGCCTGGTTCCCTGTAACTTTGCATCTGTCAGTGAGGGAACCACCAGAAGGCCCTCGGGGGTGGACCTCCGTGTCCAGGCTGAGCGATGGGGATGGAGACACTCCTTCAGGTAAACTGGGCCAAGGCCGTTTAGAGCTTTAAAGGTCAGCACCAACACTCTGAATTGTGCTCTCAAGGCTAACAAATCTAAGGATCCAAAATCCTATCAAGTTTTAGATTGTATGCCCTTCGGGGAAGAATTTACTATTTTAATTGTGTACAGAACCATGTACATTGATGGTACTTGATAAATAAATGATGATGTGCCTACACAACACACTTAAACATGTTCATTTGTCAAGATTCCCAAATCAAGGAGGTCTGAAAACAGCTGTCCTGAAACCAAAGTCTTCAGCACTTACAAAAACTCTGATCCCCAGAGTACTTTCAGGAATGTCAGGCCAAATAAGCCGACATAAAGGCTATATTGCAGGTGTACCCTTGGGTGAACCCTCCAGGTCCCTTTTGGTACAAGAATATGCCTACAGAGCATTTTAAAGTCAGTGCCACTCTACAAGGGAATAAGAATACGTCCTTCCAGCGGCCACCACTTCTACAACAGCAATGTGGCAAATGTGTTTGCAAGAACCACAAGGTGTCAGGATCCATTCATTTCCGTGCAGGCCTCTTGTGGCCCTTGGCTGCAATGGGAACCTATTAATTCTGCTGGAGAGGGGGCATAACAAACAATATTGGTTCATCTACAGGAACAGGGCTGACATGTCTCATTCACTTTCTCCCAACTGCATGCTGGCTTCTCCTCCTTATAAACAAGGAATGAACTGGAAAATTGGTATATTCAATCACTGTCTGTCTTCTCCCATACATAATGCACATGCACCAGACTAATATGAAACCCAGATAAAGTTGAAGTTGTTCTGTAATGGGTATAAGGGATTCTAGTGGCACCACCACATTGAGAGGAGGCAGACAAAAATATTCAGGGACCACTTTATGAGGCAAGTGTTATAAGCCCCATAAGCTTGTACTTTCAGTCCTGGAATTATAAGATCAATGGAAGGGTGGGGGTGGGAACATTTAGTTTTTCACACAGGGCTGGAAAGTTTAAACAAAAAATGTCTCAGTCCTCAATATTCAATATACCATAAAGTCTTAACATGTGGAAAAACCCTTGAAAACTCTCCTCAATATTGTAAATACAATGTGGGGTTCTTGCAAACGACACATCCTGCCCCACATTTGAAAAAGGGTGCTTTCTAATCCTCAAGAAGTCCTATTGGTTAGAATGGAGTTAGCAGTTTCCTCTCAGGAAAGGAACATTCAAACCTAGGGAAATCCAAGTCAGTGGCAGAGTTGCAAATTCCTTGCTTAGGTGCCTGTTCTTCCTCACCCTTCCCAAGGTAAATTTCAGTACTGTATAACATTTCAGAATTCACACACCTCAGAAATGATTTCTTTTCCAACTTTATACTTCCTTAAAAAAAACAAAAAACCTCTTACCTAGACACTTCAAAAACATGCAAAGCCTCATTAAAAATATTAATGAATGGATTATTTTTAGCCTAGCATACCTTTTTGGGCAGTTAGCAAAAAAAGAGGAAAATAATAAACGTTGAAAATGGAAATGATGAACATTGTGGCAAACTATGAAGGAAGCTTTATTCGATCTTAGAAAACATAGTTAATGTAGTTTTCATGTCTTGAAAGAAGAAAGAATTTCTTGGGAGATTTTCAGTGCAATCACATGGCCCTGTTCTCACTCTATCTTCTTAAGCAGTGTTAGAGACTAAGCTATATAAGCTAGGCACCAAATGGCTCCTTAAACCAAGGTTGCAGTCACCAAAATGGAACATCTAGTTGCCATTTGGGGGTAAGGCGGCTCTAAAGACTTATTTTTCAAATGATGGACTAACTGTGATTGATTCGCAGTTAAACATTTGGCTAGTTCAGATGACAACCTTGAGCCAGGTTAAGAGCTCTGAGAACTTAAAGAAGAAGAGTTACTTGATCCAGAGACAGTCCACATATATATTGGCCTACTCTGACCTCTTTTTCTCAGTAGCGACTGTTGGTCATAAGTGGACAAACGCCAGGTGGAAAACGTGCATGGCTATTTCTGAACACTGTTCTTAAGCAGCCACCACTGCTCTGGGCAGGGTCCAAGAGTGAGTGCCATTAAGGGAACTGTATTTGTTGTGCATTTGGAACCTAGGAAGCTGCCTTATATGTCAGATTGTGTCTCTAACCCAGCTTGGTTGACTCCCAATGAGACAACAATTCTCATAGTTCCTGATCACTGGTCATGCTGGCTGGGGTTGATGGGTGATGGTAGTACAACAATATTGGAGAGGGGCACAGTTGTCCACCCCTGGTCCACTCTGGAGGACAGGTGCCTTCCTGGGTCTCGGGCAGAGAGAACTATTTTCCCAGCACTTGTTACTTATTTGGAGGTGGGGAGTGAATGGGAGAAAGAATTCAGATATTCCTCAATTTGGCGAGGCTCCGTATCATGGCCTTGGGAAGGATGCTATGCTAAGCCATCGTATCCAATAAAAGAATAAAAGACAAACGACAACCACAGTAAGGCCACAACGGTCAAATGTGGTAACCCTCAGAGAACAGACTGTACAATCTACTGCAGAGCAGAGCTGTAGAGCTCTGCTGGAAAGAAGTAATTTCCTGGTTACTCAAACAATTTTCTCATCTGTCAGAACACAGGATGCAACACACACCTCAGAATTTTTAAAAACACTGCAGCCTTCCCCGCTCAAATACCCATCACAGGGGTAGGAACCTGCTTAGCCAATCTATACTCTAAGTTTCTGAACCCTGACCTGACAAGAGTGTTTTCCAGTACAGCATATGTTTGGTTTAGGAGAAGATATTTTTAAAACGAGAGACAACTTTATTGTAGTCTAGAGACTAAGCTCCAGCAACCTCAAGACTTTCTGAAACCAGCTCTTCTTCATGGTGTACTGCAGATAAGCTCAAATGTAGTAGTGTTGGTAGAATGCTAGCCATACGCATTGGCCTCTGAATAACCAAGAAAAACAGCCCCTGTGGGGTCAAGAGAAAATCAATGTCCAAAATATGCTTTAGCAGGTGAACATTTCTCCCCTCCATGTCATATTCAGTTATGTCATGAGAGAATATTCCAGAATTCACCTCTGTACTGCTTTTTAGAAGGGAAGTATATGTTCTGGCAAGCTGGGTGAACCACAATTCAGAGAGAATGGGACATGGGTCCTATACGCCCATGGGCAGGGCCAAATAATGTTTGAAGGATTGTTTAAATAGTGAGGCGAACTGTGTTAACATAGCAAAAACACAACACATGACTTAAAATGGCAGAGCGTACTCCCCATCTAGGAATCTAAAAAACCAACTCCATGGGGAAAACACCTGTATATAGGAATTATTTTACCAGATAACCAATAGGACATCCACAGGTTCCACTGATATCAATACAGGAGAGGTAAAAGCCCATATCAAGATAAACATTAACAGGTCTGGGGATGGCTGAAAAAGCTTTAAACCTTCCCTAGCAACTGTTTCCTTCAGGCTGACATGAGTTTCAGCTCTAAAGCAGCAAGCCGCCAAGGCAAAGTATAGAATATTTCGCCATCACTGATTCCATATGACTGTTTCCAGAACTGTGTTCTACACCAGCTTCAGCTTTTTCATTCCTATATCATTTTCACTTAGAGGATTACCAGACGGTAGCTCCACATGCTCTCTGCTGGGGTGTTGTGTGGAGCAACTGTGACTGTGGGAAGTGTCCAAGAGAGAGGGAACTATTTTCATGACATCCCAATCATGATTAGAGTCTAACTGTGAAGACCACACAACCCACACTGGCCCAGACAGCTTTGTGTTCTGATGTAAGGGGTACTTGGAGTGTTGAAAATATAGACATGCAGGGAGAGGGTAGCTGGCTGGGCCAGGGAGGTGATTAATGCCTCTTTCTGAGAGGTGGTGGTCCCTGCCTGCTTAAAGGTGGCAGTGTTAAAACCACTGCCCAAGAAACCCTCTCTGGATTCAGAAAATCTAAGTAATTTCTAGACAGTTGCCAATCTCCCCTTCTTAGAGAAGATTCTTAAGTGGATGGTCGATCGTTTTGGCCCCAAGTGTGCCTCTTGGCGGAGGGGCGCATGAAACCAGCAGACAGCCACCACTGAGAAAGCCTGTTCTCAGGTTGTCATCCTCCACACCTCCGTCAGAGGGGGCACACAAGAGGCGAATGCAGGGTCCAGGTCAGTTCATGTGGGAAGTGGTGGTCCTTGGAAGTACAGTGGTACCTCGGGTTAAGTACTTAATTCGTTCCGGAGGTCCGTTCTTAACCTGAAACTGTTCTTAACCTGAAGCACCACTTTAGCTAATGGGGCCTCCCGCTGCTGCCATGCCGCCGGAGCACGATTTCTGTTCTCATCCTGAAGCAAAGTTCTTAACCCGAGGTAATATTTCTGGGTTAGCAGAGTCTGTAACGTGAAGCGTATGTAACCCGAGGTACCACTGTATTGGAGTTATGAGCCGCTTAACCAGCACTTTGAATTGAGCCTAGAAGCTACCTGATATCTATGCATACATACACACAAAGTCTTGCAAGTACAGTGGTGCCTCGCAAGACGAAATTAATTCGTTCCGCAAGTTTTTTCTTCTTGCGAGTTTTTCGTCTTGCGAAGCACGGTTTCCCATAGGAATGCATTGAAAAGCAATCAATGCGTTCCTATGGAGACCGTCCGGGGACAGAGGGGAAGCGCCGCGCACCTTCCCCTCTGTCCCCGGACCTGTTTAAAGCAAGGGGCGGCAACGGGGAGAAGATCGCTTCTCCCCGTTGCCGCCCCTTGGTTCAAAAGGGGTCCGGGGAGAGAGGGGAAGGCGCGCGCCGGAGATTGCGGGGCTGGCAACGGGGAGAAGCGATCTTCTCCCCGCCGCCCCTTGCTTCAAAAGAGGTCCAGGGACAGCGGGGAAGACGCGCTGCGCTTCCCCGCTATCCCCGGAGCTTGCGGGGCAAGCTTCATTTTGCGAAGCAAGCCCATAGGGAAATTCGTTTTGCGAAGCGCCTCCAAAATGGAAAACCCTTTCGTCTAGCGGGTTTTTCGTCTTGCGAGGCGTTCGTCTTGCGGGGCACCACTGTATCTTGAGATTAGCAGATACTATGGCATAAGCTTCTGTGGAGTAGAACCCACTTCATCAAATGAGGTGGGCTCTAGTCCACAAAAGCTTATGCCATTAAGGTGCCATAATACTCAGTTGTTTCTGCTGCAGTACACAGGTACTTCTCTGGAAATTGTTGCTCTGTGCATAAGGCCCATTGTGTGGGAGGAGGGACGAGAGAAAGAAAAGCTTTCTTCTTGCTTTTCTAGCTAAATATTTCTATTCACGTACACAAAACATTTTTCATCACCTTCCCACAGTTATTTTATATTTAATTAAGTTTTTTAAAGCATTAAACATTTCTCCTCATTCTTTAAGCTGTTGTTTGTAATACATCTACTGCAACAGCAGCAACTTTAGTGTAAAGGCCACATTAATTCCTTGTAAAATGCTAGTTTTAACACCATAGCAACCCATATTACATAGCAGAGACATACATTAGGAAGTTGTTACTCATCTACCACAATATCATTGTTTGAGAGTTGCGGTAACAGCCCAGAAGGTTCAGCCTGCTGCTCAAACTAAAAGTTATGCAGTCCTACCAGGTTTTCATTTTTCCACTTTGGCAGAACTGCCCACAAAAAAATTCCAGGAAGTTCTGAATCAAATATAAGCAACCTCATGGTCCTTTTCAGCACAGAGGTTACACTTGCCAAGTGCATAGGTGAGCCTCAAATTCCTTTAATATATGAGCCAAGCAGCAAGAATCCCAGGGTGGGGGTGGGGAATATTTAACTTTAAATTCAAGCAGCAGCAAGATGGTTTTCACATTTTAAAAAAGCAAAGCATAAATACAGATACCATACACTTCATTATCAGTCATATTCAATAGCACTTTCTGGTAACCACCAGTACTTTAAAAGGAAAACCAAGCCAGTATAAAAGGGAGGTATGAAATCCACACATATGCAGAATCTCAACCCCCCCCCCCCCCGGAATGTCTCTTGGAGATTCAAAGCACTGCACCTTCTGTTTCCATTAACACCACAGTCCTGTGTATCTGCCATGCTCTCTCTTTCAATCCAAAACATCCTCCTATCACAAAATCAAGTTTGTTGCCTCTAAAAAAGAGGCCCAGGCTAACTGGAAAGAGTCTAAGCGGAACTAAGAACCACTCTTCCTGTACAGTCTATTTGCATACACCTCCAGCAGGTCTTTCAACCAAAAGGTGTGGGTTAACTAATCCCCTTCCTGCCTCTCTCCCTACCAGGACACATTTTTTCCTTCCAGTAGCACCTTAAAGACCAACTAAGTCTTAGTTGGTCTTTAAGGTGCTACTGGAAGGAAAAATTTTTTTTGTTTTGACTATGGCAGACCAACACGGCTACCTTTCTGTAACTGATACCAGGACACATGTTTACTATAAAATTCTATTTTATTCAGTGGGCAAGGTGGCAGGATGTAAAAAAAAAAAAAAGCAAGAACACAGTAAATTAGCACAATAAATGCACCAATAATGTCATAGCAAGCAATTAAATGCCATTAAAATATTTAAGATAATAGGACAACTTCACCAAGCACCTTAAAGATAGGTGCTTAGTGAAAATGACTCAGGCAGGAATTCCACAGTCTGGATGAAGACCGTTTCTTCAGTAGCAATCTGTTGAAGCTCAGAGCAGCGAGGGCTTCTGAATCAGATCTTAAAAAGAAGTTAAGCTTCATGCAGAAAAAAGAGACTCTCCCAGTACCCAAATCCCAAGGCAAAAACCAGCACCTTGAATTGGACTGGGAAGCCAACTAATAGTATGCAAAGTTCTCCAAGTACAGTGGTACCTCGGGTTAAGAACTTAATTCGTTCTGGAGGTCTGTTCTTAACCTGAAGCACCACTTTAGCTAGTGGGGCCTCCTGCTGCCGCTGCGTCACCGCTGCACGATTTCTGTTCTCATCCTGAAGCAAAGTTCTTAACCTAAGGTAATATTTCTGGGTTAGCGGAGTCTGTAACCTGAAGCGTATGTAACCCAAGGTGCCACTGTATTGGTGTCAGTGTTTGCAACAGCCAGCTCCAACAGACATTGAGCCTGCTGCCATTTCCAAACAGCCTTCAAGGGCTGCACCATGTCTGCCACTCTCAGGATCTAATTAGCAGCCACAGGAAATCCTAATCCTTGTTCTCCCCCATTCAGTCTAATTTGGCCCTTAAGGGAGTGGACTTGTTTAGTATCATTCCTTGTGTACAGAAAGCCGAACTAAAATCTGTCCCTCATCTCCGAGTAAAAAATTCTGCAGTTTAAAAGGCATGTGGGCAGCCTGGCTGAAGGTTCTGGATTGTGCTTCAAGGTTTTATGAAGGCCCTGTTTAGCTGCAAACCAAACTGGTTTCTATACCTATAAATACGCATACTCGTTCAGAAAATATAAAAATTTCCAAATGGAATTTGAGCATTTAGAAGTGCTTAGTATTATGTTTCCCACTGCAGTGTGGTATAGTGGTTACAGTATCAGACTAGGACCTGGGAAACCTGTACAGTAGTATCTGACAAAGCAGTTCTGTTAGTGCAATGACTTTTGGAAGTGCAAAATAACTTCTCCTTCTCCCCGCATGTCCTCCCAAATCTGTTCTGGGGTTTTCCCAAATCCTCCAGAACATATTTTGGGAGGGTGGATGGAGAGGAGAGAAAGGCAAAATTTCATTGTGCAAGTGGAAATCCTTGTGCAAGCAGAAATACTTCTTTGGATATTGCCCCAGGGTTAAAATCCCCACTCAGCCATCAACCTCACTGGGTGAACTATCTCAGAGAGCTTTTTTGAGGATAAAATTGGGAATGAAGGAACCATGCATGTCACTTTGAGCTCCTTAGATGAAAGGTGGGATATAAATGCAGTAGTAGCAGTAATCATCATCAACAGGAATTGAGAAAAGGCAATAATTACCTCCTCTGGATATCTAGGAATTCTTGCATTTAGAAAGGACCAGCATTAGTCCTCAAAAGAGAGGACAGCATCACTAATAATAATAGTAATAGTAATAGTCATAGTCATAATAATAATAATAATAATAATAATAATTATTATTATTATTTATACCCCACCCATCAGGCTGGATATCCCCAGCCACTCTGGGTGGCTCCCAACATAATATTAAAGACACGATAAAGCATCAAACATTAAAATCTTCCCTACACAGGGCTGCCTTCAGATGTCTTCTAAAAGTCAGATAGTTATTTATTTCCTTGACATCTGAATGGGAGGGTGTTCCACAGGGCGGGAGCCACTACCAAGAAGGCCCTCTGCCACTAAAAGGTATTCCAACAGTTGCAAGAAACAGTTTTAATTTAAACAGAACTACCCTAGTTCCTGTTTTCACACCACAGATCCCAGTGCATTACAGCAGAACGTCTTCGTCAGGAGCACTGTTTTAAGAATATATTCTTATGCTGCTCCAAAGAGCACTGTCAACACTACATAGTTCAACAATGTAATGTATAAAGTAAAACCATAGCCAGCATTGGCATTGGTGTAGTGTCATTTTGACAAGCAGTGGATGCCACTGATAGATGGAGCAAAAAGAAGGAATTTGTAATGCAATTCCCAGGTTTGCCATATATTTTACCACCATGGTTATTACTAGCACACAATAATATGGCCAGGAGCAAGACAGAACACTCTTTTCCTTTCAAAATATACTTCAGGCAAAGCATGAAAATTAACTATGTGATAGAAACTTGTGCAGATCATGAGGACTGTTGAGCCTTAAAATACTAACACAAGACCCAAAATTGTAGAAAGACCAGTCACTGTCCTAGTTCACATGTCAATCTAACTATGGCTTGGTTACAGCTTGTGGAGAATCTGAAGAAAGCTAAACCACAAGCCTAAGTTCGGACAACATGCTACGCAAACTATGACTTAAGCTTAGTACAGAAACTGCTGCCATCTCCCCTCCAAGAGCCCACATATTTGCAGTAAGCCACTGCTTGGCTTAGTATAGCATATCATGACACTATCAAACAGGTAGAAAGATGAGAAAGGAGAAAACATTCTTAAGAAATACTTTAACAAACAATAATCCCTTAAAACCCTTCTTTACCTTGAGATCAAGTCATATGCAACACAGATCAGAACCACATCAAAAGGCTCGTGACACCTCATGGCTTAGAGTAAACCATATTAAGAATCTCCATATATTCCAGGAAAGGGATCCTGGCCTCTGCCCAAGGAACTCTACACTCTCTCACTAATTTCTACTAGTAAAGTTCTTCTCTTTGGTTTGCTACAGCCCAAAAAACAATTCGGTTTTTTAAATAAAAGAATTGGGATATTTCTGACTTTCAAGTTAAGCTTGGGTGTATCTCGTTTGTTCTCATTGTTTGGGGGCAGTGGGAGGAAGAAATGAAAATAGATGGTTTCAAACAGGAAAGCTTCCAGTGCTGTATAATTACCCAATACAGGCAGCATGTAAATCCTTGCAGTGTCAGACCTACAATGACTCTCACACATTCGAGAGGTTCATTTTCAAAATGAATCATTAGCAGGGACAACTCACAGATTGGGTAGATGGCTCCTTTGAAAGTTCGCCACAGCTTGTTGCAGCAGACGGAACCAACTTTCCTACCAACTGTTGAGTTTTTGCATATTACAATTAAAAAGGCACCCAGCCAGCTCACTGCCAGGTAGGACAAGGATGCCAGTCATCTGACAGCCAAATATGCCCAACTAATCCTATTACTGTATTTAATACTTAGCATTTATAGAACACCTTCAAAGACCTACACCTTCAAATACCTACAGTTCTTCACACAGAAAGAAGAAGAAGAAGAAGAAGAAGAAGAAGAGGAGGAGGAGGAGGAGGAGGAGGAGTTTGGATTTGATATCCCGCCTTTCACTCCCTTTATGGAGTCTCAAAGCGGCTAACATTCTCCTATCCCTTCCTCCCCCACAACAAACACTCTGTGAGGTGAGTGGGGCTGAGAGACTTCAAAGAAGTGTGACTGGCCCAAGGTCACCCAGCAGCTGCATGTGGAGGAGCGGAGACGCGAACCTGGTTCCCCAGATTACGAGACTACCGCTCTTAACCACTACACCACACTGGCTCTCTTAAGAACATCCATGTGTAAATGTTATCTTATTTTATTATATCATGGAGTAATCTTCAAATATCTGAACGGCTGTCCCATGGAGGATGGAGTAAGCTTGTTTTCTCCTGCTCCAAATGCTAGGATCTGAACCAATGGCTTCAAGTTACAAGAAATCAGATTCCGACTCATCAGGAAGAACTTTTTGGTGATAAGAGCTGTTCAACAGTAGAACAGACTCCCACAGAAGTTGGATGGCCATCTGTCATGTATTATTTAGTTGAGATTCCTGCATTGCAGGGGGTTGGAATGGATGATCCTTGGGGTCCCTTTCAACTCTAGGATTCTATCTAATAGCACTGGTAGGAAATCTTGCTTTCCAGACTTCAGGACCACCCATCTGCACACAAACTTTTAGAACCACAACCTAACTCTCCCTAAAAAGCTTGTTTTGCCCTTTCATCTTCCTAGTTAAGCTCCACAACACAGCCTTCCATGCTAGCTTTCTGAAAAGGAACACAACTCCAAAGATTTAGTGATGAGGAATATGTGGCCCTCCACTCCAGATGTTGGATTACAACTCACATCATTCCCAACCCATGCTGGCCAGAGCTAATGAGGAATGGAATCCAACAACATCCAGAGGGATATAGGTTCCCCATCGGTGGTTTAGGAAGAAATATGAAGTACACACAAAAGTGGTCATCTCAGCAGTATAGAATACAAGTGTCCAAGACAGAGGATTACTACTGAGACCATTCTATTGCACTTGCCCTTTGAACTGGCATGACATTTTCTTCTTGATGAAGTGCTCTGAATGACTTGAAGGTCAGTGTCACCAATAAATCTGGTCCAATAAATTAACACTTTTAATTAATTTAAAGGGTAGGGTGATCATCATGCAAGTCAATCATCTGAGGCCTCCATTTTCTCCATACCTTTTTTTTAATGTAGGAAAGAAAACCTACCAAAAAAATTTCATTGGCATACACTATGAAGACAACACAATCAGAGTATCTTGCCTCCAAGAGAATCAAGACTTAAGCTGCAACATGTTGGGGGAGATAAGACCGAAAAATGTAATGCTGATTCTGTTAAAGCTTCAGAAACGAAACAGCCCTAATTCCTTGCTTTTAAAGTTTTAGGATCCTCAAGCCTACTGAAGGTTATTTCTTTTTGGGGGGGATGGAGTTAGGATAACAAGGCAATACTAAATTATTCTTGAAAATTAAAGCCTGGTTCTCATGCACTTATATGAGAAAAGTGGGGACGGTTGTAAAAAGCTTAGCAGAATCTCACAATAAAATTAAATCCAGACAAAATCCTCACAAGTAAAAATCCTGCTTGTTTTGTCACAGATGCCATATCAATTTCTCTCCTCGGTCCTGGAGAAAAATCTGCTCTGGGAAATTAAACATGCAGCAATATACAATCCATCCATGCAGCTGTAAAGACAACCCAGAGTTAATCTCCTCCAGCCAACTGCCAGGTATATTCTCCAATATAATCAAACCTACCTAATCTACAGTGTGTCCAGACATTATAGATGTATAGCTGCATGGCTTTGGTGGAAACCAAATCTGCTATCATATCTGTGCCACTGGGTGATTAATTCCATGGTTTTTTCTGACCTAGATGAACACATACATGAAGACATTTTGAAATACTGATTGGATATATATTGCTGAATCCTCTGAAAAGTTCCTCCTGGGAGACTCTTGAGAATTTATCTGTGGCTTCCAGTTTAATGCATTATATTTTGTATGGATAGCAACGGTGGTTAAGCAGGATAAAGAAGATGGTTAAGCTGAAGTCACTAAGCATGGAGTTGGTATATGGGGCAAGAAAAATAATACTTACAAAGGATAAGTGGCCAGAAACAGCTTTGGTGATCTAAGCTTAAAAGCACTGATTTTCAAATTGTGTTCCAGGGAATACTAGGGTTCCTCAGGAGCTCATCATGATTTGTCTACTGAAAATAACTGCACTAGGGGTCATGTTTTCCTGACAGGCAACTCACCACCACACTTCCACTTCTGCAGCCACAGCAACATTCTAGGACAGTGGCTCCATAACTTTTTGCATAGATCACTTGAAAATTGCTTAGGGTCTTGGCGGGCCACTTAAAATATTTTCTGCCTGCTGGAGCAATTGCAATACATTGTGCTAGAAGCTGCATGAATTTCAATTGCATTTCTATACTTCTTTTATCTTTGCATTACAGCTGTTACTCCATAGAATTAAAATTGTAATACAATAAAATACAACGTAATAAATAAAAGAAGCCTTAAAAATACAATTAAAAAGCAATATAAATATTTAAGGTGGACCTGCTGCAGAACACCTGAATGAAGCTCGCAGACAAAGTGAATGAAGTCCTACAAGAAAGGTACAGGACCTTCTATCACCTGAATATGTTGCCCATAACTCTTTAAAGAATCATTTTAAATAAACACAAATCACAGTAGAATGGGTTCCTTAAACACAGAAAGTTTGGAAGCAAGTTCCCAAGAGGTTGTGACAGGTACCTACTATATATCAGATTATGTCTGCCCCCTGCCAGAAACATGCACCCTACTGTCTAAATCAAAATTCCTCCCTCCATATAAAAATAGCATGTCAGTGTTCTATGTCCTGGTCATGCCATTTTCCTGTGTATAGAGAGTTTTCCGCATGAGAGCATGGGTAAACATGCATCTCCACATGTCTTCATCCCCTTCCGTAACTGAAATGTAGGCTATTTTGCAAAATCTAGGGCATACATAATTGATACTTGCAACACTATTAACCAACTTGTTTTGTAGGCTGCAACTCCATTGGATACCAAACTAAACCAGCCATTAAAAGGACCCACTGGATCCTTCCACTTCCAAGTTGCTGTACAGTGACCAACTTACCACCTCAGGCCTAGTTTGGAAAAACGGTGGGGGAGGCAGGGGTCAGAATCGGAGTGGGAGAAATCACTTTATAGTGTCCTACCATTAACCAGCAAACACAGAAATCAGAAACACTGAATCAATGCTTTAAAAAATATCACTGTCCCTATGAGATAGAAGAGTTCTCTTTTGGAAAACAGATGTGCATTACAATTCCCTTTTAAAAACACCACCACAATGCAGTGTAATTGCCCGTAGTGAATGCACAGCAGACATCACCGGGGGGGGGGGGGTTATCCTAGAGCTTTCTGCTGGTTGTATCAACTTACATGTTTTCCCTTGTTTCAAAACACTCTACCTTCCCCCAACCCATACACACCCTTCCCCGAGAGGCCTTCCTGTTGAGCTCTCCACTCAAAACAAAACCTCACACACAGGAATTCCATAAGAGTCATCGGAGCTTAAGAGATGAATGCAACATTTCACTGCTTTCCCCCTTAACCAACAGCAAACCCCTTCTGTGGCTGCAATCCTAAGGACAAACGGGGAGCCACATTGCACTGAGCATAGCAGGACAGATGCATTTCCAAGGGATAGTTCGAAGGGCCAAACCAAACATTAGGAGGGAAAGAAAGGCAGAGGCAGCTATGGGAGGCTGCCCACTTCTTCATAACAGCAACAGGAGGAGGGAATTGTATTTAACCCCCAAGATGCTGTTTGCCTCCTAGAGAAAAAATACAGGCCTCCTTGGAGCAAGTTTCACTCTAGAGAGACTTCTAACTGGGAAAATCACGCGGTGGGAAGGTAGCCCCCCATCTGCATTTCCTTTTTAAATAAAAACCCACACATACGCCTACATTTCCTTACACACACGAGATTTATCACAAGCAATCCTATATAACATGGGTAGGCAGACTAAGGCCTAGGGGCCGGATCCGCCCCAGTCGCCTTCTAAATCCAGTCCGCAGATGGTCCGGGAGTCAGCGTGTTTTTACATGAGTAGAATGTGTCCTTTTATTTAAAATTCATCTCTGAGTTATTTGTGGGGCCTGCCTGGTGTTTTTACACGAGTAGAATGTGTGCTTTTATTTAAAATGTATCTCTGGGTTATTTGTGGGGCATAGGAATTTATTTATTTTTTCCCCCAAAATATAGTCCAGCCCCCCACAAGGTCTGAAGGACAGTGGACCGGCCCCCTGCTGAAAAAGTTTGCTGACCCCTGCTATATAACATGCACTTTTGGCCATGAGGAAGCCACTTCCTCCTTTGGTAGTACCATTTGCAAGCAGGGGGAGCAGATTAATGACCCACAGGCCAGAGGCTCCCCACCCGTGGCCTAAGCACGTTGAGCATCTTGGGCAGAACTAGGTCAATGAGGGAGTGGAGCAATTAGGCCCATCAGGATTCAGAGCTTGGCTGCCAGGACATTTTGGTCTAACCACACCCACATATGCAAAAGAAGATACTTTCTTTGCACCCCGGCTTGACCTCTGAACTAGCCAATGGCATATAGATATCAGGTGATTTGATAGGTGGCAGCCCCAACCCACTGTTAAAGTTGTGCACTTCCCCATCCTAATGTAAAGGAGTGGGCTTTATAAATGCCATCAAATTACAATTTAGGCTTGGTACAGTTCTCCCAGCTGGGGCACAGAACTCCTGAATTAGGAGGTGGTTATGAATACCTGGACTGTGGGAATCATCAGCTGTTCCTGGGGGGATGATCACTCCATCTCAGGGGGGGTGCAGTTTCCCATAAAAGCATTTAATATTCCTTTCCCCCAGTTGGCAGTTATGCATGCACATAAAAAAAAAAAAAAGCTCTGCACGTTTGCTTGTCAAACCGATGAGATACACCAGGCTGGTCCAGAAGGAGGCAAGAGTTAATGTGAAATTATTTTCAAAACCTCTCCCTTTTTAAAAAAATAAATCCTTCCCTCCTTGTTCAAGAAGTTTAATAGCATTTAAATGGAGCAGCCCTTTGTACACAGGTTAGGATGTATGCTGATAAGCACGGACACTCGTCTGCTACACATGGTTGCATGTACTCAAGCAGAAGTGAACACAAGAACTGCTCCCCTTGCATGGACTAGCAAAGTTTCCTTAAGATTTATTAAATTACCAGAATACCAATGTGAAGTCTCAATTATAAGGAGATGCCAGCCTGGACCTGCATGTGACCTGCACCATAATCTGCTTTATAAAGATCCCATTCATAGAATGTCCTCACAGTTGAAAACAAAAGAGAACCCGCAGCTACCCTACAGGACATTTAGGCCTAGGGAGGATCCCATGACTGTCAAAAACAGACAGTATATGGTTGTTAAGCATCAGCAAAGCAGGGGAAAGGCCACACCTCTGTGTGCTCCCATTCTGTACTTTTTAATACTAACTTGCATCAGTAGAAAAAGAGCAGGCATTTTTGCCTTTAGGTATGACCTACAGACAAATCTAGGCAACCTCTCTCCAATTTGGACAAAAAACCTCAAGGTGATTGAGACTAAAAAGATCGTGTCTGCTCTCTCATTCTGTTGGCAAGCAGAAGTCACTTTCATATTCCTGTAATGCTATCTAATTTACTGGCACTTGTTTTAATAAGTGATTTTGTGGTACTGCAGATAAAATCCAATTTGCCAAACACATCTAAAGTCCTGGGATTTCTTATGCATATGTGTGTACTGATGACACTATGCTGAAATCCATTATAATGAACAGCAGTATAAGACTTTTTCATCATCATCATCATCCCAATGCTAGTTAGGAATAGAGTCCCTGTTCAGACATGTTCACTCACTGGGTGAATTTCAGCCAGTCCTCTATCTCTCAGCCTAACCTACCACAGGTTTGCTGTAAAAATACGTGGAGAAGTAAAAGAGCCACATGTGCTATCTTTGGTGGTAGAATGGAATTAAGACTATTTCAGTAGAAAAGTTCACATTAGCTACAAAAGGTCAGAACTACACCCCCAAAGAGTATTATCTGTAAAATGAGATAGACTGCTGATTCAGAAACAACATTTCCGCTTGCCTATTGGTGGTAGCAGTCACAGTATTAATTGGATTTATTCATCAGTTGTAACGGAATGTCTCAAAGCAACTTACAATGATAAAAGCCTATATAGCAGAAGGTATTTTAAAATTTGTCAACAATACACTGGTCTGGTTTGCAAGCAATCCTGCAAAACTACAGAGGCAGTGTGAACTTTACTGAGGGTGGACCATAAACCCCAGAACTCCACATTGGTCAACAATGCCCCCCCACTCCAAATGCAGAATATGTACCTATGCAACAACCACAACAGAAACAACTTAAAAGTCCATAATATGACTGGGAAACAAAACACATTGCCTCAGTCTGGCCTGAACAGAACTGGCAAGTATTACACAGCTGCATAAAAATGGCATAAGCTTATTAAAGGGTAAGCTTATTAAATGGCTAACAATAAGCACTCCTGGTTCCCAGTC
This sequence comes from Podarcis raffonei, assembly GCF_027172205.1. Classification (NCBI taxonomy): domain Eukaryota; kingdom Metazoa; phylum Chordata; class Lepidosauria; order Squamata; family Lacertidae; genus Podarcis; species Podarcis raffonei. The sequence goes on along the minus strand of NC_070610.1, from coordinate 74,810,559 downwards.
GTAAGGCACACACAGTTTCAATTGCCTGGCTTTCATGACAAATAAAATAAGTTAAATCAGTCAATACGCAGAATGCACATGCATTTCCTGTGCATTCTGATCAGGATCAGAAAAGGAGCCCAATGAGCCCAGCTGCTCTTTTTGCCAACAGCAAATCCACTGGAAGCTGGACACTAGCTGCACTATGAACTAGAGATGTATGCACATTTAATTCTTAAACTCAGTTATCTTTGATGCAGCTGAAACGGTAACTCCTATTCACGTTCAGAAATTTAAGACAGATTGTTTTTGCTAGCAAATTTCAAAATACCGGTACTTTCCCTCTAGAAAGACTGACCTGAAGCTTTTATTCCACAAAAGCAAAAAATAAATAAAATCCCCAACAATTCCTGCCGTTGCATCTGCTGAATTGTTTTGTAGCACTAAGCATGGCAGGTTCTAGTGATCCATGCACACCATCCCCTCCCTTCCCATTATGCCTCTCTCTTCTAGAAATCCCCAGACAAAAAACAGAAAAGAAAACCCACAAGCATTTTCACAGCATCCGGTACATTCTCAAACTTTCCCAGAGCTGGAGGGAGAGAGAAAAGTGGTTACCAATTCAGAACCTAACACAGAAATTCAAGCGTTGGAAGAACACTGCATGCAGCATAGTTTAGCCCCAGAGGCCCCTGGCAGGGCCAGACCCATTCAGTTTACAACAAAAACTCAGCACCTCATAACAAATCAAGTATGGAAATAGACAACATTAAAATGGGCCAGAATTCCTTTTACGCCAATATCTGCTGCTCCCAGGTTTTAATGTCATTCTATATTTAGCATGAGAAAGAGAGAAAAGAATCACTCCCTTCCTTCCTGTCATTTTTTCCATCCCTGGATGACACCCCAGAATATAAAAAAAATAAGTCAATTACATCTGAACTGGACTTTTGCTCCGCCCAGTCAAGCACTAACTGGAAGCGGTGCAGGCTTCTCTACAAATGTCTGGAAGGAACAGTACATGGGAATACATCAGCACATGTGTATGTGCACACACAGCGAGAACTAGAAGACTGTCCTCACCCCTCAACAGGTTTTGCTTATGAGTGAAAACTTTATCTAAGATGAAGAGAAAGATATGATGAGGGAGTTGTGGAAGTCAACAGCTGAGATGTGGGGAAGGGCCATAGCTCAAGAGCAGAACATCTGACTGTATGTAGAAGGCCCCAGGTTCAAATCTCAGCATCATCTTTTGGACTGGCAGAGATTCCCTGCTCGAAATCTTGGAGAGCTGCTGCCAGTCTGTGTAGCACCTACCAAACTAGATGGACCCAACAGTCTGACTCAGCATAAGGCAGCTGCTTGTGTGCCAAAAAGAATGACGGAAAATGCGAAGCCATAACTAAATCTAGTTTTGTCACTTCTGTGACCAACTAGATTCCTAGCCCATCACTCTTACACACTTATGCCGTTTTGCCCTTGGTCCAATGCCATCACCGTATTTTTCACTCTATAAGACGCACCAGACCACAAGACGCACCTAGTTTTTGGAGGAGGAAAACAAGAAAAAAATATTCTGAATCTCAGAAGCCAGAACAGCAAGAGGGATCACTGCACAGTGAAAGCAGCAATCCCTCTTGCTGTTCTGGCTCCTGGGATAGCTGCGCAGCCTGCATTCGCTCCATAAGACGCACACACATTTCCCCTTACTTTTTAGGAGGGAAAAAGTAAGTCTTATAGAGCAAAAAATACGGTATATTGCAAAAAGGTAGTGTTCTCAACCACCAAAAGAATCCAGTAATTCCAAAACTTAGTTTGTAGTGCATGTTTTGTTTCTATTGCCTACTGTGTCTTTCATTTCCATACCTATGCATAGGTACCATACATATTGGTCATACAATGATAGGACCCTTCCAGGAATTTCGAGGCAACCTCCACAATTAACTGTAATAAAAAGCAACACAAGAGGAAAACCCCTTACGCATTTCCACAAGCGAGGTCATTGTTTCCTTTATAAAGCTAAGGCTTGTTCTCAACCAAGTTTCACTTTCAAGGTGGTGGTTTGGATGAATAACAAATGATAGTCCATTTCAGCAGCTTTCGAAATAGCATGGAATTGGCGTGTGTTATAAGTAGTTAGTCCAATAAGGTCATATTAACCATTCTGGAGCCACTGGGAACCAAATAAATGCAAGCTTTGTGAATGCTTCGAGATGGTAAATTGACTGGAAGATGGGCGTCATGTGTACATGTTAGTGTGGTGAGTGCCGTACATAAATCAGGATGTGCCTCTGCAAGAGATAGGGCAAAAAGAGAAGGAATGGTGCTCCTTTTCCTGGTTATGGTTAGGAGAGATCATGGTAAGTAAGGGCAGGGAGAAAGAGATATAGTTGGAGATGGGTGGGGCCCAAATGGCTGCTGACCATACCTCTCCCTAATCCTCCATCCACATTGCAGTTATTTGGTGGGCAAGCTATTGAGTCATTTCCCTGACTCTGTTTTTGAAGTGTGCTGCTATGTTTCTGCTTTTCTGGGATTTGATTGTTTCTTCTGCTATTATATTGTTATTACCTGCCCTCCACCCTAAGGTGCCAGGGTGGGTGACAACAACGAAAACACAAAACTGAAAAGAGTTTTGCAGCCACAGTCACAGAAATATGGTGGGTGCTAAAATATGCATCTCAAGCATCAAAATCAAGGGCAAAGAGGTGCTTATATTTTTAATAAGTTTGTTTGTTGTACATAGGGTGTCTTTGTCGTTGTTGTTGTTGTTGTTGTTCTAAACCACTTAAGAGACTGCTCTGGTATTAAGTAGCATCTAAATATATGAAATATATGAAATAGGTAAACGAACCTTAAGCAACTACTACTCACCTGCTGGGAGTAAGAATTACTTTCAGATGGCTACATAAATAATGTGTATATTCAGGCATGCTAGTAATTTTTGTAGAATAGTAGTTTTTGTAGGCTTCTGTGCTACGATACACAGTGTTACCTTGGTTCTCGGCCGGCTTAGTTGCCGAACAAATCGGCTCCTGAACTCCACAAACATGAAAGGAAGTGTTCCGGTTTGCAAACGTTTTTGGAAGCCAAACATCTGCCGTGGCTTTCGCTTGAGTGCAGGAAGCTCCTGCAGCCAATCGGAAGCTACGCCTTGGTTTTTCGAACGGTTTCGGGAGTCGAACGGACTTCCAGAACGGATTACGTTTGAGAACCAAGGTACCACTGTACTAATCATATGGCTGTTGCCTATATGATGCAGCAGAGCTAGGAAACTCCAAAATATCTGGTCTATTAGAAGTTGAATGGTGGCTTTTGAGAACCTTTACACAGCCCTAAGCATAATGCTTCTGAATTCCATTACTTACACACACACACACACACACACACACACACTTTGCCCTGCTCATGGGTGAGGCAAAACTACATAGTGCAAGAATAGGGTTCAGAAACAAAGATCAATTCTGCACCATTTGCTATATGGAAGAATCACAAAGGCAGAGCGCCAAATGGGGTAGACTCATATAGTCCCAGGCAAGATTAAAGTTAGTATAATGATTCCCATCACCCTTCCCCTCTGGATTTTCCTTTCATGTAATCTGCTTCATTTCCCCCCCCCCGAACATAGGGTAGCCGACATGGTGCCCTCCAGATGTTGAAGGACTAACTGCTAAAGATTCCACCATCCCTACCCACTGGCCAAGCTAACTGAGGCTGATGGGATTTGAAATCCAACAACATCTGGAGGGACACCAGTTCCCTGCCTGAAACCCTGGGAAGCCACAGCCAGTCAGTGCAGACTGTCCTGAGCTAGGTGAACCAGTGGGTCTGACTCAATAAAAGGCAGCTGCATATGTTCAATAGGGTAGTATGGGCCAGGCAAGGCTTTTCTAAAGATGCCAAACCACCTTTTCCCTAAGGGATCATACCAGGCTGGAGGAATTACACTTAGCAAAAAAAGAGAGACGTTTCCATTTCTAAACCATCCTGTCCCTAGGGCTTGGGAGAATGGTGTCAACATGAAAACACAAACATTGCATGCAGAGTTGAGGCACACAGAAAGCTGGAAGACAGGATGAGATTTTGATGCCAGGGCAATAGTGAGGGTGTAATTTGGCAAGCCACATTTTAGAAATGTCCTCGTCAGGAAACCTTACCATGGTATGTGCCTTAGAAAATCATGGTAGGTGCCTTAGAACATACATAAAGCACAGCAAACCAGCCCATCCAGTTCTTATGCTTTGGGAGATGGAAAAGAACCCAGTGTTCTTTAATCTTGCATCCCCAGATATTAGGCTACAGCTCCCATCACCCCTGACCATCAGGTAACCTTTTCTAGGATGATGAGAGTCCAACAACATCTGGAAACTAAAGTTGAAGAGCACTGTTCTCATTAGCTGGTTCAAAGGGGCTTCTAAAGTGCTACCTTATCCAGTGATTTGAAAGGGGCTTCTGAAGGCCCTTGCATGCAAAAAAAGGTCACCTGATGTCATTCTAACATCACACTGACATCAGGTAATTGGCAGGTGAGTGGAGACGGCTACACCTGTCAGACGTTGCCCATGAGAGGTGGAGGAGATAATGATCTAGCCAGATCAGGAACTATTGTCCTATACTTTTGAGGACAAGCGAACATGTTTACTCTACACTGAAGTAGGTCACCAGTGCTGAGTCCAGAGGTGCCTCCAGATGAACAGATAGAGAAGTTCCTTGTAAAATGGAAGCTGGGTTCTCCTCTGCAAAAAAGGTAATCCTAAATGCATATTGCATTATTAGTACATTTCTGCCTGTTTCTCAGATACAAACACATTCCCTTCCCTTTTCTCCCACATTCCTGTAGATGCAAACCTGTTATGATCCATCTGAGAACAAACTGAGGGCATGCTGTTAAATATGAGCATTTTACAAAGCACAGCTGAATCTCCCCACTTTCCATTACGAAAACAGGTATGGCCTCCCAATTTTAGGCTGAATGGCTAAACCGGAATAATTTTTCCTCCTTTACCTTTCACCATATAACCAGTAATCCAGTTAAAATAACATTTGCAGCCCACCTGTCCATACACACTTAGATTATGTGTGGCAGGTCAGCAGGCCTAGAAGCAAAATAAGCCAGCTCTCCAAAGTACAGCAGCTTAACTATTTGCTGCTGGCTAGTAGGCAAGTAACTCGGGCAAGCCTGAGATAATTAATGCTGGATTTTGAAGTCGTTTATTTAATTTACTTCTATGCTGCCTTTCCACAGTGAGCTGTGCCCAGGGTTGTGCATTATACTAACTATATTAGCCCATGCATCTGACTACATACCACAAAATTTGTTCTGTCTGAACTTTGAACAATTATAGCTACAACTTGCCATATGACCATCACATATGACCATCACCTATGCTATAACGTGTAACACACAGCTCAGTGGTAGAACATCTGCCTTGCATGCAGAAGGTTCAATCCCCAGGATCTCCAGCTAGAGCTGCACGAGATCCTGGCCTGAAACCCTGGAGAACTGATGCCAATCATGAGTCAGAAAGACCAGCGGTCCGACGTATCATAAAGCAGCTTCCTATGTTCTTACCTAGCACAAATAAACCTCTGTGCACATTTATCCTAGCAATCCATGATATAATGAGAACATGCTCCAATCCAAAAGGTGGTTTACTTCAGCAATCAGTGCCAACCGCTTCATGTGCTACTTTAGCCTCTAAAATTGTGCCAATTGGTTTACTTGTGAAATTTAGATGCGTACACACCTTACATCTATTCAAACAATAATTATAAAACAATTATGAATATAATTACATAAAATGGAGATACAAGGTGCTGCACCCTAAGGATGTAGGTGTATTTTAGTTTTAGCTAGCTAGGCAAATAAAGTGAACAGGTAGAAAATGAAAGCAATATTTTAGTGAACCAAGTTTAATCATCAGGTTTTAGAAACAGTAATTCAGGTTTTTTCACTATCATCCATAATCATAAGAAACCCTTAATTTTGGAGAAAGTCCAAAAGGCAATGTAATTGAATGGTAATATTAGCACAACATTTTTCTACAAGGAAGTTGAGCTGAAGGCTCATTATGCCTTCTAACAGCAAACTCAGGTGGCCAAGTTCTGACAAGAGGAAAATGTAAGTTTTGGCTGGGTGAAGCAGGATATGCAAAAGTACAACACCTTCATTAAAAACAGCAACAACAACCCCAAACCAGGCCAATGTGGACTGAGCATGCTCAGTAGCCTCCAAGCTGTGTCAGATGGGAGAAACAATCAAAAAGCAAAGCACAAAGGGAAGAGTGGGAAGAAGGCAGTGTGAATTGTGATGCTTGAGCCCTTTGCAGTTCATAGCATCATATAGGATAGCATGACTTTCTGAAAGCGCTTCCATTGGTGAGTTATATACAAACATTTGTTGCAGATTCTGCTTCTACTCACTTTGAATAAAGCATGTACAGAAGCAGGGTGTAAGTGTTACAGTTGACATCAAAGTTAGCTATCCAGAATCCATTTTTATTTCATTCATGTCCTCATAAATAGTAGTTCATTGAAAAGTCTAGAATAACTCAAAGTTTATTTTGACCCTAAAGCTTCACAGCTTTCCATTCTGCAATTTCACACAATTCAGAAAGCAAAAGGTCTGCATGGTTTGAGAAGTTTCTCTGCTTTTACACTCTGGAAGTTTATTTCAAATAATGGTGAATCAAGTGAGTCTAGGAGCTTGAGGCTGTATTGTCCCTTGCCACCATGTTGCAGGAACAATATGCTTAAAAGGCTCCTAGTTTGTTTGCTTTTAAGTCATCCAAGCATACAAAGTAGCAGTGCTATTTCCCACTAAAATTATTCTCTTTCCATCCTGGAGCTAAAGCCTTTTAACAGAGTAGCAAGTTAACAATGTAACTCATAACAATATCTTGAAACACTGTATTTCACAACCCATTCTGAAAAGCCATTGATCTATTAGTCCATCTATTGTCTCTATACTGAAAGGCAGTGGCTCTTCAGTCAGGAGACTTCCCCACCCCTGTCTTATGACATTTGCATGCTGTCCTACAACATAAAGTTATCTGGGTGCTTTACAATAAACAAGTACAAAAGGCGGCAAAAGATAAAACCATTAAAAATACAGAGACTGGGCCTCAGGTCTTCTGCATGCTTTTGCTCTAGCACTGAGCTACAGCTCTTTCCCCACCCTAAAACATAGAGATGAAAGCCAATAGAGATGGGGAAAGTCAACAGGGAAAATGGAACCAGGGAAGGAATAAGACTGTTCTCTTGAAATAAAAGCAGCCAAACATCATGGAGGGGCCTAGCTTTACTTTCAAGTAGGGTGCAGTCCAAGGGAACCATCTATGCATGATCTTTGTGGATCTCCATCTTTGAGGCCAATGGAGTGCAATGGTTTTTCACACACACACTCTACAGGGGATGGAAATAACGATGTGGCCATAAATAGGCTTGAACACAGCACATGCTCAATGCCCCTTGAAGTTAAGGCCCCCCACTGCATTTATCGTAATGTATACAGAAAAAGGGTGCGATCTTTTTGCACCTGACACTCAATGCTACAAAGATGCATTGCCAGAAACAGAGGTCTACAATAGGCAGGTCAATATCTACATCTATTCAGTCCAGAATGGGTTTTTATCTTCAGGAGGGACCGAATATACATTCCACAGCTGTGGTGTATTATCTACTTGGAGAGGAGCATCGCAAGGTGCTTATTGCACAGTGTCTATGAGGCTGAAGGTCACCTGCTAATGTGAAGGGACCAGGGCTCAATAGCAGAGCACATTTATTGCATGCACAAGGTCCCAGGACTGATCCCTGGAAATCTCCAGCAAAAGGATCATGTACCATGTTATCTGCTGGAGACCCTGAAAAGCTGGTGCCAATATGAGTAGACCAGGGGTCAGCAAACTTTTTCAGGAGGGGGTCGGTCCACTGTTCCTCAGACCTTGTGGGGGGCCGGACTATATGGGGGGGGGGATGAACGAATTTCTATGCACCACAAATAACCCAGAGATGCATTTTAAATAAAAGGACACATTCTACTCATGTAAAAACACGCTGATTCCCAGACCATCTGTAGGCCAGATTTAGAAGGCGATTGGGCCGGATCCGGCCCCCGGGCTTTATTTGCCTACCCATGGAGTAGACAATACTTAAGTAGCCTGTGCTGGTACAATCCTATGTTCCAACAAGGAAATAAGAAAGGGCCTGTAAACCTGAAGGGTACTTCTTCAAGCATGTGGAGGAAGAACAGAATATCTAGTCTAATAATGACCTCAGAAAGCAGAACAAAAGCCACAGCAAGGGGCATTTTCTAAACCCAGTTCACCACCACAACCCAAATAGAGAAGTGTTATGCCAATATATCAACCACAGTGTATTGGGGGGAAGATGACATTGTAGAAGGGGATGAGAGGGACACAGGCATTAAAGACTCTCCTCCATTAAACTCAGCCCTTAAACAGAGATCAATATGCATTTATTGATTCAAGCAAATGGAGACAGAGTGAGGAAGAATAACTGCTGAAGCAAGTAACATGAAGAGGGTATTCTTCTCCTGAAGTGTTCAGAGCATAACATTGTGCATGAAACCAATTAATAAGCTAAACATAATTTCTCATTTATCATATATGGAAAAAATAAGATGCATAAATAAAAAGCAAGAGTAGGTTAAACCTGTAGCCTTATGCACACTTTCCTAGGAGTAAGCACCAGGGAGACTTCCTCCCAAGCAAGCGAACTCCCAAACCCTATTCCACAATTAAGTTAGAAAGAGGGGGAGGAGCATGTGCATCCATCCACAGGAATCTTTTTTTCCAGTGGCTGGGTGAGGGGGGGGGGGCCCAGAAAGGGGCAGGAGGAGAAAGAGCAGGCCAGCTTTCCAGTCACAAAAAGAGGCGCCTGTATATTGCCTGTATGTTTTACCTCATATCTCAGCTTCCACAAACGCTAGAAACTGTGAGCTGTACCCAATGCTAGCCACACTCACAACAGACCCACTTGAACTGCATGGGCATAACTTAGGTTCACTAAGTTAGTCATGCTCATGCATTTCAATGGGTCTACTCTAAGTAAAAAGTTAGTTGAATACAACCTTAAAAAAAACCTGTGGGTTGTACCCAATGCTAGCCATACTCAGAACAGACCCATTTGAAATGCATAGGAATGAATAATTTCACTTCACTGTAAGGTTCGCCATGCCCATGGATTTCAGATGGGTCTACTGTATTCTGAGTAAAAAGTTTACTAGGATGGAAGTATTATTATTATTAAAAGAAAGCTGGCAATCTCATTTGGGTGGGAGCAATTTGGGGATTATAGTTCATTGGAGGGGCAATCTAGGGGGGGTACAGTTAATAGCTCACTGGGGTGAGGGCAAACTGGTACAACACATTGGAGGGGCAATTTGGGGATATTATTTTATGGGGTGGGGGCGATCTGAGAATTATAGCTTATTAGGTGGTGTGGTGGGGGCGACAGCCCATTTCCGAAAAATGACTGAAGGGGAGGGGAAAGCGTTGGCTAATAACCAACTTAACTTTCCTTCAGACACACACACACACACACACACACATATACATCTATGTATCTACACACACATACATGCTCACATCATAGGGGCCAAAGTGCCTTCAGCAACCGCCCCCCCCCCAAAAAAATTTGAGGGGGCCAGCGCCCTTCCCCTAGTTGATGGGCACTACCACTCAAATACAGTAGTGTGCGCCCCCTCGTCATGTGATTATGTGGGGCGGGGCTTGCCTGGCCCCGCCCCCCAGTATTGTATCCCAAGTCGGCCCTCTGGTATCCCCCTAAGCACGCTCTCGCGCGCCCTGTCTGTGGGCGTGGCCAGCGGGCGTTGGGGGCGGAGCAGGCGGCGGGATGACTCAGAGGGAGGAAGACTTACGGTTGCCGAGCGACGGAGGCCGTCGGGCGGGGGTGGCGAGGAAGGCACGCGGGGCTGGGGGTGTCGCGCTCTCTCCCTCTCCCTCAGAGCCCCGAGGCGGGCGGGCTCCTCCAGTCCCGGCTGCTGCTGCTGCTGCTCCTCCCCTTCCTGAGCGGCGGCTCCCGAGCCTGCCCGCCGCCCTCGCCACCGCGGTGCCGCTCCATGCACGACGGCGGCGGCGAAGGCGACTAGCCCAGCCTGAGGTAAATTCCCGGCGGCGGAACGGCGGCTTTAGCGGACGGCAATCCTCCGGGTCTCCCCTCTCCTCCTTCTCCTCCCGCGCTCTCCTCTTCCCCTCACGGCCGCGCCAGCTCCCTCCTCGCTCGGCTCCCTCGCCTCGCCCGCTCGCTTTGCCCGCCTTTCCTTCCCTCACAGGAGGCGGAGGAGGCCGCGGCGGCGCCGCCCCCTGCCAAGGCCCGCCCACCGCTCGCCGCTTGGAAGGAGCCCGCCGATTGGGCGGCCGAGAGGACGGCGCTGGTTGGATGCGGCGCGCCAGGGTGGCTCCGCCCACTTCCCACCTCGGGTTCGGCGGGCCTAGGTGGGGGGGCGGAAGGATTTGCCCCCTGCTCTTCTTCCTGAACTGTTAGTTTGGCCGCTGCTGCTGCTGCCGGGGCACGACGGGGGCTCCTGTTGATTACGATTATTGTCATGATTATTATATTACGGTTAATGTTACGCGCAGCCCCTTTGCAAGAATCGCAGCATTTTATCCATTTTATTCGTTTATTTTTCTGCTCTTGCAGAAGCAGAATTGGGGCTCATTATTCTTACTCTAACGTTATATAAGATATTATTAATACTAAATAAAAGGTAAAGGGACCCCTGACCATTAGGTCCAGTCGTGGCCGACTCTGGGGTTGAGGCGCTCTTCTCATTTTATTGGCCAAGGGAGCCGGCGTACAGCTTCCGGGTCATGTGGCCAGCATGACTAAGCCGCTTCTGGCAAACCAGAGCAGTGCACGGAAACACCGTTTACCTTCCCACCAGAGCGGTACCTATTAATCTACTTGCACTTTGACGTGCTTTCGAACTGCTAGGTTGGCAGGAGCAGGGACTGAGCAACGGGAGCTCACCCCGTCGCGGGGATTCAAACCACCGACCTTCTGATCGGCAAGTCCTAGGCTCTGTGGTTTAACCCACAGCGCCACCCGCGTCCCTTATTACTAAATAGTATTGTTATTAATACTGATATTATGATCACGCAACCCCTACGTCGGAATCGCAGCATTGCACAAGGCCCACTTTTTTTCTTGCAGAAGCAGCAGAATTGAGCTCATTTTTCTTATTATAGCATTATATAATTATTTAATATGTTGATAATACTAAATGTTAATATTATCACACAGCCCATTTCTAGGAATTACAGCATTGCGCAAGGCCCACTTTTTTTGGTTTATTTTTCTGCTGCAGCAGTAGTACAATTGGGGCTTATTATTTTTATTATATTATTATAGTATTATTTTTATGAAGGATTGCTTGCTAGTAAGGAAGCTTCAGGTTGCAAGCTATGCAGCCAGATTATCCCTGTTTTACCTAGCTCTCGGTCTGTCTAGATTCACTAATTCTGTCATAGTTACAGCTGGAGGCAGCCATGCTTCCGATGTTCCATAAGCAGTCTGGACCATACGCAACAGAGCTCCCTCTCTACAAGCCATACAGAGTTCAGGTGACAAACATAAAGGAAACTGTTGCTCCTGGAGAGCGTCGTTTGCAAGCACAACATCCGGCCTGCTTTAGAGTTCCCCAAATGTATCTGGACAGAACTGTGGGCTGTGTGTAACGCTGGCCTCATTCAGCGCATGGACTCTTGCTTGTTAGTCTCTCACACCTCACCCACCCACTAGGAAATGAATTTCAGCTGCATGACTGCAACCCCCACCCACTAATGAGCCATGCCAGAGCAGAATGTACACTCTCTGGAAGCCATCAGTGTTGTAGGACATGCCCTGTGCATGCACAAAACTTTCCTTCATCAATAAGATTCCTTCAATATTTTCTGAGAATCCTCCGGAAAAACAATCTCTCGAAGGACCTGTTGATGGCATTTTACCATTGCACTGTGGAGAGTGTATTAACTTATGGTCTGTGTGTGTGGTTTGGGAGCTGCACGGCCAGGGAAGAAACAATGCTGTCCAGGGTTGTAAAGACTGCGGAGAGAATAATTGGGTGCACTCTTCCCACCTTGGATCAAATCTATGCTGTCAGGTGCCATAAGAAAGCTGCAGGATAGTGCGCACCCCGGAAATGATCTCTTTCAGCTTCTGCCTTCTGGAAGAAGGTATAGGGTTATAAAGGCCAGGACTAGCCACCTGAGAAACAGTTTCTACGCAAATGCAATTCTGGTTCTAAACGCAGCATAAGGAGTCTCTATAGTATATTGTATTTTAAAATGGGGTTTCAGAGTTTTGGGGGGGTTTTGAATGTTTTGTGTACTTTTTCAATTTCATTGTTCTGTATGGGACAATGACAATGAAGATATCATATATCGTATATCATGCAACAGTCACTGAAGATTATTCAGCTGCCAGGACCTGCTTGGTTCCCATACCATCTGTACCTGAACCACAGCTGTGTTGACGGGCTGATGAGACTTGCAACCCAAAGCTTCTGCTCCTCCCTCTTCATTCCTCGACTGGTCCTGGGAGCCAGTGGAGCAGGAGAGGTGCGGCAGGAGGTGGAGGCATAGAAGCTCTTGGTTCTACATCAGCCTGACGTTTCTCTCTCCTCCTGCACCTGTTCTTCACTCTCCAGTCCTGCAGCTTCTCTTGCCTCTTACTCTCATCTCCTGGCTGTTACAGGCTCCCCCAGATCATTGTTCCTTTCTTCCAAGTCAGTCCCAACCCCCTTTCTCCCAGTGCCCACTCATCAGAATCCACCCACCACTGCTCAGGGTCCACTCAGTCCCTGACACCAGCTCTCAGACACCTCATGGCCAAAGTAGCTCTGACACCAGTCACACATTGGTCTTTGCAAACTTTGCCTCCTCCCGCCATCCTCTACTAACATAGGAACAGTGGGGAGCAAAGGGTTAAATCCCTTCTTGCACATTCCCTGGTGCTGATCAAGATTACCACACACACACACACCCCACAGCTGCTATATGGTAAAACAAACAAACAAACAAACAAACAAAAAACAGAAGAGGACCGCTCACATGATTCCCATCATGCCTAGTTTGGCCACCCGTTTTTTTGCAACTCCGCTCTTAGAATCCAGATACAAATCCACATGATACGTCTGTAACCCCGACAGCAGACTCGGGCTCACCCCCCGGAAACCTGCTGATGTTGCTGCGGCATTATCGCCTTGCAACACCATGTGATGACCAGCCACAAAAGCAGAAGTGGCAGCATGTGATAAAGGCAGCCCCGGAGGGTATCTTGCACTGCCAGCACTGTGGCAATTTCGCGAAGGGGAAGGGACTAAAGGTCAGTGTTCTTCTGCGCTTCGGTGGTTGCCTGAAGCTGTTAGAGGTCATCAGGCGAGCCTTCCCCAAGCTGGTGCCCACCAGAAGTTTTGAATTCTGGCTCGCAACAGCCCAAGCAAGCATGGCCAGTGGCCAGGGATGAGGGGAGCGGTTGCATCCCATCTGTGGAATCATGTGACTGATAGTCCACCTGACCTTGGGTTATAAAGCTTCTCATTAAAATTTCCTATACTTTTGTTTTTGTCAGGGCGTATTATAATAATAAAAATAATTTAAAATAATTTTAAATAATTTAAATAATTTAAATAATAATTTAAAGCATTTAAAGCCACAGGCCTAAAATCAGTTTTGGAAACTCCAACATTTTGGTAATTTGTTACTATAAATTTCCCCCTAATTGCAAAGTTTGGGACTCAAAATGACCCTGTGAAATTTGCAAATTTCACAGTGGTGGCGTAGCGGTCTGAGTGTCAGAACAGGTCCTGAGTTTGGGCCAGTCACTCACTCACTCACCATGAGTTTGGGCCAGTCACTCACTCTCAAGCTAACCTACCTCACGGGGTTGTTGCGGGGATTAAATGAGGAGAGGGAGAACCACGTAAGCCACCTTGAGCTCCGTAGAGAAAAGGGTGGGAGATAAACGCAAATGCAATGCAGTATATGAAACCAGTTAGTGGAAGTAGTCTGCAAACAGAATAATAGCAGACGGCACAGAGTGCATCTGGTGTGGAAAATATTTCCATTAAGGTTTTCTCCTCTTTCTTTCTTTCAAAAATAATATGTGGAGCTCAGCATTTTGGCCTAACTATTGCAATGTTATACATCAAAACTCACCACCCTCTCTGCTATTCAGCCTTTACTGAGGTGCTAATACGGCACTCGGCTGTCTCTCTATTGAAGGTTCTAGGACAAAATATTACTCCCACCTCCACCTGTCTTTGCCCATAAGCAGAAATACTTGTACGCATGATTTTAATCCCATGCAAAGTAGGGGGTGCATTAGTATTTACAATAGTTTATTTTTCAAAATGATGAAGCTGGCCTATGCTCTCATGGTGGAATTGCAACAGAAGCAACACGCTATTGAACAAAGACAGTGCATACAAAAACAGCATACACAGCAGGCTTACAGATGGTGTGGCATTGCCTCAACGGAAGGTTATTATAATTTCCAACTAAATAAAAGGCAGATAAAATTAACGGAAATGTTAATATTCATACACTGTGTCCAAAAAAAATATCAGTTGCATCTGCTTGGCCACTATGGACTAGATGGACCTCTGGTCTGATGGGGCAGGACTCTTCTTTTGTTCATAGTAGTTAGAGGAGTGCATCAGTGTCAAAGTCCCAGAGCTATTAAATGATTAAAACATTTCTGGAAGCAGCTTCAGAACTGAGCTTGTGTATATACATATTTATAAAAGTTACCAGTGATGGCTTATGTGGTTTCTGGAAGAGAACTGCATTAAAATAATAATAACGCTGTCTCTTCTTCTAGTAACTGAGGCATCACCAACACAGAAATTCATTGCCCAGAGTAATCTAAAAACGTCAATACAGAAGATCAGCTTGGACTTTCCAAAAAACAAAAACAAAAAACCTTACATGAGTCCAGTGGAATTTATCTGGATGTAGAGATGTGAAAGCCTTCAGGGTGGGGAAAGAGAATTATTATTATTTTTTGAATATTTTAAAAAATCTTTTTTTGGAATGAGTTACATTTTTTTAAGATCAGGTTTAACTTCCTCAAAATGTGCAGTATGAAGATTTTTATGCAATACAATATACCATTTCCCCCACAGGAATCTGGTTAGCCACTGTGAGAACAGGAGAACAGGCCACTGGCTTGACCCAGCACACTTATGGTGCTTATGTACATAAGAAAAGCAAGCTCAAGCACAAATCATCAAGACAGATATAACTCAAGCACAGTCTATGCAGATTCTGGTTTTCTAGAAAACTCGCAGCTCCTCACTGATGTCTGTGGCGGCTCTGTCTGTCTTGCCCTCCCCAGAAATACCTCCCCTGTCCCAGTCAGATCCAGGAGCAGAACAGGGCAACACATCATGTTCCTGACTCTAACTTTCCCCCACATCTCTCCAGTTTGTGACATCATTCTTACGGCTGCATGAAGATATATTGCATCATATTAATGGGAAAGGTGAATCTGCTACCGTCAATACCACAAAGAACCCAGTCTGTAAAATCAACATGATTTTATGGGGGTGGGGGGACGGACGATGATGACCCACCTTTTCACTGGATGACATATGAATCCCTCCCATCCTCCGGAATTGAAGTGGAAACCTCTTGGCCCCTTCTGCCACCTAGTGTCAGGACAGAGAATTGCATGCTAAACAGTCACATACTCTCGGAGGGGATAATTTCGTGGATGCCAGATACAGCATCTTTCAGTCAAAAAGAGAATTGAGTGAATAGGAACATTGTTAAATAAAAAACCAAATAGATGTCACTGGTGTTTTATCTCTTGTTAGCCAATTTTAATTCATCTTTTTAATGTTACGTTTAATGTTATGTTTTTATATATGTTGGAAGGGT
Source organism: Podarcis raffonei (assembly GCF_027172205.1). Taxonomy (NCBI): domain Eukaryota; kingdom Metazoa; phylum Chordata; class Lepidosauria; order Squamata; family Lacertidae; genus Podarcis; species Podarcis raffonei. The sequence goes on along the minus strand of NC_070610.1, from coordinate 74,794,654 downwards.
ATTATTCTTATGATGGAATAGGACAGCCCTATTTTCATTGGAGAAATGTTGGTGGGTATGTTGCCTAAGGCCAGCCAGTAAGTTCATGGCAGAGGTAAGATTTGAACTGTGCTGCCTGATCACTCTTGTTTTGCTTCTTCCCCCGGGAGCAGGGAAGATAAACAAACCAGGAAGGCTTGGCTTCCCCTTATGTCTGAACCAGGGACCATGGTTTGTTGCTTCCTGTCAAACACAAGATCAGCAAGGCAGCAACAAACCAGGTTGGCTCGCAGTTGTGGCTTGCACTAAGGGGGCTGTTGATTGGGCAGTGTGCACAAGCACGCTGCTCCTCAGTAAACCAAGATAAACCACAGAAACATGCATTGATTTTTTTTTTAAAGGCTCAAAAAACCCTTCCTCTATCTGATCTGCCACATTCTTCCATGAGGAGTTTGCATTTCCCTCAGGTCATCAGAGCAAACTCAGCCACCACTCAAGAACAAACTCTGGATGCATTTCCAAGACAAACTGAACCTCGGACCACAGGCTGGAGAGGAAAAGGTAATTAGTAGCTTGTTTGCAGAGGTAATTAGCAGTTTACTGAACTGCAGGTCTCTTTGCTAGGATTGCCAGATCAAAATATCAAAAACACAACACTGCAGCAGTACAGCATGTTTTTTTTTCCTGATCTAAGGAGTGCAAAGGGGTCATTGTGTTTCTCAAATAAGGAGCCATCCATTATGTGGAACTGTAAAATTATGGAGTAAAGAACAACGTTCCAAAATGTAGGACACCCTTTGCCATCTTGAGGGCCCCCAGATGTTCTGGAGCTGTAGTCTAAAACATTTGGAGGGCCCCTGGTTGGCAACAGCTGATGTAGGAAGGTTCTTAAAATGCAAAGCATCTTACAGCTGTTTTTCCACTTTTTTGAATATTCTTAGTGGCTCTTCCTCAAAAGCTTGGCCGTCACTGCCACACCAGACAAATCCTTGAATTAAAAGAAGACTTTGCTACTGTGCATATGCAAAAATCATCCTCGGGTGACATCTGCTTCCTTCATCGGGTAGCTTGGTGCACTTGCGATTTCTGAGGACTCCCCAGAGCTGAATGAAAAAGAACAGCCCAAGAGAGCACCCAGCCACACACAGCCTTCAGTGGAAACTGGGAAGGCGGCACATTTTTGCAGTGCTTGAAAACAGGTCCTCCCACAAGAAGACAAAAGCTGTCTGTTTACTCTGCATCCAGTGAGCTCCCATTGATGGTTTCTGAAGCCATGTGGACACAATCCATGAGGCACAATCCATTTCAATCCTGGTTTGTTTTTTTTAATAGAAATACTGTGTTCTGATGCTTTCCCCACCCCTCAGTTTGAAATGTGGAGAGGGGAAAGGACCTCAGTGCATTTTAAGCCAGTAATGTGTACACAGCCAAAGTCCGGAAACCACAGAAGGGCTGTGATAGCTCAATTCAGTTTTCATACTACTATAAAACCATTCAAAGCAGCAGGAAGGCTCTCGCTTCCCTCTTTCTCACTTTCTGACACTGGGTGAGCTCAGCCTACCTCGCAGGGTTGTTGTTTTACAACAATTATACAAATTCAATAAAGTCAACCCATCAAATCGGCTTCCCTCCTACCCACTCTGGTTTCTTATGTTTTGTCTTTATTACTGCATATTCTAATTATGACCTTTTTTTTTTTTTTTCCTTTTAAAGTTCCCTTTCATTTATATCTTCACTGTTTGTTGTATGTTAATTCTGCTAAAGTACTGAATTGTTAATAATAACTTCTCAGGGGCAACCTTTATAATTCATTATTATTATTATTATTATTTAAGTTTTTATTTATACTTTTCAAATTTATACATTTCATTAATTTTAAGATCGTTTTAACATTTCAAAGTTTGACTTCCTTTCCCCTCTTTCTGCGGTTCCTTAAATTTATTTTTTATATTTTCTGCATTTTCCAAATTAACTTAACTTACTCATTTATTCATCTACTTTAAATATATATTCTTATAAAACTGCAAGTTATTACAGTAATCCTGCCAGTGTTCTTTTCTGTTCACGGTTTGTTTGTAAATATTCAATAAACCATTTCCATCCTTTTATAAAAAGTTTGTTATCTTGATTTCTTATTCTTTCAGTAAGTTTCACCATTTCTGCATATTCCATAAGTTTTTGTATCCATTCTTCCTTTGCTGGGACTTCTGCTTCTTTCCATTTTAGGGCGAGTAACATTCTTGCTGCTGTAGTAGCATACATAAATAAATTTATATACAGTTTAGGAAGTTCTGTCCCTATAATTCCCAAAAGAAAAGCTTCTGGTGGTTGTTTTTTTACAAAGATTATTTTGAACATCCTTTTCAATTCATTATATATCATTTCCCAGCAACTTCTTATAATTCTACCCAGCTTGGCCTGATTTAGAAATTGAGGAGGAGGAAGATTTTTATTTTTTTTAAAGCTAGGTTAGTAAAATCCACTAGCGTGGCCGCCTGCTCTCTCTTGAGGACGACAGTTGTCTGTTGGAGAAAGGAAATCTCAAGGAGCGAGAACTTCGATGCTGCCACCACACAGCCATTTCTAGGGCACCAGACAAAGGGGCCACCCAGTCACAATCTTCCCTTCTATGCTGAGACACATTGCATTGCATTTCTAGTCCTGATTTCTAAGTTTATACCGATGCATATAAATTATCAGCTGTCCGTCACATGCAAATAGCTGTCCTGTTTTTTTTGGGGGGGGGGAGCGATGCATAAGCAGCCACCCAGCTGCCCTGCTATGGACGGAAAGCGACTCATGCAAACCCGTGCGTCCTTTCCCACGAGCAAATCCACCCACACTGCGCACAGGAATTGTATTGAACTTTATTACGGCCATTGGCCCATCACACGACAGTTTCCCATACCAACATAATGTACTTAAACCTCCAAATTTAAAACCGCCAAAACTTACAAAAAACAGACAAGAACCAAAGCAAAACAAAACAAAAGACCAACATCATACATTACAGTAAATTTGTAGCATAAACATCGCCCTCTACTCATAAATTAGTAGAAGACATCAATGGTGATATCACCTAATTACATCCTAAAACATAGATCATTGTTTAGAGGGATTATCCGAGCCGCACAGGAGTCCGTTTCTCTTCTTTAGGGATAGAACTCTGATCAAGAATCTGGCAACCATGAGTGATCTTAGGGGGTCATCATCATTTAATAGATATCTCAGTTTGGCTTCATTCGTATCATCGGCAATTCCCTTAAGATATTGAGCAAGAAACTTGCTCCTGGCCGATGAGTGAAATGCACAATCAAAGATTATGTGATGCAACGATTCCGGTGCCCCACAATTACAATCACATAAGAGCGATATCTGTCCATTGGAGAATCTATTTCTCAGCACATTCGATGGGAAGGTGTTGAATCTTGCCTTTACAAAGGCATATCTATGAGCCGAAGAAGTTAAGGAATTCAAATAGTTTGGGAGCCTTAAGAGGGGTAATAAACCAAGGTTTAGAGGTGAGCAGGTACCATTGCCCAAGACCATTTCCTGCTGCAAGTCCATCTCCTCTAGTTTACAGGTTAGTGTTCTTTTAGCTGGAACTGCGCACAGGAACTTCCCATGCGCGCAGCAGCTCGCCGCTGTGCAGTGCCCGATTTATGTACAGTCAGTGGCGGACCTTCATGCTCCGGCACTGGGGGGGGCAAAGAGGGGGCGGGGCAGGTCTCCTGAGGAGCGTGGCACGCGTCCTGGGGGCATGGTGCCCAGCACAGGCAGGGGGGCAGCTGAGATGGCACCCCACCGGGATCGCACCGGGATTGCTAGGAGGGTGTGCTCCCCCCGCACTCCTCTTCCTCTGCCAGTGTGTACAGTGGTACCTCTAGTTGTGGACACGATCCATTTTGGGGTGCCGCTCGCACCCCTAAAAGTCGGCAACTAGAGTGGCGCTTCTGCGCAAGCACAGAGCGCAATAGAGCACTTCTGTGCATACGTGAAGCACACAGAACACTTCTGTGCATGCGCGAAGTGCGCAGAATGCTTCTGCGTGCGCGGCAAAACCCGGAAGTATACACTTCCAGGTTTGCTGCGTTCACAAGCCGAAAAGATGCAACATGAGATATGACTGTATAGGCTAAGTACTCGGTATAGGTTTTATAGACTGTATAGGCTGAAGCCTAGGTAGGGCCTCTAAATCTAGGGGGCCTCCCCAGCCCGCCTGCCCCCCAGCGGGCAGTCTCCCCTCTCCCAAAATTGCAAACCCAAGACTTCATGCAAGGGCATTTTAATGCCAGTGGGTCCCAATTTGAAACTCTAGGGCGCAATTTGAAATTTTTTTGTGGGGACCTAGTTCACAGCCAAAGTCTGCAGAATCTTAGAGATATAAATCTCTGTGCTAGGTCATTTTCACAGGGTCAGCAAAGCCCTTCAGAAATCAGGCCTGTTATTGAGTTCTTGTGCAAGTTTGTACAGTTCACTTCTGGATTTTTTAAAGAGAAGATTTTGATGAGCTTGAGAAACAAGCAAAAGCCACCTTGCCAAATGTTAACTACAAAATAAGGAGACAAAGAGTGAGGGAACGGCAAAGAAATGACAGAAGTTCACCTGATGCCTTAGAGACTCTTTCTTCGAGAGCTAAGTTTAGGATAAAATCCTTTATTCCTATACAGTGGTATCTCAGGTTAAGTACTTACCGGTAATTCGTTCCGGAGGTCCGTTCTTAACCTGAAACTGTTTTTAACCTGAAGCACCACTTTAGCTAATGGGGCCTCCCGCTGCCGCCGCGCTGCCAGAGCACGGTTTCTGTTCTCATCCTGAAGCAAAGTTCTTAACCTGAGGTACTATTTCTGGGCTAGCGGAATCTGTAACCTGAAGCGTATGTAACGTGAAGTGTATGTGTAAGTGTGATGTGAATGTAAGTGTATGTGTAATGTGTAAGTGTAATGTGAAGTGTATGTAACCCGAGGTACCACTGTATTAGATGCACTTGAAGCCAATTTTAAAAAGTACTGTATACTGTGATGTTACACAATTGTTTTTTCCATTCTTGCTATTCTGATAGCATCTAAGCACGGTGTTGAACTGTTGATGGAAGCATACCCAGAAAATATTGACGAGAAACTTATTGATGAACTTTTGCACTTTCACCTGTACGTGAGACATAGCCATAGGCTTACGGCAGAGCACTCTCTGTCTCATGCAGACCTTTATCAAATTATATACGAGGAAAAAAATCAGATGGCCTTTCCTAATGTGGAGGCAATTCTGTGGCTATTTCTTAGCTTTATGGTCACTAACTGCTCGGAAGAGAGGAGTTTTTCAAGACTCAAAAGAATTAAAAGTGAATTAAGGGCCACAATGTCTCGAGAGAGGTTGTCCACACTGAGCATTCTGTACATTGAAAGTGACAAACTTAGACAAACAAATTTTGATGAAGTTTTGTGATGTCCTTTAGAGGAGAAATTGTGAATTGCAGAATTTTAAATACCCATCCTCATTCAATTTTGTTTATAACCCTCTTCCATTTTCTTTTAGTCGTGAGGGTAGGGGATTCGGAGGGGTCTCTCTTCATCTAAATCTGGCCCTGACCCTGTGCATGCTTCCTCTTCTTCAGCCCCTTGTTTTCTCCCAAGAAAAGTGAGCAGGGGATTGCTTAAATAAATAAATAAAAATTCTGCGTAACATCAGTTTGCATTTCTTAGTACAGAAGTATTGATCTGATGTGTAGAGATCTTCCCTGTCCTAATTAATTCAAGAGGGTTCTGGAAGCTTCTCTGTGTGAAAGAAACAAGTAGAAACTTCATGATGTTTGGGTTATCTCTTCAGAGAAGCTGAGTACAGCTGGCTTAAACTGGTCCTGAAATCTGTCAAGGTCATGCTGACTATACAGTCATACCTTGTGTTGCGTTCCGCTCTTGTTATGGACTTTCAGCTTACGAATGCAGCAAACCTGGAAGTGTTTACTTTCGGGTTCGCTGCCTGCGCATGCGCAGAAGCAATCTGTCGCTTTGCACATGCGCAGAAGTGCTCGACCGCACTGTGCACATGCGCAGAAGAGGTGCTCTCATTGCAGATGTTGTAAATAAAAATATGCCCTTTTCCCTTATGGGGTATCCAAGAGCCCATATAGAGTCCTTACATAGGTTCCCTATTGGTAGGAGAAAATAACAGAGGCCAACCAGAGAATATTGAGAAGCAAAGCAGCTGGTAAGCTTGATCTTTATTGATCTGTTGCAACAGGGTACTCCCCTCATACGCAGGAGAGGAAGAGGACCCAGAACCAAGGTGTGCCAGACCTTATAAAGACTTTTGAAATTCCCATCCTCTAGATCAAGACCACCCCCAGAAACATTACACATACATCACAGAAGGGGTGTAACCTAAGACCACCCCTCAGATACATCCCACCTACATCACAGAAATTTAAATGTTGTTTTTCTCCTGTCACAGTTTATCTCCTGTCTGGCAAGTTACTTGATTGGATTTCCCGGGGAGCCTGGCCATTCTTTTGTAGTGGTAAAATACTTATTTCCTGGGCCAGGTCACAGGCTCACACCTTATTGATATCTTAAATGTGTCCTTAAGACAGGATTTGTGAGGAGAGAGACAATGGGGAGACTTTTCCAGTTTGACCTTGCAGAGAAAGGATTTGGTCAGTTTAGGAATCAAAATGGTTCCAGGTTGGTCTTCCTGTGTTGATCTATGTATGTGCAGTTATGAACATTACCATATATCTAAGACCATAAAATTCCTATCACACAGACCAAAATGGATTAAGTCTGCAACTAGAGGTACCACTGTAATAGGCCAGAAGGAGCCTAGGTTTCACTTCCTATTTCAATCTCTCTTCCTTCTGGTGTGGTGTTCTGTACATAGTACGCTTAGTGTTAAGGTTTAGACTTGTTATAAGTTATTATAAGTTTGAGAATGTCTCCAGCCAGCCTCCGGCCAGTGCGCACCCCCAGGGGCCACCCACGTGGTGGTGTGTCTGTTTTTCTGTCTGTCTTTCTGTTTGTTTAACCACCCCCACCCTGCTCCGTTCCGAAATCGCGAAATCAACAACTGCAACCTCAGATATGCAGATGACACAACATTGATGGCAGAAAGTGAGGAGGAATTAAAGAACCTTTTAATGAGGGTGAAAGAGGAGAGCGCAAAATATGGTTTGAAGCTCAACATCAAAAAAAGGAAGATCATGGCCACTGGGCCCATCACCTCCTGGCAAATAGAAGGGGAAGAAATGGAGGTAGTGAGAGATTTTACTTTCTTGGGCTCCATGATCACTGCAGATGGTGACAGCAGCCACGAAATTAAAAGACACCTGCTTCTTGGGAGAAAAGCAATGACAAACCTAGGCAGCATCTTAAAAAGCAGAGACATCACCTTGCCAACAAAGGTCCGTATAGTTAAAGCTCTAGTTTTCCCAGTAGTGATGTATGGAAGTGAGAGCTGGACCATAAAGAAGGCTGATCGCCGAAGAATGGATGCTTTTGAATTCTGGTGCTGGAGGAGACTCTTGAGAATTCCATGGACTGCAAGAAGATCAAACCTCTCCATTCTGAAGGAAATCAGCCCTGAGTGCTCACTGGAAGGACAGATCCTGAAGCTGAGGCTCCAAGACTTTGGCCACCTCATGAGAAGAGAAGACTCCCTGGAAAAGACCCTGATGCTGGGAAAGATGGAGGGCACAAGAAGGGGACGACAGAGGACGAGATGGTGGGACAGCGTTCTCGAAGCTACCAGCATGAGTTTGACCAAACTGCGGGAGGCAGTGGAAGACAGGAGTGCCTGGACTTCTCTGGTCCAGGGGGTCACGAAGAGTCAGACACAACTAAACAACAACATTCCAAACGGATTTGACAAGCAGCGCAGAGCGGAAGCCGAGCGACCAATCGGAGGCGGGCGCGGGGCGGGCTTAGAACGATCCCCGGGAATCTGCGCGCGCCGCCGAGGGCCGGCCTAAGGCAGCTGTTCTTGCTGAGTCGCCTGCTGCTTACTTCCCAGCGCCTGCACTTCCTTTCTTCTGAATCCGGATTCTTCCTCTGGAAGCGCGTGGAGACCAGGTAAGAAAAGAGGCGTGCCGAGCCGTTTTCCTCTGCATGCAACTCTTTCCTCGACTTGGAGAGTTTTCGGATTTATTTTTATTTCTTTGGCCCCGCCATATAGAAACTCCCACTTTCCCCTCTTCCGGGCTCACTTTGCCGGGCAGGGCCTAACCCGTCATGCGTCGCCACTTTCCGCTGTGGATATGCAGCGCTCTGCGGTGGGGGTGATGCAAGGAGGCTGTTTGCGTTTTTCGTCACCGGGAATTTCCAGCGGGGATTTCCAGCTAGACGGGGGGCGTGGGAATAGATAAGAGGCCTGCTCGGGCGACCGCGGGGCATTAACCCCTCCCAGGGTCCTGGCTGACCTCTACCTCACACCTCACCCACCCGCATTCAACTCAAAGCGTGGCTAAGGATGCAACCCGAACCTGGGAGCAAGTGCCGTAGGACTCGGTAGACTTACTTCTGAGCAGACTTACTTCTGAGTAGGTTCATAAGTTTGCGCTGTGCTGGGAAGGTAGCAACGGGGATGTGCCTTTACCTATCTTGCATAATGCGGCAGGTGTATATATTGCTTGCAGATAAATGGGTAGAAAGGGATTCCCGATTGCGCGTGCAGGAAGTAGTTATTCCCAGTACCGTAACTGGGACGTTCTAACCAGAATGCAGGCTCCATCTGGATGTCTCAAATTGAAGTCAGTGCATAAGAAAAACCTCGATTTTCTCTGTCTGCTGTACTTATTTTGGATCTAACTAACTGTTCATTAAAAAAATCAAACTCCCAAACTGCTGGGAATTGCATTTCTCTTTTCTTCCACTTCCTGGAGATGAGGGCAGAATTTGTGAAGCTTTCCGGATGATTTCTTTTCTAGCATTGCCAATAAACTGTTACGTGCCCCTGCTCCACCCAGTCTCCGAGTGATGAGAAGTTCCAGAGGTCCCAGAATTTGCCCCAGGAGTGAAAATCAAAGTTCTTAACTTAGCTTAAGGTTGTTATTTGAACTAGCCAGATGTTTAACTGAGAAGCAAATCACAATGGGTCCATTATTTTTAAAAAGAAGACTTGAGATCCGTCTTGTCCAAAAATGGCGACTAGACATTCCGTTTTGGCGACTGCAACCTTGGTTTAAGGAGCCATTTGGCGCCTAGCTTATATATCTGAGTTTCTAACACTCCCTTTTGGACAGCCCTGCCCATCTCCCACTGAAATCCGGAGCCCCTTTGTTAGATATGAGCAGCTTCTTTCACAGATAGCACAGTTGGTGGAGCACGAGACACTCAATCCCAGAGTTCTGGATTTGAGTCCCACATTGGACAAAGTGGGGGGTTGGACTAGATGATTGGACTAGATGATCTCTTTCAGCTTCTGCCTTCTGGAAAGAAGGTACAGGGTTATAAAGACTAGGACTAGCTGCCTGAGAAACAGTTTCTATCCAGATGCGATTTTGGTTTTAAACACAGTGTAAGGTAGTCTCGAAGCAGTATCTCTAAGCAGTTCAAAAGCACCTCAAAGTGCAAGTAGATAAATAGGTACCGCTCCGGCGGGAAGGTAAACGGCGTTTCCGTGCGCTGCTCTGGTTTGCCAGAAGCGGCTTAGTCATACTGGCCACATGACCCAGAAGCTGTACACCAGCTCCCTGGGCTAATAAAATGAGATGAGCGCCGCAACCCCAGAGTTGGCCATGACTGGACCTAATGGTCAGGGGTCCCTTTACCTTTTAAGGTAGTCTCTATGGGAGTATAATTGTATTTACTTATAGGGTATCAGAGTTTTTAGGGGTTTAACCAGGCTGGGATGAAGGGACGCGGGTGGCGCTGTGGGTAAAACCTCAGTGCCTAGGACTTGCTGATCATATGGTCAGCAGTTCGAATCTCCGCGGCGGGGTGAGCTCCCGTCGTTCGGTCCCAGCTCCTGCCTACCTAGCAGTTCGAAAGCACTCTTAAGTGCAAGTAGATAAATAGGGACCGCTTTATAGTGGGAAGGTAAACGGCGTTTCCGTGTGCTGCGCTGGTGCTGGCTCGCCAGCTGCAGCTTCGTCACGCTGGCCACGTGACCCGGAAGTGTCTTCGGACGGCGCCGGCTCACAGCCTCTAGAGCGAGATGAGCACGCAACCCTAGAGTCAGACACGACTGGCCCGTACGGGCAGGGGTACCTTTACCTTTACAGGCTGGGATAGCAGGCATGTTGGTTTTTGAATGATGTAGATTTTTTCAGTTTTGTTGTTCTGTATGGGACAGTGACAATAAAGATTATCATATCATTATCATATTGTATTGTGGCCTTTCCCAACTCTACAGTTCTGTCTGTGATTCTCCTGGTTCTAGGTGCTGACTGAACATGGGGCTTGCTGAGGATAAAGTGGAGGAATACATCAGGGCCCACCAGCGCAACTTCCGATGCATCCGTGTCCTTCAGATGCTGGACTATCTCAGCTGCCTCACTGACATAGACAAGGTAACTTCCCCCCTGATTTTCCTGCTCTTGTTGGTGCCAGTGTTTGGATTGGAGAGCTTGAGAGTATGTCCAGGGTAGTGTCTTTAGGCTGTGGGAATGTTGTGGATAACAGGAGAGGATATGTTGATTAAATATATAATAATAATACCTTTATTGTCAATGCACAGTGGTACCTCAGGTTACATACGCTTCAGGTTACATACGCTGCAAGTTACAGACTCCGCTAACCCAGAAATAGTACCTCGGGTTAAGAACTTTGCTTCAGGATGAGAACAGAAATCGTGCTCTGGCGACGTGGCAGCAGCAGGAGGCCCCATTAGCTAAAGTGGTGCTTCAGGTTAAGAACAGTTTCAGGTTAAGAACGGACCTCTGGAGCAAATTAAGTACTTAACCCGAGGTACCACTGTACAGTACAATGAAATGAACCTAGCCTCCCCTCCTCACAAACACTCAATCTCATTGCACTCTGTGTGCTTGTCGCACAACACACCAACCCTGAAAGTCAGTTGCACTATATTATTTTCTGTTCAGAAACTGGTTTTTAGCTTGTTGGTATGACTGATTATTGGACGCGGGTGGCGCTGTGGGTAAAAGCCTCAGCGCCTAGGGCTTGCCGATCGAAAGGTCGGCGGTTCGAATCCCTGCAGCGGGGTGCGCTCCCGTTGCTCGGTCCCAGCGCCTGCCAACCTAGCAGTTCGAAAGCACCCCCGGGTGCAAGTAGATAAATAGGGACCGCTTACTAGCTGGAAGGTAAACGGCGTTTCCGTGTGCAGCTCTGGCTCGTCAGAGCAGCGATGTCACGCTGGCCACGTGACCCGGAAGTGTCTCCGGACAGCGCTGGCCCCCGGCCTCTAGAGTGAGATGAGCGCACAACCCTAGAGTCTGTCAAGACTGGCCTGTATGGGCAGGGGTACCTTTACCTTTACCTTTATGACTGATTATACTTCTATATCTCCTGCCCGAGGGTAGAAGATTAAAGAGGTGCTGGCTGGGGTGTGAATTGTCCCTGAAAATTTTTCGCGGTCTCCTAAGGCATCGATTCCTTGCGATGTCATCTAGCGGGCTCAGGGAACAGCCCATGATATCATGTGCTGTGTTCACCACCCTCTGTAGAGACTTTCTGTCCATGGCTGTCAAGCCAACATACCACACTGTGATACAATATGAGCGGACGCTTTCTATCGTGGACCGGTAGAAGGAGGTCATCAATTGTTGTTTAACATTGTTCTTTCGCAAGACCCTGACGAAATGGAGTCTATGTTGGGCCTTCCTAACCACCTGAGTTATATTGTTTTTCCAAGTGAGGTCTTCACTAAGGTAAACTCCCGGGAATTTAAAGGAAGAGACTCTCTCCACACAACCCCCCCGATATACAATGGGGCTAGTTCCCCTCTCTTCCTCTGCAAGTCCAACACCATCTCATTTGTCTTGCTAATATTTAAAGGTAAAGGTACCCCTGCCCGTACGGGCCAGTCTTGTCAGACTCTAGGGTTGTGCGCTCATCTCGCTCAAGAGGCCGGATGCCGGCGCCGTCCGAAGACACTTCCGGGTCACGTGGCCAGCGTGACATCGCTGCTCTGACGAGCCAGAGCTGCACACGGAAACGCCGTTTACCTTCCCGCTATAAGCGGTACCTATTTATCTACTTGCACTGGTGTGCTTTCGAACTGCTAGGTAGGCAGGAGCTGGGACCGAACGACGGGAGCTCACCCCGCCGCGGGGATTCGAACCGCCGACCTTACTATCAGCAAGTCCTAGGCACTGAGGTTTTACCCACAGCGCCACCTGCGTCCCTGCTAATATTTAGGTGCAAATTATTCTCTAGGCACCATGTAGATACTTTTTGAACCTCCCCTCTGTACGCTGATGCATCTCCACCTGTAATTAGACCTATTATGGTAGTATCATCTGCAAACTTAATAATTGCAGTAGATGGATCAGATGAAATACAGCCATATGTATACAATGAGTACAGATAGGGACTCATCACACATCCCTGTGGGGTGCCAGTGCTGAGCTTCAGGGAGGTAGATGTAACAGGCCCAATCCTCACTGTTTGTGTCTGATCCCTCAGAAAGTCTTTAATCCAGTCACACATGGTAGAAGAAAGGTCTAGTTCCACCAGCTTTTTGATAAGAATGTCTGGAAGGATGGTATTAGAAGCCGAGCTATATCCTTCCTCACTTACGCTAGTGAGCTAGTAGCAGAGCACATTCCCTTTGCACATTGCTGGAAACAAGTTGATTGATTGATTCGTTAGAATCATTTGAGTTGAGCAATCCAGTCTGGCTTGTCCAGATTGGATAGTTCCCTCTTAAAAACAATAATGACATGGCGGTCTTCTTTTAAAAGGAATGGTGAAGTTTACTTACATTCAGTTCACAGTATTGTCCTGAAGGTAACCTTTATCTTGTAGTTACAGGTACTTGTGTAGAGAAAAGAAGTCTGAGCTAGGCCTCAGACTTTCCACCTTGTGGCTTCCATCCTCTGTAAGGATGAGCCATGTGCTGCTGGCTAAGAAGGAAGATGGCAAAAGAGCAGTTGCAAGTGCCAAAGGGCCAGAAGAGCAAGAGAGGGAGATGGTTGCATGACTAGCGCCTTTATAGGGTCTGCTAGGGTCACGCCCATCTACCTGGTCACACACAGGGGAAGGATGTTCCAGAGCAGGTATGACAGGAAGTCTTCCCCGTCTGTGTTCACTGTCGGGGAGGACTTCCAAACACTGTGGAACACAGTGTATGACGAGCTTAAAAAAATGTTTTACGTATAACTTTATGAAAAATACAGAAGCTTTTCTACTCGGGATAACGGACACAGGTATAGCAAGAGAGGATCAGAAAATATTCCTCTATGCCACAGGAGCGGCAAGGATCCTAATTGCTAAAAACTGGAAAAAAGGAACTGCCAACAAAAAAGAAATGGCAAGATAAACTGTTAGAATATATTGAACTGGCTGGATTAACAGAGGCAATTAGAGATCACACTAGACAAGAGTTTCAAAAAGCATGGGGGAAATGTAGAGAATACTTCACAAAACAGTGCCCTAAAATACATACCTGGACTTGCAACCCATGACGGCAACGCTCTGTCTCCACAGCTGGGCACTGGTGGCAGAGAAACTCATGAGTGGTGGAAGTTTCACCCTCCACTTGCGAGATGCCACTGGGTGAAGGCGCCATCGTGCCCTAGCCCTCAAACCAGTCCCGTGTGATGTATTGATACATTACTTTTCATTCTGTTCAGCTCAGGCTTCCCCATCAGCAGCACAGACTTGTTTTGAAGCAGTTGCAAAGTTGCTCTGGGTATTGCAAGATAGCAGGTGTGTCTGTGCTTATGCAGGCACCCAAATTTTTCGCACTATAGGACGCTCCCGACCACAGGACGCACCTTGTTTTAAAGGGGGAGAACAAAGGGGAAAAAATTCTCCCCCTCTCTGCTCAGCGCCCCTTCAGCAAAGCGGCAGGAGAAACTGAGCCCCTTCCATTTCTCCTCCCACTTGGCTGAAGAGGCACTGCGCAGCTCTCCATCTCTGCTTTTTTCTTCTTCCATATTTCACCAAGAACACTTTTATTAAACATGAAAGATGCCAGGGTGGTAAAAAAAGAAAACACCAGAAAAACCTATGCTGCATTTTAAATTCCTCCTTGCAAAAGGGCTAAAGCAAGACATTTCAATGTCCCACCAGTGCAGAGTTCCCTTTTAGGAACTCCTGCTTATCTTTATTTCAAGAAAAAGTAGAAGTGAAATTTAAAGCTGCTTGCATGGTTTATGAGCACGTTTAAGGATTTCCTGATACCACCAGTTCTCAGCTCAGCTAAAAATAGTTTGCAAGAGCTTTGCGATCTCTGATAGCCTAGTATATATCTCTCTCCCTTTTTCGTAGTTCTTTTCCACATATAGGTTGTGGGGAGGGATGTAGCCCTCCATATATTGTTGGGCTCCAGCTCCCATCAGCCAGCGGTGATGGGATTTGTAGCCCAGCAACACCCGGAACGTCACAGCTTCACCGTCCCTGATTTTGGTTTTGTTCCCACGTGAGCTAAGCGTGCCATTTAAAAGTGCAGCTACAGTTGGATTGCTGCGCCTGAGGCTGCAACAGCCGGCACACTTATCTTGGGAGTGAGATTCCCTCAGCATCGCTGAGACTTGCTTCTGAGTAGACCAGAGAGGATTGCCCTCTGGCCCCGCGAACTAAGCGCGAGCGCCATTGAGTTCAATAGGATCCTTCGACGCAGCGCGCCTTTCCTCGGTGCAGCCCCGCACAGGATCTGCTTCCTCGTTCAGGTTTACATCCTCCCCCAATGCAACGGTGGTGCAACCAGGAGCGGATCCCCCACCCCGGAAGAGCGTCCCTTCCCTCCCAAATTGGCCGTGCGCTCCAGAAAGGGGGGGGGAGAGACGCACCGCTTGCCTGCCTCACCCAGCCCGGATGGGGCGGGCGGAGAATGTCAGCTCGAACAACTTCCTACTGGGCTCCCGGCGGCAGGCGGTTTGTTTGTTTTTTTAAAAAGCGACCTTTTCAATTGCAGCGTGGAGGTAGGCAATGAATGGCCAGAAAGGGGAGGTGGCTGACGCGCTGCACTCCCCAGGCCGCCGCCGTCTGTCCTGCCTATGCATCTCGCTCCACCCCGCCGCCGCTGCTACGGCTGCCGCGAAGGAAAGAGGCACCGGGACGCTGCCGCCCGGGCCAAGGCAGGGGGTGAGACGGCTGTGCGGGGAACCTGGACGGGGCTCCGCCTCCTCCCTCTCTCGCTCTTCCTTTCTCCCCGTAGCCCGCGCTGCCGTCGCTGCCAGAGCTGCCACGGAGGAAAGAGGCACCGGGACGCTGCTGCCCGGGGCAAGGCATGGGGCTGAGACGGCTGTGCGGGGAACCTGGACGGCGCTCCTCCTCCTCCCCCGCTGTGTTCCGGAGGCTTCAGGTGGCTATCCCTGAAGCCTGGAGAGCGAGAGGGGTCAGTGCGCACCAACCCCTCTCGCTCTCCAGACTTCAGCGAAAGCCTGCATTCGCTCCATAGGACACACACACATTTTCCCCTTCATTTTTGGAGGGGGAAAAGTGCATCCTATAGAACGAAAAATACGGTACATTGCAAACCCGTGATTCTCATTATTACCGTAGCTATTTGACAGTTAATTGTGGGAGGGTTTTTCTTAACCGTGGGACAGGCATGTCTAAACCATTCCTGTGGCTTTCTGAGACGTAGCGACGGCCACAACTTGGACGGCTTTCAAAGAGGCTTAGACAGATTCATGGAGGAGGAAGCTAGCAATAGCGACTGTGTCGGAAGCAATTTGCCTCCTGGATACCGGTTGCTGTCGCCCTCGGGTCTGACGTTTGGGCTTTCCAAAGGCATCCGGCTGGCCACTGTGAGAACAGGATCCTGGGCTGTATGGGCCTTTGGCCGGATCCAGAACGGCACTTCTCACATGCATCCATCCAACTCCACGTTGAGAGCTCTGGTCTGGAGATGCTGGCTGCAGGCTGGGGACTTGCTAGCATGTTTGGAATATGCCATGGGAATCCCAATTTTAAACCTTCCCAGGGCTTCGGTGATGCCGTTCTGTCTCTCTTTCTTCCCCCACCCCCTCGTTCCTGAGCTTTGCATTTTCATGTCCCCCATTTCCGCAGCAAGAAATTAAAAGTGAATGCGTAATGCGAGGGAACGACCTGACTGTGTGGGAGCTGTTTCAGCACCTCCGGACGAGGAGGGGCTGGGTGACATTCCTCATCGACGCTCTCGAAGACCAGAACCAAAGCGAGCTGGCAAATGAAATCAAAGAAGTTTACGACCGTTGGCGGCTCCGTAAGTTGCCTTTCCGCCTTTTGCATTTAATTTATTATTATTATTATTTTGCTTCTTAAGAGCAATAATGGAGATCGTCAGCATTGCAAAAGGGCAGTATATAATCCAAATGAATGAATGAATGGATGTGTAAACCGGTGCTCTTCTTTTTCGGGGGCAAAAAAATTGCAGTTGTTTTGATTTAGAGTCTAGACCATAGAACCCTGTGTAATAGTAGACTACACCTCCTTTTCCTCTTGAGTTGTTTTATTATTGATTCTGTAAATCACATAGCTGTACCCTATACAGTGGTACCTCGGGTTACAGACGCTTCAGGTTACAGACTCCGCTAACCCAGAAATAGTACCTCGGGTTAAGAACTTTGCTTCAGGATGAGAACAGAAATCGTGTGGCGGCAGCGGGAGGCCCCATTAGCTAAAGTGGTGCTTCAGGTTAAGAACAGTTTCAGGTTAAGAACGGACCTCCGGAACAAGTTAAGTTCTTAACCCGAGGTACCGCTGTAATTCCTTATTGGCAACTGTGACGACTTTTCTCTTCTTTCTTTCTTTCTATTTTATTTTTAAATCCTGTTTGCTATTAAAATTTAGTAATCACTATTTGGAAATAAAGGAAAAAGAAATTAACCTCTGTGCTGCTGGTGTGTCTTCCTCCTCCAGCCCCTCGAAGGAATGTGCCGGCAGTTGCTGCCTCACCAGCTGTGGTGAATAGCTCCCAGGTGCCAGCTGTGAAGCCCAGCCCACCCTCTTCTGACGTGCCCCTGCCAGTCCAGCCCCCGTTGCCCACAGGTGTCTCAGACCCATCCCACTTTGCCACTAATGCAGCCTCTGAAGACATGCCTGATTACAGCACTCCTGTTCAAGAAACTGAACGTCTCCCTCGGAGCCCTGAGGTAAAGCCTAAGATTGGTTTTTCTTCCCTTGCCTTTCATAGAATCATAGAGTTGGAAGGGACCCAAATGTCATCTAGTCCAACCCCCTGCAGTGCAGGAATCTCAACTATAGCATCCCTGGCAAATGGCCATTCAACCTTTGCTCAAAAACTTCCAAAGAAGGAGAGTCTACCACCACTGTCTTCCCCACCCCCATAAATTTTTATTATTTTCTTTACATATTATTTCTTATCATACTTTAAACAACATACACCATATTTTTTGCTCTATAAGACGCATCAGACCATAAGACACACCTAGTTTTTGGAGGAGGAAAAAAAATATTCTGAATCCCAGAAGCCAGAATAGCGATCCCACTTGCTGTTCTGACTTCTGGGATAGCTGCGCAGCCTGCATTCGCTCCATAAGATGCCCACACATTTCCCCTTACTTTTTAGGAGGGAAAAGTTTGTCTTATAGAGCAAAAAATACAGTACATCTTTTTGCTCTGCCAAGCTTGTGACTTCAGATGGTATCCTTTATTAAACCCACTCACATATTTTATCTTCTCACATCTTATCTACACTGTAGGAGTTACTTCAGCCCTGCTAATGTTTTTAAGTTTTTACAACTGTCCTTTAAAGGTAAAGGTAAAGGGACCCCTGACCATTAGGTCCAGTCATGACCAACTCTGGGGTTGTGGCACTCATCTTGCTTTATTGGCCGAGGGAGCCGGTGTACAGCGTACAGGTTATGTGGCCAGCATGACAGCCGCTTCTGGCGAACCAGAGCAGCGCATGGAAATGCCGTTTACCTTCCCGCCAAAGTGGTACCTATTTATCTACTTGTACTTTGACGTGCTTTCGAACTGCTAGGTTGGCAGGAGCAGGGACCGAGCAACGGGAGCTCACCCTGTTGCGGGGGTTCGAACCGCCGACCTTCTGATTGGCAAGTCCTAGGCTCTGTGGTTTAACCCACTCCGACGGGAAGGTAAACGGCGTTTCCGTGCGCGGCTCTGGTTCGCCAGAAGCGCCTTAGTCGTGCTGGCCACATGACTCGGAAGCTGTACGGGATGAAGTCTCCACAGGGGAGCAGGGAGCCTTCATCCTGCTCCCCTGCGGAGGCTTCGTGCGGCTATCCCTGGCTTTTGCGGGAGGTGGGGGAAGGGACAGAGCGCTCGGCTCTTGCGGGAGGAAAGCCAGTAGGCTTGCTTTCGCTGAAGCCAGGCGGGCAAGAGGGATCGGTGCGCACCGATCCCGCTTGCTCTCCTGGCTTCAGGGGTAGCCCCGCAAAGCCTCCTGAGCGAAGATGGAGGAGCGCTCCCTCTTAGCTCCGGATGCTTTGCGTTCCTTTCTTATTTCTTATTTTCCTCCCCTAAAAACTAGGTGCGTCCAATCGTCCGGTGCGTCTAATAGAGCGAAAAATATGTTAGCTTTTGTGTTACTGCTGTTTTGCTGGACACGAAGGGAAGCAGACATGTTTTTTCCTTTGTTCCTGAACTTTGCTGAATAAACGCTTGTAAATATGCTTACACACATCTCTGTCCGCCACTTCCATTGTGGAGATTTATTCACGTGCTCGGTAGCTTCAGAAGGCTACTGAGGCTCGAGTTGCTGACTGATTGATGCTGTACCGGAGATCGTCCGGCTGCCGGCCCGTGGCTAGAGCAAGCTGGGGGCCTGCCAAATGCCCCCGTCTCCTGGCAGTATCCCAACAGATCCCTCCATTGCGAGGGGCCGGGCTAGAAGACCTTTGGGGTTCCCTTCTAACTGTACAATTCCATGAGTCTATGATTTGTCCTTTTCAGACCAGAGGCAATGTTGTAGCTGCTCCTGCTGGGGATGCCCAGGCCATTCCGAGCCGAGGTTGCCTTGGGGAGGCGCCTGGGGAGGTTCTGCCAAGCAACACACCAGCATCCTCAAGGCCCGACGCGGGTCCTTCGGTGCAGAAGTGGGACGGCCGCCAGCCCCGCCCTGTTTGCGTGAAGAACGGCTATTTTGGGAACAGGAACCACCCCATCGACAGTGCCGTTTTGCCAGGGCTGGCTACCCCTCCTGATCCCGGAACGCCTGGGAACCAGCCAGTGGAAGATTACTACTCCTCTCCTGACAGCAGCTCCCCGCTGGCTTCGGGGCATGAAGACAAGGCATCCCTGCGGGAGCAGAAGATCCAGGCCTTGCGGGGCTATCACAACGAGGATTTGCTGGATGGTTCAGAGGATGTAGGCAGCCCTCTCCTCCTGCAAAGGAAGTTCGATGCAGAGCAGGGAGTAGGCCTGGGGCGCCAGGAGAAAGGAGATGGACGTGCCCCTTCTGCCCCAGTGGGGTTTGGAGCACGCCCAACAGACCGTGTGCCTGGAAATGGCCCGGGAAGAGGTAAGGACGTGGCGCGCTTTTGTTGGTTATTTTGCAGATCAGTTGCGCTGCAGAAAGCGTGCTGGGGAGACCACACGTTCAAGGAACGCAAAATAACTTTTGCTAGATTTCAGTAACAAAAGCAAAAACTCCTTTTACACTGAATTACAATATATCAGTAAGCGTGACCCATCCGTCAGGGTACCGAGAGAGCTACATGCTGCTCTTTATATACCACACCCAACTGCTTAATTGACATAACTTAACAGCACCTGCTATACTGCTTCACAGCTGTAAAATTAGGACATGTTATTTGCTCTGGCCCTTAAAGACATACACATCTTGTGAAACAATAATGAAACCTAAAATTTAAAGAAACCATTCAACGGGTTAGAGTCCCTTGCGGCAATAATAATAATAAATGTAATAAAATAAATAAATAAATAAATAAATAAATAATTTATACCCCGCCCATCTGGCTGGGTTTCCCCAGCCACTGTGGGCAGCTTCCAACCGAATATTAAAAATACATTAAATCATCAGTCATTAAAAGCTTCCCTAAACAGGGCTGCCTTCAGATGTCTTCTAAAAGTTGGTAGTTGTTTTTCTCTTTGACATCTGGTGGGAGGGCGTTCCACAGGGCGGGCGCCACCACCGAGAAGGCCCTCTGCCTGGTTTCCTGTAGATTCGCTTCTTGCAGTGAGGGAACCACCAGAAGGCCCTCGGAGCTGGACCTCAGTGTCGGGGCTAGACGACGGTGGATTTACACCACAGCGCCACCCGCGTCCAGGACAATTTCCACAGCCTCCTTTTTTGCATGGTTTTCTGTTCTTTTCCCTAGTTGTTGGGTGGGTTCGGGGGGGGGGGGCAGTGTTTTAAAGTCCTTAAGCTCTGCTGTCTTGACTGTTCGAAACCACCTTGTTCAGCCTCGATTCTAGGATTTCAGCTGCACTCTCAGTCCTGTCTTCCCAACCATGAGGACTATAAACTTGACAGGAGGTTTGGTGCGTGCTTCTCAATGAAAGCACAGGTGCCCGGGAGCCAAATTCTGTGTCTAAAGCCATATGGCTACTTGCTCTTCCTGCGCATATAAAATATAGCATGTGCGCCATGGTGGATTTGATTTCAGTCAAATCAATTTAAATCACTAGTCAGTAAGACTTGATTTAAATCACTAGACAGTGAAATATGATTTACATCATTTTTTTTTACAGAAAGACTCGTTCTTGCTGGTATAATCTTAATATTTACAACCAGATGAAGGTTTCATTTTTGGAATAATAAATTTTCAGAGTAGTTTTACAGTTATATCAAAAATTACTGATTTGGTTATACTATTAGAAATACATAGACTGATAATTATGAAATTATAGTGAGGCTTCATAAGTTAACTGTTTATATTTGGACAACTTTTCTGCTGTGCTTTATTGGAAGGAAGAAAATAATCATTTCCTTAATAACAATTTAAACAATTTATTTAACTAAAACAATAGCATTATAGCATATGTATCCATGTTTGTTAACTGACTTGGTTAAACGGTGGGGTTTTTTTTGTTTTAAACAGACTGAGTTTTAGCACACATGAAAAACTTAAAACAAATCCTTATTTCCTCATGAATAGCCTTTGGAATATAATGTAAATTAAATAGAAAACTATCTATAGAAATTTTTTTCCTCCCAAAGCATTTTATTTTAAAAATCCAATTTAAATCCAAAAAATCTGATTTTTTATTTTTTATTTTTTAAAAAATCATTGGTTTTTATCCACCCTGATGGGCACCATCCCATGTGCTGATGAATAATTGCATGCGTTGTTTCCATGCAGGTCCCCGCATTCCTGTGAAGGCTGCTGCCGCCCTCCCCTCAAATGCAAAATTTCTTGACAGCCCTCCCTCTGGCAGCTCCCAGTTCCTCAATAGCCCTTCAAACAGAGGACAGACTCACTCCACGCCCAGCACTACACCTTTACGGCAGAGTCGACCTCCGCCTTCCGACTTCGACGGTTCCTCCTCCACCGACGTGATCCCACCTAACTCGCCTCTCTGGCTTTCGGCTGCTCCAAGCGACGCATCTAAAACTCCCATTCATAGTGGGGGTTTGACTGACACAGCCGCCTACAAGGTGGCGCCAGAGCAGGTAAGCCGGTCCACGCTTCTGGGGGTGCGGAGCTTGCAGCGGCGTTGCAGCCGGTCACGGGGAACGAAAAGGGAAAGGCCGGGGAAATTGGGAAAAGAGGAGTCCATCTCCCCATTTGAGCGCCTAGCCTGCTCTGACCGACAGCAGCTCACCTGTCAACAACTTGTCGCCATCACTGGGCACCTGATCCCCTAGGGAAGGCCAAGCAGACCTCAGGGGTGTGGGGAGCCACCAAAAGCACCCCATGTGCTGGTCCCGGGGGGTTACCGTGCGGCGTGGTCCGAGGCTGAAGCGGGGTCCAAGGTAGGGAGTGAGGTCAGGAACTCTGGCAGAAAGCAGGACAGGGTGCCAGTAGGAACAGGTAACCAACGATGTTGCTCCCGCAACCTGGGACTGGGCTGACTGGCCTTTATCTCCTCTGGGGCCTGGGGCGGTCCCGGCCCACAGGTGACTCCCCTCTCCTGGCCTTAAGGTGAGCACTCCTCCTGCGAGAACTTAGTTCCCTCCGCCTCTCTGCCCTGAGCCTCTGCAGCTCAGGAGAGGCTGGAGGGTTACTGGACCCAGAGGCAACCTCACCTTCCCCTGAGAGCGCTGGGAGAGGAGCACCTGCAGGCAATGGGTCCTTGATCACCTCCGGAGCCAGAGTGGATTCATCTGGTGTCTGCTCCTGAGGATCCGGCACAGGTGAGGGCCCTTCAGGTTCAAGGCCCTGCCCCGGCTCAGCCGGCCCTGGAGGAGGGGACTCCTGTGCAGGCTGGGATTCCTCCGGTTCAGCCTCTGAATCAGACTCCCATGCCATCACACCCCATCAGAGGAGCTCGGTAGTGTAGGTCAGGGGTCAGCAACCTTTTTCAGCAGGGGGCCGGTCCACCTTTGCTCAGACCAAGTGGTGGGCCAGACTGTATTTTGAAAAAAATAAATAAAAATGAACGGAATCCTATGCCCCACAAATAACTCAGAGATGGGTTTTAAACAAAAGGACACATTCTACTCATGTGAAAACACGCTGATTCCTGGACCGTCCGTGGGCCGGATTTAGAAGGCGATTGGGCCGCATCCGGCCCCTGGGCTTTAGTTTGCCTACCCCTGGTGTAGGTAGGTG
Source organism: Podarcis raffonei (assembly GCF_027172205.1). Classification (NCBI taxonomy): domain Eukaryota; kingdom Metazoa; phylum Chordata; class Lepidosauria; order Squamata; family Lacertidae; genus Podarcis; species Podarcis raffonei. The sequence continues at coordinate 74,771,910 of NC_070610.1, read as the reverse complement.
GAGCATAAGGAACCGGACAGTCCTGAAGGCACTTTGGGGCCTGGGTTGTTTGTGAATTCGTGAATTCGCCTTGAACCTGGCCCACTAGCAAATTTGCAACCAGTACAGCTCTCAGATGCTTCCACTGAACAACAACAACAAAATTATTTATACCCCGCCCATCTGGCTGGGCTTCCCCAGCCACTCTGGGCGGCATCCAACAGAATATTAAAATACAGTAATGCATCAAACATTGAAAGCTTCCCTAAACAGGGCTGGCTTCAGATGTCTTCTAAAAGTCTGGTTGTTGTTGTTCTCTAATAATAATAAGCCAGGGATTGCACATTATTATTATTGTTACAGTGGTACCTCGGGTTACAGATGCTTCAGGTTACAGACTCTGCTAACCCAGAAATAGTACCTCGGGTTAAGAACTTTGCTTCGGGATGAGAACAGAAATCACGCAGTAGCAGCAGCAGGAGGCCCCATTAGCTAAAGTCGTACCTCGGGTTAAAAACAGTTTCAGGTTAAGAACGGACCTCCGGAATGAATTAAGTTCTTAACCCGAGGTACCACTGTATTATTATTAATCTGATTGGACTGTCCCAGCCACGTGCTTCAAATCCCGTGCTCCGCATCTGAATGCATGGAATCAGAGAGTTGCAAGGGACCTGGGCCGGGGCCCTCTAGTCCGAACCCCAGCAATGCAGGAATTATGGAATCCCAAAACTCTTGTGGGATGAGTACTGAAGGGTGAATCGTTGGGGGGGTTGGACGGAGGGAGGAAGGCAGGCAAAGAAGTGTGTTGGTGGGTTTTTCTTACCTATTGTCTTGTCTCCTGCAGGTGATCCAGCCCTCTGCTGTGAGTGGAGATTCAAGGCCGAGTACGAACAAAGTCTTTTGCCGTCCCAGAGATTACGGTGTCTTCTCTACCAATGACGATGACGACGAACCCTGCAAACCAGACGTTCTGCGTTCAGTAGAGAGTTTAAACGCAGCAGGATCACCTGATGAGCAGCTGAGTGAAAAAGAGACGAATCCTGCGTATTCAGGGAGGTCAGACAGGTTTCGCTTCAGCGATTTCTCTGAGGGCAGCGACCCTTTGATGATCAGCAATCCCAGCTCGTCCGAAGACAGACGCTCTGGTCCAGCCGATGTCGCTGTTCCAGGCAGTGATGGAGCCCGCGACGCTTCCCGTCAGCTTTCACGCGGCAACCACCAGGACGGCGATGGTTCCATCCGAACCTTCACCTTCAAAATGGAGGAGAGCCCTAGCGTGGATCTCGAAGGAGCCCCTGGTTTGCTGGGCAGCCCTGGCAAACGATCCCCGGGGGCCTCGCCCGACTCGGAGGACAGGCAGCGGCCGGTCAAAAGCGCCAGGCCCCGCTCCGAAAGTGCGAGGGATTCCCTCCCCAGCAAGAGAGGCGATGCACCATTGACTTCACGCAGTTATACGTGGCTCCTCGCAGGGTGTGCCGTGGTGGTGGCAGTGGTGGCTTTTGCACTTTACAAGAAGAAATAGGAATCTGGGGAGGGAGGCGAGGAAAGAAGCGAGAGTTCCTGGCACTCCAAATAGATTGATTCGTTCCTGGGCAAGCATTAAGATCATCATCCCTCCTCACCCAGTGCCTCTATATCAATAATTGACTCCTAGGCCAAATACGACCCCCAGGACCTCTTTATGTGACCCATAAAGACTGTTGACCCTCTTCTGTACCCTCATTGAATGCTCTTTCATGTCTGGAATGTCTCCTTGAACTGGAATAATAATGCCTTTGGATGGAGAATTGATGGGGGAAGGTCTGTGTGTGAATAGATATCTCCGCCTTGCTAGTGGCTCTGTTGCCTACTCTACAAAGGCAACACCTGTGACCCAATTTTGGGGATGGTTCTGCCCCCGACAGGTAGCCCCTCCCCTTGCATTCTATGCAAACACACTCACACGCAGAGTTTTGCTTCTGTTTGAATCCACTTCCTCCACGGGCGTCGCGCGATGCTCACGGCAATTATTCTCCGTTCACCAGTTGCCTTCCTGCACGCTTCCTCTGCTCTGCTCTGCCCTGCTCTGCCCTGGCATACCTCTTAAGAGAATAGGGCTTCTCCTGATGGAGCACATGTAACCTACTCCCAGTGGTGGCCCCTGATTTGGGTGGCTTTACAAGAGTAGTTGGGTGGCGCTGTGGGTTAAACCACAGAGCCTAGGACTTGCCGATCAGAAGGTCAGCGGTTCATATCCCCGCGACTGGGTGAGCTCCCGTTGCTCGGTCCCTGCTCCTGCCAACCTAGCAGTTCGAAAGCACGTCAAAGTGCAAGTAGATAAATAGGTACCACTCTGGCGGGAAGGTAAATGGCGTTTCCGTGCGCTGCTCTGGTTCGCCAGAAGTGGCTTAGTCATGCTGGCCACATGACCCGGAAGCTGTACGCCGGCTCCCTCGGCCAATAAAGCGAGATGAGAGCCACAACCGCAGAGTTGGCCTCGACTGGACCTAATGGTCAGGGGTCCCTTTACCCTTTACCTTACAAGAGTAGTTGGCAAATTCATGAAGGGGGAGAGGGCCATTGATGGCCACTAGCCAGGGTGGCTATGCTCTGACTCCGCAGAGCAGCAAGCAAAATCAGTGAGAAGAAGCGAGGCAGCCATAATGCATTTTTTATCTTGCAATATTAATGTACCGCTTGATTTAAAAATCCTCTGAAGTAGGACTGGGCGATGCATCGATAATATCATCCAAACCTGGTTTCAAGTCCATACCACGCTATTGGTTTCATTTTTTAAAAAATCATTTTTATTGATTTTCCAATAAAAACAACCAATCAACATATCCGCATCATAATCCAATTAAAAACAAGAAACTGAAATTAAAAAAGACCAAATTGTAATCCAAATTGTAATTATTAATTTTCCCCATAGTCTGGACCTCTGAAGCATATCTCCAAATCTTCAGTCCTGCCTCTTCTCGTTGTTTTCACATTTTCCGCCTTCTGGTGGTTTCATAATTTTTGACCTGGCAATATTTTGCGAATCATGATGTCTAGCTGTACGTTTGCTATCCCAAAATCACAATGTGGGAGAGACTGTGAAGCCTGCCAATGCCTCTACGTAGCTCCATCCTTATTTCGGACATTGTGGTATATCGGTGTATCACGACTTTTAGCTGGTGATATATCACGATGTTGGAAACCAGATACCGCCCAGCCCTACTCTAAAGCAGTTTGTAAAAAACGGTGTAAAGCGTTCAATAATAGTAACAAATAATACAATTTGTGTGTGTGTACAGTGAAGGCACCTGCCGGGCATTAATAGGCAGGGAGGCACAGAAGGCAGGTGATTCCATACTAATAGGCTTAGTATGTGGAATGAACCCGTGGCACTCATAAAAGTGCCCATTCCACAGATCAAAGTGGAGCAGTGGGCACATAATTGGGCAAAGTAAGCTAACAGCAGCACTTTGAATATTTTTTAAAAATGGTTGCCACAACTGCACTCTTTTCCCCTTCCTAGAAACGGCCTATTCTTTCTTTTTTATCAGTCCTGCCTTTTTCTTTTCTACGAAAAAATAGATTGTACAGTGGTACCTCTGGTTGCAAATGGGATCCGTTCCGGAGGCCCGTTCACAACACGAAAAGCCCGCAACCTGAAGCGCCGTATCTGTGCAGGTGTGCAGCGTGATTTGGCGCTTGTGCACATGCGCAGAGCGCGATTTAGTGCTTTTGTGCGAGCGACAAAACCCGGAAGTAACCCTTTCTTGTACTTCTGGGTTGCCGCGGGACACAACCTGAAAAAACGTAACATGAAGCAAACGTAACATGAGGTATGACTGTACCATTTTTTAAAATCCTGCCTCACCATCCCCTCTGGTGCACCTGAAGCAGCACAACCGGACGCCTTCATCTGTCCTGCTTGCAATAAAACACGCCTCTCCCATATCGGCAGCAAACGCAGGCGCTGCAACTCTCCTGCGGTTTGACTTCACCGCTAAAGGAGCATTCTTCTGTCGTCTCCCAAGGCAGCCAGATACCAACACTATTCTTCTTACTGGCCCCCTCCCCCACTTGTTCGTTTAAATGCTGTTCGTTCCACTTGCTCATGGTAATTTAAAAAAACAAAAATTAGCTGAAAGCTTTTTTTGGAAGCTTTGTGACCCCATCTTGGTGCACTGATGCATTCCACACACAGCCCACCACCACCAGCAACGGACAGGGCCCCAGGATGCATATGTCCAAATTGGGGAAATTCAGTATTTACCGAACTGAAGAAAGCAAGGGTGCAGTTTCCTGATCTGGAAATCTTACAAAGCCTTATGGGGCCGACGGGAGTCCTATTATTGTTATGTACTGAAGTTCTCACCCTGGGCCAGCAGGGGGATACTGTAGATAGTTTTCACTCAGGTCCACATATGCAAATAAGGAATTGAAAGTGACGTTCAGTGATTGGATAGTTACAGAAAGTTGTTACTGTTGCTTTGTAGTTGAGCTCTATATAAGCAGGTTGGCTGACCCCTTCAGCCCAGTTCTGTTCTGGCCTGTGAATAAACAAGAGCTGTCTGAAGAACAGCTGTGTCGTCTGATATATTCACCCACAACTTAACAATTATTATTTATTAAACTTATTGCCCTTCATCCAAAGAGCACAGGGCGGTTTGCAGCATAGAAGCACAAAATGAAAAACAAAATACCTCTCGCAATACCAAACTGAAATACGGGACGCTGGCGTGGCCCTGTCATTCAGGGCCTTGATTCTACCTTGCAGCAGAATATGTGCCCGCTTGACTGCTTAGATGTGCAGAACTGCCATTTCCAAGAGTGCTACATAAGATTAGTTTCTTGTAGGCAAGAAATCAGTCTTTCATTGTGGCAGAGCCTACCCTTCGGAACTCCCCGCCCGTTGATATTAGGCGGGTGCCTTCACCGTACTGCTTTTAATGCCTGCTAAAAGCCTATTCTAGGATGCCTACCCAGGCTTGACATTTTAGTAGGTGTAATTAGTGTTTTCTTTTAATTACTGATTTTATTTTGTATTTGTTTTTTATGTTGCTTCTTTTTAATGCTTCCGTTTCTGTTGGCGTTTTAAATGAACATTTTAGCCTGCCTTGTTAAATTGCTTAGGGGTCTTTTGTTCTACTAAGACTTTTTGTTAATAAAATAAATAAGAGTGTCTCCCTCTCTCTGCGTGCTTTTGGAATTCTTCCCAAGGTGGCAGTTGCAAAGAAGTGCTCTTCTCTGAACTTTTTGTCCGGTTGGATTTCTGCTTGTAAGCAAGAGTCATGAGCAATTGCATCCTAACTCTTTTTGCAGGTAGCATTCAATGAGAAGTCTTTCCAGAAGATTCCTGGGCCAGATGATATCAGCGGAGCTGTCCTTCTGATGGTTTTGGACTGCACCAAATGCCTTCTTAAAAATGCAATTAATCTTCCGTAGTGGTGAAGGGACAGGATACCCAAATCCTGTCTGTGAAGTCACCCCAAAATCACCTCAGGCCTCAAAACTGTCCAAAATTCCCTTTCTCTCTTCTAAAAATCCACAGCAGCTTCAGCTCTTCTCTGCTTTCTCACAAGATGCTGCTGCACAGGCAAAATGTAACTTTTATCAGTACGAGAGAGCTTCAAAAAGGCTAATGAATGGGCTCTGTCAATGCCAAGCATAAAGCAAGCCTGGGAACTGAGTCTTATCTCATCCAGTTGCAACACATCTTGGACACGCTGAACCGCAAGGCTCCTCAACCCCCTTGGCTTCTCATCCCCCTTTCCTGGGAAGGGCGCCAAGAGTCCCAAAGACAGAAGCTTTCTGTTCATGCTCAGGAAATTCATCATGGGGCAGGGCTCCTGGGGAGGAGGAGAAAGGGGAGGAAACTGGAGGGGAATATATGCTCTGTGCAAATGGCTGTGAACTTGTGCTAAGCTTGTGAGTTATCACACTAGCTCCTTCTACCAAGCCCGGATGGTAGAAATAAAGCTCTTTCTCTGAAATTATTCCTTGAGTGTCTGTTTGACTCCCATTTCCCTGTCCCGGGTGCAATGCTCTTCCCACCCAAGGGCAAAGCCTAAAAAGTCTACCGTGGCCAAGACCTAGGCAAATAGCTGCCTCATACTGGGTCAGGCCTATTCGTATTGTCTCTGCCACAACTTCATCCTTGAGAGATCTTGCAATTTTTTATTTTTTTTTACTGGACCCCTAAGGTCCATTAACCACAGCTGGTTACAAAATGGTGGCTCAGCCAGGTGGCCAGATCCTAAGAGCTGAGAAAAAGGATGCCTTTGAACAGATGCTCAGCTTGGGAATCTGATCAGTACCAGAAGCAAGTCCTGAATCCACTCCTGCTGTTCCCACAAGCGCTCATTCATTTATTTCAACAAATTACATACCATTTATCTGAAGAAGTGTGCATGCACGCGAAAGCTCATACCCAGAACAAATTTAAGTTGGTCTCTAAGGTGCTACTGGAAGGAATTCTTTTATTTTGTTTTGACTACGGCAGACCAACACGGCTACCTACCTGTAACTACCATTTAACACCCTATTCTCTAAGCAGTGTACAGAAAGGCTCAAACTATACAATAAAGGTAACATCAGTTAACATCAATTCTGCTTTTGCTTTTCTTCTTCTTTGGTGATCACTTGTAGCCGAGTAAGATTTTCTTCCATGAACACGGTTTTAGCAGTGAGTCTGTAAGTGACTGTGGAGGCCAATTCTGGATCCACACATCTTTCCACAGTGGGGACATAGGTTTCCGGGTGGGAGTTGATCACGGTGTGGATTTGCCAAGCATGCCTTCCTCTTAGCACGTTTCTCCCTTACGTCCTGAGTTCGAGTGTCTTCAAAGCCCACGACACCTTTGGTAAACGCTGTTCTCCAATTGGATAGCTCGCAGGCCAGTTGTTAGTGTTTATATTACATTTTTTTTTAAGATTTGCCTTGCCTTGAGAGAGTCTTTAAACCTCTTTTGTTGACCACCAGCATTACGCTTTCCATTTCTAAGTCCTTTAGTGAGACAAAAGGAACTGCAGGGCACCAAAGTCCTGCCCTCAATTTACTCAGTGAAATATACTCAGAGTCGCGAAGTGATTTCATGCTCTTTATTCAGCTCATAGTGGTGAGGAGGAATGAATGAATGTCCCCTCAAAGTATCTGCTTTATATACATTATTTACACAATGGGCTGCACATGATTGGCTAATTCCGGAATTCTACTGTAAGCCAATCAGGTTGTGGATTCACTTCTATCTGGAGCATGATTGGGTAGTTCCTGCCAACCAATCATACTGCTGCATTGTTCTAGGACCAATCAGACTGCTGCATTCTGAATCCTATTGTTCTAGGACCAATCAGACTGCTGCCTTTTGGATCCTATTGTTCTAGGACCAATCAGACTGCTGCAGTTTGGATCTTATTCAACTCAGTACATAACACCCCTCCCCTCTAAGTTCCAGTCCTGCCCGGGAGGTCGCATTCATAGTCCTCGAGGTACGCTGGCGGCCTACGTGTGCGTTGCGGCCTGGGGTGTTCCCTGGTCCGGGGTTCAGGTTCTGGCTCGTGTTCCAAGGATGCTGGCTGTGATGGGGCTATTTGGTCTGGCGCAACCGGCTCGCTCAGTCGTGGTTCTGGTTCCGGTGTCCTTTCGGCCTCGCAGGTCCTCTCTGTATTTACTGATTCTGCCTCTCCTGCTGGCCCCTCGTGCTCTATGGGCCTCACTGCCCCTCTGTTCCCTTGGGACTCCTCTGACCTTTCCTCCTCCTGGTTTTCTCCCGGGAATCGTCGCCATATCTGGTCGCAGTGGCGGCGCCAGCATTGCCCCCCATCTGTTAGCACCTCGTACGACACGGGGCCAGTGACCCTGGTGACTGTGGCGGGTACCCATGCTGGGCCTGCCCCAAAATTCTTTGCGTACACTGGGTCCTGGGCCTCGAAGGTCGGGGGTTCCTGCCTTCCCCCACCACTACCTCATCCTGAGCTCTATCGGGGTGAATGCGGTCCAATCTGATTGCAAGGCGCCGACCCATTAGTAGTTCAGCGGGGCTCCGGCCAGTTGTTGAGCTGGGGGTGCTGTGCTGTGCTAGAAGGAATGTGGCAAGGCGGTACTCCCAATCCCCTTGCGTCATGCGGCGAAGGGTGTCCTTGGTGGTCCGCACCATGCGTTCTGCTTGGCCATTGGTGGCAGGATGGAATGGCGCCGAACGGATGTGGCGGATGGCGTTCTGCGCTGTGAAGGTTTGGAATTCTCCTGACGTAAATGCAGTCCCGTTGTCTGAGACGAGAGTGTCAGGGAGCCCGTGGGTTGCAAACAGCCTGCGTAGTACCCGGATGGCTGCGGACGTAGAAGTGGACGGTACCAGTGCGACTTCCAGCCATTTGGTGTAGGAGTCCACCACTATGAAGAATGTTTTCCCCTGAAAGGGGCCAGCGAAGTCCACATGCAGGCGTGACCATGGTGCTCGGGCGGACTCCCAGGACTGGACTGGGGCCCTTGGGGGATCTGGGCGGGATTCTTGGCAGGCTTGGCAGTGTTTGACCCAGGCCTCTATCTCTCCGTCGATCCCCGGCCACCACACATAACTCCTGGCAAGGGCCTTCATTCTTACTACCCCTGGGTGTGTCTCGTGTAGGGCTGTGAGGACCCTTTTGCGGAGGGGCTGGGGAACAACGACCCTGCTTCCCCATAACAGGCACCCCTTGTGGGCCGACAGTTCATGTTTGCGGGTTGTGTAGCCGGCGAATTCTGGCCCGGGGCTGCTGCTGGGCCATCCCCTCCACACCCAGTCCAGGACCCGGGAGATGACCCTATCTTTCTTGGAATGGTGTGCAACTTCTTGTGCCTGAATGGGGCGGTCGGGAAGCAGCTCCAGGCTCATAACCTCTTGTGCAGGTGCTGGGTCGGGGCCTGTTTCCAGTAGTGGTAGCCTGCTGAGGGCATCCGCATGGCCCATCGCCTTCCCCGGACGGTGAATCAGTGCATACTGGTAGCTGGCAAGGAAAATTGACCACCTGGGGACGCGAGGAGACAGCACTTGGGGGGTCTGCTTTTCAGGGGCAAATAAGCCAAGCAACGGCTTGTGGTCAGTCACCACGGTGAAGGGCCGCCCGTACAAGAAATCATGGAATTTTTTTACTCCCTTCACGATTGCCAGACCCTTCTTGTCGATTTGCGAGTAGTTCCGCTCGGTTGCGTTGAGTGTCTGGGAAAAGTATGCCACCGGTACCTCTCTTCCATCCGGGAGTTGGTGTCCCAGGACAGCGCCAATTCCATAGGCCGAGGCATCGCATGCTAGCACCACCGGCAGCCTCTCGTCGAAGTGTGCCAAGACCGAGTTTGAGACAAGCAAGTCCTTGACTGCCTGGAATGCGGCCTCCTGGCGCTGGCCCCACACCCAAGGGGCCCGCTTGTCCAGGAGTCTGTGTAGGGGCTCTGCTACCGCCGCCTTGTGGGGAAGGAAGGAATGGTAAAAGTTCAATAGTCCCAAGAAGGCCTGAAGTTCAGTCTTGTTCTTGGGCGCTGGGGCATCACAAATGGCCCGTACCTTGTCCCCAGTCGGGTGGACCCCTTCTGCGTCCACCATAAATCCCAGAAAGTCCACCTGAGGCACTCCTAGTAGACATTTTTCCCGCTTCACCTTGAGACCCGCCGTCTGGAAACGGTGCAGAACGGTGCGGAGGCGGTCCTCAAACTCCTCTGGTGTGGGCCCGGCAATCAACACATCATCGAAGAAGGGGGTGACGCCAGGAATCCCTTTAAGTAGAGAGTCCATTAGATTCTGGAATATGCCTGGTGCCACGCTGACACCGAATTGCAGCCGCTTTACCCTGAATGCTCCTCTGTGCGTCACAATCGTCTGTGCCTCTGCTGTGGCCTCATCTACTGGCAGCTGTTGATATGCTTGGGCCAAGTCCAGCTTGCCAAAAATTTTCGACCCAGCCAGGGTGGCAAGAACATGGCTGACCACTGGCACTGGGTATGCATGGGCCGTGAGGGCCTTGTTTATGGTACATTTGTAGTCTGCGCAGATGCGGACTGAACCATTAGGCTTGACGGGCGTGACGATTGGGGTTTCCCAGGGGGCATTAGGCACCGGCTCCAGCACTCCTTGCTCCACGAGCCGGTCCAATTCCTCGTCTATACGGGGTTTCAGGGCGAACGGGACCCGGCGGGCCTTGAGCCTGACCGGTCGTACTGCGGGGTCAAGCTGTAGAGCAATGGGGGGGGCCCGTATACTGTCCCAATTTCCCATCGAAAACCCCCGGAAATTCCTTGCATATGGCGTCCACGTCCACTTGTAAGCTAGTGTGGTTCACCCCGGTGACGGCTAGCCCCAGTGGTCCAAACCATGCCAATCCCAGTAAGCTAATGTAGGGGCCCTTGACCACAAGCAAGTCCAGTTGCCGCGTCCGCCCTCGGTATTGCACCCTGAAGGTCCCCATCCCCATTGTGGGGACCTTACATTTTTGGAAGTCCCGGAGGGTGAATGGGGCCGGACTGAGTTTGGGACCCCCAGTAGGACACAGTTTCCTTAAGGTCCTTGCCGAGATTATGGATAGAGTTGAACCCGTGTCAAGCTCCATGCGGCATGGGGCCCCCTCTATCTGTACGTCAACATAAATTTTCTCTACGTTGGGGTGGGGCAACTGGTATACCTGGAAGTCCGTGAGCTCTGTCGAGTTGCCTTGGTACGTTGGGCCCCGGGACCTGGGGCTCTTGGATTGGTCATCTAATGCCTGGCGTCGGGTGGGCCGAGCCCGACACACCCGGGCGATGTGTCCCAATTTTCTGCACTGCCTGCACTCTGCGTTGCGGAAACGGCAGGTCCTCCTCTCGTGACTTTCTCCACAGCTTGCGCAGTTCCCTCCTTCTCGTCGAGGCAGCTGTGGTATGTGGGCTGCTTGAGTGCGCTGCTGTACTCGGTGCACCTCCTCCCTGTCGGATCCTGAGTCGTCGGTGAGGTCTTTGTGGTGGACCCTCGGTTGGGACAGCTGGCTCGGCCGTGCCTCTTGCGTCGACCTCTCAGCAGCTTCCGTTGCCAGGGCCTCCTCCAGAGCGACCTGGAACGTTAGGTCCTTCTTAGCGTAGAGGCGTCGTTGCAGCTTCTCATCCTTCAGGCCACCGACGAGGCGGTCACGAAGCATGTTCTCCAGCTCTGAGAAGTTGCAGAACCGGGCGGCTTGGCGGAGAGAGGTCACAAACCCAGTTATGGTTTCCCCAGGGGCTTGCCGCTTTGCGTAGAAGGCATTTCGACGAGCCACCACTGAGGGCTGCGGCGAAAAGTGCCCCTTCAGCTGTTCCATTATTGTTTTGTATGGAACAGTAGCGACGTCTTCAGGCGCAAGGAGGGCCCGGGCGATTTCAAACGTCTCCTCTCCGCAGACGCTGAAGAATATCGCCCTCTTCTTGGCGTCTTCTTCGTCGGTGACCCCTTTGGCTTCTAGGAGGAAGGTGAAACGGGAGACGTACGCTTCCCAGTCTCCAGATGCTGGGTTGAATGGCGAGAAGCTGTTGTCGGTTGCCATTCTGAGTTCCTTGTGTCCCGGAGCTGAAGCCTGGATACATGGTGCGAGGCAGCGGTGCGGCAGGTGGCGGTGCTGCGGTGCTGTGTGTGGCAGTCAGCTCAGCGGGATCCCATCCTCGTCGCCAGTGAAATATACTCAGAGTCGCGAAGTGATTTCATGCTCTTTATTCAGCTCATAGTGGTGAGGAGGAATGAATGAATGTCCCCTCAAAGTATCTGCTTTATATACATTATTTACACAATGGGCTGCACATGATTGGCTAATTCCGGAATTCTACTGTAAGCCAATCAGGTTGTGGATTCACTTCTATCTGGAGCATGATTGGGTAGTTCCTGCCAACCAATCATACTGCTGCATTGTTCTAGGACCAATCAGACTGCTGCATTCTGAATCCTATTGTTCTAGGACCAATCAGACTGCTGCCTTTTGGATCCTATTGTTCTAGGACCAATCAGACTGCTGCAGTTTGGATCCTATTCAACTCAGTACATAACACTCAGCCATCTTTTATTTCAATATATATCTGAGATTTTACCAGGCAATGCATTCTCTGTAGAACTTTTAAGGACCAGCGGTGTAATTGAGAAGGAATGTGGCAGGCTCCAGGACTGTCTTTTGCAGAAGAGGGGCAATGATGCTAGCTGTGAATTTATTGAATAAAATTTATACACTGCTCAATTGTAAAACAAAAACCTCAAAGCAGTTTACAAAGAGAATAAAACAAAATTACCACTGAAAACAGTTAAAAACAATCATTCAAAACAAAGTAAAAATCAGCAATAAACTTTTAAAGCAACATTCTCCATGTCTGAGTAGGAAGTCAGAGAATGATGAAAATCATCAAGCAGAGACTAGATACTATTTCCTTTTTTTATGGGGTTCCTGTTTCACACTGGGCAGTTGAATCTCTGCAAGATGGTTTGGATTTCTAATGCAAAGCCGAACGTTACATTTCAGCAGGCTGCAGGGGTTGTTGTTTTTTGGTTGTTTAGTTACAGCTCAGTGTGTTTTGTGAGTTGAACCTGCAGTTTCTTAGCCTGCTTTATTATTGGTATTATTATTTATTGTGTGACCCACTTTTGTAATTCTATCAGCGGCAAAACCAGACGATGACCCAGTTAACGGGCTTCCAAGACAAATACTGACTCCGATAGACCAGCACTCTGGGAAACTGAACGGCATTGTCAGGGAGGGAAAAAAGAAAAAGCAGCAAGTCAGAAGGTTTCAGCTAATGTTGTGGTGATTCCCAATAATCTATGTAAGTGGGTCAATAGCTTAACGGGCACATCTATGCAGGGACATTTATGAACTATGGGAGGGGAGGTGAGTTAAATCTGTCAGTGAGGCAGCAACAAGCATTTTCAAGACTATATTTCAGAATGTCTGCTTGCTCTCTCTTAATTCATGAAAAGATATTTAGTTCATAGGGTTGCCATATTCCCCAAAGTGAAAATCTGGACAAATCTGGAACACCCCCCCCCAAAAAATATTGTTTTTTGGGCTTTTCTTGGATTTTTAAAACATAAAAAACCCATAAAAAAACCACCCTACTTGCCACACACCCAGGTTTTCTCGGATATTTTGCCCATTCAGCAAAAATCCGCCCTGATGCCATTTTGCAGCCCAATTCGCGGATGCGTCTGGGAAGACTCAGACATATGGCAGCCCTAACTTAGGAAAGCTCTTTTCATGTCTATTTTCTCCTATTTCCCAATATAATATAATTAATATATAATCCCCAATATGAATCAATGGGATGTACTGCCATCTAAGCACGTGTAGGATTGCAGCATTAGGAGCACAGCAGTGAAAAAGCCCTGCTTAAACTCTGTGGGATTTCCTTCTGAGCAAACATGCATCGTCAGGCAATAAAAATGGCTGTGGTAAAGAAAACCAATGAAATAAATGAATGTTCTGCACCAATATAAGCTGAATAATGGAGACATATGTGTATAACAGTGCAGGTTGACATGCAGAAATTTAAGCCGCTAAAGGTTTTCCTTGAATGAAGACGAGCAGTGGGGAAAGATATAGGTCCCAGTTGCCTGTGGGTTGGACTACTATTAAGAGTGCAGGAGCAGAGCTAGTAATTAAAAAAATAAATGTGATAATCATATTACTATTTTCAGCTGGACGTTGCAAATTTACACAAGGTATTGCTTCCACCTTATCTTATTTTTAAATAGTTTTGTAAATCATTTTTCTAAAAGCTATATTACACAATTCTGCAAAGCGCACCCACAATTCATTTCCCCCTTCCATTGCACAATCCTTCAAGTCCTTTGGAGCGATTTATCCAAAAGCTAGCAGACCGGAAATGTTTGGGGAAATGGTTTCTTGCAAAATATTTGTACCAATCCCCTGAACAGAAGAATGCCACAAGGCCCTTCTTTCATGACCAACACACGTGGGAAGAAGCAAGTTGCAGGTCTGGGTAAGGGAAGCAGTCAGCCTTCACATTTTTATTTCTCCCTCTAAATAAGGAAAGAGGATTCGGATAAGCAAGAACATTCCTATAAGGGAATGGGATCACTCCTTTTAAATTTTGCTCAAAGGTCTGGTAACACAGGAACCTGCCCCACAAGTGCCCGTTTAGCTTCTTTGATCTGCATGTTGTTGTTTAGTTGTTTAGTCATGTCCAACTCTTTGTGACCCCATGGACCAGAGCATGCCAGGCACTTCTGTCTTCCACTGCCTCCCGCAGTTTGGTCAGACTCATGCTGGTAGCTTCGAGAACACTGTCCAACCATCTCGTCCTCTGCCGTCCCCTTCTCTTTGTGCCCTCCATCTTTCCCAACATCAGGGTCTTTTCCAGGGAGTCTTCTCTTCTCATGAGGTGGCCAAAGTCTTGGAGCCTCAGCTTCAGGATCTGTCCTTCCAATGAGCACTCAGGGCTGATTTCCTTCAGAATGGATAGGTTTGATCTTCTTGCAGTCCATGGGACTCTCAAGAGTCTCCTCCAGCACCAGAATTCAAAAGCATCAATTCTTCAGCAATCACCCATGGTCCAGCTCTCACTTCCATACATCACTACTGGGAAAACCATACCTTTTACTATACGGACCTTTGTTGGCAAGGTGATGTCTCTACTTTTTAAGATGCTGTCTAGGTTTGTCATTGCTTTTCTCCCAAGAAGCAGGCGTCTCTTAATTTCGTGGCTGCTGTCACCATCTGCCGTGATCATGGAGCCCAAGAAAGTAAAATCTCTCACTGCCTCCATTTCTTCCCCTTCTATTTGCCAGGAGGTGATGGGACCAGTGGCCATGATCTTCGTTTTTTTGATTTTGAGTTTCAGACCATATTTTGCGCTCTCCTCTTTCACCCTCATTAAAAGGTTCTTTAATTCCTCCTCACTTTCTGCCATCAAGGTTGTGACATCTGCATATCTGAGGTTGTTGATATTTCTTCCGGCAATCTTAATTCCGGCTTGGGATTCATCCAGCCCAGCCTTTCGCATGATGAATTTTGCATATAAGTTGAATAAGCAGGGAGACAATATACAGCCTTGTCCTACTCCTTTCCCAATTTTGAACCAATCAGTTGCTTCATATCCAGTTCTAACTATAGCTTCTTGTCCCACATAGAGATTTCTCAGGAGACAGATGAGGTGATCAGGCACTCCCATTTCTTTAAGAACTTGCCATAGTGTGTGCTTTTACAAGTGCTGCATAATGCACTCCCAGTGTAGCTGCACCTGCCCTTTGGAACTTGCTGCCTCTTGACATTAGGGCAGGTCCCCTAGAGGTACATATGGGTGGGGGGAAGTGTTTCATTAGGTACTGAGGTGGCAAGATAGCCTACCTCACAGGGCTGGTGTGAGGATGAAGTGGGAAGGAGGCAATGCTGCATGCCGCCCTTGAGCTCATTGGTGATGAAAGGCGCGATATAAATGTAACCATAATACACGTGAAACCACCACCTCATGTGCACGTCTGAATGCGCTAATTAGCGTTGCTGCGTGTTTTACTGGGATAACGTCGTCAAGTGCTTTTTCCTCACACTCTTTGATGTTTATTTTCTTTTTCATCAATTTCCTCACTTGAAATCTGAACATACCAACCCCCACCCCGCGCGCCCCAAATCTCTCCTTGCTGGGTAGCCATGGCTACCCGATGTGCCATTCGTCCGCTAGCTCCGCCCTTTTGTCGACAATCCTTCTTTCTCAGTGGAGGATAGGCCCGTCGCTCTCCCTTCCGGAGGAGCCGGTTGGCTACGACGATTCCGTTACACGTCCCGCCTCTTGAGGCCCTGTTGTACCTGTATTTGCGTGCGTGTGGGTTGGCTCCTTGAATCGGCGGCTTTTCATTGGCGTGATTCGTTCTCCCTTGCCATTCATTGGAGGGATTTGGATCTCTCTTTTTTTTGCGCCCACCCCTTGGAAGACTTCGCAAAGCCGCATTGGACATTTTCGCCCGTCGCTCCGCGCAAGGAAAGCTCTGATTGGTAGGCGGTTTGCTTCTTCCCCCACCCCTCAAGGTTTCGCGGAGGGGAGGAGGCGGCGGCGAAGGCGTTCGGCGCAAGCGCAGTGCCCGCCGTTTCCGCGGCGAATGGGGCCGCGTTGCGGATGGAGCCGCTGCAGAATGGAAGCGGCGAGGAGGGAGAGGAGGCGAGGCCGCCGCCCCCGGGCGCCATGGCGTCGGGGCGCGAGGCCGGACCCCCCGCGGAGCAACGGCTGAGGCGAAGCCCCGCCCCTGCGGCCCTGGCCGGGCGGCGGCGCAACGGCGCCTCTGGAAAGGCGGAGGCCGCGGAGCGTCGCGAGGAGCGCGCTGGCCCCGCCCCCCGGCCGCGCCTCGACTCCCTCCGCAAGAACCGCCCTCGTGAGTGGCTGCTAGGGGGCGCCGGAGGGGCGGGGCTTGTCCGGGAGGGCGGGGCCTGGAGAGGGGGAGGGGCCTCGCGGGGTTAGGGCGGGGCTCCCTATCAAATAACTAGGCATGGCTTGTCTTGAGCTTTCATTTATTATTATTAAAATTATATTAATGTTTGTTGATTAAATTTGCATTCGATTTAATTATTTCATGAAATTTATACACCGCTAGATTGTGTAAAAAACCCCAAAACCCTCAAAAAGATAAAATGAGGAACCATATTTTGCTCTTTTCAGGGTAGGATCGGATTTCACATTGTTACCTTATTGTTCTGACTTCCTTCCACCTCCATTTTATCTCTCTTACTGCATTTGCAGCCCACCTTTTTTCTCTCCCTCCCTCCCTTCCTCAGGTCCATTTTAGTGTCAGGACAACCCCATGAAATTGAAGCAAAATAAAAAAATTCCTTCCTGTAGCACCTTAGAGACCAACTAAGTTTGTTATTGGTATTTAAGGTGCTACTGGAAGGATTTTTTTTATTTTGTTCCAACTATGGCAGTCCAACCTGGCTACCTACCTGTAACTAGAACCCGATGAAGCTTAAACAATTTGAAAATGCAGAAAGCAAAAATAAAGTACAGTGTAGTAATTTAAAGTAGTATACTGGCTATGTACTGCTCCTGCTGCGGATTACATCTACAGTGGTACCTCGGGTTACATACGCTTCAGGTTACATACGCTTCAGGCTACAGACTCCGCTAACCCAGAAATATTACCTCGGGTTAAGAACTTTGCTTCAGGATGAGAACAGAAATCGTGCAGCGGCAGTGCGGCAGCAGCAGGAGGCCCCATTAGTTAAAGTGGTGCTTCAGGTTAAGAACAGTTTCAGGTTAAGAACAGACCTCCAAAACGAATTAAGTTCTTAACCCGAGGTACTACTGTAAACCTAACAAACCCAGTGCAGATAAACCAAATGGAATGGCATTAAAAGGCAGAGGGGAGGCCTTTTACAGTTGCAGGGGAGCCACTATTTAGAGAACTCTGTTGCTGGTAGCCACTTGTACCTCAGATGGTTGAGGAACCCAGAGATGAAAGCTTAGTGTAATGCAGAGGCAGGGAATCAGCTAAAATACTGTGAAACAGTGCTATGAGATTCTGTGTGAAGAATGCCCTGCGTATTTATATACTACACATTCATGGACTTTCATAAGTCTAACAGAGGAAATCTTGTTTCTAGATGAGATTTTTTAAAATACATAAACAATGGACTCATGTATGGCATCACCAACTTTAGTACGTGTGCATTTTTTAAAAATCTCATTTTGAAGACCAATTCTGTATCTGACATTACACCACTGCCATCTTGTTCATTCTGTGCATATAATGGATGCCACATGGCTTACGCCATAAGAAACTCATTTATCTTAAATGATGCCATGAGATCGTTTGCTGAAACAGGTTTATGTGGCTATTTTTCCTGAATGTACAAGATGTCAGCAAGCTGAAAAACTCTGGAATTCATTGTCTGAATAAACATGAGGCTTCTATCAGGATGGCAGGCATGAAAAAGCTGACTCTGAATCTTGAGCCTGTCCATAATTATTACAGAAGAATCTTGTGTTTGTAGCTCGAGAACTAGGGCTAGATGCTCTTCTGGTTTAATCAGTCTAGAGTTGAAAAGAGTGTGGCTTTTTTCAAAAAAGAATATGTTTATGAGCTAGCCCTGCCTTCTGCAACTTGGTGCCCTCAAAATGTTTTGGATTGCAAGTCCCATCAGCCCCAGTTGCCACATTCTGATTTAGAGGAAGTGGTGGTGTTCAGTGGGAAATGCCTAGATAAGGTTGGCAGATGTTTGCTGGAGGTCTTGAGTAGGGCAAAATCTCAGTGAAGGTGCAAAAGGAGAAAGTAAAAGGGGGAAGGAGCTGACGGGGTGTCATTGTTGCAAATGGGGTTCAAGAAACGATGCCATAAGACTGCCTTTCTTGTGCAGTTGCATGTTGCAATTAATTCGAGCTGAAAGGGATGTTGACACTTAGCTGCAGAAATCGTGCCTGGTTTGCTGTGTTCAAAGGGTTGCTTTGCATATTTTCAGCGGCTCCCTATATCCCCCTTCACCAACTATCTGAATGTTAGGTTGATGAAATAATTACATAATTGCAAATCCTCCTGCTGCAGCTGATAAACTGCAAAGAAAATGGAGGCCCTGGCACAGGGGCTGGGAAAATTTGTTTCTTTGGTTTAGCTGCAGTTTTCTGCATCTCAGGACTGTTGCTTGTTTGAATGCTGTTAGTCATGCAAAAAATTATGCCAGACACACAAATCTGCCTGAATTGTGCTTGATCATTATCCTTGCTGGGATACAGCTGTTAATCATGTTGCACATCTGTAAATACTATTCAGGCAGTTTCTGGGGTGATACTAGATGATGCAGTTCAATATGTTCTGAAGGTTTAGGTTTTTTAAAGTGTGATTTGAAGCCATTTTGGTAAATCTAGCCTTTTCCTCACTTGCACCTGAGCATTTGGTATATAAGGTTCTCGGGCATCTTTCCTACCTGAGAAGTAAAACATTTTGTTGGTAGGAATCATGTCTACATAAAGCTACATATGCATGGCAGTTGTGATGGTGTGGAAATGGCTTTTTGTGCATGCTTGATGACAGTCTAGGTACTCAGCACAGGTAGAAGCAAAACAAATGACTCCTTCCTTGGAGGTTTTTAAGCAGAGGTTGGATGGCCATCTGTCATGTATTAGTTGAGATTCCTTCATTGCAGGGGGTTGGACTAGATGACCCTTGGATACCTTCCAACGCTACAATTCTATGTTAATGCCTGATATGAGACACACATATGTATAAAATATATTTTAAAAAGATATGAGACACATGTTGTTCATATGGTCATGCTTTTCAGATTATTGTCTTCCAATGAACTACTCTATTCCCAACTTTTGAATGAAAAGTGTAATGTCGGTGGACAACAAAAGAGGTTTAAAGACACTCTCAAGGCAAATCTTTAAAAATGTAGTATAAACAACGACAATTGGGAAACTCTGGCCTGCGAGCGCTCCAGTTGGAGAACAGCCTTTACCAAAGGTGTCGTGGGCTTTGAAGACGCTCAAACTCAGGACGCAAGGGAGAAACGTGCTAAGAGGAAGGCACACTAGGCAAATCCACACCATGATCAACTCCCACCTGGAAACCTATGTCCCCACTGTGGAAGGATGTGTGGATCCAGAATTGGCCTCCATAGTCACATACGAATACACCGTTAAAACTGTATTCATGGAAGACAATCTTACTCGGCTACGAGTGATCGCCAAAGAAGAAGAATGAGACACAGTTCCTATAAAAATGCAGCTCCTATAAAAGAATTGGAGCCCCCTTCATAAAAGTCCCTCTCTCAAAGAAATGCAATGCAGCTGGGTCTGTTTTTCCTGCTATTAAAAAAAAAGAAAAAAGGTCTAGCCAATGGAATGTCACAAAGCAGATATATTGCAGGCCTTCAGTGGAGGCCAGCTTGTGGGATGAATTCATTTTATACGTGAGGCAGGATTGGAGTAACTGAGCCTGAAAGTACAATGGCTGCAAGTCATTATCCTTACCTTCTGCCAAGAAAATGTCTTGGTTGGAGATAGTATCCCTTTCCACCCCACCATCCTCATGCAGAATTGATTTGTGCGCCAGCACTGGCTAGGGGGAGATCACACGTCCTAAAACAGAGAGGCTGGAGGATCGTGGGGATCCTGACAGTGGAAGTTGCTAGTTCTTGCCAGTCGTCCCCCACCGCCAGACTTCAAAGGCACATGCAGCAGTAGTGTTCTTTGTGTGTAAAAGAATCAGGAAGACAAGTTGTTTTAAAAACAAGAGTATTTTGTATAAGTGTAAGTTGTGCAAGACCAAAATTGTGGTCTTTGGGAAACATAGCCCCAGATTCAAATGGAAAGTGGACCAGCAGGAATTTGGAGTAAGAGTGTTCCTTTAGGCACAGTCGTGGAAGGGACATTTGATTTGTAAGTCCCGTTGCCTCTCAGTGATGTCCTCCTCTGTCTCCCATGTTACTACAACTTGGAGTCGACCAACGAAGTTGACTGCTGGGGGACTCAAGGCAAACACAGTGAGGAACTTCTTTACACAGCACATAGTGAAACGATGGAATTGACTTCTGCAAAATGTGACGATGGCTGCCAGTTTGTGCGTGGCTTTAAAAAGGGGGTTAGATCAATCCATGGAGTCTAAAGCTATCAATGACTGCTAGTCATGATGGCTGTGTTCCTGTTTCCAGTCTCAGAGGCCTCGTGCAGGGGTCAGCAAACTTTTTCAGCAGGGGGCCAGTCCACCGTCCCTCAGACCTTGTGGGGGGCCGGACTAAATTTTTTTTGGGGGGGGGGAAATGAAGAAGAAGAGTTTGGATTTGATACCCCGCCTTTCACTCCCCTTCAGGAGTCTCCAAGCGGCTAACATTCTCCTTTCCCTTCCTCCCCCACAACAAACACTCTGTGAGGTGAGTGGGGCTGAGAGACTTCAGAGAAGTGTGACTGGCCCAAGGTCACCCAGCAGCTGCATGTGGAGGAGCGGGGACGCGAACCTGGTTCCCCAGATTACGAATCCACCGCTCTTAACCACTACACCACACTGGCTCTTCCTATGCCCCACCAATAACCCAGGGATGCATTTTAAACACTCTACTCATGTAAAAACACAATGATTCCTGGACTGTCTGCAGGATTTAGAAGGTGATTGGGCCGCATCCGGCTCCCGGGCCTTAGTTTGCCTACCCGTGTCTCATGCCTCTGAATGCCAGGTGCTGGGAATGACAGTGTGAGAGGGCTGCTGGTGTCTAGCCCTGCTTCAGCTAGACAGCTCAGTTGGTTAGAGCATGGTGCTGATAATGCCAAGGTTTCAGGTTCGATCCCCATAAGGGACAGCTGCATAGTCTTGCATTGCAGGGGGTTGAACTAGATTGGGGTTTCCCTGGTACATGACCCCAGTCAAGCTTGCAAAAATCTACCATTTGCCCGACAATAAATGTTGGAAATGTAAGGAAAATGAAGGTACATTCTTTCACCTTTGGTGGACGTGTCCCAGGATTAAGGCTTTCTGGGAAATGATATATAATGAATTGAAAAAGGTATTTAAATATACCTTCTTGAAGAAACCAGAGGCCTTTCTCTTGGGCATGGCCGGCCAAGTGGTGCCAAAGAAGGACAGAACTTTTTTCATGTATGCTACAACAGCAGCAAGAATACTTATTGCAAAGTATTGGAAGACGCAAGATCTACCCACTCTGGAAGAATGGCAGATGAAACTGATCGACTGTATGGGATTGGCAGAAATGACGAGCAGAATCCGTGACCAGGGAGAAGAGTCGGCAGAAGAAGACTGGAAAAAAATTAAGGACTATTTACAGAAATATTGTAAAATTAAGGAATGCTGAATGGTGTTGGATTGAAATTGAGTGGTTTCTAGCTGTAATGATATAAAGGAACATGGATGGGAAAAAAGGGTTTGGAAAATAAGGTAATATTATAAGCTGTAATGCTTTAAGTTAAGGATTTGCTGAACAAATAATCTTAAATGGAATACAAGAAGGGGAGGTATGAGGAGGTCAGAGAAATTTGTTATTGAAAAGTATGCTTTATGAACTATATGTGGTTTTTTAAAATCTCTTTGTTTGTTTGTTTTTGTTTGTATAAAAGGTTGGAAAATTTAATAAATATCTTTTAAAAAAAATAGATTGGGGTTTCCCAAACTTGGGTCTCCAGCTGTTTTCAGACTACAGTTCCCATCATCCCTGACCACTGGTCCTGCTAGCTAGGGATGATAGGAGTTGTAGTCCAGAAACAGCTGTGGCCCTGCCAACCACTGGTACGTGGCTCCACCAAGAAAATTACCGCAAGGCAACGTTGCCCTTGAAATGTTCTTCTCCCGTTTTAAACATTGGCTTCTTTTAGGAATCCTTGTGAATCTAGGAAGCAGCATTTAATACCTCTTCTGTACGTGGCCGCAGAGGAAGCGAGGGAGAATGCATTTCTCACTCTGGCAAATGTACTTAATGCTTCTAATTTCCGCTCTTCTTATGCTAGAACAGCAACAAATAGTTCTTAACACGGCCATTAATATGTGCTTGGGGTAGTTTCCTGAACTGTTGTTTTAGCTTTGATTTTGAGAAACAGGTGACCTGGTAACATCACTTGCAACCACCTTCATTCTGGTTTACTGACTGTCTCATTAATAGCATGGTTTTGGGGGGGGGGTAATCTGGAGCGGTAATTGTAGTTTACAGTCACTATCTGTAGTGCTATTTATTTCAATGGGTTAGTCAGGAACAGCTGGTTGGCATATATGGATTTATACACCATGTACGTTTAGCTAATGGGCAGGCCTTGCCAGGTCAGAAGTTTGGGTATAAATGTAAAAACAAAGAACTGTTCAAATTAGTTACTTATAGCAGGCATTTCCAGCCTTGAACATTGGAATGATCAGATCTTCCACACCTGGCTTTGGTAATAAAACTAGTCGTTTTGTCTGCAGAGGGTGTTAATAAATTCTGTTGATTTTGTACTTGATGTGTGTTTTGTGCACTTTTTCCTTTAGACTCTCTTTCCACTCAGCTTCCCAACGCTCAGCCTTCTTGCCCACCCCCAACTTCCTTTCTCTTATGCATTTGCAGTTCTTTTCCTAATGTGGCAGAAACCATGTAGCTTTGCCAAGTTTCTAATTCATGTGTTGATGCTAGAATGTATGTGAACATTCTGCGGTGTCATGACAGTTCAGCAAGTGGTTGGGGTGAGCCCTTGTCAACTGGGGGGCGGCAACTGGGTTTTATTTTTATTTATTAAATTTGTATACCGCCCTTCATCCGTAGATCTCGGGGCAGTTCGCAGCATAAAATTGCAAGATCAGTTTAGTCTCTTTAGAAATGTACAGTGGATGCTCGGGTTGCGAATGTGATCCGTGCGGGATGCACGTTCGCAATCTGCACATGCACGGGTTGTGATTCGGTGCTTCTGCGCATGCGCAAAGTGTGATTTAGTGACTGCTGAAACCCAGAAGTAACCCATTACACAACCTGAAGCGGCTGTAACCCGAGGTATGATTGTATAATAAAACACCACTCTTGTAATGATCCCTTTTCTCCCTTATTCCTTTCAGTCTTTCCTTGGTTTGGCTTGGATATTGGAGGGACCCTGGTGAAGCTAGTGTATTTTGAACCAAAAGACATCACCATGGAGGAGGAAGAAGAGGAAGTGGAGAATCTGAAGAGCATTCGGAAATACCTGACCTCCCACACTGCCTATGGCTCTACAGGCATTCGGGATGTTCACCTTGAGCTAAAGGACCTTATGCTGTGTGGACGTAAAGGCAATCTGCACTTTATACGCTTCCCTACTCATGACATGCCTGCTTTTATTCAAATGGGCAGCGAAAAGCACTTCTCAAGCCTCCACACTACCTTATGTGCCACAGGAGGTGGAGCATATAAATTTGAGCAGGACTTTCGCACAGTATGCAATTTTTGGCTTATATATTTTTAAGCTGCTATAGCACATGGTTAAAGCTTGCAAAACAGAGGTGCTGCATGTCTTCATAACCTCTGCAGCAGCTCTCTTTTGTAATGCTGTTCCCTGATTTGAGTGTAAGGGCAGTGTGAAGTTGGTCTCTGCCAGGTGTGAGAAGCTTTTGGCCCGATAAATGTTGCTGAACTACAACTCCCATCATTCCTGGCCATTGGCCATGCTGGTTGGGGCTGATGGGAGTTGTAGTTCAGCAGCATTTGAAGGGCTGGGCTTTATCTACACTGATATGAAAAATGCTATAAAAATGCTTTAAAATTTAGCTCTCAATGCAATTGGCCATTGGTGATGGATTGCTGCTCTACAGCGTCCTCTGGTATCACATTTCTGTAACGCCCTTATAATGTTATAATTAACCAGTGTAGCCGAGTCCCTGGTTTGCTAGATGCAAACTTTAACATTGTTCTTGCATTCCATGAAACAAAACTTCCATGAGAAAAACTCTGTGAGCAAGATGATTCTGCCAGCTATTGCTGCTCCATCATTGCCATCTCTTCAGGATCTTAACACTGCCTTCGTCAGCCTCTGTTACTCTCTAGGTATTTTGGACTACAACTCACATTGGCTCGTGCGGATAGCAGTTGTAGTCCAAAATATCTGGAGAGCACCAGGTTGGTGAAGGCTGGCTTAATGTAGGACAGCTGACTAAAGAGTTTGTATTGCACTGATTGTAGTGGTGACTGCGTTGGCTTCACCGTTGGGTTGCAGGTTTGGTGTGCGCACAGAATGCTGCTGATCAGAACCATGTTAGAAATGCTTTCTTAGGTAACCAAAGACAAGTGAGGGGGAAAGCAGTGAAAGGAGTTCCTTTGCATCCTCTCCATGTCTGCTTCAGCAGCTGTTCTTCATTCATTAGGCAGCGGTGCTGGTTTACGGCATGCCTATGATTTCACTGTGAATCATAGAATTTGGTGTATTCAACAGACCTTTGCTTCTCAGCTGCTTCCTCCCTCGTTCTAAACAAAAAAGAAAAAGAAAAAAAAGAGAGAATTGTATCTCATATTTGCTGGGAAGGATGAATGTTGATAGTTAAATGTGGGCTAATTTAACAATCAACTCTCATTCTTTCCAGCATCTTTGAACTATGTTTCTCTGTCTCTTTTGTTTTTGTTTACATCATTAGATGTTTCCTGTTTTGTGTGTGTGTTTCTTCTACTGTCCTGCCCATCCTGTTTTTCAGTTTCCAGAGATTAAACCTTCATGAAATCAGACTTCAGCGCTGTGGCTAAGCTACTGGTGTTTGGTTTCAGAGAGCCTAAATCATAATCCTCCGTGAGGGCTGCCGTTCCTTTGCCTCATGGCTGTTTGCCCCATTTCTCCATTTGCCTCAACTCCTCTGTTAGTTTGCAGTTACTGGACTCGGTTTATTTTATTAAGCTATTTTTACCCAGCAGTTGCCAGGGCCCTCAGAGATGCTTTAAAACACATACAGTTCATAAAAGCAATAGAATCAGCTTATAATAAGCATGCCCCCCCAATAACCCACCTTTCATCAAAGCAAATAATTGTTTGCCGGTTTAGCAAACTGGCATAGGTTTGAATAAGCCCATTTTGCTAGCATTGATGGTGGTGAACTTTCAGGCTTTGCCATTTCTAATACTGAAACTCAAAGGGTCCTCATTTGTGGTTGGCCAGTGTTCCTAGGTGCTGAGAGAGAATGGAAGGGGGGTGGGACCTGTAAGCTGCTTGATGAAACTCTCCAGGACTTCCTTGGAGTGTTTCAATATCTAGTTTTCTTCAAAGCTTGTTTCTCCAAACAGGTGAGTGACCTCCAGCTTCGCAAAATGGATGAACTGGACTGCCTTATTAGAGGAGTGCTGTACATTGATTCGGTTGGGTTCAACGGACACTCGGAGTGCTACTATTTTGAGAACCCAACCGATCCCGAGAAGTGCCAGAAGCTCCCCTTCAACTTGGAGAACCCCTACCCTCTTCTGCTGGTGAACATTGGCTCCGGGGTCAGCATCCTGGCCGTCTATTCTAAAGACGATTACAAGCGGGTGACTGGGACCAGGTGAGCTTTGAAAGCGTAATGCTTTCCCTTTCAGATCTGCTAAGCGAGTCGGGTCCACGAATCAAGAGACTTGCAGTCCACGTGCATGGCTAAGTGATACCTCTGGCGTCAGATGGGCACAGTGCAGCTGCGTCATGTACAGTGGTACCTTGGGTTAAGAACTTAATTCGTTCTGGAGGTCCGTTCTTAACCTGAAACTGTTCTTAACCTGAGGTACCACTTTAGCTAATGGGGCCTGCCGCTGCGCCGCCGCCACACGATTTCTGTTCTTATCCTGAAGCAAAGTTCTTAACCCGAGGTACTACTTCCATGTTAGCAGAGTCTGTAACCTGAAGCATCTGAACCCGAGGTACCACTGTAGCTGCTGAGGCTGCAGTTCTGTTCATCTGGCAGCAAGGCCTATTTACCACAATGGGACTTATTTTGGAGAAAACATGCCTCGGGTTGAGCTGCAAGAGTGTCATCTGCTCCCTTTTCTCTGTGAGGATGCAAAAAAATAAAGGATTTTGCCACATCCTCACATCCCTCATGAGGCTAGCATGGAGGCCTGTGCCGTGACGTTGTCTATTAACTAGTTAACTTCATTTTTGCTGGGTTAAATCACAGGCGTCTTGTCCTGCAAGTTGTTGGTCTTCTCCTCCCGCTCCACCCAGCGCTTTCACAGGATGGTAGAAGTGATTTGTGCGTCTTGTTTGTTTGCTAGCCTTGGAGGAGGAACCTTCTTTGGTCTCTGCTGCCTGCTGACTGGCTGCTCCACCTTTGAAGAGGCCCTCGAAATGGCAGCCAACGGGGACAGCACCAAAGTGGACAAACTAGTGCGGGACATTTACGGAGGAGACTATGAGAGATTTGGGCTGCCCGGTTGGACGGTAGCATCCAGGTAAGGCCGCACCTGGTGTTTCAGTAGGGGGCATGAGGCAGCTTGAATAACTTTTCCCCATCTCTTTGTTTTTGGCAACCTGGGAAAAGGTGGATTCTGAATGAGCCTCTGAATGTCAGTTTTGGGAATTGCAAATTGGGAGAGCACTGTTGAGCTCATGTCCTTGCAGGCTTCCAGTTGGCTACTGCAGACTAGATGGGTCTCTGGTCTGATTCTGCCGTGAGCCTTCCTTAAGTTTTTATGTTTTTAGCTATTGTAGTGCACTGCATTTAATTGTTTTGCTCGCCCAGATCCTTTTGACATGGGGTAAGCTAAGAATCAGACAAACGAAAACTTGTGTCAACCCTGAAACAGAGCAGCGGTTGTCTTTATTTTGCTTCAGATGAATGAGCATAGGAAGTACCAATAGGACCCAAGAGAAGAATTGTGTCTCTAAGGTTCTTATGCCCATATTCCCCAGTTTATAGACTGCTGGCTTCCTCAGGCTTGATGAGCCTGTCTTGTAGCCTGTGGAAGTGTGGGCTTGGAAGAGGGAAGTGAATCAGGCATGGGACTAGCCCAACTTTCACTCCAGTGCCACTTTTAACTGGCAAGGGGCTTCAGCTCAGCACCTGAATGCATGGAAATTCACACTTAATCCTGAGGGTGTTGGGTAGCAACTCTTGGAAAAGCTTCTGTGGACCCAGTAGAATAGACTCGCTCCCACGAAAGGTGGTGGACTATCCTTCCTTAGAGGTTTTTAAGCTGAGGCAAGATGGCCGTCTGTCAAGGATGATTCAGTGGGTTGGAGTAGATGATGCTTGGGTCCCTTCCAACTCTGATTCTAGGAACTGAAAGTTGGCAATCCCGTATGTTTCTCATGTAAATGGATTTTTAGGTGGGGGAAAAATTGTGCACAATTTTCTGTCCAGCTTTGGAAACATGATGAGCAAGGAGAAGCGAGAGGCAGCTAGCAAGGAAGACTTGGCAAGAGCGGCTTTGATCACCATCACGAATAACATCGGCTCCATAGCACGGATGTGTGCGCTTAATGAGGTATGGAAAGAGAGGAGCCGGGGAGCCAGTCGAGGGAAGTGTGTGCTTTTCAGTTCCTCACGGTCCTGTTGGTGGTAGCTGGGAATGCCTTCTGAAAGCACTATCTGTCTTGTTGTGGTCTGTCGTGAATGAGCAGCCAACTGTTTTGTGCTTCCCACTTTGCTCCTCTCCTGCCATGAGCTGGATAAATAAACCAGGAATCTTTGGTTTCCCATTACATCTGAACGAAAGATGGTGGTTGGCTGCTCATTTACAAACCACAGTCAGCAAACTGCCCCTTAAGCTGTGGTTTGTGGTTGGCTTGCTGGCTGTGGCTTCTTAGGGAGTAGCAAAAGCCAGGATCCCTGCTTTGAATGTTTCCCGCCTTCCTTTCACACGGGGGGGGGCATGTTTAGGGTTGGGGGGAGCAAAGTGAGAATGATCAGGCAGCATGCACAATAAACACTGATAAACCAGAGAGTCTGGCTTAGCGTTGTGTGTGAATGTGAACAATGAGTAAAGAGCTGTCTTTTTGCTCCGATGAGCAGTGAGAATTGCTGATTCTGAGGCCCTGCACTGCACAATGGTCCAGCAATGCCTCTGAGCCACTTCCTGTTGCTGTCGAGATGTGCTGGGCAGCATTGACTAGGGATATTGTAAACCTGTTCCAAGCCAAGCTAAATAATGTTTTCAGGTTTCCGATGAACCCCACTGTTAGATTGTAAACAGTACAGAGAGCTTCCTTTTCTGAGGGTAGTCAGGAGAGACAGACAGGAGGATCTTTGGAGTCACTGCTGCTTCTAAAAGGGATAAAACTCCCTCTCGAGGCTGAGGACTTCAGCCGAGGAAGAGGGAGCAGGCCAGGAAGTAAGCTGTCTTGCAGCAAGAGTTACTCCTCCTATCCCAGCTTCTTGCATGGCATTACCCGAGCTTGGTGCTTTCAGCTTCTTTACAGTGCTGCCTTGTTGCAATCATGTCAAGCAGCATTGTACAGGGCTATGAAAGAGCCAGGCCCTCTCATCTTTTGCCTTGGGGCATCCGTGGCGCAGCAAGGAAGGCTAGCATCCCTGCCGCTGTAACCCATCGCCTGATATAACAGCAGCTCCAAAGAGAAGCCTTTGGGGGACACTCAGAGGAGGTGTGAAGGATAATTGGAAAACCAGAGGCAAAGGTGACACTGTGGTAGGAAAGGGATAGAGGAGGAAAGTGGTAACAGCCAGGACTTCAGCTTTACCTGATCTCAATTGCCTGCCTTCACCCCAGGTCTTAAGGTGAGTCGCTGATGCAGAAGTTATTTCTGCAAGGTAAAGGTAAAGGGACCCCTGACCATTAGGTCCAGTCGTGGCCGACTCTGGGGTTGCGGCACTCATCTCGCTTTACTGGCCGAGGGAGCCGGCATACATCTTCCGGGTCATGTGGCCAGCATGACTAAGCCGCTTCTGGCAAACCAGAGCAGCGCACGGAAACGCCGTTTACCTTCCCGCCAGAGCGGTACCTATTTATCTACTTGCACTTTGACGTGCTTTTGAAATGCTAGGTTGGCAGGAGCAGGGACCGAGCAACGGGAGCTCACCCCATCGCGGGCATTCGAACCACCGACCTTCTGATCGGCAAGTCCTAAGCTCTGTGGTTTAAACCACAGCGCCACCCGCGTCCTACCTTCTGCAAGGTAGCTTGCACAATAGATATTGTGCTGACTTATTTCTCCTCTAGGATGTGAACTTCACAGCACCCTACCCACCGTTGACCACTCCAGTCCCCCTCTCTTACTGGGCACAGCTTCTCCTGTCCCTAGATCCCAGTTCTCTCTCCACTGATCCCTACTTGCCAAAGCAAACATGCCACCACCTTCACAGCAGGCGCCCTGACAGTTAATATTCTGTGACTGACACTTGCCCATCAGCAGTAGCTCAGCCAGGGAATAAGACAGGACCTTGAAGGCCACCAATCTTAAAACGTTTTCTGTCCACAGGATGAAAACCAGCAGAAACCCCCAGGAATCATCTGTTCAGTTATTTTGCTCAAACGTCTCTTCTGTGATGCCTGACCCCCACTTCATTATCTCGTTCTCTATCCTAGCTTGTCCCATTTTGCTGCAACTAATTTCCACACCGCAATCTGTTCTCTCCCATCTGGACCAGGCTTGCACCCTCTAATAATTGCTTAGCTCCTGAGCTTGGTGCTAACTTGGAAATGCAAAGCAGTGCAAAGTGGGGCTCGGGGGATATGATGCTCTTAACTAACTTAAACTACTGGGAAATGTTGGTCGTTGAGTGAGACACAAAGGCAAGAACTAAATCGGCCTTCGGCAGCCTGGTGCTCTCCATAGAATGGACTACAGCTCCAGCCAGCTGGGACTGATGGGAGTTGTAGCCCAACGACATTGGGGGCTGCACTAGGTTGGCAAAGGCTAAACTAAATCAAGGAAATGGCAGGGTGCATGTTTTAAGCGTGTTTGTTACTGTGAACAGAGATGTCAAGAGTCTTAACACTCCTTCCCCCTCTTGCAGAACATTAATCGGGTGGTTTTCGTGGGGAACTTCTTGCGTATCAACACAATCTCGATGAAGTTTCTGGCGTATGCTTTGGATTATTGGTCAAAGGGGCAGTTGAAGGCCCTGTTTCTGGAACACGAGGTAGAGTCACACTGAAATGCAAGCGCTCTTCCTCCCTCTCTCCCTCCCCCCCAACTATAGCCAAGGCGGGGTAGGGTGGGTGGTAACCACCCTGCAAATAGATTATCCACTGTTTCCATCTTTTGAATAAATGAAAGGGGGGGACCTGTTACCATCTTTTATTTCAGTGCTGTGGCTCTCATAATCTGACAGTTCAGTAATCCTGAAACTCTCTCTTTGTAATTATTATAATAATTAACTGGATTTAGAGCTTAACTATCCTGAGGATGCAGGGCGGTGAATAGCAATTTAGTAGGTCATATAAAAGGAGCAAAGAGGGGAGGAAGTGGGGTAATACTCAGATATGTGTGTGTGTGTGTGTGTGTGTGAGTGAGAGAGAGAGAGAGAGAGAGAGAGATGAACTTAATAAAAAGAAGCCCCCCCCCACACACACACTGAAAGCAAGGAGTTCATCTGAATATGAGGGGCTTGTGAGGAGGAACTCGGCCAATCTCAGAGGAAGTGTGTGACAGGGTCCTTGTTTGCCTTTCTGGCTTGGTGTGGTCACACATAGTGGTGTTTTTTTTCTTTTTTCTTTTAAAGGATATCTAAGCAAACTACCATCACTTTAAAATCAAAGTAATAAATAGGCCAATCTTGATCTTTGGGGCAAGTGTATTTTGACAAGCAATCTGATCCTTTGCGTTTGTGCTGGTTCCTTTTTTTTAAACAGGGCTACTTTGGAGCGGTTGGAGCTCTTTTGGAGCTTTTGAATACATCCTGATTCGAGGTGGAGCCTGGGCCCGGGTTTTGCTGCTGGCAACGTCTACACCAAAGGGAACATCTCTGTTCATTTAGCTTTATTTGTAAGTGGGGGGGGGGGGTCTTGTCTGTTTGACAAATAACAGGAAGAAATAGTGAGTGACCTCCGCGATCAGTGCCGAAAAGGACAAAGGTGTGTGTGCTTTTTAAATAGCATAATCTGAATATAAACTAGTTTGTAAGAAGCCTATATCTGTTTATGCGAACTGTATTTGTCTTGCCTCTGGTAAAATACACGTTCAATCAGTCTTGCTTTGAGCAGCTCGTGCCGTGAGGTGGCTGAGAGGGGGTCAGGGGCATGGGTGGTACAGGTTGTACTGTTCTGAAAACCAGCCTTTGCCAGCCTGGTGCCCCTGTAAGTTTTGGACAGCAGCTGCTGTTTTTGGAGGACACCAGGTTGGCGGAGGCGGCTCAAAACCTATTTTTAAGTTCTGTTTTTTTTAACTTTCTAATCTTGTATGGACTCTTATTAATTTTCATCATAGCGCTGAACTGTGTAGAATATGAAAACACACTTGAGATATTAAATCTATTTTTAAAAAGAACAGTGTGCAGCCTTATTGCTTTGAAGAAAATTGCTTTCCTGCTTGCGTTCATGTAAAGAAATTGGGGAGAAGGAAGGGGATCTGGGGAAGAGAAGGATTTAAGCCTGCATTCCCAGTTACGGCGACACAATCTGTCAATTTCCTTCTTCTGAAGAAGGGGAGGGTGGGGATCAGAAGCAATCTTTTCGGGCTGCAAGTGGGCATCAAGCTGAGCCCATCATGTAGCATAGAGTCACTCTGGTTCCCAGAATGTTAATGGACTACAACTCCCATCACCCTGACCATTGGCTAAGATGGGTGGGGCAGATGGAAGTTGTAGTCCAACAACATCTGGGGACCCAAGGTCAAAGAAGATGGCTCTAGATCAGGGTTTCTCAGACTTAGGTCTCCAGCTATTTTTGGACTACAGTTTCCATAATTCCTGACCACTGGTCCTGCTAGCTAGGAATGATGGGAATTGTAGTCCAAAAATAGCTGGAGATCCAAGTTTGGGGAACCTTGCTCCAGATTACACTTCAGAAGATATGCTTTCCCCTGTGCCTTAGAAGTACTCCCCCCCCCCCAGCAAGGCAGCAATGTGCCCAGCAGAAACAGACATGGGTGCATCTCTGATCCCATGCTGCAGCCTAGACTGCAGACCCTCCTCCTTGTACCATCACATACCAAACATCCATACTGCCACTGCTACCTGAGGCCCGCGAGCTGTAGATGGACCACCTGTGGGTTGCGTGACCCAGTTATTGGGCATCTGTTGTAGTTGTTACGAGTAGAATTTACATGCCAAGGCAGTTCACAAATAAATAAAAGCCGACAGCATCATAACAAGGATGAAACAAAAAATACAGCTGCCTGTAATTAAAACACATAGTAAAACAAGTACATAAAACACCTGTAATTAACATCTTTTGAAGCAGCAAGGCAAGAGATGAAGGAAACGTTTGTCTAAATAGGTGAGTCTTCAAGAGCCCGCGGAATGCCAATACTGATGGGGCCTTTTGACATTTCCATTGCAATTCTAGGTTGGGTGCATGTGCAGGCTGACTCACAGTTCTCAAATTCCCTACCAGTTGTAACTATTAAAAAGGCACAGAAAAGGATTGTGGGTTTTTGGTTTAACGGGCTGGAGATCTTTTTTTGAGCGAGATGGTAGGAGTTTTTAAGCACTGAATGCTTCCTCCAAGCATTGATTATAAAAATAATCTCCCGAATTGCTAGTTTTGTTGATGAACCATCTAGATGCTAACAGTAGGCAATTGAAACTCTTGGCTCCCACTGCAAGAACACTGAGTGATTCTTCCCTCTTGTGCTACCTTGATGAACATGGGGGCCACACACAATTTAACAGAGGGATGGACAACCTT
Source organism: Podarcis raffonei (assembly GCF_027172205.1). Taxonomy (NCBI): domain Eukaryota; kingdom Metazoa; phylum Chordata; class Lepidosauria; order Squamata; family Lacertidae; genus Podarcis; species Podarcis raffonei. The sequence continues at coordinate 74,738,808 of NC_070610.1, read as the reverse complement.
TGAGCGACTGAGGGCCTCACTGACACATGGTAAACCCTCTTGAGTGTCCACATAGCTTGGTTTAGGTGAAGTGGAAAATCAATACTTCTTTATCTGTATACCTGAAGAAGTGTCTCCACCCCCATCATTCTGCATGGACTCTGAGGTCCTCCTCTGAGGGCCTTCTGGTGGTTCCCTCACTGGGAGAAGTGAGGTTACAGGGAACCAGGCAGAGGGCCTTCTCAGTAGTGGCGCCCGCCCTGTGGAACGCCCTCCCAGCAGATGTCAAGGAAATAAACAACTATCTGACTTTTAGAAGACATCTGAAGGCAGCCCTGTTCAGGAAACTTTTTAATGTTGGGCAGGGTATAAAATCATTATCATCATCATCATCATCATCATCATCATCATCTCAATCTGAAGTGGTTCTTTCCGTAAAGGTAAAGGTAAAGGTACCCCTGCCCGTACGGGCCAGTCTTGACAGACTCTAGGGTTGTGCGCTCATCTCACTTAAGAGGCCGGGAGCCAGCGCTGTCCACAGACACTTCCGGGTCACGTGGCCAGCGTGACGAAGCTGCTCCGGCGAACCGGCACCAGAGCAGCACACGGAAACGCCGTTTACCTTCCCGCTAGTAAGCGGTCCCTATTTATCTACTTGCACCCGGGGGTGCTTTCGAACTGCTAGGTTGGCAGACGCTGGGACCGAGCAACCGGAGTGCACCCCGCCGCGGGGATTCGAACTGCCGACCATGCGATCGGCAAGTCCTAGGCGCTGAGGTTTTACCCTCAGCACCACCTGCGTCCAGGTTCTTTCCTTAATCCCCTCTAAACACATTCTATTTCTATTTGACATTGCAATAAAATTTGATTCATTTGTACCTGATGATTTTCCCTCTCCTTGCTCCCAAATCCCTGCAAATCCATATACTTGTTCTCACCAATGTGATCGATAGGTTAATAGGTGAGGCTGACTTCATTACCTCTACTGCTTCTCTTCACTGCTGGCTACTGAAGGCATCCAGCGGGAGAAACAATGCAGCAGTGAATCAAAGTAAATAGGCCACCAACTGGAAGAAGGAACAGGAAAGAACTGTGGAATTGTAGAGTTGGAAGGGACCCAAGGGTCATCTAGTCCAACACTCTGCAATGCAGGAACCTCAACTAAAGCTTCCATGGCAGATGGCCATCCAACCTCTGCTTAAAAACTTACAATGATGGAGAGCCTGCCACCTTCCAAAGGGAGTCTGTTCCACTGTCAAACAGCTCTTACTGTCAGGAAGTTCTTCCTGATATTTAGTAGGAATTTCCTTCCTTGTAACTTGAAGCCATGGGTTCGAGTCCTGCCCTCCGGAGCAGAAGAAAACAAGCTTGCTCCATCTTCCATGTGGCAGCCCTTGAGATATTTGAAGATGGCTATCATAGCTTCTCTCAGCTACAAATCCACATTTTACCAGCTTCTCTTTTTATTATTATACATTTTTATTTATTTTTTAACATATCAGTTCCAACAGTCAAACAACATATCACCTTACACAGTGTTTTAGACTTCCATCAACACCTCTGATGATTTTCCGTTCTTTATCACTTCTTCTGCATTTCTTAATTTCTATATTGCATTTAATTGTCCTTAACTAATAATTCTTTTCATAGTCTTTCTTGTAATATTTCAGATAATCCACCTTACAAAACTTCTTGCAGTCCTACTAGCGCAATCTGTTCATCACATTTTACCAGCTTCTCAAGAATATCATGGAGGTACTTTGGCAGTATCGTACTGCTTTACAGACACAGCGTTCCCACATTAGAATCCTGGGAACTGCAAGGGTGCCCTGTTATGCTCATGGAGCTAAAATTCCCAGAGTTCCCTGGGTAGAGGGATTAATGATTAAACTGCTCTGAGAGAGGTGCAGGGGTCTCTTAACAACTCTCAGCAGTTTTCCTTTTTGTTTTGTTTTTTACATAATTTTGTGAATCTAGATTTTCAAGACAGCCTACAAAAGAGAACCATAAAACAAACATAAAACAGATCAGAAACAAAAGCAACAGTAAAAATACAAAAAGCAGTAGATATAAAATTGGTTAAAATCCTGGACAATCTTACTCTTTTTGAGAATGTCTTAAGACGTGGCTCTCCAGGCAACCCAGTCAGGTTGCAGCATATAAATAATAGTAATTATCATTAAGAAAATCTAGAGAGTGGCTGGGATATTTAGAGAAGGACATCTGGTGCCAGACTTAAGAAACAGGTAGGTTCTTTTTTTAAAAGAAAAGAAAATAATATTTTCAATGAATATATATCCCTTCCGCAGATACCTCTGTGATGGCATTAAAATATCCTGTTCTTCAATAAAAGCGAAACCAGATTGTATCATTTTGGGAGATGTCCTTGGTTAGTCTCCAATGGTACGTCAGAACTGTTAACAAACTATAGTTCCCAGGATTCTTCAGAGGGAAGCCATAACTGATAATAAAATGGTATAGATGAATAATAATAATAATAATAATTTATTATTTATACCCCACCCATCTGGTTGAGTTTCCCCAGCCACTCTGGGCGGCTCCCAATCAAGTATTAAAAACAATACAGCGTTAAATATTAAAAACTTCCCTGAACAGGGCTGCCTTCAGATGTCTTTAAAAGATAAGATAGCTGCTTATTTCCTTAACATCTGAAGGGAAGGCGTTCCACAGGGCGGGTGCCACTACCGAGAAGGCCCTCTGTCTGGTTCCCTGTAACCTCACTTCTCGCAATGAGGGAACCGCCAGAAGGCCCTCGGCGCTGGATCTCAGTGTCCGGGCTGAACGATGGGGGTGGAGACGCTCCTTCAGGTATACAGGACCGAGGCCGTTTAGGGCTTTCAAGGTCAGCACCAACACTTTGAATTGGCTCGGAAACGTACTGGGAGCCAATGCAGATCTCTCAGAACCGGTGTTATGTGGTCCCGGCGGCCACTCCCAGTCACTAGTCTAGCTGCCGCATTCTGGATTAATTGCAGTTTCTGGGCCACCTTCAAAGGTAGCCCCACGTAGAGCGCGTTGCAGTAGTCCAAGCAGAAGATAACCAGAGCATGCACCACTCTGGCCAGACAGTCCGCGGGCAGGTAGGGTCTTAGCCTGCGTACCAGGTGGAGCTGGTAGACAGCTGCCCTGGACACAGAAGTATTCCATTTCCCCAGGACAAAAAACACTAGAGCAGCTGGGCCTGAGGTGGTGACAGTCCTGGCAAATGCCCAGCTCAGTTCTCTTCCCCAATTCATTTGGCAAATGAAATAAAAATGAATTATCTCCGTACGGATGGTTAAAAACACCCTTTTTGAAAGAGCCGGGGTCTTGAGAGAAGTCAGCCGTCCTACCGCAGTGATATATTTCTGGCAAATGCGAAGTAGGTCAAGGGGAGCTTAAGCGCTTAAATGACTTTGTTCCCCATGTTTTGTCATTAGTAAATAGTGCATCCCATTTGAAGAGAGCAATTATTGAAGAAATACGGCAGTTGATTGGTGGGGGAGGGCTGGGTAGAGCATTAGAAAAATGTGGGAATGGGGGAAGAAAGAGTGTTGCATTTTGGCTGGAAACTCCCGGAAGGTTGGGGATATGGGGAGGGAAGTGATCTGGAACAAAGAAATGGTGGAATCATAGAACTGTAGAGCTGGAAGGGACGGGTCATCTAGTCCAGCCCCCTGCAAATCACAGCAAAATCTTTTATACTGAAGGACTGAAATACAGTGGTACCTTGGGTTAAGAACTTAATTCGTTCCGGAGGTCCGTTCTTAACCTGAAACTGTTCTTAACCTGAGGTACCACTTTAGCTAATGGGGCCTCCTGCTGCTGCCACGCCACTGGAACACGATTTCTGTTCTCATCCTGAAACAAAGTTCTTAACCTGAAGCACTATTTCTGGGTTAGTTGAGTCTGTAACCTGAAGTGTCTGTAACCTGAAGTGTATGTAACCCGAGGTACCACTGTATACTTGGAGTCGAGAGTGGATTTCATTATCTTTGTCCAGCTCATAGTTGTGAGGAGGAATGGAAGTTCCCCCAGAATGTCTGCTTTATATACCGGTACATTATTTACACATTGGGCCCCCACGTGATTGGCTAATTCTGGGAGTCTCCAGTAGGCCAATCTGGTTGCGGATTCACTTCCACCTGGAGCTGGATTGGGTGGCTCCTGTGGACCAATCAGACTGCTGCATTCTGAATCCTATTGTTCTAGGGTCAATTAGACTGCTGCATTCTGGATCCTATTGTTCTAGCACCAATCAGACCGCTGCATTCTGAATCCTATTGTTCTAGGGTCAATCAGACTGCTGCATTCTGGATCCTATTGTTCTAGGACCAATCAGACTGCTGCATTCTGAATCCTATTGTTCTAGGGTCAATCAGACTGCTGCATTCTGAATCCTATTGTTCTAGGGTCAATCAGACTGCTGCATTCTGGATCCTATTGTTCTAGGACCAATCAGACCGCTGCATTCTGGATCCTATTGTTCTAGGACCAATCAGACCGCTGCATTCTGGATCCTATTGTTCTAGGACCAATCAGACTGCTGCCTTTTGGATCCTATTCAACTCAGTATATAACAAGGACAATGGTGACTTTTTAAATATTTAACACACCAGCCCCATTGTAGCACCCTGCTTGTGGTTAACGCTTAGCTGGAATGAAATATTCAACACAGCAATAGAGAAATTAAAATAATAATTTGTCAGACAAATAAATGAGAGGCACAGTGGTATATGGTTACCAAGCTCTGGCCTCCCTCCTGCCATTATGGCCAGCACTTATATTTCCTCAATCCAGCCCCCTTTCTCCTCCCTTTGGCTGCCTCTGTCCAATCAGCCTGGTTGAAATTCCTATTGGCTGTTTGCTAGAACCAATCATAAAAGATACACCCATTTCCTATTACCTTTTATGGGAGACAGAGAGCTATATTTTCTTCTATTTATAAATGCCAAATAAGTAGTCATATATCTTACATTTACCTCGACCAGGCACCTTAATTACCAGATAACCTTTGGCCCCTCTTGCCCTATTCCCTGAAAAACAGATGGCTAATGGTTCTAATTTTATCTTAAACAGAGATCTTGGGTTCATCTCCTCACACACCATCTATGAAAGATCTCCTTCTTTGGAGGTCTTTAAGCAGAGACTGACAACCATATGTCAGGAGTGCTCTGATGGTGTTTCCTGCTCGGCAGGGGTTTGGACTCGATGGCCCTTGTGGTCTCTTCCAACTTTATGATTCTATGATTCTATGAAATAAGAATCTAACATTTCTTACTTTCTAAATCCTTTGCATAATTACATTTAAGCCAATATATTTCATAACATATATAGTTTTTTAGAAGAAGGGGAACTTAGTAAAAGCTAAGCTAAATTCTAAGTTCTCTAAAGATTCAAAGCAGTTTCAGAGAGCTGCTTTGCCTAGTCCAGCTGCTGCTTCTATTTGCCCTTTTAACCTTATGAAAATGTGGCTCAAGTCTCTAATGGGAGGCACAATAATTCTTACTATTTACCAACTCTTAATTGTGTTTTGCAACTTGATTATTCTGTAATTTGTCTGGTCAGTGTGACCTTTTGCTCCTAGCCTGTAATTTCCTTTTACAACCCTGAAACACTGCTATAGATCAGGGGGGCCCTTGATCAAGAAGATAAACAGCTGCCAGAGTATGGTTTCTGCCTGGCATGAGAGATACAAACATTTACAAATATATATTTTTTAAGCTCATTTTAAAATACAAATCTTGATCAGATGCCTCACCATACCTCATAATCTCTTAAGGTAGACCAGAGCTGAAAAGGCAGCATTCAGAAGCAGCCTACTGTGTCCAGTTCTGGGCATGCCAATTTAAGAAGGAAGTTGACAAGCTGGAAGGTGTGCTGAGGAGGGCAACCAAGATGATCAGGGGTCTGGAAACTAAGCCTTATGAGGAACGGTTGAAGGAGCTGGGTATGTATAGCCTGGGAAAGTGAAGACAGAGGAGATATGATCGCCATCTTTAAATATCTCGAGGCCTGTCACATGGAAGGTGGAGCAAGCTGGTTTTCTCTCACTCTTGGCGGGTAGAACCCAAACCAAAGCCTGCAAGGTACAAGGAAGGAGATTCCGACTTAACATCAGGAATAATTTTCTGGCAGTGGGAGCTGTTTGACTTTGGAATGGACTCTCTTGGGAGATGGTGAATTGTTCTTCCTTGGAGGTTTTTAAGCAGAGGATGGACGGCTGTCTGTCATGATCTAGTTGATATTCCCACATTATAGGGGGTTGGACTAGATGCCCCTGGGGATCACTTTGACCCTACAATTCTATGGTTCTTTTTTTTAAAAAAAATTAATTTTTATTAAGAATTTCAACATAACAATCAAAACATACCATCTTCATTTCCCTCCCCCATTTTTCCCTCCCCCTCCCCAAGAAGAACCCTCCCTCCCCCCTAAGACTTCCCTCAGCTCCTCTCTCTGATTTTTCAACACATGTTATTCTCTGCATATTGTAAAATTGTAAAGATCCTTATCTGTCTATTATGTTAACAATCAATAAATTTGTGTCTGTTTATTCAAAACCTGCCAAGGAGTCCAATTCATTTTGTTGTTTTTTTAAGTAGCTTGTAAAAAGTTCCCATTCTTCTTTAAAGTCACAGTTGTCCTTGTCTCACAGTTTGTATGTCAATTTCGCCAGTTCTGCATAATCCATCAATTTCTCTTGCCACAGAAAGAAAGAAAGAAAACCCCTACAATTCTATGATTCTAACAAAGGTATACCTTTTGGACCAATTTGCATCTGCCCCTGGTAGCATAGCCAGCAGTCAGGGATGGTGGGAAGTGTAGTTTTAAAAGTATTTGGGAGTGCAACCAGCTTAGGGAACACTCTTCAGAAACATGATTTAAAGAGAGAATGTTTTTAAAGCTGGGCTTTTGCTGACAAAGGCTCACTCTGCATGTTGTGCAGGGGATGTGGTCCTATCTTTTGAAACCTGTGCAACACCCCCCATGAGGCCTGTTTAAAAATTTGCCAGCTTGTGCTCACCTGTCACGGGGGTGGCAAGAGAAAGCCATTCCTTTCAAAGCTTTGCTTGTTACTCCTCGGAGTCACTGGAGGGCAGCAGAGATCCATCCAATAACACTTGCTGAGAAAAAAGGTCTTTGCTGTGGTTCTTTGCATGCTAAAGTGACGAATGCAGCCTTCAACGTGAACTGAGGACGATGCCTAGTAATGAAACATTGCCTGGCAATGGAACCACCTCGTTTATTTATATTTATTTTATTAAGGTTATCTATAGACTGCTGTTCTGGCGAGACGGTGGTCCAAAATGTGGTTGATTGTTTCAAAGTTTTAGCAAATTTAATCCAGCCCATCACAGCCTTCAAATATTTCAAGACCCAATCTACTTTTTGTAGCTTCGACTGGCACGGCGACCTCAAGCCCGCTCAAACTTGCGGCCCTTGGATCTGATGTATGGCTGTGTAGGGTTCCAGGGGGCTTGCCAAAATGCCTGTAAACTTCACAAGCCTTCCTGGGTCCAGTAAGCAGCACAGTTCATTGGCCCTTGGGGGCAGCCATGGCCAACAGGTCAAAAGTTATGATCTGGCCACCAGCTTTCGGGATGCGGGTACAGGCTCCTTGGGTCACTCTCAGGGCACAAACCTTCATTTTGGGGATTTCATGGATGCGAACATCATCGGTCACTGTACCCACCACGACAGCAGTTTTGTTCTCCTGGCCTGGGAGCGTCATCTTATGGGTCATGCGGGAAATGGACAGTGGAGGCCTGTTGGTATGGCTCATAAAGAGCCGTTTCAGAATCACCTTGTTGAATTTTGCATTGGTCCGTCGAGCAAGAAATCTGTAGAACTTGACCAGGAGGCAAAGGTAGATATCCTGACTCTTAGGCTCTTTGCATCGAAACTTCCGGTCCTTCTTGTGGTGTATGTCGAAAAAAAAGCGTTTCAAAGTTTTGTCACTGGGTGTGTGGCAGACTCACCGAATGGGATATCTGAGTGTCATGGACTGGTAGGATCGGAGGGAGGAACCAGCTGGGGAACCCCCAGGGAAGAAGGCTCAGAGCCCGGGGTGGAGGTGGGACAACAACGGGTCGTCAAAGGGAGAAGACTCAGAGGAGGTGTCAGAAGCTGAAGAGGCAACAGGGCTTAGTGAGCTGGGAGAGTCTGTGGCAGAGAGAAGTCCAGAATTGGAGGCAGAAGCTGAAGCAGGAGAGGAGGAATGCCCAGAGGCAGAGATGAGTCTGGCTGGTGAAGAAGTCCAGGGGTCTTCCCCTCCTGACAAGCTCTCCTTCCCTTGGTCTCCCAGAACCACCAGCAGAGGCCTAAAATGGGCAGAGGAGAGACTGCCTGTACACAAGCTCAGTCTTAGATTGCTTGGGGGAAAACCCTGGAGACAAGGGGCCTTGCGCAGCTGTGGGAAGGCAGGGACCTTCTGTCTTGGCCACTGATTCTAGCAGGGATGAGCTGTTGTGCTCAGGAGGCCTGACACTCAACCAAGTCTGTGCAGATAGTGATTTTGCTAATAAAGAGTTAACTCCAACTTGCATGGTGTGATTTACTGCTGGCTCGCTCTTGACACTGAGTTTGCACACCAGTCTTCTCACTTTTGGAAAACTAGAAGACCCAGGAGGACATCAGCTGATGTCTACCTACCCAGAAGTGCAACTGATCAGCTCTTTGAGGAGGCAAAGGCAGCCTTTGTGCTGGGAACCTTTTCATATAGGAACAGGTTTCGCTGATAAGACAAAATAAACGACTCTGGGTTTTTTTAAAAAACCAAACAAGCACCGATATGGCTGGGAACACCTGCTGAAAACATCAGGCCTCTCTCACCTGGTTCTGCTAACTCTGCCTCTGCCCGTCAAGGACCGCAAAGGCCGTCTATAGAAAACTGGTGCGGGTTAGGAGCAGAAGAAGAGCTTTTCAGGTCAGGTCAAATGCCATCTTGTTGAGCATCCTATCCTCACTGTGGCCACCCAGATGCTTGTGCAAGCAGGACCCGAGCACAAGAGCAGCGAGAGGCTGGTGCAGAGTCACACCCAGTGAGCATCATGGCCGAGCGGGGATTCGAACCCTGGTCTCCCAGGTCCTATTCCGACACTGCAGCAACTGTGCCACACTGGCTGTAAATACTGGAATAGTGATTCACATTGGAAAAGCAACTTTTAAAAGGCTGGTGTGTGGAAAAGCCAGAGAAGCACAGTATTCAGAGAAAACAAAGCACGTATCCCTTGGGCCTGCTAGTCTTCCCCAAAGTATTGCTGCAAGACATAAGAAATTGCCAAGGGGCCTTTTGTTTTTGAGTGTGGAAAACACAGGAGGTTTCCTGCAAGCAGAGAGAGAGAGAGAGAGAGAGAGAGAGAGAGAGAGGAGAGGCTGACATTACCTTCTAGGTGGTTCTGATCTTAGGGTGCATTCAGAAGAGGACTTACTCTTTTAAGGAGGTTGCTGAGATATATCACAAATGGGTCATGGGCAGTGTTTGTTTTTTAATTTGCTAAATTTCCCTCGGTAATGGTCAATCTGGATTTGATGGTGGAGGGGCAGGGAACAGGCGGGTACAGTCATACCTTGGGTAAAGGACACTTCAGGTTGCGTTTTTTCAGGTTACGGACCGCCAAAACCCGAAAGTACCGGAATGGGTTACTCCCGGTAACCACCTAATTTGCACTTTCTGAAACAATATGAGAACTGAAATGTAGCCATCCTTTGAAATTTGCACTTCTCTTAATTTTGGGAATGTAGCATCGCAAACAACTAACCAACCAACTGACTGACAAAAAATTACATATGATCGGGACAAGTATACTGTACATAAAAATGAAAACATTAGAGAAAACAGCACTTGTAATGCATTTGATTATAGATAATCACATGCAAAAAAAAAAGTGCTATTAGGAGAAAGTCACACCAAAATATTGGTGAGTTTTTATTAGGTTTTAAAAAAAATATTATTGTTGTTATTAACAAAAACCCTGCAAATTGCAGAAATGTTGCATTATTTTTAGACTGTTTAAATGGTTTCAGAATATTGTACCTTTGTTTTTTGTTTTAAAATTGTCCATCTGGTGCTCTGGGCTCCTTTGGGGAGGAAGGGCGGAGTATATATATTCAGTAAATAAATATTGCAAAATATACACGTTTTAATGCATACTTTCCCCCAGCAAGGCCAAACGCAGCAGATTTTCTTTAAAATATGCAGCACCACAAAAAGAGATACACTGTACTTTCCGGGGACAGATTTCCCATATCTGCGCCTCGCATGCTCCACATTTATTTGTTTTTAAAATCTCTGTTTGAGCACCTGCGGAGAACAGCTCTCGCTGCCAACCACATTTGGCACCCGTTGGATATTCTGGAAGGTGGCCAGGTACCTGGCAGACCCCCCCCTCCAGCTTGTTCATGATGTACCCAGCTAGCATCACGCTTGAGCTGCTGTCACCCACAGCCAAGAGCTGCTTTCTATCAATGCTCAGCTGACAGGCCCTGAACAGTGGGAGCGGTGCATTAGCAAAAGATCAAACACAGCTCAGGAAAGGGCAACCCAAATGCCCGAGCAATGAGGGAGAAGCAGCTGCCATTTGTCTCCCCCTTGCCACCTGGGGATGCTTTCTGCAGTTCTCAACCCAGTTCAAAAGAAGCATCGTGGACTTGGAAACGGTTCAGGGGAAAAAAGGCAAACGACATGATCAATGGGATGGAGCAACTCGCTTCTTAGGCAAGTTTGCAGGGGCTTTTGTGTTTAGGTGAGAGAGAGGAGATAAAGGGGTATAAAATTACCAAAAAGTGTACATGTGTGCACAGGGGAATTCTGTCTGTCTTGCGACAGTAGAAATTGAGAACGTCCAAGAAGCTGAATGATGGAAGATCTGGGAGCTGCAAAAGAATTGTATGAGCATCATTAAACTATGGACTTTACTATCACAAGGGGGAAGTGATGGCCACCAATTTGGGTGGCTTTGAAAGAGGATGAGATAAATTAATGGAAGAGGTGGCTATTAATGGCTCCTAGCTGCAATGTCTTTGTTCTCCCATTTACCGTGGGATGGATGCTGTTGCACTCAGGTTCTGCCAGGGACATCTGGTTGGCCTCTGCAAGAACAGGATGCTGGACCAGATGTGTTCAGCCTTATGGGGGTGTATGTGAGAATATCGATTGTTGCAGCACTTGTTTCAGAAGACACTTCACAGGGAGTAATAGATGCACAGCCCTACATAAATTCAAGGGTGTGTTTTGTGCACGGAGCTTTATGTTCCATCTGTTTCGCCTTCATAGTTTCTCTCTCTCTTTCACACACACAAATGTGCAATGGACTGGTTGGATGCAAAGTATTGGGGGGTGGAACCAGCTGGGGAACCCCAAAGAGAAGAAAGCTCAGAGCCCAGGGGTTGGTGGTGAGACGACAATGAGTGGTCAGAGGGAGAGGACTGGGAAGAGGAGGTGTCGGAAGCTGAAGAGGTAACAGGGCTTAGTGAGCGGGGAGAGTCTGTGGCAGAGAGCAGCCCAGAATCAGAGGCAGAAGCGGAAGGAGAGGAAGGCCCAGAGGCAGTGATGAGTCCGGCTGGTGCAGAGTCACAGGTGTCTCCCTCTCCTGCTGCGAACATCTCCCCCCACCCCATGTCTCACAGAACTAGAAGAGGCATGAAAAGAGCGGAGGAGAGGTTGGCTGCACACAGGCACAGTCTCTGATTGCTTGGGGAAAGCCCTGGAGAGGAGGAGACGTAGACGGCTGTGGGGAGGTGGGGATTTTCAGCCTCGGCAACTGACTCATGGGGCAAGACCTACCAGGGATGAAGTGCTCTGCTCATTAGGCCTGACAGTCATCCAAGTCTGTGCAGATCGTGCTCTTGAGAATGAAAAGTTAAGTCCCAACTTTCATGGTGTGATTTACTGCCTGCTCACTCCTGACAATGGGCAAACATTTATGGTAATGTTGCCTACTGCATCCCTTCCCACCAAAAGTATACAGTGGTACCTCGGGTTAAGTACTTAATTCGTTCCGGAGGTCGGTACTTAACCTGAAATTGTTCTTAACCTCAAGCACCACTTTAGCTAATGGGGCCTCCTGCTGCTGCCGCGCCGCTGGAGCACAATTTCTGTTCTCATCCTGAAGCAAAGTTCTTAACCTGAAGCACTATTTCTGGGTTAGCGGAGTCTGTAACCTGAAGCGTATGTAACCTGAAGCGTATGTAACATGAAGTACCACTGTACTCTGCTCCTGCAACAAGCTCTTTTTCAAAACTTCCAGGCAGCTAAGAATGTTCATAAACTTTCCACGGCTCCTTGTTAAACTCATTTCAGTATACTGAAACAAGAGTTCTTACAGAAAAGAGCTACGGAGGTTTGTGAAAACTGCAATCTGCATGTGTTCTTAGGTTTCCTCTATCCCACTTGCTGTTGCTGAGTTTGTTTTTCCCAAAATTAAACCGGCAAACACTTTCCCCCCTCAATGTCTTAGCATGCATTGTGCTCTGCCCCCTTAGTGGCTCTGCAACCACAGTTCAGATTATCCCTTAAGAGATTACCCAAAGCTGGCTTTGACTTTCCGAACGGATATATAGATAAGCAGCCACAGATTCCACCACTCCGCTGTTATTTCCAAAATCTGCCTTTATTTACAGTTCAAGTCAAATCACATGCAAACGTTCCCCTCCCCCCACCCTCCCCGCATTTAAGAATAGCGATTAGCAAAAAAGATGCATTAGAATTTTAAAATAGCAATTAAATATACAAAAATATAGTTTACAAAATAAAAACCCAGCATGTTTTCTTTGTGTCTTTTCTCTTAAAAAAAAAAATTCTGCTGCAGAATTTTATTTATTTATTTTAGTGTACAAATGTCTCCTCCAGGAGGACTTCTAAGGTTCATAAACTCTCTCTCGAGTCACACACTATTTACAAAAAGAAGACCGCGGCAGGTGGGACAGGAAGAGATCAGGCTGAACCCGGATGGACGAAAACAGTAAAAGGCTACTGAAAGTCATGCCATACTAAGAACCGGCTATTGGAAATTTGCCCCTATTATGGAAGGACCGGGAAGAACAGTCTGTGCCATTTTATTTTATTTTTAGCAAAAAGGGAACCTCGCGCTGTACAACGTAATACTGCAAAATCCCTTTCCTGTGTCTTTTGAACAAGTGCGGACACAGAAACAAAACACACTGCCCAAAAGGGGGTTTGGGGATAGCATCCTGCCTCCTTAAGAGACCCCGAAACAATCTGCGCAGGTAATCTTGGAAATGGACCTCTCCACCGTCAGAACTTTCTCTGGCCAGAAACTTGCTTAAAAAATATTATTTTCACAAATCGATAACGGAACATGAATTGGACTGCAACCTGCGCTGACAGGTTATCTAGTGGACAATTACTTTTGAACAAATCCAATGAATTTTCTATGTTCGGGTACGTTGAACTATATTTGCTTGGTGCCTTAGCGGCTGACAAAGTTTAGATTTGGGCTGATGGAATTGAAACACCCGTTGGAAAATGGAGACTAATCAATGGCTACTGGCCATGATGGGAGACCCTCTGGGTCGAGAGACAGGAGGCCCACTGAGGCTCCGCAGTTGCTCACGAACTGCAACGGGAGAGAGGCTTATCACCCTTACGGCTCCCCAGAAGCATCTGGCTGGCTGCTGTGGGACACCGGAAGCTGAACTAGAAGGGTCTTTGGTCTGATCTAGCAGGCCTCTTTTTCAGATGACTCCCCACCCCGCCAAAAGTCTGCGCTCAACTCTACGCAAAGCTGCTAAGAAGCTTGCAGAGTCCAGGGTTCGTAATAGTTGCCATTTTTATTTTGAATTCCAATCGGGTCTAGCTTCTACGCAGGCAAATGCCCTTCTGCACTCAAACCTGGTTAAAAAAGGGATTTGCCGCATTGTGGGATTTAAAAAGGGGACCCCCCCCGTTGCCGAATCCAAAAGGCTGCTAAGCTGCCTCCTCTGTGGCTTTTCCTTGCTTCAGAGTTGTCCATTAACATGACAGGAATCTGTGTGGTTTGCTTCCCCCCGCCTCCCTCCCGGGGCACTTAAGGAATTGTTTTCTGAGGCAGGAATCAAGCCAGTGTGGATCTCAAGCGCCTAGCAGGACCCTGGTGGACGTTGGCCTGACTGGTAACCAAATAATCTTCTGTGCGTCGCCGCTAGGCCTCTAAGCACCCACTCTTCCTTTGGAGAGCTGGGCTCTGCTCTCGCTCTCCGTCCCACAGCGTACGAGAGAGTCACACGGACTGCTGCTGCGGATTGTTCTGCAAACAGGCCAGGCCCTTGCCTTGTTCTGTTCCGGAAGCCACAGGCAATTCGGTATGAGGTAACCACTGAGCGGCAGAATCTCGGGGCACGGTTCCCATTCCACCCGCAGAAAAAGGACCACGCGGGGTCTCTTCGATCCTGAGGCGCAAAGGGTGCGCCTCACATCCCTCGCTCTGGCATGTGTGCAGCTCAATCCAAACGTAGGCGCCGGACCTGCGCGTGTCCTTCGTAAAGTGCTCTTACGGAAAGAAAAAGGGGGTCGGAAGGAAGAAAGGAAAAGGCCGAGCCCGGAATGGCCTCTTCTCGTCGCACCGGCGGTGGTCTCGGCGCTGGGGGTGTTTCTGCGGTCCAAGCACCTTCCCCCTCCTTCAAGTGTGTCCTGGGAGCTCCTCGCGAGATGGAAGAAGCCCCGGCGGAGGCCCCGAGGCCGTAAGCAGCAGGTTCAGAGAGCGGGACGTCTCTGGGCGGCAGGCTGCGCCCCAGAGAGGCTCGCGGGGAGCTATACGATGTTGGCCGCCCCAGGGAGGGGCTCTTGGGGGAGTCCGTGGGCATCCGGCTTGCTGTGGAGTTGCGCCAGCTGCAGGACGGCCATGTTGCAGAGCGGGCAGACTTTGCGCACCTCCAACCATTTGATGAGGCACCTGTGGCGGGGAAAGAAAGCAGCCCCTTCAGTATAGGCAGACTTCAAGCTAGGAATATAGCAGAATGGAATGGAATGGAATTTATTATTTATACTCCGCCCATCTGGCTGGGTTTCTCCAGCCACTCTGGGCGTCTTCCAACAGACTATTAAAATACAGTGGTCTGTTAAACATTAAAGCTTCCCTGAACAGGGCTGCCTTCAGATGTCTTCTAAAAATTTGGTAGTTGTTCTTCTCTTTGACATCTGGTGAGAGGGCGTTCCACAGGGCAGGTGCCACTACCAAGAAGGCCCTCTGCCTGGTTCCCTGTAGCTTTGCTTCTTGCAGTGAGGGAACCGCCAGAAGGACCTCAGTGTCCGGGCAGAACAATGGGGGTGGAGACGCTCCTTCAGGTCTACTGGACCGAGGCCATTTAGGGCTTTAAAGGTCAGCACCAACACTTTGAATTGTGCTCGGAAATGTGCTGGGAGCCAATGTAGTAACCCAAATAAAGCAGTGGTTTTCAACCAGTATGCTGCGGCAACTTGGGGTGCCTTGAATGATGGTCAGGGGTGCCCTCTTTCCTTGCCCTCTCGCATTTCTGCCTCCCAAAGGCTTGTGGGGCTGTTTGTTGCAGCAGCCCTGGCTGCAAGCTCCCCAGGCGAATGGTGCCTCTGGGGCTGGCCAGGGGGTGCTGGTTGCCAGGAGCTGAGGTGCCCTCAGAGTAGGCAAGCAAGCGGACATGGGAGTTGAGCCTGCCAGTCTGCCAGCCCTTGGTGTTGGGAATGGACAGACAAGTCCCAGGGCCCTGTGGGGCAGCGTGAGGAGGCTCTTCTCTTTGGGGGCAGCTCAGAGACCAGGGATGGTACCAGTGGTTGCCCAGAGGACTCCCAAGGAGCGGGGAGAGGAGAGGAGGCTGAGGAAACACTCCACAAGGGCAAAGATCTTTTTTGGTAAGTCACTTTGAGTTGCCTGTGGCAAAAAGAAAAACCCTAATAAATTTAATAATTGCAAACCCACCCTGCTTGGATTTGAAACTGCCTTATACTGCATCGGACTGCCAGCCTCTTGGCTTTGTTGTCTTTCTTTCTGAGCACTGGCACCCACAATCCTTCCAGCTGGCGTTGCCAGGGGAAGGAGCTTGGCACTTTCTGCAGGCAGCGCTGATGGGGCCTGGCTCTGTTTATCGTACATGACAAGGGATGCTCCTAATGGATGTCCCCATGGCCTGGAAACAAAGGGAAGGCTTTCTCCTCTGCCGCCACCACCATTACAGGACCTGGCTCTTAAGATTGTGGGTGCAACCCTCGAGGGAAACCAGGAGCCACAGTCCTCACGGCCGAAGGTCCATCTGCAGAGATGCTCCCTTCTGCTGCTCCTCCAAATTTACAGGCTGCCCGCAGCCCCAGGGGTTTCCAAGAGAGGCCGGAGGCCTTTGCAAACATTTCTCCCCGGACCATTTTGCACACTTACTTTCTGTGGAAGGCGTGTTTGCATGGGCAGATTCCCAGCTCATCTTTGGGCTTGAACTCCTCCAAACAAACAGCACAGATCTGAAAGGGGGGGGGGGAGAGGAGCAAGGGGAGGAAGAAGAAAGGTCAGTTAGACAGGGGAGGAAAAATATTTTGCATTCAGAACCATGGAGTTGGAAGGGACCTGAGGATCTGGTCCAAGCCCCTGCAATGGCAACCCAGCCAGATGGGTGGGGAATAATAATAATAATAATAATAATAATAATAATAATAATGCTGCAAATTCCTGGTTGGATTAGATGATCCTCAAAGTACCTTCCAGCTCTACAATTTGATGATTCTAACCTTGGCATTATCAGCAGCGCACTCTAGCCAACTGAGCTATCCAGGGATAATAATAACAAATTTTATTTATACCCCGCCCTCCCTGGCCAGAGCCGGGCTCAGGGTGGCTAACACCAATAAAATCACAGTAAAAACATAATGGTGGGGGGACAGGACACCAAAAAAAAAAACACACACAAAATTTAAAATACAGGTTAAAATGCAATTTAAAATGCAGCCTCATTTTAAAAGCAGCTGATAAATCAAGACCATAAGGGGAAGGAAACGTAAGGGTCAGACTGAGTCCAAACCAAAGGCCAGGCGGAACAGCTTTGTCTTGCAGGCCCTGCGGAAAGATGTCAAGCCCCGCAGGGCCCTAGTCTCTTGTGACAGAGCGTTCCACCAAGTCGGGGCCAGTACTGAAAAGGCCCTGGCCCTAGTTGAGACCAATCTAACCACCTTGCGATTTGGGACCTCCAAGGTGTTGTCATTTGTGGACCTTAAGGTCCCACGTGGGGCATACCAGGATGATGGACTCAGATAGATTTCAAAAGAAGAAATGATGTTATGTGCACAGGAACAGTCCTACTGGCTGCAGCTAATATATTTATATTTGCCAGTTGGAGGCAGCAATGCTTCGGAGTCCTAGTTGCTGGAAACTGCAGGAGGAGAGAGTTGGTCTTGTGTTCGAATCCCGATTTCTGGTTTCCCACAGACAACGTTGAGAACAGGGTGCTGGACAAGATGAGCCGCTGGCCTGATCCTGCAGGCTGTTCTTAAAAATATGTGTTTGAATTGCTATTGCTGCATTGGAAGAAGAGTTTTGACGCTACAAAGTGAAAATGTTTTCGACTGGATTAAAATGTCAGGATGCCAGGGACTGTGTGGGAGATAATTTTGGTAAAATAAAAATAAATGAAATTGTTTGAAGGCACCCATAACTGTGCTGGCTCCTGGACTGTCCTGATTTATTTAAGTTGAAATTTACCAGAAATGAGAACAATCCCAGTTCAGAAAAAAACACCTTTGTCTCCAATATCTGAGATTCCTGCATTGCAGGGGTTGGAATAGAGGACCTTTAGGGACCCCTAATTCTTTAGGGACTCTGCAATTCTACAAAAAGGACTGGAGGGAAATGTGCCCGAGTCAGAGACAATTCTTTTGAGAAAGGTACAGAACTTTCCAGCCTCCTCTAAGGCCTGCTGGGACTCTCCACCCAGCAGTAAGGATTTATAGCCTATAAAAATAACCTCTCCAGCTGTGTGGCAACTGGCAGTTGCATAACCAAACTTGCTTTTTTTTCTTTTTTGGCTTTTTTCCCCTCCGAGCAGAGCGATAACGGTGTCAGGTTTGTGCTGCTGAAAGTCCGGCCTTCTGAGCACGCATACCGGGGCTCCAGCACACTCCCCACTTCCCTCCAAAATTTAAATTTAGAGCCCCGTAACTCATTCCATCAGCGCCAATGGCGCCACAGTAATTGAGGAGGCTTTCGACTTCTCTTTCCCTCCTCGGCTCGATGTCTCTTCCCACCTTGCCAGATTTCAAGCGTTACAAGAGATTGAAAACATCCTTGCTGAGCTCAGGAAAAGGTCGAAAGGAAGGTCAATAGGAGTATAGCATCTAGATCAAGGGAAGTAATAGTGCCACTGTATTCTGCTCTGGTCAGACCTCACCTGGAGTACTGTGTCCAGTTCTGGGCACCACAGTTCAAGAAGGACACTGACAAACTGGAACGTGTCCAGAGGAGGGCAACCAAAATGGTCAAAGGCCTGGAAACGATGCATTATGAGGAACGGCTAAGAGAGCTGGGCATGTTTAGCCTGGAGAAGAGGAGGTTAAGGGGTGATATGATAGCCATGTTCAAATATATAAAAGGATGTCACATAGAGGAGGGAGAAAGGTTGTTTTCTGCTGCTCCAGAGAAGCGGACACGGAGCAATGGATCCAAACTACAAGAAAGAAGATTCCACTTAAACATTAGGAAGAACTTCCTGACAGTAAGAGCTGTTCGACAGTGGAATTTGCTGCCAAGGAGTGTGGTGGAGTCTCCTTCTTTGGAGGTCTTTAAGCAGAGGCTTGACAACCATATGTCAGGAGTGCTCTGATGGTGTTTCCTGCTTGGCAGGGGGTTGGACTCGATGGCCCTTGTGGTCTCTTCCAACTCTATGATTCTATGATTCTATTCTATGATTCTAAGGTGACCCAAGTGATGCCTAATTTCATCGGCAAAGGAAGGAGGCAAGATTCCAGACTTCACAAGGCTCTTCTTTGGATGGAAAAGAGAGCCCCTGACTTATTTTTGGAGAAGGCTCTGCATTATTCACAAGGGAAGAGCACAGCTTACGTGACAGAGCTCTGGAAATTAGATGGGTTTCATGTCTTTGTTGGCACTAAGTTGGTTCTGATTACAGTCGTACCTCGGAAGTTGAACGGAATCCGTTCCGAAATATTGTTTGACTTTCAAAATGTTCAGAAACCAAGGCGTGGCTTCCGACTGGTTTCTGGTTGTGCAGGCACACCGGAAACAATAGTGGAAGCCGCGCCAGACGTTCGGCTTCCAAAAATAGTTCGAAAACCGGAACACTCACTTCTGGTTTCTGATTGTTTGGGAGCTGAAACGTTCAACTCCCAAGGCATCTGGGTGCCGGTAAGACTGTATATTTAGCGTACTATATTATATATATATATTACTTTCTTTACATTTGCACTTTTCTGTCTTTTCACTTTAGTTTCTATAACTGAAATTATTTCTTTTCTTTTTTGTTTAATTTTTTCTTTATACTTTTCATTTTACAACCAACACAAAACAAAGATTAAAATCAGTATGATGCAACTGAAATGTTCTTAAACAAATATTATTAATGATAAAGTTAGTTCTGTATCTATTTAACTGCCATGACTCCTCTTCAACACCCCCCCCCAAATATATCCTGGAAGCTGGAAATTGGGGTGGGTGTTTAGAATTCTTTGATGGGAGACAGCCAATCTCTCACAGAACTACAGTTCCCAGAGCTTCTTGGAGGGGCGGAATCAAGATTAAGGCAAACTGGGGCTGTGCTATAGATCTGCCTGGTGGCTAGTGAAGGGCAAATCTGTCCATTTCATTTATCTCAATTTCTCATTCCCCCCCCCCCAACCTTAAATTCAGTTCTCCTTGTTTCCACATCAGTTTGATTTTCTTCGTGGGTGACAAAGCCAACTTACCTCATGTAGGTTGAGTTCTTTGACTTTTTCCTTTAGAATAACCTGCAAGGGGGGGAAAGAGAGAAAGAGAAAGAGAAAAAAGAGAGAGAGAGAGAGAGAGAGAGAGAGAGAGAGAGAGAGAGAGAGAGAGTTAGAAAACAGAGGTGCCTGTACTTGTGCAAAAAAACCCCCACACACAACGAAAACAAACATTGCAAAACAGGGGTTGAATTCTTGTAAGATGCACGCAAGCCGGACGACACAGCAGACCTTTGCTCCCAAAGCCTTGACTTGCAAAGGTTGAAAAGCAGTACCAGAATGAAATCTGCCCCACTGGGTATGCTAAAAAGGCCCCCACAAACGTATCATCAACTTATAGAAACAGAAAGGGAGGGGGGAAGAGTTGAATGCATCGAATGGGCTCCATGCAGTGCTTTTTTTCTGGGGATGACGACAGGCAGGCATACGCATACCCCTAAATATTTTTGTGCATCTTTGTACTTTTGTCCATTTACTGTATTTATTTTCCCTGATTTGAACTATAAAATGGCGATTTTCCTGAGTCAAAATGAGAATACCCCTAAACAGTTTTTTTAGGGGAAAAAAGCACTGCCCTCATGGTATCATGATTCAGGTAGGTAGCCGTGTTGGTCTAATGCAGTTGAAATATATATAAAAATAAAACAAATTGTCCAGTAGCACCCAGTTAGTTCTGGGTATAAGTTTTCGTGTGAAGTGTGCATGCACACGAAAGCTTATACTAAGAATAAACTTGGTTGGTCTCTAAGGTGTTACTGGACGATTCTTTAATTTTTTAAAAATATATTTCCATGGGATCATGAAAGAGAAGGTGAAGTGCAATTCTATGCATGTTTTGCTCAGGAGGAATTCCAAGGCCCTGTTTGCACATGGAGCTTATCTGGACTGCAGCTAGTACCACTGCTTCCCTCCCACAAACACACACACACACACACACACACACACACACACATATATATGGAGTCATACCTCATGTTACGTTTGCTACATGTTACGTTCTTTCAGGTTACGTCCTGCGGCGACCCGGAAGTACCGGAAAGGGTTACTTCTGGGTCTCGCTGCTCGCGCATGCGCAGAAGTGCAAAATGACGTCACGCACATACGCAGAAGTGCCAAATTGCAACCTGCGCGTGTGCAGACACGTCACGCTCTTTTCATGTTGCGAACAGGCCTCCGGAACGGATCCCGTTCGCAACCAGAGGTACCACTGTATAAGTTTCTGTTTTACTATTTCTAATACTCATTTTACATCCTTAAGATATCAATGACTTCCCTTCTTCTCTTTCCATGGTTCATTTAACATATCACAAATCCCTCCATATTTTACAAAAACCTCTCTCTCTCTTTCCAGAAAAACCTTCTCTTGAACGCTGAGTTGGAGCAAACATTAATTGGGCTTTCCGTGAACTAATGTTTGCTCCGATTCAGCGCTCAAGAGCGGGTTTTCCCAGGGAAAGCGGCAAGGCAAACGAAAAACCACTTGCCCCTATGCTTTCTAGGCACAGGATGAGTGGAAGTATGGAAGACCCCTACAGCAACCTTGGATGAATGTAAATGAGCTGAAGTGCAGAGCTTGTGTTCAGCAGAGTTATTCCGTTCACAGAAAGACTTCTCCTTCTTCTCTCCCTCCCTGACAGGGCTGGACATTATATGCTTTCCAACAACATAATGTATCGCCAGCTAAACCCCAACATATTACGATGTCAGAAAGGACACACACACACAGAGTGATTTGTGATGCATTGCCAGGCCAATTCTTTTGAAACGGTTATCACGATGTGGTCCAGAAACCGTTACCAGACGATGTATCAATATATCGCCCAGCCCTGCTCCCTGGAAGACACACTGTTCTGTTCTGGGGTTGTCCCAAACACTCCAGATGAAAATTGCATTGGCTGGGGAAAGGGAGGATGGGGAGAGGAGAGGGAAAGGAACTTCCACTGCGGAAATGGAAATTATTAAGTTAGCTGGACGTCTTCACTGGATACAACCCCAGGTTCCCAGAGACAAGATGGCGGCTCCTTGGCTGCTGGCAGCCAAACCATGGTTTGGCCTAAGTGTTGCGTCCAAACTCAGGCTTTTGCTTTATGTCAAACCACAGTTTACAGAACAAACCTCAGCTACAGTTTGTGGTTTGGGCAGGGAAGGATAAATCAGGTACGGGTGTGTCAGAGTCGCTCCTAGTTAGCCCTGCCTTCATCGTGGTTTTTATCCTTGGTGGTGAATTCTAATTTGGAAGCTCCCTGGGGCAGGGGTCAAATCTTATTGCTTGTTTGTCTGCAAAGGGCTGAGAGCACCTGAGATGTTTTGCTCACTTGCCTGCAGCCTGAAAACAATTTTGCCTTTTAGTTGCAAGTGAAAGCTCAGGGAAGCTTTTCAACTATGCCCTGATTTGAAATTTGTCAGGGCGACCGGGTGGTAGCGACATTGGCGGCAGGGGACAAAGAGAAAGAAAAGCTTACCTGTTTGTAGGCATAAAGCTCTTTGTGGGCTTGGTGTCGAAGCCTAGAAAACAAAGAAGAAGATGTTTGAATAGGAAGAAGGTACAGTAGATAAAAAACACAAAATGGAACAACAATTCTTGCATTGCAGAGGGTTGGACTCTACAATTCTATGACTCTAACAGCACATCAGAATCGCCACCCTTGGGAACAGATCACACCAGATAGTCTCTTTTAGGCCTGCTCTGTCCAAATGAAAACTGAGTAGTGAAAGGCTTACTGGACTCTGCCACTCGTACGCAGGAAACCGAACACTTTGCAAGTTGCCAACGCTATGCAAAAACGCAAAGGAAAAATGAATAACGTTTTTGTAGATTTGCCTCCATTAATAGCACACTCAACCCTTTCTGAGTTCAAAGGCAGAGATCTGTAAGCAAACAGGCAGCACATTTTGGAAGGAAAGGAAGCTCATAGGAACCTGACAGTTTGCAACAGGGGTAAAGGTGGTGAAAAGAAAAGTAAAGAAAAGAAATATCTGCCTGATATAATTATCCTCTCTGCTTTTTATTCCATGGGCTCTTGAATTCTTAAGAATACCGCAAACAAGTTTTAAGACCAGGAACTTGTTTTTCCTGCTATAAATACTCCTGGGTGGTTGTTTCAATTGTGGTTTTTTTTTAAATAACTAATGGGGAAAAAAGACCTATGCAGATTGGTGTTCAAATTGGTACTTCTGTTTTCTTTTTCTTTTTTTAAAAACGTTTCTGCTTCAGCCCTCGCTTTGACCTAAAAGAGGAACCCGCTGTCTTTCCACCCCACCAGATCCCAGTGGCGCTCATCACAGGAGCCTGAGATT
The DNA here is from genome assembly GCF_027172205.1 of Podarcis raffonei. Lineage (NCBI taxonomy): Eukaryota > Metazoa > Chordata > Lepidosauria > Squamata > Lacertidae > Podarcis > Podarcis raffonei. The sequence goes on along the minus strand of NC_070610.1, from coordinate 74,715,641 downwards.
CCCACACACAGATTCTGCCCCTCGGGATATTCTCCTTGGGACCAGTTGAAATAAGGTTGGGAGAACCCTTAGCCATCCCAGATGTGCCAGACTTCGAATCCCATCAGCCACAACCCAGTGTGGTCCATGGTCAGGGATGATGTGAGCTGGGCTTCTTTTTAAACAACATCTGGAAGGCTGGAAGTTCTCCATCCCTGAGTTAAACAAAAATGCTAAAGGACCGAAGCGGCCTCCTTTATCCCAAATTCTGCTGGCACTCATGGTTGTCAGCTCTGGCTTAGAGTCAAAATAGTTTAGGGCATGCACAGGTCGAGCTCATCATAGGAGGATAATAATAATAATAATAATAATAATAATAATAATAATAATAATCTCCTGCCCATTTGACTGGGTTTCCCCAGAGGATGGCATCTCTGCAGTAGACACAGAGGAATAATCCACGCTACTACAGTGGTACCTCGGGTTAAGTACTTAATTTGTTCCGGAGGTCCGTTCTTAACCTGAAACTGTTCTTAACCTGAAGCACCACTTTAGCTAATGGGGCCTCCTGCTGCCGCTGCGCCGTCGGAGCACAATTTCTGTTCTCATCCTGAAGCAAAGTTCTTAGTCTGAGGTAATATTTCTGGGTTAGCGGAGTCTGTAACCTGAAGCGTATGTAACTTGAAGCGTATGTACCACTGTACATATCAAAATCTTCCTTTGTGTGAAACAACCGGTCCAGCCTTCTTGCTGATGTGCTAGCTTTCTAATGCAGGGGGTTATTGACAAAAGGAAGCGAGCCTCCCGGTACATTATGTGGTGGAGCTATCTCACGAAGTCCATGCCATGCATTGCCCCTCAATGTCTCCAAAAAGCCCATTCACAACCCACGGTGGCAATCGACGGAGAAATATGCTGCCCAAAAGGAAGAATGGAGATCTGTGCAGTGCTTTCAGATACGATGCTCTTTTTCTATATGAACGAGCAGAATGCAATCTTTGTAGATGGGAGTCGCCCGAGCCTTGGTGCCGCGACAGCGCATAATTATGTATAAATAACTAGATTTAACAGGGAAATAGAAACGGCATCTATGTACATCGCGGGACGGAGAGATACTGCATCTTTGGCCTTGCAAGAGGAACAACAAACGACTTGTTGGATCTGAGCTGAAAACAAAGACACTCAACCAATAGTTTTGTGTTCTAAAATGCTGTTGATGGCTATGCTTTGGCCAAAAAGGCGTTAGCTGCAACATGCGAATGTCACAGAGCTGGAAGAGAGCATTGCCACTGGGGTGGTGGTGCAAATTCAAAATCAGCCCAAGACCCCCGAGTGGACCTCATAACAGTGCCCTTCTTCAAGGGAAAATTGGATGTTGAATGTCTCTACTTGACAACACTTACATCAATTAGTTGGTTCGCTTAATCGGTCTAAAAACTTTTTCATCAGCTAGAAAGGTGCTGCAATTAATTAAATTGCTTTTAAAAAAAAGAAATAGTAATAGAAAACTATACTTAGGTCTATTTTAAGAGGCATTTCCCCCAATCAACCTGCCCTCCAAATCAGAAGAAAACCCACGTCTAAGGTGATGACGACTGTGACAAACCGGTGCAAAATCTAAAAACCAAAGGAAGAATGACTTTTGTTTTAGAACTATCGTTTTCCCCCTCACGTGTACTTTTAAGTGACAAGAGCCAGTGTGGGGTCGCTGTTAAGAGTGTCACACTAGGGTGGCACTCTGTTCAATTCCTCCCTCGGCCATGAAATTTAGTGGGTGACCTTGGGCCAGATGCAAACAACCTCGGAAGGTTGTTGTGAGAATAAAAGGGCTGTGGGGAGGACTCAAGTACGCCACCATAAGCTTCCTGGAAGAATCGCTAACTAAATTAAAAACCCACACAACCAACTGGCTAAGATTTGTTTAAATCAGCCAACACAGCTACATGAAGGAACCTGCACCCAGGCAATACTGGGAAAATACAATTAAACCAGGTGGAGGGACTCTGGCTCTCCAGATGTTGCTAGACTACAACTCCCATCGCCCCCGGCCACTGGCCATGCTTGCTGGGGCTGATGGGAGTTGTAGTTCAGCTGGAGGGCTAAAGGCCCCGCATACACAGCTGTCTATGGAGACGCAGGTCAATTCTGTGTCCAGGGCAGCTGTTTATCAGCTCCATCTGGTACGCAGGCTGAGACTCTATCTGCCCACAGACTGTCTCTCCAGAGTGGTGCATGCTCTAGCTATCTCCCGCTTGGACTACTGCAATGCGCTCTACGTGGGGCTACCTTTGAAGGTGACCTGGAAACTACAACTAGTCCAGAATGCGACAGCTAGACTGGTGACTGGGAGCGGACGCTGAGACCATATAACACCGGTCTTGAAAGACCTACATTGGCTCCCAGTATGTTTCCAAGCACAATTCAAAGTGTTGGTGCTGACCTTTAAAGCCCTAAACGGCCTCAAAGGCCCAGTATACCTGAAGGAGCGTCTCCACGCCCATTTTTCTGCCTGGATACTGAGGTCCACTGTATAACTGAAGTAGCATCTCCACCCCCATTGTTCAGCCCAGACTCTGAGGTCCAGCGCCGAGGGCCTTCTGGTGGTTCCCTCGCTGCAAAAAGCCAAGTAACAGGGAACGAGGCAGAGGGCTTTCTCGGTAGTGGCACCTGCCCTGTGGAACGCCCTCCCACCAGAGAGGGCGTTCAAAGAGAAAAACAACTACCAGACTTTTAGAAGACATCTGAAGGAAGCCCTGTATAGGGAAGCTTTTAAAGTTTAATGGGTTATTGTATTTTAATATTCTGTTGGAAGCTGCCCAGAGTGGCTGGGGAAACCCAGCCAGATGGGTGGGGTATAAATAAAATAATAATAATAATAATAATAATAATAATAATAATAATAATAATATATTTGCATGCTCTTTTGGGTTTCTCAAGCCTACTCTCAATCCTGTATCAAGAGGTGCCAGAACCGAGTTCCGGTGAGTTCTGAAGCTTTCACTTCCATTTAGCCACAGATTAATCTTTGTTCCAACAACTCGGCTACAACAAATGCTAACTGTTGTTCCTTTAAACGACTCAGCTTTAAAGCCCATCGTTCCAAGTTAACTATGGTTTGTTTGAAACAAGCTAAGATCAACCAGTTTCTGGGCCATCTCTGGTAGCCCAGAGATGTAAAGAAGAGCAAGTCCCTACCAGAGAAGAATGGCAGATCAAGTTGATGGACTATGCCGAAATGGCTAAAATGACCAGAAGAATCAGAAATCAGGAAGTCCAAAATTTTAATAAGGAATGGGGGAAATTTATAACTTATCCTAAAGACCATTGTAAACAGCAGGATTGGAATATCACTTGTAGTTTAATAGTGAATTTTGTTTTTTTTTTTATAATATTTTTTATTACGTTTCTTTCCAAATTTTATACATTACAAACAAGGAGTTTACAAGAAACCATTTTTTTTTTTTTTTAACAAAAATCCCAAATTGGACTTCCCCACCCCTTCCGATTCTGCGTTCTTTATATTAACAATGTCAGCAATTTGTTACCTTATGTCATACCTTATTGTAACTTTTACATGTTATGTATCTATATTCAATGTATTATGTCAGAATTTTTATACCTTTAAAATAAACGTAACATGTTCAATTTCATATTATCTCCTTTTCTCTTTTATCACTTAGTTTACTATTTACTTAATCATAATTGCTAAAGCGTATCATTTTCAAATCATGCACCGTCTTAAGATTCATACAGTTTGTAATACTTTTGCAAGTAGTCTTTAAACTTTTTCCAGTCCACCTCAATTGTTTCTACATCCAAATCTCGGATTCTGCCGGTCAGTTCAGCTATCTCCATATAGTCCATCAACTGCGTCTGCCATTCCTCCAGCGTGGGTAAATCTTGTGTCTTCCAGTTCTTTGCGATGAGTATTCTTGCTGCTGTACTAGCATACATAAACAAAGTTCTGTCCTTCTTTAACACTTTCTGGTCTACCATGCCCAACAGGAAGGCCTCTGGTTTCTTGGGAAAGGTATACCTAAATACCTTTTTCAACTCATTGTAAATCATTTCCCAGAAAGCCTTAACCTTTGGGCATGTCCACCAGAGGTGAAAGAAAGTCCCCTCTGCTTCCTTACACTTCCAACATTTATTGTCAGACAGGTGATGTATCTTAGCTAACTTGACTGGGGTCATGTACCACCGGTATATCATTTTCATAATGTTTTCCTTCAAGGCCGTACTGGCCGTAAATTTCATTCCGGTGTTCCATAACCTTTCCCAGTCTTCAAACATAATGTTGTGTCCAACATCCTGTGCCCATTTAATCATAGCAGATTTAACTGTCTCATCCTGTAAATTCCACATAAGCAGCAAGTTATACATTCTAGATAACAGCTTTGTCTTTGGTTCTAACAATTCTGTCTCTAGTTTCGACTTTTCCACCTGGAAACCAACTTTTTTGTCCATTTTGAAAACCTCTTGAATTTGAGCATAATGTAGCCAGTCTCGCACCTTATTTTTTAGTTTGTCCTGGCTCTGCTAATAGTGAATTTTGGATACAATGGAGAGATAAAAAGTTTGGATTATTATAAAAGACGCAGGAGGAAATGATTAACAATAGGACCCACAAAGGGGTGGAGGGAAGTCCAAGAGATGTTATATGTTGGCCATGTGACTCTAAAATTTTAATTTGAAAAACCATATATATAATTTTATTTTTATATATAATTTTATTTTTATTTTTATTTTTTTAAAAAAAGGATCAACCACAGTTTACTGGTTTGTATCACAATAGTACGATTCAACAAGAATGGAAGTACAAACTCCTCTTTGTGGCCACGAAGGAGGGAGACAGACATGGTGGGGTGTGACGAAGTCATGTGTTAGTGTGACTCAGTCTCATCACACTAAACTATAGCTTGGAGTGGTGGCCAAATAGTGTCTTTCTCTCTGATGGGTGCAAAACATACAGTCCACCACTGCTGAGCTGATAGTTTAGAATATCAATCTTTGTGCAAGCTGTGTCACAATAGGAGCTAATCCCACACAATAAAATCCCTTTGTTCCTGACCGCCGCCAAGAGCCAGAATATTGCCTGTTGAATGAATACCCGCTGGACTTAGCCTGCTGTTTTGGTGGCCGGCATGCAGACTTTCTTAAAGCTAAACACACACCCTGCAAATATCCTACTCCAACCTGTTTAGTCTGCGCCACTGAATATTCAAACTTCCCAAGTGGCAATTGGTTTGGAAAGGGCTGCCTTTTCCCACTTTGTTCAGATTAACAAGTTGAGCCTGTTTCATCGACTAACCTCTGAACCGCGCCGCTTGGAGAGGTGGGCGGGGAAAAAAAATACAGACAATTTCTTAACCACAAGTATGCAAGTTATTTGCAGGAGAGGGAGAGAGAAAGGGAGAGAGAGATAGATGCCCTGAAGTGTTAGAAAGAGCAAATTCCTTAAAAAGCTCGCTTCCGCATCCCGACAGCTGTGAAAGGGAGACGGCAGGTTCATGCGCGAATCACCAAATGGAAACTATTTTCCCTGTGCACCAGGAAAAGACACATTCAAAAAAAATGAAGCTTCTCGAAAACCAGAAAATCGCTTTTCTGAACCAGGATCCTCAGGACTGCTTAGAACAGAGGTAGACAACGTGGTCCCCTCTGGATGTTCCTGGACTCCAGATCCCATCAGTCTCAGTCATCCTGGCCAACGGCCCAGGAGTGATGGGAACTGGAGTCTGTCAACATTAGGACGGCACACTGTGAGCTGCGCACGTCAAAGGAACACTTCCACTCTGCCGGTGGAAACCTCGGAGCAAAGTTCTCCTAAGCCAGGGAGTTGGGAGACAAAAATCGCCTGCTCTCTCTAAAGGCAGCAGGATTTGGGGAAGACTAAAAGGAACCCACTGGCAAGAAGCCAGCCTCACAGAGGGGGTGCCTTACACACAGGAATCTGAGACATTTCCTTGCATCTGCCAAGCGGAACACAACCTCCTTCTTTCCGAATGGCGAATGGCCGGCCTCTGCCACCAAGGTGGGTGTACTCTAGCCTTTGGCACCTCCCGCCACGCAGTCCCCAGGCAGCCTGTCTTCGGAATAGAGCGGCCTTTGCCCACCTGTTGCTCTTCTGTGTCCTTACCTGATCAAATAGCAGCAGAAGAGTAAGCTCAGGATGAAGACAAAGATGGCCGTGCCGAAGACCACAATGTATATGTTGAGAGGCAGGTTCTGAAATCCAATGTTTGGCATCCTGAAACTGTAATGCTGGAAATCTGAGCTCATGGATGGTCTGGCAAGAAAAACAAAACAAAAAACAAGGCGGTGAGAATTCTGAATTATTGTTTCCTGGAAACAATATACCTTTGATTTCAACGAATCCCAAAGTGGATTACAACATTGTTTTTTAAAGAGAAACGCAATGAAAAGTGTGGGATGGGCAATTAGCAAGAAGATGCCCTCTGTAGTATCACACCAAACAAGCAAATCATCATAAATGCTCATTGTCGTATAACTGTCTCATCACTGTATAACCTCCCTGCAAACAAATCAGAGCGAATGCTCAATAAAGACCAGCTATAGTCTAACCCAACGTTTCCCAAACTTGGGTCTTCAGCTGTTTCTTGGACTACAGTTCCCATCATCCCCATCCCAGACTGGGAGAGGCTGCTGAGACCATATAACACCAGTCTTAAAGTATCTACATTGGCACCCAGTACGTTTCTGAGCACAATTCAAAGTGCTGGTGCTGAGCTTTAAAGCCCTAAATGGCCTTGGCCCAGTATAACTGAAGGAGCATCTCCACCCCCATTGTTCAGCCCGGACACTGAGGTCCAGCGCCAAGGGCTTCTGGCGGTTCCCTCACTGCGAGGAGTGAGGTTACAGGGAACCGGGCAGAGGACCTTCTTGGTAGTGGCACCCGCCCTGTGGAACACCCTCCCTTCAGTTGTCAAGGAAATAAACAACTATATGACTTTTAGAAGACATCTGAGGGCAGCCCTGCTTAGGGAAGTTTTTAATGCTTTGTTGTGTTTTTAATATTCTGTTGGCAGCCGCCCACAGAGGCTGGCGCAACCCAGTTTAGATGAGTGGCATACAAATACAACAACAACAATTCAGGACCAGTAACAGTGTTCCGCTGTTGTTGTTCCTAGAGATAAGCTAGGTTTGAACACGTGGGGTATATAGCTGCATACAGTGCTTCTTTTTTGGGGGGGATTTCGCAGGGGTACGCATACCCCTAAACATTTTGTGAATCTAAGTTTGGCCTCATTGAGGGGCAGTATTTCAATATGAGTAGGAAAATGAGAGTACCCCTAAACATTCTTAAAGAAAAAAAGCACTGGCTGTATAACTGTCCCACAGTCATACTGGAACAAATGCTCAATAAAGTCCGTATGTAGTCTAACTGAGTAAGCAAAGCAAATCAGGACGAATGCTCAATAAACAGAGAATAAGCCTGGAGGAGCCCAGAGGGAGAAATAAGGCAGTTTCCAAGCTACCTTCGCCATAACTTTGCCACAAGGCGGAGTTAACCAAGTCCCTCCCTTCCTCAGCCTGCCCCCACTCCCAAAAAAGAGACAACATGGAGGTTTGTGTAGATTAGGGATCAGCAAACTTTTTCAGCAGGGGGCCAATCCACTGTCCCTCAGACCTTGGGGGGGGGCGGACTATATTTTGGGGGGGAAATGAACGAATTCCTATGCCCCACAAAGAACCCAGAGGTACATTTTAAATAAAAGCACACATTCCACTCATGTAAAAACACCAGGCAGGCCCCACAAATAATCCAGAGATGCATTTTAAACAAAAGGACACATTCTACTTATATAAAAACATGCTGATTCCCAGACTGTCTGCAGGGCGGATTTAGAAGGCTATTGGGCCGGATTTGGCCCCTGGGCCTTAAGTTCCCCTACCCATGGTGTAGTTGCTAAATGCAAAGCAAGTTTGTCCACCTTGAGAAAGGCTCACGACTCCAGTGCCAAGCCAAGCATCGCGGAGGCAACACTGACCAAAGAAAGCAGAGTGGCAAAACTTTTGCCACCTTCTTTTTTATTTGATCTTCTCGATTCTGCCTTTCCCTCCCCAGACATTCACCCAAGCAGCCCTCCTAAGAGGCTCTTCGGACAATTCCGGCACAATTAGGACTCACATGCTATGCGGCATCGGAGCGGTGGGTCGGACACGAAAGCAAAATGGTTAAAAAACGGACGGGGAGAAAGTTTCCTTCTAAGCGGCTGCTGGCTTAAGATGAATAATGCTTTTTGGCAGAAGCGAGAAACAGCCCTCTCATCCGGCAGAAATTCCCTCTTGGAAGACCCAGCCTCCGCAGCTCAACTTGGCAGATCTCCAAGGCTCTGAGCTGATCCCTGCCTTGGCTTGGTCCCGCAGAGTGATCCTATAGGCAGAGAGCAGTTTCCCCTTTTGGTTTCCAGGCGTGGCTTCCCTATCGTGGCTTTTATTATGTTTGGCTTTGAAGGGGAGGAGATTTCCATTGAGCATGTGGCAGAGAGAGAGGAAAATTACAAGCGTCACAAGAATGGGCTTTTTGCAATTTTCACACGGCGCTCTTCGCCCCCCCCCCCGGGACACCCCAGCGCGGAGGCTGCACAGCTGCTTGGCAGCTTTCAAGCTCTTTTATAAAAAAAAACTTGCAAAAGATGGGAGAGGTATCTTTTCAATACGAGCGCAAGAACATCAAGAGGTACTGAGGACAATCGTAGTTATGATGCAAAACAGAGATTTCCAACTCTGACAGATGTGAAAGATCAGAAAAGAGAAAGGCTTGTGCTGAAAATGAGAGGAGATTTAGTTTGTCTCAAATTAGACGTAACTTAGTTTGAGAACTATTGGATTTGAGCAGGCATAGGCAAACTTGGCCCTCCAGATGTTTTCAGCCTACAACTCCCATGCACCTTAACAGGACCAGTGGTCAGGGATGATGGGAATTGTAGTCCCAAAACATCTGGAGGGCTGAGTTTGCCTATGCCTGGGTTAGAGTGTCGGATGAGGACTGGGAGACCAGGGTTCAAATCCTCGTGCGACAGCAGAGCTGCTGGGCATGTCGCAAAGCTCAGAACTTGCGAGACCCCAGCCCCGCCCTGACTTAGCTTGTATCTTTGCAAAATCTGTGCCGTGGACGGCTTTGTGAATTTAAGAACTGTTCCTTGAGATGGAGGGTGGCTCAGTCTTGGGACACCTGTCCTGAATGCAGAAGAACCCGGGTTCAATCTCTGCAGGAGAACCTGGTTTCGATTCCTGGAGGGCTGCTACCAGGAATGAACAACATCCTGAGCTCCAGCAGCACATTCATTGGCTCCCAAACAGACCACTCTGCCCACAGGTCCATGTGGTGTAATGGATAGAGTGTTGGACTACGACCCTGGGGACGAGGGTTCGAATCCCCACTCAGCCATGAAGCTGACCTTCAGGCCATCTCTTGGCGTAACCTACTCCACAGGGCTGTTGTAGGGTGAGCAGCGAGAGGAGAGAATGATGTGCCCCGCCTTAAGGTCCTTGCAAGATAAAGGTGATGGTATATACAGTGATCCGTCTGGGATGCATGTTCGCAACCCATGTCTGCGCACGCGTGGGTTGCGATTCGGCGCTTCTGCGCATGCGCAAAGTGTGATTTAGCGCTTCTGCGCATGCGCAACTGCCGAAACTCAGAAGTAACCCATTCTGATCCGTAACCCGAAAAAACACAACCTGAAGCGTCTGTAACCCGAGGTATGGCTGTAAATGTAACTGACAACAAATAAAAAAAGGGGCGGCTCACCAAGTGATGTGCGCAGAGGCAGTGCGATGTAGTGGTTAGAGCGACAGCTCCAGGTGTGGTCATAGAATTACAGAACTGTAGAATTGGAAGGGACCCTGAAGGTCATCCATTCCAACCCCCTTGCAATGCAGGAATATGCAGCTGTCCCATACGGGGATCGAACCTGCAACCTTGGCGTTATCAGCACCACGCTCTAAGCAATGGAGCTACCCAGGTCTGACCAAGGCAGAATACAGCAGGAATATTACTTCTCTTGATGCAACTTAGAATAGGCTTATTGGTTGCTGACCTTTGGGAGCCTTTTCCGTCAAGGAGTGGGCTGAAAAGGCTTTCAACTGCACGGACCCGCATGCCCCCAGCAAAAAAGGAGGAAATGTTTCACCTGGCAGCCAACAGAACAGCCTGTATAATGGAATTCTATTTTTATTCCCGAAGCTTATTCACACACCCACTGCATTTGTACGAACGAGCCTTTCCTGAATTTCCTGAAATTCAGCACGCAAACATGCCCCTAGCCGTTCATGCCCAATTCCGGGACTTCACCTGCTAAGGTTTCTGCAAGTTCATGGTTGAAGGGACACTACCAGGGGAAAGCTGGCGACTTTATCTGTAGGCCAATTTGTGCAAAAGAGAAAGAAAGGAAAAGACGTAGATATTTCATGCGCCACTTTTGATTTTCAGGTAGGTAAAGGAGGAAATAAGACCCTAAGCATGTTTGGAATATTATTATTTTTTAATAGTATCTGATTGGCTGCGTGGGGTATTCCTGTGCAAGGAGGGTTCAAGCACCAAACAGGATGTTGCCAAGCTGCTACTCAGGCAATCATTTGACTGCGTGACGAACTCATGCGGAAAGGTTTGCTTATTCAAGCTGTGTTGAAAAAGCTGTCAACACGGGAAGCATTTTTCTACACTGCTGAAAGCTGGTTCATTGAGACAACTACTCAACATAAAGGGTTTTTAAAAAATGTTGCTGTACAATGCCCTGGTATTTTGCAAGGAGGCGGCATATAAATACTTTTTATTATAAATAGAACAAAGAATCCCCTGTTTATTTACTTATTGCATCTATATCACCTTTTCCTCCTTGCTCTCCCTGTGTTATTCTCACATCAACCCCTTGAGGTAGGTTGCCGGGGGGGGGGGAGACAGACAGCAATGGGCCCAAGGTTGCCTTCATGGCTGAGCGGTGTTTTGAACCCTGGTCTCTCACTGCCATAGCCCGACACTCTAACTGTTACACCACATTGCCTCTCCTGCTTAATGTCGGGGATTCAGATGCTATCTTAAGGGAGTGCTTCTGTTAGGCGAGTGTTACCTTTTCTGGAGAATCGAAACAGGGTCATTTGCTGCGGGGCAATTGAGATTTCTGCCATCCTGATAAAAACTCAGCATGGGCTATGGAGATAGGGCTACTGCAAGCACCTATTGGACAGTGCCAGTGACGCCATTAGTGGAATGCCATTAGTGGGTGTGGGTGGCGCTGTGGGTTAAACCACAGAGCCTAGGGCTTGCCAATCAGAAGGTCGGCGGTTCGAATCCCCACGACGGGGTGAGCTCCCGTTGCTCGGTCCCTGCTCCTGCCAACCTAGCAGTTTGAAAACATGTCAAAGTGCAAGTAGATAAATAGGTACCGCTCCAGCGGGAAGGTAAACGGTGTTTCCGTGCACTGCTCTGGTTCACCAGAAGCGGCTTAGTCCTGCTGGCCACATGACCTGGAAGCTGTACGCCGGCTCCTTCGGCCAATAAAGCGAGTTGAGCGCCGCAATCCCAGAGTCGGTCACGACGGACCTAATGGTCAGGGGTCCCTTTACCTTTACCTATTGGACAGCGCCAGTGACGCCATTAGTGGGAAAGGTATCGCCTGCCCCTCACACTGTTCTGTATCCAACAGGGATCCTGGCCCATTCCCCCTGCAACAAGGATAGTGTGTTGCTGCTGCTACTGGATGAGAATAAAGGTGCGGAATCGAGTTACGGGACTGCTTGGGTTAAGGCCACAGTGCTTCAGCGGACTTTTTTTTACATGTTTACTTCACTCGAGTTTTACCAAGAGAAAAACTAGGTCACTAGCACTGCTGCCTGAATTCCCTGCACTTTATAAACAGTAATGAAAAGGTTGTGGTGTGGGTTAACTGATAGGGATGATTAATTAATTGGGCAAACAAAGATACGGGCAAGCACAGCTCTCTCTCGCGCACACACCTCTTGCACAAAACAAACTCTGGCGAGTAATACTTCTCAGGGGAGAGCCTTTCCCTGCGCTGCGGGGGGTTGGACTAGATGACCCATGGGGTCCCTTCCAACTCTACGAAGCCGCCGGATGGTCACTCCCAAAGGTGTGCCACCAACTTTGTTATCTGTCTTACGTTTATTATGCAGGTATTCAGAATATCCCACGCTCCCCTCAACGCCCCCTCGCAGCAGCCTGCATGTCAAAGTATCTCCTCCCAACTTTGTATTTCAGATCATCATCATCATCATCATCATTATTATTATTATAATATCAGCCTCCTGTACTAGAGAGACAGTGGGGAGGGGGTTGTGGTTAGAGAGTCAGAATTCTTGAAAGACCAGGGCTGCTGCAACAAACAGCCCCACAAGCCTTTGGGAGGCAGAAATGCGAGAGGGCAAGGAAAGAGGGCACCCCTGACCATCATTCAAGGCACCCCAAGTTGCCGCAGCATACTGGTTGAAAACCACTGCTTTATTTGGGTTACTACATTGGCTCCCAGCACATTTCCGAGCACAATTCAAAGTGTTGGTGCTGACCTTTAAAGCCCTAAACAGCCTCGGCCCAGTAGACCTGAAGGAGCGTCTCCACCCCCATCGTTCAGCCCGGACACTGAGGTCCAGCGCCGAGGGCCTTCTGGCGGTTCCCTCACTGTGAGAAGCAAAGCTACGGGGAACCAGGCAGAGGGCCTTCTCGGTAGTGGCACCCGCCCTGTGGAACGCCCTCCCATCAGATGTCAAAGAGATAAACAACTACCTGACATTTAGAAGATATCTTAAGGCAGCCCTGTTCAGGGAAGTTTTTAATGTGTGACATTTTGATGTATTTTTAATCTTTGTTGGAAGCTGCCCAGAGTGGCTGGGGAAACCCAGCCAGATGGGCGGGGTACAAATAATAAAATTATTATTATTATTATTGTTGTTGTTGTTGTTCGGACATGGGAGACCAGGGACATGAAGCTCTCTGGGTAACCTGGAGCGGTGGCGGCAATCATTGCCCCTCAACCTAACCTCCCTCACAGGGTCATTGGCCAATTCCACAACTCTGATAATTTTTGACCACTGGCCACGCCGGGTATCGCTGATGGGAGTGAGAGCCTTCCTGACAGCAAAGTGTGCAAAACAAGTGTCACCTACACACAGAGGATTCCCCCTCACCTCGTTCTGGATCCATTTTCTGACTTAAGAAGACTTACAGATATAGTCAGGGGAGCTGCCACCATGAAGCCTGGGCAAACCTGCACAATTTCAGTTTCTCTCTGTTTTTCGTTTCTCCAATCTTTTAGGTTCATTTCCCCACATTTCTACATGAGTCTGCGATGGTCGCTTAAAAAATATATATACTCTTATCTTACTGAAAACGTACTGGGGTTTTAGCATGGCCGTATCCTATTGGACACACACGCTTGTGCAACCTTGCGTAATGTGCACATTCTTGCAAGCAATTCCCCTTCCCCCTTATTTAACAAATCCATTTGGGTAACCCGCAATGCAAGGTTTTTCCCAGCATTTGTGTCTTTGCGCATGTTACCCGGTGGGAGAACTGCATCGCAACTGTCAGACAAGTGCAAATTCTGAAGGACTGCTGCGGTTCGGGTCACAGATTGCTTCGGGAAATGTGAACTTGGTGGGTTCACCTGTAAACGTGAACCAAACAAAATCCCATTCCTGGTCAGCCTCCAGATCCCTTCCCTTTTCCAACTGAGGGGCTTCTGAAATGTATATTGCCTTGTATAGAGCATGTATAGAGTATAAATGTATAGAGCTGTAAGGGACCCCAGAAGGTATCTAGTCCAACCCTCTGAAAGACAGGGAACGGCAGAAACAATTCCGTGTCTTGTCTCATTGCCTAATTTTTATAAACAACCGTTTGACTTTTAGAAGACATCTGAAGGCAGCCCTATTTAGGGAAATTTTTAATGTCTGAAGTTTTATTCTGCTTTTAGTGTTCTGTTGGGAGCCACCCAGAGTAGCTGGGGAAACCCAGTCAGATGGGTGGGTTATAAATAATAAAATTTATTTATTTATTTATTTATTTATTTAGTATTATTATTATTAAAAATGCAAACTGGAGAGGTCCGCCTGAAAAGAAGTATATAAAGACTTTAAATCGATTTATCTATCTCAGGACAGGGAACTCCTACAGGGGTACAAGGGCAGAAGGTGTTTGGGAACAAGCGAGTCGCAGTATTAGGTCTGGACTTGGAGGAAATCCAATTTCAGAGCCTAGCTCCTTTGTCAGAATTGGGCAAGTTGCTGTGTCTTGACTTCACTTAAGTTCGTTAGGAGGATGAATGAGGTAAACATTATAAATGCAGCTTGGTTAACAAATAATTAGCTGCACGCCCCGTGCGAGGGAATGCGCACGTATGTGTATTTTTGGGTGGAACCAACAGGCAAATTTTAGGAGTCCCTGAGCAAAATATCTCTCACCAGAGCTGTTCTGCAGCTTCCCTAACCTCCTGGAATAAGGCTGACCAGTGAAAAAAAAGGGGGGGGGTTCTGTGTTTACTGACACAGGAATATGCACCCTACTTGGCATGCATTCAACTCACAGTAAGACAACATGTCCTTCCTCAACCTCGGCCCTCCAGATGTTTTGAGACTACAATTCCCATCATCCCTGACCACTGGTCCTGCCAGCTAGGGATCATGGGAGTTGAAGGCCAAAAACATCTGGAGGGCTGAGGTTGAGGAAGGCTGTCCTAGAATCTTGGAACTGGAGGGGACCCCAGGGTCATCTAGTCCAACCCCACTGCAATACAAAAAATTGAGCAGGAAGTGGGGGCCTCCCAAACAGACTTTACCCCTGTCATGTGGGAATCCCATGCAGACGGCCACAGTGCCTAGAGACAAGCAGTTAGGTCATGCATCCACAGCAGTGACCAGAGGAGCAATGACCGGTGGGAGGAGTGCAGAGAGAATGAACTCCCTGGTGCACCTGCAGCAGCACAACCGGACACCTTCCTCTGCCCCAGCTGCAACAAAACATGTCTCTTCTGTATCGGTCTCTGCAGCCACAGCAGGCGCTGCAAGTTCCAACAGCTTGACTTCACCCGCAAAGGCGCACTCCTCCGTTGTCTCACGAGACAGACGGATACAAACAAGAAATTGCCAGGTTCTGACTGCAGTGCCAAGTTAAAGAGAAGGGTGGGAAACCCGGGCGAGGTCTCCATGGCAGGTCATACCTTGGCACTTGGCTGTGTGTTGACTGAATGCCCGGTCTGGTGAGGTGCCCCCATGGGATGTCCACAAGCAGGTCAAGCGAGGGCCAAAACACTTTCCCTGCTTGCAAGACCCAGAAGTTAGTATTCAGAGGCAGGATGTAGAGGGGGGTGTTTAGGGGTGTGTAACTTGCCGATCAGAAGGTCGGCGGTTCGAATCCCCATGACGGGGTGAGCTCCCGTTGTTCGGTCCCTGCTCCTGTCAACCTAGCAGTTCGAAAGCACATCAAAGTGCAAGTAGATAAATAGGTACCGCTCTGGCATTTCCGTGCGCTGCTCATGTGGGTTAAACCACAGAGCCTAGGACTTGCCGATCAGAAGGTTGGCGGTTTGAATTCCCGTGACAGGGTGAGCTCCTGTTGCTCGGTCCCAGCTCCTGCCAACCTAGCAGTTCGAAAGCACATCAAAGTGCAAGTAGATAAATAGGTACCACTCTGGCGGGAAGGTAAACGGCATTTCCGTGCGCTGCTCTGGTTCGCCAGAAGCGGCTTAGTCATGCTGGCCACATGACCCGGAAGCTGTACGCCGGCTCCCTCGGCCAATAAAGCGAGATGAGCGCCACAACCCCAGAGTCGTCTGCAACTGGACCTAATGGTCAGGGGTCCCTTTACCTTTAACTGGTTCGGTTGACCTGGGCACAGAGCCTCAGGGATGTCGTTGGGGACGCCACAGGTATGATTTAGAATCGGGGTGGATTTGATTTAAACCAAATCAATTTAAATCACAATTTAAATCACTAGTCAATAAGACTGCTCTGCCTCCTTTCTTTTAGCAAATGTTTTGTACCACTGGGGAAGTGGTAATTCTGTATTGATTTGTTTTGGATGTTGTATGTGATGCCAATAAAGGTTTTATGATACGATTTAAATCTTTTTTTTTTTTTTTTACAGAAAGACTCATTCTTGCTTGTATAATCTTAATATTGACAATCAGATGAAGGCTTCATTTTTGGAATGATAAATTTTCAGAGTAGTTTTTACGATTATATCAAAAATTACTGATTTGGTTACGCTATTAGAAACACATAGACAGATAATTATGAAATCATTGTGAGGTTTAATAAGTTAACTATTTATATTCGGACAACTCTTCTGCTGTACTTTATCGGAAGGAGAAAAATAACCATTCACTTAATAACAATTTAAACAATTTATTTAACTAAAAAAATAACGTTATAGCATATGTGTCCATGTTTGTTAACTGATGTGGTTAAACTTTTTTTTAAAAACAACAACCTTAAGACTGAGTTTTAGCAACATGAAGAACTTAAAACAAAATCTTATTTCCTGATGAATAGCCTTTGCACTATAATGTAACTTAACTAGGAAACTATCTTTAGAAAGATTTTTCCTCCAAAAGCATTTTATTTTAAAAATCCGATTTAAATTAAAAAAAACCTGATTTAAATAAAAAAAAATCCAATTTAATTTTTTTTAAAAAAACTGGATTATTATTTTTTGTTAAAAAATAATAATTGATTTTTTTATCCACCCCCTTTAGAATGGTGCACGAGAGGGAGGGGGGTGCTGAACTTTGGCGTCGCACAAGGCGCCTGTGAAATTTGGAACCTCGGGGTCCCCTACTGTAGCACGGCTGCTCTGATCTTGGAAGGAGCACAAAGCCATTGCGATGACTAGTAGCCATGGACAGCTGAATCTGCCCCTGAATTGGGCTAATCCCCCTTTGAAGGCAGCCAGGAGGAGACAAAATGGGAGTCTCTTTTCTGCACTTTGCATCTGTTGGAAGTTGCAGGAGAACAAGGAAGAAACTGAAAGGAAGGGAAACTTGGCACGAAAACCGCAGACACGGCTTGAGAAGAATGGAAGATTGCCTGCTGTGGGTCGGTCTGAAGGGCCCTGCCCTTGCCTCTCTCCACCTGGCTTGGGGTGGGCTCCTCTTTTAAATTGTTTTTAATTTTTATCCGTGTTGTTTTAAATGAGACCATCTTGGATGTGAGCCCTGTGACCTGCCTGCCTGGCCCTTTCCCATCTGGCCTGGGAGAGTGGAGTGTGGACTGACTCCAGCTACAAAAGCGGAGGCTGTCGAACAGATTCTTGGGCTGGAACATTGTTTATGGGGGGTTGAGAGAGCTTGTTGCTGTTATTGATATTATTGACACCCAACTTTATCTGTTGATGGACGGCCGCCGTGACTCGGCCCCGGACACACTGACCAGATGCTTGGAAGCTGCGGCTGGATGGCTGCCTGGGAGCCGGTTGAAGTTAAATCCTTCAAAGACAGAGGCCCTCTGGCTGGGTTGGTACGACATGGGGTTGGGGGCCAACTCCCATCTCTTGCGGGGGCTCAGTTAGTGCCAGCGCCTTCTGTCAAGAGCTTGGGTGTAACCTTCGACGCCTCCCTTTCCATGGAGGCGCAGGTTGCAGCCACAGCAAAGGTGGCATTTTTCCATCTCTGCCGTATTAAGAAGTTGTTCCCTTACTTTTCTTGCCCTGATCTGGCCAAAGTGATCCATGTGACGGTCACCTCCAGGCTTGATTATTGTAACTCGCTCTATGCGGGGCTGCCCTTGAAGCTGACCCAGAAACTCCAGCGGGGTCCTTGCTGCGGGATCACACTCATCCAATGCTTTACCAACTGCACTAGCTCCCGGTGGAGTACAGGGTCAGGTTTAAGGTCTGCTTTTGACCTTTAAAGCCCTATGCGGCCTAGGATCCGCATACCTACGGGACTGCCTCTCCTGGTATGCCCCACGTGGGACCTTAAGGTCCACAAATGACAACACCTTGGAGGTCCCAAGTCGCAAAGGTGGTTAGATTGGTCTCAGCTAGGGCCAGGGCCTTTTCAGTACTGGCCCTGACTTGGTGGAGTGCTCTGTCACAAGAGACTAGGGCCCTGCGGGACTTGACATCTTTCTGCAGGGCCTGCAAGACGGAGCTGTTCCGCCTGGCCTTTGGTTTGGACTCAGTCTGACCCTTATGTTTCCCTCCCCTTATGGTTTTGATCTATGGGCTACTACTAAAATGAGGCTGCATTATAAGTTATATTTTAACCTGTATTTTAAATTGGGGATTTTTTAAATTGTAATTTTACTGGTGTTAGCTGCCCTGAGCCCGGCTCTTGCCGGGGCGGGCGGGGTATAAATAAAAATTTATTATTATTTATTATTTTTGTTGTTGTATCTTAAATCTTATGATTTACGTGGAAATTGTTTCCATTTGGTTGTGTACATTTTGATGTGCTTTATTTATTGTTTATGACTTCTGCTATGTTTGTAATTATGTAAATCTGGTCGTGTTTTAAGCCGCCTTGAGCATCGTTTCAACTATGGAAAGGCGGCAAACCAAACAATGATGATGGTGGTGATAATGAAGACTGAAACAGCTCCGTTTTAAAAACAAAAAGCCAAATCGAGACTGCAAATAACCCAGATTCGTGGCATGCTTCTGAGCGGCTCCTCAATAATTCTGAGGAATAAGCAGCTGTGGAGGATTGGGGCTGGGGCCGGGGATGTGAGAACACTTTGCTCAAGGTGGGGCAAAGGTGTGTTTTGTGTGCGCTCAGCCTGGTGTTTACTCGCCTCAGTTGCCTAATCTTCCACATAATACATCCCTGCAGCCTTATCACTCCTCTTTTATGTAGTGGGCTGTGCCGGATTTATGTATAAGCCAAACAAGCTATAGCTTAGGGCCCCACGCTCTTGGGGAGGCCCCAAAAAATGTAATGGGGAAAAACCTGGATGTACATTTCCAAAATATAAGATAAAAAACCAATAAAATAAAACCTACATACAGCAACAGTGTTTTGTGTTGTGCAGGCTCCTATATGATGTACATATTTCACTTCTCCTACCTAGGCAGTTATCTTTCCACAAGGCTCAACATTGATGCTTAATTGATGTGACGAAAAACAGCATAAAATACAGTATAAAACGTGAATAACAATAAATTCAGAATTCAAAAATCAATTTAGGGGGGAAATCCACCCAATAAACATTAGATGATCACCAGGGCTAGCTGGCTAAATGAGTCCTATTTGGGCCAGCGAGGAGACCAGGGGAGAATTAGCTGTGGGATCCCAGAGTTGGTAATCTTCATAAAAAGGGGAGGGGGAGGGAAGGAAGGGGAATAAAAGATCAGGCTAAGTTCAAATTGAAAGCCAGGCGGAATAGCATTGTCTTACAGGCCCTGTGGAAGGAAGTAAAATCCTGCAGGGCCCTGGTCTCATGGGACAGAGCATTCCACCAGGTCGGAGCCATCACCGAGAAGGCCCTGGCCCTGGTGGAGGATAATCTGACTTCCTTAGGATCCGGGGCCTCTAAACTATGATTATTCAAGGACCTTAAGGTCCTCTGTTCCGGGTTCCAGACAACCAGCACATCCCACTTTGCTGCCACAACCTTCATGTTCCAGCAAACAACCCCTGTTTCTTTCCCTCAGATCGAGAGACAAAGAGGTTTGTCCAACTGCTTTCCCTGGGGGGGACAGACACCCACTCTCTGCCACCAAATCCGAGCAAACGTCAGCCGGGTTTTCCGCAAGTGGACATTTGCTCCAATTCCGCACTAAAGAGCAGGTTTTCTTGGGGAGAGCACCAAGAGGCAAGTGGAAAAAAGGTCTCAAGACACAGTTCTCGGAGACACGCTTTCTAGGCACGGAACAAGCGGAAGTGCGGGGGAGCCCTTGGTGCCGGATGGGCCAAGTGTTTTCGTCGTCAGCCAAACACCACGCAAAGGAATACAGAGAAAGCAAGAAGCACAATTCTGTCTGCAATTATGCAAAGGCTCTATTTAAAGACACGGACACTTGGTGGAATGTAAATGTCTTATTTTGTCATTGGGAAACTCGATATATATATATATATATATATATATATATATATATATATATATATGACGCACCAGACCACAAGATGCACCTAGTTTTTGGTGGAGGAAAAGAAGAAAAAAATATTCTGAATCTCAGAAGCCAGAACACCAAGAGGGATCGCTGAGCAGTGAAAGCAGCAATCTCTCTTGCTGTTCTGGCTTCTGGGATAGCTGCGCAGCCTGCATTCGCTCCATAAGACGCACACACATTTCCCCTTACTTTTTAGGAGGGAAAAAGTGAGTCTTATAGAGCAAAAAATACGGTAATTGCCTCCAGAGTTGTGTGAGGTGCGTTTATGTTGCAGCACACAGCACTCAGGCAAGGCCCCCCACCCCCTACAAAACCTCTGGGTATAGGTCAGCATACAAATTCAATAAATAATAACAATAAAACGAAACAGGGAAGATAATACCACTACTAAACTACATTGCCGGCCTGTCGTGAGGATTACCTAAAAGTGATGTTATGTACGGCACTCTGGAGTGCTCCATAAACACTAAGAATTATGATGGAGAAGTCAGAAAAATTTAGGTTTTGCAAAATCTAAATGAAAATATACTTGCAACATGCCCAGACATTGTTCACGAGGCACAAATACTGCCTATACCCAGGAAATATCTAGGCATTAACTGCAAACAAAATAAAGCATCTTTAATAACCGAATCCATTCAGCTGTTCTATGAACAGCAGGGATTTCCAGAGTCTGAGCAGATGAAGGAGTGACTTGAACACAAAACAAGGCAGAATTCTCACTAGGACAAATTAACCCTTGGCAGTGTCCGTCCGCTCGCCTCAAAAAATAAACCTCCTGCCCGATTATCGTCTTCTAACACAGGCCGTCAAGAGTTCTTCCCAAGGGAGCCCCTGCCCCACCTTCTAAAACATGTTTTCTTTTCCCTTTAAAAAAATGCTTCTTAAAATATGCTTTAGAAAGCCGAGAATGAAAGAAACACTCGGAAATGTACTCCGTTGCGACCTGCGGGATCGTTCTCTTCTGAGTCACATTCTTCAATATGCTCTTTAGGAGATAACGTTTAAATAAAGAGTGCCAAAATGCCCCGGGAGAAAGACCAGCCAAATATTTCTGCGACCATTTCAGAGATAATTTTGCCTTTGGCCAGAGGCAAGAGATTAAGAGGCTTTTTTAAAAAAACAACAACCAGATACCGACAAGAAAGCATATTTCCACGCATTACTGGCTGAAGAGTCAAAACTTTTCCAAGTTTTTCCTCTGCAAGGCAGCTGTGGAGAAAGGAGAAATTTAAAGTGGAAGAGGCTATATTCTTGATGGTTAATAGTTTAGAAGAAAACGAATGACTGGAGGGTGGAATTTTGCCCTCTCTTATGCTGGCTGAGGCTGATCCAAAATATTTGGGAAGCAGCAGGCCAGGCAATAGCCCAGCCCACTTTTGCCATAAGCACCGCCTACACCGCCTGATGTCATCACCACCACCCACGCTCTGATGTCATGCTCTGATGTCATTATCACCACCGTACAGGGAAAGGCGGCTTCTGTTTATTACGAAGTTGTAAATCATCTTAACAAGTCCTCCGACATCTCAACAACAAACCGATAATTGAAGATTGAGCAACAGGAAAATAAATGTAATCTGTTTGTCAGAAGGTCGGTGTTTCAATCCATCAATAGTTCAAATTAATAGTTCAATACTTGAGACCAGCGCAAGCACAGCTCCCCTTCGCACTTTTCACAGAATGAACATGTTGGAAATACGTCGACTGTATAAAGAGGCTCAAAGTTAAACCCTGATTTGAGGACCGAACTCACATTGTGTCAAGATGCTGATTCGAACCCCAATAACTGCTTTTCTGGATCAGATCAAGACCCATAGGAGACCAGTATCCTGCCTCCAACAGTGGTCAGCCGCTGACATACTCAAAATGTCTCTTTTTTCCTTTCCTTGCCTCCGGTCCTGTCATCTGTCCCCCCACCCTGCAAACTGCCTCCATTCTTTTTCCTTGTCTCCCCTCAGCTTTGTATGTCGGCAAAGTCTTCAGCAAATGACTATTGGGGTGGGTGGGGCGAAAGTCAGCAGTCACAGAATCGCAGAGTTGGAAGGGTCATCTATTCCAACCCCCTGCAGTGCAGAAATCTCAACTAAAGCATTCATGACAGGTGGCCGTCTAAACTCTGCTGAAAAACCCCCACGTTTGTTTCAGGGGAAGTTGACACACCTCTGCAGGAAAGACAGGACTGCTGGCCCATGAGGAAGATCAAAAGGAGAGGGAGAAAGAAACCAAAACAGCTCCGCAGCGGCAGAGAGGAAAATTACAGGAGGGTGCAAGACTGGAAGAAGTAAGAAATACTGAAAGCCATATTGCTTGAACCACAACACAGAGAGACAACAACAGAGTTGGGGATGCCCGAGGCGAATGTTTGGGATATACACAGCCCTAACATTGATTTCCTGCAGTTGCTTTCAAAAACCTTGAGGTTCCATTGTGGTCAGCGTCGAACTCTGGAAACTTAGATTATTACACTAAAAAGACACCTGACAACTGAGTGTCAGCCTCCTTCTGATTGGCATCCGTCTGTCTTGGGAGACAACAGAGGAGTGCGCCTTTGGGGGTGAAGTCAAACTGTTGGAACTTTCAGCGCCTGCTGTGGCTGCAGAGAACAATACAGGAGAGACATGTTTTGTTGCAGCTGGGGCAGACGAAGGGGACCGGTTGTGTTGCTGCAGATGCACCAGGGAGTTCATTCTCTCTGCACTCCTCCCTGCAGTCATTCCTCCTCCGGACACTGCTGTGGGTGCCCGACTTGATTCTCTGCCTCCAGGCACTGCGCAAAGGATTCTCACATGGCTGATGTTGCCAGCCATGTTGTCATGTTTGCAGACATCTTTGAAATGCAGAGTTGGTCTGCCAACGGACCTGGAGCCTGAAGCCAGCTCCCCATAAGAGCCCATTTTTGGGGATCCTGCCATCTTCCATTCTGCAGACATGACCAAGCCAGCGTAGACGTCGTTGAGACAGAAGTGTGAACATGCTGGGCTTGGGAGAGAACATCTTTGCTGGGGACTCTGTCCTGCCATGCGTTGCTCCTGGCGGTTCTAATTTGCCCACAACTCACTTCCATAAAGCTGCGTGCTCAACATGTAAACCTGGTAGACCTTCATCTTGGAATTGGACGTTAGCATCGCATTCTCCCATGTCCTACTGGAGATGCGAGCCGTCGCTGCCTTGCCAATCTGTTTGCCCAGTTCAGCATCCATGGAGAGGAAGAGGAAATCATTGACCACCTCAAGCGTGTGGTCAACAATGCTAGTGCGTGGAAGGCTGGAGATGTCCTGAGGTAGGTCTTTGTCAGGCTGATGGTGGGGCCAAACTCTCTGCAGGCTTGGGCAAAACACCTTCTGTATTCACATGCATCTGCTTAGCCCAAACCAGAGGAACTGGTACCTTCCCGGGAAAGGAGTCAACAACAACCTCAGAACCTAGCGGTTTGATCAAAACACTTGAAAACACCCGTTAATGTCCGCATGCCTGCTTCTCTGCCATTTAGTATCCCATGTGAGATCTACATTAGGGGTGGACAACCTGACGCTCATCAATATCTAGCTGTTCTACAACTCCCATCATCCCCAACCATCAGCCACACTGGATGATGGGAGTTGGGAGCCCAGCATTGGTCTGGCTCTGGCTAGGACCACCAGAGAGCCAGTGTGGTGTAGTGGTTAAGAGCGGTAGACTCGTAATCTGGGGAACCGGGTTCGATTCCCCGCTCCCCCACATGCAGCTGCTGGGTGACCTTCGGCTAGTCATACTTCTCTCTGAAGTCTTTCAGCCTCACTCACCTCACAGAGTGTTTGTTGTGGGAAAGGAAGGGAAAGGAGATTGTTAGCCGCTTTGAGACTCCTTAGGGTGGTGATAAAGCGGGATATCAAATCCAAACTCTCCTTCTTCTCCTCCAGAAGAAAAAGCACAAGTGAATTAAATACATGCAAAAGCAAGCCTGTCCACCTGAAGGAAAGCAAATCACAGACACAAAGGAAAGAAAAGCACTTTGCCACAAAAGAATCCCTAGCCAAATTCCAACCACATTTGCCATTCTCAGCCCTGGGGGAGAGTAAAGATAGACCCCACCTTAGGCTAAAACATTAAAAATAACATTCTTCGATGAATATAGAAACCTGCGAATGAAGGAGGGACGTTCCATTGAGGAGGCAAGACTCTACTCCAGAAAAGCTGAAGGCGTAACAAATTAATCTTTAAAAGTGCTACAGGACTCTGGGTTTGTTTCGCTGTCACAGATTAACATGGCTATCCCTTTGGAAAACAAAATGACGATGCAGGATCGGTGCAGTGACCCATCTTCAGCAAAGTGCCCTCCCTAGCTGCCTAAACAGTTTGGGTGGTACTTGACTACGTTTTTAGAATTCAGAATAGGCCCATTGAAATGAATGAACAAGTTAGGTCCATTGATTTCAATGGGTCTTCTCGGAATACAAGTTAGCTGAATACCCCCCCTTTGTTTTTAAAGATTTGCAGAAAACTGGAAAGGAGCAGCTGTTTTTAGCACTGGACAGAGAGAGTGTCTCAAAACCCAAAAGAATTACGGGAGAAGGAAAAGATAAGAAACAAACTAAGGAAAGTCTAAGGAAAATCAGAGATGAAATGTACCTCGTTTGAACCGGCTTGAGACTTGTAATGTGAGGGTCATGGGTTCGAGTCTCACCTAGGTCAAAAGATTCTTGCATTGCAGGGGGGTTGGACTCGATGACCCTTGCGGTCCCTTCCAACTCTACAATTCTGTGAAAAGGAAATAATTGTGCATGTGTTGTGTGTCAGTGTGCGACAGAGAGAGAGGGGGAGAGAGAGAGAGAGAGAGAGAGAGAGAGAGAGAGAGAGAGAGAGAGAGAGATTTGTTGGTTCCAAGAAATGTCAAAACGCTGGCCAAGAATACACCACAAATGTTATTTAAAGAAGAAGGGGAAAGTTCAGAGAGGCTTAGCTCCAGCTGGTAGCAATTTCTAAGTAACTATTTTTTAACTTGAGCAAAAGGGGCGTATGGGAGGAGAGGCAGCAGAGAGGCTTTAAGTCGGCTCACGTCCTAGGATATAATTTTTAGGTTTTCAATGGGGGGTTTGGGAGACTCCCCGGTTAAAAAGGCAACACGGCAACAACATGAGGTTTCAACATGGGGTTCATGTATGGGATTTCTGCCAGGGCGAAACGGCTGCCCAGAACAGAGCTAATAATATCTAATCCTTGATCATCCCAAGATGCTACGTTATGTTCCCACTGGTCGATGCCAAGACCCAGATCCTATTCTCTCCCCCAGAGGGAAGCAAGATGAGAGATTCTCAGCGTGGTTTCGCAAAACGCAGTGCCGGCAAGAACCGAGGGAAATGGTGGAAGACAGACAAAGGGAGAGCTTCTTCACTCAGTGTCCAGTTAAACGAATTTCCGGAAGCCAAAAGCCACGCAGAATGAAAAATACAACTTGAGATCTGCCTGGCCCCAAACGGCGACTAGGCGTTCCGTTTTGGTGACTGTAAGCCTGGTTTAAAGAGCTGTTTGGCACCTAGCTTATACAGCTGAATTAATAATACTAATATTAATACTACTACTACTACTACTACTACTACTACTACTACTACTAATATTTTATTTATATCCCGCCCTCCCCAGCCGAAGCCGTACTCAGAGAGGCTAACAACAATAAAAGTAACACAGCATTCTAAAATTAGTTCATTCTAAAATCAATTCAGAATCAAATTAATGGCAACCATTGGGCTAGAGTTCTGTGAGGATTACCAAAAGAGGGGGTCAGACTGTGCCTTGGCCAAAGGCCTGGTGGAACAGCTCTGTCTTGCAGGCTCTGCAAGTCCCGCAGGGCCCTAGTCTCTTGTGACAGAGCGTTCCACCAGATCGGGGCCACAGCCGAAAAAGCCCTGGCTCTCGTTGAGGCCAGCCTAACCTCCATCTTGGCCTCCAAGATGCTTTTGTTTGAAGACCGTAAGGTCCTCCGTGGGACATCCCAGGAGAGGCAGTCCCGTAGGTACGAGGGTCCTAGGCCGTACAGTGGTACCTCGGGTTAAGAACTTAATTCATTCCGGAGGTCTGTTCTTAACCTGAAACTGTTCTTAACCTGAGGCACCACTTTAGCTAATGGGGCCTCCTGCTGCCGCCGCACGATTTCTGTTCTCTTGCTGAAGCAAAGTTCTTAACCTGAGGTGCTATTTCTGGGTTAGCGGAGGCTGTAACCAGAAGCGTCTGCAACCTGAAGCATCTGTAACCCGAGGTACCACTGTATAGGGCTTTAAAGGTTAAAACCAGCACCTTGAACCGGATCCTGTACTCCTCCGGGAGCCAGTGCAGCTGGTATAGCATCGGGTGAATGTGATCCCGCGGCGAGGACCCCGTAAGGAGTCTCGCTGCAGCATTCTGCACCCAGGGTCAGTCTCAAGGGCAGCCCCATGTAGAGCGAGTTACAATAATCAAGTCTGGAGGTGACTGTCACGTGGATCACAGTGGCCAGATCAGGGCGAGAGAGGTAAGGATCCAACTGCGTAGCTTGCTTACAAACACACTTGGCCTGTGTGTGGTCCTTCTTTGCCCCCCTCCCGCCCCCCTTCTTGCCTTGACCACTCATGATCAGGAGGAGAGACTATGCAACCAGGACAGAAAAGTTACCCATTTATCAGCTGGCCGATTTGGAAACGGCGCTGTAAAAGTTGCAACACCGTCCGGCCGCACTGATGAAATGCAAATAGCGAGGGAGAGAGAGGAGGAGGGAGGGAGGGGATGCATTGACCAATGTCCTGCGCAGGCAGGGCACGACCGTCTCCACCCCAAACCTCCAAATGACAAGCTCACCATAAGGCTATCTCCAGGGCAACTTTGGCCCTGTTGGAAGCAGGGTTTGCATCACGCTGTGTGTTCGTCCACCTCCAACACCCCCCAAAATGCACGCACAGCAAACCCAACAGCTGATCAATTTAAGGCCACAGTCACGCGGTGCATTTAAAGCACTATGATGTCACTATAATAATAACAACAATAATAATTTATTAGTTATACCCCGCCGACCTGGCTGGGTTTCCCCAGCCACTCTGGGTGGCTTCCAACAAAATATTAAAATACAATAGCCCGTCAAACATTAAAATCTTCCCTAAACAGGGCTGCCTTCAGATGTCTTCTAAAAGTCAGATAGTTATTTATTGCCTTGACATCTGCTGGGAGGGCATTCCACAGGGCAGGCGCCACCACCAAGAAGGCTCTCTGCCTGGTTCCCTGCAACCTCGCTTCTCGCAGGGAGGGAACCGCCAGAAGACCTTTGGCGCTGGACTGAACGATGGGGAAGGAGATGCTCCTTCAGGTATACTGGATCGAGGCCGTTTAGGGCTTTCAAGGTCAGCACCAGCACTTTGAATTGTGCTCGGAAACGTACTGGGAGCCAATGTAGGTCTTTCAGGACTGTTATATGGTCTCAGCGGCAGAGAAACAAAGTTACAGGAGCATATAGGAGTCACCAAAATAAAGGAAATGTTTATGCTTTGCAGGATATGTGTGTCATGAATTTTGTTGGAAAGTCACAAACAGCACTTAATAAATAAATTAAAAATACTGAGTAAGAAATGGAATAGAGCCAGGCTTCAGGCTTCACTGTCTTTTTTTTTGGCACATTATTAGACATTTTGGAAAGCTATTTCCATGCTGAGAGGTGTAATCCCAGACCCACTTCTATGGGAGTAAGCCCCACTGAATTCAGTAAGACTTAACTTCTGAGCAGACAAAGTTAGGGTTGCGTTGCTTATCTCTGTGCAACGAGCCTTAATGGTTCAAAAGTTTCAATATTTCAGACATTACAAAAAGACCCTTCTGAAACAGAGACTACACACTTGAATCTCCCCTTTCCCCCAAGGATACCACACATTTCCCCTTTTATTCTTACAACAACCCCTCTGAGGTAGGTTAGAATGAGAGGTAGTCTTTGGCCCACGATCGCCCAGTGAGATCACGGCAGAGTAAGGATTTGAACCTGAGTCTCCCTAGTCTGATACTCTAACCACTGCAGCACACTGCTTCACTTCCATGGGACAGAAATGCTGAAACATCTGGGCCAGGAATATCCACACTGTTTCCACATGCTTCGTGATTGAAAACGACACACCCATTGCAACAAATATTCACATTGTTAGGGGTATTTTTACTGCTCCTCTTTGTTCTTAAAACTGCATTTTATCGTATTACAATCTGAATTCTGTGGAAGTTGAACAGTAATGCAATATATAATAAAAGCAACAGAAATACAATTAAAAACCCCACAGCACCTAGCACAGCAGTGCATTACAAAAAAATCCCTGAGAGATACCCTTAGCAATTTTCAAGTGGTCCGTGGAGGAAAAAAGTTTGGGTACTAGTGATGGAAGACCTCTTCCTTGAACAGCTATTGATACATGCTTTATCTACGAATAAATTCCTACTTGATTTATTTGCTCAGGAAATGCAAGCTGAAGAGCCGGTGATGAAAATAAAACTGACCATTCAAGGACAACTGACCGCATGCAAGCGGTCAGCTTCACCGTGGCAGTGAAAAAACTTAGAGATGCCCTTTCCAGGAAGAAAATAAGAGTGAATTTGAATATGTTTGTCTGTTTAAACAGCCTGTGACCCAAGTCCGATTGCAATGGCCATTATTTACACAATAAACTAATATTGATCTTGAAAATCAAAGAGGTGTAACGCTTAACGGTGGTTTGTTTTCCATAACAGTTGAGAGCTGTGCCTGAATACCTAAACCGGGGATGAAGAGTCCTTTTCAGTTAGAATCATAGAATTGTAGGGACCCCAAGAGGCATCTAGTCCAACCCCCCGCAATGTCCATATTCCCTTTCTGGGCAATTCTCTGGGGGCAGCATGCCAAGAGTGGGAGGGGCCAGAGGAAATGTGGGTGGAGCAACAGGTGTTAATTCTACCTTTGTACAGCAGGCTACTGTACAGAGGGGAATAAAGGGTGTTAGAGGAGGGGTAGCAACTCTCGTGACGAGCACATCATGCACCTACTGGGGTACTTTGTCTAACTTTGATGCCCACCCTGCACTCAGCTCTCACCTGTGGCTCCTGGAAGCTGCCAGCATGAGACAGCAGCCATACCTAGGGAACAGCTTCAACTGGCCGGCTAAACCAGGTGAGGGTAGCCGATGGGTCTCAAACCCTCAGCGAGGTAGGGAATTCACCTGCATGCAAAGACAGGGTCCTGGCGGATTGACCAGATGAGACCAAGAATGGGTCCGATGGCCAAGAAGGCGGTTTCGGTGTGTCCCATAGAAGGAGGTGAGGGGCAGATGGGGAACTAGCGACCTGGTGAGGTAGCCTTTCTAGGTGAAGGAAAACTCTCACCCTAAACCTCCACAGGACATCTTCAGGAGAAGAAAAGGCTGAGGAGTAAACTCTACACGAATCTGGAGTCCCTAAGGCGGTTGGATGGCACCTTGTACGTCTCCTTCCAGCAACTCTTGGTGTCCAATGCATTGCTCTGCTTTCCTTTGGAGCCCATCAGTGAGGCTGAGAGGGGGGGGCTTGTCTTCTGGACAGCCCAGGACTTCCAGGCTTGCACCCCGGGGAAGTCACTTCGGTGCCGTTAATGCAGTACAGTCATACCTCGGGTTGAATATGCTTCAGGAGGAGCGCTTTTGGGTTGCGCTCCACAGCAACCCGGAAGTAACGGAGCGTGTTACTTCTGGGTTTTGCCGCTCGCGCATGTGCAGACGGTCAAAATGATGTCATGCGCATGTGTGGAAGCGGTGAATCGCGACCCGAGCACACACTGATGTGGGTTGCGTTCGCTTCAGGATGCGAACGGGGCTCGGGAACGGATCCTGTTCACATCCTAAGGTACCACTGTACAGTGGACGCTTGGGTTGCGAACGTGATCCGTGCGGGATGCATGTTTGCAACCCACAGTGGCACGTCTGCGCATGCACGGGTAGTGATTCGGCGCTTCTGCGCATGTGCAAAGTGCGATTTAGTGTATCTGCTCATGTGCGAGCGCCGAAACCCAGAAGTAACCTGTCCCGGTACTTCCAGGTTTCGGTGGGTCCGTAACCCGAAAAAACGCAACCTGAAGCGTCTGTAACCCGAGGTATGGCTGTAGTTTGATTTCACCCCTGGAAGCTCACTCCATTGTCTCTTGAGATGGATGGATACCAACAACAGCAGCAGGCTAGTTCCTATAAACACCTCTCTCCACACAAGGAATCACAGAATTGTAAAGTTGGAAGGGGCTACAAGGGTCATCTAGTCCAACCCCCCTGCAAACCAGGAATCTTTCACCCAATGTGGGTCTCGAATCCACGACCCTCAGGATAAGAGCCTTGTACTCTACAGAAGAGGTATTAGTAAGAGATTGAAGGCATGTTCCAGACAGGAAAAAGAAACTCAAGAGTGAGAGGCAGGGCTGGTGAGGGGTGTGGCCTGCAGAGAGCCCTGGGGGCCAGATAGGAATACCTGGAGGGCCACAGTTGGCCCACAAACCACCCAGAACCTGAACCATAGTTCAGAATTGGTCAGAAAGCAGGATTTGAAGCCATGGTCTGCCATTACCAAGGGTAAACGTTCCATCTACCCAGGAAAGGGTATTTAATCATGCATTCTAGCTTTGCAATGTGGAGCGGAATCAACAGACTCAGACACCATTCCTCTGCCACTCTGTCCCTTCAAGGTTTCACTTTTCCCTTTCTTTGTTTTCTGGCGATTGGTGGGAAAGGAAAAGATCAAAGAGTCATATCCAGTGTTTTGCTTTCATTTATCGCAGGCCTGCCGGGGAACGGCACCGCTTGTGCCATTCAGAAGAAGTCAGGATTGACAGGAATACTGAATACCGGGCAATGAAAACTTCCCGCTTGCTCTGTGTGATCAGCAGAAGGTCACCACTCTTGCAAGCTGGGGGCTTACGTAACTTGCAATTTCCTTGGTATACCCTCTTCAGTGTGGGAGGAACCGAACAAATTAATTTGGGTCTCTTCATACAAAGGGATGGGAGTATTGATTTTAAACTGCTAGAATCACTTCTGCTCATCCTTGGAACTGACAGGAGATTATATAACATACAGGAAGACGAATGAAACCAAGAAGACTTATTGTTCTTTCTACAGGGTCAGCAGTGTATGGAGGAACGGTATGCGGTAACCTCATCCGAGAGAGAGGGACTGGTCTCTGTCCTCAAAAGACTCTGCAGTCTAAAAACGGCCTGGTTTATTAAATAATGGCTTGGTGTTATGCGAAAACCCTCCCAAGTGGCTGAACTGGGAACCTTGGCTAGTTTTAACTATGGCTTGGCGTCATGTGCACACACAGCTTCCTTCCTTAACTATGGTTTGTTTGGCTAACCCAGCTTGGATGCTTTCCTGACTACAAAGGCACAAGCAGCTACAAAACAAAACTTTGGAGAAGGTGAGCCATGGTTTATTTGATCATCTGTAGGACAATTGGTGGTTTACGTGATGGTCTGTTAAACAAACCATGGTTTAGTGTTACACTCAAACCTCGGCTCCCAAACACCTCTGTTTTGGAACGTTTCGGCTCCTGAATGCTGAAAACCCGGAAGTAAATGCTCCGGTTTTCGGAAGCCGAATGTCCGACGCGGCTTCCGCTTGAGCGCAGGAAGCTCCTGCAGCCAATCGGAAGCCACGTCTCAGTTGCCGAATATTTAGGAAGCCGAATGGGCTTCTGTAACGGATTACATCTGACAACCGAGGTTTGACTGTAGGTGTTAAGCAGGCCAACATGCTACATGGGTGTCTCAAACTTGGGTCTGTTTTGGGACTACAACTCCCATCATCCCTGACCATCTAGCTAGGGATGATGGGAGTTGTAGTCCAAAAACAGCTGGAGACCCAATTTTGGGAAACCCTGGGTGAGACAACAAGGAGAGGGGGAAATAAATGCCGCAAGGATTGAATGTACACAAATGCATGCTTTTTATTCTGATTATAGTTGGGAGAAAGGACGAAATGGCTGTGCCAGGGATGGGGAGGTAGTGACCTTCCACAAAATCTTGGACTCCGACACCCATCAGGGGTGTTGGGAATTGTAGCATAATAATAATAATAATAATTTATTATTTATACCTCGCCCATCTGGCTGGGTTTCCCCAGCCACTCTGGGCGGCTTCCAACTGAATATTAAAAACAATACAGCATTAGACATTAAAAACTTCCCTAAAGAGGGCTGCCTTCTGTTGTCTTTTAAAAGTAAAATAGTTGTTTATTGCCTTGACATCTGCTGGGAGGGCGTTCCACAGGGTAGGTGCCACTACCAAGAAGGCCCTCTGCCTGGTTCCCTGTAACCTTACTTCTCGCAATGAGGGAACCGCCAGAAGGCCCTCGGCGCTGGATCTCAGTGTCCGGGCTGAAAGATGGGGGTGGAGACGCTCCTTCAGGTATACAGGACCGAGGCCGAGATGTTTCCAGATGGCAACATCTGGAAAACCTCTGGGTTATGCCACTGATTACACAGGAAAGGTGGATACTGTTGAGGGAACTAAAATAAGAGAGAGAGATGGTCCCTCAAGCAAGCAAAACTGACCCACAGTCCAAACATTAACTCCTCTTTTCAAGTAACTAGATTATGTTTCACGTCAATGTTTTTCCTCCTTGTCCCACCTCATTTTAGACACTATGAATGTTGACCCAAGGAGAAAAATATTAACTTACACAGGAAACAAACTGGCGGCCTTTCCAGCTTAGATATGCACGTAGGAAGATGTTTGGATTTGCTTCTACAACAAACACACATTAAAAACAACTGGCTTACCTTCCCATTCGCCCCCCTTTTAAATATTCACCTGTATTTTAAAGAGCACAAAAAACCAGAGAAGTAGAAGCCGCTGCAGCTGACAGGGCAGATACAGAAGGCAAGTTGGAGCCGCATGAAAAAATCAATTGCTGCAGCTGACTGGGAAAATAGAAGTACCGGTACTTTTCCCCGCAATGAAGATGGATGTAGTCTGCAACACTGCAACTTGTGGGCATACAAGGTTCGGGAGGTTCCGGATGGAGAAAAGAAAATACTTCACATGGTATATGGTTAAACTAATAATAATAATAATAATAATAATAATAATAATAATAATAATAATAAATAATTTTATTTATACCCCGCCCTTCGCGGTTCAGAAAACCAGGCTCCAGGCGTCTAACAACAAATTTAAAACACTTAATTAATGCAACAAAAAAAACAGCATAAAATACAGTATAAAACGTGAATAACAATAAATTCAGAATTCAAAAATCAATTTAGGGAGCAAATCCATGCAATAAACATTAGATGATCACCAGGGCTAGCTGGCTAAATTAGTCCTATTTGGGCC
This sequence comes from Podarcis raffonei, assembly GCF_027172205.1. Lineage (NCBI taxonomy): Eukaryota > Metazoa > Chordata > Lepidosauria > Squamata > Lacertidae > Podarcis > Podarcis raffonei. Next base: position 74,682,267 of record NC_070610.1, on the reverse strand, counting down.
AGCGAGGAGACCAGGGGGGAATTAGCTGTGGGATCCCAGAGCAGGTAATCTTCATAAAAAGGGGAGAGGGAGGGAAGGAAGGGGAATAAAAGATCAGGCTAAGTTCAAATTGAAAGCCAGGCAGAATAGCTCTGTCTTACAGGCCCTGTGGAAGGAAGTAAAATCCTGCAGGGCCCTGGTCTCATGGGACAGAGCATTCCACCAGGTCGGAGCCATCACTGAGAAGGCCCTGGCCCTGGTGGAGGATAGTCTGATTTCCTTAGGGCCCAGGACCTCTAAACTATGATTATTCATGGACCTTAAGGTCCTCTGCAGGGCATACCAGGAGAGGTGGTCCCGTAAATACTAAGAAACTCCCTGCTGCAGGAGGCAGCGACGGCCAACAACTGGGATACCTTTAAATGAGGATTGGACAATTTAATGGAGATGGGGACGGCTACCAATGGCTCCTAGCCAAGTGGCTACGCTCTGCCATCGCGGTCGGAGGCAGAAATGCTTCTGAATATCACTTTCTGGGAACCACAGGGAGAGAGAGCCACAGGCCTGATCCAGTGGGCTCTTCTTATGTCCCTACGTTTAAGGGCTTGTGGAACCAGCCCTCCCTTTCCTGAGACTGTATCTGAGCAGCTGTTCCCTCTAATGTAGAATGCAAAAAGAAGAAGAAGAGGAAAGCGAAAGAGGAAACCTGCCCCAACCACTAAGCGCTGTGCCCATTACAGCGAAGGAAGCCCAGATGTGTCCCCAGAGGTGTGTTGCAATTCCGAGGAACTGCAGAAAGAACACCGAAGGCTTTGTGACGCACAAAAAGACGGCTTCCTGGCAACCCTGCTTTGTTTCAAATAGGAAGTCCCTAACTCTTACGGTAGCGCAGATAACGCGTGAAGAATGCGTGGGGAACGTCTGGTGCAATTTAAGAAGCAGCTGGTGACTTTCAGAGGTCGGGGGGCGATATGCCAGCACCTTCCAGAGCATTTTGCCGTGACTAAACAAAGCCATCAAAAAAATGAAGATCATGGCCACTGGTCTCTTCACCTCCTGGCAAATAGAAGGGGAAGACATGGAGGCAGTGAGAGATTTTACTTTCTTGGGCTCCATGATCACTTCAGATGGTGACAGCAGCCACGAAATTAAAAGACACCTGCTCCTTGGGAGAAAAGCAATGACAAACCTAGACAGCATCTTAAAAAGCAGAGACATCACCTTGCCAACAAAGGTCCGTATAGTTAAAGCTATGGTTTTCCCAGTAGTGATGTACGGAAGTGAGAGCTGGACCATAAAGAAGGCTGATCGCCGAAGAATGGATGCTTTTGAATTATGGTGCTGGAGGAGACTCTTGAGAGTCCCATGGACTGCAAGAAGATCAAACCTCTCCATTCTGAAGGAAATCAGCCCTGAGTGCTCACTGGAAGGACAGATCCTGAAGCTGAGGCTCCAAGACTTTGGCCACCTCATGAGAAGAGAAGACTCCCTGGAAAAGACCCTGATGTTGGGAAAGATGGAGGGCACAAGGAGAAGGGGATGACGGAGGACAAGATGGACAGTGTTCTCGAAGCTACCAGCATGAGTTTGACTAAACTGCAGGAGGCAGTCCATGGGGTCACAAAGAGTCGGACACGACTAAACAACAACAACAACAAACAAAGCCAAAGAGAATTATGCAGATGACAATAATACACAATGGCAAACACAGTGCAGCACAGATGACGAAGAATCGACACAAGACGCAGAATCTTTCCTGGGTGCAGAACTTGACCAGGGATGGCTAATCGATGTCCCTTGAGGTGTTTGAAACCAGCTCTGCATTCACTTCAGGAGCTATCATTACTTCTGTAACGAGTCATTAGCAGCACAGAGCGCTTTGATGTTTTTACCACCATCCTAGCCTCCCAACAAGCTTGCAAATTAGGTATGAATGACAAAAGGACAACTCGGCCCAGGTCATCCACAGGCCTTGCACCCAAGCAAAGGAGCTTAGCACCAGGCAAGGTGCTCAACATCGAACAATCCCTACCAGGGTATGTGAAAGCACCGAGCTTCTAGCGCAAGTGGGAAATGAACATTGAATAGAGTTGCATTCAGCTAAGTTTTACTCAGAGCAATACCGACAGGAAGTAACGCACCTAACTAAGCCACGTCAATGGATTTCAGTGGGTTCACCCTGAGCAAAACTTAAGGTGAACACCACCCTGTGTTTGAAATTAGCCAGGAGCAAGGCGCGTTTTGCAACCGGTGTGAGTGCAACTGCGACCACGTGGCGACTTGGGAAAGCAAAATATCACTCAGAAAAGGATCTGAAACATTTTCATTGAAGCTTCAATTAGTTTTATTTTGGATTGATTTATTTGATGTTTTAATGCTTTGTAAACTGTTTTGAGGTATCTTCATTTAAAATATAAAGTGGTATAGAAACGCTTTGATTTGAAGGGAATAATGAGAAGACGACGGACAGAAATCAACGCCACTGGAAAAAAAACGCCTTGCCGCAAGTCTTGGCGCCCCCCACTTTCCAGGCTGACAACACTCAATGAGGACAGAAATGGGGGGCTGCCCTCAGAGTCAATTAGTGATCGCTCTCAGGTGACAAGCCCACCCCTGGTCCTCGCGCTGCTGTGTGTATTTCGGAAAACGAAGCAGCATCAAAAAAATGAATAAACACGAGTTCTAAGAGGGAGAGAGCGCCGACTGAATTATTACTCTCTGGCGCTGAAGGTCTCGAGTTACATGCAAGGTTCTGGGACACAGCCAGCCTTTATATTTTCAGAAACGGGGATCAGCCATTGCTTCTTGATCCAAGAATTCTAGGTGCAACCTGATACTTGCAGCATTGGCCAGAGGTCTAATTCTGTCTGCAGTCTCCAACTTGGAGAAGAATCTACATGGAGACTTCACGCCTGCAGTGACCAGTCTAATTTTTGCACTTTTCTTTTTTCTTTTTAACGTTGTGCTTAATATTTTATTTTCTCATATAACCGCCAATGAAGGTCCATCTACTGTGGAACAGTTCTTTACTGAAACGGTCAAACTTTAGAATGGAACCATGTTATAGTTGAGATTCCTGCATTGCAGGGGCCTGGAATAGATGACTCTAGGAGTCCCTTTCCAACTACACAATTCTATGATTCTGCGATTCTATTCTGTGACTTTTTGCTTGGACAGGTGTTGCCCAACCATAATAATAATAATATTATTATAATTTATTATTTGTACCCTGCCTATCTGTCTGGGTTTCCCCAGCCACTCTGGGCGGCTTCCAACAGAGATTAAAAATACATTAAAATGTCACACATTATAAACTTCCCTAAACAGGGCTGCCTTCAGATGTCTATTAAATGTCAGGTAGTTGTTTATCTCTTTGACATCTGATGGGAGGGCGTTCCACAGGGCGGGCGCCACTACCGAGAAGGCCCTCTGCCTGGTTCCCTGTAGCTTTGCTTCTTGCAGGGAGGGAACCGCCTGAAGGCCCTCGGCGCTGGACCTCAGCGTCCGGGCTGAACAATGGGGGCGGAGATGCTCTTTCAGGTATCCTGGGCCGAGGCCGTTTAGGGCTTTAAAGGTCAGCACCAACACTTTGAATTGTGCTCAGAAACATACTGGGAGCCAACGTAGGTCTTTCAGGATTTGGGAGTTTCCTTTTTTTTTTATGAACAAGCTTAGCTACTTTTATTATAAGTTAAAGATAAAGGACCCCTGACAATTAAGTCCAGTCGCAAACAACTCTGGGGTTGAGGTGCTCATCTCGCTTTACTGGCCGAGGAAGCAGACGTTTGTCCGCAGACAGTTTTCCTGGGTTATGTGGCCAGCATGACTAAGCCGCTTCTGGCGAAACCAGAGCAGTGCACGGAAACACCGTTTACCTTCCCGCCGGAGCAGTACCTATTTTTCTACTTGCACTTTGACGTGCTTTCGAACTGCTAGGTTGGCAGGAGCAGGGACCAAGCAACAGGAGCTCACCCCTTCGCGGGGATTCGAACTGCCGACCTTCCGATCAGCAAGCCCTAGGTTCTGTGGTTTAGAACACAGCGCCACCCGCACCCCCACTTTTATTATAGATATATAAATAACAAAAGAGTTGCCTTGAATCAGAGAGGCATCTCAGCTTCAGCAAGACTGACATATTTGACATTGTAAACTGAACTCGTGGAACAAGCTTGCTAAAAATACTGTCACGGTAGCTATTGTTGGCAGGGTTACAGATGACTTTGCACAAGCCTGTCTACAAAAGGGAACACTGCATGTTTGAAAACGTGACTCCTTCATTGTTACGTATCATTTCGAAAACCCCACACGCCACATGCCTAGAAAATCCTGGGCAGCAGGAATGGTTTTCCTTCCTCTGCCAATGAGAAACACCTAGCTGTGGAGTCGGAGCCAAGATTACGACACTCAGAATAAAAATCAAACAAGACAGGCAGGTTTGATTCCCGCCCTCCCCTCCTTCGCTAGCCAGCAAGATTCTGCATTTTGATGGGGAAGTTTAGGAGAGTACACACAATCTCCATGATAATCTTTGCTTTTACACGTTCACGCCCTAGGCAGCTGAGGGCACCAGAGCAGCTTTTGCCATCCTGGAGATGTTTCTGGCTACAACTCCTGCTGGCTGGTGGGAATTACAGCGCAAAACATCTCAAGGGCGCCAGGTGAGACTGCCACCAGAGATCAGTGGTAAACACAGGAAGTTGTCTTATTCCACAGCAGACCAATGGCCCAACTAGTTCTGCACTGGGTACACCAAGGATGGTCCAACATGGCACCCTTCAGATCTTGTGGGGCTACAACTTCCTTCATCTGTGACTGCTTGTCATGCTGGCTAGGGGGCGATGGGATGTAATGGACTGGTTGGAGGCAGAGGAGTGGTGTCCCCCTGTCCTGCTGCAACTAGCTCCCTTCCCCACTTCTCTCCCAGAACCAGAAGAGGCATGAAAAGGGCGGAAGAGAGGTTGTCTGCATGAAGGCGTAGTCTCCGATTGCTTGGGGAAAGCTCTGGAGAGGACGGGACAGCTGTGAGCAGGTGTCTGGAATTTCAGTCTCGGCAACTGATTTTCATGGAGTAAGACCACTGCGAAGGAGCCGCTCTGCTCCTTAGGCCTGACGCTCAACCAAATCCGTGGAGATAATGTTTTTGCTAATAGCTCCAAAAGCAGAGGCAGAAGTCGAAGCAGGAGAGGGGCATGGGGGAGGCCAAAGGTGGTGAGGAGGCACAGCTGTCTCCCCATCCTGGCGTGACAAGGTCTCCTCTTCCCCTGGTTTCCAAGAACCTGAAGAGACATGAAATGGGAGCAGCAAAAGCTCTACCTCTTTTTTAAATCAGAACCAGTGAGGACAGTGAAGGTCCTGTGTGAGTGTCTGGAGGCAGTTGGAGGATGGATGGCAGCTAGCAGATTAAGGTTGAATCCTGACAAAACAGAAAGACTGTTCTTAGGGGACAGGGGGAGGGCTGGTATGGAGGACTCCCTGGTCCTGAATGGGGTAACTGTGCCCCTGAAGGACCAGGTGCGCTGCCTGGGAGTCATTTTGGACTCACAGCTGTCCATGGAGGCGCAGGTCCATTCTGTGTCCAGGGCAGCTGTCTACCAGCTCCATCTGGTACGCAGGCTGAGATCCTACCTGCCCGCAGACTGTCTGGCCAGAGTGGTGCATGCTCTGGTTATCTCCTGCTTGGACTACTGCAATGCGCTCTACATGGGGCTACCTTTGAAGGTGACCTGGAAACTACAATTAATCCAGAATGCGGCAGCTAGACTGGTGACTGGGAGCAGCCGCCGAGACCATATAACACCGGTCCTGAAAGACCTACATTGGCTCCCAGTACGTTTCCAAGCACAATTCAAAGTGTTGGTGTTGACCTTGAAAGCCCTAAATGGCCTCGGCCCAGTATACCTGAAAGAGCATCTCCACCCCCATAGTTCAGCCTGGACACTGAGGTCCAGCGCCGAGGGCCTTCTGGCGGTTCCTTCCCTGCGAGAAGCGAGGTTACAGGGAACCAGGCAGAGGGCCTTCTAAGTGGTGGTGCCTGCCCTGTCAGATGTCAAGGAAATAAGCAACTATCTTACTTTCAAAAGACATCTGAAGGCAGCCTTGTTTAGGGAAGTTTTTAATGTTGAATGCTGTATTGTGTTTTTATTATTCAGTTGGGAGCCGCCCAGAGTGGCTGGGGAAACCCAGCCAGATGGGCGGGGTATAAATAAATAAATTAGTAGTAGTAGTAGTAGTAGTAGTAGTAGTAGTAGTAGTAGTAGTAGTAGTATTAACAAGCAGACGCAGTCTCAGATTGCTTGGGAAAGAGCCAGAAGAGGAGGACGCATAGCCAGCTCTGGGGAGGTGGGGAGCGTCAGGCAAACCTACTGAAAAAGAGTTTTGCAACGGTTAGTATCCTCGTGTGCGGTCACTGAACACACACATGAACTTTCCCTTTTACTCTCTACCTGCTCAGGATGCCCTTTGTAGTAAACCGCAAGAGATCTCCATTCTGGGCGCAATGCAGTCCAGCTTCTGCCTTTTGAGACATGCATACAAGTCATGCTTCTCAAAGAGGAACACAGAATCTTGATTGAGAAATCCTTTTCCAGCAGTGAAAAATTCAGACAAAAAGGAAGAAGGGGGCAGAACCCTTACAGATTCAATAAGATCATAGAACTGTAGAGTTGGAAGGGACCACATGGGTTATCTAGTCCAACCCCCTGCAATGTAGGAATATTTTGCCGAATGTGGGGCTTGAACCCACAACCCTGAAATTAAGAGTCTCAGTTCAGACATTTCCTCCCCCAAGAAAGAGCTAACTGATGCTTTCACAGTTTTTTTTTAAAAAAATATATTTAAAAGATGTCATGCAACTTCTGTCCTTTTTCTTTTAAAAGGAAGAATAATTTGATTTGATGTGTACATTAAAGCTGGGGGGGACTGTTATCATGATTAATTTTATTATTATGTTTTTATTTTTTTGCTCCATAAAATGTGTTCTTAATGCACACTGCCTTTGGACCCTTTGATAAAGGGTGGCACAATAATAATAATAATAATAATAATAATAATAATAATAATAATAATTTATCCCCTTTAACTGCTGTTAACTATTGCTTCTTAGGGTTCTTCCAAGTGCTCCCGCATAGCTGTTTTGATGGCCTATAACAGAATACAATAAACTTTAGCCTGCTATCTGGATTATGCTTTGATATTTCATTAACTACCTTTGATGACCTGTGCCACAAAAGAGATTTAATGAACACTCATATCAAAGAGCTCTGTGAACTGATAGCCATAGCCTTTTATATACTAACCTTTTATGCTCTTCCACATCCTCTGTTTAATGCTCCTAACCTTTCTTTTAGATTCTTTTATATATACCTTCTGTTTTAATAATTTTAGCTTTCCAAAACGTTTTACAGATTTTAAATGATTGCACCACACTCTACTTATGCTGGTCTATGACCGTAATAAAGATTTGATTGATTGATCGTTAACTACCTTAAGAGACCGGTACTGTCAGAAAAGTGACATATAAACTTTACAGGAGAACAAAAGCCACGCCCCCCCCTTAAAGGCTTGCAACTCTCTATGCCTCCCTTAAAGAGCCTGGGCTCCGTTTACACAATTCAGTGACAACATATGTTTGCTTCCTGTGCAGTTGCAACAGAGAAGAGTTTGCAGTTTGCAGTCCATGATGCACCCAGGAAGAATGGAGGAGACTGCACAGCCTGGCTTCCAAACCCTTTCCAAAGCAAAGCCCTGGGCAGTGTTGGAGGATGGATGGCAGCTAATGGATTGAGGTTGAATCCTGACAAGACAGAAGGACTGTTCTTGGGGAACGGGGGCGGGCGTGTGTGGAGGACTCCCTGGTCCTGAATGGGATAACTGTGCCCTTGAAGGTGCGCAGCCTGGGAGTCATTTTGGACTCGCAGCTGTCCATGGAGGTGCAGGTCAATTCTGTGTCCAGGGCAGCTGTCTACCAGCTCCACCTGGTACGCAGGATGAGACCCTATCTGCCTGCAGACTGTCTCACCAGAGTGCTGCATGCTCTAGTTATCTCCCACTTGGACTACTGCAATGCGCTCTACGTGGGGCTACCTTTGAAGGTGACCCGGAAACTACAATTAATCCAGAATGCGGCAGCTAGACTGGTGACTGGAAGCGGCCGCCGAGGCCACATAAAACCAGTCTTGAAAGACCTACATTGGCTCCCAGTACGTTTCCGAGAACAATTCAAAGTGTTGGTGCTGACCTTTAAAGCCCTAAATGGCCTCAGCCCAGTAGACCTGAAGGAGCGTCTCCACCCCCATCATTCTGCCCGGACGCTGAGGTCCAGCTCCGAGGGCCTTCTGGCAGTTCCCTCATTGTGAAAAGCAAAGCTACAGCAGGGAACCAGGCAGAGGGCCTTCTCGGTGGTGGTGCCCGCCCTGTGGAACGCCCTCCCATCAGATGTCAAAGACATAAACAACTACCTGACATTTAGAAGACATCTGAAGGCAGCCCTGTTCAGGGAAGTTTTTAATGTGTGACATTTTAATGTATTTTTAATCTTTGTTGGAAGCCGCCCAGAGTGGCTGGGGAAACCCAGCCAGATGGGCGGGGTACAAATAAAGAAATAATAATAATAATAATAATAATAATAATAATAATAATAATAATTATTATTCACAGCACCGGAGGCCTTTGCATCCTTCTGCCGCGTATAACTGAGTGGGTAGAGGGTACCATTACAATTTGCTATTTTCCGCTCACTGGTTGAGGGTGGGGGTACCGCCTCACCACCAGTGAGCAGAATTTGCAAGACGGGATTTTTGTCTGCATGGACACCCCTGCTCTGTCATATTTGACAAGGGAGGGGGCGAGGGGACTAAGATAATCTAAGCATTTTAAGCCATTAAGCCCTTGATCTCATTATAAGGAATTAGAGGCCTTCATTCTTCTGCCAGAATTTTTTTTTTTTAAAAGAGGACTTTGCAGCCAAAAAGCAAAACAACACACACACCCTGCTAGCCTGCCACACACAAACATTCCCATGATCAACGGCGCCAAAAGGATCCTACTGCGTAACAATCCACAGCTAAAGAATTATCCTTTCGTCACCCTGCAGGGCTCCTTCTATGGGACGTTGAACTCCAAAGTCCATCAACAGGAACATACAAAGTGGTCTTAATACTAACTTGGTGCATTGTATGTACTGACTCGCAAGGGATTTCAGACAGGCTTCTCTCTTAACTTTGCACCTGGGAGATCTCTACCTCGTACTTACGGGACCGCCTCTCCTGGTCTGCCCCGCAGAGGACCTTCAGGTCCATGAATAACCATAGTTTAGAGGTCCCGGGCCCTAAGGAAGTCAGACTATCCTCCATCAGGGCCAGGGCCTTTTCAGTGATGGCTCCGACCTGGTGGAATGCTCTGTCCCAGGAGACCAGGGCCCTTCAGGATTTAACCTCCTTCTGTCAGGCCTGTAAGACAGAGCTATTCCGCCTGGCCTTTAATTTGAATTCAGCCTGATCTTTTATTTCCCTTCTCTTCCCTCCCCTCCCCTTTTATGAAGATCACCCGCTCTGAGACCCCACAGCTAATTCTCCCCTGGCCTCCTCGCTGGCCCAAGTAGGACAAATTCAGCCAGCTAGCCTTGGGGATTATCTAATGCTTATTAGATGGATTTCCCCTAAATTGATTTCTGAACTTTGAATTTTATTGTTATTCATGTTTTTATACTGTATTTTATGCTGCTTTTACAATTGTGTTTTAAATTTGTTGTTAGCTGTCCTGAGCCTGGTTTTTGTACCGGGAAGGGCGGGGTATAAATAAATATTTATTATTATTTATTATTATCTGGATGTTTATACAGTGGTACCTTGGTTCTTGAACTTAATCAATTCTGGGAGTCTGTTCAACTCCCGGAACCGTTTGAAAACCAAGACGCGGCTTCCAATTGGTTGCAGGAGCTTCTTGCACTCAATTGGAAGCCGCAGCAGCCGCGTTGGACGTTTGGCTTCCAAAAAATGTTCGCAAAACCGGAACACTCACTTCCAGGTTTGTGCTGTTCAGGAGCCAATTTGTTTGGGAGCCAAGCCGTTCGACAACCAAGGTACCACTGTATACGGAACAGGAGATGTTGTGGACATTGTGAAATGTGTGTGTAGACCTCAGGCAATGCACAGACACCACGACTGCTTATTTTGAGGAAATCAGATGTGACCCAAGACATATAGCAGCAGTTAGGGGAGTGAATGATCTATTGCACTGCTTTGAAATTACTGGCACACAACAAACACACACCGCAGTATAGCTTCTGGGATCCCCACGCAGCTGCCTGGCTTAAATAAATGAGGAAGGCAGGGGAAGAAGGGGAGATGTGCAAGCATGCGCCCAAGGTGAATTCCTGCCATAGTATGGGGTAGCTTGAGAACCTCACCAGCGTCATAGAGGCGAGTGCTTAGGAGAAAACATGCCAGGAGAACGTTCTGGGCGCCTGGCAACACAGCAGGGACTTGGCATTCCATGACGATCCGGTTGCAAGTCTACAGCCCGAAGGCACCCAGACCTGGGATCTTGCTCAGCGCCTGTGTGGGAGGCCACCCAATATCTTCCATGCATGCTGTCTTGAGAGGTATGGGAGAAGAGGCAGGAGAGAGTCGCGTAAATGATTCAGAGTTTTCAGCCCCAACGAAAAAGGGGTGTTGCTTCACTCGCAGATCTGCAAGCTCGGCAGGGCATAAGAAGGGCCCTGCTGCCTCAGACCCAAGGTCTGATCCTGCTTTGCACCGTGGGCAAAGAGATGTTGTTGGGAAGCCCCCGAGTGAGGCATGAAGGCAATAGATCTCTGCCACAGGTGTTCTCCAGCGGCTGGCATTCTTTCTGACGATGGAGATCCCAGGTAGCTGTCGTGCCCTCAGATCCAGGCAATTCAGAAACCATTCAAAGGTGGCAGCAATGCGCACACCCCGGGAAGCTCTGCTGGGCTGTCTTCCCCAAGCATCTGTTATTCTGAGAAGGGACTTTTAATGATGCGGCTAGAAGGCTGATCGCCGAAGAATTGATGCTTTTATATTATGGTGCTGGAGGAGACTCTTGAGAGTCCCATAGACTGCAAGAAGATCAAACCTATCCATTCTGAAGGAAATCAGCCCTGAGTGCTCACTGGAAGGACAGATCCTGAAGCTGAGGCTCCAAGACTTTGGCCACCTCATGAGAAGAGAAGACTCCCTAGAAAAGACCCTGATGCTGGGAAAGATGGAGGGCACAAGGAGAAGGGGACGACGGAGTACGAGATGGTGGGACAGTGTTCTCAAAGCTACCAGCATGAGTTTGACCAAACTGCGGGAGGCCATGAAAGACAGGAGTGCCTGGTGTACTCTGGTCCATGGGGTCACGAAGAGTCGGACACGACTAAGCGACTGAACAACAGCCTAGGTTTTACAAACTCTGCCCGCTGCATGGGGAATTTCTCCCACAGCTCCATTCTGCCACTTCCTAGCTTGATCTACAACTCGCCTTAATGCTTTTTACAGGTACCAAGGACACACACACTGAACTGAATGCACACAGAGGAGACTGGTTGTTGCATCTCTGCATGAGTTCCTGCCCTGGGTTTGCCTTGTTCTAAGCAGCAGGGATATCCACATCAGTGATTCGTGCAGAAATTTGGAGACGCCACAGTTCTGTGGAACAGCATGGAAGTGGCACGCTGAGAGTTCCAGGTTCATTCTCCGACACCCCAGTTAAAAGAGACCTGGTGGCCGATGTTGGAAAGAGTTCTCTGCCTGAGGCTGTGGACAGCCGCTGCCATTCATCGGAGACTAGTTATGAGCAGCTGCATACAGTGGTACGTCAGGTTACATATGCTTCAGATTACATATGCTTCAGGTTACAGACTCCGCTAACCCAGAAATAACACCTTGGGTTAAGAACTTTGCTTCAGGATGAGAACAGAAATCGTGCGCGGCAGCAGCAGGAGGCCCCATTAGCTAAAGTGGTGCTTCAGGTTAAGAACAGTTTCAGTTAAGTACGGACCTCCGGAACGAATTAAGTACTTAACCCGAGGTACCACTGTACTCCTTTCCTAAGACAGAGGATACTCCAAGGGGATGGGCCAAGTGTTACACACTTTAAAAATAAAACAACTTTTGGCTGCAAGGAGTGATGTTTTCATGCAGCGGTGGCAGAGGATTGTGCTTCAGCTCTCAGACGTTTTGGAAGCAGCTGCTTTATAAGCCATCAAGACATAAACCACAAGAGGATAGATAAAAGACTTAGGCCGTTCACGGAAAACAGCTCATAGCAAGCGCTTTTTCACTTCCAAGTTATCTCTCTCAGCAGTTATTTCCAAAAAGAGCCTTGAAAGTTGTCTGCGTGCTTCAAGATTTCTCTCTTGGTACCGCTACACACGAGTGGAGCAGGAGTACCGAAACAAATTGCAACCTTGCTTTGCAGGTGCAACACTGCGGCTCGGAGGAGCTGCCATCATCAAAGCACCAAGTTCTGCCGTGCGATTTAGCTACCACTGCACTTGGATAGATTTAAAGAATTTTGCTCCCACCTTCACTTGAATTCATCCCCAAGTTTGCAAGTCTCGATAGGAGCTTCTAGGCCAGCCACAAAGATTCAATATGGAAGTATTCATTCAGTTCCAGCTCAGAAGGACCTCAGCCAAAAACAGTTTTGGCTTCAAAAATCAGGAGAGTTTAGTGTGGCTCTGGATGACTGGGAGGGAAAAAACTCAAAAAGTCAAAGTGACTTTTCTCATGCATTCCCCCCCCCCCCAAAGTGCTACAATAAAGTTAGCAATAGTTGTATGTCCCTTATCAACCCACACTTCCAGTGTTTGAAGTTACCTGGGCACCAGGATACACCTGGCTTTCAACCACTTTCAACAAAGTGAAGAAGATGGCTGGGTACCAGGAGGGTGCCTGAAATCTCCAGCATTGGGCGACCCTTGGATTTGGACTGTTTTCACACACTAACACCCCATGCTGTAAAATTCCATCCATTATATTTTATCTGCACAATTGGAATGAATTTCTGGAGCCAAATTGCTTTTTCTGTGCAGCCTGAGCAGGAGAAGTGAACAATGGTATACAGTGGTACCTCGGGTTAAGTACTTAATTTGTTCCGGAGGTCCGTTCTTAACCTGAAACTGTTCTTAACCTGAAGCACCACTTTAGCTAATGGGGCCTCCTGCTGCTGCCACGCCACCGGAGCACGATTTCTGTTCTCATCCTGAAGCAAAGTTCTTAACCTGAAGCACTGTTTCTGGGTTAGCGGAGTCCGTAACCTGAAGCGTATGTAACCTGAAGCGTATGTAACCCAAGGTACCTCTGTAGTTAGTTGTTGTAGCTCGTCTACAACAATTGCCCCACTGCCCTGCTCACAGTTGTGAGGAATATTCTTACGTTATGAATGATCCATGTCACCGTTAAGAAAAAGAGGTCGGAACAGGCCAATATATACGTAGACTGTCCCTGGTTCAAGTGACTTTTCTTCAAGTTCTCAAAGCTCTTAACCCAGTTCAAGGTTGTCATTTGAACTAGCCAGTCTTGACAGACTCTAGGGTTGTGCGCTCATCTCACTCTAGAGGCCGGGAGCCAGCGCTGTCCGCAGACACTTCCGGGTCACGTGGCCAGCGTGATGAAGCTGCTCTGGCGAGCCAGCACCAGCGCAGCACACGGAAATGCCGTTTACCTTCCCGCTATAAAGCGGTACCTATTTATCTACTTGCACTTTTAAGGGTGCTTTCGAACTGCTAGGTGGGCAGGAGCTGGGACCGAAAGACGGGAGCTCACCCCGCCGCGGGGATTCGAACCGCCGACCATACGATCGGCAAGTCCTAGGCACTGAGGTTTTACCCACAGCGCCACCCGCGTCCCCTATTCATAATAATAATTTAATAATATTTTTTAAATTACTTATTCCCCACCTTTCTGGCTGGATTTCCCCAGCCACTCTGGGCGGCTCCCAACAGAATATTAAAAACACGGTAAAACATCAAACATTAAAAACTTCCCTAAACAGGGCTGCTTTCAAATGTTTTCTAAAAGTCAGATAGTTGTCTATTTCCTTGGCATCTGATGGCACCAAATAAATAAGAAGGGTGAAGCAGAAAGGCATAGAAGAGTGAGTGTCCAAAATGCACACAGGTTAATGCTGTTGCAAAAAAAAGTATTCGCTGTTGACTTTTCCCCCCAAGACAAGCATCAATTAAATTCCATTTGCACACAGTAGTTCTGCCAAACCCGCCACCCTCCCCATGGAAAGAAACACAGTAATAATAATGAGATGTGTGACCAAATCAAACATAAACAAAGACGCCATTGCAACACAACAACATCCACTTACTTTCTCGTTGCATCGTACCGAATTACATAACCGACCTGAGCACGTGCAGACGACAAGTCAAAACGTTTATACGCAAGAATCCCAGCTAGAACAATCGGTTTCGCTTCCCAAACACTTACAGACTTGCACCCTGTCGAACTTCCAACTGTAGGTGGATGGGGCAATTTCAGAAGCAGCCTTTCATGAGCCGAAAAGCACCCACACAAACCAGGTGGCATGGGAGCAATAGTCACAGCTGGCCAGGTTACACACCGACGCAAGAACAGAGGCTCCAAAATAAACATACATTTATTCGTACGTTAGCACAAAACCTAAACACTCGCGAGCCAAGGCCACAAGGTCTGGGATAAGGGTGGATAAATCTGTTTCAGGTTCTTCCGCTTTGCAATCATAGTCAGTCATCACATTCCTGCCATTTCTTTAAGGTTTTTATTTTATTCTTTAAAAAGTCACGAGTTTGGTGTGCTTTCCCTCAAATTTATATGCTTTTGTATGCAATTTTGCCTACTACACGCATTTCCCCCAAGCAATCTCTCCTGGCATAATGAATTCCATGTTGTTATTTTTTTTACTAACTTATACATTTATATGTAGGCTTTCTCCTTATACAAAGGTTTTCCAGCTGAATAAATTATGATATTTTTTTTTTGCAAAATTCAGAGAAGCGTGATATTTTGGAAGATTGCTTCACTTTGATTTGCATATTATGTATGGAAGTGTGAATCAGGGAGGTTCTCATGAAAATGAGAATTAAGCTCTCCCATCGATAGTCGGGGATACCCTGGCCAAAATTCCACCATCAACGGGGGCGGACGGTGGTCTTTTGCAAGAGTTCGCCAAAAAATCATTGCCAGATCCAGCAAACATGAAAACCCTGAAATTTTTATAACCCCGATACCCTCCACTTGCAAGAGGATAGTGCCAGATGAAAACAGATACACCAGCTTTCTGTTACGCAACCTAGGGCGTCATGATGTGCAGAGCGAGCCAAGCCAACACATCTCTTGTTGCAGATTTGGCAACAGAACCCTCCTGGAGATAAATGGGGGGAAATCAACCTAGAATTCAGAATTACCTATAAAATGCAAAGCACTCCATTAAGAGGGTTAGCAGACTAGTTTTCTCTTCCTTTTTAAAAAATCTAAGAGTTTAAATTCAATCTGTCTGACATACCTTAAGAAGTTATAAGTGTAGACTTTTAATGTGTTTGCATATTTGGCTGTATCCAAATAACTCATACTCTGAGTAGATCCTTTAAGTCAGTCAACTACACTGATTTCAAGAGCTCAGTTCTTAGTATGACTTAGCTAAATAAATCCAGATTTCATTTTAAACCTGCTTTTTTTTTTACCCACACCTAGTTCAATTTTTTAAATATTTCGGCTCACAGTTATGACAGGCGATCCCGCTCTCAAGATACGCAATACTGAGCCAGCCAAATTAAATACAAGTAGCAGGAAAAGGCTAGCATTGGATATGGTACAAAAAAGCACTGGAAACATATATTATATCTACATATCTATATAAGAAGACAGGCACTGCGCTTTCTAAATGAATAGGTACACATGGAAATGCAGTTATAAAGAGAACAACATTTCAAGAATTCACCACTCTGTGATAAAGTCAGTAGCACCACCAAGTTAAACCTGACCCACAACATGCACCCCCCTTTTTTGCACAAAAAACCAAATGTGTTTTGCAGTTATAATAAACCTGGCAGAGCCTGCATTTTTAAAGTTGACCACTTCAAATCCAGACAGCCAACCAAGCCTCGATTCTATCAGAATTAGGAACCTTCCTGACCCCCAAACACAATTCCTTCAATCTCTTCCGTTGGCCCTCCCTGCCTTTGGTTAAAGATCCGACTTACAGAAAGCTGGACATCTGAATGGAGGAGGACATTGAGACAGCGTTTCGAAAACAAAATAAAAACAGAGCGGCGGCTCAAAGATAAAGCGCAAAACAACAGAAGCGGCGAAAGAGAGAGAGAGCTCCACTAACCCCGAATCCCACTGGCCGCGAAAGGACGGGCAGCTGCAGCGAGGGTGGAAATTAATACAGAGCGCAAGAGCCCTGACGAAGCAAGAAGGGGCTGTTGACTGACAAGAACATCTGCTCCAAACCAGGGTCATCGCTGTCTAAGTGGACACAGGATGCACCAGCCTCTGATCAATCAGGAAAGATATACAGAGAGCCAGTGTGGTGTAGTGGTTAAGAGCGGTAGTCTCGTAATCTGGGGAACTGGGTTCGAGTCTCCGCTCCTCCACATGCAGCTGCTGCGTGACCTTGGGCCAGTCACACTTCTCTGAAGTCTCTCAGCCCCACTCACCTCACAGAGTGTTTGTTGTGGGGGAGGAAGGGAAAGGAGAATGTTAGCCGCTTTGAGACTCCTTAAAGGGAGTGAAAGGCGGGATATCAAATCCAAACTCTTCTTCTTCTTCTTCTTCTTCTTCTTCTTCTTCTTCTTCTTCTTCTTCTTCTTCTTCTTCCTTGAGTTACAAACGCTTCAGGTTACAAACTCTGCTAACCTGGAAGAGTTATCTCGAGTTGAGAACTTTGCCTCAGGATGAGAATGGAAATTGTGTGCCGGTGGCGCAGTGGCAGCAAGAGGCCCCACTAGCGAAAGCCTCTAGTTAAGAACAGTTTCAGGTTAAGAACGGACCTCCGGAACGAATTAAGTTCGTAACTAGAGGTACCACTGTACCAAGCTGGGTACAGAGCCAGGCTTGAGGCCTTTAGGTCCAGCTGCTTTAGGGACCATCTAACCTTTCTATAAGGACGCAGGTGGAGCTGTTGTCTAAACCACTGAGCCTCTTGGGCTTGCCAATCAGAAGGTCAGCGGTTCGCCAGAAGCGGCTTAGTCATGCTGACCACATGACCTGGAAAAACTGTCTGCGGACAAACGCTGGCTTCCTCAGCCTGTAAAGTGAGATGAGCGCCGCAACCCCTGAGTTGTCTGCAACTGGACTTAACTGTCAGGGGTCCTTTACCTTTACCATTTCTATCCTAGCTTAATCCCCAAGACCTCCTGTAGGATCATCGCTGGTTGTCCGTGCTCCCTAAGCCGGTGAGGCTCATTTGACAGTGACATGAAGCACTCTTGCCCAGTGCAATGATCCCCCAACAAAGATTTCAGCAGGAGCCTTCTAAAATATAGGAAGAGACTCGCAGGATCAGACAAGCGGTCCACCTGCTCCAGCATCCTGCAGTGGCCAACCAGCACTCTCCCTTCCTGCAGTTTCCAGAAACTGGGATTCAGCAGCATAATATACAGCAGGACATTCTATTATTAACCTGTGCACATTTGCTGAAAACTTTTCGGGCTTACGCAGACAACCAATAAAAACTTCACCTAGCTGGTGATCTGCAATATTAAACTGGTGTGTGTGCGTGTGTGTATTTGTGCAATTATACCTGTTGTAAACTGATTTGATTTTTTAAAATGAAATTGCAGTACAGTTGTACCTTGGAAGTCGAACGGAATCCATTCTGGGAAATGATATACAATGAATTGAAAAAGATGTTGAAATATACGTTCGTTAAAAAACCAGAAGCCTTTCTATTAGGAATGGTAGGAAATGAAATCAATAAGAGAGACTGTAAACTGTTTCAATATGCAGTGACTGCCGCAAGGTTACTTCTGGCCCAAAGATGGAAACAGGAAGAAATTCCAACAGTGGAAGAATGGAGAAGGAAATTGACCGAATATGCAGAATTGGACAAGTTGACTGGGAAGATATGATATCAGAAAGACCAAAAGTTTATTGAGGACTGGGGAAAATTTACAGAATATCTGAAAAATATATGTGATACACAGACAACGCTTGTTGGTTTTGAAGAGACTCTGTGAAATAGTAAGAAATACTGCAAAAAAGAGAGTAAGAGGAAAAGGAGTTGGGAAAGGCAATATCATGTTTAGAAATGCGTCAATAAATAGAAATTTTTCGAAAGATTGACAGAGAAACTGAGGGAAGTCAAAAATTGAAGCATGAGTGTAGAATAATTTGTTGACTGTATAAAACTTGTTTGGAAAATGAATAAAAATTATTTTTTTTAAAAAAGTTCACATATAAATAAAGCAAATACCACCGTCCGAACAAAGGTCGCTTGCAAGCAATGAAAATATTGGCAATTGCTTTCTCCTCATCTCCGTAACCTGCCCAGGGTAGGTAGCAAATGGGTCAGCAAGGACTGAGTTTGACACCCAATCCTTGCTGTTCTTGTTTTGTCATTTTTATGGGAGAAATAACGTCCACAGCTTCAAGTCCAGCATCCTGTTCTTACAGTGGCCAACCACATGTCTGTGGGGGCAGTCAGGTACACTTGCCCTGGGCCTCGGAGAGCTAAGCTGGCCTGGGTCTGCTGGACTTACGATGTTGTGCTGACCAGGGTCTTAATGGGCGAAATGCCCTGTCTATCCGTACGCACTGCAAGGCTCTGATGGTAAAATCTGCAGCTGCGTTACTGCATACTAGTCTGTTGTGTCAGATCAGGCAAAGGCTTTTCCCACTCGCCCTCCAGCCTGAGGAACCTTCAGAATGGAGCTGCCGCCACAAGCATTTAGGCGCATGTGTCTTTTAATGAACTGGTGTGTAAGATTATGAGTCATGGGGGTGGGAAGGCTGAGTGTACGATTTCGGCAACGCTTGGTTTATTTTTGGTTGCTGGCTTCCTCAAGTTGCTAATATTGCTGTGCAGATTATGAATGATGCAGTACTTTGTGAATTTAGAAATACGAACTGTGCTCTTCAGCTTGTGATCTTAGTAGTTTTGTGAATAGTGGTTTTGTTTTCAAAATCAGAATTGTAGAGGTGGAAGGAACCCTGTGGATCATCGGGGCCGACCCCTTGCAATGCAACTGCCCCATATGGGGATCGAACCTGCAACCTTGGCATTATCAGCCCCACGCTCTAACCAACTGAACTACTGATGGCTTGTTTATTATTCTACGTGATTTAAGTTGCATTTGTGATGCTCTATTATGTGATTGCCATTCGTGAGCTGCTCTGCGATTTGTGAGAACGAGAAGCTAACTAATAATAATAATAATAAATGATGATATTGATAGATAATAAATGAAATTAAACCAGATTAGGAACTGCTGCTGAGGTGGCATGTCTCAAGGACTGCGAGTTGGTCGGAGCAGGTCGCCAGGTACAGTTGACTGCTAACTTTTGAGCTTCTTGTGTATAAACAGCTATATAAAGGATATTGCGGTGGAGATGTTGCAAAATAAACTGGTTTATCCAAGCTCCCTTGCCCTCTTATGTAACCCGAACGGCTGCTTTTCTGTTTGAGTTTACTATTTTATTGCAACAAGACTCCCATCTCTGGCCTCAGACAAGTTCTGCACGGGCCTGCCTGGGGGAAACTCTTAAACAGGACCCAAGCACAACTCTTCTGCAAAACTGTGTGTCTGGGGGCAAAATAAACAACAACACTTTGTCCATCTGACTGGGTTGCCCCAGCCACTCTGGGCGACTTCCAGCATATACAAAAACATAATAAAACATTAAACATTAAAACCTTCTCTATACAGGGCTGCCTTCGGGTGTCCTCTAAAAATTGTATAGTTATTTATCTCCTTGACATCTGATGGGAGGGCGTTCCACAGGGCAGGTGCCACCACCGAGAAGGCCCTCTGCCTGGTTCCCTGTAACTTCACTTTGCACAGTGAGGCAACCACCAGAAGATCGTCGGAGGAGGACCTCAGTGTCTGGGCTGAACGATGGGGATGGAGACGCTCCTTTAGAGGCTGTTTAGGGAACACCCAAATGCCTTAGGACCGCAGGAAGCTGACAAGCCAAGCCATTGTCCCATCGTTCTAATCCAATGCAACCAGAAATAGCAAAAATGGCGCCCTCCCCCAAGATGCTAATGAACTATAATTTCCATCAGCCTCAGGCAGCATGACCAGCGGCCGGGGGTGATGGGAGCCAGAGTCGGCAACATCTAGAGCAGTGGTCCCAATTGGAGGACATAACCCACCCAGGGGGTCCCTCTACCATAGATATCAACATTTTCCAAAGTAGGGGGCCCATGGCTTGGCTTTTGAAAAGTGGGTGGTCTGCAGTACTTAGTTGGGAACCACTGACCTAGAGGATACTGGCCTAGTCTGACTGTCAGCCAATCCCCACAGCCTTGGGACACAGATGTTTGGCATTGCCTGCCAGAAGGATCAGGTAGCAGGAGATGCCAGGAACTGAACCCGGGACATGCCACCTGCAGAACGTGGAATGCACATTCCGCATGTACATTCCGCTAAGCCACAGTCCATCCTATTTTTAACAAAGGAAGCTGCTGTGCATGATATTTTAGAGGCCGTAATGACCATTAGACATGACTGACCCAGTTTCCAACGCCACATTTAAGCATTAAGATACATGACTAGAGGCAAGCAGCCAAACATTACGCTGCCTGTTTCCAAATCGATGAAATATTTCCTCGCCTCCGCCAGTTCCCTTCCCCATATTTCCTTCTCCCCCAGGTTTGTTAACCTCCATCTAAATAGTACTATTCAGAAGTGCAGTATAGGCTCACACAGTTGGCTGCTTCTTCATACCCTGTCAGGGCTCTTTCTCCATGATGTGCTACTTGTCTGCATGCAATGTTTTTGCTTATATGGCAGAGAAGTCCAACATGCAAGCTCCTAAGTGCAGCCTGAGCGGGTACAGCCCAAGCACAGGCTGGCCACCTCAGTGGCAACTAGGCTAAAGCCTCCTCTCATCGGCCCTTCTCTTCCTCAGAAGCTGATGCCTTGTCTCTCTTTGCTCTGCCCTCTTCATTCCTCTCCATGTCCTGGGACACCGGAGGGAGGGAAGCTGGTCGCAGCGGGAGGGTGGGGGGGGGAGAGTCCCTGGCTTCATCTTCAGCAGCCTGACTCATCTCTGCCTCTTGACTCCCTGCCTCTCCAGCCTCTGCTTCTGTCTCTGGACTGCTGTCTGGCACAGCCTCTTCCTGCTCACTAAACCCTGTTGCCTCTTCCAACACCTTCTCTTCCCAGTCTGCTCCCTCTTCTCCCTCTGACCACTCATCGTCATCCCACCACCAATCCCCGGGCTCTGGCCTTTTTCTGTTGGGGATTCCCCACCACCACCATTCTTCTGCATCCAGCCAGTCCATAATAGCAGACCAGCCTCGTGCAACCTGCTGCCCTCCAGGTATTTTGGGACTGGAATTCTCACCAGCCCAAGCCAACAAAACTGTGCCTGCTATGGCTAGTGAGAGTTGCAGTCCCAAACATCAGGAAGGCACCAGGTTGGCCACAAGGCTGAAGCTAAGGAAGCTTCTCTATACAGTCATACCTTGGAAGTCAAATGGAATACTACTACTACTAATAATAATACTAATAATAATTTATTATTTATATCCCGCCCATCTGGCTGGGTTTCCCCAGCCACTCTGGGCGGCTTCCAAATGAATATTAAAATACAATAATCTATTAAACATTAAAAGCTTCCCTAAACAGGGCTGCCAAATCGTGGCTTCTGATTGGCTGCAGGAAGCTCCTGCAGCCAATCAGAAGCTGCGGAAGCCTGTTGGACGCTCGGCTTCCAAAATAACGTTCACAAACAGGAACAATCACTTCCGAGTTTGTGGCAGTCGGGAGCCAAAACGTCCGAGTTCCAGGACGTTCAGGATCCACGGTACAAATGTATCATGAACTGGATCTGCTGAACCATGCAACCACATCCAAGGGAGGCCCAGGCTTGCAGTTCTTTGAAAAGGAGGTGCCCGTGCCAGATGGCAAGTGGCATTTGAAATTGGAAGGAGTCCCATAAGCGGTTTGTGATAAGGGTTGGGCGTCTACCGCTCCAGAAAGGGGGAAATTGAGAGCCAAGACGTCCACTGGGCACACCTGGAAGAAACTCCTTTGGAGGCTGGCCAATAAGCACAGGCACGGCTCGGCCATAAATAGAACAATGAATGGTTTTTATTATTATTATTATTATCATCATGGCTTAGAGTGGAAAGAATGGGAGGCAAGACAAAATGGAATTTACCTACGTCGGAGAGCAAGCTGCAAAATCTTGGAACCGGAAAAGGGTTTGTTGACACACTAGGCCTCAATGAAATGCGCGGCAGTTTCTAAAAGCTCCGCCAACAGATAATGCGGTCTTTATCACCCGCATAACTTATTATGTACATAAGAGCAGAAAAGAGAATTCAGTGCACTAGTTATGTGGAGAAGGCAGCTAGAGAATAGTGCCTTCCCCTTCTTCCATAAAACTGGAACTCATGGAAGTCCAATGAAGCTGAACGTCGGAAGATTCAGGAGAGGCGAAAGAGAAAGCACTTCCTCCAAAAGTGTGCAGAGGCTCTCCAAAAACTTCCCTCCATATCTCATAACACTAGGACTGGTATAGTCCCATGAAGCTGAATGTTGGAAGATCTGGCACATAAAAAAGAAATGACTTATTCATACAGCTAAACTATGCTCACCAACCTAAAAAAGGTAAAGGGACCCCTGACCATTAGGTCCAGTCGTGGCCGACTCTGGTGTTGCGGCGCTCATCTCACTTTATGGGCCGAGGGAGCCGGTGTACAGCTTCCAGGTCATGTGGCTAGCATGACTAAGCCGCTACTGGCGAACCAGAGCAGCACACGGAAACACTGTTTACCTTCCTGCCGGAGCGGTACCTATTTATCTACTTGCACTTTGACGTGCTTTCGAACTGCTAGGTTGGCAGGAGCAGGGACCGAGCAATGGGAGCTCACCCTGTCTTGGGGATTCGAACCGCCGACCTTCTGATCGGCAAGCCCTAGGCTCAGTGGTTTAACCCACAGCGTCACCCGCGTCCCACTCACCAACCTAGATGGCTTTAAAAGAGGATTAGACATTCTGGGAAATGGCTTAGACTTTGGCCCATCAAACGAGTCCTATCTACTCAGGTAAGGGCATCCCAAAGTTTCAGAAAGCGGGCT
This sequence comes from Podarcis raffonei, assembly GCF_027172205.1. NCBI lineage: Eukaryota > Metazoa > Chordata > Lepidosauria > Squamata > Lacertidae > Podarcis > Podarcis raffonei. Next base: position 74,659,038 of record NC_070610.1, on the reverse strand, counting down.
CTTTACCCAAGATCTCAAGGGCTGAATGTGTGGCATTGTGCCCAAGGTGTGCACCAAGCCGCCAACGACATCCCTCCGAGATGCTTCTGTTGTTAGCAGAGAGAGGCTAGGCAATTTCACGGCAGTTGGGCCATCTGCTTCCACAACTTACCTGGCAAAAAAACAGACGGATCATGTATCCCAGATCCCAGCTGCGTGTTCTGAGCAGCAATCGCACCTGCTCCGTTGATATTTAATCTCTACTTGCAGGGATAATTAGAGGTGGATTTGCTCATGGTATTGAAAACCAAGATAGCCACCCTCCTCGCCTTTGCAACCAAAGGGACCGTAGCTGGATAGAGGGCGAGTTCCCAGATTGGAGCCATCAAGCTTTCACTCACTCACTCACAGTTTTGCAAACTCTTTTGAGTGAAGACGTCTGCCATAACCCCACATCCACCCTGGTGACACGACACCTATCTCAGTCCCCGGAGAGCACTGATGCAAGCCTGACTCTTGAACGCTGTTTGAGGAAGCTTACCGTATTTTTTGCTCTATAAGACTCACTTTTTCCCTCCTAAAAAGTAAGGGGAAATGTGTGTGCGTCTTATGGAGCGAATGCAGGCTGCGCAGCTATCCCAGAAGCCAGAACAGCAAGAGGGATTGCTGCTTTCACTGTGCAGTGATCCCTCTTGCTGTTCTGGCTTCTGAGATTCAGAATATTTTTTTTCTTGTTTTCCTCCTCCCAATACTAGGTGCGTTTTGTGGTGCGGTGTGTCTTATAGAGCAAAAAAATACGGTAGGTGGTTTTCCTTGGATTTATTTCAGCTGATTCTGGCCAGGCGCAGAGATCCATTCTGTTGGATTCCTTGTCCCAAGGTGAACTGCCAAGGCTGATGCACGTGTTATATAAGCAGCAACCCACAGCCAAAGGCACTTCGAAGAATTGTTATTAATATAAACAAGAGAGCCTTGTTGCATCTTAAAGACTAACCACTCTATTGTGGCGTAAGCTTTCACAGATATTATATTAATATGTGAAACGTAATTCGCTCTGCTTCTTTAAACCCAGGGCTCTTCAGTCCAAAAGACCTCTGCCTCCCACCCAAAAGCATCTTTGTTGCTCTACACATCACAGAGATGCCTTCTTGTTCCCAGGCACTGTTTCAGCGAAATCTCTCTCACACACACACCCGGGGTCCCTTAGCATCTACTTGATCCTCTTCCTACTTGATTCCCTGACCACCAGTACCTCTGCCACTGTCCTCACTTTACTGCCACCAGCCCATCTTCCATATCCATTTCATTTGCGTCTGCTTTTAAGATTTCTGTGGCTGACGCTGTTCCCTTTCATCTGGGATATTGGTGAACATTCCATGACATCACAGAAGCTCAAGCCAACACAGCAGCGCTTGGAGCCTAGGAAGCTGCCTTATACAAAGTCAGAACAATGGTCCGTGTAGCTCAGAGCAGGATCTCTCCCAGCCCTGCCTAGAGATGCTGGGATTTGAACCCGGGACTCTCTGCATGCGTAGCTGAGTCACAAGAGGCCAGAGTTTGAGTCTACTCTTTATAAGACAGGGATGGGGAACCTGTGACTCTCTAGGTCAGCGTTTCCCAAACTTGGCTCTCCAGCTGTTTCGGACTACAATTCCCATCATCCCTGACCACTGGTCCTGCTAGCTAGGGATGATGGGAGTCGTAGTCCAAAAATAGCTTGGGTACCCAAATTTGGCCCTGCTACAGTTGTTGGATTACCAACTCCCATCAGCCCTAGCCAGACAACTCAGCCAATGGGCAGGGATGATGGTAGCTGCAGTCCCAAAAACATTTGTATGGCCACGGGATCCCTTTGCTGTAATCCAGTGGTTCTCCAAGGGTGTGGCACGCCACACTGGTGGCTCAGGAGAGGATGGCAAGTGTGGCAGGAAGATTCAAGGACAATCAAAGAGACATTTAAACATTTCAGTGTAGCATCAAAATAATATTGTTTTTATTGGCAGAATATGGGTAGATACCTTTTCAAAACGAGAGCAAGAGCACCTAAGGATACGAAGGACAATACTGTTGAGAACAGGGATTTTCAACTCTGACAAACCTGAAAGATCAGAAATGAGCAGGTCTCAAAATAGACCTAGCCTAAGTCTAATTTGTCCTATATTGATCTAATTAGACCCAGTACAGAGGTTACCTGGCAAAAGCAAGCTCACACCGCTCACTGTGTTTTCTATACATACTTAAGGTATGTATATAAGAGGCTTATTTATAATTATATTTTGGGAATGATTCATGTTCTTTTTTTAGCTGTGTTGTTTTGTACTTTCTGGGTGTCCCATAATAAGTAATAATAATAATAATTTATTATTTATAGCCTGCCCATCCGGCTGGGTTTCCCCAGCCACTCTGGGTGGCTTCCAAGAAAAGATTAAAAATACATTAAGACATCAGTCATTAAAAACTTCCCTAAACAGGACTGCCTTCAGGGCTGTCCCATGATCATATCATAAAGCAGTTGTGTTCCATGTTAGAAATCAGGCACAGCTAGGAGTTGCTCCTTTTTGTTTTCCGACGTATTTCTTATCCATAAAAACTTTGATGTGGTGCAAGCACATTTTGATTCTGAAAGTGTGGCCAAGGCTAAAGGCCAAGACTGAAAAGTCTGAGAACCACTGCCTTAAGGCATTATGTAATTAGAAAAACGAACCTTTCAGATTAGCCAACGGCCAGGCTAAACCTGATACACTTTTAACTGCATGGTTTCTATTTATCAGTGCCTCATCTGTAGCTTGCAAACCCCCAGCCTCACATGCAGGCAGATTTGATGAACTAATCTGAGTCCATCTTTGTTTCCGCTCCTTGTTTCTGTCTTCTCGGTGCGTGTCTTAGTTTACGGAACAAATTGTAAGAGATCTGCAATTGCTTTGCTGACACTGTTACTCTTTATTGTACCGTTTAGATTGTTCAAAACTCAATAAAATACCTTTTTTTTTAATTAAAAAAAGCCTCTCCCCTGAGGTTTATGCCATCATTGTCTTCCAACTTCTCTTTCAAGATTTTTGTGCACGATCCGCCAAGTAGCCGATTTTCTATAAACCGCGCTCTCCTTCCTCTGCGCCGTTGAAGGGAAAGGGTTAACTTTTATTTACAACAGTATAGCTTTTATAATAACAGCACCTGCCACAGAATCTTTTGGTCAACAAAGAAGAGAGATAAAGTTGAGCTGGTTCATTTGTGTGAATTTTATGATCTGCCTGCATTTAATATATCCCCAACAGGATACAATTTCCATTTACTGCTGTCAATACTTTGCCGACAGTGGAAAGCAGATCAATGGACTGCATGAATCAATGCGCCACTTCCCTTCCAACATGTACCTTTCGCACGGGATCCGCAGATGCTGAGGACAAGGAACAGCTGGAAGCACACCTGGAAAACTCCTCCAGCAAAAGGATTTCCATTCGAAAGGACCGGCAATGAGGCGGTTTTTGATCCCTGCATTTCACACTGCTCCGATCACGAGGAAGTTGCAAGGACAGCTTTGTACGTAAGCTGAGTCCATTTCCCACTGAGGACAGAATACTGGAGAGAAATGGCGTTTTCAGGATGCAGTCAAACTGGGGTTGTCAAATGTAATCCTGAAGCCTGTTTGGCGTCCGAAATGTTCAACAACCGAGGCGCGGCTTCCGATTGGCTGCAGGAGCTTCCTGTCCTCAAATGGAAGCCGCGTTGGACGTTCGGCTTCTGAAAAACGTCCGAAAACAGGAACACTTGCTTCCGGGTTTTTGGCATTCAAAACGTTCCAAAACGGAAGCGTTTGGGAAACAAGGTTTGACTGTATGTGTTTATTTCCACTTGCACATGGCAGGACAGAGTCTCAAACTGAGTCATGCTCTCCCAAACTCGCATTCCCAGCACGTCTGCATTGCCATCTCAGTGACATCTACGCTGGCTTGGTAATGCACACAGAATGGAAAATGTCAGGATTCCCAAGGATATGTTTTATGGGGAGCTGGTTTCAGGCACCAACTCTGCATTACAAAGATGCCTGCAAACGTGACATGAAGTCTGGCAACGTCAACCCCTTGCAGACGACTGCAGTGCCTGGAGGCAGATCGTCAGGTCATCCATGCACAGCAGTGACCAGAGGAGGAACGAGCACTCGGAGGAGCATCAAGAGAAGAAACGTCACGGCGCATCTGCAGCAGCACAACCGGACGCCTTCTTCTACCCCAGCTGCAACAAAACATGTCTCTCAGTCTCCACAGCCACAGCAGGCGCTGCAAGTTCCAACCGTTTGACTTCACCCCCAAAGGCAAAAACATATAATAATAATAATAATAATAATAATAATAATAATAATAATAATAATAATAATATATTTATTGCCATTGCCCCCTCTCGGGGACAACAAAATTACTTGACTGCTCCATAAAAACACTAATTAAAACAATACAGTATAGTACAGCAAGGAAGATTAGATGACTTTCAAAGTCCAGGCTTCCCATTCAGGGCCGAGATCGCTCTGGAGAAGAAGCTGTTCTTAAGACGGCTCGTTCTTGTCTTCATCGTCCTGTATCTCCGTCCCGACGGCAGAAGCTCGAAGAGACAGTGACCAGGATGCGATGGATCTTTTACTATGTCCAGTGCCTTCCTATGGCACCTTGTGGCATAAATCTGCTCTAAGGTGGAGAGTGGGCAGCCAACAATGCTCTCTGCTGCCTTAACAACTCTGCACAACCCCATCCTGTCCTGGGTAGTACAGCTTCCGTACCACACACATAAGCCATAAGTGAGCACGCTCTCAATGGCACAGTGATAGAAGGCAAGCAGCAGTTTCTGCGGAAGATGGTTGTGCGCAGACCAAAGATTTGAAGAAATTGTGGGAAATGATTGTTGTTTTTAAAAAACTAAAGTTATAATACTGAGATGTATAGGACTTGATGTATTGTTTGAACAAAAGACTTTGTATACAGTGTATCGTACAGTGTAAACGTACAGTGCTTACCTACAAAGGCGACACCATTTGCACAAATGCAACAGGAAACATCCACCTCCTTCCATCGCGGACCCTAATTTCCACATGGGCAGCCCTGCTACTCCGCTACAGGAAAAACAACAGAGATTCCCATAACACCCTTAAACATTGTTGGTCTCCAAACTCCCATCGGCCCCAGCCAGCATGGCCAGTGGTCAAGGATGGTGGGAGCTGCAGTCTGAATGATCTGAAAGGCACCACCCTTAAGCTGCGAGACAATAGTTTGTTGCCAGTGCTCACAAACTTTACCTCCAGTCTGCGCACAAGCAGGTGGGGTCTTTATGACTCCTAGCACCCACAAGTCACCAACGTCTAACAATACAGTGGTGCCTTGGTTCTCAAACACCTTGGTACTCAAACAACTTGGAACCCAAACACTGCAGACCCGGAAGTAAGTGTTCCGGTTTGCAAACTTTTTTCGGAAGCCGAACGTGCTCCATTTTGAGTGCCACACTTCCGTTTTGAGTGTTACGCTGAGGTCTGTCTGTTTTTGCTATTTATTTTGCATTTTTGTTTTTGCAGCTCTCTCTATTTATGTTTTTACGACTGTGTGGAAGAACCCAGTTCAGCTACTGACTGATTGATTGTGTGACTGCAGTACACTCTTTATAGCTTTCATTTTATGGATCAATGGTCTCGTTAGAGAGTAAAATTAGTGTTAAATTGCTGTTTTAAGGGTTGTTTTTAGAAGTCTGGAACGGATTAATCCATTTTGCATTACTTGCTATGGGAAGGCGTGTTTTGGTTTTGGAACACTTTGGTTTTGGAACAGACTTCCAGAACGGGTTAAGTTTGAGAACCAAGGTACCACTGTACAAGAAACCTATCTAGCTATCAGACACTGGGAGATTGTAGGAATGTAGAGGGCTAAGGTCCTGCTTGCAAGAACAGGATGTTGGATTATATGGGGCACTGCCCCATCTATGACCTCACTGCTGAAAAGCTGGGAAATATCACAGGGCCTTGCGTTACACCAGCGCACAGCAAATGTTAACCCAATCCACTGATTTGCGCCCGAGCCACCAACATAATTTAAAACACACCAATAATGTGGACAGAGCAAGGTGTCAAATGCGAGGCAAACCTCAGGCAACTTCACCCCGCCGCTAAACCAAAGCATGACCTCTGCCGGTGTGAAATCAGACATGTATTATGACATCTCTTCGTAAGGGTTGTGACTGCGTGAGCATGCAGAGGATGCGGCAAAAGAAGCCGTCTAAGCGCCAGTTCCGAAATTGATTCCAAAGTCCTGCAAGCAATCTGAGGTACAAGGGAATGGATGGATGTGATGCATCAATGGAACAGTACTTGAAAGAGTTACAGAAGCCACGTGGAGGAGCATTTTAAGAAAGCACTGCAGATAAATCAACACACAATGGCCATGTGTCAACTCTCCTGCCAGAACAGGTTTGGCAAAAGGAAGTAAAAACCAGGGAACCATCTGCTCCTCAGAGCTCCCTCTCCCATCATGTTTACAATTATATTACCTTATTAGTATCAATATGTTAATATTAGGCAGCTGCCTTCTCTGTTCTGTTCGATGCCTGCCAAAAACTTCTTGTTGTTGTTGTTTAAGCAACCTAATCATTATTTATGGACCTTTAAAAAAAATCTAATCATCTTATCTTCGTTTTGAAATTTTACTTTTACAATTTTATTTGTTTTTAAAGTCCACCTTTGCCGCTGTTTTAAATATTCGTTTCACAGCATTTTATGCAAACTGCTTGGAGATATTTTGTCGGTTGAGCAGCAGGTGCATTTTGCCAAAAATAAAATTAATAATGCACATGGGGAAGCTGCCATATAGGGAATCAAATGAGAGATCTGTGTAGTCCAGGACTGCCTGGGAAGGGCCGTAGCTCAGTGGAAGAGCTTCTGCCTCGCAAGCAGAAGGTCTCAGGTTCAATCCCCGTCATCTCTGGGAAGGGCTGGGAGAGAGACCACTTCCTGAAATCCTGCAGAGATGCGATGACAAACCGCAAGTGCAACTGCTTCCAATTGGAAAACTGTGCTTTCTTTAAGTACAGTGGTACTTTGGTTTTAGAACAGCTCAGTTTATGAACAACTTGGATGAAGAACACTGCAAACCCAGAAGTAGGTGTTTTGGTTGAGTGATAGATAGATGGTCCTGTTGAGTGATAGATAGATAGATAGATAGATGATAGATAGATAGATAGATAATTTATTACGGCCGGAGACCAGCTTATCCTGTTGAGTGTGTTCCATTTGGAAATTGAGTCCCCCGCTGCTATGGGAAAACACTCCTTGGTTTAAGAACGCTTTGGTTTAAGAATGGACTTCCGGAACTGATTAAGTTTGTAAACCAAGGTACCACTGTAGAAATCTCCGTGGCACCATATCCGTTAAAGGCCATATCTGCTAAAAAACAAAACCATGGTTACTTGCATGCTGGCGTGTGTGCCAATTCCACTGCAATACTAGAAAGAAGAAATTTCTTTGGCACTTTTGAGAAGGTTAAAGCAGTGCCAGGAGAGATGACCAGAGGAGTTTACGCCAACTCCAGCAAAGGATTGATGCCTTATGCAGAATCAGACCACTGGAGCCATCCAAGTTAGTTTTGTCTTCACTAACAGCTCTAGGGTTTCACGTGAGATTGAACATTGGAATTTCCGCATGTTTCCTAGCACTGAGTTACAGTTCTTCCCCAGCACATTTCCTTGAAAGCAGGCCACGGAGAGGCCCATGAAAATTACCACGTTCGTGGGCTAAGGGGCACAGCCTAAGATTTCCATAATCCAGGTGTCCGAACACGCTATATATGAGCTGGTGTCCCAACACGCGCTATATATATATATATATATATATATATATGTGTGTGTGTGTGTGTGTGTGTATATATATGTGTGTGTGTGTGTGTGTATATGTGTATATATATATATGTATATATATGTGTGTGTATGTATGTATATATGTGTGTGTGTGTGTATATATATATATGTGTGTGTGTATATATGTGTATATATATATATGTATATATGTGTGTGTGTGTGTGTGTGTATATATATATATATATATATATATATATATATATATATATATATACACACATCTATCTCACAGCAAAGGGGTAGCAAATTCTTGTATACACAAAGGAAACGAGACACCAAACACCTCTTGCATTCCAAAACAAGGTCTCAGAGCACGTTTTATAACTTTGTTTTCAATGGTGCAAGGATGCTTGCAGCCTTAGTTAATCTTTAATACACGTTCGAACCAGTGATGCAAGTTGTCAAGGAATCCACTTGTACAACGGCAGGGCAGCCTTTGTTTGCTTCAATCATGTCGCAGAAAAAGAACAGGTCGTGATGGTATTCACATCAAGCCTAAAGCAGCAATGGCATGGTCCATGATAGGGTTGAGTGGAATGCTCTCAGCTCGAACTGGAATTAATTCCCAAGTGGCACAGGGGGAAGATGCCAGTGTCCATGTTCCAGGGAACCCTAATGAAGCATCAAAGCAATCTACAGTGGAACCTCTACTTACAACCATAATCTGTTCCAGAGGTCCGGTCATAACTAGAAACGCACACAGAGACGCACTTTTCCATAGAAAATAATGGAAAAGTGAATTGACGATGAAAAACACCCCCTAAAACAGCAGTTTAACATGGATTTTACTGTCTAACAAGACCATAGACCCATAAAATGAAGGCAATAATCAATGTAAAGGTAAAGGGACTCCTGACTATTAGGTCCAGTCACAGACAACTCTGGGGCTGCGGTGCTCATCTCGCTTTATTGGCCGAGGGAGCCGGCGTACAGCTTCCGGGTCATGTGGCCAGCATGACTAAGCTGCTTCCTGCGAACCAGAGCAGCACACGGAAACGCCATTTACCTTCCTGCCGGAGCGGTACCTATTTATCAACTTGCGTTTTGACATGCTTTTGAATTGCTAGGTTGGCAGGAGCAGGGACCAAGCAATGGGAGCTCACCCCATCGTGGGGATTTGAACCACTGACCTTCTGATCGGCAAGCCCTAGGCTCTGTGGTTTAACCCACAGCGCCACCTGCGTCCCTATAATCAATGTACTGTACTATAAAATAAATAAGACAGTATTATAGATGAAAAAAAGTAACTTTCCCCCCCTTACGTGCACTGAGGGTGGGTGGGCTTACCTGGCTTCAAGCTTGGGATGGGGCAAGGGTCAGTAAAGAGCTGATTCACTTCGGCCAGGGTCACTTTTTTTCTTGCCAGGCCAAGTTCTTCTCTGGACTTCCTCAGGTTAGTTCCTCGGCGTGTTTGGGGCTGCAGTGCGCCCTGCTGTGCCTCTTGCAGGCGGCACCTCTTACACAGCTTTGGGGGTGGGATGGGGGCCCTCTCCCTGGCAGCAGAGGCCCCAGCGCTGCCCTGCAGCCGGCTGGGCGAGCTCCAGGCTGTTGGCAAGGCCTCTGTTCATATCTAGAGGAAAGTTCATAAGTCGAAGCACCTACTGAAGGTCGTAACTGGAACTGTACGTAAGTAGAGCTGTACGTAAGTCGAGGTTCTACTGAATCCTGCTCCGCGTCTCCTTACGTTACTTCTGGAGGGCTCTACTTGCAGCCTGGACTGCCTCAGCAGCATAGCATTCAGATATACATTGCATCCTGCAAAACTGGGATCCATGGGAACGGAAATCTCCCATGACTCCCTGAAGGTCCAAAGGGCCAAGACGCTGTACTGCATCCTTTAGGACATTGGGTGGGGAACCTGCAGCATTCCAGATGTTGTTGCACTACAGCTCCCATTATCCCTTATCACCAACCATGCTGATGGGAGCTACAATCCAGCAACATCTGGAGGACCACAGGCTCCCTTCCCCACCACTCCTTAGGGGACAGAATGGAGGCTACCTATTTCTTCTATATGCTAGTACAAAGTATACTAATGTAAAGCGTATTGAGGGTATAGTGTTAGAAACTCAGATATATAAGCTAGGTGCCCAATGGCTCCTTAAACCTGGGTTACAGTCGCCAAAACAGAATGTCCACTTGCCATTCTTGGGCCAGGCAGCTCAGAAGTCGTGTTTTTCAATATGATTTTTTTGGTCCCTGAAATTCATTCTGATTGTGCAGATAAAATATCACGGACAGAATTCTCCTGGGTGTGTTGCTAGTGTGTGAAAATGGTCAAGATCCAAGGATCCCCAGGCATGCGGCTCCAGATGGTGGACCAGGCATCTTCACTTGATCACAAATGGGCAATAGTCTGGTGCAAAATGCGCCTGGCTCCTGGCGAATTTCGAACGCTGGTTGGGGAGAGGGAATAGTTGTAGCCCCTTGCAAGTCATGGCCCAATTCATGCAGCAGAACAGAGTCATTTCCATATATCCTCTAAAAGCACCCAAGCTAGATCCATTTCTAATCACCTCTGGACCTCAAACGATCTGGAATCTAACCCACCTTTGCACTCCAGGCTTCAGGTCGGGGGGAAATGTATTTATGTCTGAATGGCTCCCCTAGTCTCATTCACAGCATGTCAGGCAGAAGGCTAGGCTAGAACGCTTCTCCCTGACACTTAAGTTTTCTATGTGCAGGGAGTATATATGTATTTTAATGGAGCAGAATGCTTCCACACTCCCGCAGCTTGAAGTTGTACAGTCCAGGAACACTTCTGCCATGTGATCTTCTGTTTGTGTCACTATAGCAGCTGAAATTAAACTCATGTCCAGTAATCAGACGGCTAAAAGGGAAGGCAAGCTCAGCTTTCCTAGCCTTCAACTCCAAGGGAGGATTCCCTGCAACCAAACATTCCTAATTTATTAGCCATCGTCATGCAGATTGCAGCGTGCCAAGAGAAGAGGACCAGGACAGAGCATGTCAGCTGTTCTGTCTGGCAGGGAAATAAATGCAAGCTGGAGAGACATTGGACGTGCAACCACTGCCGTAGGGACAGAGCTGCACAAATGTGACCTGGAAGAATATCCCTTTGCAAGGCCAGATATGGACACCAAGCATCGCCTGAACAGCAGCTGGGCTTCCAAATCTTAGGCAAATAACCAAAGTGGTACCTGCAGTGAAAAGCCACGCACAACTCCAGACAGGGGTTTTGTACACAATCACTGCTGCATTCCCCCAACCCACATGCTTTGCCACCTGCCATGTGGATGGCACATTGGCGCAAAGAAAGTCATTTGGATGTTCTTACAAAGCGCACAGGTGGAAAAGGCAACCCAACGGAGCAATTAATGTTCCAATTACACAGAAAAGGTCTCACTCCTGGTTCTGTCGTGTCGTGGGAGAATGAGCCCCATGTGGAAGGCTGTCAGATCTTCCACCCTGGTTCTTCTATGCCAAGGGTCAGAGTGAATCGTAGAATTGGAAGGGACCCTGAGGGTCATCTAGTCCAACCCCCTTGCGACGCAGGAATAAGCAGCTGTCCCATACGGGGATCGAACCTGCAACCTTGGCATTATCAGCAGCACGCTCTAACCAACCTATCCAGGCTCTCTAATCTGACAAAATTTAAATGCAAGCTGTTCCTCCCATTTGTCTTGAGACATTCCAGTATTTTGCTGCACTGATGTGGTCTTCTGGTTCCCAATGAAATTATTAAGCAAATAAAAAGGTAAAGGACCCCTGACAGTAAAGTCCAGTCGCAGACGACTCTGGGGTTGCGGAGCTCATCTCGCTTTACTGGCCAAGGGAGCTGGCGTTTGTCCGCAGACAGTTTTTCCGGGTCATGTGGCCAGCATGACTAAGCCGCTTCTGGCGGAACCAGAGCAGTGCATGGAAACACCATTTACCTTCCTGCTGGAGTGGTACCTATTTATCTACTTGCACTTTTTGGGGGGTGCTTTCGAACTGCTAGGTGGGCAGGAGTTGGGACAGAGCAACGGGAGTTCATCTGTTGTGGGGATTCGAACCGTCGACCTTCTGATAGGCAAGACCAAGAAGCTCAGTGGTTTAGACCACAGCGCCAGCCGCGTCGGTTTAAATTCATTTGTAGATCTGAGCACAAAGAACTCTTTGCTTCTCTACCTTTTTCAATAACCCAAGTTTCTTTTAGATCAGAACAACCATGTTGGCGATAATGTCTAACACCTGTAGAGTGTTTTCAAGGTGTTCAATGGGTTTCACATGCATCATCTAGTTGTGATGCTACATCATCCCTGTCAGGTAAGCTAGCATTATTTATTTATATGACTATTTGTAAACCACCTTCCACCTTTGAGTCACAAAAATTTTGAGTGTACAAAAATATTGTCTCCCATTTTCCAGATGGGGGGACTGAGGCAGAGAGAGCACAGTTTGCTTAAGACCACCAAGTGAGTTCATTCACGGCAGAGAAGAGAGAAGTATCAGCTCAACCTCTTAACCTCTAGGCCACACCAGCTCTCCAGAACCTCTCAGTTCCACAGAAGTCTACCACAAAAACATCCAGCGATTCACGCCGACCCTTATAAAAACAAAAAACCGCCCCAGAGAGTGGCTGGTGTTTGAAAATTAACTCGCCACTCTGTTAAAACAGCTACACATCTACTCCACATACTATGTATTAATGTTTAATTTCACCAAAACATCTAGTCTCAAATTAACACCATGTGGCTACATGCAGAGAAGACAGCTATCATCAAAGAGGAAAGGAAAGAGGTCTCAGACTGAGCGTTTTTGCACAACTCCGCCAGAGAAAACCACAAGCCTGTTTTGTTGTTGTTGTTAGAATGACGTTATTTCTTTAAAAGCTGGAAATTTCCAGCAATGTACACCTACTGGACCTCGAGAGAGCGGAACAGAACTTGCAGAAGAAGTGCAAAGGCACACAGGCAACTTAGCAAAAAGGAGGAATCTGTGGGAATCGAAGACACCCAAAACAAGGATAATAAGACAGCAGGAAGCGCACTCTGCATTTTGAAGGAGTTCTGCAAGCAAGCAGAGCCACTAAGCCAGCTTTCCGTGTTGCTAAGCACGTTGCAGGCGCGATCAGGAACTACAGATGAAAAAGGGAAGGCCGGAGAGACGCAATATGCAATCGAAATGCATTGCCAAAGTTTCTTTAGAAATGCACACACACACACAGGAAATCTTTGGCATCTCCTGTGATATTTGCAAAAGGGCGTGGCGGAGGCCAGCATCAGGGGGCCAGAGAACTACATTGGCTCCTCAAGCGATCAAAACCAGCTGCTCTGCAAACACCCCGGGGTAAATTTCCACACTCTTACGCTTTGCCTATGGCAGCAGTCTCTAAGGTTGGCTGAGCCCTGCAGATGTTGATGGGGGAGGGCTCCGATTCCCCGCCACCCTTGGCGTTTAACCATGCAAACATCTGGAGAGCACCACTTTGGCAATCTCTGCATTCTGGTGCTTAACCCCCCCCCCCCGCTACTCCCCACAACCTAAAGCTCTGTGCTTTCAGACTCTGTCCTACTCAGCGTTAGGAATTTCCTGTGCTTTTCTGGCTCACTCTATAATCAAAGGCTATTTTGCAAAGGAGGGGAGTCGCTGAGAACTGCTGCAACTTCCTCTCCAGACATATAAAAGACACTCTTATAATCTTGTCTGATCTGCCTTTAAACAAGCCAGGGAACTTGCCCTCCTGTCAACTTTTGAAAGACAGGAGGCTGGATGGTTCGCATTTAAAAGAGGAGCTGGACCAGCTTAAAGTGGACGCACATCCACAGATATCTGGGCCTGCGCTCAGCACAGAGAAAGAGTCATTCCAGACCCAGAAGGGGAAATCCATGCAGCCACTCAGTGGTGCCCATGCTGTTTGGCATAACCCAGTTCAATACAGACTAGCAGAGAGACTGGGCATTGCAACCTGGCGAGGCCAGCCAAACAAAACAGAAACAACTGAATTAGAAACTGGGGCAGTGCCTTGGGGACCTGGCCTTTCCCCCACAGCCAAGGTGGGTAGAACGGATCCAGCCCTTTCGGGACGCACATTAATATATATATATCCACCACCACGACGCTGCCAAAATGTGTTGGCATCTCCCCTAAGGGATACCACATTATTTCCAAACGCACCTGCCCACGCTTTCTCGGCTCCACAGAACAACACCCCACAGCAGCCTCGAACTGTGGTACACGTGTCAAATAACCCTTTAGGGAACGACACACCCCACACACCCCACACCCCGACAGGAAAGGAACCCACAACACGGCCACCTCCCAGTTCCCAGGAACAAGCCAGACATCATCCGGAGAACGCCAGCATCACGTGCTTCCGCAGAAGGGATGGCAATACAGGTGTGCTGTGCAGAACGGCTGTCCCGTTTCTGGACGGCCCCATAGAAAACACCTTCTTGGCTCCAAGGGGATGGCAAGCCCCACAGCTGCTCTGGGGGAGATATGCCTCCTCAGCCCCACAGAAGCCCCATACAGACTCCAAGTCTAGCTATGTTTCCCCCATCTTAGCCCCATACAGAGAATGAAAAGGGCACAGTTTCAGGGAGCATATGAGGTCAGGACCCCCTATCCCACCCCCTAAGTTCCAGATACCCCCCAATGTCTTCCCTACAGCTCCCAGCCCTACAAATGAGACAAGATTCCTTCCCCAGGGTTCTACAGCGCCCCCTGGCAAGAGCCGTATGCACTACCCTACAGACTGCCCCGTCACATCTTCTCACAGCCCTATAGATGGGACCCCCAACCATACCCCAAGACCCAGCTACCCCCCTCCTCATCGCCCCCAGGGAAGGCCATCTTCACAGAGACCTCCGGCCCATCTCAGCCCCCATAAGAAGACAGAGAGCAGGGAGCGCGCAGACAGGACAACCCAGCATCTCTGGAGAAAGGCCGCCCCACTCGGACGCCCCACAGAGACCCACAAGGACAGACCACCCGTCTCTCTCCCAACCAGTGGCTGGAGCCAAAGGCATCCCAGACGGACGCTCTTGTCCTTGGGGAACTGGGGGTAAAGAGGGAAGAGAGAAAGGACAGGCGGGTGCCCCCCACCTCCTCCCTCCCTAGTCTCTCCCCACACCCCAAATCCCCCATAGATGCTGCCACTGGGAAGGGGAAAGACAGCGCAGACAGCAACCCCTCTCGCAACGCGCATCCCTCCTCTTTGTTGTAAGTCACAGACAGGACTGCCCTCTCTCCGTGCAGCCAAGCAGGCAGCCAGAGGCAAAGAGAAACACCTCAGGGCACCCCCCCAAAATTTAATTTTTTAATTGCACGAGATACTGAAAGCTGCAAAACCCCATTTTTTTTGCACGGAAGGCTGGAGATCTTAAGGAAAAATACCCAGACACCTCAATTTTGCATGGCAGGCTGGAAACGACCCCGACCCACACACCCCACCCCAGCCTGAACGGAGAAGAGGGGTGAGTTTTTTGGGGGGTCAATGCACACGCAGGACTAGCTACTCACCCAGAGGAGATGCTGCTGCCTGCGCGCCGGCGGAAGAGTCTGCTCTGCTCCGAACGTTGGCAGCCGCTTCACAGGCACAGGCGCCGCTCAATGCCAGGCGGGATGGAACGCAGGCACACAACAGCGGGAAGGGGACCCGGATGCTGGAACACTCCGCCCCGCGCGCGTCTCCCTTCACCCTCCGCCCCGCCCCGTTTCTCAGGCCCCGCCCACAGGCTTTGCCCGTCGAAGGGCAAGGGAAAAGCGCCCCGTGGCGCGGCTTCACGCTCCGTAGTGCGCAGGCGCGATTCTGCTGCCATTTTTAGCTGGCTTCGCACAGGGAGACAGTGGGAACTCACATTATGATATGATATGATATGATATGATATGATATGATATGATATGATAATGTTGTGCTATTCTTTTGTTTTTATGTTGTGCTATTCTTAATCACAGCCAGTATAATACAATTGTAATAAATGATCATCAAGAACATAATAAATGCAGTGATTAAGAATAGCATAAAACAATGCAAACAGCAAATTATTAGTCTCACAGTGTCATCAATAAAACTGCTAGCACATTTTCAAAGATAACTCAGGGTCTGGAAGAGTTTCAAATCGGGTGGGTGACCCCCACACCCTCCAACAATTCTCTGATGAAACTAGGGACTTTCTACTCCCGGATAATAATTTTATTATTTATACCCCGCCCATCTTGAGTGGGTTGCTCCAGCCCCACTAGGCAGATTCCAACATATATAAAAACATAATAAAACATTAAGGTAAAGGTAAAGGTACCCCTGCCCGTGTGGGCCAGTCTTGACAGACTCTAGGGTTGCGCGCTCATCTCACTCTAGAGGCCGGGAGCCAGCGCTGTCCGCAGACACTTCCGGGTCACGTGGCCAGCGTGACGAAGCTGCTCCGGCGAACCAGCACCAGAGCAGCACATGGAAACGCCGTTTACCTTCCTGCTATAAAGCGGTACCTATTTATCTACTCGCACTTAGGGGTGCTTTCGAACTGCTAGGTGGGCAGGCGCTGGGACCGAACGACGGGAGCTCACCCCGCCGCGGGGATTCGAACTGCTGACCATGCGATCGGCAAGTCCTAGGCGCTGAGGGTTTACCCACAGCGCCACCCACGTCCCAATAATAAAACATTAAACATTCTATAAAAACTTCCCTCTACAGGGCTGCCTTCAGATGTCTTCTAATGGTTGTAGAGTTATTTATCTACTTGGCTCGAAGGTGGCATAACTCCATACCCTCCAACATTCCTCTGATGAAAATAGGGACGTCCTAGTGAACAGCAGACATTCTGGGATCAAATCAGAAACCAGGATGGCTTCTGTATATCTGGGACTGTCCCTGGGAAGTAGGGATACTTAGAGGGTCTAGCACCCACATGTTGAGGTTAATAATAATAATAATAATTTCTGCAGCTTTGGGCAAGCATCTTTCCATCCAAGCCCTGTGATCTGAGATCCTTCCCTTTTAAACTAGTTTGAATCCAGGGTCTTTCCACATGCAAAATACGGGATCTGCTTTTGAGCACTTTCAGCGAGGAGATCAGTGGGAGCAAAACTGGGCTGCTAAGCCCAGTGTCTTCCTCTCTTTTTTGGGGTAGGGTGAACAGTGGGCATCCGAAACTGGCGTGTCTTCCTAACACTGGCCAGATGATGGCCCAGAATGGACTTTGTCAAAGAGTGTGGCTGGAACAGGAAAGAAAGCATTTTATAATCCAGTTGGTCTCCAAGCTTGGAACAGCATAAAAAGGTAAAGGGACCCCTGACCATTTGGTCCAGTCATGGATGACTCTGGGGTTGCGGCGCTCATCTCGCTTTATTGGCCTAGGGAGCCAGCGTACAGGTTCCGAGTCATGTGGCCAGCATGACTAAGCCACTTCTGGTGAACCAGAGCAGTGCACGGAAACGCCGTTTACCTTCCTGCCAGAGTGGTACTTATTTATCTACTTGCACTTGACGTGCTTTTGAACGGCTAGGTGGGCAGGAGCTGGGACTGAGCAACAGAAGCTCACCCCGTCACAGGGATTTGAACCACCAACCTTCTGATCACCAAGCCCTAGGCTCAGTGGTGTAACTCACAGCACCTCCCGTGTCCCTTGAACAGCATACTTTACTGCTATTGCGTGTCTAGGGGGGGAGGGTGCCAGGGGGCAGTGGGAAGAGCAGCCTTTCCAAGACAGAGATAGTGGAAACAGCTGGAGGCAGCGAGGTCTATGGAATTGCTTCACGCAGTTTAAATGTCCCCAGCAGGATCGTGAAAATGAAATAAATCAAAGTCAGTTTCACCATCTTTTCCTGGTGCCACACAGTGGTGTTGAATGTTGCAGTGGGGCAGTCCCCCTGGGCTCAGTTTTATTGGGGGGCGACAGACCCTCCAAGTGTTCCTAATTTCCAGGGACAGTCCCTGATTTAGAGAAGCCATCCCAGTTTCTGATTTGATCCCAGAATGTCCTGTGTTTCCTTAGGATGTCTCTATTTTCATCAGAGAGATGTCGGAGGGTATGGAGTTAGTGTTGGTGCTGACCTTTAAAGCCCTAAACAGCCTCAGTCCAGTTTATCTGAAGGAGCATCTCCACCCCCATAGTTCTGCCTGGACACTGAGGTCCAGCGCCGAGGGTCTTCTGGCGGTTCCCTCACTGTGAGAAGCCAAGTTACAGGGAACCAGGCAGAGGGCCTTCTCGGTAGTGGCACCCGCCCTGTGGAACCCCCTCCCACCAGATGTCAAAGAGAAAAACAACTACCAGACTTTTTGATGACATCTGAAGGCAGCCCTCTTTAGGGAAGTTTTTAATGTTTGATGCATTACTGTATTTTAATATTGTGTTGGAAGCCGCCCAGAGTGGCTGGGGGAACCTCTCTGCAAATGACAGGTGCCCGTCATTTTCCTTGCCCCAGATATCTCAGGATGATGATGCAGCACAGCGTCAGGAGCAGGAGTCAGAAACAGGTCAGCAATAAATCAACCGGTGTCAGTGAAACTAACTATTCAAGGAAACATGATTGACTCAGGAGGTGCAGGAACTTGTCCCGGTAGATCTTGCAGTTGTGGGGACTGAAGGTCCCCAGCTTCCTACAGTTGGCTACGTAAGTCTCCTCATCCCCCGGGTCCTTCCCAAGGAGGGTTGCCACCTTTGTTTTGGCAAAATGTGGGGCGGGGTGGTTGGGGGGCATTCAAAGCAATCCATTGCAATCTATTGCAGCCTAACAGGATGGCCCCTCTGGAATCTGTCGCACACACAAATTTGTAAATCTGTCTGTGCTTGGCTACTTTCATGTGCCCTTTCAAACACATGCATAGGGAATCCCTAACTTGGCAGAGAGAGAGAGAGAGAAGACCTGAAATACAGGACCAAACTCTATATGACGAAGCATTTTACATTGAAATATGGGACAATCCTGTATTATACAGGTGGCAACCCTATTCCCAAGCAACCTGAGACTTTGCCGACGTGCCTTGCCTTTGCTCTGCCCTCTTCATGCCTCTTCTGGTCCTGGGAGGCCAGTGGGGAGGGGAGTGGGTTGCAGCAGGAGGGGGGGACTCCCTGGCCTCTTCAGAAGCCTGACGCATCTCTGCCTCTTGACCAACCTTCTCTCCAGCCTCTGATTCTGAACTGCTCCCTGCTGCAGCCTCTTCCTGCTCACCAAACCCTGTTCCCTCCTCAGCTTCTGATGCCTCTTCTCCCTCTTCTCCCTCTGACCACACATTGTTGTCCCACCACCAATCCCTGGGCTCAGAACCTTCTTCCCCTGGGGGTTCCCCAGCTGCTGCCTCCCACCACGCCTCTGCATCCAGCCAGACCATGGCACAGAGTGAGGTTTTGGAAGGCAAGGGGGGTTGTGTCTGCCAGGAGACGGCCTCCTGTGGAGGGGACTTCCCCTGAATTTCCCCCAAAAAACTTGGTGAGGAATTTTGCTGCTGCTTTCATGCATCCAAGCCGAAAGTTCTGCAGCAAATGTCACTTCAAGATATTTGCTCTCTGGACTCCTGGCTTTACGCATCGTGACGTGTGTTGGCTTCCAGAGGTAGTTCAAGGTAGCCTGGCTTGTGTGAGCGAATAGCGTTGCATCACAGGCTTGAACTCCATGCCTGCCAACTCCCATGATTGATGCAAGCCATTGCATAATGGAGGAAGCCCATGTCTGCTCTTCAAAACAAACCTTTCTAGTCAACTTCTGCAACACCCGGGGGCTGGATCCAGGGTTCTGGAGGTCAAAGGCAGTGATTCATTGGGTAGAGCTTTTGGGAATGAAGAACTAAATGAAGAACATCTCTGGAAACATGCAAAAGGTAAGCCCAGTTCCAAAATCGGTGGAAATGTTTCCTTTTTTTTAAAAAAAAAGTTTTTATTTATACTTTTCAAGTTTATACATTTCATTAGTTTTACAATCAATTTAACATTTCAAAATTTGACTTGCATCCTCCTCTTTCTGCGGTTCCTTAAATTTGTTTTTAATATCTTCTGCGTATCCAAATTGAATTATTTTGCTCATTTATTTATCTTCTTTAAATATATACTCTTATAGAACTGCAGATTATTACAATAATCCTGCCAATGTTTCTATCTGTTTATAATTCATCTGTAAATATCCAATAAACCATTTCCATTCTTCTATAAAAAGTTTGTTACAGTATCTTGATTTCTTATTCTTCCAGTAAGTTTTGCCATTTCTGCATATTCCATAAGTTTTTGTATCCATTCTTCCTTTGCTGGGATGTCTTCTTCTTTCCACTTTGGGGCAAGTAGCATTCTTGCTGCCGTAGCAGCGTACATAAATAAATTTCTATACAATTTGGGTAGTTCTGTCCCTATAATTCCAATCTCCCTTTAGCGAAGAGGTGGGGAAGATTATTTTTTGTTGAGGGTTACATGTCTTAAGGGATGACCTGCAGTGGGTGGGGCCACAGCCAGCAGTGGGTGGGGCTAGAGCCAAGAATGGGCGGGGCAAGCTGCTGGATGAGGAAGCGATTGCAGAGGGCTTCCCCTCATCTTCCATTGCTCTATATTTTCCAGCATTCCTTCCTTCTCTCTTGTTTGCTCCCAGTTCTGCATGAAACTCACTTGAGGGCCACAGGGAGTCCACATCTGCTTTAGGACATGTGAGCAGGTGCTCTTGGTGACATAAGGAGTGAGACAAGCTATGTACTTTTTTTTGAGAATAATTTTTTATTAACCGACCAATCACATCAAATCAAACCAAATTACATAAATTCCAAATTACACAGCCGAATTTTAAATTTTTGTTGGGGGTACCCATATTTCAAATTCCGAAGGGATCCAATCAACTTCTTGCTTCTTACTGCTGTTTTAATGTCCACAAATCTAACCTTATGACCTTTCCACATCTCTTGTTGTTATTTTCATATATTTTTCCTTTCTCTTTGTGACCTCTGATAGTCTCCGCAAGCTGGTTAGAACAGTTTGTAATCCTGCGTGGATATTATTTTTTTTTATCCAGTAGCCATATCCAGACAAGCTATGTACAATACTCAAATACATAAAATACATGTGCAACACTGGATTAATAGAACTGAGTGGATATTGGCCCTCTGCCAATCCAGAAAACCCACTACAGCCATACCTTGGAAGTCGAACGGAATCCGTTCCGGAAGTCCGTTCGACTTCCAAAGTGTTCAAAAACCAAACTGCGGCTTCTGATTGGCTGCAGGAAGCTCCTGCAGCCAATCAGAAACCATAAAAAACCCACCAGACATTCGGCTTCCAAAAGGATGTTCGAAAACCGGAACAGTCACTTCCTGGTTTCAATCATTCGGAAGCCAAAACGTTCAAGAAATAGGCTGTTTGAAAACCAAGGTACAACTGTACTACAGTGGTACCTCGGGTTATATACGCTTCAGGTTACATTCGCTTCGGGTTACAGACCCCGCTAACCCAGAAATAGTACCTCGGGTTAAGAAATTTGCTTCAGGATGAGAACAGAAATTGTGCTGCGGCGGCACGGCGGCAGCAGGAGGCCCCATTAGCTAAAGTGGTGCTTCAGGTTAAGAACAGTTTCAGGTTAAGAACCAACCTCCAGAACGAATTAAGTTCTTAACCCAAAATACCACTGTATAGTATCCCTGTTAGGAATATTGAGAGCTGTTCAGCAGTGGAACAGATTCCCTCAGGAAGCAGTGGACTCTCCTTCCTTGGAGGTTTTTAAGCAGAGGTTGGAGGACCAACTGTCATGGATGCTTCAGTTGAGATCTCTGCATTGCAGGGGGTTGGAATAGATGACCTTTGGGGGTCCCTTCCAACTCTGCAATTCTATGATTCTACGAGGGGCAACAGCAAGTGAGTTTAAAAACAAACACATCCCCAGCTCTAGCCTGGGACTTTCTTCACGCAAAGCAATTGCTGTACCTCTGAGTTATGGCCCTAGCTGCCACTGCAAGGAACGCAGAAAAAATATGGCCCATCCCTGTTCTCAGACATCATTTGACAGGGATACGGGCAGCAGTTCCCACCGCTGTCACAGATCCAGGGTAGCGTTCTGCTGCCAAAAGTTTTGCAAGCCCTTCTTAGAGGTGTGCAAAATCAGCACCTGGGCTTGCTGTGTAATTCTCAGCCTTTCAGCCACCATCATTTTAATCTGGGATGACGGGAAAGCCCTCCGTGCCAGGAAAATAAAACCCCGTGCATTGTTGTGTAATAAGTGACTGGGAGAGCTCGCAAATTCTCCCCGAGATTTTGACACAGGTAAGCTGACGGCACTTGGCCTAAGCCCAGGGAATCAGCAGGATTTCGGAGAGCGCCGTTCTTAAGGGTTCAGCTTAACTGGTCTCTGTGAACGACGCAAGCAGCTTTCCCCCTTATTGCTGTATTTTGGAAACGGGGCTTTTCTGGCCGGAGGGACGTGTGAGCGATATGAGACAGGGCCAAACAGCCAGGCAGCCTGGTCCAAATGAGAACCTTATTGCTCCTGTGGGAATCCCCTGCCGAAAAAAGAGAGGGGTTTTCCCAAAGGCTATTTTCAGGAACAGTCGTCTGTGGTCAATTCCAGCAGTAGCTCAACTATGGATGCTTCCCAACATGGATGGTTTAGAGCAGGGTGGTGGGAACCTCTTTTTTTTAGCCTGGGGGCCACATTCTCTCCTAGGCCAACTTCCAGGGGCCACGTCCCAGTGATGGGCAGAATCAGAAGTAAAATTGAGCAGAGCAAGAAATGTTAATTTAATCACACACCCCTCTCTGCTGTCAGGAGAGAGCTGGCAGTAAATCACATTGTGCAAGTTGGGGTTAACGCTTTGTGAGCAAAAACATGACCTGGACAGACTTGCTGGAGGGTCAGGCCCAGTGCTTTTTTTCTAGAAAAAAGGTGCAGGAACTCTGCCCTGTCCCTCCTGCAAGCCGGAGAGGCAGGACTGTTAAGTTGTGGGTGAACATATCAGACGACACAGCGATTCTTCAAACAGCTCTTGTTTATTCACAGGCCAGAACAGAACTGAATTGAAGGGTTCAGTCAGCCTGCTTATATAGAGCTCCAGTACAATGTAACTGTAACAATTTTCTAAAACTATCCAATCACTGAACGTCACTTTCGATCCCTTATTTGCATAACTATCTACAGTATCCCCCTGCTGGCCCAGGGTGAGAACTTCAGTACATAACAAGGGCAGCTTGCAGAACTGAGGCACAGGAAAGTCTTCTTCCCGCACATCATTTGTTAGCCCGGGAGGCTGAAGAGCCTCATTAAATCCCCACAGGGCTTCTGGTCCATGAGAAGACCCTCTCCAGGATGTCCTCCTTGCACTCTAGGGGGAGTTTTCTTGTGAGTCAGAGGCGTGGTGTGGGAAGAGGTGTCGGAACTGCGTTCTGGTGCGTTCCGGCTGAAAAAAAGCCCTTCATTATTATCATTTTGTGTGCGGATGTGGGTGTGTGGGTGTCTGCACATATGTGTGTTGTTGTATGCAATCTTTGGGAGGAAATAAGATAGTAAATAACAAATAACAAACTAAATATCAATGTATGTAATTTTTATTTCTTAATTATATTTAGTGGTAGTATGGCTGTATTGTTTTTTGTAACATAAAACCATTCAATAAAAATTATTAAAAAAAGAAAAAAAAAGAAAAAAAGGCCTGGTTGTGCCTAATGAGCATAGCAGCTCATCCCCAGCAGGATTTGACCCCATAAAGCAGTTGCTGAGACTGAAGGTCCCCATCTCCTCGCAGCTTCCTAAGTCCCCTCCTCTACAGGGTTTCCCCCAAGCAATCTGAGACAGTGTGAAGCTAACTTCTCCGCCTACTTCATGCCTCTTCTGGTTCTGGGAGACCAGTGAGGAGGGGAGCTTATCGCAGCAGCAGGAGGAGACGCTTGTGACTCTTCACCAACCAGACTCATCTCTGCCTCTGGGCCTTCCTCCTCTCCTGCTTCAGCTTCTGCCTCTGATTCTGGACTGCTGTCTGCCACAGAGTCTCCCAACTCACTGAGTCCTGTTACCTCTTCAGCTTCTGACACCTCCTATTCTGCTTCTTCTTCCTCTTCCCACTCATCGTTGTCCCATCACCATTCCCCGGGCTCTTTGATGCTGCTAATGCAGTGGTTTGACTTCACCCCTGGAGACGGACAGATGCCTGCAACACCTCCCGGGAGCTCCAGACAGCATGAACAATGGCCATGGATGCTCGGAGTTGCACTTCAGAAACATTAGGAGGGCCACAGGTCCGCCACGTCCAATGTAGCACGGTTCATTTTTGCCCATGTGGTTTGAAACAAAACCAAGTTGTCAAATGCATCGAACCCACAAATGTCAGACTTCAGGGAATTGGCTTCCTCCCCTGTGGCAGTAGGTAAGCAGAACAAAGGAAAAGGAGTCTTCTTACCAGTTAGAAACTTTAATAATCACAGCAAGAGAACAAAGAACACATCTTCTAGTAATGGCGGTGCTCCCAACTAAGGATTCCACCCCCTTTTGTCCCTATTAATCTACGTCCCTACTACCTCTTGTAATCTGAGCTTGTACCCCAGGCATAGGCAAACTCTGGCCCTCCAGATGTTTGGGACTACAATTCCCATCATCTCTGACCACTGGTCCTGTTAGCTAGGAATGATGGGAATTGTAGTCCCGATTCCCATCATCCCTTGCTAACAGGACCATCTGGAGGGCCGGAGTTTGCCTATGCCTATTGTACCCTCTGTGCTTTCTGTCCTGCCAATTTCTGAGCTCTCCGTGGCCTTGGAGAAGGTGGGCGAATGCTTCCCAGAGACTGTGAATCTGCTAACCCTCTCTCTTCCAGTGTTTCTTCTCCTAGCTATTCCCCATCCAGTATTTCCCAGCTTCTGCATTTCTGAACTATGTCCCTCTGCAAGCCACTGTTCCAAATCTATACTGTCCTCCTGCTCCTGGTCCCCAACAACAAAGCACCTTCTGCAGTGCTCCGTGAGACCCGACAGTCAGTTTGATGTTGGGTCTTGCAGAATACATTCCAATGGACTTTCCATGGCCCAACATCTGGACCAACACGTCTCATCCTTCCGGGGGAAGCAAAGCTGCACCAGCTGATATTCCCTACTCTGCACCCTTATTCAAAGTGCATGGAGTGGGGGCTTTGGTTCTGACGGTATAGCCCAAAAGATCGTCGGCTGCTCTTGCTCTGGCCTCTCTCCACATGCGAGATTTCAGGGGACGGAGTCAGCAGCGTGTGGGGCCCCCGAGCTACAGGCAGGAGGACGTCTCTTGCCTGTGGTGTTGCTATCGGCCTTTCCACATATATTTGCGGTGACAGAATGGGCCAGATTGCTGACGCAGCCCACCGAGGACAATGTGTTCTGCAGGAGCATGCTGTTCCTTTGTTGCTTCGTAGCTAGCACAGAAGCCAAACTATTACATAGCCTCCAGGATTTCTCCGATGAAAATAGCGACGTCCTATTCCACATCAGGAAGCTGCTCCCGCGTTTGATCTCTCGCCGCACGCATAGATGTCATATAAACATCGACGTCGGTCACTTTGAGCCAATTGCAGCCTCTCCGCCTCACCTACTTCGCAGGGTTGTTGCAAAGATAAAATATGTGAGGGAAGGGATCGTGTACAACACTTTCAACGGATAAATGGAATGAAATAAAATTGCAGTTGTAAGTTGCCCTGAGTCCCTGCCAGGAAGAAGGCAGGAGATGTTGTTGATGATGATGATGATGGAAACTGTGAGAATGATCAGGAACATACCAGACAGTAAATCCTATTGAACAGTGGGACTTAGTTCTGAGTAAAAACGCTTTGGATTGCAGTGTAAGGCTGCACAGTCTTTACCCAGTTACCTTGAATACAGTGGGACTTACTTCTGAGTAGACAGTGCAAGACTTTGTCTACAGCAAAGGAATCAACACTCCCCGCATTTTCCTAAGGAGGGGCTGGTCACGGAAGCATTGCAATTAAAGAATTTAAAGTGAATTGGTGACCTTTTCCTTCAAAATTATAGGAAGGGCTTTGTATGCCAGCTTCACAGTTTGCTTCATTTGGTGCAGGAATTTTATTTTCCATAGAAACAGGACTCCGTTTTTGTGCCCACACACTTTTAATGGTTCTCCAATATGTGGAGGGGAGGAAAAAGGGAAAGCGGGACAGTCAGGATCAAATCAGGAACTGGGATGGCTTCTGTGATTCCAGGACTGTCCCTGGAAAATTGGGACAGTTGGAGGGTCTGCTCCTTTACGAAGCTTCCCAGGAGTGGGGCAGGTGGGGAAACAAACCACAATTTTTCCAATCTCTGGGCCCTTAGTTTTAAGTCTTTTACTGCCCAGCACTTCCCAATAGCTTCTCAGCCCTCATCTTTCTTCCTCTGTCCTCCTTTCCTGAAAAAAGCATGGCCTTTTTGTGGACTTTCTGTGTCAAAAGCAAACGTGAGCTGGATCCAAGACATACTGACCTTTCGTTCCTGTTGCTGACGCTGTGCCCTTTGTCTGTGCTCCATTGCTGGGCAGTAAGAACGTTGGCAAACTTTCCATGACATCACAGCAGCTTAGCCAACAGCTGGAGCTCTCAAGTCTATAGCTAGCAATAGGACTGGGTGGTATATCAATATACAGGCGTACCTTGGTTTTCGAACAGCTTAGTTCTCGAACGTTTTGGCTCTCGAACGCCGCAAACCCAGAAGTGATTGTTCCAGTTTGCAAACTACTTTTGGAAGCCGAGGGGGCTTTTGTGGCTTCTGGTTGGCTGCAGGAGCTTCCTGCAGCCAATCAGAAGCTGTGCTTTGGTTTCCAAATGTTTTGGAAGTCGAATGGACTTCCGGAATGGATTCAGTTCAACTTCTGAGGTACAAATGTATCATCCAAAACCGGTTTGAAGTTCACATTGTGATAATTGGTTCATAATATCTGAGCTGGCAATATATAGCGAATCACAATGTGTGTAAGGGCTAGGCAATATCTGGTTTTCAACATCACAATTACTCACCAGCTAAATATCGCGATAACTCACCAGCTAAACGTTGCAATCTACCACAATGTCTGAAATAAGGATGGAACTATACAGAGGCGAACAGGACAACGTCCTGGCAACTGCTACTACTTAGGGGTCCAAAATAATAAATGACAATATTATCAATCATCACACACTCCGTTTCATCAACAGGCAAGCCAAAATGCATCCATATAAGACTTTTGGTTTTTGGCTAGTCTACCAAATGGTGGAGTTCAGGACAGTTCAAAGTATGGCAATGAGGCATAGTGAATACAATAACCTGGGACTGCTACTGAAAGTGACCATGAGATGATTGATAATATCATCATTTATCAGTTTTTAGAACCTTAAGTAGTAACAGTTGCCAGGTCACTGTCCTGTTTGGCTCTGTGTAGTTCCTTCCTTATTTCAGATATCGTGATATATTGAGATATTGTGGCGTTTAGCTGGTGATATATCACGATACTGAAATCCAGTTATCGCCCAGCCCTAGTGAACAGCCATTTGTCTATATTTTCTGTCTACCAGTCCTCCTGTTTAAGGTTCTTCCAAGATCTCACTGCTCCATGATTCTGTCTCCATGTGGATGTGATCAGCATGCCGGAGGGGTGTTTTGCAGGGCCGGCATTTTTGCTGAACTATTTTTGGTGGCAGAATGTCAATAGATCAGTTTGCTCTGGGAAAACGAAGTGACTAATGGCATTGATTCCACTGAGGCTGACAGCAATCAGTCTGCAATGGATGTCCTAACAAGCCAGCCTGTTATCTAGGCATCGCCTCCTCTTGCCTTCTTGCTCTCCATATATCCAATTCAGGGGGGAGAAGAAGAAAACTGAGCTAATCTTGCACAGACACAGATGGTGCTTAAATTCTGGAAAACAAAACAAAACGTGATGGGCATCACAGCTGTACAAAAGCCACCTTTCCTGTCTGCATAAGGAATTCTATTGTTGTTATTATCTGTATTTTTAATAGATCTTTTTTTCTCCTAAGGAGGGCACATCAGAAAAGCAGTGCCCATTTAGTCTCCCATTCTCTTTTCGAACAGGACAGCCAAATCTGTGCCAGATCTGTTTTAGAGGCTGCTTTTCTTTTCTTTTTTTGAAATAACTTTTATTTGATTTTACAAGTATAAAATTATAACAATACCAAATACATATCCATATTTAGAGATTACTCCGAATCTTTAGACTTCCCACCTCCATGGGTCTTATTGTCCACCTTTTCAACTGCATATAATTCAGCAATCCACAATTTATCTCACTCCGTTTTGTCCATAATATTTGCTACATTACAAGTGCTAGTGTAATCGTGCTAATGTTTTCATCTCCTTACAGTGGTCTCTCAAGTAAATTATAAGTTTTCCCCATTCTTTATTAAAGTTTTGGTCTTCTTGGTTCCTGAGCTTTCCGGTCAGTTTTGCCATTTTGGCATTGTCCAGCATCTTAGTTTGCCATTCTT
Organism: Podarcis raffonei; assembly: GCF_027172205.1. NCBI lineage: Eukaryota > Metazoa > Chordata > Lepidosauria > Squamata > Lacertidae > Podarcis > Podarcis raffonei. Next base: position 74,630,843 of record NC_070610.1, on the reverse strand, counting down.
CTCTAGCAGGGACTTTGTCTTTTTTCCATCTCTAGGCTAGTAGCATCTGTGCGGCTGTCGTCACATACATAAAAAGTCTTCTCTGCTCCTTTGGAATATTGGTACAGTCATACCTCAGGTTACAGACGCTTCGGGTTGCGCAGTTTCGGTTGCACACCGCGCCGAACCCAGAAGTACCAGAACGGGTTACTTCTGGGTTTCGGCGCTTGCACATGCACAGAAGTGCCGAATCATGACCCGCACATGCTCAGACACAGCACTGCGGGTTGTGAATGTGCTCCCCGCATGGATCACGTTCGCAACCTGAACGTCTACTGTACCTACAATTCCTAATTTAATAGATCCTTTTAACAATATTGTTTCAATTCTGATTCTGTCTTCTACCCCTCCCAGTTAGGTGTCATTTGCAAATTTGACGAGCATCCCCTCAGTTCCTACATCCAAGTCGTTTATGAAGACCTTGAACAACAACACCTGTCACTCTTTACCGGGATGATCTGTGCTCCACAAACATAGTCGCCTCTGGTGACCAGAGACTCTTCCAGGCGACCGTGTTTGTGAATGATTGAGCATGAAACCGGAGACCCCCTGAAAGTCGTTTGCCCTTGTATGGGATGACAAAATATGCAGAACTTTGGCTGACCTCTCCGGTGCCAGGAATAGCTCTCTCTGGTTTCAGTAGATGGATTTGCAGGTCCCTGCTTGAGTGGAGAGGTCCAGCTCACCCAAACCCAACCTGATCTGTAATTTCTGGTGCTTGGCAGTGAGTCAGATTGCTTTAATTAGCTTGTGCTGCGGCTGTGTTTAACCTGTCACCCTCTTAATCCTGCCTTTCAGCAGAAGGGATCATTTCAACGGTCTCCCCACCCATTTTCTGACTTGCCAGGATCACCGGTGGTTCATCTTCATATCCTCCTAGGCTGAAGAAGCGCAGGAAGAGTCTGGCTCCCACCGTAATCCGCAATCCACTTAAACCAGCCTCCCTTCGCTTGGCGTCAGTAGAGCTAATCTGGTTGATGCGCAAGCAGCATCAGCGATGGGCTGTGGGTTTGCCTCATGGGAAGTGGGACTGCATTGCCGACAGAGCGCTTTGTGGGGGGCTTATGGGCTGAAACTCAAAAGTGGCTGGGTGCGTGGAAATAGCATATCCTGGATTTAACCCATGAGAATTCTGGCATGTGGTCACACTAGCGTAGTTATCAGGGCCATATTTAGGTTTGATGAGGCCCTAAGCTACTAAGGGTGGCGCTGTGGGTTAAACCACAGAGCCTAGGGCTTGCCGATCAGAAGGTCGGTGGTTCAAATCTCCGTGATGGGGTGAGCTCCTGTTGCTCGGTCCCTGCTCCTGCCAACCTAGCAGTTTGAAAGCACGAAGTGCAAGTAGATAAATAGGGTCCACTCCGGTGGGAAGGTAAACGGCGTTTCCGTGCACTGCTCTGATTCACCAGAAGCAGCTTTGTCATGCTGGCCACATGACCCGGAAGCTGTATGCCGGCTCCCTCGGCCAATAAAGCGAAATGAGTGCCGCAACCCCAGAGTCGGCCACCACTGGACCTAATGGTCAGGGGTCCCTTTACCTTTACCTTTTAAGCTACTGAAGGTAATGGGGCCCCTTATATGTCCAGCTGTCCTTTGTTAACAACAAACTGTCGCTGGTTTTTGTGTTGAATATATGCTATATGATCAAACCTATCCATTCAGAAGGAAATCAGCCCTAAGTACTCACTGGAAGGACAGATCCTGAAGCTGAGACTCCAATACTTTGGCCACCTCATGAGAAGAGAAGACTCCCTGGAAAAGACCCTGATGTTGGGAAAGATGGAGGGCATAAGGAGAAGGGGACAACAGAGGACGAGATGGGTGGCCAGTGTTCTTGAAGCTACCAGCATGAATTTGACCAAACTGTGGGAGGCAGTGGAAGACAGGAGTGCCTGGCATGCTCTGGTCCATGGGGTCATGAAGAGTCGGACATGACTAAACAACTAAACAACAACACATTTCCAAAATATAAGTTAAAAAACAAATAAAATAAAACCTACAAACAGCAACAGTGTTTTGGTTTGTGCTGTGTAGGCTCCTATGACGTAAGTAATGGGCCCCGCCTGCTAGCCTGCGCCCTAAAATATCACTGGTTTGCTCATTTCTATATATAGGGTGCCTACATTCTGCATGGACTGGTTGCATGGCAACATGCAGCACAGTTGAATGTAGGTCATGCTGTTGTACCTGTTATCTAATATTAAAGAGTGCTTGTAGACTGATAACATATTTTGTTATGTGCAAATGGCTTTAGATACCTATTAGGTCCATAAATTACCATATAGCAGGGGTAGGCAACCTAAGGCCCGTGGGCCAGATGCGGCCCAATCGCCTTCTCAATCTGGCCCGCAGACCCATGAGCAGGGTGTGAAAGCTGCACCATCCCCTGTTGTCTATCACCAGCACCTGGTATTCACAGGTAGACTGCCTCTGACCAAGAAGTATCCATTCAGCTGAATGACAGTGCATATAGATAATGGCTGGTGTCCCTTCTTGGGGTTATTTTATCTTCAAAGCCGACTTGGACCGGACAGTCCTTCAAAAAGAGAGTGTGCTTGTATACATATCAATACAACAGGAGAACTGACACCAATTGGATCCTTCAGATGGAGGATGAATGATACTTTATTTAGAAATGAATAAGTGATCAAGAAGGCTCAAAAAACTCTGAGAGACTATTTTGAGATAAATTTGAATACAACGGTGGAGAAAAGAGTAACTTGGGACACAAGTAAAGCAGTCAGGGGAGGATTTTTGATACAACAGAATGCAATTAGAAAGAGACTACAAAATGGGGAAAAAGACAAAATCTTGGAAAAAATAAAAGAAGGAGAAAAGAAATTGAGAGTGAAACCAAAATCACAGGAGATTCTGAAAGAGATAAAGTTATACCAAGTACAATATATGAAATTGATGAACCAGGAAATAGAATGGAAAATTAAACAAATGAGACAAAAAAACCTTTGAATCGGCAAATAAATGCGAGAAACTGCTGGCCTGGCAAATGAAAAAAAGACAAAAACTTAATACCATTACAAATTTGGAAGTGGAAGGAAAGAATATACAGAATCCAGGGGAGATAAGAAAGTGCTTCCAGAGGTATTTTAAACAGCTATATACACAGGAGCCGCAGAAAGAAATAGATATTGATCGCTTTTTGAAATTAAACGGCTTACAAAAAATCTCACAAGAAAATAAACTAATGTTGAACTATAAAATAACGGATCAGGAAGTAGAATTGGCTATTCAGAATATGCAATTAGGTAAATCACCAGGTCCGGATGGTTTGACTGCAAAATACTACAAATCACTGAAGGAATGGATAATACAACCATTAAAAGATGTTTGCAATGAAATACTGGAAGGGAAAAGAGCACCTGAGTCGTGGAAGGAAGCTTATATTACACTTATACCGAAAACAGAATCTGAAAAGACACAGCTTAAGAACTACCGCCCCATATCTCTACTTAACGTGGATTACAAAATATTTGCAGATATTTTGGCTAAAAGATTGAAAAAGGTATTAGCAGAAGGAATTCATAAAGACCAAGCGGGCTTTCTCCCGGGCAGACATTTGTCTGATAATACAAGGAACATAATAAACATTTTGGAGAAATTACAAGAGAACATCAATACTAAAGCTGTTCTTATATTTGTGGACGCGGAGAAAGCCTTTGACAACATTTCTTGGAGTTTTATGAAGAAAAATCTACAAGGGATGGGGGTCGGTCAGGGGTTTGAGAACGGTATAGGTGCAATCTATTCAGAACAAAAGGCTAAGTTAATTGTGAACAACGTAGTGACAGAAGAATTTAAAATTGAGAAAGGAACACGACAAGGTTGCCCAATTTCCCCATTGCTTTTTATATCTGTTTTGGAGGTTTTGTTAAATACAATCAGAAGGGACCAATTGGTTAAAGGTATACAAGTTGGAGCAAAACAGTATAAATTGAAAGCATTTGCGGATGATTTGGTATTGACACTACAGGAACCAGAGTCCAGTACAAAAAGAGTACTGGAATTAATTCAAGAATTTGGTTTGGTAGCTGGTTTTAAATTGAACAAAATGAAAGCCAAGGTGTTAGAGAAAAATTTAACAGAGATTGAGAAAGAGAGGTTCCAGAAAGAGACAGGATTAACATTGGTTAAGAAAGTGAAATATTTAGGGGTGAATCTGACAGCTAAAAATGTAAATTTATTTAAGGATAATTATGAAAAATGGTGGTCGGAAGTGAAAAAGGATTTAGAGATATGGTCAAATTTGAAATTATCAATGCTGGGCCGAATTGCAGCTATAAAGATGAATGTATTGCCTAGAATGTTGTTTTTGTTTCAAGCATTGCAAATCACAGATAAGATGGAGTGTTTCAAGAAGTGGCAGGGAGACATTTCAAGATTCATCTGGCAGGGCAAGAAGCCTCAAATAAAATTTAAGATTTTAACTGATGCTAAAGAAAGGGGTGGATTTGCCCTGCCGGACTTTAAACTGTATTATGAATCAGCTGCGTTTTGCTGGCTGAAAGAATGGCTACTTCTTGAGAATACTGATATTTTGGATTTGGAAGGTTTCAACAACGTATTCGGATGGCATGCATATGATAAGGTCAAAGCACACAAATCATTTAAGAATCATATTGTCAGAAAATCTCTTTTTAATGTCTGGATAAGATATAAGGACCTATTGGAAAATAAAACCCCAAGGTGGCTGTCTCCAATGGAAGCGAAAGCTCAGAAAAAACTCAATATGGAGGCCAACTGGCCGAAATATTGGGAAATTTTGGAACAGGAAGGAGATAAGCTGAAATTACAGAGTTTTGAAAAGTTAAAAAATAAAGTGCGGGATTGGCTTCACTATTATCAAATAATGGAGGCCTATAATTTGGACAAAAAAAATGGTTTTCAGATGGAAAAATCCAAATTGGAAACACAGTTACTAGACTCCAAAAGTAAGAACCTGTCAAAAATGTATAACTTGCTGCTGAAATGGAATACTCAGGATGAGACGGTAAAATCAGCTATGATTAAATGGACACAAGATGTGGGACATAACATTATGATGGCTGACTGGGAACAGTTGTGGACCACAGGTATTAAATTTACGGCATGCAATGCCTTAAGAGAGAACATAATGAAGATGATATATAGGTGGTACATGACACCAGTCAAGCTTGCAAAAATTTATCACTTGCCTGATAATAAATGTTGGAAATGTAAAGAGTCTGAAGGTACATTCTTTCACCTTTGGTGGACATGCCCAAAGATCAAGGCCTTCTGGGAAATGATCTATAATGAAATTAAAAAGGTATTTAAGTATACCTTCCTGAAGAAACCAGAGGCCTTCCTCCTGGGCATGGTCGGCCAATTGGTGCCAAAGAAGGATAGAACTTTTTTTATGTATGCTACAACAGCAGCAAGAATACTCATCGCGAAATACTGGAAGACACAAGATCTACCCACCCGGGAAGAATGGCAGATGAAGGTGATGGACTACATGGAAATGGCGGAAATGACCGGCAGAATTCGAGATCAGGGAGAAGAGTTGGTGGAAGAAGATGGGAAGAAATTTAAAGACTATTTACAGAAACATAGTAAAATTAAGGAAGTTTAGAAAGAGACTGGAATTAAACAATCTGACTTTTGCATAAGTATTTTAAAGAATATATGTTATATAATATTGATGGAAAGCAGGAAAGGTTAAACTACACTGTTTTAATAAATTATGGATAAAAATTTGGGAAAGATGGAAAGGATTTGCTGAAATAACAAATTGAAGCAGAATATAAAAAGGGAGGTGTGAGGTCAAAGAAACAAGCTAATGAAGGGATATTACAGAAGGTTTAACTTAATTTTGTGTGTTTTTTTATTGTTTGACTGTTTATTTTTTGTATTTGTGTTGTTTTTGTCATTATTGTTTGTGCTTATTGTTAAAACTTTAATAAATATTATTAAAAAAAAAAGAACTGCCATGCACTATTGTAAATAGATTATATCTATCTATCTATCTATCTATCTATCTATCTATCTAGATAGCTATCTCCGTGGTGCCTAAACAATAAATTTAAAATTTAAAATTTATAAATGTGATAAGCATATAGACACTTAAAACTTTAAGATAAGCTACCACATAGATATGACCCAGAGTCACCCATGGAACCGAGTTTGGGGATTTTCTTCACAATTTAGTTTGAGTTGGGGGATGGTCTGCACCTGCAGATCTGCACACAGATTCTGGCGACCATCCAGGTCATCTTGTGATCTTTGCCTAACAGGAAAAGGTCAAATTTTTGCTTCTCTGGGAGGTCAGCGAGCCCCACCAGCAGGGGATCAATGGTCTTACTACGTGATGCATTATAGTATTTTATTTATTCCTTCATTTATTCCATGCATATCCCACTTTCCTACATGGAACTCAAGGTGGCATACACAATTCTCTCTCTGCCCGTATTATTCTCACAACACTGCGAGGTCGGTTATGCCGAGAGACAGTGACTGGCTCAGGTTCACCTGGGGAGCTTCAGGACTGGATGGGGACCAGAACTCCCATCTCTCAGGTCTCAGCTTATAGTACCAGAGTTCAGGACCCTAAACCTGAGAAATCAGGAGCCTCTGACACTACCTCAGCAGTTCAACAATGCAGGGAGGTCAGGGAGCAAAGGAGCAGCGGCTATCTTCAAGCCAAAATGTTGGCCCTCATAAGGGTCTGCAGCTGTCTAGTAGAGGAGTACAGCAGAGGTGGGCTCAACCTGGAGCTCTCCGTGGTGCTGAAAGATGCTAACTTGGATCTCTCCGTGGTGCTGCAATAACCAACTTATAACCAACCTTATTGCGTCCTAATGGACTTCTCATTAGAACCAAAACAGGAAACTATGGCAAAACTATACATCACATTAAATTTGTGGTCACACAATTGATTGTTAAAAAAGAAACAGTGATAGGACTGTGGCACATAGGGAGGGTTATTTAACCCGCTGGGTCCAGGGATAACCCTTGAAACGCGGTCCAGGACCGGTCCAGAATCCGGAGGTTCTGCTGGGAGTCAGTCCGACAGGGCCAAGGCAGGACACAAGGCAGGAAACCAGGCAAGGACAGGTACAGGATCTCAGGCAGGATCTGGCATACAGCAATGTTGCTCCCGCAACCTGGGGCAGGGTCCTTCGGCCTTTTAGCTTTGTCGGGGCAATGGCTGGTCCTGATCCCCCGGTGACTCACCTCCCTGTCTCACCCGAAGGTGAGCACTCCTCCTGCGAGTACTCAGGTCTCTCCTTCTCTCAGACCTCAGTCTCTGCAGCTCGGGAGACGTCGGTGGGTTACTAGACGCAGGGGCCGCCTCAGCCTCCCCTGACCCAACTGGTATTGGAGCAGCTGTAAGTGATGGCCCAGCTGAAGGCAACGAGGTCATCCCCGCATCTGGAGCCAGGGCAGGCTCAGGCCCCTGACTTGGCCCAGCTGGTGCTTGTTGCAGGGGAACCTGTGCGGACTGGAACTCTTCAGGATCAGGCCCCAGGCTTGGTTCAGATGATGCCTGAGGCAAAGGATCCGGTGCAGACTGAGACTCCTCTGGTTCTGAGTCTGAGCCCGAGCCCCAGGCCATCACACTGTTGACACCCCCTCTCCACTCCCAGAAGCAGCTGTTTACTGTGAGGAGAAATATGTTATTTCCCCCACTCTAGCAAATTGCAATTTTGGCAGTGGCTTGGAAAGTGTTGTTTATTGATTGATTGAATTTACGCCCCGCCTTTTTCTCCAAAGAGCTCAAGGTGGCATGCATGACTCTCCCTAATTCCTCATTTAATCTCCACAACAACCCTGTGAGGTAGGTTGGGCTGAGAGCAAGTGAGTGGCCCAAGGTCACGCAGTGAGCTTCATGGCCGAGTGGGGATTTGAACCCTGGCCTCCCAGGTCCTGTATTTTATCTCCCTGCTTATTTAACTTATATGCAGAATGCATCATGCGAAAGGCTGGGCTGGATGAATCCCAAGCCGGAATTAAGATCGCCGGAAGAAATATCAACAACCTCAGATATGCAGATGACACAACCTTGATGGCAGAAAGTGAGGAGGAATTAAAGAACCTTTTAATGAGGGTGAAAGAGGAGAGCGCAAAATATGGTCTGAAGCTCAACATCAAAAAAACGAAGATCATGGCCACTGGTCCCATCACCTCCTGGCAAATAGAAGGGGAAGAAATGGAGGCAGTGAGAGATTTTACTTTCTTGGGCTCCATGATCACTGCAGATGGTGACAGCAGCCACGAAATTAAAAGATGCCTGCTTCTTGGGAGAAGGGCAATGACAGGCCTAGATAGCATCTTGAGAAGTAGAGACGTCACCTTGACAACAAAGGTCCGTATAGTTAAAGCCATGGTTTTCCCAGTAGTGATGTATGGAAGTGAGAGCTGGACCATAAAGAAGGCTGATCGCCGAAGAATTGATGCTTTTGAATTATGGTGCTGGAGAAGACTCTTGAGAGTCCCATGGACTGCAAGAAGATCAAACGCATCCATTCTTAAGGAAATCAGTCCTGAGTGCTCACTGGAAGGACAGATCGTGAAGCTGAGGCTCCAAGACTTTGGCCACCTCATGAGAAGAGAAGACTCCCTGGAGAAGACCCTGATGCTGGGAAAGATGGAGAGCACAAGGAAAAGGGGACGACGGAGGACGAGATGGTTGGATAGTGTTTTCGAGGTTACCAGCATGAGTTTGACCAAACTGAGGGAGGTAGTGGAGGACAGAGGTGCCTGGCGTGCTCTTGTCCATGGGGTCACGAAGAGTCGGACACGACTAAACGACTAAACAACAACAACTCCCAGGTCCTAGTCCAATACTCTAACCACTAAGGCACATGGGGCACTGCAGCACGCGGAGAAAAGTTGTCTCCCTGCTCCATGTATCCTTGATGCTGTGTGGCCTTTTCCTGAATATGTTACTTAAAACAATAATGTGCTCATGCTTAAATGCTTCTACAGATTTAATGCATCTGGTAGGCAGGCCAGTAAATATCTGCATCGTCATTCTGTTGCCCACACCCACCAGAAAAAAAGCATGCAAACTGCACAACCTGTCCAAAAATATGTGTGAGTTGGATGGTTCTGTAATTCTGACTGCGGAATTTACAGCCGATGATGATGATGATGATGATGATGATGATGATAATAATAATAATAATAATAATAATAATAATAATAATAATTTATTATTTATACCCCACCCATCTGGCTGAGTTTCCCCAGCCACTCTGGGTGGCTCCCAATCAAGTGTTAAAAACAGTACAGCATTAAATATTAAAAACTTCCCTAAAGAGGGCTTCTTTCAGATGTCTTTTAAAGATAGGATAGCTGCTTATTTCCTTCACATCTGAAGGGAGGGCGTTCCACAGGGCGGGTGCCACTACCGAGAAGGCCCTCTGCCTGGTTCCCTGTAACTTGGCTTCTCGCAGTGAGGGAACCGCCAGAAGACCCTCGGCGCTGGACCTCAGTGTCCGGGCTAAACGATGGGGGTGGAGACGCTCCTTCAGATATACTGGACTGAGGCTGTTTAGGGCTTTAAAGGTCAGCACCAACACTTTGAATTGTGCTTGGAAACGTACTGGGAGCCAATGCAGATGTCTCAGAACCAGTGTTATGTGGTTTCGGCGGCCACTCCCAGTCACCAGTCTAGCTGCCGCATTCTGGATTAATTGCAGTTTCCGGGTCACCTTCAAAGGTAGCCCCATGTAGAGCGCATTGCAGTAGTCCAAGCGGAAGATAACCAGAGCATGCACCACTCTGGCGAGACAGTCCACGGGCAGGTAGGGTCTCATCCTGCGTACCAGATGGAGCTGGTAGACAGCTGCCCTGGACACAGAATTAACCTGCGCCTCCATGGACAGCTGTGAGTCCAAAATGACTCCCAGGCTGCGCATCTGGTCCTTCAGGGGCACCGTTACCCCATTCAGGACCAGGGAATCCCCCTATAATCTCTGCTTTCCCAAATTTCGAGACTGAATCAGGCCAGCATCATTTGCTAATTCCCAAGCTGTTGGCCGGGGCTTCTGCTTCTTGAGAGAGACCTGCGCTCTCTACTCAATGCTCCCTTTGTGGCAACATTGAAAAACCATGGAAGGCTATTAATATCTCAATGGCCGAGAGAAAAGAAGAAGGATGTATGACTACTTCCTTCCACTCTGACCTAAAGAGTGAGCCTCTGGGTCATGTCCGCAGTTTGTTTTTGTTTGAAGGGGAAGTCCTTTGCCCTGGATGAATGGGTACTTTTGAAAGAGGTGACCGTGAGTGATGTAATAAGCACTGGAGTATTAACAAAGCTCCTCATGTATTTGGCTAATAGGCCCGGATTCCCTAAAGCACATAAATCAGGCAAAACAAATAAGCCATCCTAGCTTGTGTAAACATATCCTGTAGGTCGCGATTCTTCTTTTTTTAAAAAAAGAACTGAAAGACCTCACATAATCCATTCTTAACCCAAATGTGACTAGTGTGCAAACATGTTAACCTAACAAGGACGATTAAGAAAATAAGAAGAAGATCGACTGGAATGACAGATCTGGTGGCTGGGCTGAAACCACAAGATAAATTCTACTTTTTTGAAATAGAAAATCTTGATGCTAAGCTGCAGACTTCTCTGGGGAAATCTGTTAGGACTTTTGAACCCTATCTGGTTCAGTAGCCATTAATCATTTTGCTTTAATCAGTTGTTTGCAAATAGCTCCTTTGCTCCCATGTTGTTCACTCACTGCATCATGGGTTTTGTAATCATTGCCTTGCACAAATAATTAGATTTTCTTAGGAGGCATTAGAATACCATGAGGGTGAAAAGCCTCAAGCACATCTTGGAAGAATGAACAAATGCATATGTATAGCAGATTCTATTGAAAAACACAAACCACTTTGGATTGGCCAGCCAGCTGTTTTTGGAATGATATTTGAATGATATTTGTTATTAAGCTGACTATTTTATTATTAGGCTGTCTGTCAGTCTGCTTTTTATTATGTTTTTACTATTGTTGTTCTGTAATGTGCTTTTAATGTTTTACACTGCCCTGGCATCTTTTGATAAAGGGTGGTATATAAATTGAATAAATAATAATAATAATAATTACTGGAAAGGTAAATTTTCAGTTGAATTCTGATTTTAGAGGATTTCAGACTCTCCCCCCAAGTCTCCCTGTATTTCCCTATTAAGCTTCCAAAATCAGGGACTTAAAGGAGAAGGGGGGAAAGCTTGCAAAATACTTTAAAACAGCCCCCACACTCTTAAACCCTTTGCAACATCCTACTAGAAGTAGCTCCTGTGATGTCAGCAGATGGGTGGGCGAGTGCAGTTTGGGGGAAATGGCCTAGTGGGAAAAGATTGGCCTGTGGTCTGGCTGCTCCCTCCGCCTGCTCTAGAACCTAGACCCATGGGCCAGATCCACCCACTACAGGTTTTTAACGGCCTTCCAAGACTCCCAACAATTATTATTTTTTTTTAATATAATTTTTATTAAAGAATTTTTTATAACCACAAAAACATAACAATACAATACAATAAACACAACAAACAAACAAACAACAACAAAAACAAGTACAATTTCAGATCTTATTTTCTTATACCTTTCTTCTCCGACTTCCTCATGCCTCCCTTTTCTGTATTCCAATTTCTAATCAATTATTCAGCAAATCTTCCCTTATTTTAATTTAATTTAATCTTCCTTATTCTCCTTATCTTATCCATTACTAATAGTAACCATTTATTTTCTAGTCCAACATCATTCTAGCTTTCATTAATTTTGTAATATTTCTTTAAATAGTCCTTAAATTTTTTCCATTCTTCTTCCGCTGCTTCTCTTCCCTGGTTTCGGATTCTGCTCGTCATTTCTGCCAGGCCCATGTAGTCAATCACCTTCATCTGCCATTCTTCCAGAGTGGGTAGCTCTTGTGTCTTCCAGTACTTCGCAATGAGTATTCTTGCTGCTGTTGTAGCATACATAAAGAAAGTTATATCCGTCTTTAACACCCCTTGGCCGACAATACCCAAGAGAAAGGCCTCTGGTTTCTTAAGGAAGGTATATTTAAATACCTTTTTCAGTTCATTATAGATCATTTCCCAGAATGCCTTAATCTTCGGGCACGTCCACCAGAGGTGAAAGAATGTGCCTTCCTTTTCCTTACATTTCCAACATTTATTATCAGGCAAATGGTAAATCTTTGCAAGCTTGACTGGGGTTATGTACCACCTATAGATCATCTTCATAATATTCTCTCTTAAGGCATTACATGCCGTAAATTTCATCCCGGTGGTCCACAACTTCTCCCAATCAGCAAACATAATGTTATGACCAATGTCCTGAGCCCATTTAATCATACTTGATTTAACCGTTTCCTCCTGTGTATTCCATTTCAGCAGCAAATTATACATTTTTGACAAATTTCTAGTGCTGGATTCTAACAGTTCAGTCTCCAATTTTGATTTTTCCACCTGGAAGCCTATTTTACTGTCCATTTTAAACACTTCATTTATTTGATGATAGTGCAACCAATCTCTCACTTTCCCTTTTAGTTTCTCAAAACTCTGCAATCTCAATCTGTCCCCTTCCTTTTCCAGAATTTCCCAATATCTTGGCCATTTAGACTCCATATTTAACTTTTTAACTGCCTTAGCTTCCATTGGCGACAGCCACCTTGGAGTTTTATTTTCCAACAAATCTTTATATCTAGTCCAGACATTTAATAGTGCTTTTCTGACAATATGGTTTTTAAAACCTTTGTGTGCTTTAACCTTGTCATACCACAAATATGCATGCCACCCAAAGATATTATTAAAACCTTCTAAATCCAAAATATCTGTATTTTCAAGAAGTAGCCAATCTCTTAGCCAGCAGAAAGCTGCCGCTTCATAGTACAGTTTAAAGTCTGGCAGGGCGAATCCCCCTCTTTCCTTTACATCCGTTAGTATCTTAAATTTTATTCTGGGCTTCTTGCCCTGCCAGACAAATTTAGATATATCTTTTTGCCACTTCTTGAAACAATCCGTCTTATCCATTATTTGCAATGCTTGGAACAAAAACAACATTCTTGGCAATACATTCATTTTTATAACTGCAATTCGACCTAACAAGGAAAGCTTCAAATTTGACCATATCTCCAAGTCTTTTTTCACTTCTATCCAAGTTTTTTCATAGTTGTCTTTAAATAAATTCACATTCTTAGCTGTCATATTTATCCCCAAATATTTCACTTTTTTAACCACAGTCAACCCTGTCACATTCTGAAACCTTTCTTTTTCAAACTGTGTTAGATTTTTCTCCAATACCTTAGTCTTTGACTTATTCAATTTAAATCCTGCCACTTGACCAAACTCTTGAATTATTTCTAAAACTCTTTTCGTGCTAGCTTCTGGCTCTTGTAATGTAAGTACCAGGTCATCTGCAAATGCTCTCAATTTATATTGTTTAACTCCGACCTGAACCCCTTTAACCAACTGGTCCTTCCTAATCATATTTAGCAAAACCTCCAGGACCGATATAAAGAGTAGTGGGGAGATAGGGCACCCCTGACGTGTCCCTTTTTCAATCTTGAACTCTTCTGTAACCACATTATTTACAATTAATTTTGCTTTCTGTTCAGAATATATTGCACCTATACCATTTTCAAACCCTTGGCCTACCCCCATGCCCCAACAATTAGAAGGGTGACATTTTATAAAACATCAAACTGTTCTCTGTTGTGGTGCGTCATGCCCTTCTTTGGGGTATTTTGGGGAGATACTTTGCCTGTCGTGTCTGTGGCATACTTGCTCAAAGTTTCAGGTGAGCTGCTTCCACAGTGATGTAGCGTTGGGGCAGTGGGCACAGGGGCAGTTAGGGGTACAAAATTTCAACACCCAATGCTTCCGTAGCTGGGCTCCATTGAAAATGACTTCTCCATGCGAACCAGGAAGTAATCTCTCCAGAAAACGGAATGACTCTCCTTTTCTTATCTCTGCGGCTATAATCTCCTGGGTGACGTGAATGCCCCGGACACAGGTAACCCATGCTACGCCACTGCACAGCGGTGGTTAATCTTTGCTATGCTTCTCAGGAGGTCTGGACCACCCCCAAAAGAGCAAACCAAGCATGCTTAAACTTTTGGCAGTGAATTATATTCACATGCGCCATTTGGCTGGATTGCTGCCCAAAGGCACTAATCCAGGCAATTGAACAGAGACAGGACCCACCCCGATGGTATTTATGGAGTTTTTGCAATGGTGATGCCCCGGGTCTTTGCTCAGGTTGACCTGGACTACATTGGCTCATCTGAGGGAGGCACAAATGTTTACCCCTTCCTGATTTCATGAATGAGAACGAGAGAATGGTTGTCAAGTGATGAGGAAAAGGGCCTTGGACTATGGTCAGTGCACCCTTCATGCTCTGTTTCAAGGGAATAAGTTGGCACTGGTGCAAGCAAAGTGCCACCTCATGCTTTTTTTATGCATGGTTCCAGATCTCTCCCCCTCCCAATTTTTTTTTATTAATTTTCCAAATTTATAACAAACATATCAACAGATACAAAAAGAAAACATCAAAAAACAAGCAAGCAAGCAAGCAAACATAGATCCTAACTGTAATAGTTCCACTTTTGTTTACATTGTTGGATGACTTCCCTGAACCCCCCTGGCTGAGTTTCCATATCTATCATTGTAGCAGTTTTTCAAAACTATTTTCACATAAAATTTACTTAGTCAATTAACCTCTTTCTTTATTTTCATTTTAACTTTAAACATATTATTCTATAACATCCCATATTTAAATCCTAGGCCAATCTGATACTAGCAAGTAATTTTAATTAAGTTATCTTAACATATTTAGCTAAATAGTCTTTAAATTTCTTCCATTCCTTTTGGGACTCCTCCCCCTTCTGGTCGCGGACTCTTCCGGTCAGGTTGGCTAGCTCCCAAAAGTCCATCATCTTCATCTGCCATTCCTCCGCTGTTGGTACTTCTTGTAATTTCCAATTTTTGGCCAACAAAATTCTAGCTGCAGTTGTGGCATACAAAAATACAGTCTGACATCTTTCTTGGGCAATTCCAAACCTGTTATTCCAAGTAGATAAGCTTCTGGTTTCTTGATAAATGTATATTTCAACATTTTTTTCAATTGATTATAAATCTTTTCCCAGAAGTCTTTCACCTTGGGACACTTCCACCACATATGATAAAAGGTACCTTCTTCTTCTTTGCATTTCCAACATAGATTATCACTCTTATGGTAAATCTATTATATGCCTGTTGTCTTTGTCCATGGAGTTTTAAATCTTTGATCACTGCGGATGGTGACAGCAGCCACGAAATTAAAAGACGCCTGCTTCTTGGGAGAAAAGCAATGACAAACCTAGACAGCATCTTAAAAAGTAGAGACATCACTTTGCCAACAAAGGTCCATATAGTAAAAGCTATGGTTTTCCCAGTAGTGATGTATGGAAGTGAAAGTTGGACAATAAAGAAGGCTGATCGCCGAAGAATTTATGCTTTTGAATTATGATGCTGGAGGAGACTCTTGAGAGTCCCATGGACTGCAAGAAGATCAAACCTCTCCATTCTGAAGGAAATCAGCCCTGAGTGCTCACTGGAAGGACAGATCGTGAAGCTGAGGCTCCAAGACTTTGGCCACCTCATGAGAAGAGAAGACTCCCTGGAAAAGACCCTGATGTTGGGAAAGATGGAGGGCACAAAGAGAAGGGGACGACAGAGGACGAGATGGTTAGACAGTGTTCTCGAAGCTACCAGCATGAGTTTGACTAAACTGCGGGAGGCAGTGGAAGACAGAAGTGCCTGGCGTGCTTTGGTCCATGGGGTCACGAAGAGTGGGACACGACTAAACAACAACGTGGTAAATCTTTGCTAATTTTACAAGGGTTATGTACCATCTATACATCATTTTCATAACATTTTCCTTTAACACCGTACATGCAGTGAACTTGACCCCTTTCCTCCACAACCTTTCCCAGTCTTCAAACACTATGTTATGTCCAACTTCTCTTGCCCAATCTACCATCACAGATTTAACTTGTTGGTCCTTTGTATGCCTCTCCAACAATAAAGTATGGCTCCAGATCTCAAGGTGAGCCTAGTTTATCAGCCACATGCCTCATCAGCTTGCTTCCTCCTTATTCCTCTCTCCTCCCCATGACTAATACAGGGAAGACCATTCATGCCGATAAATCATCTGCTCCCTGCAAGATTTTCCAGAATTAAGTAGACTCCCTTCCTTCACAGATTCTATTGGTGCAATGTCTCTGAAGAAATTTAGGCATGCAAACTGCAACGCAGGGTTGCCAAACTGCCCAATCGGCAGGGTTTCGGCTAGATTCTGACTATGCTGCATTCTTTCTTGTGGCCCTAGGCTTACATTCATCCTTCTTCATCATCGGCACATTCGTTTGGTTCCCTCTTCCTTGGAATGAAGTGTGTCGGTTGTTCGGCATGCAAATAGGTCTGAGAAGAGGCTAGGGATTGGGTGTATGGCTGCTGACATCACAGTGACCCAAATGATTCACAGACCACTGCTCTTCTCCTCTGCAGTCCCCTGAAAGGGGAACACATGAAACTGCTGGATAACGGATCAGGCCATTGCTCCATGTAGCTCAGTTTGGTAGTGGCTTTTCCGGGTCTCCAGTGGAGGTCTCACTCATCAACTGCTGCATGAACCCTTAACTGGGGATTCTGGGGTGAGCTCCAAGCATCCCAAATGTCAATGTCACCCATTGCCTACCCTTCCCTCTCAGATTTCAGTCAACAACAACCCTGTAAGGTAGGTTAGGCCGAGAGGCAGTGACTGTCCCAGGGAACTTTGTTTCTGAGTGGGGATTTGAGCCCAGCGTCCCCAGGTCCTAGTCCAATATAACAACAACAACAACAACAACAACAACAACAACAATAATAATAATTTATTGTTTATTATTCATACCCAGCCTATCTGGCTGGGTTTCCCCAGCCACTCTGGGTGGCTTCCAACAGAACACCAAAATACAATAACCTATTAAACATTAAAAGCTTCCCTAAATAGGGCTGCATTCAGATGTCTTCTAAAAGTCTGGTAGTTGTTGTTCTCTTTGACATCTGGTGGGAGGGCGTTCCACAGGGCGGGTGCCACTACCGAGAAGGCCCTCTGCCTGGTTCCCTGTGACTTCGCTTCTCGCAATGAGGGAACCGCCAGAAGGCCCTCGGCGCTGGACCTCAGTGTCCGGGCTGAATGATGGGGGTGGAGACGCTTCTTCAGGTATATTGGGCCGAGGCCGTTTGGGGCTTTAAAGGTCAGTAACAACACTTTGAATTGTGCTCGGAAACGTACTGGGAGCCAGTGTCCAACATGCTAACCACTGCACTGCACTGTCTTTATGTGAAATGAATGATAGGAACATCTAGTCCTGCTCTAACCTGGCAGTGCTCGCCACATCTTGTGGCAGGGAGTTCCGTAAGTTAACCCGCAAGCCTAACCCTGCTTACCTTAGAGTGCACTCATTAGAAATTGCTTCTGCATCGATGGGGTTAGGAACGTGCTTTCGATTATGTATTTGAATTATCTCCTTTTGTTCTCTTCCCCACTCCAAGTTGTCATTATTATTATTTTTTAAAAGAGAGTCCCAGTCAAGAGCAAGACTTTCCCTATTAGTGCTTGCAAATAAACAAAGGGCAGGTAGGTGGGTGCCTCCAGGAAGCCCAAGCCCCGGCAAATAAAACAGAAAAGGAACACAACAACCCTCTGTCTGACTCAGAACATTGTGTCCTTTAAAAAGATTTCCTTTCCCCTCCTAGCCAAAGTTTTTTTTTTTTAAAAAAAACACACACAGAAGAATGTTGCAAAATTCCTGAACTGGAGGCTAATTGCCGTATTTGATATCCTGGGAATGGACTCCAGATCTCGGTGACTAATTGGCGCAAAGGGTGAGACATGGATTTTCCCGGTGACTGCAGTCAAAATGCAATGACGTGGCTGCGCTGTGCTTGCAGTGATTCATCCTGCAACTGCCCCAGGTGCACTTGACCTTCCTCCGTGATGTCTCCCTTTCCCCCAAGAGAGGCTGGCTGTATCCCTGCCATTCATCAAAAGGCCAAAGAAGCATCTCTCATTCATTCATTCATTCATTCATTCATTCATTCATTGCATTGTGGAGAGAGGTGTGGCCAATATGAATAAGAAATGATAACAATCAAGGCTGAAATGTTTGTTTCATTTCACTGATTGCATTTGGAGCACACCTTTCTAGCTCAAGGTGGCATGCCTGGTCCTCCCTCGCCTCATTTAATCCACACAACAACCTTGTGAGGTAGGTAAGGCTGAGAGTCAGTGAGGGGCCCCAAGGTCACCCAGCGAGCTTCCTGGATGCGTGAGGATTTGAACCCAGGTCCTAATATTCAACAATCCAACCCAGTGGTTCTCAAAGTTTGTGGTGCGCCAGGAGAGGAAGGCAAGTGTGGCGAAATGATTCAAGGACCATCAAAGAAAAATCTAAACATGTCACTATCATACTTTGATTTGCTGAATATCTTTTAGAAATGAGATGAAGAGCATTAAGTGAAACTGTGAACAATCCTAGTTGTCATTTTTAAAAATATTTTGGGAATGATTTGTGCTCTTATGCAGCTGTGCTGTTCTATACTGTGTTCCATGTTATAAATCAAGTTGTTTCTTTTCCTTTTCCAATGTATTTGTTATCCATTTTTTAAAAATTGATGTGGTGTGAGCAATTTTCTATTCAGAAAGTGAGGCATGGAGAAAAAAAGTCTGAGAATCAGTGTCCTGGGCAGTGCAGGATCCTCAGGCTTTAGCTTGGCCCCGATCCTTGATGAAAACTATATTTCCCTGCATGCAGACAGGACAGTGCCCTGCCTGCCCCTGCCGCGGCTGCCACCAGAGCCATGCAGTGGCAGCTTCCAGCGAGCTCTCATTAGATAATAATAATAATAATAATAATAATAATAATAATAATAATAATAATAATTTATTATTTATACCCTGCCCATCTGGCTGAGTTTCCCCAGCCACTTTGGGCGGCTCCCAATCAAGTGTTAAAAACAGTACAGTGTTAAATATTAAAAACTTTCCTGAACAGGACTGCCTTCAGATGTCTTTTAAAGATAGGATAGCTGCTTATTTCCTTCACATCTGAAGGGAGGGTGTTCCACAGGGTGGGCGCCACTACCGAGAAGGCTGGTTCCCCGTAACCTCACTTCTCGCAATGAGGGAACCGTTAGAAGGCCCTCAGTGCTGGATCTCAGTGTCCGGGCTGAACGATGGGAGTGGAGACTCTCGTAAGATCTCTCAGGACTCCTTCAAGAGCTCTACAAGACCTTGCGAGGGTCCCCCAGGTTTTTGCCAGAAGCTGCTACCACGTGACCCTGGTAAGCGACGCTGCAGTGGAGGGGCGAAGGAGGGAGCGGCGGTATTTTTCCATCTCGCCTCAGGTGGCCAAATGAGACGGGCCACTCCTGGCGCACCAAGACTGAGTGTTGAGCAATCCCAAGCAGGAAGTGAGATAAAGCCTTCCTGTTTCAAGTGGGACAGAGGTGAGGAACATGGCCACCCCATTCTCTCCATCTGGCCCTCTGAACTCTACCCAGGACTCGCCCCTCCCTGGCAACGCACTCTGAGTGTTTCGGTCTGTCTGGAGCGAGTCCTTGCACCCTGATCATGCCTCTTGCTTGCATGGATGCAGTTTACAGAAGCAAGTGTATGCGCACAAACTAACCTGGTGCCTCTCCTGGTATGCCCCACGGAGGACCTTAAGGTCCACAAATGACAACATTTTGGAGGTCCCAAGTCACAAGGTGGTTAGATTGGTCTCAACTAGGGCCAGGGCCTTTTCAGTACTGGCCCCAACTGTCAGGAGTGCATGCAGGAGCCAGGCCCTGTGACCAGTAGGGCTTTGCAGGACTGGGGCCTTGCTAAGTTTGTTCTGGAGAGGCAAGGTGCGGCCGCACAGGTGAGGCCACTTGGTAACTCACTGCACGTGGTGGCAAGAGCTGGGAAGGGATATAAGGTCAGCATTTCCCTTCTGCTCTTTGCCACAGCAACACGTTTCCTGCCTTGCTGTGTTTGGCTTCTTGCTTCCTGACCCTCGGACCTTGGCTTCTTGACTCCTTGCTTCTCGACCCTCGGACCCTTGACTTTGTGACACCCTGCTTCCTGACCCTCAGACCCCTGGCTTCTGGACTCTCGTTCCTGCTCCGCCATCTTGCCCCCGGTCCCGATGTCCTCAGCCAGGACTTCAATCGCCCGTAGACAGGACCGTGACACCGACTTGGTGGAACGCTCTGTCACAAGAGACTAGCGCCTTGCGGGATTTGACATCTTTCCGCAGGGCCTGCAAGACAGAGCTGTTCCGCCTGGCCTTTGGTTTGACTCAGTCTGACCCTTAAGTTTCCCGCCCCTTATGGTTTTGATCTACGGGCTATTATTAAAATGTTTTAAATTGTATTTTTTTAAAATGATATTTATTAAGATTTTTCCATTATAATACATCAACAAACAAAAAACAAAAAACAAAAAACGAAACAATTTTTTTTTAAAAAACACATAGAATTCATAGTCCTTATTTTCAATGACATATTTCCCTGACTTCCCCATACCTCCCCCTCTTGTATTCCAATTCAGATTGTTGGTTCAACAAGTTCTTGTCCCCAATTTTTAACCTTTTTATATTTAATTCATTTTAGAAAAACCAATTTTAACTTATAAACATCAATATTTAAACAACAGTTCAACAAGTTCTTGTGCCTAATTTTTAACCTTTTTATGTTTTATATTTTATATTTAATTCATTTTGAAAAACCAATTTTGCCTTATAAACATCAATAATTATACATCCGTGCTTATTCTTAAAGCCTTTTTCTAAAGTCGACCTAAATTCCCTTCCACGATTTCCTCAATTCTCATACAAATGACAAAACAAAATAAAAGCAAAACAAATTATAATTATACACCCTTTGGATTCCCAAACTCCACCCCCCCCTTTCCCGGTTCCAATCCCCAATAATCGTCCATCAATCAATCAATCTACTCTCAGCCTGGAGACCTCACGTCCGAGGCTCTTAATTCTCTCTCAATTCCTCTCTGCCGGTTTTTTGATAGTCCTTGGTATTAAACACCAAATCTCGGAGAAGCTCTAGTCCAATAAAGTCCATGTTTCTTCCAACCAGACCTCCATACTTAAAAGTGGAGCCTAAATCTTGTTTCTTACTCCTTTCAAATCCAAATGTCTCCAAAGCTCCAACTTCCACCTTAATCAGATTTGTAATCCTTGGGTCTTCAGATCTCCACACAAGGAGATCTCTCCATTCTTCAGTCTCCAATTCAAACCAAATTTTCACCATCAAGTTCTTATTTTCCTTTGCAGCCATCATGTCAGGCCTCTGGCTCTCCTTTATAATCTGTAAAATTACAGCTCCTCCTTCCTTTTTCTCAGGAACAACATAAATCTCTTTCTTCACACTCTCAAAGCTCTCAAGTTTCTTTTCTTGTTCAGCTGCATGGGCTTCCTGAGACAATTCCTTATCAGATTCAATGAGTTTGTTTACTGTTAAGTCCAGAGTTGTAACATTTGTAGCCAAAACATCAATTTGGCCTTGTAACTTTCCCAAGAGAACAAAGACTCTGTCCAATTCAGCTTGAATTTCCCCTCCTTCAGCCATTCTTGTAATGTCCCAAAACCCCCTCTAGAGGGATTTTGGTTACTTAGTATTCTTTCCAGTTCAAATCCAAAAATCAAATTAGTTTGTATCAGTTCTTCCTTGTTTCCAACAAAATATAGTCAAATTGTAGCAAATATAGCCAGCAGAAGCAACAGAAACAAAGTTCTCTTTTTCCGTCTGACAGCTAATTTGACAGCTATCAAACTCTTCAATACCTTCAACAGGCTCTCTCGCGGATCACTCCCGGGTCGGGGGGGTGGCACCTCAGCTCCCAAAATTAGCTCTTATCCTCCAGTAAGGTTTCTTCTAGTGCCAAATCGTGAAATTAATGTCTTTTGCCCAATAATAAAAGAAAAAATTCTCTCGACCTTAGTTAGCAGGTCCTTGCTTTAGATTGTTTACAGGAGGAGGCGGCTGACTTCCTGTTTACACCTCCTCCGATCGTACCTAATTCACCGAAAAATTTTCTTTAAAAATCCAATTTCTGTACTACTCACGGGTTGTTATTTTGAAGTCCAAATCACAAGAGGAAGTCAGCGCTCTCTGGCCATGGCAGCGCGGCTTCACTCCACAGGAGAAGCAGTCGACTCTCAGCACCACGCCGCTCACCCCGTCCCCCGTTCTGAAGCCTTTAAAAAGGCTCCTTCGCAGGTCGGGGGGCGCAAATGGTGCCCGCCGAGTCACCAGGTTCACAGGCTTCACCGCCTGTGATTTTTAAGGGTCTCCGCGTCGCCGCAGCGGTACGACCCTAATCATGTGGAGCCGATTCCCTCCGGAGCTCGGAGGGAATCCGCCATTAGCCGCTGGCGCTAACCCGGAAGTCCCCTTAAATTGTATTTTTAACCTGTATTTTAAATTGTTTTTTCCCCCTCCCTTATTATGTTTTTATTGTAATTTTACTGGTGTTAGCCGCCCTAAGCCTGGCTCTGGCTGGGGAGGGCAGGGTATAAATAAAAAAATTATTATTATTATTTAAATTACAATTGTTGCGTGGTATTCTCTTCAACCAGTTAAGACATCTTGTACACCTTCTTCTGGCAACTCCTGCAGCCAAGCTGGTGCCAAACATCTTGCTCTACTTCCCTTTGGACCACCTCAGCCAGGCTAAGAGGGGGGTCTTGTTGTCTGGGCGGTCCAGGACCTCCATCCACGCTGCCCAGGCTGGCACCCCAGAGAGGTCACTTTGGTGCAAAAACAACATGGGAAGCAGCAGTTACGAGTTACTGGTCTCTGCAGCCACAACAGGCACTGTGATTCTCCGCTGGTTTGGAGGTGTGCTCCATTGCCAACACTGTCTTCACTGACAGACAGTAGTCGTCCAGGATTTCAGGCAGGGCTGTCTCTCATTCCTACTTGAAATTGTTGCCAAGAATTGAATCTGAGATTTTCTGCATGCAAAACAGATGCTCTCACACTGAACTGTGGCCCTTCCCCCAGATCAGCTGCAAGAATCAGATGGGTCTCAGAGACCAATTCCTCACCCCCCCCCCCGTAAGTTTTGGCCACATGGCAAAAACCTTTGGGAACACTTATATTTGTTATCTGAACAGGCTTGAGGGAAGAAATTTTATCTTAGCAGGTCTCTGGGGAATACTAAAATATTAGACTGAATTATGGAGCCAAGGGTGGCGCTGTGGTCTAAACCACTGAGCCTAGGGCTTGCCAATCGGAAGGTCGGCAGTTCGAATCCCCATGACGGGGTGAGCTCCCATTGCCCTGTCCCTGCTCCTGCCAACCTAGCAGTTCAAAAGCACACCAAAGTGCAAGTAGATAAATAGGTACTGCTCCAGAGGGAAGGTAAATGGCATTTCTGTGCGCTGCTCTGGTTCGCCAGAAGCGACTTAGTCATGCTGGCCACATGACCCGGAAAAACTGCCTGCAAACAAACGCCGACTCCTTCGGCCAGTAAAGCGAGATGAGCATCGCAACCCCAGAGTCATTCGCGACTGGACTTAACTGTCAGGGGTCCCTTTCCCTTTTAATGGAGCCAACCAATTAAGGCAGACTCTATCCCAAAATACTAGAAACACAGTGAAGGTCTGTACAATATGGTAATTCTGATAGATGCTATTTCTCTCTAGAGGGTAAGCAGCTAAATAAATTTAGTTTTGGCAACCAGCCCTTTTTTAAAGGTGGCCCATAAGGTGTGCAAATTGTAGATGAAAAGTTTCTTTCCTCATTACTCTGTCATCCTGCCTCTTCAAATAAGAACAGGATTCAATATTATCACGGCTGGAGTGGGAGCAAAAGGTCATAGCTTTGAAAAGGATTCCCCTCCCCCCTGAATCTCCAATCCATTTTTGCAGGAGGAACATGAAACCCTATGATGTAACCGGCAGGTCATGAAACAAATAAACGTCGTTTTTCTATCACGACAAGAAATGATGCAAAAGAGGGATACCGGCGCTCTCGCAGATTGTTTGTTCAAGCACAGGATTTGACATTTAAGCTATGCAGAGTACTTTTGACCCGTGACTGTGTCAATTAATGGAATCTAAAAGAGTGTCGTTGGGATGTATGGTGTGTTT
This sequence comes from Podarcis raffonei, assembly GCF_027172205.1. Taxonomy (NCBI): domain Eukaryota; kingdom Metazoa; phylum Chordata; class Lepidosauria; order Squamata; family Lacertidae; genus Podarcis; species Podarcis raffonei. The sequence continues at coordinate 74,606,636 of NC_070610.1, read as the reverse complement.
GGGGGGGGGGCAGTACCGCTGGTGGGAGACACGTCATGTTCCTTGTGGGTAGATTGTCTATCTTTGGTCCCCAACCTGTGCTCGGCTCTCACACTTCCCCCTCCTTCAGTCTGGATTTTCTCATACCAGGCATATTACAAAAAGGACAATGTTTGAGAATGTCAAGATGGTGGCCATCACTGCCTCATGTGGGCATGAGTTCCATAGTTTAACTATAGGTAAAAAGGTAAGGGACCCTTGGATGGTTAAAGGTAAAGGTAAAGGGACCCCTGACCATTAGGTCCAGTCGTGACTGACTCTGGGGTTGCGGCGCTCATCTCACTTTACTGGCCGAGGGAGCCGGCGTACAGCTTCTGGGTCATGTGGCCAGCATGACTAAGCCGCTTCTGGTGAAACCAGAGTGGCGCACGGAAACGCTGTTTACCTTCCCACTGGAGCAGTACCTATTTATCTACTTGCACTCTGACGTGCTTTCGAACTGCTAGGTTGGCAGGAGCAGGGACCGAGCAATGGGAGCTCACCCCGTTGCGGGGATTCGAACCTCCGACCTTCTGATCAGCAAGTCCTAGGCTCTGTGGTTTAACCCACAGCACCACCCGCGTCCCCTTGGATGGTTAAGTCGAGTCAAAGGCGACTATGGGGTTGGGGTGCTCCTCTCACTTTCAGGCCTAGGGAGTTGGCGTTTGTCCACAGCTTTCTCGGTCATGTGGGCAGCAGGACTAAACCACTTCTGGAGCAACAGGACACCATGACGGAAACCAGAGTGCACAGAAACGCCGTTTACCTTCCTGCCACAGTGGTACCTATTCATCTACTTGACTGGTGTGCTTCCAAAATGCTAGATTGGCAGGAGCTGGGACCGAGCAATGGGAGCTCATCCCATTGTGGGGATTTGAAACACCAACCTTCTGATTGGCAAGCTCAGTGGTTTAGACCACAGTGCCACCCGCTATGCACTGCATGGAAGACAGTAGAGAATTAATGGATGCACAGGAAGCTTAATAGTCACAGGTAGCACAGATGAGCCCATATGCACCTCTGATGGGAAAAGGGGGTCTTCTTTGAGAAGACTTCTGGGGCATTCTCTTTAGCGGTGCCTGGTGGCAAACACTCAGGAAACAGCAGCCTTCATCAGGCTGGGTTCTGGGAAAGAACAAGCAATCCCTGTTGGGTCTCTCTGGCACTAGATCATTTATGAGCAGCGATCAGAAGGAGCAACATCTGGAGATGATTGCTCCTAAAGAGGACGGAATGCTTTAAGCTGGGAGCCATTGCAGACAAGATGTTGCACCTCCCCCCTACTTTCCAGAGGCATATGGTCTTTGTCTCACTGTGGAATTCCTTTCGGCTCAACTCATGCCTGTTTCTCGGTTGCAGACTGGATGGCTTCCGATTTGGTTGCCGGTGCTGCCGTGGAAAAATGCTCTGGAGGGTCAACTGGAATAACTCTGGGCAAGTCATTTGAATAAGAATTCTCCGCATAAGCAAACAGAGGATGAGCCCAGAACATTTCTTGCAGCTTAATGTTTATACTGTATGCGATGTGTATACATTATATATATACACACACACACACACACACACGTGTAGGTGTGTACCCACCGCTTTGATATTCACTGATTATTAAGTTAACTCATAACAGCTGCATAGGACAGTTGAGAACCACCACCATCACTGCAGGGACGTAAGTGCATCGGGGGAGAGTGTGTGTGTGTGGGGTTTTTCATAAGGATAATGGTGCGTCTGTGTAGGGTTTTGCACCCAACTTGGACCCTGTAAACCCTGCTGGAGAGCCTGTTCATTGATCTGCATTTGTTTTGGATTCTCAGCAAGCTTTACAACCCTCCGTTGGATATTGTTGTTGTTTAGTCGTTTAGTCGTGTCCGACTCTTCATGACCCCCTGTACCAGAGCACACCAGGCACTCCTGTCTTCCACTGCCTCCCGCAGTTTGGTCAAACTCATGCTGGTAGCTTCGAGAACACTGTCCAACCATCTCGTCCTCTGTCGTCCCCTTCTCCTTGTGCCCTCCATCTTTCCCAACATCAGGGTCTTTTCCAGGGAGTCTTCTCTTCTCATGAGGTGGCCAAAGTACTGGAGCCTCAGCTTCAGGATCTGTCCTTCCAGTGAGCACTCAGGGCTGATTTCCCTAAGAATGGAGAGGTTTGATCTTCTTGCAGTCCATGGGACTCTCAAGAGTTTCCTCCAGCACCATAATTCAAAAGCATCAATTCTTCGGTGATCATCCTTCTTTATGGTCCAGCTCTCACTTTCATACATCACTACTGGGAAAACCATAGCTTTAACTATACAGACCTTTGTCGGTAAGATTATGTTTCTGTGTTGGATATATTCACTAGTAAATTGCCCCCCCAAAGCACCCCAGTATTTTAAGAGCTTTCATTACAGTCATTCTTCTATACTTCAAAATTACAGCAATGTTATGCATGTGGGTTAAACTGTCACAAAAATAAAAATCTGAAGGATGCACAGAGAACTGATTAGTGCTTAGCATCCACCGAGGCAAAACCAAAGAGATTTGTGGCACCCATGGAAACTGTCAGTATTTTGCAGGTGCGAGAGCATACCAGGAAATTTAGGTTTGCACAATTAAGTCGAATTGCAGCGCTCTGTCACCCTGGCAAAACCAACCCACTTTCCATGAAGCAGACTTTTCCCAAGTAAAGAGGTGAGGGAGTGCATTGAAAAGTCCTGAATAAAAGAAAAATTAACAGGAAAGTCTGTAAGCATCCCACAAGAAGTCAGAATGAATGCTGGCCTACTGTGTATGTGCAGGAGGGGGAGGGGCCTAATTTCCCAACAAGCACCCAAACAGGAAAAAAAGTTTTTATTTAAACATAAATCAATCATAAACATTTATTGCTTGATGTTTAGATAGAAACTTGTTTTTGTTTGGTAGGGATAGCTTTTTAAAAAAATAATTTTTATTTGATTTTACAAATACAAATTTATAACAATACCGAATACAGAGATTTCTCTGAATCTTGAGACTTCCCTCCCACTCCATGGGTCCTATCGTCAATATTTTCAACAGCATATTATTTCATAGTCTGTATTTTGTTATCTGTCCATATGGTCCGTAGCGTTTGTTACATTACAAGTGAGATTAAAATCCTGCTGATGGAAACAGAAACTTTTTCTTCAATACAATGCCGCCCCTGGATTAGTTCTGAAACTACACACAAAGATGGGAGAACGTACTTTTAAGAAGCCAGGAAAAATGAACAGGAAGGCCAGAACTTCAAAGAGGCAGGAACATAGCTGGGATGGCAAAGCAGAGATTGGATGGTCATCTGTCCTGGGTGCATTAGCTGAGATTCCTGCATTGCAGGGGGGTTGGACTAGATGACCCTAGGGAAGAAGAAGAGTTTGGATTTGATATCCCGCCTTTCACTCCCCTTCAGGAGTCTCAAAGCGGCTAACATTCTCCTTTCCCTTCCTCCCCCACAACAAACACTCCGTGAGGTGAGTGGGGCTGAGAGACTTCAGAGAAGTGTGACTGGCGCAAGGTCACCCAGCAGCTGCATGTGGAGGAGCGGGGAATCGAACCCGGTTCACCAGATTACGAGTCCACTGCTCTTAACCACTACACCACACTGGCTCTCAATAGGGACCCATTTGAACTCTATGATTCTCTTCTTCTTCTTTGACGATCACTCGTAGCCGAGTAAGATTGTCTTCCATAAACACGATTTTAACAGTGAGTCTGTAAGTGACTGTAGAGGCCAATTCTGGATCCACAAGTCCTTCCACAGTGGGGACATAGGTTTCCTGGTGGGAGTTGATCACAGTGAGGGTTTGCCAAGCATACCTTCCTCTTAGCACGTTTCTCCCTTGTGTCCTGAGTTCAAGCTTCTTCAAAGCCCATGACACTTTTGTTAAAGGCTGTTCCCCAACTGGAGCACTCGCAAATGTTTCCCAATTGTTCGTGTTTATACTACATTTCTAAAAATTTGCCTTGAGAGAGTCTTTAAACCTCTTTTGTTGACCACCAGCATTACGCTTTCCATTCTTAAGTTCAGAATAGAGTAGTTGCTTTTGAAGACGATCTTCAGGCATCTGCACAACATGACCAGTCCAGCAAAGTTGATGTTGAAGAATCTTTGCTTCGACACTAGTGATCTTTGCTTCTTCCAGTACACTGGCATCAGTTCACCTGCCTTCCCAAGTGATGTGTAAGATTTTTTGGAGACACCGTTGATGGAATCTTTCAAGGAGTTGAAGATGAAGAAGAGTTTGGATTTGATATCCCGCTTTATCACTACCCTAAGGAGTCTCAAAGCGGCTAACATTCTCCTTTCCCTTCCTCCCCCACAACAAACACTCCGTGAGGTGAGTGGGGCTCAAAGAAGTATGACTGGCCCAAGGTCACCCAGCAGCTGCATGTGGAGGAGCAGGGAAGCGAACCCGGTTCACCAGATTACGAGACTACCGCTCTTAACCACTACACCACACTGGCTCTCATAGATGGCGTTTATAAGTGGTCCATGTTTCATAAGCATACAGTAAGGTTGGTAGTACAATAGCTTTGTAAACAAGCATTTTGGTTTCCCTGCGAATGTCCCGGTCCTCAAGCACTCTGCACTTCAATCGGGAGAAAGCTATGATTTTATGATTCTATGGTTGGTGAGCGGATTGGTGCACCAATGTATCAGTGGAACTCCGTTGCCCACGGGTTCCCCATTCAAGGAGGAAAGTATCCAACATTTCCTCTCTGAGGGGACCTTTCCATAACCGGTTGCAAATAAACCCGGAAAACAAGTGTCAGTTTTATGCAATGGCAGAAACCAAAACAGAATGCGTGCGCAAGCCTCTTTGTCTGACTCAGCACAAGTTCAGACATGCTATCCATCAGCACATTCCATCCTGGGCCCAAATTGTTCTGCCTTGCAACAGGCGTGGCGTTTTTTTCAGCTCTGCAGAGAAGAATTTCCACCACCAAAGAGCTCCGTATCTCCTCGCGGAATCACCTCTGACATTTCCCAATTCCCTTTCGAGAGGATGAATGCATTACATAATCCACGTGGATCTGGCGTCACGTTGCGGGGAAGCAAAGCGAAGTAACAAAGGCTTGATAGCATCAGGCGGGTTCACCCCGTAGCCAGGAGAAATAACCGCTCCCATTTCCAGGTTGGTTGGTTAGAGAGTTGTGTGGGAGCCCAGGTCATTAAGGACTGGGAAAATATAAATTTGTTGTTTATGTGTGTTGTTGTTTAGTCGTTTAGTCGTGTCCAACTCTTTGTGACTCCATGGACCAGAGCATGCCAGGCACTCCTGTCTTCCACTGCCTCCGCAGTTTGGTCAAACTCATGCTGGTAGCTTCGAGAACACTGTCCAACCATCTCGTCCTCTGTCGTCCCCTTCTTCGTGTGCCCTCAATCTTTCCCAGCATCAGGGTCTTTTCCAGGGAGTCTTCTCTTCTCATGAGGTGGCCAAAGTATTGGAGCCTCAGCTTCACGATCTGTCTTTCCGGTGAGCACTCAGGGCTGATTTCCTTAAGAATGGATCGGTTTATGTGTAGATCATGTAAATAAAGGGGATCACTCTCTCAGCCCACCTTCTTCGTATGATGGGACATGGAGAGGTCAAGCACTGCAAGAGCACTCAAAACAAAGCAATTCACATATTTTTACAGCATCATGATTTATGCAGGAATTCTGTAATTGGGTTGGCTATGTACCACTCTTTGTACATGTTCTGCGGACTGTCTGGCCAGAGTGGTGCATGCTCTGGTTATCTCCCGCTTGGACTACTGCAATGTGCTCTGTTTGGGGCTACCTTTGAAGGTGACCCGGAAACTACGACTAATCCAGAATGCGACAGCTAGAATGGTGACTGGGGGCGGCCGTCGAGACCACGTAACACTGGTCTTGAAAGACCTACATCGGCTCCCAGTATGTTTCTGAGCACAATTCAAAGTATTGGTGCTGACCTTTAAAGCCCTAAATGGCCTCGGCCCAGTATACCTGAAAGAGCGTCTCCACCCCCATCATTCTGCCTGGACACTGAGGTCCAGTTCCGAGGGCCATCTGGCAGTTCTCTCCTTGCGAGAAGTGAAGTTACAGGGAACAAGGCAGAGGGCCTTCTCGGTGGTGGCACCCACTCTGTGGAATGCCCTCCCATCAGATGTTAAGGAAATAAACAACTACAGTGGTACCTCGGGTTACATACGCTTCAGGTTACAGACTCTGCTAACCCAGAAATATTTCCTCAGGTTAAGAACTTTGCTTCAGCATGAGAACAGAAATTGTGCTCTGGTGGTGCGGCAGCAGCGGGAGGCCCCGTTAGCTAAAGTGGTGCTTCAGGTTAAGAACAGTTTCAGGTTGAGAACAGACCTCCGGAACGAATTAAGTACTTAACCTGAGGTACCACTGTATCTGACTTTTAGAAGACATCTGTTTAGGGAAGCGTTTAATATTTGAAGGACTATTGTATTTTAATATTTTGTTGGAAGCCGCCCAGAGTAGCTGGGGAAACCCAGCCAGGTGGGCAGGTATAAATAATAAATTCTTATTCTTATTCTTATTCTTATTCTTATTATCTGAAGGCAGTCCTGTTTACGGAAGTTTTTAATGTTTGATGTTTTATTGTGTTTTTAATATTCTGTTGGGAGTCTCCCAGAGTGGAAACGCAGCCAGATGGGCAGAGTATTATTATTAATATTAATAATAATAATCTTGAAGTCAAAACAATACAGATCTTATTGAGAAAGACATATGAGTGTTTCTCGACCTCTTGTTGTTTGGCTCCCCAGTATCTGGTCCCCCCGAGGTACACTGGTTCTGGAAATGGAGGCTCTATTTTTGAACGCGACAACTAGCAGGCACCGGCAGCCCTGCCTCCCATCAGTCTTGTTAACACTCTTTAAAAACCCAGCTGATCTGCTTGCGAATGGCAAGACTCCAACGGTGGCTTGGTTGGTTCTTGGTTGAAATTCAAAGCCATTATATAATAAGGGCGTCGACGTGCTGCAGGTTACGTGCTTTCTTCCGCTGTTCTGCTGGGAGCTGGCAGAGGAGCGAGAAGCGACGAGAAGGCAAGCTGCGTTTGAGCACTCAGCCAGGCTTTCGCCCAGCGATGGCACAGGGGCTGCCAACTCCTGACTGCGAAGCCAAGTGACGGAATGAGGAAAAGTGCCTTGATCTGGGGAGGAGGGGAGCTCAGCGGAGATCATAGAGGCAGCGTGGTGTAGTGGTTAGAGTGTTGGATGGGGACCTGGGAGGCCAGGGTTCAAATCCTACCTTGGCCATGAAGCTTGCTCAGGGACCCAGCTCGTTCGGATTCCTCGCCCGGACAAGATCAGATGGGACGCACCCAAAGCTGTCAACGTAGCATTGCCAAAATAAGCAACAGCGCTGCCTGCTTCTGCCCTTCAAAGATGCTCTGCTGCAATGGCCGCCTGAGGCAGTCGCCTCCCTCTGCCCTCTGCTTGCGCCGGCCCTGTCAAACGTCCATATTCCACGAGAGACAGTTTGCTTGTTATGTACTGAGTTGAATAGGATCCAAAATGCAGCAGTCTGATTGGTCCTAGAACAATAGGATTCAGAATGCAGCAGTCTGATTGGTCCTAGAACAATAGGCTCTAGAATGCAGCAGTCTGATTGGTCCGCAGGAGCCACCCAATCCAACTCCGGATGGAAGTGAATCCGCAACCTGATTGGCCTACAGGAGAACCCCAGAATTAGCCAATCACGTGGGGCCCATTGTGTAAAGGATGTATATAAAGCAGACATTTCGGGGGAACTTCCATTCCTCCTCACTACTCTGAGCTGAATAAAGAGCATGAACTCCACACTCAACTCCGAGTATATTTCATTGCTCTTCCTGTTCTTCGGAATGTGCCCCCTTGAACGTGCCCCACAGTTCATTGGATGCCAAGACTGGATTGCCCAGCCTCTTCACCTGTCCTGAGCGCAGGATAGGAGCAAAGATCCCTGCAAAAGATCCCAGGGCAAACTAAACCAGCAAGCAAGTAAATAAAGCAATGTTGGAGGCTGAAGGCTTGAGCGGGGTTGCCAACTTTTTCTTCCCAGAAGGGCTCCAGTGCTGCTTAACAGCAGCTGCTCCACATAGTAGTATGACTCATGCAACACGTTGGCGACTAATATACACATAGTAATTACCAAAATGATTATACATTCTTTATCAATCTTCTGACAAAAATACAAAACTTTATGCAAAGGCACAGAAACTTACGAACTACCCAACCTAAGATGAACTTATAATGTCTGATTTCAATAGATTTTTCAAGTGCTTAACTCAGTCTTTTGTTTTCTTTTTAGGTAAGTTCATGGAAATATTAACTAAAGGTAAGTTCGGTGTTGTTCACCATACCAAGAGATGCTAGTAAAATTGTAGATGGGTGTTAATGAAGTTGTAGACAGGGTGCCGACGTTTTGCACCTGTAGGGCAGCTGTTAAAAGTGCAGGAGCCCTGCCAGGGGGGAAAGTTGGCAACCTCAGAGGCAAGGTATCCAGCAACCCCTTTCCCTGTCCCCCCCCCGCCCCTTAATTCATTTTTCTCGGTTACCTAAGCCAGTCTGACCTACCCCCCCTTTCTATCTGCAACTTGAAACATTTGAATTTATCTGTTACATAATGTAACCGATCCGACTTGTGAAAAAGTGATGGCGAGTGGGCGGGGAGACGGGCATTACACTTATGTAAGAAGCTGGTGTTGTGCATGCAACTCAAGAGATGGCTGTCTGGAAAGGAGATCGCAGGATCCATCCCAGGACCCTGTTGCCACCTGCTGGCCATGATGGGGCACAGCAGGTTCCTTGCCCACTACACTTTCCTCTTTAAACACAAGATACTGCCTCTTAGCATCTCTCTAGCAAAGGACTGCATGGCAGCAGCTCTTTGGGGACTTGCGCAGAGATATTTCCCACCCCCTGCTCCAGCTGGGCTTAACCTCTGCTTTTGCCTTGCATTCCCCCCCTTTATTATTATTCTTTTAAAATATACTTTCATTCATGACATTCAGACATACAGCATGCAAAAATTACACAAAATGAGAGTTAAAATAAAACAACACATTATGCTCAGTTAAGTGTTTCTGAATATATTAACAAAGCCGTGTTAAAGTTTATATATCATAACTATTAGGGATATGAAATGATAAGAAGGTGTATGCTTGCATTGCTAAAAGTCTTTTGTATCAATAACAATTTTAATTTATAGGGAGTAAGGGAGAATATTGGGATGTGGGTGGTGCTGTGGGTTAAACCACAGAGCCTAGGACTTGCCGATCAGAAGGTCGGCGGTTCGAATCCCCACGACGGGGTGAGCTCCCATTGCTCGGTCCCTGCTCCTGCCAACCTAGAAGTTCGAAAGCATGTCAAAGTGCAAGTAGATAAATAGGTACCACTCTGGTGGGAAGGTAAACGGCGTTTCTGTGCACTGCTCTGGGTCGCCAGAAGCGGCTTAGTCAGGCTGGCCACATGACCCAGAAGCTGCACACCGGCTCCCTCGGCCAATAAAGCGAGATGAGTGCCACAACCCCAGAGTCCTAGCAGTTCAAAAGCACGCCAGTACAAGTAGATAAATAGGCACTGCTATGGCGGGAAGGTAAACGGCGTTTCCGTGCGCTCTGGTTTCTGTCACGGTGTTCCGTTGTGTCAGAAGCGGCTTAGTCCTGCTGTCCACATGACCTGGAAAGCCGTCTGTGGACAAACACCGGCTCCCTCAGCCTGAAAGCGAGATGAGTGCCGCAACCCCGTAGTCACCTTTGACTGGACTTAACCATCCAGGGGTCCTTTACCTTTCCCCCCTTTATAATCAATAAAATCACGCCAAACTGCATTAAAGTGATTGTGTTTCTTTTGGCCTCTTGCTACTTTTCATTTTTGCATCCATCTTTTCCAATAACACTTTGCCAGATTGCATGTTACCATCACCCCATGGCCCTTTATCTTGCATTTTGTTGCTGTGAACCGCCTTGAGATCTCCAGGGTTTTAGGCGAGAGGTGTTTGCTATTGAGTCTGAGACCTTCTGCAAGCCAAGCAGATGTTCTGCCACAGAGCTACGTCTCTCCCCTGGCCTTCATCTGGGGTAGGGCTCAGCTCTGACGGTGTAGCTGTTCACTGTGAAGTGCAAAAGGAATTTTGCACAAGGCTGTGCAATGGGGGAATCTTTTTTTGCTGCTGCTGCTGCTGCTGATAATAATAATAATAATAATAATAATAATAATAATAATAATAATAATAAATATATTTATACCTCGCCCATCTGGTTGGCGGCTGGGCGGCTGAGGGGGCTCTGCAGAGAGAGGCCTTCAGGCAGGGCGGTCTCTCTCCCAGTCTTTTCTCCACTCTGATGTTATTGAGGAATGTAGGAAATTCCATCTTGAGTTGTTTTAAGAAATGACTCGGCAGAAAAGACGTGAGATGCTCAGCCAAGCAGATCAGAGAAACATTCACGTCTTGCTCCTGCAAGGTTTCTTCAGCCCCATCACAGGAGAAACCTCTTGAGAGTAGCTCTTCCAGTGAGCCAAAGGGGTGGGGGAAGGAATATTCTGGGATTTTGTTTACTTGCAGGGGGGGCGGAAGGAAGAAAAAAAGCATAGTGAACTTCCATAAACTGCCTTTGTTGTTATTGTTTAGTCGTCTAGTCGTGTCAGACTCTTCGTGACCCCCTGGACCAGAGCACGCCAGGCACTCCTGTCTTCCACTGCCTCCCGCAGTTTGGTCAAACTCATGCTGGTAGCTTCGAGAACACCATCCAACCATCTCGTCCTCTGTCGTCCCCTTCTCCTTGTGCCCTCCATCTTTCCCAACATCAGGGTCTTTTCCAGGGAGTCTTCTCTTCTCATGAGGTGGCCAAAGTCTTGGAGCCTCAGCTTCAGGATCTGTCCTTCCAGTGAGCACTCAGGGCTGGTTTCCTTCAGAATGGAGAGGTTTGATCTTCTTGCAGTTCGTGGGACTCTCAAGAGTCTCCTCCAGCACCAGAATTCAAAAGCACCAATTCTTTGGCGATTAGTCTTCTTTATGGTCCAGCTCTCGCTTCCATACATCACTACTGGGAAAACCATAGCTTTAAGTATACGGACCTTATAAAGACCAATACTGTATCTGCTCAGGATTATTGGCACTGATTTTCAGTGCCCCTCAAGGGCTGGATCTACACACATCAAAGAAACGTTTCACTTAAACTTGGTGTAAATTTAAACAGAGAAATCCAGTAGGGGGGAAAACGGGACTCTGCAGCACCATCTGGCGGCACAGTGTTATATCGCATATAAAGGTAAAGGGACCCTTGACTGTTAGGTCCAGTCGCGGACGACTCTGGGGTTGCGGTGCTCATCTCGCTTTATTGGCGGAGGGAGCTGGCGTACAGCTTCCGGGTCATGTGGCCAGCATGACTAAGCCACTTCTGGCGAACCAGAGCAGCACACGGAAACGCCGTTTACCTTCCCGCCGGAGCAGTACCTATTTATCTACTTATACTTTGACGTGCTTTTGAACTGCTAGGTTGGCAGGAGCAGGGACCGAGCAACGGGAGCTCTCCCCGTTGCGGGGATTCGAACCACCAGCAAGTCCTAGGCCAGGGGTCAGCAAACTTTTTCAGCAGGGGGCCGGTCCACTGTCCCTCAGACCTTGTGGGGGGCAGACTATCTATCTATATCTATCTATCTATCTATCTATCTATCTATCTATCATCTATCTATCTATCTATCTATCTATCATCTATCTATCTATCTATCATCTATCATCTATCATCTATCTATCATCTATCTATCTATCTATCTATCTATCTATCTATCTATCTATCTCTATCTATCTATCTATCTATCTATCTATCATCTATCTATATCTATCTATCATCTATCATCTATCTATCTATCTATCTATCTATCATCTATCTATCTATCTATCTATCTATCATCTATCTATCTATCTATCATCTATCTATCTATCTATCTATCTATCTATCTATCTATCATCTATATCTATCTATCATCATCTATCTATCTATCTATCTATCTATCATCTATCTATCATCATCTATCTATCTATCTATCTATCTATCTATCTATCTATCTATATCTATCTATCTATCTATCTATCTATCTATCTATCTATCATCTATCTATCTATCTATCTATCTATCTATCTATCATCTATCTATCTATCATCTATGTATCTATCATCTATCTATCTATCTATCTATCTATCTATCTATCTATCTATCATCTATCTATCTATCTATCTATCATCTATCATCTATCTATCTATCTATCTATCTATCTATCTATCTATCTATCATCTATATCTATCTATCATCATCTATCTATCTATCTATCTATCTATCATCTATCATCTATCTATCTATCATCTATCTATCTATCTATCTATCTATCTATCTATCTATCTATAATGAACCAATTCCTTTGCCCCACAAATAACCCAGACAGAGATGCAATTTAAACAAAAGGACACATTCTACTCATGTAAAAACACGCTGATTCCCGGACCGTCCGCGGGCCGGATTGAGAAGGCGATTGGGCCGGATCCTTAGTTTGCCTACCCATGCCCTAGGCTCTGTGGTTTAGATGACAGCGCCGCTCGCATATACAAGACATATAAATCGCTTTTTCTTTACCAGTCTAGCTGAGTCCCAGGATTCCAGATGGGGGATATATTCGCAGTCCTACCTGGAGAAGCCGAGGATTGAACCTGGGATTTTCTGCACCCAAGGGAGATGCTCTAGGTGTGAGCTATGGCCCTTCTCCTAACAGGAAGATGAACCAGAAATGGTTGGGGAAAGAACCTCTTTCTGAAGGAGGGAAGTTTCTTCTCAAAGCCTGAGGTTGCCACATACGGTTCCTGGTCTACACAGTGTACTTCAGTAATGTTTTCCCCAATATTCTCTGCTTAACAGATGGCTTAAATCTAAGGTTGCCATATTTCAAAAGGTAAAAATCCAGAAAATATGCCACCGAGCCCAAGAACCACCCATGCACAAAATAAATAAATGCATAAATAAACAAAACATTTTTTTAAAAAACCCTAAATCCAGGACATTTGCTTTAAAATGTAAAATTCCCCCCGGAAAAGCATGCAGGACCCCCCAAAAGAGGACATGTCCAGGAATTCCCAGATGTATGACAACCCTATTTAAATCTCCACTATGGGGCAGTTCTAAATGCACTTTTTACTGAGTCTTGGTGCCTACTTTTCAAGAGAGCCATGTGTGCTCTAGATGAGTGTATTAAATATTAAGTCTCTTCTCTCTCTTTGGTGATCACTCGTATCCGAGTAAGATTGCCTCCCATAAACATGGTTTTAAAAGTGAGTCCGTAAGTGACTGTGGAGGCCAATTCTGGATCCACACGTCCTTCCACAGTGGGGACATTGGTTTCCGGGTGGGAGTTGATCACGGTGTGGATTTGCCAAGCGTGTCTTCCTCTTAGCACATTTCTCCCTTGTGTCCTGAGTTTTAGCGTCTTCAAAACCCATTACACTTTTGGTAAAGGCTGTTCTCCAATTGGAGCGCTCGTAGGCCAGTGTTTCCCAATTGTTGGTGTTTATGCTACATTTATATTTAGATTTGCCTTGAGAGAGTCTTTAAACCTCTTTTGTTGACCACAGGTATTATGCTTTCCATTTTTAAGTTTGGAATAGAGTAGTTGCTTTGGAAGACGATAATCAGGCATCCGCACAACATGACCAGTACAACGAAGTTGATGTTGAAGGATTAATAATAATAATAATAATAATAATAATAATAATAATAAACAGAGCAATCCCAATATTAGGTTGTTCATGACTTTCTTTGTTACCACTATATTCATGTGAAGATAGGCCATGGTAATGGTCACATCTTAAGCCTCACAGCATCAAGCATGTATAGCCCAGCCTTGAAAATATGATGGCCTGAGTGTTGAGAGCTAGTTTTCTGGAGGCAAGTAGAAGGACTCTGGAAAGCAATGGGTTAAGCTCCTCCTACTCAGGGGGTGACAGGTGAGTTGAAACTGAGTCCTGAGCAGCTGCAGGGCACTTTTGCTCCAGCTCCACATGTCTTCAGTCCTCATGTTCCCCATACCCCACTCAGTTACATTATTATGCAGACAATGGCACTGGTCTACCTTACAGAGCCGTCGCTTTGCAAAGCCAAGCTTGTGAATGCGAAAGGTGCTAAATGAGAAAGTGGTGCTTGGCTGTCCTCTGGTGGTCAGCCGAGGAATTTAGTTCATCCGAAGCAGAAAAAGCCAACGGTATCGGGGAGATCTGCAACATGCCCACTTGCTGCATTTGTTCTTTTAATAATAATAATAATAATAATAATAATAATAATAATAATAATAGCGTTTTTACATATGATTCAAAAAGGACCTGTAAAGAAAGAAAAAAGGGGAAAAAATAAGGACAAAAAGCAAAACACACAAGGCCTTCCTTTCCTCTCCTTCCTGATTTCTTTTATTTTCCCTCTCTTTGGTGTATTCTAAGTTACCAAATTCTTCTTTTCTTACTCTTTGTCTCCTACTGCTGAATTTATTCAAGTCCTGTTAATCTGTTCACTTGTTTATGCTGATTCCTAAAATACCTTACAAGCATTTTTGTATTCTTGATCATCTTGTTCTCTTGTCTTACTAGTCAGACCCACTAACTCCACACATTCCAACATCTTAAAAGACTGTTCTCCATTTTTGTGCAAGCAGAAGTTTGGGCTGCCCTACTAGTGGCATCATACGAAAGGCTGGGCTGGATGAATCCCAAGCTGGAATTAAGATTGCCGGAAGAAATATCAACAACCTCAGATATGCAGATGACACAACCTTGATGGCAGAAAGTGAGGAGGAATTAAAGAACCTTTTAATGAGGGTGAAAGAGGAGAGCGCAAAATATGGTCTGAAGCTCAACATCAAAAAAACGAAGATCATGGCCACTGGTCCCATCACCTCCTGGCAAATAGAAGGGGAAGAAATGGAGGCAGTGAGAGATTTTACTTTCTTGGGCTCCATGATCACTGCAGATGGTGACAGCAGCCACGAAATTAAAAGACGCCTGCTTCTTGGGAGAAGGGCAATGACAGGCCTAGATAGCATCTTGAGAAGTAGAGACGTCACCTTGACAACAAAGGTCCGTATAGTTAAAGCCATGGTTTTCCCAGTAGTGATGTATGGAAGTGAGAGCTGGACCATAAAGAAGGCTGATCGCTGAAGAATAGATACTTTTGAATTATGGTCTGGAGGAGACTCTTGAGAGTCCCTTGGACTGCAAGAAGATCAAACGCATCCATTCTGAAGGAAATCAGCCCTGAGTGCTCACTGGAAGGACAGATCGTGAAGCTGAGGCTCCAGTACTTTGGCCACCTCATGAGAAGAGAAGACTCCCTGGAGAAGACACTGATGCTGGGAAAGATGGAGGGCACAAGGAGAAGGGGGCGACAGAGGACGAGATGGTTGGATAGTGTTTTCGAGGTTACCAGCGTGAGTTTGATCAAACTGCGGGAGGTAGTGGAGGACAGAGGTGCCTGGCGTGCTCTGGTCCATGGGGTCACGAAGAGTCGGACACGACTAAACGACTAAACAACAACAACACTAGTGGCATACACGAACAGAGTCCTTCTTTTATTTGGGGGGACTTCTGTTGTTACCATTTCACGTGCCACATTTCTGTGCTGCCCGAGTCCTGGCCAATGTAAGGGCCGGCACCTTGTCCTGCAGTCATGAGCAACTTTAAGGTAATGGGGTTTGCAACTCTCTTTGATTTCTCCCCAAGGCTGTGGGTCAAAACCAGCAAGGCTGTTCTTACATTCAAGAAACAACACGGAGGTGGAACGTTCACCCACACCTTTAGTGGGTGGGAACAGGGCCGGATTTTGGTTTGATGAGGCTCCAAGCTACTGAAGGTAGTGGGGCCCTTTATATGTCCAGCTGTCCTTTGTCAACAACAAATTGTCATTGGTTTTTGTGTTGAATATATGCTATATGGTAATTTACGGACCTAATAGGTTTCTAAAGCCATTTGCACATGTGGCCATGCAACCGGTCCATGCAGAATTTGTTGTTGTTGTTTAGTCATTTAGTCGTGTCCGACTCTTCGTGAACCCATGGACCAGAGCACGCCAGGCACTCCTGTCTTCCACTGCCTCCCGCAGTTTGGTCAAACTCATGCTGGTAGCTTCCAGAACACTGTCCCACCATCTCGTCCTCTGTTGTCCCCTTCTCCTTGTGCCCTCCATCTTTCCCAACATCAGGGTCTTTTCCAGGGAGTCTTCTCTTCTCATGAGGTGGCCTATTGGAGCCTCAGCTTCAAGATCTGTCTTTCCAGTGAGAACTCAGGGTTGATTTCCTTCAGAATGGATTGGTTTGATCTTCTTGCAGTCCATGGGACTCTCAAGAGTTTCCTCCAGTACCAGAATTCAAAAGCATCAATTCTTTGGCGATCAGCCTTCTTTATGGTCCAGCTCTCACTTCCATACATCATGCATGCATACATACATACATATATTCTGCATACATGCAGAATTTAGGCACCCTATATATAAAAATGAGTAAACCAGTGATATTTTAGGGAGCAGGCTAGCAGGCGGGGCCCATTACTTACATCATAGGAACCTACACAAGACAAAACACTGTTGCTGTATGTAGGTTTTATTTTATTTGTTTTTTTATCTTATATTTTTGAAATGTACATCCAGTTTTTTTTCCTTTAATTTTTTGGGGGGCTCCCAAGAGAGTGGGGCCCTAAGCTATAACTTGTTTCGCTTATACGTAAATCCGGCACTGGGTGGGAACCAAGAAAGGGAATGGAGGGGGGGAGCCCTTATGTTTCCCCAGCTCCTACTAAAGAATCAAATCCCATGGCATGTTTTAGTTTTGGAATACAATCACTGTCCTCCTTCCTCTGTTCTCCTCTCTTTGCACAGACATTGTCCTTTCTCTCAGGACAGGATATCCTAGAACAACGGCGGCAGCTGCGTCAACAACAACAATAACAACAGCAGCAGCCAAGCCAAGGTTTGTGCAGGAGAGTGACAAAGAGACACCTTAATGCCCAGGTGGCAGGGTGCATATGAAGTCTGCATATAAATGCAATATTTGTGCAAAACAAGCAAACAAACCCCCAGATGGAAACGCAGTATATTTGGCAAAATTGCGTCAAAAATGTGTGTACTAGGAGAAATTCGCAGTAAAGTGCTGGCGCATTTTCGTTCAGAAACGAAAAATTCACAAACAAGTGTGGAAATGTGGGGAACTGAATGCTCGGGCAGGAAACGAAAAACAGAGAGAAACTGAAATTGGCCGATCGGCCGATTCTCACTCTGCATCTATCCTTTTCTGCAGAAGAGTGGGGAATACAGTGGTACCTCTGGTTGTGAACGGGATCTGTTCTGGAGGCCCCTTCACAACATGAAGCGCCGTATCTGCGCAGGTGTGCGGCACGATTTGGCGCTTGTGTGCATGTGTGAGCGGCGAAACCTGGAAGTAACCCTTTCTGGTACTTCTGGGTCGCCACGGGACACAACCTGAAAAAAGTGCAACATGAAGCAAACGTAACATGAGGTATGACTGTACTGTTAACAGAGATAGATGAGCTAATAGTGGGGACCCCAAGGACTCCCCCAATATGATGAAACCACACAGCACAGGCCAAGAAAGGCTGCCAACCAGATACTTTAAAAGCTTCCCTAAACAAGGCTTCCTTCAGATGTCTTCTAAAAGTCTGGTACAGTGGTACATTGGGTTAAGTACTTAATTCGTTCCGGAGGTCCGTTCTTAACCTGAAACTGTTCTTAACCTGAAGTACCACTTTAGCTAATGGGGCCTCCTGCTGCCTCCGCGCTGCCAGAGCACAATTTCTGTTCTCATCCTGAAGCAAAGTTCTTAACTATTTCTGGATTAGCGGACTCTGTAACCTGAAGTGTATGTAACCTGAAGCGTATGTACCACTGTAGTTGTTTTTCTCTTTGACATCTGGTAGGCGGGCGTTCCACAGGGCGGGTGCCACTACCGAGAAGGCCCTCTGCCTAAGGATAGTTGGATGCTGGATCAGACCCAAGACCCACCTAGTGCAGCATCCTGTCCTCTCAGTGACCAGCTAGAAGCCTGGGTGATCTTCAGCCCTCACTTAACAGCTGCAGTAGGAAGATCTGAGGTTGTGAATCAGGATATTTTTCTGATCTCTGCCCAACGATCTCCTCCCTCCTTGCAGAGGGTTATATTTATTCCCCACATCACATTTACAAAACCCCTACATCAACTATGGGAACGTTTCCATCCTCTGTGTTGTCCGATCCACCCCTAACGCTGATTCTTTAGATCTCAGAGGGAGCAGCCAAGAAACTTGAACCCGGGTCATGGGATGTAAGGCGAGACCGCGACAACTTAAGAGAGGGAAGGCGGTCCGCTTGTTGTGACCAGCCTGCGGGTGTTCTGTCAAGATGGCTCAAAATACACTTGCAAAAAGAAGCTTGATTTACTCTTATGGGGCGTATCTCTTCATGCAAATGCATTTTCAACTGAGAACTTTTGAAGAGCAGAATTTGTACAATTGCACCATTGTGATGTTCTGGGGAGGAGTCCTGATTTCGTAATAGCGGCAATCTTCTCTTACAAAACCCAGCTGCTCAAAGATACGACCAAAATGGGAAAGGTTTTCCTGGATGTTCTGGGGGGATAAAAATAGTAGACACCTAGGTAGTTCCTGACCTTCTGCTGTTGAATCAGATCATGCTGCTTTCATGTTTAAATCAGAAATGGCCGGGGAGGAGGGGGTTAAGCTCAAGGAAGTGTGTAGGGATTGTGGTGTTTGCTGTATTCAGGCTTTGTGGATCTGAGAACCTGGGGAACCTCATCGGGCTGAAATCCTAGCATCTCTTTACCTCAGGCTCATGAAGTCCACAACCTGCTAAGCCAAGCACACCCACCGCTGGGGGAACCAAAACACCTCTCGCATTTGCTCTCTGTTGGTGCTGACCTTTAAAGCCCTAAATGGCCTTGGCTGGCCCAGTATACCTGAAGGAACGTCTCCACCCCCATCATTCATGTCTAGCTCCGAGGGCCTTCTGGAGGTTCCCTCCCTGTGAGAAGTGAGGTTACAGAGAACCAGGCACAGGGCCTTCTCGGTAGTGGCGCCTGCCCTGTGGAACGCCCTCCCATCAGATGTCAAGGAAATAAACAACTACAGTCATACCTCTAGTTGTGTTAGGTTCACGTTGCCTTTTTTCTGGTTACGAACGCAGCAAACCCGGAAGTGTTTACTTCTGGGTTCGCCGCTTCGTTCATGCTCAGGAGCTCTCTATTGCATCACATGCATTTGCAGAAGTGGCGCTCTACTTATGGACTTTTCGGGGTGCGAATGGCGCCCCAGAACAGATCACGTCCATAAGTAAAGGTACCACTGTACCTGACTTTTAGAAGACATCTGAAGGCAGCACTGTTTAGGGAAGTTTTAAATGTTTGGTTCTATTTTTAATATTCTGTTGGGAGCTGCTCAGAGTGGATGGGGAAACCCAGCCAGATGGGCGGGGTATAAATAATTAATCATCATCATCATCATCATCATCATCATCATCATCATCATCATCTCTGGGGCTGGAGAAACAACAGGATGTTCAAGCCCCTAACAGTGGAGTCTGTTCTGTTTTGTCCCAGTCTCAGACCCGCCTCACTCATGAGAAGGCAGAAAAGTGGTGTTGAAATCTTGTGGGAGCTTAAGGAAGCGCATGATGCTGGCGCTGTTTCTCCAGCGACAGGGGTGGGGCAGCAGCAGCAACAGGGCAGCCCTCAGGCGGCAGAATGGGGTATTCCAACCCTTCTGGGTCTGCCCTCCGCTAGTTCTCACCTTCCTGCTGTCTTACTTCCAAGTAGCCCAGGGAGTGGCGGTGGCTGTCAGCTTCCGACTCCTCCATCCCTGTAGAACTCAAATGGATGGGGACAAATCTAGAATTAGTTGCCTCTGCCTATTATTGCCTCTGGCTCCCCCTACTGTTGGCCTCCTTGATTGCCACTATGCCACTCTCAATGGGCAGCAGCCACAATAGGGCCTTACCGGCCAAGATTAGCACCTTGAACTTGACCCCGTAGCAAATCAGCGGCTGTAGGGTTGTCAGGAGCGAGCCAGCAAAATTTAAGCGCAGAGACTCCTATGTGTCAGAATGAATGAGGTTTTAACGAAATACTTCGTTATGGCCGCTAGGGGTCAGGATTAGATATGCTGTCGCTAGCCCTTGCAAATAAATGAGTGAAACTTTTAAGAGATTACCTTCTAAGACCAGAAATGGATTTCTCGCACCCTCACCCTGAAAGTTCAACATCTTTTAATGTTGTTTTTGTTAGCTCATAAAGTTCGTTTAAGGTATATAACAGGGACTTCCTTTTTCTTTCTTTTACATATGTATTTTTTGCTGTCTAAACTGGAGACCGTCTAAAGTTACACTCATGTGGCCTGGCAGCATGCTGAGCAAACAAATTACCAGCTGATTTAGTTACTGTCTGGCTAGGATTTCGAAAGGATCTGGCTTCGAGATCTGTGACACAGCAGAGCATGGAAGATTACTGAGGTGCCAGAAAAGGGGGAAAAAATCGTAGAATCGTAGAATTGGAAGGGACCTTAAGGGTCATCTAGTCTAACCCTCTGCAATGCAGGAACCTCAGCTAGAGCATCCCTCACCGATGGCTATCCAACCTCTGCTGAAAAACCTCCAAGGGTCGAACTGCTCTTACTGTCAAAAAGTTCTTCCTGATGTTTAATCGGAATATCCCTTCTTGTAGCTTGAAGACATTGTTTTGGGTCCTACCCTCCAGAGCAGGAGAAAACAAGCTTGCTCCATCTTCCATGTGACAGACCTTGAGATATTTGAAGATGGCGATCATATCTCCTCTCAGTCTCCTCTTTCCACTGCTAACCAGACTCAACTCCTTCAACCGTTCCTCATAAGGCTTGGTATCCAGCCTCTTGGTCATCTTGGGTGCCCTCCTCCACTCACCTTTCAGCTTGTCAGCATTCTTCTGAAACTGTGGTGCCCAGAATTGGACACAGGACTCCACATATGGTCTGACCAAGGCAGAATAAGTGGGACTATTACTTCTCTTGATCTGCACACTATACTTCTTTTGATAAAGCCTAGAATAGCATTAGTGGCATACTAAGGATGAAGAGGTGAAAGTTGCAATGATTCAATGGGCCAAAGACTTTGGCTATAACATTCAATTTGATGACTGGATAAAATTGTGGAAAGAAGGAATGAAATTTACTGCATGTACTACAATAAAAGAAAATGTTATGAAAATGTTATATAGATGGTACATTACACCAGTAAAACTTGGAAAGATGAATAAAGTGAGTAATAAATGTTGGAAATGTCAGGAGAAAGAAGGAACATTTTACCATATGTGGTGGGAATGTAAAAAAATGAAAAGTTTCTGGGAAATGATTTATAATGAATTGAAAAAAATGTTGAAATATACATTTGTTAAGCGACCAGAAACGTTTTTGTTAGGCATATTAAGAAATGATATATAAAAAAAGGATGAGAAGTTGTTTTTATATGCAGTAACAGCGGCAAGAATCCTGGTGGCACAAAAGTGGAAACAGGAAGAAATCCCGACAAAAGAAGAATGGAGAATGAAGTTGATGGAATACGCAGAACTAGACAAACTAACAGGAAGAATTCGGAACCAGCGTGACCAGAGATTTACCAAAGACTGGAATAAATTTACAGAGTATATTAAAAATATATGTGAAGCCCAATTAACGTTTGTAGGCTTTAAAGAAGCCCTGTGAAAAATGGAAAGAAATATTGTTTCATAAGAACTATTATGAACAATTAGTTAAAAAAAAATACAATACGGATGGAAGAAAAGTGTATTAAGGTGATAAGATGAAAATTTCTGGATAGACTGAAGGAAGTCTGAAAATTGAAGTTTGGAATTGGATGTATATTGTGAAAGCAATGTTGTTGTTTTTTATTTTTGTTTTCCCCCCTGTATTTATATAACCTTATAAATATATTTTTTTAAAAAAATAGAATAGCATTAGGGACATGGGTGGCGCTGTGGGTTAAACCACAGAGCCTAGGACTTGCTGTTCAGATGGTTGGCGGTTCGAATCCCCACGACGGGGTGAGCTCCTGTTGCTCAAGAACAGAAATTGTGCGGCGGTGGCAGGGCGGCAGCGGGAGGCCCCATTAGCTAAAGCAGTGCTTCAGGTTATGAACAGTTTCAAATTAAGAACTGACCTCCAGAATGATTTAAGTTCTTAACCCGAGGTACCACCGTAATGCTCTGGTTCCTAGATGCTGAATACAAGCAGAGGAAAGGGCTGTAGCTCAGTGGCATAAAGCAGATCCCTATTTTCTTGTTAAAATAACGCAGTCTCACAACCATCACGCCCAGTTGCCACTGATAGCCTTGTCCTGCATGAATTGCCCATTAGTGCGACCGAGCCGCTTCACGTGGTCTGAGCCTGGGGTCTCGGCTGTGTGGGACTTGCTTGGGGGCGCATAAGGAGAGCCTCTGTCGCCTGGGCCAGATTTTCTGGGTAAGAAAGTCTCCTTTTGTCTTGGGGAAGGTTCTCTCCTTCGCTCCCACAAAGCAACCTTTGTGCCTGGAAGCTGCAATGGCTGCAAGGCAGTTTCTCCGGACTGTGCAAAGAGTTATTGTGCTTTCTCAGCTGTGCTTTTATTTTTAATCCAAACAGGAAGAAAGCCCAGGAAGCCGGCTGAGAGGCCGAGCATGGCAGTGCCTTCGAGGGAGTCTTTTATCAGGCCCTTGAGCCGGTTGATAAGAGACTGCCCAGGAGAGTCGCTTCGGCTGTGGAATGTCGCCCAGATAACAGAAAAGAAAGTCGAGGGAACAGTATGCGGGTGCCCGAGATCCCTTTCGTTAATAGCTCCCCAGTTATCGGGGTTTGGGGAATGCCAGGGAATGTGCACACAGGGGCTGTTTCCTTTGAAATAAATAAAAAAAAGGTCTTATATATATAATAAATGTACCAAGCAAACACGTACATAAATATATAAACCACATGTCTGAAGCAGCACAGGAAAGCAGTCCTGGAGCCATTTTGGCACCCAAACTGACGAAATGTTTTCTCTGCAAGGCCAAAGGAAAATGGAAAAGCCTCCCCATTCACAAAACCTGTCTTAAGGGTATATCTGTGTATGAATAGGGTGAGCCTGTGACCTGGCTCAGGAACGAAGTATTTGTCACTACAAAAGACTGGCCAGGCTCCCCAGGGTATCCAATCAAGTAAGCATTAACAGGTAACCTGCCAGACAGGAGATAAACGACGACAGGAGGTAAACAACGCACTCAGATTTTTGCTGTAGACAGCCCTTTCTGTGATGTAGGTATGATGTCTCTGGGGGTGGTCTTGGACTCCAAGGCAGGTAATTTTAAATGTCTATATAAGTGTGGACACACCTTTGTTCTGGGTCCTCCTCCGTTACTGCTTGTGAAGTGTTGCAGCAGTTCAATAAAGATCAGGCTTACGAGCTGCTTTGCTTCTCAATATTCTCTGGTTGGCCTCTGTTCTTTTCTCCGACTGATGGAGAACCTACAAAGAACTCTATAAGGGCTCTTGTGTCCCCCATAAGGGAATAAGGCCAGATTTTCATTTATTACACCTTCCATATTATTATAGAACTGTACAGTTGGAAGGGACCACAGGGTCATCTAGTCCAACCCCCTCCAATGCAGGAATCTTATGCCCAATGTGGGGCTGGAACCCATGACCCCTTGACCAAGAGTCTCCTGCTTTGTAAACAAGGCCATAGAATTGCAGCATTGTAGAATTGTAGAGTTGGAAGGGACCCCAAAGTTCAACCCCCTGCAATATGGGAATCTCAACTGAAGCATCCATGACTAATGTCCATCCAACCTCTGCTTAAAAACCTCCAAGGAAGGAGAGTCCAGCACTTTGCAAGGGAGTCTGTTGAACGGCTCTTACCATCATAAAGTTATTCCTGATGTTTTCTTATAAATTGAAACCATTGGTTCAGGTCCTAACCTCTGGAGCATGCTCCAATTTATTATTTATTAATATTTATTTATTGAATTTATATACCGCCCTATACCCAGAGGTCTCAGGATGGTTCACATAAAAAGATATAAAATAAAAACAATAACAATAACCCTACCAAAAAGAGCCACATTTTAAAAGGGTATGGGATGTTGATTAAGCCAACCAAAGGCCTGCTTAAAAAGGAAGGTTTTTGCCTGGCACCTAAAGGTGTATAATGAAGGCGCCAGACGAACTTCCCTGGGGGGAGCATTCCACAGTTGGGGAGCCACTGTAGAGAAGGCCCTGTTCTTGTTTTGCCACCCTTTGGACCTCTCAAGGAGGGGGCACACGAAGGAGGGCCTCAGAAGATGATCTTAGGGTCCGGGTAGTTTCATATGGAAAGAGGCGATGAGGCATCTGATCAAGATTTGTATTTTAAAATGAGCTTTAAAAAATATATATTTGTAAATGTTTGTATCTCTCATGCCAGGCAGAAACCATACTCTGGCAGCTGTTTATCTTCTTGATCAAGCCCCCCCCTGATCTATAGCAGTGCCTCAGGGTTGTAAAGGGAAATTACAGGCTAGGAGCAAAAGGTCACACTAACCATACAAATTACAGAATAATCAAGTTGCAAAACACAATTAAGAGTTGGTAAATAGTAAGAATTATTGTGCCTCCCATTAGAGACTTGAGCCACATTTTCATAAGGTTAAAAGGGCAAATAGAAACAGCAGCTGGACTAGGCAAAGCAGCTCTCTGAAACTGCTTTGAATCTTTAGAGAACTTAGAATTTAGCTTAGCTTTTACTAAGTTCCCTTTCTTCTAAAAAACTATATATGTTATGAAATATATTGGCTTAAATGTAATTATGCAAAGGATTTAGAAAGTAAGAAATGTTAGATTCTTATTTCATAGAATCATAGAATCATAAAGTTGGAAGAGACCACAAGGGCCATCGAGTCCAAACCCCTGCCGAGCAGGAAACACCATCAGAGCACTCCTGACATATGGTTGTCAGTCTCTGCTTAAAGACCTCCAAAGAAGGAGATCTTTCATAGATGGTGTGTGAGGAGATGAACCCAAGATCTCTGTTTAAGATAAAATTAGAACCATTAGCCATCTGTTTTGCAGGGAATAGGGCAAGAGGGGCCAAAGGTTATCTGGTAATTAAGGTGCCTGGTCGAGGTAAATGTAAGATATATGACTACTTATTTGCCATTTATAAATAGAAGAAAATATAGCTCTCTGTCTCCCATAAAAGGTAATAGGAAATGGGTGTATCTTTTATGATTGGTTCTAGCAAACAGCCAATAGGAATTTCAACCAGGCTGATTGGACAGAGGCAGCCAAAGGAGGAGCAAGGGGGCTGGGCTGAGGGAATATAAGTGCTGGCCATCAGGGCTGAAAGGCCAGAGCTTTGGTAACCATATACCACTGTGTCTCTCATTTATTTGTCTGACAAATAAATTATTATTTTAATTTCTCTATTGCTGCGTTGAATATTTCATTCCAGCTAAGTGTTAACCACAAGCAGGGTGCTACAGCGATCCTTGAGGTATTGGGGTCCTGAGCCATTTAAGGCTTTGTAGGTCAAAACCAGCCCTTTGAATTGGGCCTGGAAACTAATCGGTAGCCAGTGCAGTTGAACCAGGATCTGTGTAATATGCTCAAACTGTCTTGGTCCAGTGAGCAACCTGGCCACTGAATTCTGCACCAGCTAAAGTTTCTGAACCGTCTTCAGAGGCAGCCCTATGTATAATGCATTGCAGTAATCTAACCTTGAGGTTATCAGAGCATAGACAACGGTAGTTAGGCTATCCCTGTCCAGATAGAGGTGTAGCTGGGCCACCAGTCAAAGCTGATGGAAGGCACTCTGGGCCACTGAGGCCACCTGAGCCTCAAGCAACAGCAAAGAATCCAGGGATGTCCACAAGCTATGAACCTGCTCCTTCAGAAGAAGTGTAACCCCATCAATAGCAGGCGATCTCCCAGCCATCTGGTCTAGGGAACCACCCACTAACAGTGTCTCAGTCTTATCTGGATTGAGCTTCAGTTTGTTGGCTCCCATCCAGTCCATCACTGAGCAAGAATCTGGTCCAGCACTTCCACTGCCTCACATGCAGATGTAAAGGAGAAATAGAGCTGAGTGTCATCAGCATATTGCTGACAACGTACTCTGAACCTCCGGATAACCCCACCCAGCGGTTTCATGTAGATGTTAAACAATGTGGGGGTACTCTCCCACTCTGGTACTCTCGCCCACCTGGAAATTCAAACCCTTCACCTGCCACCAGATAAGACGGTATCTGCAAGAGGCCCTCCTGCAAAGTCAGTAAGTGGGACATTCGCAGGGAAACCAAAATGCTTCTTTACAAAGCTATTGTATCACCAACCTTACTGTATGCTTGTGAAACATGGATCACTTATAAACGCCATCTCCAACTCCTCGAAAGATTTCATCAATGGTGTCTCCAAATGTTTTTACACATCATTTGGGAAGATAGGCGAACTAATGTCAGTGTACTGGAAGAAGCAAAGATCACCAGTATCAAAGCAATGATTCTTCAACATCAACTTTGTTGGACTGGTCATGTTGTGTGGATGCCTGATGATCGTCTTCCAAAGCAAGTAGTCTATTCCGAACTTAAAAATGGAAAGTGTAACGCTGGTGGTCAACAAAAGACGTTTAAAGACTCTCTCAAGGCACATCTAAAAAAATGTACTATAAACACTGACAATTGGAAAACACTGGCCTGCGAGAGCTCCAATTGGAGAACAGTCTTTACCAAAGGTGTCATGGGCTTTGAAGACACTTGAACTCAGAACGAAAGGGAGAAATGTGCTAAGAGGAAGGCACGCTTGGCAAATTCACACCGTGATCAACTCCCACCCGGGAACCTATGTCCCCACTGTGGAAGGACATGTGGCTCCAGAATTGGCCTCCACAGTCACTTACAGACTCACTGTTAAGACCATGTTCATGGAAGACAATCTTCCTCAGTTATGAGTGATCGCCGAAGAAGAAGAAGATTTAAGACAATCTTTTAGGTATCCGAAGCTATGGGTGGCATTGTAAGCCAAAACCAGTACTTGAACTTAGCTCGGCAGCTAGTTGACAATTCTTTCAGCAGTGGGGTGATATGCTGCCCCAATTTGCGGTCCAATTGCTGCATTTTGCACCCGCTGCACCCCCCAGGGTAGCTCCGCAGAGAGGGCACTGCAGTAATCCAGCCTTTGCAATAGTTGTTCCAGTGTTCTGCTCCAGTCTACGATTTTAATTTCAGATATTGCCTGTTTCATTCCGCGCGTCCCACCTCCCCCGTAAACTGCTTTGAGGCATATAGCAGAACACGAGCTATAAAACCCTTAAGTAAGTTTAGTAAGTACATATTTGCATTGGGAGCAAATCCCACCACCCCTGTGGCTGCCAATGCAAATATTAGCTTGGAAGAAGGGATTTTCTTCTGCATCATGGCAGGGCTATGTTTCCCTTCCACGACTGTCACAATCCCAATAACCAGCCTCCTCATTTGCATGTAATAAAACCTGAACACTGAATGCAAATATGCTTTTAAAGTCACCAGGCCCTTACCCATTTTTTGTTTGTTTGTCTGCTTCTCCTTTCCCCAAATGGAGAAACTCATCTCCCCATTGATCTGCTTGCTGTTTCCTAAATTCTGCATTCTTATTAGTTAACATACCTAAACGTAGACTACGGGAAGGTGTCTACCCAATGTGGGATGCGATATAATGTTTACTATTTGTTTCCATGGCATATTTCTGCAAGCTCTTTGGCTGTCAAGGTTAAAAATAATCTTCCCTGCGATTTTTCCAGTTCACAGGAAATGGGTGCTTTAATGTGAGATGTTTTGCAAAAAAACACGCGCCGGTGGATGCAAAAAGAGCCCTGCCTGATGTGATCAGCGGTCTCTCTAGCCCAGTATACGGTCTCCAATGAGGGCCAGCTTGATACTGCTGTGAAGCTTGGTTATACTTGGTTTTGAGTGTGGGTCCTCCAGGTGTTGCCCATCAGCCATAGCCAGCATGGCCAATGGTTAGGGATGGTAGGAGGTCTAGGCCAATAACACCCAAAGGGCCTCAGGCTCCCTGTCCTTGCTGTATAGAATAATGGCATCCTAGAATTGTAGAGTTGGAAGGGACCTGAGGGTCATCTAGCCCAACCCCCTGCAATGCAGGAATCTCAACACGCAGTTGGTCCCCCATCCAATTTGAAATCATACTGGACCCTGCTTAGCTTTGCAAATGTGCTAGCCATTGTATTGCTGCATTCCCTCTGTTTTCCAAAGGAAATGTTCAAATGATTGTTGAAAATAGCATCACAATGCATTATATTATGGGAAACGGCTTGCGGAAATGGGTACGTTATGCAAAACCGCATATTACAGAAAAAGATGTTAAATTTGTTTTTGCGAACTGGTGTGGAAATGTGTTGAATTGAAATTTAAGATTAGAAACGGGCAGATTCACCTGTCTCTTAGTTTTACACAGCGGAGCAACTGGCTAAGACTCTGATCTGTAGGTGGAACAGCCCGTTCTGGCCCCTACCTGGACTCTACCACCCCATCCCTTTCTTATTCTGCTGCACAGGTAAGTGCCTCTTGTTCAGGATTAAAAGTAAGGGTTAAAAGCCACCTGTCATGGAAGCACCGAATTGTAGGGTTGGCAGGGACCCCGGGGGTCATCTAGTCCAACCCGCTGCAATGCAGGAATCTCAACTAAAGCATCCCTGACAGATGGCCACCCAATCTCTGCTTAATCATGGATGCTTTAGCTGAGATTCCTGCATTGCAAGGGGGGTTGGACTAGATGACCGTCAGGGTCCCTTCCAACTCTACAATTCTAGGATTTTAAGCCGCTCTGAAGATAACTGCAAATGATGCCCAAGTGAGGCTAGGAGGTCACTGAAGGATCAGGAAAGCGGAAAGGACCTGACTCTAATTATTAACACTCTGAACTCCTGAGATGTCCATTTCCAGAGGAAGCCTTACGGCTTGTGAACGCTAATTAAACCTCCTGATGTTTTCACGAGGCAGGAAATTGCTTGGATGTGGAGTATTGACCGAGTTTAAAATTCTGAGGAGCAGAACCACCTACAGTAACACATTCTCTCTCTCTCTGCCTGTGTACATAGATGGTTTGGAGGCTGCAGACAGTGCAGAATGTGGTTGCTTTAGCTATTTGGAGCTGCAAGGTGGGTTCAAAGCACATCAGACACTGCAATGGCTGCCAGTGGGCTACCTGGCCCAGTTCAAGGCATTAGCTAATCCAGAATGCGGCAGCTAGACTGGTGACTGGGAGTGGCTGCCGAGACCACATAACACCAGTCCTGAAAGACCTTCATTGGCTCCCAGTACGTTTCCGAGCACAATTCAAAGTGTTGGTGCTGACCTTTCAAGCCCTAAATGGCCTCGGTCCTGTATACCTGAAGGAGTGTCTCCACCCCCATCGTTCAGCGGGGACACTGAGGTCCGGCTCCAAGGACCTTCTGGCAGTTCCCTCCCTGTGAGAAGTGAGGTTACAGGGAAGCAGGCAGAGGGCCTTCTTGGTGGTGGCACCTGCCCTGTGGAACGCCCTCCCATCAGATGTCAAGGAAATAAACAACTATCTGACTTTTAGAAGACATCTGAAGGCAGCCCTGTTTAGGGAAGTTTTTAATGTTTGATTTTATTTTTAATATTCTGTTGGGAGCCGCCCAGAGTAGCTAGGGAAACCCAGCCAGATAGGCGGGGTAAGTAATAAGAAACAACAACAACAACAATCTTGAAGTTAAAACAATACAGATCTTATTGAGAGAGAGAAAATGTGTGTTTCTCAACCTCTTGTTTTTTCTGGCTCCCCAGCATCTGGTCCCCATGAGGTACAGTGCTTCTGGATATGCAGGTTCTATTTTTGAAAGCAACGACTAGCAGGCACCGGCAGGCCTGCCTCCCATCAGTCTTGTTAACACCCTTTTTAAACCCTGCTGATATGCTTGCTTGTGTACCAAATCCTACAAGAAACAAGGACCTAATGTAGCATCTTCCAAGCTTTTCTTGAGCCAGATGGACCAACGGTCTGATTGCACAGAATCATAGGGATCTAGTCCAAGTCCCTGAAATGCAGGAATTGCTGCTGAAGAATCTCTGGCAGATGGCTATCCAACTTCAAAACCCTGCCATGAAGATGATTCCATCCCTTTCCAAGGTCATCCATTTCACTGTCAAACTGCTCTTTGGTATCCATTCTTGTCTTATAAGCCATCCATGCAGGAATATGGTTCTAGTTTAGCGCTTCTCAAACCTTTTATTTTCTGGGCCACACTTTGCTTGTGCCACACTGAATTATTTTTATTGATAAGGGATACATTGGGAAACAAAAAGAATTGACTTCTAGCCGTGCTTGATTTATAACACAGAACACAATTACTTCATCATACGACCATGGGGCATTCAGAAATTATAAAAAATATGTTTTTGAGACCTGTCTGTTTTCCATTTGTTTGTTTTTGGCTACAACCTGCATTTGGCTGACCAATAAAGTCTGATGATGCAGCTACAAAAGAACATGAATCATTTCCAAAATATAATTAAAGATGAGCCTCTTGCATATATATTTTAAATATGTATACAAACTCAATGAGAGGTGTGAGCTTGATTTTGCTGGGTAATCTTATTTATATTAGGTCTAATTTGAGACTTAGACGAACTCTCATCCTCATCAGCACAAAGAAGCCTTTCTCTTCTCTGATTTTTCATCTTTGTTGGAGTTGGAAATCTCTGTTTACAATAATATGTCATGGAGAACTGTAGAAGAATAGCCCATGCACTTCTCCAGCACTCAGTTTGAACGGCGATTCTCGATCACAATTAGGGTTGCCTTCAGTATTCCTCGATGTTCCTGCTCTCGTTTTGAAAAGACATCTTTTCATGTTCTGCAAATAAAAATACATATTTTAAGATGATACTATACGACACTGAAATATTTAAATGTTTCTTTGATTGTCCTTGAATCTCCCCGTCACATATATATTATATTTATAGTAGGTCTAATTTGAAACCTCGTGACGGGGTGAGCTCCTCTTGTTCAGTCCCAGCTCCTGCCCACCTAGCAGTTCGAAAGCACGTCAAAGTGCAAGTAGATAAATGGGTACCGCTCCGGTGGGAAGGTAAATGGTATTTCCGTGTGCTGCTCTGGTTCGCCAGAAGCGGCTTGATCCTGCTGGCCACATGACCCGGAAGCTGTACGCTGGCTCCCACGGCCAATAAAGCGAGATGTGCGCCACAACCCCAGAGGCGTTCGTGACTGGACCTAAGGTGAGTGGTCCCTTTACCTTTACCTTTTAATTTGAAACACTAGTCTCCTCATCAACACAAAGAAACCTTGCTCTTGCTCTCATTTTGGAAAGAGTCTGCAAATGAAAAGAATTGTTTTGATACTATACCATACTGCGTTGAAATGCCACAGCCTTTGAGAACTACTGGCCTAGTTCCTTTCCTGAGAGCCTTTCCAGAAAATAATTTCATCATGTCTGTGGCATGGGACAGGAACAGCAAAACTCAGATGTTCCTAGTCTCCTTCTTCTATCAGCCAGGACAGCCAATGGTTAGGGATCATAGGCACCACCTATGCCGGGCTGTGGGGGCCCAGGAACCCACAAATATTCAGTGAAGACCTCTCCCCCAGGTTCTACTTGGTGGCACATGCATGCCGTGGGGCATCACATCACATCACATCACCAGCTTGCCAGAACATGCACAAGTGACATCAGCACACTGCGGGGCATGCTGACATCACATGTGCGCGCTGCGGTTATGTTGGCACACCCTAGGCACCCACCGGCGCACCATCCTATCTGGCGTGGCCCTGATACAGTCACAACCTCAGCCGCTGCTAGCAAGGTGCACGTGACAGGGCAAGTCAGGCGATGGGCTGAGCAGCCCTCGAGTCATCGGAGCTGCCTGTTTTTCTCCGAGCCACAACCCAACCTTAACCAAGCCTAAGGTGGACAAGGAAACGGGTCTTCCTTTTCCCAGGCCTCTTTCCCAGGCTTCAGCCGTGTTGTCTAAAATAAGCGTTTTGTGTGTTGTTGTTGTTTCTAGAGGAAGCCATTGGAGAGGCGGGTGGGAGGAAATGTTTGTGTGCTGATGGACATGCCACTGGGGAAGTTTATGGGTCGCTTCCTGAGTTGGGTGGAAGGTGTCTTGATTTATTGATGGTGCCTAAAGCCGGCATCCGCTTCCTCGACAGGTTGGGAGCTGGCTTTGTTTCCAGCGTCCACACTTCCATCAAAGGCCACCACCCTGTTGGCTATGCGCTACCTCCAGGCGCATACTCTGAATGCTGGTTGCTGGAGAAGCCAAGAAGGAGGGAGATGTTGTGGGCTTCTTGCTTGCGGGCTTCCCAGCAGGGTATCATGGACTGGTTGGGTGCAGAGGAATGGTGGGAGAAACCAGCCGGGGGACCCCCAAGGGAAGAATTCTCAGAGCCAGGGGATTGGTGGTGGGAGAATGATGAGTGGCCAGAGGGAGAAGAGGGAGGTGGCTGGGAAGAGGAGGTGTCAAAGCTGAAAAGACTGCGGAGAGAATAATTGGGTGCACTCTTCCCACCTTGGGTCAAATCTATGCTTCCAGGTGCCATAAGAAAGCTGCAGAGATAGCACAGGATAGTGTGCACCCTGGAAATGATCTCTTTCAGCTTCTGCCCTCTGGAAGATGGTACAGGGTTATAAAGACCAGGACTAGCCGCCTGAGAAACAGTTTCTACCCAAATGCGTTTTTGGTTTTAAACACATTATAAGGAGTCTGTATGGGAGTATATTGTATTTAAAAATGGGGTATCAGAGTTTTTAGGGGGCTAACCAGACTGGGATAGCAGGCTTGTTGGGTTTTGAATGTCTTATGTAGATTTTTCAATTTCGTTGTTCTGTATGGGACAATGACAATAAAGATTATCGTATTATCATATCGTAACAGGGTTTAGTGAGCGAGGAGAGTCTGTGGCAGAGAGAAGTTCAGAATCAGAGGCAGAAGCTGAGGCAGGAGAGAGGAGAGGCCAAGATGAGTCAGGCTGGTGAAGAGACATGGGTGTCTCCCGCTCTTGCTGCAACAAGCTCCCGCCCCTCCTTGTCTCCCAGAACCAGGAGAGGCATGAAAAGGACGGGGGAGAATTTAGCACCACACAGGCGCAGTCTCAAAATTGTGCTCCCAGGGTCATGGCAACTTCACGCTGCGCCCGTGGTCCAGGATAAGAGCTGTAATGGGGGGAAAGATGGCAATCCTATAACTTCTCTAGGTCTTCTCGCCAGCCTCTTGTTGCTCTTCCAACAGCAGGGATGGCTTCTCTGCCGCCAGTGGGATTGTGAGCACCAGTTCTCAAGGAACTGTCTGCCTCTTTGCTGCCATCACCGAGGCCACCAGTCCCAGCGCCCTAACCAAGATTTGAGATGGTCTTTGTTCTTCTAAGCTTTGCACTGCAACACACAGACAAGCAAGAGGACTGGGCTCTTATTTCCCATTCATTCTTTCTCCCTCTTCTTAAGCACTGACCCAAATCGCCAAACACCAGGACAAACTTTCCCTTTGTCCCTTGAGAAAACCAGCTTAGTAAGCTAAGCACAAGACATTGTGCCGTCAGGGAGGCGTTTGTGAGGTTAGCTGAGGACACGGTACCTCCTCCTCTGCATCGGAGCTACCTGATTTTCTGGCTTTAAACTTGACTACAGCTTTACAAGACGCTGTTGTACGGTCCTTCCCCTTTCTTGGTGGGGTGGAGGGGGGTGGTAGTGGAGGAGAGGGGTGGGGTGGCTTTTCTTGCGAGCTGTGGAGCAAAGAATCACAGCCATAGGAGCCAACTCTATAGGGCCAAGATGTCTTCAGCTGACCCCAGTATGCTGACCCCTGCTGTAGAGGAACAGCCACAGCTCAGGGGTAGAGGATGTGCTGAGGACATAGGAACCAACTCCTGGGTGTTGAGGTCCCTTTGGCCTCTGCTCAATAAAATATTTGAGCCCCCAACCCCCCGCAAGTTAATGGACATTGCCATTCAAATGGTGTGCATGTACTGATGATATGATCAATTATGCAGGGTGGGGTTTACCTGCCCCCCAATATTTTATTCAAGTTGGCACCCCTGGCTGAGAATCGTGCCCCTTTCCTGAAACCCTGGTTAGCTGCTACCAGTCAGTGTAGACAATACTGAACTAGATGGCCCCAATGGCCTGATAAGGCAGCTTCTGATGTTCCTAAATGGCTGGTGTGGTTTGGGGAAAGTGTTCATTTGATCCTCACAACTGCCAAAGCGAAGTGGCTGCTGATTCTCGTTCCCAGTAGCTGGGAAGCTGGTTCAATTCATGAGAAATTTCGGAAACCTCTAATCTGCCGGAGGTGCCCCTCCCTCTCCGCCGCCCGATAAATTAACTCAAGGGTAGAGGAAGCTATTAAGGAGATGAGATGTACAAGGGCTGGAAAGGGACAGGAACTCTCAGATCCTTCCTGATTCAGCATGAGAGAAGCAAAGTGACTCATGGCTCCAAAAGAGAGAAATTGCACGCTCGCAATTCCCAGGTAGCCATCCTGCCTGCAGCAAAGGCTGATCTCCATCTGATGTGGGTGGAAAACGCCGTCCTCATTAAGCTGGCAGGCAGTAAAGAGAAGCTGCGTTGCACTTCCAAGGTAGGATGCGAGGGGAAAGCCCTGGTTTTCCCCTTCTAGGCCACCTGGCTAGTTCAAGAAGGGCTGAGTCAGAAGGCAGGTTTCATGCTACACTCTTGGCAGAGCGAAATGGGAAAGATTTGCAAGGACTGAACCACTTGCCCTCCAACTGGGTGGGCTTTTTTTTAATGCTCCCTCACCAAAACCCCAAACAGTACACCTGTTTTCTGCTTTGCTCTCTTTATCCTGCTAAAAGGTAAAAGGTAAAGGGACCCCTGACCATTAGGTCCAGTCGTGGCTGACTCTGGGGTTGCGGCGCTCATCTCGCTTTATTGGCCAAGGGAGCCGGCGTACAGCTTCCGGGTCATGTGGCCAGCATGACTAAGCCGCTTCTGGCGAACCAGAGCAGCGCATGGAAACGCCGTGTACCTTCCCGCCAGAGTGGCACCTATTTATCTACTTGCACTTTGACGTGCTTTTGAACTGCTAGGTGGGCAGGAGCTGGGACTGAGCAATGGGAGCTCACCCCATCGCGGGGATTCGAACCACCGACCTTCTGATTGGAAAGCCCTAGGCTCAATGGTTTAGACCACAGCGCCACCCGCATCCCTAGTAAGTGACATTAGGCAAACCATTATCTAAGCTGCAATTCCCCCCCACCTCCACTTCCACATCTATAGCATGGTGGTAACTGTGCTAGCCTACCTTACAGGACAGTTGTACATTACTGTCTGTAAGATGTTTGGAATAGTTGAAGGACTCTAAATATAAGTCCAGAGCAGCGCACGGAAACGCCATTTACCTTCCCGCCGGAGCGGTACCTGTTTATCTACTTGCACTTTGACGTGCTTTCGAACTGCTAGGTTGGCAGGAGCAGGGACCGAGCAATGGGAGCTCACCCCGTCGCGGGGATTCGAACCGCCAACCTTCTGATCGGCAAGCCCTAGGCTCCGTGGTTTAACCCACAGCGCCACTCATGTCCCCTATCCTGCTAAAAAGGGAGCCTTCAAAGAGGAAACTGTCCATCTGCAGTCTGAAATGGGATAGTTGAGCTCCTCAATTCTCCTGAAATGCTGACCAGAGGCGGTCTTCAGGTTATACGAATGCCAGCAGAATCTAGCGACAAACCTTTCCCTGGACTGCGTACGCACAAAGCCTGCCACCGTAGGTAGGAAATGGATGCATTTGAGGAGGAAAACCTTTTCCCCAACACACCCCTGTTGCCTGAAGTGGTACAGTCCAGGAAAAGCTTTACCACTTGATTCTGCTGGATGTAAAACACAGCAAGCTACCTGAGCCCGGGCCATACTGTTTGTCTGTCTAGTTCAGTACAGTATGGACACATCTTAGGTGGAGGTTCAGTTCCAGGGGTTCTGCATATATGTGAAAATCACGTACAGTGGTACCTTGGTTCTCAAACGCCTTGGTACTCAAACAACTTGGAACCCAAACATTGCAAACCCAGAAGTGTTCCGGTTTGCGAACTTTTTTCAGAAGCCGAACGTGCTCCGTTTTGAATGCTATGCTTCTGATTTGAGTGCCACACTTACGTTTTGAGTGTTGCGCTGAGGTCTGTCTGTTTTTGCTATTTATTTTGCATTTTTGTGGCTCTTTTTGTTTTGTTTTGTTTCTATGACTGTGTGGAACCCAGTTCAGCTACTGATTGATTGCTTTTGTGACTGCAGTACATTGTTTATTGCTTTCATTTTATGGATCAGTGGTCTCATTAGAGAGTAAAATCCACATTAAATTTCTGTTATAGGGGTTGTTTTTAAAAGTCTGGAATGGATTCATCCACTTTGCATTACTTCCTATAGGAAAGTGTGCTTTGGTTTTGGAGCGGAGTTCCGGAGCGGATTAAGTCTGAGAACCAAGGTACCACTGTATACACAAACCCTTGGAGCTGTCCCACAGCTAGTGGGTGAGGGGGAGAGAAAAAGCTCATTTCATGCTGGGTAACCCAAGCAGACCCAGCACGAAAAGAGTGTTTTAAGTCTAATAATAATAATAATAATAATAATAATAATAATAATAATAATAATAATTTATTTATACCCCGCCCATCTGGCTGAGTTTCCCCAGCCACTCTGGGCGGCTTCCAATCGAGTGTTAAAAACAATACAGCATTAAATATTAAAAACTTCCCTAAACAGGGCTGCCTTCAGATGTCTTTTAAAGATAAGATAGCTGCTTATTTCCTTCACATCTGAAGGGAGGGCGTTCCACAGGGCGGGCGTCACTACCGAGAAGGCCCTCTGCCTGGTTCCCTGTAACCTCACTTCTCGCAATGAGGGAACTGCCAGAAGGCCCTCGGATCTCAGTGTCCAGGCTGAACAATGGGGGTGGAGATGCTCCTTCAGGTATACAGGTCTTGCTGGGGTGAAGGACAAGGCTGTTTGGTTCACCAGCAGTGGCAGACTTTGGGCTTTCAAATTCCAGCAGCGCCCTCTGCAACACAAAAATTTGGCACCCCTGTCATCGTTGCAGTCCCCTCTGCGATGCCCTTCCAGCGTGGCACCAATGCAGGTGAACCGGTCATGCCCCCCTAAATCCGCCTCTGGCGTCAGCTCTGGAAGGAGAGAGGTGCTTGCGTGAGATTTTAGCGAGAGCGCAGATTGCCCTGTGAGGTCTCACAAGAGCCTCCCACAGCTGGTGCACTCAGATGACCTTAACCCCCCCCCCACTGCAGCAAGGCAGAGAGCTTAAAAGCTCTTTCTGTACCAAAAAGAAGGGACTTTTTATCATA
Source organism: Podarcis raffonei (assembly GCF_027172205.1). Classification (NCBI taxonomy): domain Eukaryota; kingdom Metazoa; phylum Chordata; class Lepidosauria; order Squamata; family Lacertidae; genus Podarcis; species Podarcis raffonei. The sequence continues at coordinate 74,569,264 of NC_070610.1, read as the reverse complement.
TGTGGTGGGTGTTCAGTTGTGGGTGAACATATCAGACGACGCAGCGATTCTTCAAACAGCTCTTGTTTATTCACAGGCCCAGAATAGAACTGGGCTGAAGGGTTCAGCCAGCCTGCTTATATAGAGCTCAACTACAAAGCAACAGTAACAACTTTCTGTAACTATCCAATCACTGAACATCACTTTCAATTCCTTATTTGCATATGTGGATCTGAGTGAAAACTATTGACAGTATCCCGCTGCTGGCCCAGGGTGAGAACTTCAGTAATAATAATAATAATAATAATAATAATAATAATAATAATAATAATAATAATTTATTATTTATACCCCGCCCATCTGGCTGGGCCTCCCCAGTCACTCTGGGCGGCTTCCAAAAAACCCCCCACACATTAAAATACTATAATACATCAAACATTAAAAGCCTCCCTAAACAGGGCTGCCTTCAGATGTCTACTAAAAGTCTGGTAGTTGTTGTTCTAACAGTGGGAATGTAGAGAAGTTAAAAAAAATTGGGAAATGATATATAATGAATTGAAGAAAATGTTTTAAAGGACATTTGTTAAAAAACCAGAAGCATTTTTGTTAGGGATTGTAGGACAAGACCTGCCAAGGAAAACAAAGAATTTATTTATGTATGCAACAACAGCTGCAAGAGTCTTGATAACACAAGGATGGAAGAATGAGGAAATCCCGACAAAAGAACAGTGGCAAGAGAAATTGATGGACTATGCAGAACTGGCTAAACTGACATACAAACTGCGAGATAAGGACAACTGTGACTTTAAAGAAGAATGGGAACTTTTCACAAATCACTTAAAAAGACAACAAAATGAAGTGGACTCCTTGGCAGGTTTAGAATAAACATCCACAACTTTATTGATTGATAACGTGGTAGACAGATAATGTGAGGATTTGTATAATTTTATAACATGCAGAGAATAATATGGGTTGAGAAATCAGAGTCAGGAGCTGAGGGAAGTCTCTGGGAGAGGGAGGGAGGGTTTGGGGGGGTGAGTGGGAAAAAATAATGAATATGATATGTTTTGATATGTTGTTATATTGAAATTGCTATAAAAACATTAAAGGGGGGGGGAGCTATTTCTGTACCAGGTAACCCAAAGCTGATCTGGTGCAAAAAAAGAGCTTTTAATCTCTCCACCTTGCTTGGATTTTATTTGCGCAATTCTAGCCAGCTCTCCATCAACTGCATATGGTTGGGAAATGATGGGAAATGATTTATAAGGAACTGAAAAAAAATGTTGAAGGTAACTTTTACTAAAGAAAAAGAAGAAGCTAATAATAGGATAATATTATCCCATATAATATATTATGGGATAATAATACAGTGGTACCTCGCAAGACGAATGCCTCGTAAGACGAAAAACTCGCAAGACGAAAGAGTTTTTCGTTTTTTGAGTTGCTTCACAAGATGAATTTCCCTATGGGCTTGCTTCGCAAGACGAAAACGTCTTGCGAGTTTGTTTCCTTTTTCTTAAAACCGTTAATACCCAGGGAATCCGTGCTTTGCAAGACAAAAAATTCGCAAGACGAAAAAACTCGCAGAACGAATTAATTTCGTCTTGCGAGGTACCACTGTAATATTATCCCATAATAATGGGATAATAGGACAGGATATAAGAAAAGACCAGGGGGGAAATATCTCTTTATGTATGCAACCACAGCTGCCAGGCTGCTTTTTGTGCAGGGATATTGTGCAGAAGATACTGTCCCACCCAAGGAAGAATGAATGGCAAGCAAAGTAAATGGCCTCTGCAGAAGTGGCAAAACTTAAGGGAAGAATAAGAAATCAAGAAGAGAGTCTTTTAAAAACAGAATGGGGAAAATTTGTTGATTATTTGAAGACACATTGTAAACAACTTAAAATATTAGCAGGATTGACGTAAACTCGTGCAGTAAGAAATAATTGAATGGGAACATAAGGGGAAATTAGTAAACAGGTTTGAATTGGATAAAAAGATATGAACTTAAGTAACCGCAGAAAGGAGGGGACGGAAGTTGAAAGAAATGGAGATAATTTTTGTTACGATTTTTTGTTAAAATATTTGTAAAAGGTGAAAACAATATGTGTGTGTGTATTCTTGATTTGAAGAATGCAAAAAAGAAAACAAAACCACTCTTCCCCTCCTAGAGCCAGCAAAGTGACTTTGTGCCTCTTGGCTCAGGACGGTCAGTCCTAGCGCTGGTCTGAGAAGCTGCACTGTGGTGAGAATGAATAGCTAGTGAATTGTGTGGGTTCCCCTTTCAGCAGCCTTTCATGAAAGGGCCTCTGTGCGTGTGCACACGTATTTATGTGCACATGAGGCTTCCAGTGCTGCCCAGAGACATTTGGGAAACTCCTAACAATAAGCTCTCCCTTACGACTGTTTTTAAAAATGTGCCTATGCCTAGTTTAATGTTTTCTTATGTTTTTATATATGTCAGAAGCTGCCCAGAGTGTCTGGTGCAACCCAGTCAGATGGATGGGGTATTATTAATGATGATGATGATGATGATGATGATGATGATGATGGATGCCCCTATTTTCATTGGAAAAATTTTGGAGGGCATGTTACTGGCAGAGCTGCACAAAGCCCCAAACAACTTTGGCCCAATGTGTCATCAGGACCATTTGATTCTTTTTACGCCACCTCCATCTCTGAGATCCTGTGAAGGGTCATTTCTGGTGGTTCCCCATTTCCTGGGGGTTCCAGGGTCCTTCACTAAGAGCTGAGCCCTGACCTGTGGAAAATCCCCTATCTCAAGTGTTTTCAACCTTTTTGAGTCCATGGCTCCCTTGGCCAACTGCATTCTTTTTCCTGAACCTTTGAGGGGCTCAGGAGCCCAGTTGTGCCACCCCTTACCCGCAGAGCTGGCAGCCTCTCACCCTTGTGGAATGTTTCCTCAGCCTCCTCTCCTTTCCCATCTCCTAGAGAGTCCTCCAGGCTGTGGGAATGTTCAGGGATGCAGGAGAGGATATATTGTTTGATTATAGCCTTTCCAACTTGTGTTAACAAGTTCACAATTTAGCAGAGTAACATTTCCCTTTTTAAACTCACAGCGGATGCGTTAGCTCAGGCTCGCTAAAGCCTCTATAATAACTGTTCTGGTATTTCCTCCTTATTCCCTCATAAAAGATAAGACACGACACAGTCTTCTATAAAAGTATAAAAAGATTTTACTCACATTCTGTTCACAGTTGGATCCCAGAAGGCAGGCTTAGCTTAGAAAAGTAACATACAGCTGGAAACTATCTCATATCTTCGTCCTCTCTTGGCTGGAAGCAAAGAGGGCATCTTTGGCTTGGTCCCATCCACTCAATCCACTGGAGACTGTCTTCACATGAAGGGGAAGTATCTACTGATGGTTTTATTGGCATTTGTAATTGTGTCTTATTGATATTCCTAGGTTAGTTTTATTGGATTTCATGCTGTGAGCTGCCTTGATATATTTTATGAGAGTGCAGAGCATAAATATTTAACTAACTAAATAAATAAATAAATGGGGCCCGTGACCATGAAGTCGCACGGCTGGAAGTCTACTTAGAAGTTTAAGCCCTGCTGAATTCAATGGGATGTAACCCTGGGTAAGTGTGAACAGGATCTGCTGCCTAAAACAGTTTAAGGGTTGGAAGGCACTCAGATGGTTGGGATAATAATAATAATAATAATTATTATTATTATTATTGTCAGAGCTGCCCGAGGTCCCAGCTCACAAAGGACCAACACCGGTTCGTTGTTATGTACGAAAGTCTTTATTGAAGTTCAGTTTCGCTTTCACAGCCGCAGCGTGCAGCTCTACGTCTCAAACTCTAGACCGCTGAAGCTCCGTCTGAATCTCCTCCCCCCAGACACCAGTTTAAGACTCTAGCCTTGCTCCACCTCTTCCTTTGCTCTTTCCTCCTCTGGTTCCGCCTGTCCGTCGGGGTCTCGCCCTTCCTAGACTCTTCTGACGCTGAGTCCCCTGAGTCTTCCCCCTCCCTCCGGCGGGCTTTAGGACCTGGTTCCCCATCCGGGTTTTCTGCTGCCCCGCGCGCCTGTACATTCGAACTTGGCGCGCGCGTCCAGCCGGCAACCTTCCTCCTGACCGTTACACTGCTCCTGTCACTGCTTCCCCCTTCGGGGAGGCTAGCTGGAACTGACCTCCCCTCCGTTCCCCCACTCTCCGATGGAGGCGTGGTCAGCCCTGACTCATCTTCTCTCCCCGCTGGAGGAGACGCTGGTCCTGACACATGGGACTCTTCCCCCCCACTACGCTCCGGTGGGGAAGCTGGTCCTGATCTCCCGCTGCTGCTTTGGGAGTCCCCGCTGGCCCCTTGTTTCTGGTGCGTCCCCCCTGGAACCCCCCTTGCCCTGACCATCGGCGCCCCCTTCTGGGAATCTTCTGATTCGCTGGAGAAGCTCATGGAATCTCTCGGGTCACTGTCATACTCCCCTACGCTGCCCTCGGATTCTTCCCCTTCGCTCTCCATTTCCTCTCTCCCCTGTGCTTCTGCTTCTGAGCCCCTGACAACAATAATAATAATAATAAATAACAATAACCTTCATCACAAGGAAAATGTAAAACAACTGAGAGGGTGTTGTTTCTTCCAGTTCATCACAGATGGTTCTTTGTGCAACATAGTGCTTAAATGGTGTCATGGCCTTAACCGGCAATGACTTTGATCTCTTCTGATTTTGAATCTTATCAGAACAATGCTGACATCTTTCGCATCTTACATATATATGTGGCTCCTGCCAGGAGGGTTGGCAGCTTCAGGAAATTCCTTGCATTTTCCTGAGCAATTTTGTAATTCCGCATCTCCTGTTGACATAAGCTGCGGCGCACCGGGTTTGTTATGGCTGTTTGCTAATTCCCACTCTTGCCAAGTTTGAAACGGATTAAAGTAGAAAATCAGAGTTATCGAGAGTGTGCTTTCTCAGCTGTAGGATTTAGAATTCTTTCCCCCTCCTTCCCTCTCTGTGGAATTTGTTCAGTGGAGCAGGGTAGTGTTATGGTCCACCCCAATTTCTGCCGAGCGGTAGCAGAAGTCCGAGGGGGCTTGGCATTTAACCAGCAAGCTTGGGCCCAAGCTAGTTGGTGTCATTTTCAGCCCTTGCTAAATTCATGAATTTGAGAGTTTACTCAAATTCTAAACCTTCCCTGAATGTAGAGATTAGGGGAGTTCTGCCCCTGCAACATCAGAAAAACAAAAAACAAAGATCACGGCCACTGGTCCCATCACCTCCTGGCAAATAGAAGGGGAAGAAATGGAGGCAGTGAGAGATTTTACTTTCTTGAGCTCCATGATCACTGCAGATGGTGACAGCAGTCACGAAATTAAAAGACGCCTGCTTCTTGGGAGAAAGGCGATGACAAACCTAGACAGCATCTTAAAAAGCAGAGACATCACCTTGCCCACAAAGGTCCGTATAGTTAAAGCTATGGTTTCCCCAGTAGTGATGTATGGAAGTGAGAGCTGGACCATCAAGAAGGCTGATGGCTGAAGAATTGATGCTTTTGAATTATGGTGCTGGAGGAGACTCTTGAGAGTCCCATGGACTGCAAGAAGATCAAACCTATCCATTCTGAAGGAAATCAGCCCTGAGTGCTCACTGGAAGGACAGATCCTGAAGCTGAGGCTCCAAGACTTTGGCCACCTCATGAGAAGAGAAGACTCCCTGGAAAAGACCCTGATGTTGGGAAAGATGGAGGGCGCAAGGAGAAGCGGACGACAGAGGACGAGATGGTTGGACAGTGTTCTCGGAGCTACCAGCATGAGTTTGACCAAACTGTGGGAGGCAGTGGAGGACAGGAGTGCCTGGCGTGCTCTGGTCCAGGGGGTCACGAAGAGGCGGACACGACTAAATGACTAAACAACAACAACAACTGCTTTGATGGTCAGTCTGTGAGCACTTAGAAAAGGCTGCTGCGATTGCTAAGACCCAACATGAGTTTCTCAAAAACAAGTCATGCCAGACACATCTCATTTCTTTTTTTGGGTAGAGTTACAAGCCTGGTGGATGAGGGGAATGCTGTGAATGTAGTATATCTTAATTTCAGTAAGGCTTTTGACAAAGTCCTCCATGATATTCATGTGGAAAAGCTGGTAAAACATGGGCTGGATGCAGTAACTGTTAGGTGGATTTGTAGCTGGTTGACTGACCAACCCAAAGAGTGGTCATCAATGGTTCCTTGTCATCCTGGGGAAAAGTGACAAGTGGAGTGCTGCAGGGTTTTCCCCTGGGCCTGTTGTTATTCAATATTTTTAATAAACGACTAGGATAAAGGAAGATGGTTGGATGAAAACTTCTTATGGGCTTTTTGCATGAAATAGAAAATGAACTTGTAACATCTGGATTTCAAGATTGAAAAGATATTAGCTTATAGAAAATAGAATAGTTGGATATTAGTAAGCGAATACTAAGCTGACAGACAGAGAACCAAAATACTTTTTATTGTTTTCCATTTTCTTTTCTTTTTCTCTCTTTTTCCTTCCCCCACTTTCTTTTTTTGTCTTTTTCTTTTTTATCCACTCCTGTTTCTTTTTAGATTAGATATTTATAATATTTCATTCTGGTGTATTATAAAAAGATACTTTTTATTGGGTATGAAGTTTTGTATATCTTTTGATAAGTATAAATAAAAATAGATTTTTTTTAAATAAAAAAAAGAGAGAGAAAGGAGGATTGTTCCCCTCCTCATAAAGCAGAGGTGGCCTCAGCGTCACCCGGGGAAGAAAAGTGTTAAGAAGCTCCCTCTCTCTTCTGGGAATTCAAGAGTCAGAAATAATCAGAAGCAGAAAGGGATGGATGGTGAAGGTCAAGGCAGACAATGGAGATATTTCTCAGAGGATCTGAAAACAGGAAAGGGTGGAGAGGAACAAGGATGACTTGAAGAGGCACGATCAGCTACAACTGTCTCTGACCTTGCATTGCTTCCCTCGCGAGGAAGCAAAGTCCTTCAACGCAGAAGGTGGAGATGTCCAAGGTGGCTGGGAGGAAATGAGGGGGTGGAATGTGGTACTGCATACCCTCCAACATTTCTCAGATGAAAATAGGGATGTCTCATTCCACAATGATAATTTTACTATTTATACCCAGCCCATCTGACATGGTTGCCCCAGCCACTCTGGGCAGCTTCCAACATACATAAAAACATAATAAAACATTAAACATTTTTTAAAAAACCACCCTTCCCTATACAGGATTGCCTTCAAATGGCTTGGGGGTCGGATAACTCCATACCTTCCAAAATTTCTCCAGTGAAAATAGGGGCATCCTAAGGAAAAGCAGGACATTCTGGGATCATATCAGAAACTGGGGTGGTTTCTCTCAATCTGGAACTGTCCCTGGAAAATACGGACACTTGGAGGATTTGGGAGTGTAGTGATCCAAAGGGAATCTCCAATGCAGGACTTACTTAAATGCTTATACAGTGGTACCTCGGGTTAAGAACTTACCGGTAATTCGTTCTGGAGGTCCGTTCTTAACCTGAAACTGTTCTCAACCTGTTCTTAACCTGAGGTACCACTTTAGCTAATGGGGCTTCCCGCTGCCACCGCACCGCCGCCACACGATTTCTGTTCTCATCCTGAAGCAAAGTTCTTAACCCGAGGTACTATTTCTGGGTTAGCAGAGTCTGTAACCTGAAGCGTCTGTAACCTGAAGTGCCTGTAACCTGAAGCGTCTGTAACCTGAGGTACCATTGTATACCAATTTTCACTGTGTAGGTGTCAAGGCGGCTTACAACAATAGTATACTCAACACATACAAATTAAAAACATAAACCAAACCTCCAAAATGTAAAAACTCAAGGATTTACCATCTCAGAAAAATAAAGCACATGGGAAGCATTTGTAGAGCAAAGGCCTCCTGAAATGAAAGAGTTTTCACCAGACACCTGAAACTCACTAGGGATAGTGCCTGCTTAATTTCTCTCAGTTCCGTAGAGTCGGGTCTGCTTGACTCCTCATTGACCTGAGTCGTGCTTCCGGCCCATAGGCCACCCGCTTCTGATGGAGTTCTCTGCCCCCAGAACATGCGGCCTCCAGAGGTCTGCGCAGCAGGAAACATGGACCTCAGTCTGAAAAGCACCCCATCCCTCAGTACTCTTCTCTAAGTGGACCTTTGCTCAACAAGAGTTTCCGACTTGGAAGGATGTACGCAAACAGACACTTGCCTTTCTAAACAGGTGCATGTTCCTGGCTGGGTGAGAAGGGTTGCCCTTCCTGACTCTGGATCAGACAATAAACACATCCCTTCCTGTAAATACCAGAAGCCTGGGGACTGTTTGTTTCATAACTGTTAAATGGAGCACATTGCAGGAGGCAAAGTGAATCCTGGAAGAGTCAGACATTTGCTACGTCTGCCCTACTTCCAGTTGGCAGCTGCAATTCACTCAAGATGCTGTTGGACCCGAGTGATGGCTTTGATGCTGCAGTTATGGGATGGAGGCAGCACCCTATGCTTAGGGGTGCCAGACCTCTAGGGCTGACCTGAAGTGTCCAGGTTTGCCTGGGCTGCTCCAGGGGGAGAGCTTGAATCTTCAGATGGGCAAGACTGCCCTTAATATTTGTTTAAAGAAGAAGACTGTGCATGCAGCTTGCAACAACAACAACAACAACAACAACAACAACAACAACAACAACAACACATTAGCCCTCAGTTCCCTCAGCCACTCTGGGTGGCTTACAACAAATTAAAGCACAGCAAGACATCAAACATATAGCTTCCCTATACAGAGCTGCCTTAAGATGTCTTCTAAATGTCAGATATCTGCTTATCTCATTGACATCTGATGGGAGGGCGTTCCACAGCGTAGGCACCACTGCCAAGAAGGTTCTCTGCCCGTAGATTCCCTGTAGATTCCCTTCTCGCAGAGAGGGAACCACTAGAAGGCCCTCAGAGCTAGACCTCAGTGTCCGGGATGAACGATGGGAGTGAAGACACTCCTTCAGGTATGAAGGGCCAAACAACACTTTGAATTGTGCTTAGAAACGTACCGGGATCCAGTGTAGATCCTTTAGGATCAGTGTTATATGGTCCTGGCGGCCGCTCCCAGTCCCACATAGTGGTACCTCGGTTTTCGAATATAATCCGTTCTGGAAGACTATTCGAGTTCTGAAACATTCGCAAACTGAAAACTCAGTACGAAACCCTCAAAACAGAAAACTCAATTCAGAAAACTCAATACGGAAGCTGCGTTTCATGTTCGACTTCCGAGGTGCATTCAAAATCCGAACCATTTACTTCTGAGTTTATGGCGTCCTAAGCCGAAATGTTCATCAACGAAGACGTTCAAAAACCAGGGTAACCTGTTCTGTACTAACCTTGGATCCTAGAACAATAGACAAGTAGGATCCCAGAATGCAACAACTGATTGGCTTGCAGGAGAAGACCAATCAGACTCCAGGAGGAAGTTAATCAGCCTATTAGGCTGGTAGGATCATAGAATGCAACAACTGATTGGCCTGCAGGAAAAGACCAATCAGGCTCCAGGAGGGAAGCAGAATCAGCCAATCAGATGGGACTCATTGTGTAAATAATGTATATAAAATCCTGAGGTTTGGGGGGCAATTCAGTCACTGTTTTACAAGCTGCAATGAAGAGCATGAAATCACTACAGGACTCCGAGTATATTTCAGTACCACTGTATTTTGGATTAGTTGTAGTTTCTGAGTCACCTTCAAAGGTAGCCCCATGTAGAGCCCGCTGCAGAAGTCAAAGCGGGAGGTAACTAGGGCATGTACCTCTGTGGCACGATGGGGCACAGGCAGGCAGGGTCTGAGCTAGGATCCCAGATGCCAGCTTTTGCCTCTGGCCCCACTAGCATGTGCCCCCCCGAAGGTTGCTTAGAAGAGAATGCGGCCCTTGATCTGACGAAAGGTTCCCCCCACCCCTGCTATAGGTATTTGGGCCACAAGCTGTAGGGCTGTGTTGTGCAGTGGGGCAAGCAGGGGCATCCTGGAGCTTTGTTCCAGCAACCTGTGCCCGTGCTTACTCAGCCTTGTTGGCAGTGACCTTAAAAGGTTAAACGTGCCCCCTTTGGCGGCGACTGACTAAGCTGTAAAACTGCAAGAGAGGCTTGCGCTGAGTGTTTCCGCCCCGAAAGCGCGGAGCCTGCAGGTTGCAAAGGACAAAAGCCCTGGCAGTAGGCCCATCTCCCTCCAGGGCACCTCTCAGTGAAAGAAAAACTGCAATTGCCTGGAATTGTTCGGCCTGAACTTTTGTTGACTACAGAGCTTTTGGCTTCCCACTGTTCCAACGTCAAGGCTTTCGGCAAGTCTAATCTGCTTTCTGTGGAAGGGTGTTGTTCGCGGGCCGAGTGGGATTTGGGGACGAAAGCAGAGGCCAAAATGTGCACAGTTCCAAGGCTCACTCCTTGGATATATTTAGGGTTATGTTGCAAGAAAGCAGTATATTTTAAGAGCACTTTCTTTCTCTCTCTCTCTCTTTTTCTGTGTGTGCTTAATATAGATGTCAGGGCTATTGGATCTGCTTCGTATTTTGCTAGATCGACTCGCCAGAGCCATGTGCGTAAGGATGTGAGATTTAGGCTGTGTTGAATTTTCAAATTCCAAAAGTGAGGGGTGCTAAAAAAAGTTGTAACATGACTTGGGAATTCAAATATTTTGGTGGATATTATGATGGAAGATTGGGTTAAATTATGGAAAACTGACTTAAAATTTACAGATTGTTCCCTATTGAAGGAGAATTACATGAAGATGATGTACGGATGGTGTACAACACCAGTGCAGTTAGGGAAAATGTACAAAACCAGTTCAAATATATGTTGGAAGTGTAAGGAAAAGGAGGGGACATTTTATCATATGTGGTGGGATTGTAAGGTAATTTAAAAATTTTGGGAAATGATTTACAATGAATTGAAGAAAATGTTCTATTTAACATTTTTTTTAAAAAACTGAGGCATTTTTGTTGGGGATTGTAGGGAAAGACCTGCCAAAAAAGTTGAAAAACATCTTCATGTATGCGACAACGGCTGCGAGAGTTCTGGTAGCCCAAGGATGGAAGACTGAAGAAACCCCAACCAAAGAATCATGGCAAGAAAAATTGACGGACTATGCAGAACTGGCAAAACTGACATATAAGCTATGGGACAAGGATAACTGTGACTTTAAGGATGAATGGGAACCCTTTACAAAGTATCTGAAGACGCAACAAAGCGAACTGGACTCCTTGGCAGGTTTTGAATAAACATTCACAAACTTTTTATTGATTTGTTTAATCGTTTAGTCGTGTCCGACTCTTCGTGACCCCCCTTCTCCTTGTGCCCTCCATCTTTCCCAACATCAGGGTCTTTTCCAGGGAGTCTTCTCTTCTCATGAGGTGGCCAAAGTATTGGAGCCTCAGCTTCAGGATTTGTCCTTCCAGTGAGCACTCAGGGCTGATTTCCTTAAGAATGGATACGTTTGATCTTCTTGCAGTCCATGGGACTCTCAAGAGTCTCCTCCAGCACCAGAATTCAAAAGCATCAATTCTTTGGTGATCAGCCTTCTTTATGGTCCAGCTCTCACTTCCACAACAGTCATACGAGAAATATGTAAAATAACCAAGCAAGTGTTAGAAATCACCCCAGAAATGGCCCTACTAAAGATCTTCCAAGACAACAATGCCCACTTACACCACAAAGAACTCATAACCCACCTACTTTCAGCAGCCAGAAACATCATAACCAGACACTGGAGAGACCTGTCAGGAATAAGCATGGACCAGTGGTACCAAATAGTATGGGAAACAGCCTTACTAGAAAAATTAACCAATAAACTGAAACTGACACGGGGACAAATAGAATCATAGAATAGAATAGAAGAAGAAGATGTCTTCACCCCAGTATGGCTCCCCTTTATCACATACACAGCCCAACAAGACAATGACAATAATCCACCAACAGCATACAAATCAATATGGCTAACCTGATCCTAAACACCCACCCATAACACTCACACACGAAAACAAAGTTCACACAGCCAACCACAAATGAACACCCACACCCTAGGCCAACCCCAACCTCTCTCACCACCAAAGGAACACAAGTGAACAGCAGCGGACCCGCGCAAACAAAACTGACACAAAACCCCACATATATTAAGTAAAATAGAAACATTGCCACCCGACCCCACCCCCACTCATATTTTCCCCTCCACCTCTTTCCCCCTATTCTTCCTAATATCTCAACAAATGAAACCGATTTGTAAAAAAAAAAAGTGTTACGTGAAAAAAAAATACGAGAGACATTGCACAAACCTTTGTAAATCAAGAAAATCCTTAATAAAAATACATTTAAAAAGTTGATTAAAATACAACTTAAAAACAAGATTAAAATACAACATTAAAATGCAGCCTCATTTCATTAGAAACCCAAATCAAAAACTTTTTGGGGATGAAAACGTCAAATCTTCACCAAGGCCAACTATCCAGACTGGTCCTACGTGGGCCAGAAAAAAGCCAGGGAAGTCCCCAAATAGGAGTTCACAGAAGGAGAAAGGGAAAAGGGAAAAGGAAAGAGGGGAAGGGGATCAAGTGGATTCCAAGCCAAAGGAATTAACTATATGCTGTGTGCATTCCTTTGTCTGAGGAGCCCCCTTAACACCAGCTTTTGCCCCCCGATGTCCTCTAGATTTTTTGGGTTGCAATTCATGTCAGCCCCCAGCTAGCGTAGGAGTTGTAGTCCCCAAAACATCTTGGGTGTGGGCACCAGGTTGGACAAGACCGGTGTGTAGGACCAGGATGGTCTTAACTAAAGGACAACATCTGAAGGGGAGGAGAAGCCCTTTGGCCTTGTCAGATTTGTGGCAATGTCCATGTGTTTGCTTCCTGGAACAGAGGCTGGCAGTGACTCCCTTTTAAGGCAGCTGTTGCAAATTTGGCCGGCTTTTGCTCACAGCTGCTGAAACTCCAGAGAGGAAGCCACAGATAGGGTCATCGTCCCTGTCTTCAGTCATCTCGGAAAAGAAGAAGAAAAAGAACCAAAAGAAGAAGAAGTAGCAAAGATGTTCTGTTTTGACCTCCAGTGACATGCAATGGCATTTAAAAGAAGAAGGGTTGTTTATCAGACTTCAGGAGGAAATCTGCAAAGAATAACATTTACTGCATTCATTTTCCAAAGTCCTTTGTTACTAGAGTGGACAGATGCAAGCGATGCAGAGGGTTCCTGCGATCACAAGAGGGGATTTTAGCAGGCGTAGCTTCTCATGTGAGCTATGAATCCTGAAATTCCCTTTCAGCTATCAAAGTTGGGGGTGGGATTAAATGGGGGGACGTCAACTTTGAGATCGGTTTGCATTTTAATGTGAGACAACATGATTTGCACTTTCGGAAAGAAATAGACGAATCAGAGCACAACTCTAGTTCAAAATTTGGCTCTTCCCTGAATTTTGCCATGCAATTCTCCAACCAAAAACAAAACAAAATGCATGTACGAAAATAAATATTTCATGGGAACACATGCGCAAAATGCATCCTATTGGTGAAGATAACATACAAAAATGCATTGCAAGAGGCAAAATCATCTTCAGAAAAAGGCATATGAGGAGAAACATGCAGCAGATTTCTGACAAATTTTTGTAAGGGCTTTAAAAAGAATTGCAAACACGTGTGGGAAGGTGGTCAACTGGACTTGAGACTGGAAAAAAGAAGGAACTGGGCAGAACTCACATTGACAGATTCTTCCATTCCTGGTTGCAGAAGCTCTGCCCTCTTTTCCACCTGACCACATTATTCCTTTATCATAAAATTCCAAATTCCGAGCCAGATGATTCATCCATCTACCCCAGGAGTGTCTGTCTACTCTGGTGTCTCAGCTACGATCTTTCTTAGCTGTGAAACATAGAGACGTAACAAACTCAGAAATGGGGGAGTATTTGAGCAGTAGGTTTTGGTATCTGTCCCTCCCCTGATCTATTTTGAATCTGATACACTAAAGATGTGTCAACCTGGTTTGAACACAACACCTCAAGCGAGGATCACAGGTGGGTTACAGTATAAAAACACAGAAGTAGATAACACAATGGGGGACGTGGGTGGCGCTGTGGGTTAAACCACAGAGCCTAGGACTTGCTGATCAGAAGGTCGGCGGTTCGAATCCCCGCGACGGGGTGAGCTCCCGTTGCTCGGTCCCTGGCTTCTGGTATTTACAGCAAGGGATGTGTTTATTGTCTGGTCCAGAGTCAGGAAGGGCAACCCTTCTCACCCAGCCAGAAACATGCACCTGTTTAGAAAGGCAAGTGTCTGTTTGCGTACATCCTTCCAATTCGGAAACTCTTGTTGAGCAAAGATCCACGTAGAGAAGAGTATTGAGGGATGGGGTGCTTTTCAGACTGAGGTCCATGTTTCCTGCTGCGCAAACATCTGGAGGCCGCATGTTCTGGGGGCAGAGAACTCCATCAGAAGCGGGTGGCCTATGGGCCAGAAGCATGACTCAGGTCAATGAGGAGTCAAGCAGACTCTACGGAACTGCCCGCCGCAAGGAATTAAGCAGGCACTAGGGACGCGGGTGGCGCTGTGGGTTAAACCACAGAGCCTAGGACTTGCCGATCAGAAGGTCGGTGGTTCGAATCCCTGCGACGGGGTGAGCTCCCGTTGCTCGGTCCCTGCTCCTGCCAACCTAGCAGTTCGAAAACACGTCAAAGTGCAAGTAGATAAATAGGTACTGCTCCGGCGGGAAGGTAAACGGCGTTTCCGTGCGCTGCTCTGGTTTGCCAGAAGCGACTTAGTCATGCTGGCCACATGACCCGGAAGCTGTACGCCGGCTCCCTCGGCCAATAAAGCGAGATGAGTGCCGCAATCCCAGAGTCGGCCATGACTGGACCTAATGGTCAGGGGTCCCTTTACCTTTACCTAACACAATAACAAACAAAATAATACCCCTGGTTTAAAAGGCCATAGATTGTTTATTTAACCAAAGGCCTGGAAGAAGAGGAATGTATTTGCCTGGCGCCTAAAGATATGTAGAGAAGGTGCCAGGCGAGCCTCCATTCCACAGATGGGGAGCCCCCACAGAAAAGGCCCCTTCCCATGTTGCCACCCTCCAGATCTCTCGTGAAGGGGCACACAAATAAGGACCTTTACCTGTGCTCGCAATCTGAGCTCCAGTGACCAGCATGGCTGCCAAATTCTGCACCAGCTGAAGTTTCTGAACTGTCTTCAGGGACGAAGGGGACAGACTGAAATTGCAGAGTTTTGAGAAACTGAAAGATAAAGTACGAGATTGGCTGCATTATTATCAGATAATGGAGGTTTACAATACAGACAAGAAAGTTGGTTTCCAGGTGGAAAAATCTAAATTGGAAACAGAATTGTTAGAATCCAAAACTAAGACTTTGTCAAAAATGTATAACTTGCTGTTGAAATGGAATACGCAGGATGAAACGGTTAAATCTGTAATGATTAAATGGGCACAAGATGTTGGACATAATATTATGTTTGCTGACTGGGAACAGTTGTGGACCACCGGGATTAAATTTACGGCATGTAATGCCCTAAGAGAGAATATTATGAAAATGATATACAGGTGGTACATGACCCCAGTCAAGCTTGCAAAAATCTATCATTTGCCCGATAATAAATGTTGGAAATGTAAGGAAAATGAAGGTACATTCTTTCACCTTTGGTGGACGTGCCCCAGGATTAAGGCTTTCTGGGAAATGATATATAACGAATTGAAAAAGATATTTAAATATATCTTCTTGAAGAAACCAGAGGCCTTTCTCTTGGGCATGGCCGGCCAAGTGGTGCCAAAGAAGGACAGAACTTTTTTCATGTATGCTACAACAGCAGCAAGAATACTCATCGCAAAGTATTGGAAGACACAAGATCTACCCACTCTGGAAGAATGGCAGATGAAACTGATCGACTGTATGGGATTGGCAGAAATGACGAGCAGAATCCGTGACCAGGGAGAAGAGTCGGCAGAAGAAGACTGGAAAAAATTTAAGGACTATTTACAGAAATATTGTAAAATTAAGGAATGCTGAATGATGTTGGATTGAAATTGAGCGGTTTCTAGCTGTAATGATATAAAGGAACATGGATGGGGAAAAAAAGGGTTTGGATAGAAAATAAGGTGATATGATAAGCTGTAATGCTTTAAGTTAAGGATTTGCTGAACAAATAATCTGAAATGGAATACAAGAAGGGGAGGTATGAGGAGGTCAGAGAAATTTGTTATTGAAAAGTATACTTTATGAACTATATGGTTTTTTTTAGTTTTTTTGTTTGTTTTTTGTTTGTATAAAAAATTGAAAACTT
Source organism: Podarcis raffonei (assembly GCF_027172205.1). NCBI lineage: Eukaryota > Metazoa > Chordata > Lepidosauria > Squamata > Lacertidae > Podarcis > Podarcis raffonei. The sequence goes on along the minus strand of NC_070610.1, from coordinate 74,553,017 downwards.
TAATAAATATCTTTTTTTTAAAAAAAGAACTGTCTTCAGGGACAGCCCCAGATATAACGCATTGCAGTAATGTAACCTAGAGGTTATCCCTGTCCAGGTAGGGGAGCAGCTGGGCCACTTGCTTCTACATGTTCTCACACAGCCCTCCATCCAACCAAGTCACAATCTAAGTTTAAGGACATATTCCTGCCAGGCAAAAACACTTGAGGAGGTTGCATTGCAAAGTTGGTTGAGGGGTTTGGCCTGGGAAAAGAGAGTGTGGCTGAAGAGGGGTGTGTAGCCTGTGGAGAGTCTTCCTGGGGGCCAGGAAGAGAGGTCTTGAGGGCCACAGTGTGCCCCTGGCCTGACGTTTCTCACCCCTGGTATAATTTTGAGGTTCCTTGCTGTCCACTGTAGCTCTTTGATGGGATGTAATTAATAATAATAATTATTATTTATTTATTTATACTCCACCCATCGGGCTGGGTTTCCCCAGCCACTCTGGGCGGCTCCCAACAGAATTAAAAGCACAATAAAACACCAAACATTAAAACCTTCCCAAAACAGGGCTGCCTTCAGATGTCTTCTAAAAGTCAGATAGTTGTTTATTTCCTTGACGTCTGATGGGAGGGCATTCTACAGAGTGGGCGCCACTACCGAGAAGTCCCTCTGCCTGGTTCCCTGTAACTTCTCTTCTCGTAGGGAGGGAACCACCAGAAGGCCCTCGGCGCTGGACCTCAGTGTCCGGGCTGAACGATGGGGGTGGAGACGCTCCTTCAGGTATACAGGACCGAGGCCGTTTAGGGCTTTAAAGGTCAGCACCAACACTTTGAATTTTGCTCTGAAATGTACCGGGAACAAATGTAGGTCTTTCAGGACCGCTGTTATATGGTCTTGGCAGCCACTCCCAGTCACCAGTCTAGCTGCCGCATTCTGGATTAACTGTAGTTTCTGGGTCGCCCTCAAATGTAGCCCCACACAGAGCGCATTGCAGTAGTCCAAGAAAGAGATAACCAGAGCATGAACCACTCTGGCCAGACAGTCTGCCGGTAGGGGGGGTCTCAGCCTGTGTACCAGATGGAGCTGGCAGACAGCTGCCCTGGACACAGAATGTACCTGCGCCTCCATGGACAGCTGTGAGTCCAAAATGACTCCCAGGCTGCACACCTGTCCTTCAGTGGCACAGTTACCCCATTCAGGACCAGGGAGTCCTCTACATCTACCCGCCTCCTGTCCCCCGAAAACACTACTTCCGTCTTGTCAGGATTCACCTCCCTCCACTCCCCCCAATCTGGCCAGCCAGATGCACAATTTCCTGCTAAATGCCTGAGATGCTTTCATAACCTTTCGCGTCCTCGGCATGACACGTTGCAAAGGACAAAGATGTCCAGGGACAGTTTCCAGAGCAACAAGACGTCAGGGTATGCGCGGCACCCTCGAAAGGAATGCGCTTGTGTCTTACTGCTGGGGTGGAGGAGCTTGCTTGACAGTGGAGAGTCGATTTTTGTATGTCCAGGGATTGAGATGAGACCTGCTGCCAATGTGAAAGGGAAATTTTCCGCCTGAATGGAATGAAACTAAATAGCAAGGTCAGAAATTTTGAAGGAGTTGGTTTTGCAGGGATGGGTAGAAAGTTTCCTTCAGCCCTGAATTTTTTGAAAATGCAGAAGTTAGGTGCAACTTCATCTAAGGAAGGGACTAAAATATAAAAGAAGTCCTGGCAAGAGAATGAAGGATGTGTCTTTATGCCTCAAGCAGTTACAATTATAGGACCTGTTTTGGGGAACACCCGAGCATTTCAGGGGCAGTTTTCTGCTTTACATTGCAATTTTATTTACTTCCACGTAGGTCCTCTTTTAAACCTCAAACAAGTGCTTCTTGTGGTATATTTTGCAGCTGCAAAAGTGATCAAGACATCAGCAAGACCTTCAAAGAATGATGTGTGAATCTTCAAAATGGGAGAAATTTAAACGTTTGCCAGAGTTTGAAAGCCGAATCTGTAATTCAGAGTCATATCTTGAATAAGAACTTATGTCTCCAAATTAGGATCTTGTAGAGATTTGTCAGTACCTCCTTGGCTATTTTGATTTTGGCAAGCATCAAATCCCATTAATTTTCAAATGCCCCCCCTGGCACTATATACTGCTGCGTGTCTGCTGAGAAATACTGTCAGTTACTAATGCCATTGCATGTCCATTTCTGAGAGTGCTATCAAATACATATGATATTTGCCTTCAGGTGTCAAACACAGACGTCTAATATTTGGCAAATATTCCAAGAGCGTGTTGGAGATATTTGACATGAAAGTTTTCACTTGTGAGGAGAACTTTCAGGACCAAATATATTTTGGTTCTGTACCTGACAATCCTTTGAAGCGATTGCATGCATGTATTGCTATACAGTGGTACCTCAGGTTGAGTACTTAATTTGTTCCGAAGGTCCGTACTTAACCTGAAACTGTTCTTAACCTGAACCACCACTTGAGCTAATGGGGCCTCTTGCTGCCGCTGCACAATTTCTGTTCTCATCCTGAAGCAAAGTTCTTAACCCGAGGTAATATTTCTGGGTTAGCGGTCTGTAACCTGAAGCGTATGTAACCTGAAGCGTATGTAACCTGAGGTACCACTGTATACACACACAATATGTTTGTTTGTGCATGTCACGGGTGCAACTGTAGATGTCAATCCATGTTTGCCAAATTTTTATAATTTTAAAAATATTTTTTTAACAAATAAACATTTCAACAACATTTCAAATTTAGCAATCAACCATTCCACCAACGACTTCCCCTCCCTTCCTCAGTGGTTCCCTCAAAATTCAATTTATGCTGCATATTATAGTTACTCTTACCTTCACCTTATCACAAAAGGAAAAGTTCACCCCCACTGCTGTTCATACTCAAATCCTATTTGCATTTTAACATACTTAGACTGAGTTTTTAAGTATTCTGCAAACATTTTCCAATCTTCTTTAAAATCATGTGTTTGCCAAATGTAACTGTGTGTATGGTGGTGTCTAAAGTGGGAAAGAGTGGACTAATTAGAATGTTTTACCGGCCTCGGAAATGCATTTCCTGACTCAAAGTAGGCTAGCAAATGACGAACTGCAGTGGTTGGTTTCAGTGGTGAAGCAAGAAGACCTGGATAAACCATTGTGCTAAATATTCTTCTGAGTTGGGGCAGAAGATCCGTCCATTTTACTTCCTGCAATCAATTTCTTGGCTATATTCCTTGGCAACTATCCTTTTCTTCTTTATGACTTTCCCAGATTGAGATACATTGAAATGGATGGTACCCAGCAATACTTTTGACATGGCCCTGAGGGAAAAGGCTAGGTGGACTCGTGTTGTTGTTTAGTTGCTTAGTCGTGTCTGACTCTTCGTCACCCCCTGGACCAGAGCACGCCACGCCCTCCTGTCTTCCACTGCCTCCCGCAGTTTGGTCAAACTCATCTTCGTAGCTTCGAGAACACTGTCCAACCACCTCGTCCTCTGTCGTCCCCTTCTCCTTGTGCCCTCCATCTTTCCCAACATCAGGGTCTTTTCCAGGGAGTCTTCTCTTCTCATGAGGTGGCCAAGACTCGTGTAGAAGGATTTATAAACAGCCTCGGACTAGGATAATTTGAAGGATTGTCTCCTTCTTCATCAGGAATGTGACCATCCAAAAAGGTGTGGAACTACCTCTGAGCAAGACCTCCTGCACCCATTTTGGACAGTCAATTCAGAAGGGTTTCATTTTTGATTGTGCGGAAAGTTAAATCAGAGGTCCAGGAGAATGAAGAGGGTCTCTCTCACACACACTCTGCTTCTTGGACATCCTACAAGGTGATCAAGGCAGTTTCCATGCCAAAATGAGGCCTACACCCGGAAGCTGCAGTTAGTGCAGAATGCTGCAGCACGATTGCTGACGGGAGTGAGGCCTTGTCAGCATGCAACGCCCATGCTCAGAGATCTGTATAGGTTGCCAGTTTGCCACTCGGCCAAGTTCAAGGTGTTGTTACAGAGGTTTCCAAACTGTGTGTCGTGACACGTTAGTGTGTCAGCTGCAGTGTGTAGGTGTGTCGTGTGAATGCTCCTCCTGGGGCTTGAAAGGGGTTAATTTAACCTCCACTTTGCTAGTAAAACTGAATTACTGTGTTGCGAAATGATGCGTGTCCAAAAAGTGTGTCACCAACATGAAAAGTTTGGAAAGCTCTGTTACTATCATATCCTCCAACATTTCTTCGGTGAAAATAGGGACGTTAATAATAATAATAATAATAATAATAATAATAATAATAATAATAGCTTTATTATTTATACTCCACCCATATTGCCCCTGCCACTTTGGGCTGCTTCCAACATATATAAAAGGTAAAGGTAAAGGACCCCTGATAGTTAAGTCCAGTCGCAGATGACTCTGGGGTTGCGGCGCTCATCTCACTTTACAGGCCGAGGGTGCCGGTGTTTGTCCGCAGTTTACCTGGGTCATGTGGCCAGCATGACTAAGCCGCTTCTGGCACAATGGAACACCGAAACCACAACAGTGCACGGAAACGCCGTTTACTTTCCCGCCGGATTGGTATCTATTTATCTACTTGCACTTTCTGGTGTGCTTTCGAACTGCTAGGTTGGCAGGAGCAGGGAGTGAGCAACAGGAGCTCACTCCGTCATGGGTACTTGAACCGCCGACCTTCTGGTTGGCAAGCCAAAGAGGCTCAGTGGTTTAGACCACAGCACTACCCGCGTTGACCCCTCCAACATATATAAACCATAATAAAACATTAAATATTTAAAAACTTCTCTATACAGGGTTGCCTTCAGATGTCTTTTAAAGGCTGTATAGTTATTTATTTCTTAGGTTCAGGGGTTGTATATCTCCATACCCTCTAACATTTCTCTGATGAAAATAGGGACGTCCCATTCCATAATGATAATTTTACAATTTATACCCCATCCATCTGACATGGTAGCCCCAGCCACTCTGTGCAGCATCCAACATATATAAAATCATAATACAACACTAAACATTTTTTTAAAAATCCCTATGCAGGATTGCCTTCAGACGGCTCAGGAGTCGAATAACTCCATACCTTCCAACACTTCTCCAATGAAAATAAGGATGTCCTAAGGAAAAGTGGGACAGTCCAGGATCAAATCAGAAACTGTGACGGCTTCTGTAAATCCAGGACAGTCCCTGGAAAATAGTCAAACTTGGAGGGTCTGTAATACCCATTCTGCATTCGTAAGAACTTGATCTTTAAAAGTGGCCGCGTCTGTCCTTGGGAACTCCCTGCCTATGGACACCAGTCAGGCGACTTTGCTGCAGTCTTTTTGGTGTCTGCTAAAAACATCCTTGCTTAGACAAGCCTACCCAGATGTTGAGAGCAGGGGTCAGCAAACTTTTTCAGCAGGGGGCCGGTCCACTGTCCCTCAGACCTTGTGGGGGGCCGGAATACATTTTTTTTTGGGGGGAATGAACAAATTCCTATGCCTCACAAATCACCCAGAGATGCATTTTAAATAAAAGCACACATTCTACTCATGTAAAAACACGCTGATTCCTGGACCGTTCGCGGGCCGGATTTAGAAGGCGATTGGGCCAGATCCGGCCCCTGGACCTTAGTTAGCCTACCCAGGTGTTTAGAGGATTGAGTTTCAATCTGTTTTCAGCCTAGTGTTGAACTACCACATCCTTTGCCAGCCTGGCGCCTTCCAGATGTTTTGGAACTGGCTGACGGGAGTTGTAGTTCAAAATGTATGGTGGGCCAAGGATGCGCTACTGTCTCTATAAAGGAATGGCTGAAATGTGCCAGGAAGTCATGATGGGCGCAGTTTTCTGACACTTGCCCTACACGTATTAAAGAACATATCTTCCCCCCAATTTTCCAGGTTCACCTTGTGGTTGGCAAGCAACCGCAGGAGATCCTTTGTCCTCCACTCACCCAGGAAGTGACTCAGAGGCCCACACCTTCTGGTTGCTAAGCAACTACAAATAGGTTCCTCCTCCTCTGTTTACCTCCAGAGCTGATACCTGGGGCATTGGAAAGCAGCCATAAGGAGACTGGGGAATGACGTATATTGTCCATATATATATATTTGCAAGGGAATCATTCCTTGACGCTAGGTACTATGGCACAGTAATGTGCAGCCAGGCCTGGTACCGTGGGCCATGAGAAACTTCTGCAAGCAGCCCTTCGGCATGAGCTTAAGAGAAGAGAATGGCATCTATCATACTGGATTAAACGCGAATCAGGATGAGGGGAAAGCGCAGGCCAGAAGGTACATGGCGCTGCTCGTTCTCGGACCCAGGACACAGGCAAGCAGATTCGAGTCTCTGTGCCCCACAATATTCTGACAAACCCTCAATAAACTAGGATAAACTGGAGCGGACTTTGGTCTTTCAAATTTCAGCAGTACCCAAAATTTGCCTTCGCCTCTCACCTTCCATTCAGTTCAATTTGTGATCCCATAGTTGTGATGCTCTGTGGTGACCCCCTAAGCTCAGTGCCCAGTGCGCTGGAACCAGTCGCTCTTCCCTAAATCTGCCTCTGTTCCTATTCCTAGGAATCAGGGGTGCCAACTTGAATAAAATATTGGGGAGGGGGGAAAGGTAGGCCCCGCCCCACATAACCGTTCGCATGATGTGGTACATGCAAACCATTTGAATGGCAATGCCCATCAACTTTGGGGAGGCCCAGCCCCCTCAAATAATTTAGGGGGGGACAAAGACCCCCTTGGCCCCTAGAAGTTGTGTTATGTACTAAGCTTGGATCCTAGAACCAGTGGCGTAGCGTGGGTTGTCAGCACCCGGGGCAAGGCAAGTAATTTGCGCCCCCTAACCCGTAATTTGCGCCCCCTAACCCGTGGATTTGCCCTAACCCCAGATGTTGCGCCCGGTGCGGCCGGCCCCCCTGCCCCCCCACGCTACGCCACTGCCTAGAACAATAGGCGAGTAGGATCCCAGAATGCAACAATTGATTGGTTTGCAGGAAAAGACCAGTCAGGCTCCAGGAGGAAGTTACCGCATTTTTCGCCCTATAAGACGCACTGGCCCATAGGACGCACCTCCTTTTTTTGGGGGAAAATGAATTAAAAAAAATTATCCCCCCCCCAGCTGCAGGGCTGGGGCGGGGGAAGCCCGAGCTTCCCCCAACCCCAGCCCCCAGAACAGGCTGCTATCCGCAAGCCTTGCGAGCCTGCGGCAACTCCCATCTGGCTCACAAGGCTTGCGGACACCTGCGCGAAGCAGGGGCGCCCTCCAGAAGGCGCCCCGTGCTCCAGGCAGCAGGCTGCTATCCGCAGCCTAGGGAGCCCTGAGGGGTGCGCACCGACCCCTCTCGCTCTCCAAGCTTCAGCGAAAGCCTGCATTTGCCCCATAGGACGCACACAGATTTCCCCTTCATTTTTGGAGGGGAAAAAGTGCGTCCTATGGGGCGAAAAATACGGTAATCAGCCTATTAGACTGGTAGGATCGTAGAATGCAACAACTGATTGGCCTGCAGGAAAAGACCAATCAGGCTCCAGGAGGGAAGCAGAATCAGCCAATCAGATGGGACTCATTGTGTAAATAATGTATATAAAAGCTTGAGGTTTGGGGGGCAATTCAAACCATTGTTTTACAAGCTGCAATAAAGAGCATGAAATCACTACAGGACCCCGAGTATATTTCAAGTTGGTTCCTATGATTGGAACAAGGAGCATGGCATGGGCTTGCTTTTTTTCCTGACCTACATAAAGCCTTGCTTTAGACGTAACTGGAGAGACAAGAGCCCACATGTGCAATTGATTGCATTGCACTGGAGAAGCCATAATGATTAGATCACTTCAATGACCTGCCACGAAACGGTCTCCTTTTCCTACTGCGAGCAAAGGTCAAGTATGAGACACTTCCTGTCTTCGCTGGCTGACACGTGGCTGCCCTGTCGGCGACTCGCAATCTTCCAGGCCCGCAGCTTGGCAAGCCCTTTTCTTTTAATCGAAGCAAGCTTTCGAGTGGTGTGTTTATGCGTGTGTGTGAACAATGCGAGGCATTAAGGAGAGACCTGGCCAAATCAGTGCGATGCCAAAAGGGTTTTAAAATAACCCAGCCGGCGGCAAAGGAAAATCTTTTCCGTATGGGCTGGGGGAAAGTGTCATCTGAAACTCTTTAAGGGAGTGTTTCCCCCTCAAAGGTCAGGGGTTTCTGCATCTCGGAGGAAGGTAGCATTGATCAGGAACTAACGGCAACAGCGCTCTTGGAAAAGGATGTAGCCCAGTGCATCTTGCGCAGAAGTTTCCTGGTTCATCCTCTGGCTTCTTCAGGTAGGACTGGGAGAGAATCCTGCCTGAAAAGCTGGAGTGCTGCTGCCAGTCAGTGCAGACAGCACTGAACTAGATAGACCAGTGGTCGGATTCATGGTAAGGCAGCTTGCTATGGTGCTGTGCCTCGCTTTGCAAGGAGCATGGAGCTGCTGCTACAACTGGCAGCCTTGCATACCCTCCAGCACATCTCTGATGAAAATAAGGACGTCCTATTCCAACCTAGCAGTTCGAAAGCACGTCAAAGTGCAAGTAGATAAATACCGTATTTTTCGCTCCATAAGACGCACCAGACCACAAGACGCACCTAGTTTTTGGAGGAGGAAAACAAGAAAAAAAATATTCTGAATCCCAGAAGCCAGAACAGCAAGAAGGATCACTGTGCAGCGAAAGCAGCAATCCCTCTTGCTGTTCTGGCTTCTGGGATAGCTGCACAGCCTGCATTCGCTCCATAAGACGCACACACATTTCCCCTTACTTTTTAGGAGTGAAAAAGTGAGTCTTATAGAGCAAAAAATAAGGTAGGCACCGCTCTGGTGGGAAGGTAAACAGCATTTCCGTGCGCTGCTCTGGTTTGCCAGAAGTGGCTTAGTCCTTCTGGCCACATGACCCGGAAGCTGTACGCCGACTCCCTCGGCCAATAAAGCAAGATGAGCGCCGCAACTCCAAAGTCGGTCACGACTGGACCTAATGGTCAGGGGTCCCTTTACCTTTATTCCACAACAACAACAACAATTTTATTATTTATACTCCGCCCATCTGACTGCATTGCCCAGCCACTCTGGGAAGATTCCAATATATATATATAAATGTAATACACTGGACGCTCGGGTTGTGAACGTGATCTGTGCAGGATGCACGTTCGCAACCTGCAGCATTCGCAACCCGCAGCAGCGTGTCTGCACATGCACGTGTTGCGATTCGGTGCTTCTGCTCATGTGCAAAGCGTGATTTAGCGCTTCTGCGCATGCGGGACCGCCGAAACCCGGAAGTAAACCGTTTCAGTACTTGCGGATTTCGGTAGTCCATAACCCAAAAAAACGCAACCTGAAATGGCTGTAACCCGAGGTATGACTGTAAAACATTATAAAAAATTCCAGAGACAATAAAAATAATTTAAAAAGTCATAGAATGTTTATCGGATCTCTGGTGGAGCATTGAAGTTTTCTGGGTAGCTTTAGGCTCCCCTGAAGTCCTTCGCTTTCTTGGCCCAGCCTACCTCACTAGGTTATTGTGGAATAAATCAAGATCTAAACCGACTGCAACTTTCCTGCTGCAGGGCTGTCTTCAGATGTCTTCTAAAGGCTGCACAGTTACTTACGTATCTCCTTGATTCGGGGGTCGCAAAGCTTCATATCCTCTCTGATGGAAATAGGTATGTCCTAAGGCAAAATGGGACATTCCAGGCTCAAATCAGGAACTGTGCTGTCTTCTGTAAATCCGGGACTGTCCCTGGAAAAATAGGGAGACTTGGCGGGTCTGGCCTCATGTGATGCTTGCGCCCTCAGTAGCCCTGACTCTGCCACAAGCAGGAGAAATGCTTCTTGTAGGGATGTCAAGGGGCACACCCCTTTTTGCCTTATAATGTCAGATTCTGCCCTAAATGGGTAGCAGGGATGTGCACCTCTAAGGGAAGGCCCAGGTGCATAGAATCGTAGAGTTGCAGAGCTGGGATGTGGTTGGAACTGTTGTAAACAAAAATTGTCCTTTTCCCTTATGGGGTATCCAAGAGCCCATACAGAGTCCTTATGTAGGTTCCCTATTGGTAGGAGAAAATAACAGAGGCCAACCAGAGAATATTGAGAAGCAAAGCAGCTAGTAAACCTGATCTTTATTGATCTGTTGCAACAGGGTCCTCACTCACCACACGAAGGAGTGAGGAGGAACCCAGAACAATGGCACGCAAGGCCTTATATAGACTTTTGAAATTGCCACCCTGTAGATCAAGACCACCCCCAGAAACATCATACATACATCACAGAAGGGGTGTAACCTAAGACCACCCCTCAGATACATCATACCTACATTACAGAAAAGGCGGTCTAAAACAGAAATTTGAATGTTTTTTTCTCCTGTCGTTGTTTATCTCCTGTCTGGCAGGTTACTTGGTTGGATTGCCTGGGGAGCCTGGCCAGTCTTTTGTAGTGATAAATACTTAGCCATGTCTTAGCCTGGGCCATGTCATAGGCTCACACCCTATTCAAACACAGACATACCCTTAAGACAGGTTTTGTGAAGCAAAAGACAATGGGGAGGCTTTTCCATTTTCCTTTGACCTTGCAGAGGAAACATTTGGTCAGTTTGGGACAGTTTGGGAATCAAAAATGGTTCCAGGTCGGTCTTCCTGTGCTGATCTATGTACGTGCTTGGTTGGTACACTTATGAACATTGAACATATATCTAAGAGCTCAGAATTCCTATCACAGAACCTAAGAATTGCTTTGGCAGAAGTTTATAAGATGTGGCCAGGCATGGATAAAGGAAAGTTTTCTCTCTCTTCCTCATCACAATGGATCTCATGGATGTCCATTGAAGCTGGATGTTGGAAGATTCGAGACAGATAAAAGAAAGTTTTGCACAATATGTATTTTTTGTTGGAACTTTAGTTCAACAAAGGCCCTATGTTGTTTTGAGAAAGGCAATGTCTCAAGGTAATGGGGCCTTGAATGGTTGACCTTAACTCTTAATATTTAAAACAATTGCATTTCAACTCTCTCCTTCCTTGGAGGTGTTGCAGGAATTTATGTATAGGTTGGGGGGGCGTTGCCGCTCCAGCAGATATCATTCACATGCAGCCCACTACCAAAATCAGCACAATCACTTTTGTGACTTTTGTGATTTGTCCCCACAAAACACTTCATCACAGTTTCTTCCTATCTATTCTAAGGGCCTTTGCTGCAGGATACCAAATGTAACAATTCGCTGATAAATGTCTCTATGCACTGGCTCACTGAGAAAACTTCAGAAATAATTCCTGGCATCCTGATACCTGAGTGCCAGACAGGTAGCCGTTCCAGAAATAACAAACCCAGATGAAGACAAAAGGGTATGATTAACTTGGCTGGGAAACAGGGAAATGTAAATATATCTTTTGTTACACTTGATGGGTGTTTGATGGAGGGCAAGGAGAACCATGGGGCAGGGTCCAGGATGCTCAGATTACTGCCACCAGACCTCCCCTTTCATGATGTAACCATGATGTAGTTTGGGGGGGTGGTGTAAAATGGGGATTAGCAGCTAATAAAAGTTTGGGGGCTCTTTTGTTCGGGACTTCCATCTTGCTTCGTCTTGCAGTGAGTTGGAGTTCTGTCGCGACGGTTTCAATAAAGACCAAGCCTACTGGCTGCTGTTTTCCTCCAATTTTCCTGGTTGGTGTCCTTGCTTTTTTGTCCAAGGGAGCCCTTGGATTTCTCTGTTAACAGTTGTTCTTAAGGAGAGGCTGGACCTGTCATGTATGATTGAGATGACATCCCTGCATTGGACTAGATGACCCTTAGGTCCCTTCCAGCTCTACAATTCTATGATTCGGGATTAATTTGGAGGCTCCTATGTGTTTTATATAGGGGACACAGGTGGCGCTGTGGGTTAAACCACAGAGCCTAGGACTTGCTGATCAGAAGGTTGGCGGTTCGAATCCCCGTGATGGGGTGAGCTCCCGTTGCTCGGTCCCTGCTCCTGCCAACCTAGCAGTTCGAAAGCACGTCAAGTGCAAGTAGATAAATAGGTACCGCTCCGGCGGGAAGGTAAACGGCGTTTCCATGTGCTGCTCTGGTTCGCCAGAAGCGGCTTAGTCATGCTAGCCACATGACCCGGAAGCTGTACGCCGGCTCCCTCAGCCAATAAAGCGAGATGAGCGCCGCAACCCCAGAGTCGTCCGCGACTGGACCTAATGGTCAGGGGTTTCTAAACGCTGAGCAGGTTCCAAGGGAGCCAGGTGAAAATGAACAGTGAGCAACAGAACCTGCTGCACTGGTACAACCCTACACTCCAAGAGTAGATTATATCAACCTCCTCTAATGGGATTTCAGCCCTCTGGACAGGCCAGTCCCACAACCCTCCCTCCCTCCATGCACCACCACTGTCAAAGGTGTCAGCACAAACTGCTGCTGTGCCTGGCAATCATAGAGATGTGGCTCTGTGGGACCAAGAAGTAACTTGACTCCAGGCTGTGCCATTAGGCGGTGCTTATGCTGAGTGCTTATGCATCAGGTGTCCATTTGTGCAAGTGCAGCTGAACACTTTTGGAGATGCAGAGTGGACGACTTTTTGTTCCTTCTCCATCTCTGTCTCCAAAGCAGCTTGTCACCAGGACCTGTCTTGCGAGACTTTAGAGGGCTACGCCCAAAGAATCCAGTCTGCTCTCTGACCCTCCAGCTGTTCTTTCTACCTGGACAGCTCCACCCAGCTTGTCTCTGCATTTCAGCAACTTCCTTTCCTGTCTTGCTGGGGTTGTTGGTTCCAGCTGTTGCGACAAGCTGCGCCTAGACTGTCGGTGGGGACAGACTATCACCTATCAACTCTGGTGCTCAAAGCCTTGCACTGGCTGGCCATGTGCTTTTGGGGGCAGGTTCAAGGTTCTTGTATTAACCACCGGGTTGAAGTTTACGGCGTGTAACGCCTTAAGAGAAAATATAATGAAAATGATTTACAGGTGGTACATAACCCCAGTCAAGCTTGCAAAGATTTACCATTTGCCTGATAATAAATGTTGGAAATGTAAAGAAAAGGAAGGTACATTCTTTCACCTCTGGTGGACATGCCCGAAGATTAAGGCATTCTGGGAAATGATATATAATGAACTGAAAAAGGTATTTAAATATACTTTCCCCAAGAAACCAGAGGCCTTTCTCTTGGGTATTGTCGGCCAGGGGGTGCTAAAGACAGACACAACCTTTTTTATGTATGCTACAACAGCAGCTAGAATACTTATTGCAAAGTACTGGAAGACACAGGATCTACCCACACTGGAAGAATGGCAGATGAAGGTGATGGACTATATGAGCTTGGCAGAGATGACGAGCAGAATCCGAGACCAGGGAAGAGAAGCGGCGGAAGAAGAATGGAAAAAGTTCAAGGAATATTTAAAGAAACATTATAAAATTGGTGACAGTTAGAATGATGTTGGATCAAAACAAATGGTCACTATTAGTAATGGTTATGATAAAGAGAATAAGGGTGAATACCATAAATTTATAATAAAATAAGGCAAGATTTCGCTGAATAACTGTAAGAATTTGGAATACAGAAACGGGAAGTAAGAGGAGGTCGAGGAAGTAAGGTTTAGAAATTGGGTTATGAAATGGTACTTGTTTTATGTTTTATTATTGTTTGATGTTTGCTTATGTATGTTTTGTTTCTGTTATATAAAAAATTGTTCAATAAAAATATTATAGATAAAAAAAAAAAAGGTTCTTGTATTAATTCACAAGTCCCTTAACAACTTGGGTCCAGGACACCCAAAGAGACCAAAGGACTGGAGGACAAGTCCTTTGGAATGGGAACATACTGGACCAAAGGTCGGCCCAGGAAAGGTCTGGAAAAACAAAAACACATTTTCCTGGAGCCAAAACATTGAAGATGGGTCTCCCTGGGGGTGGTGTTTACTACAAAAAAGGCCAGCTGCAAACAAGGCCATTGGATTGGCACTGGTTACATCATCAAGAAATCTCTTCCCAGTCCCCGGAGCTGTTTTTCAACAGCTTTTAAAATGATCCCTTTTCATCTTAATAAACAATTGATGGAAAGATGTACAAATGTGCATGTGGTGCTTCAGAAAAGGCACAGAAGAACTGGGTGGGCCAGCTGAAAGTCAGGTTGGCGGGGAGAGAATGAGAGCTGACCGAGGGTTTGACTTGAAGAACGCACATCTGTCATGCAGGCAGCAAAGCTGGGCTTGTTCCGACGGTGGAAAACCCACGCTGGCCTCTCTTGAAGTGTGACGTCTGCCTCTCTCCATCTTTATACCTTTTCCTGTCTCAGCTGTTTGTGACATCATTCTTGGCAATGCTAGAGATGACTGCGAATCAGAGGGGAATGTCTGAGTGAAGAATGAACCTTTCTTCAAGCGCTTCAGTGCTATAAATAAGGAAAAGCTTCGGATATCAAGGTGGTGCCATTTTCCTTCTAAACTTCCCCCCTGCCCTGAAATTCTGGTAGGATCGGTAGGGAGCAGGTATCATGTCATTTGCAAAATGCTGCTTAGCACCGCAAGGTAGAACAGATGATCTCCTCAGCCTCAATACACCATCATCCCAACCAGTACTAGCCGCACATTTCACCAGTATCAAGCTAGCTCACCTGGTTTCTGATTCCTATGGGTGTGCTCACATTGCCAGTTTACTACTGGAATTACTGGGATCACTGCAGGCTTTGCTCTCGCTGCTGTAGTGTTTGCACCAGACGGCAGTAGCCTGGCACTACATTTTCTTCTCTGCTCCTGCCACCGCAGAGTTTGCCCCAGACAGTGCTGGTTTGGTGTCCTATTTTCTTCTCAGCCCGAGGAGTGAGCAGAAAGAGTTCACTCCACAAGTGCCAGCGTGGACCATACAGAAGAAGCAAAGTATTTTCATACCAGGACAAACCGCTGCTGTTTGATAAGGTAGGTGCAACCACATCCTTAACTATATAGGGCACTTCCAGGCTGTTTGGGGTGGGATTCAGTCATGCGCTGGTATATTAGGGTTGTGCAATTAAAGTCAATTTGGAGCTGCTGTTTTGCCGAAAGATTGGGCCTTTTGCTATAAGGAACGCAACGGTTGGGAGAACTGCAGAATAGCACCTGCTCTGATGCAATGGCATCTATCCTCTCTGCCAAGGACTCAGAACAAATGCTCCCTTAATAGCTAACAGCCTCTAATCTCCCTGCAAACAAATCACGCTGAATGCTCAATGAACAGGATGCCTGGAACTGTCCTGTAGCTGGTAAGGTTACTATCCTGCTAATACTTTCTTGGGGTTAGGGAAATGGGAAACTGCCTTATATAGAGTCATATCAATGCTCCGTCTATACCTAACTGGAAACAGGTTGCCAGAAGAGGACATTTTCAGAACTACTTGGACATGCCAGGAATGAACTGGGGGACTTATTTTTTATGCAACGCAGGGTGCTCTACCGCTGAGCTATGGTCATTGGTTGAGCTCAGCAGGACTTACTTCCAAGGCTTGCGCTGCAAGAGCGTGGGCTATGAGACACAAAGTCTTGGGTTCAAATCTCAGCAAAATGAAATGCAGCTGGGCCCATGAAGATTTACCTGGAAGGAAATCCCACGGCATTCAGCAATACTATTTGTACAGAAATCCTAAGTATATTTCTCTAGTAAGTGACATTAAAGGTAAAGGTAAAGGACCCCTGACAATTAAGTCTGGTCGCGGATGATTCTGGGGTTGCGCGCTCATCTCGCTCTATAGGCCAAGGGAGCCGGCGTTTGTCTGTAGACAGCTTCTGGGTCATGTGGCCAGCATGACTAAGCCGCTTCTGGTGAACGAGAGCAATGCACGGAAATGCCATTTACCTTCCCATCAGAGCATTATCTATTTATCTACTTGCACTTTGACGTGCTTTCGAACTGCTAGGTGGGCAGGAGCTGGGACTGAGCAATGGAAGCTCACCCCGTTGCGGGGATTTGAACCGCCGACCTTCTGATCAGAAAGTCCTAGGCTCAGCGGTTTAGAGCACAGTGTCACCCGCATCCCTAGTAAGTGACATTAGGCAAACCATTATCTAAGCTGCAATTCCACCCCCCCACCACCTCCACATCTATAGCATGGTGGTAATTGTGCTAGCCTACCTTACAGGAGTTGTAGATTACTGTCTGTAAGATGTCTGGAATAGTTGAAGGACTCTAAATATAAGTCAGCTAGATTTGCGGGACTACAAATAATGGCAGGCATTTGATTTTTTTAAAAAAATCTTGGCCTCATCGCTTGCGTGCTTCCTCAAGGTTCCTCCAGAGAATCAAGTGCTTCAGTTTGGGGATGTTATGTACTGAGTTGAATAGGATCCAAACTGCAGCAGTCTGATTGGTCTAGAACAATAGGATCCAAATTGCAGCAGTCTGATTGGTCCTAGAACAATAGGATTCAGAATGCAGCAGTCTGATTGGTCCTAGAACAATGCAGCAGTCTGATTGGTTGGCAGGAACCACCCAATCATGCTCCAGATATAAGTGAATCTACAACCTGATTGGCTTACAGTAGAATTCCAGAATTAGCCAATCATGTGCAGCCCATTGTGTAAATAATGTATATAAAGCAGATACTTTGAGGGGACTTTCATTCATTCCTTCTCACCACTATGAGCTTAATAAAGAGCATGAAATCACTGAAATCATATTTCAGGGGACCTGCAGAAATCTGTTTTAGATCTGCATGGAATTCTCTTCAAATCAACTCAGCTGCCAATGGAAATAAGCCATCCACCTGTATGAAAAAATAATAATCTTTCATTGGTTCTGGCATGCACAATGACTCATTTTATGCTGCCTGAAAGGGTTTTGGCTCTGAACTGTTTTAGAAAAGAGAGAGAAATAATGACTTTGTATTCAGCAGAGTCCTAACAATTTTGCCGTTTGTGTACTAATGAATGCTGTTTGCCAAGATAAAAATCTGAGAATTAAGAAATTCTAGTGGTTACACTGTGGAGTTTGATGAGGTCAGGGTGATGTGGCAATGGGATGGCCAACATCCTGCAATGCTGCATCTTGTTCACTCCCAGATTTTTCCCACCCCTCAAACTGGGATTCAAGACACCACTCCTTACCTGATAAGCATCCTTCCTGTTAGAAGATGAGGCTGCCTTCAAAATATGATTGATTCTCTCTACCAGTTTGCATAAGCACACTGTCAAACAATGCACATTTATGCGAAGACTGTGCATGCTCCCAGTGTGCTCACACCATTGGTTTGTGGCACTGTGTGCACACAGCATCAGCCACAACCCACATCTATCCTGTATCTCAAGAAATGCTGTGTTCTGATGCATCCCACCCTCTTTCCCAAATGACCTTTGATCTGAGTTGAAAATGTAAGCAATATGAAGAGATCCATGCTACTTCTTCGCCCACTGGTGTGGCTAGACAGTGGGTGACTTGAAAACGCATCAAACTGTACCAATGTCTATCATGATGTGCAGTTGCTATTTGAAACACAGCGTGAAAAACTCCCTGACCTCCTTGCATTTATGCCGGTAATGTGTGCGTAGTCCAAAGATGTTTTGACAGCAACTTCCTTTTTTTTGAATCTGTTGTGCATACATCTGCAGGGGAAAGAAAGAGTCCCTCTAACAGTGAACTCAGGCCAACAGGACTGGAGCCAAAATGGGGCCAGTAAGAATCAAGAAGGTCTGCTTAAGGGAAGTACAAAAAGTCTTTGAAAAAGACCTAAGCGGGCAAAAATCTCCCCAAAAGGAGCCCAGCAAGGACTGATCATGCCCCGTAGAATGTTGGCTATCAGTTGGAAAAGAAAAAATAGAAAAGACATGTATGCAATGGAATATGCAGGAATGCAATGGAATATCCTGGAGGAGAGCCTGCCTGCCTGGAACCCTGAACAGGCGAATAAGAGAATCATACAATTGTAGAGTTGGAAGGGACCACGAGGGTCATCTAGTCCAACCCCGCCAGGCAGGAATCTTTTTGTCCAACGTGTAGCTTGAACCGAAAACCCTGAGATAGAGTCTCATGCTATGCTGACTGAGCTAGCCCAGGTTCAACTCTTCTTAAAGGTAAAGGGACCCATGACGATTACGTCTGGTCGAGGACGACTCTGGTGTTGCGGCGCTCATCTTGCTTTACTGGTCGAGAGAGCCGGCGTACAGCTTCCGGGTCATGTGGCCAGCATGACTAAGCCGCTTCTGGCGAACCAGAGCAGTGCACGGAAACGCTGCTTACCTTCCCGCTGGAGCGGTACCTATTTATCTACTTGCACTGGTGTGCTTTCGAACTGCTAGGTTGGTAGGAGCAGGGACTGAGCAACGGGAGCTCACGCAGGGATTCAAACCGCTGACCTTCTGATCGGCAAGCCCTAGGCTTTGTGGTTTAACCCACAGTGCCACCTGCGTCCTCTTCTTAGGTGAGGATAAATGGCAACATTTTGCTGCAGATCCCGCTGTTAAACTTCTGTTTTTAAAAACAGACCTAGGGCAAACTCAGAACATGCTAAGAGGCACTTGTCCTTAAGTCCTTTCTTCGGTAGGAAACACACTTTGAATGAAGTGTGATGTAATAACTGGAGCGCACTGTGTTTGGATGCCGGAAACCCGAGATTCAACTTCCTCCTCGGCTCTGACGCTTGCTGAGTGAGTCACTCTTTCTCTGCCTAACTTCTTTGCAGGCTTCTTACTAGTACAAAACGTTGCTCTGAGGTCCTTGAGAAACAAGCAACAGATGTAACAAACAAAGAACTGGTTCTGCCCAAGGGAATGGCACTTCGTGCATGCTCTGATGCTGTATCCTTGGGTCTTTTTCTTTCCTCTAGGAGGGAGAAACAAAATCCCGCTTAGAGGATAGTCAGTGAGAAGGATGTGCTCTGAGTCACCAGGTCCTTAAGTCGTTTTCTGGAGAGGAGAAAAAACATTTAAGGGAAAGGCATCTTTGCATGTGACCTGCCTGAGTCATACATAGGTGGGCAGACTTCAAATTTGCTGGATATTTTTTGTTACTAGATCACTGAGATTCCCTAGTTGGATGCAGGTGGAATATAGCGGTGGGGTATAGTCTTAGAATTATAGGGCAGGGTGCCTCTGAACAGCATCAGAGCTGAGTGCACAGTCCAGTCCTGCAAAAACCCACTCCTGGTTTTCACAGCAAGCTTTCCACCTTCAGAGGAAGTATTTTTGCTGCTGCTTTCAGCAAACGATTGGAATGGCTGATGTATTCTGAAATTACCTGCAGATCCTGATGCACCTTCAGGAACTCCCATGCTTGATCTGAGGCACCTGACCAGCTCACACATCATGGTAAAATCAGAGTTAATGATTTACCGCAATGTAAATGCACTGATCTTGGTCACTTTACTCTCCAGTTGCTCAAAGGAGAAGCAAGCAAGCTACAATCCCTGGCTTAGTCTTAGGTCCGAGCATTCAGACAACCCACGACTAGCAAGCCAAGAACAAACATTGTCTACAGATCGTGGTGTTCTTGGGAGTGAATAAACTCCTGTCTGGATTTAACACGATTGTGGTTTATTTTCCCTGCACAAGCTTATTTGTAAGATTTCTCACCTGGTCCCAGGATAGACTAACACAATATAGTATAGCTATGAAAACACACAGAATCGTTACGATTCTAAAAGAAGTAAAACCATTGAACATTGAAGAGAAGGGTATAAATTCAACGAAACAGGCAGGTCCCACAAAAACGAAACACCTTAACGTGTCAAAGGCCAAGGTAAAGAGGCAATTCTACAGCATATGCTGGAAGCTGTACAGTGAAAATGCTAGACACGCCTCTGTAGGGAGGAAGTGGAAGGAGAATCCACAACTTCCAAGGAAGGTGAGTTCCACAATTTGGGGGCTGCCACAGAGAAGGCCCTTCCCCTGGCCGCCGCCCCCCTTCTGTGGGGAAACTGCTGAGAGTGCACAGCTATGTGGATGATAAACCCTGTGGAGGTGGGTAGGGATGGAGGAGGAAAGCAGACAAGGTCGGTGCTTCTGCAGCCAAGCCATTAATTGTGATTAAGAGCGGTAGACTCATAATCTGGTGAACTGGGTTCGATTCCCCGCTCCTCCACACATACACACATAGCCACCTTGGGCTAGTCACACTTCTCTGAAGTCTCTCAGCCCCATTCACCTCACAGAGTGTTTGTTGTGGGGGAGGAAGGGAAAGGAGAATGTTAGCCGCTTTAAGACTCTTTAGGGTAGTGATAAAGGTAAAGGGTAAAGGGACCCCTGACCATTAGGTCCAGTCATGGCTGACTCTGGGGTTGCGGCCGGCGCTCATATCGCTTTATTGGCCAAGGGAACCGGCGTACAGCTTCCAGGTCATGGGGCCAGCATGACCAAGCCACTTCAGGCGAACCAGAGCAGCGCACGGAAACACTGTTTACCTTCCCGCCGAAGCAGTACCTATTTATCTACTTGCACTTTGATGTGCTTTCGAACTGCTAGGTTGGCAGAAGCAGGGACCGAGCAATGGAAGCTCACCCCATCACGGGGATTCAAACCGCCAAGCTTCTGATCGGCAAGCCCTAGGCTCTGTGGTTTAACCCACAGCACCACCCACGTCCCTATAAAAACACATACGAATATCAAATCCAAACTTCTTCTTCTGCAGTTGAGACCCCAGTTCCAAACAGCCCGAGTCAGAAGGGCCAATGGTCATGGAATGATGGAAACTGTGGTCCAAAGCCATAACAATAGAGGACCACAAGCTTCCTACCCAATTTAAGGGGGGACGACACTATGGGTGTCCAAAAGTCCTGGAATTTGTCACAAGCACACACCCATACATGAATTTGTAAATCTGTCTGTGCTTGGCTACCCAGAGCTGAAATACATGACCTTTCACGTGCTCTTTCAAACTCATGCATTTGTAGGGAATCCTGAACTTGGCAGAGAAGGCAGGTAGCAGAGGCACAACACACAACCATCCATCATGCGGCAATGGACCATGGATACTGCTCTCCTGGCGCTGGATTACACCCATGTTCACATGTAGCACAGAGGAAAAGATCCATGTACACGAAAGCTTATACCCAGAACAAACTTAGTTGGTCTCTAAGGACCATAAGGGACGCGGGTGGCACTGTGGGTAAAACCTCAGTGCCTAGGACTTGCTGATCGCATGGTCAGCGGTTCGAATCCCCGCGGCGGGGTGAGCTCCCATTGTTCGGTCCCAGCTCCTGCCCACCTAACAGTTCGAAAGCACCCTTAAGTGCAAGTAGATAAATAGGGACCGCTTATAGCGGGAAGGTAAACGGCGTTTCCGTGCGCTGTGCTGGTGCTGGCTCGCCAGCTGCAGCTTCGTCATGCTGGCCACGTGACCCAGAAGTGTCTTCGGACGGCGCCGGCTCACGGCGCAACCCTAGAGATGAGCGCGCAACCCTAGAGTCGGACACGACTGGTCCGTACGGGCAGGGGTACCTTTACCTTTTTAAGGACCAACTGGACAATTATATTTTTATATATATATATATATATATATATATATATATATATATATATATATTGGCAGAGAAAGAAAGAAAGAAAGAAAGAAAAGACCTGAAATACATGACAAAACTGTATCCATGCAGGCCCTAGCATTTTACACTGAAATACGGGCCAATCCTGCGTTGTACAGGACGGGTGGGTGCCATGTAGCTACATGGCCCTGGCGCCAAAACACATCGGTGCCCGGCCCCTCTTCGTGGGGGGTGGGGAGTTTTGTGGGTGCCGCCCCCCAAGGAGCTGGCACCTATGGGTGGCAACCATAGGGCTGGATTACCCTTGGGGTCCCTCCCCAGTCTTAAGGAAGGGCCCTGTGGCCGGCAAACCACAGCCAGAGACAGGGGAACTCTGCACGCGCTCAGGGACCCCCGTGCGCGCGGATGCAGAAGAGGAGGAGAAGGAGGGAGGCCGCTTGGCTGCGGCTCGGTCGGCTCCATTTCTCCGCTTTAGCCGGCGCCACGGAGGTCCTTCGGAGCCAGGCCGGGCCCCGAAGCCGGGCCGGCGGCGGCGGCGGCGGGCCCGCCCGCGAGGAGGAGCCGGGCGGTGGGCGGTCCGTGGTCGGCGGCGGAGGCGGAGGAGGAGGCCGGGCCGCCGAGGAGCAGGCAGGCCGCCGGTCGTCGCCTCGCCGCCGCAGAGCCAGCAGCTGCCGTCGTCGCGGGGTCCGCAGGGCGACGCCGCCAGCACCGCCCGCAGCGAAGCCGAGAGCCCCGCTCGCCCCACCGACCCACCGCCTGCCCGGCCGCCCGCTTCTCCCCCGGCACCGCAAGAGAGAGGTAGAGGCGGACCCCGGGGTGCCCGGCACCCACCAGCCGACTCCCCTCTCCTCCTGGAGCGCCCCTTCCTCCTTCCTTCCTCCCTTCGCCCCCTCCTCCAGGCAGCCCCTTTCTCTGCTCATTATTGGGGGGCAGAGGGGGAAGGGTACCCCCGTACTCCCGCGAGGCAGGGGCGCCCCCACCCCCACTCATTTCTCCGCAGGCTTGAGGGGCCCCCCAAAAAGAAACCCCCGAGGTACTCTCGAGGACCGTTCTGGGGCGTCCCCAAATCTTGGGGTACCCCGGAGATACCCATTGTGAGGGGACGCCCCAAATCTTGGGGTACCCCGGAGATACCCATTGTGAGGGGACGCCCCAAATCTTGGGGTACCCCGGAGATAACCATTGTGAGGTGCCCACCCCAATCCTGGGGTGATCTTGAGCATTCTGAGGAGGACCACCCCTCAGTCTTGGGGTGCTATTGAGGACCGTTATGTGGGGGCTCCCCCAAATGTTGGGGTGCCCATTGAGAACCTTTAGGAGGAGAGGGCCCTTCCTGCCCACAGTTTTGGGGAAGGGGCTCCTTATCATTTTATCTAGGGACACCCCCTAGATCTAGGTGTGTGTTTGTGTCGGGCAGTAAAGGCGTCCCTCTCCCCTCTGCTTTATCCTCAGCTTGGGTGGGCGAAGTCCTGTTTCTATTATTCCAGGGGGACCCCCTCCCCATTTCTAATACGATGGGGGAATGTGTGGTGGCCTTATTCTCGCAAGAGGCAATAAACCCCCCCCCCCAGTTTTCAGACTGTGGGTGGGGGGGGAAGAGTTCTCTATTTCTTTTGGGGGGGTGGGGGGGCTATGTAGCCCCTCTCCTCAATACCTCCTCAGTCATGTCCTTGTATGTGTATGTGTGTATTTTACCTATTGTCATATGAGGTAGCAAAGCTCTCTTTCTCCCCCTTCCCCTTTCACTTTGATCACTTCTTAGGCTTTTCGCTTTGGGTGGGTGCGAGAAATGGAGATGTTCTTATTTATTTAAAAGGGGAGAGGGGTTGTTGTTGCACAGTTCCTCCCCCAGAACCTGCTTGGGAGCCTGGACTGCAGAGGGGTCCTGTTGGAGACTGCAGGTACCTATCCTCCCCTTTCTCTCCCACCCCTCCCCAATTTTTTTTTTGGGGGGGGGGAGAATAGCATTCCCCATATCATTTCAGGTATTGAAGCCCCTTCCATTCTCCCATTCGGTAGGGTGGTGTGCTTGTGGTGCTGCTGTTATTCTTTAAGGCAATGAGCGAACCCTTTTGTAAATGATTCCTGAGCCTCCCTGAAGCTCAAGGTTGTGTGTATGCTTTTTTTGGGGGGGGGTACATGGGGGCAGATGTTTGTTTTGTCCCTTACTGCAGACAAGTGCCACCCCATTTGTTTGACGGCTCGGATTGGGGACCAGAAACCTCCCTGCTTAGTTACAGCCACAGAGGATCTCCTTCCTTTTCTTTTCACCTTAGTTCCTAATGACACATCTCTCTATTTTTCTCCCTCCCACCGCCCCACCTCCTGCCTTTTTTCAGGATCATTTCCTCTTTCTGTGTCTGCATGAGAGCATGTGAGATTCCAATAGCAAGAGCAACAACATACCCAGCCCTTTCCCAGAGAATAAAGACTTCTTTATCCTCCCGTTAATTGTCCTCTGATATTATTTCTCTCTCTTCCCCCTTCCAAATGTCACAAAAGATGAAATACGAGAGCAGTCGATTTCTGCAAGATAACATGTGTACGCTCATTTACAATCAGATGCCCTGGGTGGCTTTTGCAAGGGATGCATGCGCTCAAAATGATGGACACAAAAGCAGAAAGAGAGGGTTTGTGGGGTTTTTAAATTCACATGCACCAAGCTCCTTCCTTGCCCCCACTAAATTTATAATAAAACCAGAACAAATGTGAGGTTCTGTGCTGCTCTTTAATAGGTAGATAGTATTTGTCAATGCTGCAACGCTCTTAAGGGGTGTGTGTCTCTGTGTTTTCTCCTCTTCTGATTTCTCCTTTACACCCCGGTAATATTAGGTATCCCGTTTGCCTAAAATGTGAAGGAATCATTGAGCATAGTAGGAGAGATCGGCGGAGTGGTAGATTTCCCACCGTTGTGCTTTTCTTTGGGGTGTGTGTGTATGTGTGTGTATGGATTTGAAGGAAGGAAAGAAGGCAGACATCTGCAAACAAAGCCTTGCTTCCCCCCCAATAAGACTGCTAGAGGAGGGTTTCGTCACTGGCTTCAGCGGCATCAGCCTGGCATGCTTTGTGCTGAGATAATGTGCTAGCCGGGTGTATGTACAGCATTATGTGCTGATGGAAACGTTCCAGAGAATGCCTCATCTGCGAGAGGGTTGTAGTTCAGCCAGCTCAAATTGCTGATGTATATGAAAACAGCCGCGCAGTTAAAGCAGACAAGAGGGGAAATAAGTCTGAGGCATACTCAAGATCTTCCATTAAACGTTTGATAACGAACTTAATCCATCGGTCGCATTTAGTCCAGTGCGGTCAGCCTGGAACCTCGCAAATGGGGCATTGAAGGTGTGTGTCGTTTTCCTTTGTTATCCCTCAACACCCCTCAGCACCTGGTATTCAGAGTGATGCTGTCTGCTGTGCCCTTTACCTGTCATTGCTGATAACCATTGGAAGACAAATTCAAGCACGAGGGACCTTTTTGGGGGAGAAAGTCATGTAAGGCTCAGCCTGCATGTGTGGGGAGGTATATGGTTTCTGGCAGCTGCATAAGGTTTTTGGTTTTTTTAAGCATGATGTGACAGTGTTGTTTTAGGGTTACTGTGCAAATAGCAACCATGGAAGTGGGGGGGGGGCACCCCATAGTGCACACACATTTTTCAGCTCTGCTTTGCTGAGAAAAGGTGTCTCCCTGTGTGGATCAAGCCCCAGCCTTGTTGCATGTGAGGATTTACATAGCACATTTCAAGTACGCCTTTCAAAGCACTTGTACATAAGTAATCTCAGTATCTCAGTCAGGTTAATGATACTTTATTAATACAGATAAAAATAAGGGGTAAAATGGCCCAGATATATGGACTAGGCAGTTGAGACTTTACAGTGAAGGAGCTGGGGTGTTGCACATTGGCTCTAATTTTATTTTTTACTGGCTACATCCAACTTTCTCCTGGCATCCTGGTAACACTCTCATGCAGTGTAAACCTATATATGTCTACTGGGAAGCAAGTGGGTTTAGGTTTGCAGCCTTATTCTCCCAGTAAGAACCTGAATTGCTGTCGATAACAGACAAAGGAACAGCTGGTTAATTTCACCTTACTTTTGATACACCTGGATTTCCTAGAGTTGAGTTAATAAACGTGGGTGTGTTTGGAGACCTTGTTGCGGATGATATTGTGATCGTATAAACATGTGCAGCCCAAGCATAGTACATTGACTGATAAGTTCCACTGAGTTGAATGGGACTTGCTCTCAAGCAAGCACACACAGGATTGCAGCCTCGGTCTCTTGCTAGCACCTGAACACCATTGGTATAAGGCAAAAA
This sequence comes from Podarcis raffonei, assembly GCF_027172205.1. NCBI lineage: Eukaryota > Metazoa > Chordata > Lepidosauria > Squamata > Lacertidae > Podarcis > Podarcis raffonei. The sequence goes on along the minus strand of NC_070610.1, from coordinate 74,527,326 downwards.
TAACCTTGTGGAACCAGGGAAGGAGCTGTGATGGTGTTAGGGTGCTTTTCTTTCTTTTTATCTTTTAAATACCGTATTTTTTGCTCTATAAGACTCACTTTTTCCCTCCTAAAAAGTAAGGGGAAATGTGTGTGCGTCTTATGGAGCAAATGCAGGCTGCGCAGCTATCCCAGAAGCCAGAACAGCAAGAGGTATTGCTGCTTTCACTGCGCAACTATCCCTCTTGCTGTTCTGGCTTCTGAGATTCAGAATATATATTTTCTTTTTTTCCTCCTCCAAAAACTATGTGCGTCTTGTGGTCTGGTGCGTCTTATAGAGCGAAAAATATGGTACATGCTTGCATGTCATGTGTAGTTGACCTCTTAGTATTCTGTGTACGCGCTCATTTGGGGAAGTGATAATGCCTCTCTTTTGGCTTCAGAAGGTTGCAGGTTCAATCTTTCGCATCTCTGAAACCCAGACTGTGTGTCTGTGTGGGTGGTACTGACTGGGTAATAATAATAATAATAATAATAATAATAATAATAATAATAATGATAATAATATGCCGCCCGTCTGACTGTGTTGCCCCAGCCACTCTGGGAGGCTCCCAACAAGGTATTAAGGTATAAGGGAGCTTCCTATTAATCTTCTCTTTTACTTTCTCATCTGCTACTAAGACCAAAGTTTAGGTCAGAAGGCTGTCCTCCTTTTCACCCTGTTAATCTCATGTTTGCATAGTGTTGCTTTGCTTGGTGTGAAGCACAGTTAAATAATAACATGTGGGGTTAAGTTAAGGACACAGTGGATCTATAGAATTTGGTAGGTTGTGAAAAAAGCTCGTGCTTCTTTTATATCTTGTTTTTGTATTGACACTGATCATTCTTTGTGCTATGTATTGAGCTTTCTTTCATTTTCAAACAGTGCCCTGGCCGGATAGGTGACAATCTGTAAATGATATTAAAAAATAATTACTAATGGTTGGAGGTGGATCAGAACACTTGTTCCATTTTACAGATTGGGCTCAGAGCACAAGGGCTTCTGGCCCAATGACTGCACAGCTAATTTAGAATTACCACATCTGATCTGTTGCAGCTGAAAGAATGCAGTCTTGTTTGCAGCTGGTTAGATATTTAAAATATTACAGTATTTAAACATGTGTTGATTGGAGGTACTTGGTTAAACAGCATATTGGTGGATTATCCAAAACACAATGTCTGAATCAAAACAGCTGCACCAATCTGGCTGCAATTTTAAACACACTTGCTAGAGAGTAAGCCTTATTGAACTCTGGGGGAATATATTTCTGCATAAATATGCTTAGGACCATGCTGCCAGTTGATGTTTTAGCTAAAGGTAGAAAACTGCAGTCGCTCGATGACTGCTAAATAATGTTTATGCTTAGGGATGTCAATATCTTTTGAACCCAGGTTTTAAATCAATTTTCTCACTTGGATATGGTGGTGTGTTTTGGTGTCTTCTAAAAATGGAAAATGTGGTCTAACAAGCAAAAAATAAATAAGAAGCCTTTGGTTTTCCGAGAGAGTGTAATCTAACTGAGCATCTAAACTCCTGCTCTCCTGCTCCTCTTGTTATACATTAACATTTCGAGAAAAGGTCAGCACATTTAAGTCAATTGATAGGTCAAATACTGTCAGTCGACCGGTCAGTTGGCCACCTGTTTAATGATCAGGGTCAGATATTGCCAATATTCCACGAAGGCATGGATGTTCTGCTGTCGGATTGCCCTTGACATTTCATCATGGTCTTTTATTTTGCCAGCAAGGAGAGTCGTGAGGGCATCTTTCCCCCAAGTCAGGCAAACACCGAGCAGCAGTGGAAATCTTAATATGAGAGCAACCCACTTGGATTGGACTGAAGTCCCATCTAGTCCGTCGCTCTGTGTTTCCATTGTGTCTAGGCAGAAGCTGCCAGGAAGTCCAACGGCAGAACTTGAAGGCAATAGTCCTTGCCCCCTGTTGGCACCCAGCAAGTGGTATTCATGTTGCCTCAAAATCTGGGAGGCTCCATTTATCTGAATCTGTCCAACCTCCCTTTTAAAGGTCATCTGAGCCGTTATAGCCCTCGTTACATTTTGCGGCAACAAATTTGGTAAATTTATTATTGTGCTGTGTTAGGAAATATTCAACTTTGTTCTGAATTTATTGGCGGGCAGTACCATTGTGTGATCTGCGGAACTAGTACTACAAGAGAGGGAGAAAAACTTCTCTCTATTCACTTTCTCCATGCTATGCATAATTTTTGCACCCCCTTAGTCATTTCTAAAAAAAAAAAAAATACCCTAAACACTTCAGCTTCCACTACCTGATAATTTTTAGTTGCCCTCTTTCCACACCTTTTCCAGCTTTCTGATAATCTTTTTGAGATGGAGGGACCAGAACAACACGTTATATTATAAATGTGACTGCATTTATCAGTTCCACCACATTTTTAACTTGGTTTCATTGCAACACAGCCATAGTTAATTATTTTGCTTTTGTGATTAGCATGCACGACGACGGAAGTATTTAGTTTTTGTTCTAATAAAACAAATGCTTTAAAAATCCTTGTCTTTAACTGATGCTGGAATACCCAGTACCACATTATTTCTTGATGGGTTAAATGCCCAACCATATTTTGAGAGCATTTAGTGGGATGTATTGTAACTTAAGATCAATTGAGAGAACCTAATGATTGATGTTATCTCATGTATATTTTGGCCTAAGGGGTTTGGCTTTTAAATTTACAATGCTACCCTATCCATGTCCACTTGCATGTAAGTCTTAGCGAGTTCAATGAGACGTACAGGTATGCTTGCATAGGATGGCAGCCTTAACTTATTTCATTTAACTTGGAGAATCCGGTGCCCCCATCAGCCCCAGCAAGCATGGACAATATTTTTTGGGGGTATGCATATATTGTCCAACATCTGGAGGCTTACAGGTTCACCTTTCCAGGCTTAAGAAGACAAGAGTCTGTCTCTGACATTAGGGTCTTAGATGCAATCTAATTTTGTAATATTTGCTGTGCCCCCTGGATTCCATTTCCTTTAGGTACTTTTTAGCTTCTAAGCCAGGGTTCTTAGAATTTTGAATCTTTCTTTTCTACATGAACCACTTTTTCTACCCATTTAAATTCTCCTCCTCCTCTGAAAGGTGACCTTGTGACAGCTGTTACTGAGAGAGGGAGAGAGAGAGGCTTGTGCATATCTCATCGGTAATTTCCACATCAGACGTGTGCTGTTACAAATCGAAGCGTATTTGAACGGTGAAAAAATACCTGGTGGTGCCCCACAGCCAAAGTGGTTCCTCTTCCATTTACTTCAAGGATTTGCTAGCCTCCTGGAAAAGCTAGTTGTATTAAGACACAGCTTCAAAGGCATTCTGTGCAGGGCAGGCAGTCATCAAGCGGAGGGGTTGAGCACAGGGCTTTGTGTTTTGAGAAAATACGTCTCTTTGGGGCCCACCTTTCTTCAAAGCCCTTGCTTAAAATCCACTCTTCTACAACCCCAGCAAACTTCAACAAACACACACCTTATTATGCTTGCTTCTCCCAACAGCCTCTTTTCTGTTCTCTTCTTACTTTATAGTCATACCTCAACAGTGTAAGCTTGTTGGGGCAGGGATCTTGTTTTGGTGATGCTGTAAAGCACTCTCCCGCTATGTAGGGAACATTTATTTATGTAAGTGGGCAGTCATCACCACTTGCTATCGTAATCCAACCCCATATCATTGCGGCAGTTTTTGCCTAGTGTGACTCAGGGCCTGGAGTTACAGGCTGCTTCGTGCAGGTATGCACGAAGGTGAATATCTGAAGCCTCTGAGTGCCTGCAGCATCCACTGAGCGCCTTCTTCTAGCATTATTGCCTGGTCTGGCAGCAAAGAGAAATAAGGGTGCTGTGGAAGTTGTACAAACCAGTTCCTCTCTGTTGCAAGAAGATTCTGGGTCCAAACAGAGGTTGGTTTATGCTGCTGTTGAGATTGCTGGAAAGGGTCAGCCTGTGAGTGGCTGTAGCAGCTGTCAGAGCTGCTAGCTACTACAGTCACCTAGAGGCATCCAGCTATGTGGAGTCTTGATCATGGGTTGCTGTGGAGATCATTTCTAGGTTATTCCATTTCCATAAACTTACAGTTAAAGAGGGTGGAACTGGTACTTTGGTGTAGTCCTGTCTTTATATGATATTATATTAAAAGGTAAAGGTAAAGGACCCCTGACAGTTAAGTCCAGTTGCAGACGATTCTGGGGTTGTGGTGCTCATCTCGCTTTACTGGCTGAGAGAGCCGACGTTTGACCACAGACTGTTTTTCTGGTTCATGTGGCCAGCATAACTAAGCCGTTTCTGGCAAAACCAGAGCAGCGCACGGAAACACTGTTTACCTTCCCGCCAGAGCAGTACCTATTTATCTACTTGCACTTAGATGTGCTTTTGAATTGCTAGGTTGGCAGGAGCTGGGGCCAAGCAACAGGAGCTCACCCTGTCGCGGGGATTCGAACCACGACCTTTTGATCGGCAAGCCCTAGGCTCAGTGGTTTAGATCACAGCGCCACCCGTATCCCTATGATATTATAATTTATGAAATCTGAATACCCACCTGGATCTGTAGATCTCAGGGAGGTTCACAACATAAATAAAAACACAATAAAACACAATAAAAACACCACCACCACAAATCAATAAATTCCTTTCCCACAAACACATTTAAAAGGGCATAGGATGTAAATCAGATCAACCAAAGGCCTGGTTAAAAAGGAACGTTTTTGCCTGGCACCTAAAGGTGTATAATGAAAGCACCAGGCGAACTTCCTTGGGGAGAGCATTCTACAGATGGGGAGCCGCTGCAGAGAAGGCCCTGTTCTCGTGTTGCCACCCTCTGAAGCTCTCAAGGAGGAGGCACATGAAGAAGGGCCTCAGAAGATGATCTCAGGGTCCAGGTAGGTTCATATGGAAAGTGGCCATCCTTGAGGTATTGCGGTCCTGAGCCGTTTAAGGCTTTATAGGTCAAAACCAGCACTTTAAATTGGGCCCGGAAACTAATTGGTAGCCAGTGCAATCGGACCAGGATCGGTGTAAGATGCTCAAACCGTCCTGCTCTGGCGAGCAACCTGGCCACTGAATTCGGCACCAGCTGAAGAAGGGCCTCAAATGATCCTTGCAGGGTCCACATAGGCTCATATGGAGAGAGGTGGTCCTTGATTATGTCAGCAGGCTCCAAGGGGTGCTGTGGGTTTAGTTGCCCCAAAATGACTGTGATCCCCTCCGTCCACAGATGGGACCTTAGCATCCTCTGCCTTTTGCTGTGTAAGCATAAAAGAGCAGGAAATGACCAAAGAACCACATTACTGTTGCAGGGGCATCAACGGCTATGCGCTATGTTGAAACTCTTGCCCGAGTGTACAATTTTCAAACTGCTGATAAGCTCTCTGTGCATCGAAAGGGGAAGAAGCTTTAGTCAGCAGTCTCCTTGAAATGTTAGATATTCTAAAGGTGATTTTTTAAAAAGTTTAAGCATGTGATTTCCCTTCCCCCATCCTCATCACTCCCTTGATTAAAAAAAAAGCAGCACAGTCCCCATTCTCAGGGGGCTAAGGTGGTTGCCCTCTTTCAAATTCCTTTCAAATTTGGATAGTAGTTGAGCCACCCCTCCTTGTATTTTATTCAAATGAGGACCACCTGATCTAATTAGCAGCCTTATCAGCTGGGGGAAGCTAGCCAAGGATTTAGATTTGGTGCAATCTAGGGAGGAGGGAGCCCACTCCATGAGCTCAAGGAGAACCCCAGCGGATGACAAGCAGCTGAGTGAGTTTGGCAGCAGGGCCAGGAGGCCGGGGCAATCTACCCTGCACCATTTGACCTAACAAATCCCACGCTCCCAAGTAAACGAAAGTCGATAAACTGCAAAAAAAAGGTGTTTGGGGGTGGGGCTTGCTCCAAGGAGGCTCGACAGCCGTGTGGCTTATGGCTGATGTCTTACACAACAGGCCACACACCTTTCACCATTTTCTGCTTGCTTAAAATCGCCGTTCAGGGATGGCAAGCATTTCCACAAGCTTATGGCCTCAGAAGGCTGCAGGCAAACCCCCGGAAAGTGCTCTGCTGCAGCTTGAAAGCTGCAATCCCAATTAACATTCTGCATCAAAGGCCCGAAACATGTCATTTAGGTCTGCTTTTTTAAAACATCCCATAAAAAGAGGAGGAGCTGCTTGGACACGCTTTGGTCTTCACACACACACACACACACACACACACACACACACACACACACACGATGTTTGTCGGCCTTGATCACGAATGCTTGTGAGACTTCTGGAAGAATTAAACATGGTTTTTATCCTGTTCCTCACATCTCCTTATTTTGGGAGTGAAAACACTTTCTTGGAAGATGCGCCTGTTGAGTTACCTAATCTAATTCGCATAGCGTGCTGCCAGCGTGCAGGTAATTAGGCTATTCAAGGAGGACGATCCTCATTTCAGCAGATAAAAATGAAATACCGAGAATTATGGGGCAGTATTCTGGCGGGGAAGAAGGGTCCCTGGGAAGAAGGGTGCTCAGGCCTTTTCACAGAGGAGAATAGGACGGCACAATGACGACCCTTGTAGCTGGCAGACAAGATGCAGCCTTGGGTGGCCAGATCCTGCCACAAATGCTAGGAGCCCAGTTTTATGCCCTTTTGTCTGGTCAACAGAGCAGAGCCTTAAGCCTGTTGCACCTGATCTTGGGGTGTTGGAGTTGGCGTGGCTCTGGAGAAAGCAGCCTTCGAGTCGGAGTCAGGTGTGAAGATCTGCATTTTGGCCCCGGTGGTCGGTACGCGTGCAGTTGCAGCCAGAATCACCAGGTCCATGCAAACAGAAATGTATCACGGCTGACCTTTGGGCTTTTGAACGTGCAAAGCCCTTGCAGCTTTGAACTTGGCTGACCCCTCGCCAGCACCCTGTGAGTCAGGCTGCCATTTCCCTTCATGGTTTTCAGTGAAGCTAGGGGCAAGAGCTTGTGAACCCAAAGGCACCAGGCAAAAATCAGTGTCTTTCCTGCCTCCTCTATTCTTTTAAAAAACTGAGTAATTGTGGTTATGGCCTAAGGCCAATGGGAAGTTGGTCAGAACTCTATAGGCAAGATATGCTTATATATATATTTGTTTTGCTGCTGCTACTGGAACAGCTCTTTCAAAATTGTGCAACCCAGGCGATCTCGTAGGATATTTGAAGACGTTTTGGCTTTTCACAGACCCGAGGTGTATCGTGCCTCCTACAATTGCATAGCCGTGATACCATACAGTAGAGGTGGGAAAGTTTTTTTCATCCTGAGGGCCGTATTTCCTTCTGGACAGCTTTCCGAGGGCCACATGCCAGGGGCGGGTGGGGTCAGAGGAAAGTGGGAGGAGCAACGAATGTAAACGTTACCTTTGTGAAACAGTCTGCTTCCCATACACACTCACATACCCCAACCCCACCCTCTGTTTTTCAGCCAGTCTAGCATAAACACTTAGGGGGTAAAGCAGAGGTGGTCTGGGGAGAATTCCAGGGGCCAGATGTGGACTTCGAGGGCCACATTTAGCTCCCAGGCCTGAGATTCCCCGTCATTTCCAGCAATGGGGTGTTAGCAGAACGCTTAAGCGGTCTTCTTGAAGCCTTGAGCCTAGGAAACCACTCCGAAGCGTCTTTATAAGATGCGGCTTTATTTAGGGGGTCCCCTTACCAGCAGAAAAGTGCGTTGGAAAATGAAACATTGGTGATCGTAGCAATATGTAACAGAACCCAGAGACCGCCTACAGTCAGCCGGAACAGCTAATCCGTGGCCCAGTGAGAGGAATGTGATAAATGTAATAAACAAAATCTCCTCTTACAAAAATGGAAGTTTCAATACGACACACAGGAGTTTCTGGATAGGGAATGATGTTGATATTTGGGGGGCAGGTGGGGTGAGAGTGCTGATCTGTGGGGTTTTTGGACGGAAAATGTGCCGGTCTGTACCTGAAAGCCATAAAATGGAAGTGCCTTAGAAAGCACTGGGGCAAACCCAAGTGAGTTCTATGCACAGAGTGTTATGAGATGTTTTAGAAGGCCTGAGTGACTTTCATTTTCTCTTCTTCTGCCTGCTTGGGCAGAGCTTAGCCCTTTAAGCAGCTTAAAATGATTCGGGTGGAGATAGATGTTGCCTTTGAAGCTCATGCCACATTGTTGTTGTTTAGTCGTTTAGTCGTGTCCGACTCTTGGTGACCCCATGGACCAGAGCACGCCAGGCCCTCCTGTCTTCCACTGCCTCCCGCAGTTTGGTCAGACTCATGCTGGTAGCTTCGAGAACACTGTCCAACCATCTCGTCCTCTGTCATCCCCTTCTCCTTGTGCCCTCCATCTTTCCCAACATCAGGGTCTTTTCCAGGGAGTCTTCTCTTCTCATGAGGTGGCCAAAGTATTGGAGCCTCAGCTTCATGATCTGTCCTTCCAGTGAGCACTCAGGGCTAATTTCCTTAAGAATGGATACATTCTTAAGAATGGATCCTTAAGAATGGATACCATGCCACATTAAAACTGGTTAATTCCCAAGATGACGAAAGAGCAAAAAATAACATGTCTGTTATGGGGGACTTTGTCAAAAGCCTTACCAAAATCAAGATAAACTACGTCCATAGCATCCCCCAGATCCACCAAGATTGTAACTCTCTCAAAGCTCATTTAGGATCGTAATTTGTCCAGCTTCAGAAGGAGTTAGGAATGCTGGTTGTATACTAGTTTATGTTCTGTGCCTGCGGCTATGAGGTCAGATAGTTTTAAAACTAGTCATGGATTGAACTAACTGCCTGACAGCCATAAGCAAATAGGAAATCCAGGCAGGTGAGTTAAGAGGCCTGGAATGCTCTTTTCGGAAGGAAAGTCCCTTTCTTTGCAACCAGCATCAAAATGCGAAGGTCAGGAGGGACAGAGTGGCTCCCCTCCATTTAAATAGCCCGTTAGGAGGCTAAGAGAAGCCAACTGGGGAACATGGAAATACAGGTGAATAGTAGGCTGTAAATTTGGTTGTCACTATTGGCAAGTAAACATTTGTTTGCTGAATGCTTTTCAAAAAAAATCAGTGGTGCATTCTAAGGCTTGTAAAGATCTGATTGCACAAGAATCTAGAAATCATTGCTTTTTGTAGCGCTTCATAACTCCTTTCTAAGAACATTGAGCGTGAACAAAAGGAGAAGTTGAGAAGCTTTTTGGTTACTCTTAAGAGGGGAAAATAAAAGGCAGAGGAACAAAACAGAGCCCTGTTTGGCATACAACAGTTGGTATTAAAATGCAAGTTCAAAAATGCCAAAAGGAAATAACCTAATTAACACATGGGATGTATTGCCAAGTAATGTGGTTGCAAGCCAAGAATTTAGCAGGGTTTTGATCAGATATGATTGCATAATCAGGTAACATCCACTCCGGTGTATTTACAATGAGGAGCTGTTTCTGAGGGCATAAGAAGCGGCTGCGTCGGAAGACAAGCCAGGTTGTCTTCAAAGCAAGAGAGCATTTTTCCGGGGAAGGGAAAACAGCAACTGCTTGGCTTTCGGCAGCGCAGCGAAGTTTGCCAAAACGTTTCCCATTAGAAGTGCAATGTGCAGGGTGATGCTGTTTCTCTCGCTTCTCTTCAGAACATCTTTGTAAGGTAAGGTAGGGCTATGCCTGTTAAGTAGATGGATACCTGTGGGCTGCTTCTTGGTCCAACTTCCCCTATGCGTGCTTTTATTTAGGGTGTACATCGAGAAGGTGACTTGGAAGGAGAGTCAGAGTGAAACCTCTGAGCTACATATCCCTGCAGAACTTGGGATGTGGGGGAAAGTTGCAGGTTGGGGCATGGCAGCCCTGCCCTTCCGCATATAGCAACTTTGGAATTTCTTGTAGCGTTGCAATTAATGGATGGGCCCTTGTCACTTTCTGCTATACGTTCTCTTCGAAGCGCCTTCGTTTTCTCACACTCAGCTATACTTGTAGAAAAAGCCCGAGACTTTGGAAACAATGGGTTATACCCAGGTTTAGTCATATGAGTTGGCCTGTTGAAATCCGTGGGACTGAGCATAGTCATCCCTGACTTAAATCCCCTTGATCTCGGTGGGTCTGCTGTAAGCATGGTTAAATCTGGTTCCAACCTGATTGCTGCAGCCTGGAGGAGTTCGTCGAAAGCTTCAAACGCATGTGTAAGTGCTTTTTTAGGGTTTTCTCTGCAGTGATTCACACACACACACAAAACCACAGCACTTTGTATTTTAGAGACCTACTCAGAAACGTTAAGAGAACCTGGCTTGGTTCAGGGATTGTGACCAGTGAGTCTGGGAGCTTAAGAGTTGCGTTGTAATAACACGTCTAAGGGTTACCTGTGATTGTAGGAAATTTTGGTATGTGTGCATACTTTTTTTTTTTTGGTAAGTTGCTCTGAGCAAAAAAGTAATGAATAATAATAATAATAATAATAATAATAATAATAATAATAATGCCAAGGCACTGTTACACACACTACTCTTCCCCAGAGAGTGTGACATTTTAGGGGCACAGTGCTTAAGCTAGTTTAGTTTTTTCCGGGGGGAGAGATAACGGAATCGTAGACTTGCAGATTTGGGTCTGAGGACCATCTAGTCCAAACCCCTGCGATGCAGGAATCTTTTGCCCAAGGTGAGGCTCAAATCCATGACCCTGAGATTATGCTCTGCTGACTGAGCTATCCCGACTGGAGCTCTAAGGTGCTTCCGTAATAGTTGCGTTTTTGACAACAAAAATACAAGTTGAGCATAGGTGGACGAGGTAGTTTTAAGCACTCTCTACAGCAGATTCACTGCTGCATTTCAGAATCCCTACTGAGGCACTCCCTGCAAAAGTCCTTTCCAGAACTCAAAGCTATCTTTTCCCCACCCCTCTCTACTTGCCTCAAGTCTCTAAACTGCAGTTTCTTTGCACATACCTACTAGGTTCTATTGTCTCCAGCTTGGAGTTGGGGAAAGGTGAGCCTTATTCAGAATATTCTACAAAGGTCTTTGTATTGAGAAATGGAGACCTCTTGTCCTGGCCCTTAACATTCATCTCTTAATGCTGTGATGAAGCATTGCTCCAAGGCAAAATCCACAATGACCCGTTATGTCATGGTAATTGAAAGGTAACCTTTACCTTTCGATCTAGGCTTTTATTACTTGAGAATTGGTTTGGGGCAGTGCTAGCTGTCCTGCTTCTGTAGTACCCAAGAGGGAGGAAACTGAATCAGTTGCTTGCCGAACACTCCATTAATGTTTGTGCTACCCATAGTTCCTGTTGCAGCCCATCTCATGCACACTACGTGAGCATGAGTTCCCTTGGAAGGGGGGTTGATAGTTAAACTGCTCTGGGAATTGTAGCTCTCTGAGCAGAACAGGGGTCTCCTAATAACCCTCAACAGATTCCAGTTCCCAGGATTCTTTGGGGGAACCCATGACTGTTTAATGTGGCATGATGCTGCTTTAAATGTTCAGATGAGGCCTGATTGCTGGTCCATCTGGCCCAGTATTGTCTACCTAGCCTTCCCCATCCTGGTGCGTTGGACCACAACTCCCAATAGTCCCAGCCAGCAGTGTTGCTCGCCGAGGCTTGCTGGGAGTTGTAGTGCAGAAAATCTGGAGGGGAACGGGTCTGCCAAGTTTGCTGAGCTGTGTCTGGAGTGGCTTTCCAGGGTCTCCAGAGGTCTGGTACTGTGGTCCTCTTGAACTGGAGAGGCCAGGGATTGAAACTGGGACCTTCTGCACATACGCCGCATGTGCTCCACCACTGATCTGCTTCCCACCCACATCCAAACCACAATGCAGTGCTGCTCTTAACTCTTTTACAATCCCTGCTGCTCAATTTGGCCACCTGCAAAACATCCCAGCGGCACAGCTGAGTATCTGAGTCCACATGAGGCTTACTCTTCTCCCCTCCTGCAAATCCCCTCCCTTCATAGCACGGAAAGCATCTGGATCTCAGTTCAAAGGTGGCTTTGAAGATTGGATTGGTGTAATGGTTTAATTTCGTTTGAGGCTGCACTTGTTTCGTCTTGATCTTTCAAGGCTGCCACGCAGCAGCTGAGAAGCCTGTTCATCTGCATGGTGTTTGGTGGCGTCTGTCTTTAAATTTGCCTTGCAACAGGTGATATAAAATTCCTGGATCTTTTCCTCTGTGCTACATGTGAACCTGGGTGTGATCCAGTGCTCGAAGAGCAGTATCCACAGTCCATTGCCAAATGATGGACGGCTGTGTGTTGTGGCTCGGCAGTAGAGAACTCTACTCGTATATTTCTGCACACCAGCTCTTTAAAAAAGGAAAAATCAGGGTAAGAGTTCTCCAGCACCTGAGCAGGGATGCAAACAGCTTGAAAAATAAAATTAAAAGGGAAGGAAAAAGTCACATGAAACAGTCAGGCGTTTGCCTGTGCTGAGTTGGGGCGGCGTTGCCCGCTGGAGCAATACACTGGGAGAGATCTCTGCTTCTAAAATAATCAAAAAAGAAAAATGCACTTAAAAAAAAAAATACCTGGCAACAAAACTTAAAGTGATCATAAAATGGTGAACGATTGCTTATCGTAAGCTCCCAAGGAAGAACTTATCTGTACTTAACTTCTGGGATTGTCTGCTGCAAGGTGTCAGGATCGGCCGCCAGCTTAGATGGCTTTGGGAAAAGGGTTGGGATAAATCATGGAGGATAAGTCGATTAACAGTTGTCACTCATGTAAGTTCAGTGCTCAAGAAGCGGTATACTGCTAAGTCAGTGGTTCTCAAACGTTTTTCTCTGGGCTGCACTTTCAGAATAAAAAATTGCCTGTGCCACACAGATTTCTTAATTGATAAGAAATACACTGGTAAACACAACTAGGACTGTCCTCAGTATCATTTGATGCTCTTGCTCTCATTTTGAAAAAAACACCTTTCCCTAGTCTGCAATTATATTTTTTATACTGTGCTATACTATACTGAAATGTTTAAATGTTCTGTAGATTGTCCTTGAATCTCCCCCCACCCCCGCACTTGCCATCCTCTCTTGCCACACCAGTGTGGGGCGCCACACCTGTTGAGAACCACTGCCCAAAGCGCTACATAGAATCATAGAATGCGGGAATCTCAACTAGATCATCAATGATAGATGGCTGCCCAACCTTTGCTTAAAAACCTCCAAGTGCACAACCTTCTGAGGGAGTCTGTTCCACTGTTGAGCAGCTCTTACTGTCAGAAAGTTCTTCCTGATGTTGAGTCAGAATCTCCTTTCTTGTCACTTGAAGCCATTGGTTTGGGTCCTACCCTCCAGAGCAGGAGAAAACAAGCTTTGTTCCCTCTTCTATATGACAGCCCTTGAGATATTTGAAGATGGCTCTCATATCTCCTCTCAGTCTCATCTTTTCCAGGCTAAACATACCCAACTCCTTCAACCATTCCTCATAAGGCTTGGTTTCCAGCCCCTTGACCATCTTGGTTGCCCTCCTCTGCACACGTTCCAGCTTGTCAACTTCCTTCTTAAATGGTTGACAATGTTGGGAGTCAGTAACAGGGCAGAGCTTCTAGGTGGCATCTGCCCAGCTTCGGTTGCAAATACAAATCTGGATTTGATGGAACTTTGCTGCAACCCAGCAGGACTCTTCGAACGTTCTTAGCACTCTTGGAATACGTGCCTGGGAGACTTTGGGCTCTGCACGCTCTCCTGAATAGCGATGGATGCGCTGACTGGCCTGGGAAAAGGAATGGCACATTCCCGGTAAATATTGTGATTAGAGCGCTGGGAAAACGTGATCTCCAGCAGTTCTGAAGAAAGTGTTCCGTGCGACAGCTGTGTGTGTATTGGCACCTGCCGTTTCCTCTCGCTGGTTTCCAGACCCTGAGCATCTTGTGAACTCCACCCGCCTCGCTTCTTCCTCACACCCAGCTGATTTCACATTTGTCCCTGCCTTTTATTTTCAGCTGAGTCACAATGTTGAGCAGCAACGTTTTAAAATTTAAATGACTGCGCAAACAAGCAGCACAATTCAGCATTGCTGAGCTAAGCAGTTTTGGATGCTGCCGTTTTTTTAAAAAAGGCTTCACTTGAGAATTGCTGCCAGCCCACCCCAAAACCAGCCTGTGGAAAAGGCTGGTCTTTGACTCCCTCTCCTTTTTCCCTGGGGTGACGCTGGCAAAGGAAAGAGTGTCCTGTCACAGCCCTGCGGTCCCTTTGCGGGTAACCTTTCATTTTCCCAGAGAAGGTTGTGAAGGACGCCGAAAAGTCCTTTTATAGACTGGCAGACTTTGCTTCCTTCCGAGTCTTTAAAAAAGAGAGAGCAAAATGTCCAACTGGAAAGACTTCGTTCATGTGCAAATTTCCCTTCCCTTTTAAGAAATAATAAGGAAGTTGACCCCGGGGAAAGTCACCCATTCTCTTTTAGGTCAGCGTTTCTACGGTTTGCTGCTCAAAACAAGGCAGGTCAGAATGGTTGGCCAGTAAGACGCCAAAGAAATGGCCACCACATTCATTGAGAGCCAATTTGCTCCAGTGTTCCTTCCTTTGAAACACGACTTCTTCTAATAATGCATTATAGACTAGTGGGTGTTTTCAGACCTCAGACGACCCGGTCTGGAGAACATGGGTAGCCAATGCAATGTCCTTTGAAAGCTCCCATCAGTCCCACTCAACATGGCCAATCATCTGGGATGCTAGGAGTTGAAGTCCAAAACAACTGTGGAGGACTACCCCTCCTGCAGAATAAGTCATCCTCTCATTTTGGCCTCCTTCTCCCTCTGTGCATTTCACCCCCTCTTCTGCTCACTCCTGTCTTTATCCTTCTCTTTGAAATGACTTAAACAAAGGAGAACGGTGATGGCATCAACCTTTCATTAGGTCCCGACTCACCAGTTGCTGATCCATGGAATTGATGGGTGGAAGTCAGTGTTGCGCTAAAGCGGTTGTTCTATCAGTGTGAGTATTTCTGCTTATCCGACTGAGTCATCTCCCCTCTCCTCCCCACTGTGCCCTCTTCCAGGGCATCTCCCCACCTAAGCAGATTTGGGGAGGATGCAGGGGTCGCAGGGGACAAAGAACAGGGAGAAAGCCCTATTGCACTAGCCAGACTTATTTATACTCTTCCATTAGCTCAGCAACTTAGCTGAACCCAGCCCGGCACTTTTTAAACATTTCCGTAGACTTCCAAATATTACGTGTTTCACCCATGTTACCATAGAGTTGGATAAAGGAACTCAAAGAGAGCGCCCCCTAGTTTGGCTCCCTGGCAGTGCAGGAGACCCAGTGCTGCAGGATCCTTCCCCTCTTGCTGAAGAGATTGCACATAGAGAGCTGTATCCAACTAAGCTATTCTTGGAGTAGTCCCATTTAAATCAATGGACCAAAGTGCACTGTGCCCATTATTTTCAGTGGGTCTACTCTGAGCAGGACAGACAGTGGAGACCAGCTGTGCCTGCTCCTCTGTTTTTGCCTGGGCTGATCTCTCCAGTTCTGTTTCCTTTTCTTACTATGGCCCCCTTTTTCTTTTGGATTTCGACTGCAGCTCCTACCTCTTTCTCGCGTCTTCCTAATCCCCAGCTGGACTGGATAATGAGCTCCACTTTTGCTGCTAAGTGACCAGGCCCTGAACCCAGTTGTTGGCCCTCATATGTGCTGCTTTGCCAGAGGTTCCTCTAACTTGGGCCACTTACGTATTGTCGTTTTCTGAGATCTGAGGGCCCTTGTAGAGCATGCCCAGCGACGGGAGGTGGGGGGTTATTTGAGTTCTCCAAAGACATGATTCATGCCTCTTTACCTGGCAGAACATGCCTTAATTTGAGTGTTTGGAGGCTTCTGCCTGGTCTGAGTAGTGTTTTTGGAAGTGCCCCTTGGCAGGTAATATGCTCTGCCCATATGGTAGCAATCAATTCCACCCTCGTAGTCGGAAGCGTTCAGACCATATGCCAACGCGCTTGGTGGCTTGTTAAATAAACTTCTGCTTGTCAACAACTTCACTGGGGTTTTGTGTATGCGTGCGCTGGAATTGAAAGTGGCCTTGTGGTGATTTGGCCAGCTAGGAACAAGTTCGTTTTGCCCCAGGGGCACGGCACCAGTGAAACGAGTTGGAGAGCAGTGGTGGGAATCTGCAAGGCTTTGATCAGCATTTATATTAATAGTTCTTCAGCCCAGAATTTATTCATTTCCTCTCTCCCTTGCTCCTTACAAGTAGTGAGTGCTGGTGGGAGAAGCTGCCTGTGTGGCGTCCGGTGCCAGAGGCTGGCAGAGTTGGGCATCTGTCAGGACCTCCCCCAGCAGTTAAGGGCCACTCCCCAAGAGCACTCATGATTCTTGCGTTCTTGATTCTCGCTTGACTCTAGGCCCCGTCTGGCTAAGCCCCACATGTGAGGTGCATCTCCAAATCCTCTTTGTTTTCTTGGCAAGAACACTGGGGGCACTCTCTGAGTTTGCATGTGCCTCTAGGCTCTGCCACATCTGGTCTGCTTATGGGGCCCTCTCGGGCAGAGATGCCCAAAGGCTTCCTAGAAGCTGACGCCATCCCTGGCGGATGAGCTTATTATTCTGTATTGGGTGGGAGTCAAGACAGTACAGGGTGCTTTACCGCAGCAAGACAAATAGAGCCCTGCCCTGACAAGCTTACAGTCTGAATTTCAACATCCTGTGTCTGAATGTTCCAGGCTGGGAAACAGTCAAACATCAATTAAAACAGCAGGAAAACAGATAAGCAGATAAAGCTCCTGATATTTATATAAACAGCCTGTTATTTTTACTGGCTCTTTTTTATCTGTGTTTATATTGCCTGTGTTTTTGGTTTTAGAATTTTATGATTGCATCCCTGATATCATGTATTGATGAACGGTGGCTTTAAAACATTTTCAATAAATACATTAAAAAATAATAATCAGCACATCAGCTGTAACATAATATTCCATCCCAGCTGTTATTTATTTCATGCCCGATTCACTTTTCCTGTGATCGTGCTGGTCTGCCTCAAAAAAATCATTCGTAAAGACATTTCCTCGTTGGAATGTGTTTATTAAACAGTTTCACATCCTGCCATTTCCACCACTTAGGCCTTTGAGGTGGCTCAATGAAGTTGCTTACCGTCTCAGCGGTGGGACTTCCACATGTAGATCTTATCGGTGCTAGAAATTCCCCAGGAGCCAGGCGCATTTTGCAACTGGCACTGGTCCAATTGTGACCACGTGGAGATACCTGGATGCCAAGCTGGCTACTGGCATCTCCATCTGGCTGGCCCATCCATCCTTCTTAAGCAGGTAAGCAGAAGAGCTTATTTATTGCATTCATATCCCACCCTTTGCCCCAGGGAACACGTGGCTCACTCCCCTCCTCAGTTAATCCCTACAACGACCCTGCGAAGTAGCTTCAGAGGCCGTGACTGGCCCAAGGTCTCCCAGTGAGCATCCTGACGGAGTGGGGATTTGAACCCTGATCTCCCAGGTCCTGGTCCGGCACTCTTAACCACTACACCACCCTGCTTTCTTAGAGTAATTCTGCTATGGGGTAGCTCTATAAATTGAGTATGTAGGTCACTATGGGGAAAACAAATTGTCACATAGAGAAGGATCTGAAACAAATTGTCACATAGAGAAGGATCAAGTTTCCTTGAAGCTTGAATTTGTTCTGGATTGTTTGCTCTGCCCCTGCTAGCCGCTTGCATGATCTCATGTCCTGCAGAAGGTTGTTGAGAAGGGAATGCAGCTCTTGGGCCGAACGGTTTTCCCCGCCCCTGCCTGAAAGCATCTGGAAAACTTGCCCCTGTGGGTTGTGTCGGTGCAGTTGCATCCTCCGCAATGGACTGCTTGTCCCTCTTAAACAGCCAGCGTTGAAAGTCAAAAGCATCGGATCTACAGCGCAAAACAATTTCAGTTCACAGAAGCTTCCCTTGCCCTTTTCACACTTTGTGGTTCCCGACGGCCACCCTGCTAGCATCTTCACTTCCTCAGCGTTCCTCACATTCTGCAACGTGCTCTGAAATGTTGACTTTCCCAACTTTCAAATTTGCCCAAATGTGGGGCGCTAAAAAGTTGTAACAGGACTTGGGGAGTTCAAAAGATATTTCGGTTAAATTAATATAGTTTAGTTTTGCTTGGCAAGTGTGATGCGTGTAAAATTGCATAGAAATCATTAAGAATGATTGCGAAGTATTTGTAGTTATGTATGTATGTGTGTTTGTTTATCAACCAACCAAGCAATCAATTAATCATTACACGACATTTTCTGAAGGTAAAATTAAAACTGGTTTTCTGAAAGCAGTTTATGTGCTTTTTCATCAAAGATAAACTTACTAAGCTAAATGTTGTCCAGTCACAAAAATAACAGCAGATTTTAATTCCTCACACCCAAAAACATGTTTTTAAGTCCCTTCATTTAAGAAATGTGCAAAAATTAAGTTTCGCCCCTTAAAATGACGCACCATACTGCAGCCCAGTCCAAGGGGATGAACTTTCAGGCTTTTTTGATTCTCTTATTTTAATATGCACCCGTCCCTGACTCAGTATGTATATTTTAGACAGGATCTAAGCCTCCCTAGGTTCCTTGCCATGAATTCGTTTGGTACCCAAGGGTAGGTCAGTATCGCTCATCCTTCGTATTAGTGACTTATATTACAGGGTTGTCACAAAGGTGGCTACTATGAAGCATTTGAGAGTAAACTTGCACCTTAAAAATGCAACTATAGGGTCATGGTCTTTCAAACGCGTGTGCAAATTTTGGGAAGAGGTGATAAAGGAAATTTCTGAAACAGTAGCCCTTTAGAACCCAAACTGTGACAGTTTTGGATGCATCAAAGACAGACTTAGCATGTAAACCACTCATCGTTTTGCTAGCTGCTCATTTGACCATATCACAGGGCTGGGACAAGTCATTGGGCTTTTCTCATTTCGTTCAACATGGTAGCGTTTGTTTTTATTTCTGAGAAATTGACTCATAAACTAAGGGTATCTCGGGGTGCAAAATCCATAGGATGAAGGATCCAAGTGATGAAATACGGCTTTATATGGTATTCACAACACTTGTTTTCTCTCTGTAGCAGGCCAGTTTTTGTTGTAACATCTAATTCATTGTGTAGTCTCTTGAGAATGACTTTGTTTTTATGAGGTAACGTGAACCTTGTGTGTCCCCCCTTCCCTTTATTTCATTTCATATTTCTCTTACTATTATTTTAACTTTGCAGTAAAGTTTTGAAAACTAATAAAACCCTACATAGAACAATTCTGGCTGACACGTTCAGTGCGACAAGAGTCGCAGCCTGCAGCAGTTCAGAACAGCAGGTGTCTGGGATTCACCCAGGCTTCCTTTGTGGAATGCCGAATAACCCGGGACATTGCACAAAATGTTTTATTTGTCGTTCCTGGAGGTTGGAGGGCTGCCTTCAGAAGGAGGGAGAGGCAAGACAGGATCCTGCATGTCTCTCTGCGTTTCTCTTGCCCACTGGTGAGAGCACACGGCGTTCTCTTCCAGGCAGTGTGCTGTTTGCCTAAAGAGACAACCTGCGATTTAGGTCCAGTGAGTTGATAATGGCTTAGTACATTCCCATCCTGCCTTTCTTTCATCACAGAACTCCAGGCTGTTATATGGGGTTCCCACGGCAGTCATCTACCCAGGCGCTGGCCAGATCCAGAACTGTTTGCCTTCTGCAAACTGGCTGCGTAAAGCGCCAAGATTTCATCACTCCTAATAGCTTTTTTCCCCCAAAGAGAATGCCAGGCAGGGTGGACCGCGCGGCTCCTGGGCTAGCTTGCCTAAGCAGGATGTGCGTGTGTCATGTTTGTAGAACTCGCTCTGTATGTTTGTGTTCTGCATTTGGGCGGATGAAACCTGAACAGAAGTGGTGTGAGCTGGCTGGAAGGGCAACCCCCCCCGCCCTTTTACAGGTCAAAAATGCCATTCTTCACTTTTGTAGCCCTTCCCAACTGCAAGATTTGGAGCAGGCAACGGGCCACTGTTATCTTAAAAAGCCCGTGGAAAAAAATAGAAGCACGGACCCTGAATTGGCCTTGATGCTGGAGCCATGTCAATTCTGCAGTTTCAGCATGAGCTTGGAAATCAGCACCAAGCTCCCCAAGAATTGACTTCCACTTTGGGAAATGAAATAGAACACATTTGTATGGGAAGCTTCCTTATACGGAATCAGACTGTTTTGCTCAGTTATGTATACACTGGACTTTTTAAGGAGGCATTTTCATTCCTTGGCCTTTCTCCGCACCCCCTTCTTCGAAAACACCTCCTCTCCCCAGCCAAACCCTTGGGTTGATTGTCAGGAAATGCTTGGGGGCTAGTTGGGCAACTTCTTCTGCTTTTTCCTTTCCTGGTGATCTTCTCAAGTTTCCAGGTGGCCTTATAGGAATCATCAGATAGGATTGAGAGTCGGATGCGACTTTGAACTCACTTTGGGCTGGACTCCTGCCTATCTGTTCGTAATGGAGCTGATAGCATTGTCTCTGAGTACCGGCTAATCTAATCATAGTGGAATAGAATTTCTCCAGGCCACACTGGAACTTTTAGCAAGTTGGGAAATGGTTACAAAACTTGCCAGGCCCCCTCCCTAATTATATTTGTCATTTGTGGCACATGGAATGCCTAGGTGGTGAGAGGGGAGAAAAAGAACCAACTTTCTTCCAGTTTGCTGAAAGTTCCCTACTTGGTTTCCTGGAGGTGATTCCTACTTGCTGCAGGTAACCAGACGAGTGGCTGATTTGCAAGTTCATTAAGGTAAAGGTAAAGGGACCCCTGACCATTAGGTCCAGTTGCGGACGACTCTGGGGTTGTGGCGCTCATCTTGCTTTATTGGCCGAGGGAGCCGGCGTACAGCTTGTGGCCAGCATGACAAAGCTGCTTCTGGTGAACCAGAGCAGTGCACGGAAACACCATTTACATTCCAGCCAGAGCGGTACCTATTCATCCACTTGCACTGCGTGCTTTCGAACTGCTAGGTTGGCAGGAGCTGGGGCCGAACAACGGGAGCTCACCCTTTTGCGGGGATTTGAATTGCCGACCTTCTGATCAGCAAGCCCTAGTTCATTATAGACCCATTATTTATTGAAAGCCCCTTTCTACAGTTTCACACTAACCCGCAGAACTAGTTGTGTGGAAAATACCCAGTGTGGGTGTACCTTGTACGTGCTGGGCACCCTGAAAGCATTTTAAATTTCTCTCAAAATGTGAGTCCTCAGCTATCGCTTTAAACAGCAATATTACATTTTAATACAACCTGATAAGCCTTCAGTTTGTTTTGAAGCCAAGCCCCATAGTTCTTTCTGCAGCGTGGTGCTGATATTGGAAGAGCTCGCTGGTCCAAGCTTTCAAATTCTTCCTTTGGCTTCTGATGGTACTTATGCAACAACTTCTTTTTAGGGTTCTTTTGATGTCAGCATCTCATTGTGGCACTCACGGATGTCTTGGGCAAGCAGAGCTTGTCTCACTGATTGAATTGGCCCTTGATGTTCTCAGCGCAATGCTTGTATTGATCGCCTCATTCCATTACTTTCCAGCTTTGTTGGCTAAAGATGGGTGAGATGAAGCAGGCTGTGAAAACACCGCCTTTAAAAACAACCCAAATCTGTCGCATTTGGTTGATACAGGAAATTGCACAAATGGCATTTCAGAAGCGTGATGTGTTTGCCAGCCGTGGTCTGGTTTCCTTTTTCATATTTGCGTAGCTTTTGAAAAATTTGTACAAACAGGTGGGGGCCAATGAAAAAACAGCAGAGGGCAGAGAGGAAGGGGAAAGAAAACATTTTCTTAACACCTCTCTGCTTTTGCCTTTGCACCTCACACCTGGGAGGCAGACTCTTTTGCTCTACTTTTCTGTCTTCCACAAGCTCCCTGTCTTGAGCAACTTTCAACATCCACATGGGATGTCTGTAAGACGTTGCTTAGAATCCTAGAATTGTAGAGTCCGAGGGTCTTCTAGTCCCACTCCCAGTGTCCAGCCCTGCAGCCTCTATTCAGCTGACGTGTCTCTGGGATCTTTTCATATTGCCTACCCTGACACAACTCCTCCTGTGATATCTTTGTCCCAGCAAAACCGACAACTTCCTCTTCCCCCACAGAAGATGACCGCAGACATTCTCACAGCTTGGCCCCTTGAGTTGCTGCAATCTTGGGAGGCAAAATGCTGTGCCCTTTTACGCGTTTTCTCCATTCGGAGTTGCAGTCTTTGCCGCTGCGTGTGCAATAATACTACATGGATCTGCAAGAACTAGTTGGGCTACCAATAGCCCAAGACCAGAAAGCCACAACAATTTCCCTTCATCTCAGGACTCATCAGGCAGGGAGGACCTCGTATCTTGCAGCACCTCGGATAACCAACAACTGGGTGGGATTTTAGATGGGCATGCTATTCCAGGTTTCAGCTCAGAATTCTCTGCTACTGTGTGGCTCTTTATGCACTCATAAGCGTGGCACACTGTGTAATTTGAACTTGAAATGCTCCTGGCTCCAAGGCCCTATCATCAACTTAGCTTACATGCCACTTAACTTGTTTTAGAAGTTCAGACCTTTTTTTGGCACTGCGTCCTCAATTGTCTTTCCTGTGGATTTGCACAGCGATCGAGGAAAGGGTTGTGTCTAACCAACGGACTCTTCCCTGTCTGGATCAGAGAGTGGGGTGGGTGGGGTATGGGCATCTTCTCTGTATTTATGGCCTGCCAACTTTCCCTCTGAGGTTGTTTTTTTTTGGGGGGGGAGGGGGGATTTCAAGCTGGCATCATCACAGCAGGGTGTCTAGTGGGTGCTGGGCTGGGTGCTGATAAGTTGTCTGCATTTGCTGCCAGCTTGAAACCCTGAGCAGTGATAGATGCTCAGCTACAATTTCTCGTGTGAAGAGGCTGTGTGTTTTCATATTTAGCTTCCTTGCTCTTTTCCAACCAGGTCAGCTGCCATGCCCCTTATCTTTATGCACCGAAGCTTATGTTTTGTGGTTGCCAGAGAGGCAGAAGGAAAACTGAATCATTCCTTTGCTCTGCAGGTTTTTCACAGAATGTGTGTGTGTGGCGTCTGGGTTTTCCTCTACCGCAAGATTGGCACCTCGGGAGGGTCTATATGTCTATAAAAAGACATGCAAGGGCAAAAATGCATGTGAATTTTCTGAAAATATCATCTTTGATGACCGGGTGGATGCTTTTGTATTCACCAAGCCTTTCATTCCCGCAGAGTCAGAGGCATTTATATTCCAGGCCGGTCTTGCTTTCCTTTCAGTATCTCTCATTGAGAAGGTTTGGCTCTTGTTTCGGGATCCTCGAGTCCTGGGACGCCAGTGTTTCTCCAGAATTTATTGCTGCGCTGGAACAGGGAGATTGAAAAGCGACCTGAAGGGAAGGGAGAAGAGGGAGATAGGAAAAGAAAATTGCCAGTCTAATGCTCCGAAACTACTTTGTGTCCCCTTTCTTGGCAGGTTCCTTAGAAAGAGAGCTTGGACGGCATGCAAAGTAGTGAAATATCTGCAGACAGCACTGATGATCCTCTTAGTAGTGGCCTACGGAGAAAGCGACAGCCGCGAATAGTAGTTATCGGTGCTGGGCTCGCGGGCCTCTCTGCGACAAAAACCCTCCTGGAGAATGGTTTCACGGATGTGACTGTCCTCGAAG
Source organism: Podarcis raffonei (assembly GCF_027172205.1). Taxonomy (NCBI): domain Eukaryota; kingdom Metazoa; phylum Chordata; class Lepidosauria; order Squamata; family Lacertidae; genus Podarcis; species Podarcis raffonei. The sequence continues at coordinate 74,503,794 of NC_070610.1, read as the reverse complement.
CGTCTGACCGAATCGGAGGCAGGATACAAAGCGTGAAGCTCGGTAAGGGAATCATTTCCTTGCAACGTGGCTTCCGGTTCTTGACCGGCCTTTGCATAATCACTATAAGAACAGGACTCAACGTTAAGGTCCGTTTAGCCCTTGTGACCTGTTTCTCATGGTGGTCAGTCTCTGGGAATCTCACGGGCAGCTGAGCATGACAGCCAAGAGCCCCCCTCCATGGTGTGTGCCCCTTGCACTTAGGTTTACTGCCTCTGGACCTGGGGGCATTGAGCTATTGTCATTCTCCCTATTTATGATCGTCAGAAGTTTGTGCTGTTCCTTATGTAGCCAGAAACGGCACTATCCATGTATGAGAGGGAGGAATTGGCAGGCAAGGCTTGTGGGGAAACCCCAAAGTAGGCAGAAGTACAAAAACAGCTTTAGGAGAAGACAATATTGATGGGGTGGAGGTTCAGAAATAACCCAAAGAGGAGGACCGAATGAGTTCAGGGGCTGTAGAATGCTGTGGGGATAGGGGTGGCAGGAACGTAATGGAGTGTCCCGGAGGAGGTGCTGGCTGGCTGGCTGGCTAGAGTGAAACCCCCTACATTTTGTGTAATGTCCTGCTTGTTACAGCTGATCGGTGTGTCCTCCGTGAACTTGTCCAATCCGAACAATGTAGGAAGATTCTCCCTCTCTTTCCCTAGCAAAACAGATAAATATTACTCAGAGTGTTTTATTAGAGGGTGAGGTCCTTTATGCCCAGTTCACTGGGCTCTGCAAAGTATCCCAGGATCTACCATGGCCTCGTGCCTTTTCCATTTCATTTTGCTTCAAAAAAAAAAAAAGTTCCTTCGCCCGTCTCGGTGCACAAGGATCATTGTAGTTGTTATCTCAAATGCTCTTTGTTTTCACATGTGGGTTTTTGAGCTGCACTTGCTGCAGCCGGCTTGGCATGCAAATCTAAAGCCGTACCATTGGCCAGAATGGCGACGCGCAGCGTAAACGCCCCCCCACTCCTTCCGCATTTGTGTCCTTATAAATTGCACGCATTCCAGAGGGGAGCGGTGTTGAGTCTGTTACAGCAAAAACAAAGGAACCTTGTGACTGCTTAAAGGCTTATCTGATCTGTGGCGGCAGAACCTTTCCCGGGCTGAAACCCACATCATCAGATGTGTGGAGCGTTGCTCTCTTTCATATTATGGGCTGTTCACACTCCCCTCCATCTCCGTCCATGTGTAGGGATTGATCTACAGGCTGAGGATAATATTTTGTGCTTGTTCCATAATATACCTGCCAGCCTCTTTTTATTTTGGCTGGCTATCTGGAAGGGCTAACAGAGACCTATCTATCATCCTTAGGGCTCAGTGGTCGAGCACCTGAGTGCCAAAGGTCCCAGGTTCCGTCCCTGGAAGCTCCAAGTAGGGATGAAAAAGATTTCCCTATGAAACCTTGGAGCAGCACTGCCAGTCAGTGCAGGGCGGGGAACACAGGGGCCAAATGTACCCCTCCACTTGGCCTTTGGGACGCTCCCTTCACTTCCTCAGCCGTGCCCCACATTCCTAATCCTCACCAGCTGACTGGAGCAAACTTGCGGTAAATCACACCGAGAAAACTGGAGTGAACTATTAGCAAACAGGATCTGCATAGGGGTGCCAGGCCTAATGAGCAGGTGGTGCCCCGTGAAGCCATTGCCGAGACTATAGGTCCCGGCCTCCCCACAGCCGGCTATGTCTCTTCCTCTCCAGGGTCCCTCCCCCAATGCAATCTGAGACTGCGTCTGTGTGCCTGTGTTTGCTCTTCCCTCTTCATGCCTCTCCTGGTTCTCAGAGGCCAGCAGGGAGGGGAGCTTGTTGCAGCAGGAAGGGGAAATTAAAAGCCTGACCCATCCTTGGCCTCCCTGTTCTCCTGCTTCAGCTTCTGATTCTGGGCTTTTCTCTGCCACAGACTCTTCTTGCTCACTAAGCCCTGTTAGCTCTTTGGCTTCTGGCTTCTCCTCTTCCCAGTCTTCTCCGCTTTCCCCCTCCAACCACTCATTGTTGTCCCACCACCAATCCCCAGGCTCAGAGCCTTTGTGCCTTGGGGGTTCCCCAGCTACTGCCTCCCACCATTCCTCTGCATCCAAGATGCCAGCTATATTCTGCATCCTCCTTGATTGTCATTGCCCAGCTGAAATGTGTCCTTGAACACTTAATAATGCTTGTCTTGCTTGTCTGAAGGAAGGATAGAGAGGAGTCGTGAGGATGGGTGAAACTTTGCTGTACCAAGGAACAGTTAAAGTAATAGAATAATAATAATAATAATAATAATAATAATAATAATAATAATAATAAAATAAAAATATAATAATTTATACCCTGCCCATCTGGCTGAGTTTTTCCAGCCACTCTTGGCAGCTCCCAATAGAATTAGTAGAATTAGTGATAACAAAAATAATAAAGCCATAAAACATCAGACATTAAAAACTTCCCTAAACAGGGCTGCCTTCAGATGTCTTCTAAAAGTCAGATAGTTGTTTATTTCCTTGAGATCTGATGGGAGGGCGTTCCACAGGGTGGGCGCCACTACCAAAAAGGCCCTCTGCCCGGTTCCCTGTAACTTTGCTTCTCACAGGGAAGGAACCACCAGAAGGCCCTCGGCGCTGGACCTCAGTGTCCGGGCAGAAGGATGGGGGTGGAGACACTCCTTCAGGTATCCTGTGCCGAGGCCATTTAGGGCTTTAAAGGTCAGCATCAACACTTAGAATTGTGCTAGGAAACATACTGGGAGCCAATGCAGGTCTTTCAGGACCAGTGTTATGTGGTCTCGGCGGCCGCTCCCTATCACTAGTCTAGCTGCCGCATTCTGGATTAGTTGCAGTTTCTGTGTCACCTTCAAAGGTAGCCCCATGTAGAGCTCATTGCAGTAGTCCAAGCGGGAGATAACCAGAGCATGCAGCACTCTGGCGAGACAGTCCTCGGGCAGGTCATTCATCCACATTTTTGCCTTAGCACAGAGTCAGGCCATTCGCTCGTCTTTCTCAGTATTGTCTATACAGACTCTCCAGGGGTTCAGGCAAGTGTGTTTCTCCCAGCCCTGCATGGAGATGCCGGGGATTGAACCTGAGACCTTCCGCATGCAAGGCAGCTGATCCACCACTGAGCCACAACGGGAGGATGCTCTGGGGGAACTTTGGGCAGAGCATGTCCTGGCTGCGCTGCAAATGACTTCCTTCTCTGCCTTTCTCATGGCAGTGAGCTGGTTTCCTTTACTATTTGGCCGTGCCCCGTTATAATAACCGGAGAAAGGGGCCCTAGGCCACCCCCCCACTTCCTGCTCCTTGCAGAAGCCCTGACATCACGCCCTGCGGTTCAGTCGATAAACACACCAGCAGTAAATTAAAAGCCGAACATCTGAGGGAAGTGGAGGGGAAAGGATGCCTTGCAAGCCCGGCATCCGCCTTTTCATTCAGGAGTTGCTGCTGAATGCTTGGCACCGGCCTGCGGATGGGAAGTGGGTCGTCCACTGCCGATACGCCGTGTCAAAAATAGCCCCCCTGGCAGGGTGTGCTGCCAGACAGAAGGGAAGTGCTCCATGCTCCGAGCCCTTAAGGGAGCCATCGCGTCACTCAGCACACCTGTGGAATGTTTCCTGGCTGTGGTCTTTATATATAGAAGGCCGGAGCTTCTATGCACACAAGAGGGCAATAGCACAGCTGCCCAGATTCTGTGCGCTTCCTTGCTTTTTCACGTTGGGGAGTCTATAAAGTGGTACCTCGGGTTAAGTACTTAATTCGTTCCGGAGGTCCGTTCTTAACCTGAAACTGTACTTAACCTGAAGCACCACTTTAGCTAATGGGGCCTCCCACTGCCGCCGCACAATTTCTCTTCTCATCCTGAAGCAAAGTTCTTAACCCAAGGTACTATTTCTGGGTTAGCGGAGTGTGTAACCTGAAGCGTCTGTAACCTGAAGCGTATGTAGCCCGAGGTACCACTGTACTGCCCTGGCTCTGTGCAACCCACAACTTCACGCACAAAATTCAGTGTTCTTGTAGGGCCAAAGGGCGTGGCAACAACCACTGTTACAGTTCCCCGTCTGCAAGAAACCTTTCAGTGAGGTGGGACTCCCTGCCTGTTGGTAATCTCAAACCTCTCCCGTGAGACCTATCTGGCTCCCACCCCATTTCTTCCTGTGATTGCACAGGCTTCGTTTTAGCCTTACACAAGGGCAGTTCTGGCAGAAAACTCCCGCCCTTGGGGGGGGGGCGCAGGGTTGTTACGTTATAAAGGTAAAGGGACCCCTGACCATTAGGTCCAGTCATGGCTGACTCTGGGGTTGCGGCACTCATCTTGCTTTATTGGCTGAGGGAGCCAGCGTACAGCTTCCGGGTCATGTGGTCAGCATGACTAAGCCGCTTCTGGCAAACCAGAGCAGTGCACGGAAATGCCGTTTACCTTCCCGCTGGAGCGGTACCTATTTATCTACTTGCACTTTGATGTGGTTTGGAACTGCTAGGTTGGCAGGAGCTGGGACCGAGCAACGGGAGCTCACCCCGTCGCGGGGATTCGAACTGCCAACCTTCTGATCGGCAAGCCCTAGGCTCTGTGGTTTAACCCACAGCGCCACCCATGTTTTGTTATATTCCTCTGGAAATATGCATTTGTTCCCAGCTCAGGGAAAAGAAAAACGGCAGCAAAACATACCCACGACTGCAGTAGTTGTTGCATTAATTGCAGGAGACTGCGTACTTTCCCTCCTCCATGCTCCAAGGGGTCTTTTAGTCAGGAGGAGCATCTGTTGTCTAAAAGGATGTGATTAACGTCACACTTTGATGTTGTACGTTTGCACCAAGCTCATCTGCTTTGAGGACTCTGGCTTAATGAGTTAGTAAACATTACAGGTGGCCCCGGTTATTTTTAGCCTGACTCATCCCTCTTCTCTGCTTTGCACATCTGATGCTGTACGGAAACGAGGACGTTTTGGCCGGTGTCCTCGGCACTTCTAAAGCCATCGTGAGCATCCCCGGGCGCGCGGCGCTCCTGGCATCTTTGCAAGGCAAGGCGGATGGCGGCAGAGCCGATGGCCCCGCCATCAGAGCGAGGGTCTCGCTTTCATGGATGCCCCCGCCTCAGTGCTCATGGGAATTCCCTTATTTATTTATTTTTTAATTTTATTTTTTTCCAACCAGCAAAACACAGTGAAACCCCCCAGGCGGCAGATACATTGGTTATACAATATTCAATAATATACATCTTCAATAATATACATATTCAATAATATTCAATAATAACATATTCGAATTAACCATATATACACTTCTATATACCTTAACACTCTTCCTTCCACAATAAGGCAATACGTCGCCGCATTTGGGACTTTTCCGTTCAGAGAAGCGGCGAGTAGCAGGCGACAGGACAGAAGTTTGCAAAATTATGTGTGGCATGGAGAAATTGTCATAGAATCAATAGAGTTGGAAGGGTCATCTAGTCCAACCCCCTGCAATGCAGGAATATTTTGTCCAACGTGTGGCTCAAACTCACAACCCTGGGATTAAGAAACTTTAGCTGGTGCAGAATTCAGTGGCCAGGTTGCTCGCCAGAGCAGGGCGGTTTGAGCATCTTACACCGATCCTGGTCCGACTGCACTGGCTACCGATTAGTTTCCAGGCCCAATTCAAAGTGCTGGTTTTGACCTATAAAGCCTTAAACGGCTCAGGACCGCAATACCTCAAGGACCGCTTCTTTCCATATGAACCTACCTGGACCCTGAGATCATCTTCTGAGGCCCTTCTTTGTGTGCCTCCTCCTCGAGAAGGCCGGAGGGTGGCAACACGAGAACAGGGCCTTCTCTGCAGCGGCTCCCCATCTGTAGAATGCTCTCCCCAAGGAAGTTCGCCTGGTGCTTTCATTATACACCTTTAGGTGCCAGACAAAAATGTTCCTTTTTAACTAGGCGTTTGGGACGTGGGTGGCGCTGTGGGTAAAAGCCTCAGCGCCTAGGGCTTGCCGATCGAAAGGTCGGCGGTTCGAATCCCCGCGGCGGGGTGCGCTCCCGTTGCTCGGTCCCAGCGCCTGCCAACCTAGCAGTTCGAAAGCACCCCCAGGTGCAAGTAGATAAATAGGGACCGCTTACTGGCGGGAAGGTAAACGGCGTTTCCGTGTGCTGCGCTGTTTCGCCAGATGCAGCTTTGTCACGCTGGCCACGTGACCCGGAAGTGTCTCCGGACAGCGCTGGCCCCTGGCCTCTTAAGTGAGATGGGCGCACAACCCCAGAGTCTGTCAAGACTGGCCCGTACGGGCAGGGGTACCTTTACCTTTACCTTTACCTTTTGCTTGATCTGATTTATATACTGTGCCCTTTTAAAACGTGTTTTCTTTTTGGGTGGGGGGACTCTATTGGGTTGTTTTTATTTTTATCATGTATTTTGTGGTTTTATATCTTGAATTTATTCTGTGAACTGACCTGAGACTCCTGGGAAAGGGTGGTATATTATTAATAATAATAATAATAATAATAATAGTAATAATAAGAATAAAAATAAGAATAAGGAAAGAGTCTCATGGTCTACCAACTGAGCTATCCAGCAGCTAGCGGATAGAGAAAAGCTTTTCTTCCTCTCTCAAGACACTAGAACTTATGGACATCCAAGGAAACTTGAGTGTTGGCAGATTCAGGATGGATAAAATGTACTTGTTCACGTAACTAAACTGTGGAACTTGCTTCCCAAAGACACAGGCGTGGTAACCAACTTGGATGGCTTTAAAGGAGGATTAGACAAATTCATGGAGGAAGAGAGGGCTATTGATGGCTGCTAGCTTCTGAATCCCAGTTGCTCTGTGGAAGGGAGAGGGCTCTGTGTTCGAATCCTGACTGCTGGTTTCCCACAGGCAACTGTTCACACACTGTGAGAACAAGATGCGGGACTAGATGGGCCATTGGCCTGATCCAGCCAGGATCTTCTTAGGTCCTTATGGCAAAGGCTAGTATTGGTCAGTGGGAAGACATGGGGACCATCTCTGTTTGCAGCTGGTTTTCCGTGAAAGCCCTTGGCTTTGCCTTTACCTGAAGGAGCGTCTCCACCTCCATCGTTCTGCCTGGACACTGAGGTCCAGCGCCGAGGGCCTTCTGGCGGTTCCCTCGCTGCGAGAAGCCAAGTTACAGGGAACCAGGCAGAAGGCCTTCTCGGTAGTGGCACCCGCCCTGTGGAACGCCCTCCCAGCAGATGTCAAAGAGAAAAATAACTACCAAACTTTTAGAAGACTTCTGAAGGCAGCCCTGTTCAGGGAAGCTTTTAATGTTTAATAGGTTATTGTATTTTAATATTTTTTTGGAAGCCGCCCAGAGTGGCTGGGGAAACCCAGCCAATGGGCGGGGTATAAATAATAAATTATTATTATTATTATTATTATTATTATTATTATTATTATTATTATTATAGCATCCTAACATAGGACTTCCTTCTCTCTCCCCTCCATAGAAAACGCTACTTTTGAACTGGGAGCTACGTGGATCCACGGTTCCAATGGAAACCCCATCTATCATCTAGCAGAAGATAATGGCTTACTCGAAGAGACGACAGACGGCGAGAGGAGTGTGGGCCGCATCAGCCTGTACTCCAAGAATGGGGTGGCTTATCACCTCACCAACAACGGTCAAAGGATCCCGAAAGATGTGGTTGAAGAATTCAGTGATTTATACAACGAGGTTTGTCGCCGATGAGTTACTAAAGCAAATTTGAAGGCAGCACGGACCCACCCGTCAGGGGTGTTTGCACGGTTTCAGGGTTGACCAGGGAGCTTTTCAAAGACGGGGTCGCCAAGGTGCGTTCCCCCCACAGGGACACATCTGCATGTAATATCCCCCCCCCCCCCGCTGAAATTACACTTGAGCAAAGCTTCTATCAACACAAGGCTTTTCTGAAGCGTATTGATGGCAGAGGGATGAGGGAATGGGCTGTTTTGGGATCCAGGCAGAGGGCCTTCTCGGTAGTGGCACCCACCCTGTGGAACGCCCTCCCATCAGATGTCAAAGAGAAAAATAACTACCAAACTTTTAGAAGACATCTGAAGGCAGCCCTGTTTAGGGAAGCTTTTAATGTTTAATAGGTTATTGTATTTTAGTGTTTATTATCACCCCCCTGACAAAAAAACACAACCCAGTGGGCCAGAAATGGCGACCTCACTCTCAGCCACAATTTGAAGCCTAAGAAGCTTTGAATTGACTGCAAGAGAAGGCTTCTTTCAGGTCTAATAACAATCAAGGAGAGGCATTTCCCCCCCCTACTGGTGCTGGTGTGTGTCTCAGCTGGGGGTAGTTAACTCTTTCCTTCCCACTTCTAACACCCCACCCTTTGCAGTTTGTTTCTCCCCTCAATTAACTGGGGGGGGGGCTGGCCTTATATTGAAGCCAACAGAAGGTCTTTTTTTAGCCTAATTGTTGCAGTGTGTGTATAAGGGTGTGTAAGACAGAGGGATCTTCCTGGAAAATGCAACTGGCATTAGAAGGTTAACTCTTGCCTCCCCAGCTATGCTCTACAGGACAGTCATGTCCTACCCCCATCCCCAGTTAAGAGTAAAGGTAAAGGGTAAAGGGACTCCTGACCATTAGGTCCAGTCGTGATCGACTCTGGGGTTGCAGCGCTCATCTTGCTTTATTGACTGAGGGAGCCGGCGTACAGCTTCTGGGTCATGTGGCCAGCATGACTAAGCCGCTCCTGGCAAACCAGAGCAGCGCACGGAAACACTGTTTACTTTCCCGCGGGAGCGGTACCTATTTATCTACTTGCACTTTGACGTGCTTTCGAACTGCTAGGTTGGCAGGAGCAGGGACCGAGCAACGGGAGCTCACCCCGTCACCGGGATTCAAACCGCCGGCCTTCTGATCGGCAGGTCCTAGGCTCTGTGGTTTAACCCACAGCACCACCCGCGTCCCACTCCAGTTAAGAGTGGACGAGAGCAAAAACACCGTTTTCCAGGCCTAATTCATTTCTAGCTCCCCACTTAATTGTCATTTTGCGTGCGGGGAGGGAAAATGTGGGTGTGTGGTTGTGCATGTGTGCACTGTTGCAGTTTGTGTGGTGTGCACAACAGATTCTCCAGCTTGCAATTGTTGTTGTTGTTTTTAATACGTTTTTATTTAAGCTTTTCCCTGTTGCAAAACAAACATATAAACAGGGAAAGGTACATCTGTGGTCTCTAGCCTGCAGTTGTTCGTACAGGCGCAGGAAAGTCTGGTGACTCTAGCAATCCGTCATGACCCACTTGGGACTGTTGCTCTTACGTTTGTCTCCGCTGGCCTGGTGGGTTTCTCTTTCGGATCCTTCTTTGGCCAGCCACAGTTCCAGCCCCCACCTGATACTCCTCCTCTCCAAGTTTCAGGGTTTTCTGAGGTCCTGTTTCTTGACTCGTGCAAATCTGCTTTACTGTGCTTTGTCTCATTTTATCCTCTTCGGGTCCTCGAGAAAGTGGATTAGGTAGAGAGGTTGAGACGTGCATGAGGCCACCTAGGGAGAGGCAGTTCATGAGATCCGTCACTCATAAATTGGCGCTTTGCTGCCTGTGCATGTGAAAATGGGAAAGGGTCATTTGGAATCACACCAAATAGTGTGATAGCTCTCTCTCCACAGCTGGAGGCAGTGTTGCTTCTGAACACCAGTGTTCAAGAGCAGCTGGTTTCCCACAGGCACATAGCTGGCCACTCTGAGAACAGGATGCTGGACTAGATGCGCCACTGGCCTGATCCTGCAGGCTCTTCTTATGTTCTTACCAGAAGCCAAGAGTGGTAGCTTGCCCCTGTGCATCCATCACACATTTGGCAAAGGGAGGTGGCTCAGTGAGCAGACATTTGCTTTGAATGCCGAAGGCACCACGTTCCGTCTCCTGGTGGAGACCCCTGCCTGAAACGCTAAGAGCTGCTGCCAATCAGCGTTGACCATGCTCAGCTAGATAAACCAGTGGGCTTACTCAGTATTAAGCCTGCTTCCTGTGTTCCCTGGTGTGGGAGGTGCAGCATGCTGAACTGAGCCTCGGCTACAAGACTGAGTGGAGAGTCAGACCTGGGTTTCCTGCTTTGCAATAATAATAATAATAATAATAATAATAATAATAATAATAATAATAATAATTTATACCCCACCCATCTGGCTGGGTTTCCCCAGCCACTCTGGGTGGCTTCCAACCGAATATTAAAAACAATACAGTGTCAGACATTTAAAACTTCCCTAAACAGGGCTGCCTTCAGATGTCTTCTAAAAGTCAGATAGTTGTTTATTTCCTTGACATCTGATGGGAGGGCGTTCCACAGAGCGGGCGCCACTACTGAGAAGGCCCTCTGCCCGGTTCCCTGTAACTTCTCGTCTTGTAGGGAGGGAACCGCCAGAAGGCCCTCGGCGCTGGACCTCAGTGTCTGGGCTGAACGATGGGGGTGGAGACGCTCCTTCAGGTATACAGGACCGAGGCCATTTAGGGCTTTAAAGGTCAGCACCAACACTTTGAATTGTGCTCGGAAACGTACTTAAAATAACATGAAGGGGTCAAGCCCTGTACCGTGAGCCAGACTTGATATCTGTCCTTTTCACCTGACGGTTTCTCATATATGTGTGTGTTGGGTTCCACGTTGGGTAAAAGATTCCTGCATTGACCCTCGTGGTCCCTTCCAGCTCTACAGTTCTGTGTTCCACAGTCCTATGTGTGTTTACTCGGAAGGAAGCCCCTATGAGTTCTGTGCTGCTCCCTCCCATGTAAGTCTGCCAAGAGCTCCTGTGTTAGAGGTTTCCAGCACTGAACCTGCCTGCGAAAAGCTATGGGGGCTACTTTGGAGATGTATTAGTTAGATCCTCTTAGAACATTCCTAGCGCCACTCAAAATGCAGGGAATTAGGGTCATGCAGCTGACTTAAGCTCTACCCTACTCCCTCCTCTTGGGGTTCTTCAGCAATTGGTTCAGATAAGTGTTTGAAGTTTTAAAAAGTTGGCCCTTTTTGTACAAAAGGAAAAGGGAAGGGCAGTCAAAAACAGGCTGTGGCTAATTGAGCCTCTGCCCAGTTACTTAATGTATTTTAATGTGGTTTTGCTCTCCTTGTGAACGTGCAATCTGCTTACGGCCAGCGAGCAGCTTATGCAAGCCAAGGGTTGCAGCGACTTTGATATCTTCGTGCAAGCCAGGGGTTCTGACCTCCCCAAAGCAAGTGGGGTGGTCTCCGGTGAAACCCCCCAGTTCCATTTCTTGCAACAAGAGGAAGCTGGGTGCCCCCTTAACTTTTAGCAAGCCTCTGTAGTTGGAAACACCAGGCCCTTGATCATGTTTCTGTAGCTACGTGACCAAGGTCACATCGCCCGCCTTGGCTGATTAGTTCCCCCGAATTACTGGCCATCAAAGGTTGTTTTTCCCTCTCTGCTTACCATGCATGTTGACACAGAGCTTATTATCCATGTTCCGGTGGCTAGTTTCATGCGGAGAGCAAATCGGGATGGCAAGAACTCCGTCCATGGAAAATGCTCAGAATGTTTAGAATTGCAACACTGTTTGAGGCTAAAATGGCCCAGTCTGGGCTGTGTTGCTACCTTTAAAAGATTGCATTTGCTTCTGTGGCCCAGTTAGCCTGGTGGATAGCTTGTTATAGGGTGGGATGGAGCTTCTACGGTGTCAATTTGGTGATTGAATATGTGAAACTCTTTTGAGTTTCTTCTGGCGGTTCCCTCCCTGTGAGAAGCGAAGTTGCAGGCAGAGAGCCTTCTTGGTGGTGGCGCCTGCCCTGTGGAATGCCCTCCCATCAGATGTCAAGGAAATAAACAACTATCTGACTTTTAGAAGACATTTGAAGGCAGCCCTGTTTAGGGCAATTTTTAATGTTTGATTTTTTACTATTTTTTATATATGCTGAAAGCTGCCCAGAGTGGCTGGGGAAACCCAGCCAGATGGGCGGGGTATAAAGAAAACAACCAGCAACAACAACAGCACTCAAGGAAGCACTATATAGATGCAAAATATTTTTTATTAGTATTTATGTTAGAAGGTAAATGTGCAGTTTCCCCTAGGTTTCCTCTAAATCCCAGGCAAATAGTTTATACAGTCATACCTTGGAAGTTGAACAGAATCCATTCCGGAAGTCCGTTCGATTTCCAAAGCGTTTGGGAACCAAGGTGTGTTCTGATTGGCTGCAGGAAGCTCCTGCAGCCAATCAGAACCTGCACCTGACGTTTGAACAGAGAATGTTTCAAAGAATGTTCGCAAACTGGAACACTCACTTCCGGGTTTGAGACGTTCAGGGGCCAAAACGTTTGACTCGCAAGGCATTCGACTTCCAAGGTACGACTGTATCTACATGAGCAAAAGCAGGCATTCATCAGTTGGACTTATGTTTAATACTGTTTTTAGTGTCTGGTTTGCTCTAAGGTAGCCGTGGAACGCACAACACATCTGACGCATTGCATTCCTTGCTAATGTAGCTGTTTTAGAATCTTGTGTTAATATATTTCTAGCTGCAAACATGGAAAATATTTGTATGTCCATAACTAGTAGGTTCTTCTGGTAACCTATAAGCATATTTAATACGCTTGTTTCATAATAAAAGAAACTTTTCCAGCAACCATTTCCTGAAACAGCTGTGCAGGTTTGCATTCCCACTTCTGGACGTATGGTGTTGTTAACCCCCTTTGTGTGTCCCCTCTCCCTGTCTCGAGACAGGTCTATAACCTGACTCAGGAGTTCTTCCAGAGTGGTAAACCAGTCAATGCCGAGAGCAAGAACAGTGTGGGCGTCTTCACGCGAGATGTCGTGCGCAAGCGCATCAAAGCCGATCCGGACGACTCGGAGACGATCAGGAGGCTGAAACTTGCCATGATCCAGCAATACCTTAAGGTATGGACAGCGATGGCAGGGTTTGCTTGAGACGTTGCAGCACCATATAGCATAGGCTGGCAATAGCAAGTTGGCACGTGGCTGAGATTTTCAAAACCCCATTTGTGGAATTCTCTGTCCCGGGCGGTTTGACTGGTGCCTTCATTATACACCTTTAGGTGCCAGGTGAAAACATTCCTCTTTAACCAGGCCTTTCCTGATTCACATTCATTGCCCTTTTAAAATCTGTTGTTGGACAGAGGAGTTACTGGGTTGTCCTTGTCTTTATTCCTGTTACGAATTTTGTGTTTCTTCCGTTGTGATTTTCTGTTGTAAGCCGCACTTAGGAGAAAAACAGCCCCCATCTGAAAGCCCTTCTTCTCTGCCTGCTTTTCCCTAGGTGGAGAGTTGCGAGAGCAGCTCCCACAGCATGGACGAGGTGTCGCTCAGCGAATTCGGGGAGTGGACCGAAATCCCCGGGGCCCACCACATCATCCCGTGCGGCTTCATGAAGATCGTGGAGATCCTCTCCCGCGCCATCCCGGAGTCGGTCATCCAGCTGAACAAGCCGGTCAAGTGCATCCACTGGAACCAGTCGGTCAGCAAGGAGATCGAGGGGGTGGCCGACCACAACAGCGACCGCACGGGGGAGCGGGACGTGGGCTACCACGTCTGCGTGGAGTGCGAGGACTGCGAGTTCATCCTGGCCGACCACGTCATCGTGACGGTGTCCCTGGGGGTGCTGAAGAAGCACCACGAGAACATGTTCCACCCCCGGCTGCCCGAGGAGAAGGTGATGGCCATCCAGAAGCTGGGCATCAGCACCACGGACAAGATATTCCTGGAGTTTGAGGAGCCCTTCTGGAGCCCCGAGTGCAACAGCATCCAGTTCGTGTGGGAGGACGAGGCCGAGGCGGAGAGCCTCACCTACCCCGAGGGGATGTGGTACAAGAAGATCTGCAGCTTCGACGTCCTCTACCCGCCCGAGCGCTACGGCCACGTGCTGAGCGGCTGGATCTGCGGGGAGGAGGCCCTGATCATGGAGAAATGTGACGATGAAACCGTAGCAGAGACTTGCACTGAGATGCTGCGTAAATTTACAGGTCTGCAGCTGCCCCCACTGCCTTGGCGTTTGGGTCCGGAGAGCGGAAAGGGCTGGGCTGGGTGGGGTGGGGTGGGAGGCAGCGCATTTAAACCCGTCGTGACTTTCCCAGAGAATCATGGGAAGTGTAGTTTACTAAGGATTGCAGCTCTGTGAGGGTTCTCCTAGCAACTCTCAGGATCCTTCACGAACCACAGTTCCCAGGGTTCTTTGCAGGGAGCCATGATTATTGAAGTGGCACGGGACTGCTTTAGAGGTCTGGTGCGGATGCGACCAGGGTAAAAGAAGGATATGGGTTAATGTGTCATGCTCAGATTTTAGCATTTCTACACACTTAAAGGGTTGCCTTAGGCAAACATACGTCTCAGCCTCAGTTCACCATGCAGCATTAAAGAGGTGGTACTAATTGCAGGTGTGCGAAGCTCTGCAATTGAGTTCTGCCTTGGTTCGTCATTATTGATCTTCTCATTACTTAGGACTCTTGGTAAATTTCAGAGGACCCTGGCGCGCAGCTTGGAAAATGCTGCCATGGCTCCTCCTGGGAAAATTATCCCATGAACTTCGCCTGCAGACAGGGTCAGAGCTAGACTCTGTCATCTTTTCCATTCGTGATCACTTGTGCTTGGTGCCCCTTTCGTCCCAGAAACTATTTATCCAGGGGGACTTTGATTTCCTCCACACGTTAGCATAATGGATTATTTGGATTTGCTGTCCAAACACCCCAGACTTCAGGCAGGCTACGAGCCATTGACAACTGCGGCTCTATGTAAACCTGATTAAAGTGGTGCCTCGCTCAAAACAACTCAGTTTCTTGTACACAGCCTTTGTCGGCTAAGCCCTCGGATGTTAGGTGCCTGGATTTCAGGGGAGCCAGAAGCTTTCAAGTTCACAGGATTGCTGTATCTTCTGGCTGCTGCCCAATCGTTGGGCTGCTGCCCAATCGGAGCTCACGGGTGCAACCGTGCCTCTCGCCGTTTTGCGCTCTGTGTGTGTGTTCCTGAGGATGATTTTAGCCGTGCTAAAATCCCAGCTCTCCTTTTGATCTTTCCACATTGCTGGTCTTCTGTGATCGTTCTCAGATGGCTTCAGCATTGGAATTGAGCCACACCTTTGGTCTGAGGTCAATAATCAGTTGCCACAAATGTGGTTGCAAGCAGGCCACTCATCTTCTGAGTGTGGTGATCTCCTGTTCCATTGCAGAGTGGGGCTCATTTGAGGAAAAGGCTGTAGTTCAGAGATAGAACACCTGCTTTGCAACATCCAGATTCAGCCACCAGCATCTCCTAGTAGGACTGCAAATGTCTCCTACCTGAAAACCTGGAGAGCCGCTGGTCTGACCTGATAGAATGCAGTTTCCTATACAGTGGTACCTTGGGTTAAGTACTTAATTCGTTCCGGAGGTCCATTTTTAACCTGAAACTGTTCTTAACCTGAAGCACCACTTTAGCTAATGGGGCCTCCCGCTGCTGCCGAGCCACTGGAGTACGATTTCTGTTCTCATCCTGAAGCAAAGTTCTTAACCCGAGGTACTATTTCTGGGTTAGTGGAGTCTGTAACCTGAAGCGTCTGTAACCTGAAGCTTCTGTAACCCGAGGTACCACTGTATTCCTTTCTGGAGTTGGAACAAAACTTAAATAGTCATATAAACAATTGACTAATCTCATGTTAATCAATGGACAATAAAATTAAACAGTGCACTGATAAGTCACAATAAAGTCTAAGCATAACACTTCGCTGCTGCAAACACAGCGAAAACAACCCGAGAGTTAGAAACTCAACTTGATTGGCATAAGGGACGAGCGCCTCAGGTTGTCTTTGTCGGTGGGAGAGATCATTGTGTCTCACTGGTCAGCTACTGCCAGTCTTAAGATGTGCAGTCCCCGGTCCAATAAGTGCTGACCTGCCACTGTCTGCCTGCTTCAATGGGTGCTTGGAGCTCAGCGTATCACTTGACAAGAGAACTGAATTTCTGCACCAGCCAAAAAAAGAACCCAAAAGTTTGACTTCACCCCCAAAGGTGCACCCCTCCGTTGTCTCCTGAGACAGATGGATGATAAAAATACAAGAACACAGTCAAGGTGGCCCCTTTGAAACGAAGTCTCAAAAAACCCTGAAACGGTACCCCATCCCAGGAGATGGCAGAAAATGCACTTGCTCCAGTCCCTCAATCCAGTCCCTCAATACTCCAACCCAAGATAAAAACTCATACAGTCATACCTCAGGTTGAAGTAGCTTTGGGATATTTTTGGGTTGCGCACTGTGGCGACCTAGAAGTAACGGAGCGCGTTACTTCCGGGTTTCGCCGCTCGCGCATGCGCAGACTGTCAAAATGACATCACGCGCATGCATGGAAGCGGCAAATCGTAACCCGTGCACGCGCAGATGCGGGTTGCGTTCGCTTCTGGATGCGAACCGGACTCCAGAACGGATCCCATTCGCATCCAGAGGTACCACTGTACTAGAAACATGGATTGTAGTACCCTGATTTCCTCCAGAACACGACTCTTTCAATTAATCCATCCAGTGTTTATCTGAACCACCAGGAGTCACTGTCAGTGAAGTGTGTGCACGTTTTCACAGGGCCATGCCATATATATCTGGTTAGCTGAACTTGGATTATTTTTCCAGGCCTCTTCCCCTGACGCCTCTGCGCCTTCTCTTTCGGTCTAGGGAATCCGGACATTCCGAAACCTCGGCGGATCTTGCGATCCTCGTGGGGCAGCAATCCTTACTTCCGCGGCTCCTATTCCTACACTCAAGTTGGGTCTAGCGGAGCAGACGTGGAGAAACTCGCAAAGCCACTGCCTTATACCGAGAGCTCCAAGACGGTTGTAAGTATTGTTCCGGAAACGAACCCCGTGAAATGGCTCTGCCAGAAAGAACGCTCATTTGAAAAACGGGCCATTGGGTAGGGAAAAATCCGCAACAAATTATTAAAACTGGGAAGGGTGCAAGTTTTTTTTTTGTCTGTGGTGCAGTAGAAAGGACCAAGGGCAAACGCTCACTTTCTGTCCTATTGCCAATATTAAATGAATTAATTGACGTAAAAGCCTTTCTAGTTAGCATTTAAAACGGCTTGAGAATTGTAGGCCGGATCCTCCAGTCCCTAAATCTTAGCCCCAAAGAACATGCGAGGGCGATTGCAGGATCCAAGCTACATGTTTGTCAATGGAACTGCTGGGCTAAGCTGTCCTCATAGCATTTATTTAAGATAGTATTTTTATGCTGCCATATTATAAACTATCAGGGCATTGTGTAGTAGTAGTAGTAGTAATAATTAAGGTTTAATAAGTTAACTCTTTATAGTTGGACAACTTTTTTGCTGTACTTTCTTGGAAGGAGAAAAATAATCATTTCCTTAATAACAATTTAAACAATTCATTTAACTAAAGCAATAACATTATAGCATATGTATCCGTGTTTGTTAACTGATGTGGTTAAACAATTTTTTTAGCACACATGCAGAACTTAAAACAAATCCTTATTTCCTGATGAATGGCCTTTGGACTATAATCTAACTTAAATAGAAAACTATCTTTAGAAAGATTTTTCCTCCAAAAGCATTTTATTTTTAAAATCCGATTTAAATTTAAAAAATAATTCTGATTTTTTTAAAAAATGCAATTTTTCACACGTTTTACTCAAATTTTAATTCAACCGAAACCTCCTTTGACTTCCCATGTCCTGTTCTAGCGGTTTTTTTTGCACCCCTCATTTTTGGAATTTGAAAAGTTCAACACACCCCACACGCCCAAGGCGTTCAGGTCTCCCCCCCCGAAAAACACACACCATGCATTCACGGAACATGGTGCGTTTGTGTTTGTGTGTGCATCTGCAAAGGGCTGTTCTCTTTCAAGACGCTTTTGGCTCTGCACATCTCATGAAAGCCCTTTATTGCATGAGTGGAGAAGCGCCAGCATCCATGCAGTTCCGTGTGTGTTTTTGCCTGTGTCCAGTCCTTGCCTCCCCCTGACATTGTTATCTCTCCAAATACCTTTTCCTGACGTGTGTTCTCTCTCCCTGTCCCCAACCTCTCCCCTCCCTCCCTCCCTCCCTCCCCGGATCTCCAGCCTATGCAGGTGATGTTTTCGGGCGAGGCCACCCACAGGAAGTATTATTCCACTACCCATGGTGCTTTGCTTTCTGGCCAGAGGGAGGCAAACCACCTTCTTGAAATGTACCAAGACCTCTTGCAATGCAGAAACTGAGAGGGGCCTGAACCACTAACTCGTGATTCCTTTTACGGCTGTGTGTTTAAAGAAGTCTTTCTTTCTTTCTTTCTTCCTTTTCTAAAAAAACAAGCGAATTAAAAACAACAACACATTTTTATCTTTTTATATCTATATATCTCTATAAAAGTCTTAATTCTTTTGACCCGTAGTTGACTGATGGTAGTTTATTTCCATGTACTGTATCTGTCAACAGGAAAAGCTTGCTCTTCCTGTCTGAGTGAAAGCGATTTCTCTTTTTCTTTTCTTTTCTTTTGGTGTAATTTTGATTTCTGATTGCACATCTGGTGCTTCTTCCCCCTCCACCTCTTCCCCAGGTCCCTGGTATTGTAAGTGCCTTCTATATTTCAATAAATGTTGTCATAACCACTGTGCTCTCGTGTGGGTCCATTTCAGCGGGGCTTGTCCGAGACTAGATCACACTCGTCAGCGTTTTTCTAGGTCGAAGCATAGCAATGGCATCCTCTGTGGTGATCCTGTGGCGCATTGCTTTCTTTGCCAAATTTGGTTTTGCAACTTCAGCCTTGCAGTTGCTGGAAGCCACAGGTGGGAAGAGCAGCAGTTAGGTCCTTTTTGCATGCTTCCTGCAGGCTTCTGGTTGGCCACTGTGAGACCAGCATACTGCTGGACTAGTTGAACCATCGGCATGTTCCTGCAAGGCTCTTCGCATGTTCCTGTGCCCCTTTGTCTTGGAAACGGAAGGTTGGGACCTGTATTTGGGTGTAAACCGTGCCCAGATAATCTCTATCTAACCCTTAATTGTTGTGCCTAGACTCACAAAAGCGGCTTGAACGGCTCCTCCAGCAAGCTAGACAACACCTTTTGTGACGTTGTCCTGTTTGGGCTAGCTTGGTTCCCATAGCTGAAACACTGGCTACGAACAGCAGTTCTACTAGGGCTGGGCGGTACCTGGTTTTCAACATCGTGATATATCACATCGCGATATACAGTGGACACTTGGGTTGCAAACGTGATCCATGCGGGATGCACATTCGCAACCTGCAGCGCCATGTCTGCGCATGCGCGGGTTGCAATTTGGTGCTTCTGCACATGCGCAAAGCACGATTCACCGCTTCTGCACATGCGCAACCACCAAAACCCGGAAGTAACCCGTTTTGGTACTTCTGGGTTTCGGCGGTCCGCAACCCAAAAAAACGCAACCTGAAGCGTCTGTAACCCGAGGTATGACTGTACTGATATATCACAATGTCTGAAATAAGGATGGAGCTCTGTAGAGGCATTGGCTGGCTTCGCGGTTTTCCCTGTATCGTGATATTTGCATAGCATTCACACATACATCACGATTCACGATATATTGCCAGATGAAACCGATATCATGATACACACTTCAAACTGGTTTGGGACGATATATCAATATATCGTCCAGCCTTGCACCCACCCTTTGGGGTTGCGCTGTGTGGCAAGCTGATATCCCTTTCTTTGACTCCTTTTGCTCTGCTTTTTGCAAGGAGATGAAACATCAGTCCAGGGAGGTGGCCGCCAGGGATTTACGGTGTTGACGTCCTTCCTCTTGTTTCATTGTTTATGAAGCAGTGGCTCAGAAACTGCCCGCTTGCCTTTGTAGTCTCACTCATCTCCCATCATCTGTTTCTATACTGCTTCCCCACAAGATGCCCGAAGCACCTCACTACATCTCCAGATGAATGGTGACAATTCAAAACATGTTAGAAATGGTGGTCAGTAATCAGCAAGCTCAAAGAATCGGTCTATACAAAATTGTATGAAACGATACAAACAAGACAACATAGAATCAAAGATGATTAGAATCAGTGAGAACCGCCTTTGTGTTCATCTGTTTCTATACTGCTTCCCCACAAAATGCACGAAGCACATCACTACACCTCCAAATGAATGGTGACAATTCAAAACATGTTAGAAATGGTGATCAGTAACCAGTAAACTCAAAAAATCGGTCTGCACAAAATTGTATGAAACGATGATTAGAATCGGCAAGAACTGCCTCTGCGTCGCATTATTGCTGCTGTCTCTTTAAAAAAAATAAAGTTCCTAATCTGGTTATAAAGCTTCGGCATTTTGAACCCTACCTGTGGTTCTCCTTTCGTGTCTCTCTCCGCCCCCGCCTTCTTTTTGTATAAGCAAATGTTTGCCAAGACACATGTTCCCATTCAACGGCGCGAGGCAAAAGTCAACATGGAAATCCGAGCTATCGTAAGTAAATACATACTGAATGTTGAGCAGCTGTACAAGATCATCTCAATGTGGGCCGGGCAGCTAGAACTGGTAACTGGTATCTCATCGAGGGTTTTATAACATGGTGTGCGGCAGCCTCCGGCCCAGGGTCCAAAAGCGGCTCACTATGGCTGTTGGGAGTGTGGTAACTCTTACTGCAGCAGTGTGCAGAAAGCAACAGTCTGGGCAAGACTGCTGGTTTGAAGGGCTAAAGGAAGTGGGAGCTGCCCAAATAAAACAACGGAGAAATCCAGGATTTTAGCGTCGCTGGGGCTGGGTTGCATGTCGCAGCCAAAAAAAGAAGCATGCTTTCCTGCAGAATCTTTATTTTTTATAATCGAGAGTGTTCAAATTTTAAAGCCCAGCAGGTCTGCAGTCAAGTCAATGAAGCATAAGTTTTCTTGTATTGCAGTAGGGAGTGCCTCTCCTGGTATGCCCCGTGGAGGACCTTAAGGTCCACAAATGACAACACTTTGGAGGTCCCAAGTCGCAAGGTGGTTAGATGGGTCTCAACTAAGGCCAGGGCCTTTTCAGTACCGGCCCCGACTTGGTGGAACGCTCTGTCACAAGAGACCAGGGCCCTGCGGGACTTGACATCTTTCCACAGGGCCTGCAAGACAGAGCTGTTCCGCCTGGCCTTTGGTTTGGACTCAGTCTGACCCTTATGTTTCCCTCCCCTTATGGTTTTGATCTATGGGCTACTATTAAAATGAGGCTGCATTTTAAATTGCATTTTAACCTGTATTTTAAATTGCCCCCCCATTATGTTTTTATTGTAATTTTACTGGTGTTAGCTGCCCTGAGCCCGGCTCTGGCTGGGGAGGGCAGGGTATAAATGAAATTTATTATTATTATTATTATTATTATTATTATTATTATTATTATTCGGATGCTGGATTTGGGGCTGTGTGGGGTTTCTTAAAGGAGGTAGCCCTTCGTTGCAAGAAAGCTAGACCCACCTCAGCCCGCCTTCCACTGAAAATATTAGCAGGGAGCTGCACTAAAACTGGAATCGCTTGAAAGGTTTTTCTTACAGCCGGCGGAATATAAATTTCATCAAAATAAGCGAATTTTTAAATGTCTTAAAACTTAATAATAATAGCATGAAAACGTTGGCAGCATTAAGATAAATTCAACAGTGTAAATAAGTTTGATGAATGAAATAATGGAATACTGAATGGTTTAGGTTTTGTAAAATATGCAGGGATTTGTGATATGCAGAATGAACCATGGAAAGAAGAAGGAAAGTCATTGATACTTTAAGGATGTTTAAATGAGTTTAAATGAGTATTCTAAATTGTAAAACAGAAAATTTAATTACACACACACGCACACACACACACACACACACACACCAGCAACGGCAGCAGCAACAACAGCTTAAGGTAAACAAGCAGAGAAGCTTTTCACATAGTGATAATGGGCTTGAATGTCATTGACTGGTTGGGCTTCTCTAGGCAGGCCTGGGAGAGAGACCCTCGCCTGAGATCCTGGAAAGCTGCTGCCAGTCCGTATAGACAATACTGAACTAGGTGGAGGAATGGCCTGACTGTGTTAAGGCAAAAGAGTGGAGGAATGACTTTTAACTGTTCCTTCGTACAGCAGGAGAAGTTTCACCCGTGCTCACAGCGCCTCTCTATCCTTCCTCCTGATGAGCAAGAGGCATTGTTAAGTGTTCAAGGACACAATTCAGCTGGGCAAAGACACTCAAGGAGAATCCAGAATATAGCCAGTGTCACAGTTGCGGAGGAACCAGCTGGGGAACCCCCAAGGGAAGAAGGCTCAGAGCCTCGGCATTGGTGGTGGGACAACAATGAGTGGTTGGAGGGAGAAGGCTGGGAGGAGAAGGTGTCAGAAGTTGAAGAGGTAACAGGACTTGGAGAGAAGGGAGAGTCTGCAGCATGGAGAAGTCCAGAATCAAAATCGGGAGAGTGGCCAGGGGAGGTGAAGAGGCAGAGATGAGTCAGGCTGGTGAAGAAGTCAAGGTGTCTCCTGCTCCTGCTGCGACCTCCCTGATGGTCTCCCGGGACCATGAGAGGCATGAAACGGGAGGAGCAAAGGGAGGTATGGAGGCATAGTCTCAGATTGCTTGGGGAGGGGAAGCCTGAAGAGGAGGAGACTTAGGCAACTGTGGGAAGGTGGGGACCAACTGAGAAAGAGTTGCTGTGCTCATTTGCCTGGCACTCTTGGGCATATCATACGTTTCTAATAAAGAGTTAATTTCGCCTACTCCCTGTGATTTACGGCAGGCTCGCTTCTGATGTTGAACTTGGAGAAGAAGCAGGAAGGAAGGGAATCCCCTGATGGAAGGGCACATTCCAGCCAGGCAAGAACATGCAAAGAGGGTGCAAATCGGTGGTGGAAAAAAGAGGCAGTATCTGGCCATGGGATAGAATAGACAGCCATCCACCCTTAACTTTGCCCTGCTGCCCCCTGGTTCATGCTGCCCCCTCTCCTCCCCACAGAGTCGAGTTTGTTTATAGTGTCCCTGTCCGCTCTGTGTCATCAGCTGAACTGTTTTCTGTTTCCTGAGTGCAAACCTGCCCTTAGGCTCGGGATCACATTTCTCTCGCTGTGCTAAATTTAGCAATTGTTTACAAGCAGGCACATAAAGTTAGGTGCTTCTGCAGACCGACAGAAATAAATGCATGAGCTCAAGAGGTGGCCTGAAAGCCATATGTCAGGGTGATGATGGTAACATATAGCATTTATAGGCTACTTCTGGAACTGCTTTGAGCCCTCTGATTTTATTGTCCGTTCATATCCCACTTCCCCTCCGAGGAGCTGAAGGTGCTCTCCCGCTCTCTGTTTTATCCGTACAACAATCCTGTGAGGTAGGTTAAGAGTTATTGACCCAACATCACCCAGTGAGCTATGTGGCTAAGTGGGGGATTTGAATCCTGGTCTCCCACACCCAGTGCTCTAACCACTATGCCACACTGTCTTTATGTGAATTTGGTAATCCTTACAACAAGCTGCTGAGGTAGGTCAGTATCAAGTCCTGCCTCTTCATGCTGGATTAGACTAGTATAAAGTAAGCAGCTTAGTAAGTGAATAAATGCTTAAGTCAAGAAAGAACTTAGCATATGAAGTTGAATGTATGTAAATACACCAAAATCTTGAGGGAGAATTTCCTGAAGAAAGAAATGAAATATTTTAGCTTAATCTAAGAAGAAATGTAATATATGGACTTGAATGTTTATAAATATATCAAAACTATGAGAGAGAATTTACTGAAGAAGCCCAAGACTCTTGATGGGCGAAACAGGTGACAAACGCCGGCACCCTGTCTAACTCTTGTGCGTAACATCACCGACACTTCGTTTGATCAAACTTATCCTCGTTGATATCTAACCCTTGAACGTAACATCGCCGACACTCCTTTTGATCCAACTTACCTTTGTTGATATCTACAGGAGCCTGGCTAAAGGAACCTTTAAAGACTGAATCTTCCTTTTGTACACAATTTGAATGAGTTTTCTGTTTGTGGCTTCTGTTGTAGATCTTGTACATAGCTCTCTCAATTTTTGTATTATTAATATAAGATTTAGAACGCAGAATGGTTTTTTAGTGTTTTGTGTGCTGCTTATGTGCTGCTTACTTTATACTAGTCTACTACGAGAATTGGCAGCATAGGTTCATTTCTTCATGTTGGATGGCTGCCTCCTGTTCACCCGGCAATGAAGCGGCCTGAGTTGTGCCAAACACACCTTGTATTTCTGCATTTCAGGGGCTTGGACTAGATGACCCCCCCCAGGCTTCTGTCCAACTCTATACAGTTCTCTGATTCTATTATTATTATCCTGATATGGAAAAGGTGTGTAGGCAGACCTAGAATAGTATGCCTAAAACCCACTTGATGCATTCATGATCACAGCAAAATTTGAACGCAAAACTGAAAGCTCAGTCGGTAGAGCGTGAGACTCTTAATCCCAGGGTCATGCGTTTGAGCCCCACACTGAGCAAAAGATTCCTGCCTTGCGGGGGGGCGGGTTGGACTAGATGACCCTGAGAGATCCCTTCCAATTATGTAATTCTATGATTCTATGTTTTAATGGCAAACCACCTCACAAAATTCAGAGCAAGTGCAAATTTAAAAGGATAGCTGCATGTTGGTCCTCATCCTTTCTGGAAGTGTGAATTTGGCGAGTTCCCATTGAAACATTAACCATTTTCTTCTCTCAGGCCTAGGCTACATTTGTTTGTTGGTTTGTTTATTTTATTGATTAATGAATCTCCGTTTACATATGCGCCAAGGCGACTTAACAAACTTGTCATAAAAGGTAAAGGTAAAGGGACCCCTGACCATTAGGCCCAGTTGTGGCCGACACTGGGGTTGCGGCGCTCATCTCGCTTTATTGGCCGAGGGAGCCGGTGTACAGCTTCCGGGTCATGTGGCCAACATAACTAAGCCACTTCTGGCGAACCAGAGCAGCGCACAGAAACGCCGTTTACCTTCCTGCTGGAGCGGTACCTATTTATCTACTTGTACTTTGACATGCTTTCGAACTGCTAGGTTGGCAGGAGCTGGGACCGAGCAACGGGAGCTCACCCCGTTGCGGGGAATACGAACCGCCGACCTTCTGATCGGCAAGCCCTAGGCTCTGTGGTTTAGACCACAGCGCCACCCGCGTCCCTAACAAACCTATCATAAAACCAGCTAAAAATAACTATAAAAACGGTACAAAAAGATAGGTTTCAGAAATAAAACAAAATCAAACACCTAGGGCAGAGGCTTTTGGGATCCAGCTGGAAAAGATTGCCAAAATTAAAAGATGTATTCAAGTGACCCTACTTGGACGTATAAGGTATAAAGCAGCCTCTTAAGTAACCTGCCTCTGAACTCTGTATGGCTCTTCCTTTGTTTTTAAATTGCTTTTATTAATGATTTTCTTGGGTAACAAAAGTACACACACCCTCTCTGCTTTCCGTTCATAGACACTTTGCACTTCTCTGCCTTTGCCGCTTGTTTGCTACCCTCCCTTTTTATATTTTAAAATCCTGACACCCCCCCCCGCCATCTAGCAACCCAAGGATGACTTCTCAGGAAATGGCTCTTGACCGTGAAAGTTTCTGCAACAATAAATTGGTTAGCTCTTACCTACCAAAGAGCTGTTCCTATGCCCGCTTTTCAGTAACCAGTTCAAAAGTGAACAAATACTGCCATCTTCTGTGTACAAGAAGGAAACAACTGAGAACTGGAGAAGAGCAGAGGGGGAGCAACTGACTGCTCACACCAATCAGTTAATGTCTCTCTCCTGACTGCATCACTCCTTATTCCAAGGTTGCAGAGCCTGTAGCAGCAGCTTTATATCAAAGCAAGAGGGGTCTGTATCCTCGGAGGACTTGCAATCCCAAAATAAGGTTGCACATTCCAAACTTTGGATAAATGGTCGAGCAAAGGGCAGCTTTGCTCGATGGTTTGACCTTTGTGGATTGTGGGACAAGATCTTCCTTGCTCATGGAGCTACTGGGATTACAGTTTGTGTGTGCATGTTCAATTGGGATGCATTCCTGCTTCAAGTACTAGCTGGAAACCAGTGATGTAGCATGGGTTGCCATTGACCAGGGCAATACAAGTACTAAAGAAATGAACCTATGCTGCCAATTCTCGTAGTAGACCAGTATAAAATAAGCAGCACACAAGTGGCACACAAAACACTACCAAACCATTCTATGTTCTAAATCTTGTATTTATAATCCAAAAATTGAGAGAGCTATGTACAGAAGCAAGAAACAGAAAACTCATTCAAAATGTGTCCAGGAGCCTGGCTAAAGGAACTTTAAAGACTGAAACTTCCTTTTGGACACAATTTGAATGAGTTTTCTGATTGTTTTCTGTTTGTGGCTTCTGTAGTAGATCTTATACATAGCTCTCTCAATTTTTGGATTATAAATATAAGATTTAGAACATAGAATGGTTTTGTAGTGTTTTGTGTGCCACTTATGTGCTGCTTACTTTATACTGGTCATTGACCAGGGCAAGGCAAGTATTACACCCCCTAACCCGTGGTTCCGGTTAGGGCTTGCTCGTTTTTTGTTTTTTTACAGTTTTCTTTTGAAATTTTGCTCTCCCCCCAAATTCTGCACCCAGAGCAACAGCCCCTCTGCCGCCCCGTCACACTATGCTGCTGCTTGAATCTCACCCTGGGGGGAGAGCAAAAAATAATGTGATGCGATAGATCTGGCATGCCTTGAGATCTCAGGGCGATCAAACACCAGCCCAAAGCTTGTATTGTTTTAAAATCAGGGTGGCCTGGACTGGCTGGACTGGCTGGATGACGAGGAGTGGTAGGAGGTACCAGTTGGGGAACCCCCAAGGGAAACCCCAGAGGAAGAAGGTTCAGAGCCAGGGGGTTGGTGCTGGGACACTGAGGAGAGATTGGAGAGAGAAGATTGGGGAGAAGGAAGTGTTGGGTGCGGAAGGGCAACAGGGTTTAGTGAGCAGGGAGAGCTAGTGACGGGGAGCAGCTTAGACTCCGAGGCTGAAGCAGGAGGGGGGACGGGGACGTCAAGAAGCTGCAGAAGAATCCAGGGAGTCTCCTCCTGCTGTGACAATCTCCCCTCCCTCCTGGTCTCCAAGAATGTGCAGAATAATGAAAGGAAAGAACAGAAGTCAGAGGTGCGCAGATGCTGTTTGAAACTGGGAAACATCTGGAAGAGGAGGAGCCTTAGAGAAGGTGGAAGCCAGGGACCTTTAGTCCTGGCAACTGCTCCACAGGCGCAAGACCTTCTGGGGAGTGTTACTGGGCTGTAGCTCTTTTCCTTGAATAAAGAGTTAGCTTCACTGACAATGGAGCCCTGCATCTTTTGTGCTGACGTGCATCTGACTCCAGCCCTGACCCAGGGGTGGAGAACCTGTGGCCCTTCAGAAGTTGCTGAAATACAACTCCCATGACCCACGGTTTCCCCACCCTTGGTAAAGGTAAAGGACCCCTGGACAGTTAAGTCCAGTCAAAGGTGACTATGAAGTTGCGGCGCTCATCTCACTTTCAGGCCGAGGGAGCTGGTGTTTGTCCACAGACAGCTTTCCCGGTCATGTGGCCAGCAGGACTTAACCACTTCTGGTGCAACAGAACACCCTGACAGAAGTCAGAGTGCATTGAAATGCTGTTTACCTTCCCATGACAGTGGTACCTATTTATCTACTTGCACTGGTGTGATTTCAAACTGCTAGGTTGGCAGAAGCTGGAAAGGAGCAACAGGAGTTCACTCCATCGTGGGGATTCGAACCGCCGACCTTCTGATTGGCAAGCCCAAGAGGCTCAGTGGTTTAAACCACAGTGTCACCCACGTCTTAGTCTATGTAGTCCAGTGTGCTCTTTCCATAGTGGTCAACCAAATGGCCATGAGAAGTCCACAAATAGGAATTGAACATCCTTCCTACATTGTCTATGTGACAGCAATGGGGATCAGAGGGATATCACTTCTGAACCTGGAGTGTCCGCCCCCCCATATGACTTTGGAGTTTTGCATTTTTGTTGCGAAGGTACACCGCTTCCCAATTGATGTGATCCTCTGTTTCAGTTTCCAAATCAGTGTGACTCCCCCCCGCACTAAGCTTTCAGGGCAGGTTGGGATGGAAACAAAGAGAAAGATGTCCTGAGCCACTGCCGGTGAGACTAAATCGCTTACATAACTCCCAGCTTAAAACGCCCCAAAATTAATTTGCTGCATTAAATACAGTGGCATTGATGGAACATCGGTATTGGAGATGAAACATGTGAGATTTTCCCCATCACGATTCCTGCAGCAGCAAAAGAGAAGCTTGGCTTTTAGTATTCTGCTCGAGGGATGCTCTCGGTTAATTTAACACCGTCCAAATGACTTTGTTGGGTCCATCTCATTCCGTGCTAATGATCTTCAGCTCGTTGTTAATATTAGTCATGAGAGCTGCAGATCTATGGCTCCCTTCCTGTCATGGCAGCAGCAAATGCAAGTGCAGGATGGTGATTTTCACAAAGCAGCAAAACAGCCACTGTGGCTTATTGGTTAGACGGTTGGACTGGGACCTGGGAGACCAGGGTTCGAATCCCTGCTCAGTTCTGAAGCTCGCTTGTGACCTTGGGCCAGGCACTCACTCTCAGCCCAGCCTACCTCACAAGGGTGTTGTGAGGATGAATTGGGTAGATGCAGTCATAATCCATGCATCTGTCCTGTTCTTCAATAGGATCCTTGTGAGCAATGACATTACTTTAATGGCAGAAGCATTGAGGTCTCCTCGCAATGACCTATTTATGGAGCATTCCTCCTCATTTTTGGGGGGACGCGGGTGGCTCTGTGGGTAAAACCTCAGTGCCTAGGACTTGCTGATCGCATGGTCGGCGGTTCGAATCCCCGCGGCGGGGTGAGCTCCCGTCTTTCAGTCCCAGCTCCTGCCCACCTAGCAGTTCAAAAGCACCCCTAAGTGCAAGTAGATAAATAGGTACCGCTTTATAGCAGGAAGGTAAACGGCGTTTCCGTGTGCTGTGCTGGTGCTGGCTCGCCAGCTGCAGCTTCGTCACGCTGGCCACGTGACCCGGAAGTGTCTTTGGACGGCGCCGGCTCACGGCCTCTTGAGCGAGATGAGTGCGCAACTCTAGAGTCGGACACGACTGGCCTGTACGGATAGGGGTACCTCCTCATTTGATTGCACAAAGCGTAGTTTATATCCGGTCGTTATTGAACAATTCATTCTGATTTGTTTATGGGAAAGTTGTATGAAAATGAGTCTTTCATTTGTCCTG
The DNA here is from genome assembly GCF_027172205.1 of Podarcis raffonei. NCBI lineage: Eukaryota > Metazoa > Chordata > Lepidosauria > Squamata > Lacertidae > Podarcis > Podarcis raffonei. The sequence goes on along the minus strand of NC_070610.1, from coordinate 74,474,729 downwards.
ATATGCTCACACAAAGCTTATGAGGTGGTTGGTTAATAATAACCAGCCTTTATTGAACAATTTGTTCTGATTTGCTTGCAGAGCAGTTATATGACAATGAGCAGTTATCCTGTTTGGCTGGCAGGGTGTTTATACGTCTTCGCATTAGTTGTTTATTCGCCCCACACTTTTCAACGCATTTCCCTTCCCCTTTCCAAACTGCAGTTTCTTTTTTGTTTCTTTAAAAAGTGTATTGGTTGTATCAGGGCAGAGCTCGACTCCACTTTAACTGCAGAAACCCCAAGCTCTGATAACACTTGAATCCCTTCCATGAAATAGCCACCCATAAATTCTCCAGGGAATTAGAGTGTGTTGAGAATACAACAGCCCAACTGCTCCCCCCACTCGTACTTTGACAGCCCTGGGTCACCCCGGGTGGGTCCAACTCGGGGCGATTGAGGGATTGGTCAGAATCAGCCTGATTTAGTTCTGAATCCAGCATTTCTCTGAACCAGATTGCAGAGCCCTCTGCACAACCTCTGGCAGTGGATAAAGAACATATATATCTCAACTTCTCCGGGGCACAGAGGCGACTTCCCAGCTGCCCTAAGTCTGTAGTGAAGCAGCAGAGCAGATGGATGAGCTAAACAGCAGCACTGGGGGGCCGTGATGGACCTGCTGTCAGGACCTGGAACCCGAGGCCTTGGGGGAGGAAAAGCAAGGAGAGCAGGACCCTCCACAGTGGTGGCTGGTGCCCATGGCAACTGGTGGGGTGGAAGGCAGGGATGTTAGGATTCTTGCTCCGTGCTTGCAGTCATGGGATTGTCGTCTATCACATGACGCTGTATGTTTTCATTCCACATAGTGGGAAGTGACGGAGACAGGATGTTTTTATCACTGTGTTCTGTGATGTGGGACTATTGTCCTTTGTTCTTTCTCTCTTTGCTGTCTGATGAGAAAGAGGAAGGAGCTAAGTCAGAATGCTCCGAGTGTATTATATGTAAATAAAAGTATTGAGCTATTGAGTCTGTTAGGCGAACTGCTAACACCCTGCAGGTTCCGTAAGTGTGCCAATGCCTCTTGGTATCAGTCGCTGTGATGTTCGGGCTGGAGAAAGCTATTGAAGCTCCCGAATGACTGACCAGGAGGGAGAGAACATGCCAGTCCGGCATGTGTCTCTGCCAGGGTCCTACACGCTAGTAGGACGATCCTAACAAGGGAGCCCAACAGCAGGTGGCGCCAGAGCAAATGATAGGCAGAGCCCTCTAATTCTAGTTATGCTCCCATCCTCTTCCCAGCTGAGTTCTGCAAGGGCAAAAATGAAACGAGGGAGGAAGAAGAGGAAGCTGGGCAACCCCACGCCCAGAACTGGTTGTACGCTGGAAGACAGCTGGGGATTGGCTGCAAGGCAAACAGAGGCTGGTGAACCCAGACCCTCCAATTGTCCCTATTTTCAAGGGACAGTCCTGGATTTACAGAAGCCGTCCCGGTTTCAGATTTGATCCTCAAATGTCCTGTTTTTCCTTGGGACGTCCCCATTTTCGACAGAGAAATGTTGGAGAGTATGGAATATGACGTTTCCAGGGCTTCCCCCCTGCCCCAAGCCATTGCCATTATAAGAGAACAAGGAAGATGTTCATGATGAGTTTCGGTACCTCTTTTTCTGGAAAAATAGCACCGGACATCCCTATGCCCATCGGAGAAATGTTGGAGGTTATGTGACCCAGAAGAGCCATTGAATCAGGTCTCTGTTGCTGTGTGGTGTGTGTGTGTGTGTTGGGTTGTGGTTCTGTTTACTGGTGTTCACCCATGTAAATTAAAAACAACTCTCCTTGCATGTAACAAACTAACACATCACCCGGGAGAAAGATTTAGTGCAGACCTTTCATTGATGCGCTTTTTTTCTATATGCAGGGAGAATTTTAGGTGGGACAGCGTTAAAAAATGCTAGGATTTTGTTTGTTTGTTTTTATGTAAACTGCTTGGAGATTTTTTATTATATCAAGCAGTGCATTTGTTTGCAAAGAACTTTAAAAATATGGCCCTGCCACTTGCAATCTGATGGAACTGTCCAGAGTTGCAAAGAGCGATTGTGCCCCGTAATGAAATGTCATCAGCATTCTGATAACTCTTTGGGCTTCCCTTGATATTTCTGAAGCTGTTTTGTATGAAGAGTTTGCTTTGCATTTCAAGGGCAACTTAATAGGCTCTTCTGGGAACTGATAAATAAAGGGGAACACGTCACGTCTTAAACAATGCACATTTTTTTCTTTTTTAGGCAGAGTTGTGCGTGTATTTGGTACAAATAAACAAAATAATAATAATGTGCATTCTGGTTTTGCAAAGGTATACATAAATCAATCCAGCAGAGTTTGCATCGAATGACAGGAAGGAAAAACCCACTCTGGCTAATAAATACACTTGCAGATTGTTAAAAGGGAGAGAGAAAAGAGGAACGAGACATGAAATATCCAAAGATTCATTAAAGGAAATGTACACCTATGTACACATCTGTAAACAATAAAATAGAAAGATTATAAAACATCAGTCCAGCATTACAGTGGATGAAGCTTTCTTCCTTTCTTTCGTAGCATTGGTGAGATTTTGCTGATGTATGGAATTCAATCAACTGTGCTGAGCAGACGAGGGAAATCTGGGGATCAGATAGATCTGACATACACAATCCATATGTTACATCCATTGTCCAACATAGGGCTCTGCATTTGGTCGTTGCTGCTGCTGCTGTTTTCCTTCCCACTGCAGAAGAGGCAAGTCTTCTGAATAATGAAATGGAGGCTTGCCTCTTCAGCGGCGGGAATTTTCTGCAGCAAAAGGACCAAGAGCAACGCTGGTCGTGTGCATAGCTCTGTCCTACATCTGCATGCCCCTTCTTTGGGCCACTCACTGAGTATGCATTCACAGATTCATGTGCTTATGCATCTATCCCTGGATTCATGGGCTGATTCTTTTTATTATTAAACTGTTACAGTTGACTACAGTGGATTTTCTCAGAAGGTCTGGGCATGTGATCCCTTCAACGCCCTGCCAGACTGAGGTTCGCTACAGCCACTTTGCATACAGCCACTTTGCAATATAATTTTTTTTTCTGGATGCAGGCCAATGGGATCTGGATACTTCATTTTCCTTTTTTTTTTTTTTTTGAGTATTCACAAGCTTGGCTTAACACACCAGCATTTTACGAGAAGTTGACCTGACACGTAAACAACAAGCAAGCAGAAACAGTTCTATTTATTAGTCCTAACCTGGGCGCTGACTCTTGGGATCTCCCATTCGTAGGTAATCCACGTGATCCTGTTGAGGCCGTAATGACTGCATATATGTTTGGTCACTTGAGGCAACGGAAATTTATGGTTGCTGACACAATCCAAGGGTGGGGTTGAGGAGTTGGAAGGGACCACAAAGGCCATCTATTCCAGCCCCCTGTGATGCAGAAATCTTTCTCACTCAATGTGGGGGATCTTTAGGGAAACCTGGTTCCAAACCTCCAAAACATCTGGACGCATGCAAATACTTTGCTCCTACTTTCTGTGGGAAGGAGGGCTGGCCAGTGATGAACCTCCTAATATAAGAGACTTCAGGGCAACTAGCAAGAGAGCATTTTCACAGACTCCACAGCCTCGGAAGCCTCCTTGAGGCCATCCAACCTGACCTCAAGATGTGGGTATACTATTTCTGACCAATAACAAGCTTGCCTAAACACCCCAAGTAAAGGGGAGCCCCCACACCCCAAGGTAGTCTATCACACTGCAAAACCTTACCATCAGGATGTCTCCCAAAGTTTAATCAAAATCTGCTCACCTGACATTTCTAACTGTTGGCCCCTAGCTTGCACTCTGGGGCAAGAGAGATGGCCAACAGCATATCTTCAGATGTTTGGAGACAGCTATTCTGCCTCCCCTTCCCCATCTTCCCTATTCCCAGGTTAAACATTCCTAGCTCTTTCTACTGGACCTTGTAGGACTTTATTTACCATCCTGGCTCTCCTCCTCTGGACATGCAGTGGCGTGGAATAGAGAATTAGAATCTGCTACACAAGCTAAACAATGCAAAATTGCTTTCTGATCTATGCAGAATGTTTCCCTCGATCCAAAATTGAGACTGTGCCAGCAAAAATGGATGTTTGGGGTGTACTGGGCTCCACAATGTCTTTATAAGAAGTATTGTCTGATACAGAAAGATGCTGGAGTTGTGATACGGAAAATGCCACCAGATATACTCCTTTTGGGTCTGAAGTTGCTGTCCGTATCAATTTTGTACTGGCAGAACCTTTGATATTTGCAGATGTTCGTGTACTTTTCAATCATATTCCTGTAGTATGTATCAGGACAACTAAAGTGGATTTTCTGAGCTGCTATGGTCACTTAAAGACCTTAACTTTGTGCCTGAAAGAATAAATACCCACCATCTATTAAGCAACAGTCTGAGGACCTCACCACACCATGGCTAAATTTGAAAACATATTTTCTATGAACTCCAGGCTTGGGTGGATACCAATTTGGGCCTCTGGAGGGCTTACATCAACTTGTATGCATGCTTATTTTCAATTGGATTTTAATTGCATTTTAAATACGAGCTGACCAGGTTTTATATCTTTATGTTTATTTTGTTTTATTTCCCTTTCGTCGTTGGGGGTTGGACTAGATGATCCGTTGGGTCCCTTCCAACGCTACAATTCTGCACCTAGGATGGGACACAGTTCTCCAGATACAAGCTGACCATCTCTCTTTTACACTTTCTGTGCTTAAAACAGAGCGGCGTCAAAGTACAATGGTGGCAACAGATGGCAGGGTGGGATTCCGTTAACAAATGTTAAGTGTTTCATGGGGGTTTAGCAAAGCTGCAAACAGTTCATTGTTACTAGGAAAGATCTGCTTCCCCAATTGTGTATGCATTGCAGTCACAGCAGTCAGTGCTCCAGGAGAGAGCATATGTTTAGTATTCATGTTAAGAAACTGATTTATCTTCTCCACTCACTGTGCAACATCCGCCATATATATATCGCTGCCTAGGAAAGCTTGAGTCACAGCAAAGCCCATCTTACAGCAGCTTTTCATGTCATGGGAAAAGAATGGTTGCCTGCAAAAGCTTCCCAGGAAGGTCTCCTAGTAGAGAGTAATCCAGGAAGCACTGCCCTCACAGCACCCAATAATTGCCCTCTGTTGCCCTTGGTCATGTGCTCACACGGCCAAATACCATTGGCTATATAGCATCGGGACATCATCATGCTCACAGCATGGTATCTTTGGGCAGGAATGACTAAATGTCCAGTAATTTTCAATGTTTTTCAATACATCTTTCCAACCCACCAAAATGTCTATCTTTAGTTTGGGGGGGGGGGAGCAAAACTAGAGAATATTCATTGCATCCTGATAATTACCTCAATATTTGTGAAGCACCATGCATGGAAATCTGTGCATTGCATGGACGCTATCCGTTTTGATCCCAAATCAACAGAAATCCCCAGATTTTAGTAGTACTCCACATTAACTTTGTTTTTAAAATAAAATTCTACATTCAAGCCTTCCCATTGACCTCAAGTGGAATTTTGACTCTGCGCCAACGGGGTTTTGATGGCCAAAGTTGTTTCCTTATGAAAACAAGTACAGGCGGCGTTCAATGGCTATGATGCTATTTTCAGCGCTTGGGTTTGATTCACAGTTGCTATGGGCCATGATTTGCTGGCTGCCACCCAGGTCCAAATAAAAAATGAAAGGGGTTGTGAGGGGGGGGGGAGGAATCACGTTTTGATCCAAGTTGTCCTATTGGGAATTTTGCCAGGGATTTAAGAAATCTGGGGGTTCAGAGGGTCCACATGCAGTCGCTGGTTCTTTCCAAGCATTAATTTTGGCAAATGTTATCTCAGAAACACACGCAGACCAGATGGAGTTGTGTCAGCTCAATCAGGGCCAGTTTTTGCCTGACATTATTGGCTGCCTTGGGGGAAATATTTTGACAAACACCAGAATGGCCGCCTGAAATTCATCCAGTCGGCGTGTGCTGTGACAGCACAGGGAAAAGGGAATAGAAAAATGTACATACAGCCCTTTCTTGCTATTCCCACCATCCACCTACAGTTCCTTCCTTCCTTCCTTCCTTCCTTCCTTCCTTCCTTCCTTCCTTCCTTCCTTCCTTCCTTCCTTCCTTTTCTCACTGTAAAATCACAGTTGCTACCCTTGGAACGCAACTGTAAACCTCAGTTTAGAGGTTGAATCAAGCTGGAAACCTTTGCAAGTCCTACCAGTTTTTCCTTCTTTGGGCGATGCTTCTGTTTTGTGCAAATCTAAACACTCAGAATTCTGGGTGCTGGGCATGAACTTGTGCTTCCATCGAACCTGTGCTTTCATTCTTGCTTCAGGTTTCTAGTCCTTATGACCACAAAGAGTCACTTGAAAGCATGTGGGCAATGAGAGACGCCAAGCTGGCTAAATAAGATTTCTGGCAGTCGGGTGGGGTGGGGATTGCTTTCCACGCATGAGCATATGCAGAGTGATTTCCCCTCACTGTTGAGTGACCGTCATCAACTCATAGTCATTTGGGCCTCCATACAAACAGGCAATCATAGCAATGTGGACTCATGTGGAGGGCTGGTTGTCTGCCACACCCAGTCATTGTGGCAAAGTGAATTTTATCACAATTCCCTAACCAAATTGGAAATACTGGGTAGTTTGCAAATTGCGGGATCCAGGGGAGGTGGTTAAATTCTCCTCGCCGTGTGAATGAGTCCACTGGTGAAGCTGACAATCTCTCCAAACGGATTAAGGAGACCTGGTCCCCATCCATGTTGTTTTAAAAAGGTCCCTATTGTAATACAGTGGACCTCTGGTTAATTTGTTCCAGAGGTCCGTTCTTAACCTGAAACTGTTCTTAAGCTGAGGTACCACTTTAGCTAATGGGGCCTCCCACTGCCACCACGATGTTGGCACGCGATTTCTATTCTCATCCTGAGGTAAAGTTCTTAACCTGAGGTACTACTTCCGGGTTAGCGGAGTCTGTAACCTGAAGTGTTTGTAACCCAAGGTGTTTGTAACCTGAGGTACCACTAGACTGACTTGACCTCACTTCATAGCTAAGTTACATTTGATCTGCTTTTAGGATTTCTGCTGTTTTCGGCATTTCTTTTAAGAAATCTAAAGAACATCAGATTTGGGTTCTTCAAACTCCAGTTAGAAAGCAAGCTTCTAGACCACTTTGTTGCAGGAATAAATTTTGAAAATGGGAACATCTCCTGTTCTCTAAACCTGGAGTGGACAACCTTTTTCACACAAAGGGCCGCCTTCCCAGCTGGGTAGCTTTCTGAGGGCTGTATGCTGGCAGTGGGCGGAGTCAGAGGCAGACATGGGCGGAGCAATGAATGCAAATGCTACCCTTGTACCGTAGGCATGTTTCTGCACATTCACACAAACACACATTGCTCTCCATCTTCCATCCATTGAAGCAAAAGGCATCGTCAGAATTCAAGGGCACACTTGAGCCAAGCAGAAACACTCGGGATGCAAAGCAGGGACAGTGAGGGGCGTGGCCTGGAGAGTGTTCCAAGGGCCTGATAGGGAGGCCTTGGGGGCCACATTTGTGTCCCTCAGAAAGTTGCACTCCAAGCAGATATTCCTTCCGTCTTGCTTTCTCCCTCGAAACAACAATGACATGAAAGAGATATTCTGTGTTAAGACTGTGTTCCTCCTCCCCTCTGGATCAAGGGGTGGAGCTTCTGCGAGCTCTCTGATTGGCTACCCTCTTTCCCCCTCTTGCCTGAGGTCACATGTCCTTACCTCTCCTGCTTCCATGTTATGTACTGAGTTGAATAGGATCCAAAATGCAGCAGTCTGATTGGTCCTAGAACAATAGGATTCAGAATGCAGCAGTCTGATTGGTCCTAGAACAATAGGATTCAGAATGCAGCAGTCTGATTGGTCCTAGAACAATAGGATTCAGAATGCAGCAGTCTGATTGGTCCTAGAACAATAGGATCAAGAATGCAGCAGTCTGATTGGTCCACAGGAGCCACCCAATCCAGCTCCAGGTGGAAGTGAATCCGCAACCTGATTGGCCTACAGGTGAATCCCGGAATTAGCCAATCACGTGGGGCCCATTGTGTAAATAATGTACGGTATATAAAGCAGACATCCTGGGGGAACTTCCATTCCTCCTCACCACTATGAGTTGAATAAAGAGCATGAAATCCACTTTCGACTCTGAGTATATTTCACTCCGTATGGCCAAAAATTGTAGCTTTCTGCAACCAAGAGCTCAGAATAAAGAGTAACATTTGGACAAATTTATGCAAAAAAACCCCAAACCCGTCTATTGACTTGTGCCATTAATTTATGCATTTCGGAGTTTCTAGGCAAATACTTGGGGTTTCCCCGGTGCCAAGTATGGGTGGGGGCACAGATTAAAAAGGGTTTCCCAACCCTACCAAGACCACCCCCTGGCCTATAAGAGAAACAGATATTTCTCACTGCTCTGTCTCCTGTGCTGACAAACTCTTCTTCCATGGACTACCCCAACGCTCACGGGAGTCCGTTGAGCTGGACCTGCCCATGTAGACCTCGAAGGGTCCCATCCAGATCCATGGCGGATTCGACCACAATATTCTGAGCACCAGTACAAAATGGGGCACCTCACACCTGGGCTTAAAACCGGGCATTTGCCAACCACCTTTCATTCCGGTAGACTTTGCCCGGTGGAAGGAACTGGTGGCAACTTCTCCCCGCGCAGATTCCAAGTTTGATGACGGCTGAGGGAAAGGACCGGGTTCAAATCAAACAGTTTATAATCTGCCTTATCCTGAGTCAGACACAACTGAATCAGTATAGCCTACACGGCCAGGCAGAGGCTCCCCAAATATCTGGCAGAGGAGACATTTTCTTCCTCAGTTTTTGCTACCTGAGACCCTTCTTGGACCGGAGATGGCTTGGGACAGAGCATGGGGCCTTTTGTACTCAAAACTCGGGCTCCCACACTCGGTTCCCAGGGCACCCACTTGAGTCTACTGGCCCCCCTTTTGACAGCCAACCACCGCGTGAGAGACATCGACAAAAGAAAACGGAACCCCAAAGGGCAGAGATCCCTGCTGGCAATTAAATATCCGTCTCCTTAAGCCCGCAGGACTCGGAATCCGTCAAATCGTCATACATGTGGTACTCAACGCACTCCATGAACTCGTTGGGGATTCCGATGGAGACCGACTCCACCTCTGTCTTGTACGAGGCCACGGCGCCCCCTTTGAGGGAGCTGCCCCGGATTTTCTGCGAGAGGCTGTTCATTTTTTCCTTCAGCTGGGTGGAGGGCTTCTGGAAAGGGGAAAAGAGTCTCCACCTCTTGAAGTTCAGAGTCCTCCGTTTGCTGGCTCTTTCCAAGCCGCCCGAGTTCAACATGAAGGAGCCGTTGAGTGTGGAGATCCTGGACCTGGGCTCCTTCTCGGAGTCTTGGCCCGACCCGTTCATGGAGGCCCCTCGCCAGTGGTTGTCGTAGACCCTCCAAATGGGCCTCCTCCTCCTCCGGCACTGGCACTTGAGGAGGCGGGTGAAAGCCCTCTTGAACTCTTTGCTCGAGCAAGGGTAGATGATGGGGTTGACGCAGCTGTTGAAGTAGCCCAACCAGAAGATGACTTTGAAGAGCATCCCCGAGGGCTTCAGGGAAGGGAAGAAGGAACCTGGGCAGGAGATGGGAGAGAAAACAAGGCAAGAACGTAAGAATGGCATCGCAGTGTCAGACCACGGACCTTAGCATCATGGAATCTTTTTTCTTTAAAATTTTAATTATGCTTTCCAGATATATAGTTTTGACTGATTTTACATATTTTGACATATATTTTTTGATGCACCAAAAAAGAAAACAAAAACAAATGAAAATATTGATAAACACAATATTAATTACAAAACAATAAATTAAAAAAAAAGGTCTTTAGACATTTAGACATTTTAAAACTTGACTTCCTTCCCTCTCTTTCTGTGGTTCCTTAAATTTATTTTTAATATCTTCTGCATTACCTAAATTAACTTACTCATTTACTTATCTTCTTTAAATATATAATCTTATGTAACGGTAAAGGTACCCCTGACCATTGGGTCCAGTCGTGGACGACTCTGGGGTTGCGGTGCTCATCTCGCTTTACTGGCTGAGTGTGCCAATGTTTGTCCGCAGACAGTTTTTCCGGGTCATGTGGCCAGCATGACTAAGCCACTTCTGGCGAACCAGAGCAGCGCATGGAAACGCCGTTTATCTTCCTGCCGGAGCAGTACCTATTTATCTACTTGCACTTTGACATGCTTTCGAACTGCTAGGTTGGCAGGAATAATCTTATGTAGCTGCGGGTTATTACAGTAATCCTGTCAGTGTTTTTATCTGTTTACAATTTATCTGTAAATATTCAATAAACCATTTTCATTCTTTTATAAAATGTTTGTTCTCTTGATTTCTTATTTTTCTGGTAAGTTTTGCCATTTCTGCATATTCCATAAGTTTTTGTATCCATTCTTCCTTTGCTGGGACTTCTTTCCATTTTTGGGTAAGTAACATTCTCGCCGCTGTAGTCGCATATATGAATAAATTTCTATACAGTTTAGGTACTTCTATCCCTCTTAGCTTCACAGAATCATAGAATAATACAATTGTAGAATTGTAGAGTTGGAAGGGACCCAATGGTCATCTAGTCCAACCCCAGCAATTCTGGAATCTAAATATCCCTTCTAGACATCTGAAGGCAGCCCTGTGTAGGGAAGTTTTTAGTTTTATTGTGTTTTTATTATTTTGTTGGGAGCCGCCCAGAGTGGCAACCCAATCTGATGGAAATAATAATAATAATAATAATAATAATAATAATAATTTATTATTTATACCGCTCCCATGTAGCTGGGTTTTCCCAGCCACTCTGGGCGGCTTCTAACAAAATATTAAAATACAATAGTTTGTTAAGCATTAAAAGCTTCCCTAAACATTATTATTCCCTATTATTATTATTATTATTATTATTATTATTATTATTATTATTACATCCCTCCAACAGTCATTTCTGGAGGGTGAGTGCCGACCCTGCAGAGCCAGAACAGTTCATGCAGAAGTGGAAGGTTTCACCTGGCTCAGGAAAACCCAAAGTTTACAGAAGGATCACATTGCATGCCGTTGCAGACTTCACATGCTCAGTTGCTATGGAGTGCTGACTGCTAGAGAGGGGGACACTGGAAAATGGAAGTGTGTCTGAAGAAAATGGAATATCCTGCAAGAGGGCATGGCTGGCTGGCTAGGACCCTAAACTGGAGCGATCCCTGCTGCAGCAACATCTGTTTCACCTGTCACTGTGCGAGAGCACCTGGTCTGGTCTTCTGGGGGCCCATGGCCAAACAGTGTGCTGCATGGTTCAGAAAAGGTTTGAACCCTCTCCCCTACACATCAAACACTGAATCTAACTTATTGCATCCCTCAAAACTTATTTACACTGTTGAATTCATCTGAACGCTGCCAGCGTTTTCAGCTGTACACAATTATTTCCCACATATTCTATAAACACTTCCCAATCTTGTTTAAAGATATGTTCTTCTTGTTCTCTTATTCTATATGTTAAGTCTGCGAGTTGTGCATATTCTGTCAACTTAAGTTGCCATTCTCCTTTAGTTGGGACCTCGCTCATTTTCCAAAACATGGGCCACAGTAATAGCACACATTAATAACCTTTTTTGACACCTGGGAATTTCAGTCTGAATTATCCCCAACAGAAAGGACTCTGCTTTTTTTGGGAAAGTACATTTAAACATTTTTTTCAATTCATTATGGATCATTTCCCAATACTCTTTTACCCTTTTACAAGTCTAATACATCGGAAAGAATGTTCCCTCCATCTCCAGCACTTATCTGATTCAGTCTTATACATCTTAGCAAACCTACTTTGAGTTAAATACCATCTCCAAATCATTTTCAAGTACTTCTCCTTCAAAGAATAACATGCTGCGAACTTCAAGTCACTTTTCCAGAGTTTTCCCCAGAGGTTAAAATCTATACTGTGTTCCATATCTATTGCCCAGTGTGTCATTGAAGCTCTAACTAGCTCGTTTTTTTGTTGGGAAGCCCCATTTGATACCCGCGCTCAGACTATCAAGGAGCGGTCCGAGGTAGAATGGGGGTGGGATCCTTTCTGGACCCCAGATCCTATCCCCAGAGTTATGGCCTCAACACATTCCTGCAGGGCTGGATTTAGGTTTGATGAGGCCCTAAGCTACTGAAGGTAATGGGGCCCTTTATACGCCCAGCTGTCCCTTGTCAACAACAAATTGTTGCTGTTTTTTGTGTTGAATATATCTGTATAGTAATTTATGGACCTAATAGGTATCTAAAGCCATTTGCACATGTTGCCATGCAACCAGTCCATGCAGAATGTAAAAAAAGGGTAAAGGGACCCCTGACCGTTAGGTCCAGTCGCAGATGACTCTGGGGTTGCGGCGCTCATCTCGCTTTACTGGCTGAGGGAGCCGGAGTCTAAGCATGACTAAGCCGCTTCTGGCGAACCAGAGCAGCACACAGAAACGCTGTTTACCTTCCTGCTGGAGCGGTACCTATTTATCTACTTGTACTTCGTGCTTTCGAACTGCTAGGTTGGCAGGAGCTAGGACTGAGCAACGGCAGCTCACCCCGTTGCTGGGATTTGAACCACCCACTTTCTGATCGGCAAGCCCTAGGCTCAGTGGTTTAGACCACAGCGCCACCCGCGTCTCGACATGCATAATGTAGGCACCCTATATATAGAAATGAGCAAACAAGTGATATTTTAGGGAGCAGGCTAGCAGGTGGGGCCCATGACTTACATCATAGGAGCCCACACAACACAAAACACTGTTGCTATATGTATATGTTGGAAGCTGCCCAGAGTGGCTGGGGAAGCCCAGCCAGATGGGCGGGGTATAAATAATAATAATAATATTAATTATTGTTGTTGTTATTGTTGTTGTTGTTGTTATATGCAGGGAACCAAGAGGACTCCGTCTCCAGGGATGCAGAGACCGAAATCTCCAGCCCCTGATTCATGTCAAGGATGTCAAACCAGGGCCTGATTTTTTTCACCTGTCCCAGAGTCTAGAGAGGATCTAATAAATTACAGGGCAACTCTAACCATCCCTACTCAGAAGTAAGTCCCACTTGGGTTCATAGAACTGTTGGAAAGGATGCCCAGGGTTCAACCCCATGCAAAATTTCAGTGGGGTTTACTTCGAAATAAGAGAGATTAGGATTGCAGCCTAAATTTATTGACTCTAGATTGGCGTCTCCAAACCTCATGGATCAAATCTATGCTTCCAGGTGCCATGAGAAAGTTGCAGAGATAGCGCAGGATAGTGCACACCCTGGAAATGATCTCTTTCAGCTTCTGCCTTCTGGAAGAAGATACAGAGTTATAAACACTAGGACTAGCCCCCTGAGAAACAGTTTCTATCCAAATGTGATTTTGGTTTTAAACGCAGTGTAAGGTAGTCTCTATGTGAGTATATTGTATTTAATTACGGGGTATCAGAGTTTTTAGGGGGCTAACCAGGCTGGGATAGCTAGGATAGCAGGCTTGTTGGTTTTTGAATGTCTGATGTAGATTTTTCAGTTTCGTTGTTCTGTATGGGACAATGACAATAAAGATTCGTATCATATTGTATTGTATCATATCGTATCAATACGCTTTAGCGTGGCCCCAGGCTGGGGTAGATGGGGTCTGTAGAATCACAGAAAACAACAACAACAATTTATATACCACCCTATACCCACAGGTCTCAGGGCAGTTACAACATAAAACCACAATATAAAAACACAAAATACATGGGAAAAACAAAAACAAAAAAAGCCAATGTTGAATTGGAAGGGATGCCAAGGGACATCTAGTCCAACCCCCTGAAATGCAGGAAGTCTGATGCATCTGGAGGGCACCAGGTTGGGGAAGCCTGGTCTACGTTATAACTGGGAATGGATTGTGTCTGGGTATTCGTGTATCAACTCAGCCTCGGCCGAAACCTCAAGGCGAGAGTCCTTTCCCAAAAGCGATAATGAGCGCTCGCCCTAATGCCATCATCCATTCCTGGAGTTTTGCCTTCAGAAATAGAAAGCGGAACGGCTGAGAAGCCAGCAGGGCCAGTCCTTTGATTGTGGCATGATGTTCTTGGATAATTGGAAGAGGCTTTCTTGTGCAAGCACCAAATCCTCTCTTGTCTATTAATCCCCATTTGTCCCCATTAATCCCCCGTTAACCCTCTCGGAGTTCCGGCACGTGGCGTTTCCCATCTCTGTCCGGCAGATGGCTCTCCTGCACTCTGCCCGGGCTCCGTGGCTATTGCCCAGGGAACTCTAAGAATAACTCTCTGACTCAGCCTGACTGTTTTTTAATTTTAGATGAATCATGACGCTGCGTGACTGCGGTGTTAATTTGTATTATGGGTAAATAGCATGCGCTTCCAAGGCACTGGTGCTAAACCCCGGTGTCAAAACAGCTCCGAGGGGAGCGCTTGGCATTGCGGGCAAGGAAACATCGGAATCCTGAAAGCGAGAACAGAAAACACCATCTCACAAGACAGCCCCATAGTTTGCTGGCTGAGAAAAGCAGCCTCCGGGACCTGTTTGTAGAGGGGAGAAAAACACACACCCAGCAACGTTGTGGGGGTCCTGATTTTGCAGAGTGTGAACTGTGGGCTTCACTTTCAGAAGCTGCAAGATTCCAGGGCAAGTGATATAGTCATTCACAAGAACATAAGTAGACCCTGAATACAGGCTTCAAGCTCTTGTGAGTTGCATTGACAAACCAAACACAGGGAAATGATGTATACAGAGTCAGACCTTTCGGCTCTCCAGCTCAAGGTTGTCTACGTGCCAGAAATGAACGGGATCTGGTGGGTGGGCCAAATCCTTAACTTCCTTATACCTTGCTGGCCAAATGCAAGGTCGATGGGGAAACTCTCTGCCCAAGCATCTGCCATCACAATGACACCAGGCAATGGTCCTCAGGACTTCAAAGCACTGGTTCAGCAGGCTTGAAGTCATAGAATTACAGAATTGTAGAGCTGGGACCATGAGGATCATCCAGTCCAACCCCCTGCAATTCAGGAATCTTTACGCCCAACGTGGGATTTGAACCCACGACCCTGGGATTGAGAGTCTCATGCTCCACCCACTGAGCTATCCCAGGTGATAGGGTGGTGACTTCAAGCCTGCTCCCTTCAGGGATTGTCTAGGCAATGTCTAGGCAACACGATGACCATGTACATGCGCAATAAACAATCTTTTATAGAATTCCTTCAAACCACAACAAGTCCAAAATGAAATCTTCGGTCTCAAAGTCTCTGAAAATTTTTAAATGAAGCGAGGTACCAGACTTTGTACGATGAAAGACAAGCTGTGAAGCTTTGTGTATTCAGCAAATATGATGTCCAACACTGAACAGTGATTCCGGATGTTGACTCCTGTTTCGTAGAATTCTTCGTCAGCATGGTGGGAGGAGATAGAATTGCTTCATAAACCCATCTTATTTCGAATGAATGTATGTAAATGAAAATATCAAACACTGTGGACCAGTGCTCATGTAATAATGTAGTCACTGCTGCATGATAGAGCCGGGAGCTTTGTGATTTGCTGAGTTGCTGATTTTAATCAGCAAATATTAACCAGTAAGGCTGTGAGTAAAAGCACACCCTTGCTTAAAAGTTGCAGCTATTTTGGAGCTGGTATGTTGTTAACTGTACCAGGGAATGGAAGAAAAAAAATAAACATTGAAGATGGACGCCCCTTCTAACAAGAGATTTTAGCTTGGAAAGATGTTTAGCATAGAAAAAAGGGAGTCTGAGAGGAGATATGAGAGCCCATAGCTGTCAACTGTCCCTTATTTGACGGGAAACTCCCTTATCCCAGCGCTGTGTCCTGCTGCTGTCCCTTATTGTTGATGTCCCTTAAATTTCCCGGGTTTCAAAGGAAGCAGCTCCTCTCCCTCCCTCCCTGCCGGCCAGGGAGGAGGGAGGCTCCAACTGGGTTGCTTGGCTGCGTTGCTCACCCAATAAGGAGTCTAAGAACGACTGGGGGGTGGAACTTGCATGCCTTGTGCCGATCAAATCGGCCGCATTGCCTGGGGACTCGCCTTTGCTCAGCGCTTCCCAGCGGAGAGGTGACGGTGGTTTTCCTTGCTGCATCCCCTTTGCCAGGTTGCTGCGCTGTGGGAACCACCGCTTGAGGCTTTGTTTGGCTGCTGGCTGGGCTTTCTGCCTTTGGCTCGGAGGTGCTCAGAAGTTGAACATACCTGTGCCCACAAAAATCCCTTATTTTGGCTGCTGATCCCTTATTTTCGAGGCTGCTGGTCCCTTATTTTCAAATCTGTAAATTGACAGCTATGATGAGAACCATCTTCAAAAATCTCAGTGGCATGCTTGTTTTTTCCTGCTCCGGAGGGTAGGACTCGAACCCAGGGCTTCAAATTGCCAGAAAGGAGATTCCGACTAAAAGTTTGGAAAAAAACT
Organism: Podarcis raffonei; assembly: GCF_027172205.1. Taxonomy (NCBI): domain Eukaryota; kingdom Metazoa; phylum Chordata; class Lepidosauria; order Squamata; family Lacertidae; genus Podarcis; species Podarcis raffonei. Next base: position 74,458,266 of record NC_070610.1, on the reverse strand, counting down.
TTCTGACAGTAACAGCTTTTCAGCAGCGGAACAGACTCGCTTGAGTGGTGGTGGACTCTCATTTTTAAGCAGAGGTTGGATGGCCATCTGTCATGGATGATCTGGTTGAGATTCCTGCATTTCAGGGGGTTGGACTAGATGACCACTGGGAGCCTTCCAACTCTAGGATTCTATGATTAGTCTGTGTTGTTTGCTAAATTGTCATGCTAGTTCACACATCTGCCCAAAAGAGGAGGTCACGTGTTATGCTCTCTCTCTCTCTCTCACTTTTAAACAAAACAGCCGAGCTATTATTCTGGAATCCCAGGCAGGGATGCAGCCAGAATCTTTGAGAGGTTTCTTGTGCCGCAATTGGCAAGTCTCAAGTCCCTTTTGGAAGGGCATTTGTTTATCACCAGACTTGCATTCTGGAGCAGCCTGGAACCGACTCCCAAAATACCTTGGTGATGCTCTTTTTTCGTTCTCGCCCTTCAACTCCCTCCTCAAAAGCCAACTGTTCTGTGAAATAAACACCCCCCCCCAATTGAACCTCCTTCCCCCCATTGCCCCTGTGGTGTGTCTAATTTAAGACTGAAAGTTCCTCGGGGCAGGGATAGCTCTGTCGGAAGAGACTCATAATCCCTGTGTTCAAGCCCCGCATTGGGCAAAAGATTCCTGCATTGCAAGGGGTTGGACTAGATGGTCCTCATGGGCCCTTTTAGGTCTATACTATTTAAAAATAGTAAATTTATTTTAAAATAAATACTATTTCTTTTTTATCCCGCAAAGCAGGTCCAACATCCTCTGGCAAGGCCCACTGGCTCTGACACCTGCCCTGGATCTGCGAGCCACCCTTTTGAATTTCCCACAATGCCCCTGAGGTAACACCACTCCAGGGCATTATGGGAAAGGTAAAAATGGTGGCTTGCAGCTGGTCCCCGCCATCGCCGAGCAAGTCCATGGTTGGGGGCCCACAGATAAAGGAGGTGGACCACCAGAGAGCTATTTCCCTGGGAGACATAAAAAAAAAATAATTACCAATATTTCTGGAGCGAGGAAGGACAGTTGTGGTCTTTATTGACCAAATTAGATGCTTTGTGTTATGTACTGAAGTTCTCACCCTGGGCCAGCAGGGGGATACTGTAGATAGTTTTCACTCAGGTCCACATATGCAAATAAGGAATTGAAAGTGACGTTCAGTGATTGGATAGTTACAGAAAGTTGTTACTGTTGCTTTGTAGTTGAGCTCTATATAGGCAGGTTGGCTAAACCCTTCAGTTCAGTTCTGTTCTGGCCTGTGAATAAACAAGAGCTGTCTGAAGAATTGCTGTGTCGTCTGATATGTTCACCCGCAACCTAACACTTTGGGCTGTACCGGTCCACCCTGATTTCCCAAACAGCAGTGGTTTATTCCAGAAGGAGAGTAGCTTGCTTCTACATGGCTTCCTCTGCCCCTTTGGTGGGGAGAAAGGGTCTGTGAGAAGCATTTGGAAAACAGACAAGCCAGCCAGATTTTCTAGACCTCGGCTCGGAGGGAGGGAGAGATGGAGGCTGGGATATATGCAATTCATCCTCAGGCCGATAGCAGCAACTGTGCACATCCGCAACATTCATTTTCATTCGGGTGTTCCTGGTTTACGGAGGGCATTCCTCTGTTCGTCAGGGTCAAGGGGCTGTTTTCTCAAAGACCAGAGAGTTGGGGGACCCGAGAAGAGGTGCCCACCAAGACCTTAACACCTGGGCAGCAGACCGATTGCACTTTGACTGCAATTTCAGCAACTGTTTCTAACTCTTTTGCCTCTGTGCATATAAATTGGGGCATGCAAATACGATGCAAATGTGTGCCCAATATAGCCCCCTCTCTCTCCCTTTTTGGTACCTGCTTGAATGGCGCCTGCACTCAGGCAGCTGCCTGAGTTTGACACAGAAATGATTGGCGGGTGCACAGCTCCAGGGCTCTCTGCCTGCCTCTGGGGACTCTACCCAGCCTGCAGCCCTCCCTTGCCCTGCCCTGTGCCCTCCTTGAACTTGTTGGCCTGTCTGGGAAGCAGCAGTACCATCTGGGCCCCACGACAGAAGGTGTCTTGGGGTTGTGGGTGCATTAAAGCGTGCACGGCCCTGGCGCCAAAATTTGTGGATGCCAGGTCCCTTCATGGGGAATTTTGTGGGTGCTTGGGCACCCAAGGCCCCAGGGAGTTGGCACCTACGCTGGGATGTTCCCTTGAATACTGCTTGACTGCATCGAGAGGAAGGTAGGTGTGTCTTTGTGTGTGCATGCGTGGAAAAAAGTGAGTTATAAACGCAAAAAATGAATGATGTGTTACCGTCTCCCTTCTTTCCAATATTAGGAAATGGTCCTAGCTTTCTTGTTTGCCTTTTAAGTCTCCCTGGATAGCTGAGTCAGTGAAGTATGAGACTCTTAATGTCAGGGTCCTGGCTTCGAGTCCCATGTTGGGCAAAATATTCCTGCATCGCAGAGGGTTGGACTAGATGACCCTTGTGGTCCCTTCCAACTCTACTATTCTACAGACCATAAGCATCAAATACAGCATATGGTTAGAAGAAGACGAAAAAGACGAAAAAGAAGAAGAAGAAGAAGAAGAAGAAGAAGGGGAGGAGGAGGAGGAGGAGGAGGAGGAGGAGGAGTTTGGATTTGATATCCCGCTTTATCATTACCCAAAGGAGTCTCAAAGCGGCTAACAATCTCCTTTTCTCTTCCTCCCCCCAAACAAACACTCTGTGAGGTGAGTGAGGCTGAGAGACTTCAGAGAAGTGTGACTAGCCCAGGGGTCAGCAAACTTTTTCAGCAGGGGGCTGGTCCACTGTCCCTCAGACTTTGTGGGGAGCCGGACTATATTATTTTTTTTTGGGGGGGAATGAACAAATTCCTATGTCCCCAAAATAATACAGAGATGCATTTTAAATAAAAGCACACATTTTACTCCTGTAAAAACACCAGGCAGGCCCCACAAATAACCCAGAGATGCATTTTAAATAAAAGGACACATTCTACTTATGTAAAAACACGATGATTCCCGGACCGTCCGTGGGCCAGATTTAGAAGGCGACTGGGCCGGATCCAGCCCCCAGGCCTTAGTTTGCCTACCCATGCACTAGCCCAAGGTCACGCAGCAGCTGCATGTGGAGGAGCGGGGACGCGAACCCGGTTCACCAGATTACGAGTCTACTGAGCTATCCAGATGACTGGAGATTTGAACCCTGCACCTACCACTTGGAGGGAGCCAAGCAAACCTAGAGACCCCAGGGCTTGAGAGCAGCTACTTGGTAGACCCTCAATTTCAGGGTTTTGGGTTTAAGCCCCACATTGGGCAAAAGATCCATTCATTGCAGGGGGCTGGACTAGAAGACCCTTGTGGCCCCTTCCAACTCTGCAATTCTACAATGATTTTATGATTTTATGAAACAATGAATGGGGTTCTCCGCTTCAAGTCAAAACTCCCTTTGGGCTTCCTCTGCTCTTAGCCACCGGAAGTAACTTACGACGAGGCTTCCTAGCGTTCTGCTCAACGTTCCTGGTACGTGACCAAACTGAGATTGATTCATTCTCTACTTCCCCGACGTGGCTGGAGAATGAAGTTTGGTTGTGCAGGGACATGTGTTCGCCTCGCTGTCCGTGAATCGGGCTGCTGGCTGATGAATTACTAGCGTGTGACGAAACGCACCGATCGGCTTCCCAGCTGAACACCGCAGGCTTAGAGATGCGAGCGGCTATTCTTGGCTCCATTCATCCCTGGGGCCACGTTCATCCTTAAAGCAACCCCCAGCTCCCATCCACGGCAGTAAATGAATTTGCGCCGGAGGAGAAATTGGCCCTTCTCCTACGTAGGCCCGAGAGAGCCGTTAAGCTCTTCCGCAGATTAAAATGTCTTTTGGCAAAACAGGGGCCGGTGATATTTATTATCTGCTAAGTGAGATGAGCTGAAGGGCCTGGTCACATACAGGACAGTCGCATGCTGGTCGCGAGGGGCTTAAGAGGTGGACGAGCAGGGGCTCAGTCAAGCTCTCTCGGGCTTGTGGTTTGGCCCCAGCATAGCCTCACAAGCCCCTGTCCTTCAGAAACATCTGTCCCTTGCAATATGAAATGCAAAGCACAGCTAGGGGGTAGAGCTTTTGCCTTAGGATAATAGAATCACAGAATCATAGAATTGTAGAGTTGGAAGGCACCCCAAGGTCCTCTAGTCCAACCCCCTGTAATGCAGGAGTCTCAGCAAGGCAACAGCAAACAAATCTATGGTCATGTAAAACATACTCAATAAACACATGAGACGTACTGGCTGTGCTGTGATTCAAGGACCCACCACCCGCTTGGGGATAAGAAAGACACATGGACACAGTATATTAGGTTAAAAGTAAAGGGACTCCTGACCATTAGGTCCAGTCGTGTCATGTCCACTCATCTCACTTTATTGGCCGAGGGAGCCGGTGTACAGCTTCCGGGTCATGTGGCCAGCATGACTAAGCCGCTTCTGGCGAACCAGAGCAGCGCACGGAAATGCCGTTTACCTTCCCGCCGCAGCGGTACCTATTTATCTACTTGCACTTTGACGTGCTTTCGAACTGCTAGGTTGGCAGGCGCTGGGACCGAGCAACAGGAGCTCACCCCGTTGCGGGGATTCGAACCGCCGACCTTCTGATCGGCAAGTCCTAGGCTCTGTAGTTTAACCCACAGTGCCACCTGCGTCCCTCATTAGGTTAATATTAGGTTAATGGGCTAAAAAGGCCACAACTTTACTGATTAAAGCATGTGAGAGGTATTGGCTTAGGCATTGGATAAAGCAACAGAGCGTGACTCCACCCCCTCAGGGAGGAGTGAGTCTAACAAGGGTTAACCACCAGTGGGAGGAGCCTGTTGATGGAAATACAACTGGAAGCTCCCGCTGATGTCACCGGGGGTCATGCCATGGCCCTAGCCACCAGCAAGGGCATCGGACAGGATCCACCATCGCCGGATTCCTCTACCGGAATACCCATAAAGTGGAGGGGTAGGCGATGGCCACACCCTGCCCTCCAATACACAAACATATTCCGATACCTAACCGCCAATACCTAGAAGTTGTGACGATTTGCTATGAGGTAGGCGAAAAACCAAGTGAACCAGCAGCAGAATGAAAGGGAAGTGCTGCCGCGGCCGCATTTGAGCGGCTAAACCCCGCCCCCAAGCCTCCACCTGATTGGTTGGCTACCTGGGGGTGTGGCGTGGCAGCCAGGCCAGCTGGGCAGGGGCTGGAACGCCACCCTGCCAACGCGGGAAACGGCTCCTGCTCACAACTCCTCCCCTCTGTAAGGAGGAGAGGCTTTCTTAGATAAATGGACCTTATGCATGAACTGACTATAGAATGATCTGATCCACTGGGTCTTCTGGTTTGTTCGTTTGTTGAACTTTATGAGTTCTGTTGAGATTTACAATTTGAAACTATGAATAGGATATCTTGTTTATCTAAGACCACAGCCGTCTCATGTGTTTATTGGGAATCTCAGCAAGAGCACCCCTCAAAGATGGCTATCCAACCTCTGTTTAAAAGCCTCCAAGGAGAGTCCACAACCTCCTGAGCGAGTCTGTTCCACCATTGAACAGCTCTTACTGTCAGGAAGACCTTCCTGATGTTTGGTGGAATCTCCTTCCTTGTAACTTGAAGCCATGGGTTTGAGTCCTGCCCTCCAGAGCAGGAGAAAACAATCCAGGGAAAACTCAAATTGCCGTTTGCTCTGATTGAGCGCTTATGGCTCAGCCGGCAGAGCATGAGACTCTTAATTTCAGGGTTGCGGGTTCGAGCCCCACATTGGGCAAAAAGATTCCTGCATTGCAGGGGGTTGGACTAGATGACCCTCATGGTCCCTTGCAGCTCTACGACTCCACGATTCTAAAGAGCATTTGAGTTGGCAAAGTTGACGGGGAAGATCCGGAATCAGCGCGATGAACTGTTTCAACTGTTAAATGAAAGAACATTGTAAACATCTGAAAAGGTTTGTAGGTTTGAGTTGAAATGTTTTGTAATGTGACCATATGGAACTGATTTACATATAATGAGGTGAAATATATAAAAAAGAAGATAGAAGGTAAAAAAGTGGTTATAGAAATGCTAAGTATTTCGTAAATATGTTCGGAAGTCAGAAAGAGGGATGGAGGGAGGTCGATGCTCAGTTGGAGCAATGTTTCAGGCTATAGAATTGTGTAATAGAATATGATAATATGGAAAACTCAGTAAAAATTATTATAAAAATAAATAAAAATAAAGAGCATTTGAAGGCAGCTGGAGAAAAGGAAGTGTGGGTGATCCCTGAGCTGGCATGCGCGAACGATCCAGCCCAGCTGAAATGCCACAGAGACCAAACTTTATGACAGCGTCAGCATGCGCGTACGTGTGAGCATGGATGATGCATATAGAAGCATCTTCAGCAAGCAGACTCCTTTCCCCCTCTCAGTCAGCCTCAGCCTCGGCCTGGCCTGCCACATCTTGGAGGTCATGAGACTTTCCTTGTTTTGTTTAGACTGCCTCTAAGCAGCCCGTGATTGATGCCTCTCCTTTTAGTTAATTGCGTTTCAGCTCTTGATGCTTTTATTGTGACATTTTATGGCTGGCTTTAGTTCTTATTTTTTTTTTTTAAAAAAGAATGATTACGTTCTGCTTTTATGCCTTCTGCTTTGAGTCTCCAGAATGGCAGCATAAAAGACAAAATTAGAAAAATGAAAAAGCATGGCGGTGAAGTTTCCTCCTTGCTGTGCCTCCCTCAGTTACTTTCCGTGTGTTGGGTCTGAGAGGCAGGTTTTCTTCCTCTCTTCTCCCCACCTGTTTCCAGCAAATTGCAATTGCAAAACCAGGTGGTGCTTATCGAAGGTCGGGGACTGCCAGCTGCCACCCCTCGCAGCGAGAGCATGTCCGGACTTGACCTTCAGGCCCTGTTGCTGTTACATGATCCATGTTCCCTACATTTCAGCCAAGAAGGCTGAGCAGGTTGTGGAACGAAGGTGTCAGATTTGAGGTGCCAAGATTTACTCAGAGACCCTATTCCGCCTCCAGAGAATTTCCTTCATATGTGGTGGACTTGTTGCTTGTTGCTGTTGTTTAGTCATTTAGTCGTGTCCGACTCTTCATGACCCCATGGACCAGAGCACGCCAGGCACTCCTGTCTTCAACTGCCTCCCGCAGTTTGGTCAAACTCACATTGGTAGCTTCGCGAACACTGTCCCACCATCTCGTCCTCTGTCGTCCCCTTCTCCTTGTGCCCTCCATCTTTCCCAGCATCAGGGTCTTTTCCAGGGAGTCTTCTCTTCTCATGAGGTGGCCAAAGTCTTGGAGCCTCAGCTTCAGGATCTGTCCTTCCAGTGAGCACTCAGGGCTGATTTCCTTCAGAATGGAGAGGTTTGATCTTCTGGCAGTCCATGGGACTCTCAAGAGTCTCCTCCTGCACCATAATTCAAAAGCATCAATTCTTCGGCGATCAGCCTTCTTTATGGTCCAGCTCTCACTTCCATACATCACTACTGGGAAAACCATAGCTTTAACTATATGGATCTTTGTTGGCAAGGTGATGTCTCTGCTTTTTAAGATGCTGTCTAGGTTTGTCATTGCTGGTGGACTTGTACCAAGGTCAAAGCCTTCTGGTATATAATATATAATGAATTAAAAATGGTTTTAAAATATAATTTCAACAAAAAAGGCATTTTTGTTAGTTTTAATTGGAGAAGAAATAAAAGAAAAAGATGTAAATTTGTTTAAGTATGCCACAACGGCTTCTGGCCCAGAAATGGAAGTAGCAGGAACGTCCTACATTGGAAGAATGGCAAACAAAGATGGTGAAATACGTAGAGTTGGCAAAGCTGTCGGGGAAGATCTGCAATCAGCGCGACAAAATGTTTCAACAGGACTGGAGCAAGTTTATATTTTACATTGTAAACATTTGAAAACATTTGTAGGTTGGATTTGAAATGTATTGTAATGTGAAAATAAGGAGCTGTTTTACATATTACGAGGTGAAATGTTAAAAGAAGATAGAAGGTAAGAAAGTGGTTATAGAAATGCTAAGAATTTATTTAAAGATGTTTGGAAGTCAGAAAAAGGGAGGGAAGGTGGTTGATGCTCTGTTTGAGCAAGGTTTAAGGTTATAGATTTAGGTAATAAAATGTGACTAAACATGGAAAACTCAATAAAAATTATTATTATATATAAAAAGAGACCCAATTCCCCCTCCAGAGCTACAATTCTCTCTGGGGTTTACCAGTCCATCCCTTTTCTCAGGGAGCTCTGGGAACCGTAGCTCTGTCAGGAGACCAGGGGATCGAACAACTCTCCTTACCCTTAAAAATGACAGCTCCCAGAATTCTTTGGGGGAAACCGCGGCTGTTTGAAGCAGCACCATGGTGCTTTAAATGTATAATGCAGATGTTTGCTTCATGCTCTGACGGCATGGTATGAATAATGGTGATTTTAGCACAGCGCCGAAGTGACCATGATAATACGGCAGCTTGGAGCCGAATCTTCCTCTCATTTTTTTTTGCAGCCAAGTCAGATCTGCAAAATTCAAGAAACTTGGTGCAGGCCAGGGGTTAACCTCCAAGTTCACATTCTTAGAAAACCAGAGGGAGGGGAGGAACTTGGAAGCTGGAAAAACAAACACAGAATAGTCTTGGGAGAGGTTCGGCCATCACGGAACTATTTTTCCAAGTCTCCAAGTGAACAGATTGAGCATCCGTTGCATTTGCCCTTTTATGAGTTGTCTGGGTGGATGATTTGCCATCAGTTTTTCCAGTGTCACCTTTTGCTCTTCAGCAGGAAGCGTTTTTCTATATCCCCAGCGAAAAGAGAGGGTTGCGGGGGAAACTGCACACTCTCTGGTTCGATTAATATGAATCAATCGGTTTTGACACAGACTAATCCGGCATATGCCCTCTCTCAATCAGCATGCAAACCGAAGCACGGCTGGCTATCCTTTGAAACTGACAATTCCCCACTGATGCGATGGTGCAGTTCTCCAACCCCAAACAGCGAGAAAAATGCCCATGTTTGTGAAAATAATGCACAGAACTCTACCAAGGGGAGAAGGAATGGCTTGCAAAATTGGGTGTATGAAACAAACTTGTGTATTATTTTTGATTTGCTGGACCCTGAGACCCCCGGGTATAGGGTGGTATATAAATTCAATAAATAAAAATAAAATAAAATAAAAGTAATACTGTAGCAGCAGCAACAAAAACCCACTGTTTCAAAGCAGCAAAAAGTAAAAGCACAGGTAGATATGGCAACTCCATTTCTCAGGGAACATTTTGTGTCTCCTGAAGCCCCTCCTCTTTCAACCCCAAAATATTTGCAGAATTCAGCGAAACCCTGATATAACCGTGAGCAGAGTCTTGCCAGATCAGACCAAGGGTACATCGAATTCATATTTTCAGCAGCGTTCAGCCAAATTTCTCTGGGAAGAATGAATATAAGAAAGAGCCCTGGAATTTTGTTGTTTAGTCGTTTAGTCGTGTCTGACTCTTCGTGACCCCATGGACCAGAGCACGCCAGGCACTTCTGTCTTCCACTGCCTCCCGCAGTTTGGTCAAACTCATGCTGGTAGCTTTGAGAACACTATCCAACCATCTCGTCCTCTGTCATCCCCTTCTTCTTGTGCCCTCCATCCTTCCCAACATCAGGGTCTTTTCCAGGGAGTCTTCTCTTCCCATGAGGTGGCCAAAGTCTTGGAGCCTCAGCTTCAGGATCTGTCCTTCCAGTGAGCACTCAGGGCTGATTTCCTTAAGAATGGATAGGTTTGATCTTCTTGCAGTTCATGGGACTCTCAAGAGTCTCCTCCAGCACCAGAATTCAAAAGCATCAATTCTTCTACGATCAGCCTTCTTTATGGTCCAGCTCTCACTTCCGTACATCACTACTGGGAAAACTATAGCTTTAACTATACGGACCTTTGTTGGCAAGCTGATGTCTCTGCTTTTTAAGATGCTGTCTAGGTTTGTCATTGCTTTTCTCCCAAGAAGCAGGTGTCTTTTAATTTCGTGGCTGTTGTCACCATCTGCAGTGATCATGGAGCCCAAGAAAGTAAAATGTCTCACTGCCTCCATTTCTTCCCCTTCTATTTGCCAGGAGGTGATAGGACCAGTGGCCATGATCTTCATTTTTTTGATGTTGAGCTTCAAACCATATTTTGCGCTCTCCTCTTTCACCCTCATTAAAAGGTTCTTTAATTCCTCCTCACTTTCTGCCATCAATGTTGTGTCATCTGCATATCTGAGGTTGTTGATATTTCTTCTGGCAATCTTAATTCCAGCTAGGGATTCGAGGATAAAAGCCCATTTGGTCCAGCAGCCTGTTCTCATAGCAGCCAACCAGCTGCCTATGGGAAGCCCTATGTTCTCTCTATGAGAGAACAACAATGTCCTCCCCTGGGGAAAAAATGCACTAGTCTATGCACCAAGATGGTCAAGGGTCTGGAAACCAAGCCTTATGAGGAACGGTTGAGGGAGTTGAGTATGTTCAGCCAGGGAAAGAGGAGAATGAGAGGAGATAGGATAATCATCTTCAGATATCTAAAGGGAAGGAAGATGGAGCTTATGGTCCCGTCCACTCTACAGTGCTATGATTCTATGTATCCTCTGGCCCCTGAGATGTCTTAAGGCAGCAGAATCAAAAGCCTTTCTATGCTGATATTTCTGTCTGCTTCATTGATCTGACTTATGACATTCTGCTTATTCCCATTTTATTTCCGTTCTGAGTTGTTGCAAGTAGCTTTGGAGGCCGGAGACCATGCCAGAGGCAGTGCATTCATCGCCGGGCAGTAGATTCCTCCAAATCTCCAGGTGCTGGAAACTGCAGGTGGAAAGAGGGTTGTTGCTCTCAGTTCTGCTTGCAGTCTTCCCCAGGGCATCTGCTGGACCACAGTTGTGAGAGCAGGACATTGGATGAGAGGCAGCGTGGGCCGGATGCTACAGGTTTCGTCTTACTCCCTCAAGGAGTGTGATGGCCTGGGACTTGGGCGCGGACTTGGAGCCAGAGGAGTCTCAGTCCGCACCAGATCCTTTGCCTCAGGCGGCAACCAAACCTAGTCTGGGGCCTGATCCTGAAGAGCCCCAGTCTGCACAGGTTCCCCTGCAACAAGCACCAGCTGGGCCGAGTCAGGGGCCTGAGCCTGCCCTGGCTCCAGATACGGGGATTACCTTGTTGCCTCCAGCTGGGCCATCGCTTACAGCTGCTGCACTACCGGTTGGGTCAGGAGAGGCTGAGGCGGCTTCTGGGTTTAGTAACCCACCAACATCTCCCAAGCTGCAGAGACTCAGGTCGGAAAGAAGTAGAGACCTGAGAACTCACAGGAGGAGTGCTCTCCTTTGGGTGAGACAGGGAGGTGAATTGCTGGGGGATCAGGACCGGCCGTTACCCCGACAAAGATAAAAGGCTGCTGGACCCCGCCCCAGGTTGCAGGAGCAACGTTGCTGTTTGCCTGAACCTGCCTGTGATCCTGTGCCTGACCTTGCCTGGTTTCCTGCCTCGTGTCCTGCCTTTGCCCTGTCAGACTGACTCCTCGCAGAACCCTTGGATTTGGGACCGGACTTGGACCGCGTTGCTTGGGTTACCCCCCGGCCCAGCACAACCGCAACCAGCCAATCCACCAAGGAAGTCAGAGAATGAGTGGACCGAGGACAGGAGAAGACAAGCCTTCCTCTTCCAGATCCACGAAGCAAAAACAGAAGCCCCCCAAAAGAGGGAGCCATGTGGCCAGAGGGTGGAGTTCTTTGCAGCTCCCAGCTGAGACAGCTCCCACACTGTCCCTTTTCAGGCTTGCCTGGGGTGCTTGCCAAAAAGAACACACTTGACTTGCCAAGTCCCCAGCTTTTCGCCAGCTGATTCCGTGTGAAAAAACGCACATAATTTCCCATAATTTTTGATGACAGGGCGGGAGGGGGAGGGGCCATCTCCTTCTCTCCACGTCCTTGGTTGCTCTTCCTTCCCACCTAGAGAACCCAGCCCGGCTAACTAGTTTCCTTGGAAGTGTCCCATGGAAAGATCTGAGCTGAGATGTTTAGCAGCTTGAGAAGGGCTGCTCCATTTTTCTTTCATTGGTGGGGAGGGGAGAAAGTGTGGGGAGGGGGTAAAACCAGGACGCTGTGAATGGTCCTGCTGGCTACCTTCTGCCAAGGGGGAGACAGAACGGGCTTTGTTTTCAAACTTCTGTGAGACGGATCTCTGCTTTCGTACACAATGAGCAACTTCCTCTGGGATTGTTTGGCCATGTCTCCCTTTGTCTCCCTCTCGTTTGGCGCCTCCTTATTTCATGTGATGCTCTTTGATGCATTTGCAACCTTGGCCCAGACCAGTGCCAAACTCAGCCAGCAAGTTGGCCGGGTCAGTAAAGGAGGTCAGCTCTCAGGAGCAGAGAACATGCTTTGCAGTCAACAAGGACTCAGGCTCTATTGCCGGAACCTCCGGTTCAAAGCAGGGCTAGGGAAGACATGGGCCTGAGACCTGGAAGAGGGTCTCCAAGGCGGTGCCCGTGAGCATCAGTGTGGCCCCTCAGTAGCTCCCGGGGCATTCACAAAAGTCACCAGTGTGATGCAGCAGCAAACAAACAAACAAGAAGAGAGGCAAACAACTAATGCAACTCTAGGCTGCTTCAATAGAAGTCTAGTGTCCAGATCAAGGGAAATAATAGTACCACTCTATTCAGCCTTGATCAGACCACACCTGGAACAATGTGTCCAATTCTGGGCACCACAATTTCTGAAGGATGCTGACAAGCTGGAACGTGTGCAGAGGAAAGCAACCAGGATGATTAAGAGTCTGGAAATGAAGCCTTATGAGGAACGGTTGAAGGAGCTGGGTATGTTTAGCCTGGAAAAGGGGAGACTGAGAGCAGATATGATAGCCATCTTTGAATATCTCAAGGGCTGTCACATGGAAGATGGAGCAAGCTTGCTTTCTTCTGCTGTGGAGGGTAGGACCTGAACTGATGGATTCAAGTTACCAGAAAGGAGATTCAGGTTAAACATTAGGAAGACTTTCCTGAGGACAAGAGATTTTCAGCATTTAAAGGGCGTGTCTTTCCCCCAAAGCATCCTGGGAACTGCAGTTTGCCCCTCGCCAAATGGCAGCTCCCAGAAAACTGCAGCTCCCACAATTCTTTGGGGGCAGTTGGGAGCTTTAAAAGTATGGTATGTACACAGTCTGAGTTTCCAGCCTAAGTTTGTCCTAAAAGGACAGGTTATTGGAGACAGGGGTAGCAGCTGGTAAATGTAGGTCTAAAAAATAGGGAGATGACCCGTGCCCCTCCAAATAATGTATCCACCATCTCCTCTTGAGCACCGGGACTTGACTTATCACTGCCACAAAACTTTGCTTAAAAGTCCTGTCCCGTTGACCCTCGGGGACCAATAATGGCATTTTTGGAAGCTGCTCAGTTGCTCAGGCTGGAGGAATCCGGGCTGAGTCCCTGCAGGGAACACTCTGTTCCCTGTTGCAGCCAAGGGAAGCTGTGTATCTTTCTTGAGATACCTCTCCCAGTGACCCCTTGCGCAGTCACCACTGCCGCCGCCACTATCAGCTCATTCCTGGCAGGCTCCCTGATGTGTGCTCTCCATGAGCATGGGAAGAGGGCCAAGACACACATGTCCTGCCTGCAGCTCTGCCCAAAGGAGGGGGTTCAGTCTTGGGGAGAGCATGCTGGCATCCAATGCTGCCCACTTCTTAGCAGGACACGGCCCTAAAATGCCCTAGGGGAAAACCCCCATCCATCACACTTTGGGCGATAGGCTCTAAAGTGGACTGACCTTCTGTCACTTTCCAGCAGCTCAATCACCAAAGTTTCCCGGGCAAAATTGATGGAACTTTAAGACAACCTTGCAAAGAGGTGACCTCATTACAGTAGACGCTCGGGTTGCGAACGTGATCCGTGTGGGATGCATGTTCACAACCTGCAGTGTCCGCAACTTGCAGTGGTGTGTCTGCGCACACGCGGGTTGCCATTTGGCACTTCTGCGCATAGCGTGATTTAGTGCTTTTGCGCATGTGCAACCGCTGAAACCCGGAAGTAACCTGTTCTGGTACTTCTGGGTTTTGGTGGTCCGTAACCCGAAAAAAACGCAACCTGAAGCGTCTGTAACCCGAGGTATGACAGTAGATCATGGGGAAAATGTATGGCAAACCCCCTGCACACCTTCCAACATTCCTCAGATGAAAATAGGGACATTTTGAAAAGCAAAAAAGAAAAGAAAAAAGAGAAGACGCTATGACGACTCTCATTTTAAATACCTCTACTATATGTAGGCTAAAGCCAGTCTTTGACCATCAGTTATGGCTATGCCTCATCCAGAATGTATAGACAGGGACGGTTTGGCAAATGTTAAAAATCCACCCAGACAGAAATTTTACCCCTGAAAAAGAGGACGTGTCCTGGAAAAAGAGGACACATGGCAATTCTAGATATCCTATTCCATCATCGTCATCACATATAATGTAATATAATAATAATAATTTTATTATTTACACTCTGTCCATCTGACTGGGTTGCACTTTGGGCGGCTTCCAAAATATATAAAAACATAATTAAACATTAAACATTTTTTAAAAATACACTTCCCTGTACAGGGGCTGCCTTCAGACGGCCTGGGGGTTGCATAATCACCAACATTTCTCTGATGAAAATACTGATGTCCCAAGGAAAACTGGGACAGTCCAGGATCAAATAAGAAACTGGGATGACTTCTATAAATCCAGGACTGTCCCTGGAAAATAGGGACACTTGGAGCGTGTGCCCTAAGGCGGCCTTGAAAAGAGTTGTCATCATTAGATCACAGGGAGGAATGTGTTGCAGGACATCTGCTCTTGCTAAACCTAGGCAGCTGGATCAAAACAGAGCAATACCTTTGCTCCTCTGCCATCAAACTAGTGCCATTAGTATGACGAAGTCTGAACCGCTGAGAAAATAATCCTCGGTCGTCCTGGAAGTCCTTAGCTGCTTTGCAGGCAGACTTAGCAACGTACACCTTGCAATAGCATGAACTGGAAATCAATAACAATTACAGTCGTACCTTGCATCCCAAACGACCTGGAACTCAAGACATTTTGGCTCCCAAACGCCGCTAACCCAGAAGTGATTGTTCCAGTTTGTGAACATTCTTTTGGAAGCCGAACGTCTGACAGGGCTTCTGCGGCGTCTAATTGACTGCAGGGGCTTTCTGCAGCCAATCAGAAGCCACGATTTGGTTTCTGAATGTTTTGAAAGTCGAATGGACTTCCGGAATGCATTCTGTTCAACTTCCAAGGTACGACTGTACGCTTACATTGGCCTGAACCGATAGGATCTTCTTCTTCTAAATGTATTTTTATTAAAGATTTCTTGGTTTACAAAAGTATGTGCAGTGTCTCTTTTTTCAAGTTACGTTTTCTACAGATCAGTTTCACTTGCTGAGACATTAGTGTTACATTAGGAAGAAAAGGGGGAAAGAGGTGGAGGGGGGCATGGTGAGTGGGGGTGGGGTCGGGTGGCGATGTTTCTATTTTACTTAATGTATGTGTGGGTTTTTGTGTCAGCGTCGCTTGTGCAGGTTCTCTTTGTTATTCGCTTTGGTGGTGAGAGAGGTTGGGGTTGGCCTAGGTTGTGGTTGTTTGTTTGTGATTGGTTGTGGTGATCTTTGTTTTCATGTGTGAGGGGGTTGGGTGGGTATTTTGAATCAGGTTAGCCATATTGATTCATATGCTGTTGGTGGATTCTTGTCATTGTCTTGTTGGGCTGTGTATGTGATAAAGGGGAGCCATACCGGGGTGAAGGTGTCTTCTTCTATTTGTCCCCTTGTCAGTTTCAGTTTATTGGTTAATTTTTCTAGTAAGGCTGTTTCCCATACTATTTGGTACCATTGGTCCATGCTTACTCCTGACAGGTCTCTCCAGTGTCTGGTTATGATGTTTCTGGCTGCTGAGAGTAGGTGGGTTATGAGTTCTTTGTGATGTGAGTGGGCATTATTGTCTTGGAAGATGGTTGTTGTCCAGAATAGTTGGATTTTGGGGCATTCCCACCACATGTGGAAGTATGTGCCTGTGGAGGTGCACCCTCTCCAGCATTTTGGTGAGGTTCCTGGGCATATTAGCGCTAATTTCCTTGGTGTTAGGTGCCACCTGTAGGTGAGCCAACAGACACTTCTTATGTACTACAAAAAGGAGACCATCTCTGAGAAGACAACCCAAACCATTGCATTGTAGAACCTTGAATACTAATACGTTCATTATGACATCAGCCAGATTTATGATGGCATCATGGACTTGGACTGCATATACCTAGCACATTTAAAGCACCCTCCACAATAATCCTGGAAATTGTAGTTTGTTAAGGGTGCTGGGAGCTGCTGCTCTGCGGGGAGACAAACTACAGTTCCTGGGGTTCCTTTTTTGGGGTGTGTGTGCATGGATGTGCTCTATATATACTGTATGGTGTGTATGGAATGACACAGCTGTGAAGGAAAAGCGTAAAAGTTGGTGCTAAAAGGTCATGAAAGGCAAAAAGTACAGCCTGTGACAGTTCAATCGGAGCTTAAATGCAGGTGAAATAAGCATGTCGCAACAGCAGTAGGTGAAGATAACAAAATTATCTTAGCATTGCCAAGTAAAGTAGCACCTCTAATGAGACAGGCCACCATTGTCTCTGTTCAGACCCAGATGAATAGGATTAAACTCTTGGTGAGTTTCAAATCAGTTTCACCAACAAGTTTTCCTTCAAAGTTCCTTTTTTCAAGGTGGGGAGGCATGGTGCACCTGAAGGTCAGTAAGAGAGTATCCTGATAGGCTGAAGTATTTGAATGCTGTCATTGTCACATGAAATCTAGATCAGCGTTGCTGAAATCAATGGTTTTACAGGCCAGTCCATCTGCTGTCCCAGTGCCCTGAAGGATATCACCTGCCAATGCACCTGCTATTTGTGGTGGCTATTGATGCTCACCTTTGACTACCAGGCATCCTTCCAAGGTTGGGAAAACAGCAACACCTAAGCAACACCTTAGCGAGTGCAATGTGGCGGGTGAGGCCAGAGCTGGGAGTGGCTGCCGAGACCATATAACACTGGTCCTGAAAGATCTTCATTGGCTCCCAGTACGTTTCCGAGCACAATTCAAAGTGTTGGTGCTGACCTTTAAAGCCCTAAACGGCCTCAGCCCAGTATACCTGAAGGCGTGTCTCCACCCCCATTATCCAGCCCAGACACTGAGGTCCAGCGCTGAGGGCCTTCTGGTGGTTCCCTCGCTACGAGAAATGAGGTTACAGAGAACCAGGCAGAGGGCCTTCTCGATAGTCGCCCCTGCCCTATGGAATGCCCTCCCAGCAGATGTTCAGGCAATAAAAACTATTTTACTTTAAAAAGACAATTGAAGGCGGCCCTGTTTAGGGAAGTTTTTAATGTCTGACACTGTATTGTTTTTAATATTCGGTTGGAAGCTTATATTTGATCCAAGGTGGGAAGAGTGCACCCAATTATTCTCTCCGCAGTCTTTACAATCCTGGACAGCATTGTTCCCTCCCTGACCTTGCAGCTCCCAAACCACACACAGAGACCATAAATTAATACAGTCTCCACAGTACAATGGTAAAATGCCATCAACAGGTCCTTTGAGAGATTATTTTTCTGGAGGATTCTCAGAAAATATAACCTCTGCTGTGCTCTCTTCATCAGGTCTAACCTTTGATCAGGTTAGGTCATTTCTGAACTCCATTCCCAGAAATCGAAACACAATCTGGGGACCCAAGGGTGAGAAAGGCTGCTCTATAGCACATGCAGAAGCTGCATTCTTGACCATTGGACCCCCTCTCAGTCTCATCTGCTCAATCCACCAGAGGCAGTAATGCTTCTGAATACCAGTTTCTGGAAACTGCAGGAGAGGAGCGTGTTCCTGAACTCAGTTCCTGCTTTCGGGTTTCCCCCTGGGGCATCTGGTTGGCCACTGTGAGAGCAGAATGCTTGAGTAGGCAGGCCACGATCCAGAGGACTCTTATTCTCTTAAGCAAACATTGCCAGTGGATTATTTCTTTTTAAGTTAGGTTTTATGGCCCTCTTCGTTTTAAAACCTGTGTTTTAACTGTACTTTTAGTTTTAATAGTTTTTTTTTATTGTTTTAGATTGCATTTTAATTACTTGGTGAACCACACAGCAAACTCAGAGGCAGACGTATAAATTCAGCTCATGAAACAAGTTATTGCACGATTGCTGATTGGCTGGATTTGATACCCAGAAAAGGGAGTCTTGTAATTAGAAGCACAAAAATAGCATTCAAGCATCGGCAAATGGTGAGAATGCTCTCAGAAGCAAGACCTTTGAGAAATGACAGTGGAACGGATTTTCTTGGAAGGAGGTGGACTCTCCTTCCTTGGAGGTTTTTCAGCAGAGGTTGTGTGGCCATCTGTCAGGGATGCTTTAGCCGAGATTCCTGCATCACAGAGGGTTGGACTCGATGACTCTTGGGGTACCTTCCAACTCTACGATTCTATGATTCTGGGAAGCAGCTCCTACCAGCCAAAATCAGTGGAAACGAAGGATACAGAAGGTTCGGTGAGAGAGCTGCGTCTAGTGTGTTCTGCTGTTAATCCACCCCGGGTCTTCAGCACCACTTTGCTCTCCTGAACAAACACCACATCTGACATATGGCGATGCTCGGCATGATCCTTTTTCAAATATGCCTCGTGTGGGATGAGGTGGGTGGGAAGTTGAACTTCTCAGCCTGGGATCTGGCCACTTTGAGCAACCTACAAACAGTTCCGTTGAGAATAAGTTCTGAAAATGTGGGTAACCAGTAGAAGAGTGTCCAGAATGCGGCAGCTAGACTGGTGACTGGGAGTGGCTGCTGGGACGACATAACACCGGTCCTGAAAGATCTTCATTGGCTCCCAGTACGTTTCCGAGCACAATTCAAAGTGTTGGTGCTGACCTTTAAAGCCCTAAATGGCCTCAGTCCTGTATACCTGAAGGAGCGTCTCCACCTCCATCATTCAGCCCGGACGCTGAGGTCCAGCTCCGAGGGCCTTCTGGCGGTTCCCTCGCTGCGAGGTTACAGGGAACCAGGCAGAGGGCCTTCTTGGTAGTAGCGCCTGCACTGTGGAACGCCCTCCCATCAGATGTCAAGGCAATAAACAACTATTTTACTTTTAGAAGACAACTGAAGGTGGCCCTATTTAGGGAAGTTTTTAATGTCTGACACTGTATTGTTTTTAATATTCGGTTGGAAGCCACCCAGAGTGGCTGGGGAAACCCAGTCAAATGGGCAGGATATAAATAATAAATCATCATCATCATCATCATCATTATTATTATAGCAAACCTTCATGCTGGGACCTGGTTTCCCAGGTTGCAAGGCAGGAGATTGTGACTCAACATCAGGAAGAACTTTCTGAACGTAATAGTTGTTTGACAGTGGAACCGTCTCCCTCCAGAGGTTGTGGACTCTCCTTCATTTGAGGTTTTTAAGCAGAGGTTGGATGGCCATCTGGCATGGACGCTTTAGCTGAGATTCCTGCCTTGCAGGGGGTTGGAATGGATGATCCTTGGGTCCCTTCCAATTCTACAATTCTGTGATTCCACCAGGGCTTGCTGTGGAATCAGCTGATCAGTGCTGACAGCAAGCCATGCTTGCTGAGCACACTTCAAGGCCTCCTGTGCAGCTGTATCTCTATCTTTTCATGGCTAAAAATTGGCCGCTTTATGTATATACCTTTATGTATAGAGTGGTCAATGTTAGTGTTGCGTGTGGGTTGGCTGGATGGTAGAAAGCTGGTTGCATTTGATATGTATAAAGAACAAGAAGAAGAGTTTGAATTTGATATCCCACTTTATCACTACCCTAAGGAGTCTCGAAGCAGCTAACAATCTCCTTTCCCTTCCTCCCCCACAACAAATACTCTGTGAGGTGAGTGAGGCTGAGAGACTTCAGAGAAGTGTGACCAGCCCAAGGTCACCCAGCAGTTGCATGTGGAGGAGTGGGGAAGCGAACCCGGTTCCCCAGATTATGAGTCCACCGCTCTTAACCACTACACCACACTGGCTCTCTGGACAAAGCTGTCGGTCATGGTTGAAGAAGAAGACTTTTTAAGAATAAAAGCAGCAATACTCTGCAAGAACACTCTTTCTCAAAGACTCTTTTGTGCCAACTAAGGTCTGAGCACTAGGCAAAGGAGTAAAAAGGAGGTCAGAACCTTTTCTTTTTCAAACACTGACATATCTGTCCAACACAACCTCATATACAGCATTGGGTGTGTCAGGTCTAATTTGACCCACATGTCAGAGGTTCCCTTCCCCTGGCTGACTGCGACAAGAATATTTAGCAGAGCCACATCATTTTATTTTATTTTTGAGATGGGAAGCTCTGTAATAGCTAATGGTCATTATAACTCCTTATTCTGAAATGGAACCATTTTCATTTGTTACGGTAAGGAAAATATATTTCCACAGAGCAGCTTAACATGCATTATGCTGGGATTTAAAACAGTTTATTGGATGCTGTTCTTTCCTGTCTCCAATATACTTTCCCCCCTTCCAGACACAAAATTTTGCCTTAACAACAAATGTGGGAAAACTCTGGTTCATGATGCGTTTTCCATTTATTCTGGAAGAGCTCCTGCAATATGAATGAGAGGCAACGATCTTGGTATTGGATGCCTCCCTGTTGAATTAGTTGAGCATGTTTGCACAGTGCAGCTTGTGTTAAGCACACTGAACACAGATGCCCAATAGCATCTTCCTTTGAATAGACAATTCTGTGGTTTATGCCATCTTGCATATTTTATAGGATCGCAATCGTACGTGTGTCTAGTCATACAAAGTCCCTTTGAGTTCAGTGTGGATGATTTATTAATAATATCAGAAATATTAACGTGGGTGGCGCTGTGGGTTAAACCACAGAGCCTAGGGCTTGCCAATCAGAAGGTCAGCTGTTCGAATCCCCATGATGGGGTGAGCTCCCGTTGTTCTGTCCCTGCTCCTGCCCATCTAGCAGTTTGAAAGCACGCCAAAGTGCAAGTAGATAAATAGGTACCACTCCGGCGGGAAGGTAAACGGCGTTTCCGTGCGCTGCTCTGGCTTGCCAGAAGCGGCTTAGTCATGCTGGCCACATGACCCGGAAGCTGTACGCCGGCCCCCTCGGCCAATAAAGCGAGATGAGCGCTGCAACTTCAGAGTCGGTCATGACTGGACCTAATGGTCAGGGGTCCCTTTACCTTTTTATCAACAATATTTATTTGTTGCCTTCTTGCGCTAAGGTGCTTCAAAGCGAATTCCACAATTAAACATGTAAATAACAAGGACATTAAAACCAGATCCAAAACCAGCAATAAACAGGAGCTGAAATATGTGTCCAAAAATATGATTCAGAAGACAAATCCTACCCACCTTTCTTAAAGGATGAGTGCAACAAAGGCCGCTGACACAACTAACTACCCTCCCAATTTTAAAAAATCAAAGCCCTGTGTGAATAAACACATTTTTGCCTGCCACTGAAAACCTGACAATGAGAGTGCCAGGCATGCTTCTCTGGGGTGAGTATTCCACAAATGGGGAGCCACCACTGAGAAGGCCCAATCTAGTGTCGCCACCCCCCTCAGAGAGGGCACACGGAGAATGGACTCAGGGGATGAAAGAAGCACCCGGCTTGGTTCCTGTGGGGAGAGGGAAGTGGGTGTGGATACTGATATGAGAGCAAAACTCATGGGACCCAGCGGGACTTACTTTTGAGTAAGTTTGTATGGGATTGCATTGCTAGAATGAGCAACTAAGGAAACGCGTTGAATTGGAGGTTGAATCAGGCAATGTATTTTTTTAAAAAATTGAAATTCTTTAATATAGAAATGTTTGTAAAAACTGCTTGTGCTATGATATCTCTCTCCCTCTCTCTCTCTCTCTCCATGAAACAAAGTCTGTTCCTCTGCTTCAGAATCAGTATATTATGCAATTTACCCCCCTCACTTCAGAACCAGTGTTTATGCATAAATTGCATAACCAATTTATGCAAATGCCATCGCTTAATGAATCTATTAATACTAATCTGCTTCATTAACTGAGATGTCTCCAATTGAGCGAGAGCCCTGATAATTTATACTACTTTTTGCTAATCCCAGGAATGGGCTGTGAATAATGAAGACCCATCCCTCTTCAGTCATTTGAAATCTTATCTGGCCACCTCCTGGCTTTGGGGATTTCAGCTGAGGTTGCCCACACACCTTCAAGCCAATATATCCGTAAGAACTAGACTATTCTTGGTTTTTTAATCGAAAGCTGAGATTCTCAAGAAGCTGAATTCCATGCTCAATATCACATCCTGAGCTCTTTCTGCGTTTCTGAGGAACCACGGAACCCGCTCAGCCCTGGCAATCTGAAAATTTCCTCATCCATGTCACCAAAGCAAGGTTGAAAGAGCAAATCCGATCCCAGTTCTCTTATTTGACATGCTGTCCTCTGCTTGATTAAGCCTTGAATTTCCCCTTGAATTTCCCATTACGTGTCTCGTGTGGTGTCTGTAATTAAGACAGAGTGCAACTTAGCAAACACAGACTAATTTTCAGCCTGCCATCTTTCTGCAGGCTGTCATGCAGGTCGTCTGCACAATGTAAAATATTTCCCCTTGAAAAATGCAGGGACCTGCAATTATCTTTCCTTTTCCTTTCCTTAAAAAAAAAAAAAAAGAATTTACAGACTGAATGAACAACCTTCATACCTTCATGCGAATGCCAGCTGCTAAGGAGGTAGAACAATGGCTGCACTTCGAAAAGTAATATTTTTAAAAGGGGAGATAAAGGTTCCCCGTTTGGCATTTTCAGGTTAACACAAAGGGGAAACGCGGTCCCGAAAATCTGGAAGAACCTCAAATAACAATGAGGCAAACGGTTGCAGAGGTGTAAGGTTGGACTGCTTGTCAAGAACATTTCTTGAAAGAGCTTTGTTGTTTTTTTTAAAAAAATAATATTTATTAAAGTTTTAAGAGTACAACAAAAGAAAAAACAACAAAAACATCAACATAGATAAAAAAATCAAACAAAAAAAGAAAAAAGAATACACACAAATACCATAAACCTTCTATAACTTAACTTTCATTTACTTGTTTCTTTGACCTCCTCACACCTCCCTTTTTTGTATTCTGCTTCAATTAGCTATTTCAGCAAATCCTTTCCATCTTTCCCAATTTTATCCATTAATTAATCTTAACATAGTATAATTTTTCCTTTCCTGCTTTCCTTCAACAATCTATTTAACTTAAATCGTTTATGATGATTATGCAATAGTCCCATACCTTCATTCCAGCCTCCTTCTAAACTTCCTTAATTTTACTATGTTTCTGTAAATAAACTTTAAATTTCTTCCAATCTTCTTCCACCGACTGAAAGAGCTTTGTTTGGGCAGCCCATTGGACGGGGGCTTTCCTTTCCTTTGCAAGCTCCAATCACCCACCGACATGCTGATATTATCTGCCACGTTCAATTGGAAGTGTGGGCGACTGCGGATTCCACAGGGGTCCAAGTGGCTAATGGCTTCTTTCAAACCATTGCCATCGCAGGCGCAGGGCAGACAAGCCAGTTGTGTTCTGAGGTTGTGTTCCTTGTGTTCTAAGGAAAAGAGGGACATTCTGGGATCAAATCTGGGATGGCTTCTGTAAATCCGGGACTGTCCCTGGAAAACAGGGACACCAGGAGGGTCTGCTAGTTTTCTCCTTCCAGGAAGCTTTTGTGCAAATGCAACCACCTCCATCTGAAGTAGAATTGTTTGTTCTATCATGTTAGGCCTATACTGTACCACCTCATTCTGCATTATGAGTAGATGCCACCTAAGGTAGGTCAGGCCCAGGGCTTAGGACAACACAGCAGAGATAAGACTATGTAGCATGATAAAACAGGTCTTAGATGGGAGGTTTGGGGTCTCCCTCCACCCCCAAATCTACCTTTAGGGCACCCTCAACCAAGTACATTTTCTACCCCTCACCTTAGGAGAAGAGTTCTGTCAACGTCCTCTCAACAGTGACACCTAGCAAGGCACAAATGGCACAAATGAATGAAACAGGACTTTCTCCCCAATTACTGTTTCCATGTGTCATTTGACCCAGTCACCATGGCGATCGCATCCATTGGGAAAATGCGAGGCGATGACTCACCCTAAATGGCTTCTTGGAGCCACAACATCAAAACGGAGCAATCTTTAAATCTTCCGTCTGCCCCAACAAGCAGAAGTCGGGAGATTTCCTATGGAGACGTCGACAGCTTTAAAAGGCCTCTGCGCCTTGTGTTTTCATATTTCTTCCCTTGATTGACAGGGCTATTTTAATATGGCTGAACTCAGAGAAGGCCACTCGTCAGAAAAAAACGTTAGGCCCTAATAAGGAACTCGACTCAAAGGAATGAGGCACCCACACAAAAGTGAGCAATTTGGGGTCCTCAAGTAAATAGCAAATGTGCGTATTACTGCCCGTGTGACATAATTCCCATACCCAGTGCCTTTTTCCCCCAGGAAAAATGTGCCGGTACTCACCAGCAAGCAGCAAGCTTGTTGCGTGAATCATGCTCCAAGAATTTAAAGCTGTTCCAGTAAGAGATCACCGCTACATTTATGATAGCAAATCCTATGTGCGGGCAAAAAACAAAACAAGCCCTACGTTCTTTTACCTGTCCTAATTTTCCCAGCGCACAGAACATTGGATGGGCCAATGCGTTATGCAAGGGAGAAGAAGATGATCCAGAACGAGAACACAGATTTGGCTAAAATTTGCATTTATGTGTATAGGTGCAATAATGACTATAATTTAAATAGACATGCAGTCTGTCTCCACCTGCCAACTGCTGAAAAGCAGCATCAAGGCCTCCGCTCCCTGTCCTACTTCATTTTTAAGCTCAGCTTGGAGCGGAAAGCCTTGAAAGAGAGGTTCCTTTGAACAGCGAACTGCCAGATAGCAGACTGCATACCCTCCAACATTTCTCTGGTGTAAATAAGGACATCCTATTCCATCCCCTCCAACTTTTCTCTGGTGAAAATAGGCAACCCACCCAGTCAGATGGATGGCCAATTAATAATATAGTGGCACCTCGTGTTAAGAACTTAATTTGTTCCGGAGGTTCGTTCTTAACCTGAAACTGTTCTTAACCTAAAGCACCACTTTAGCTAATGGGGCCTCCTGCTGCCGCCGCGCCACCGGAGCACGATTTCTGTTCTCATCCTGAAGCAAAGTTCTTAACCCGAGGTACTATTTCTAGGTTAGCGGAGTCTGTAACCTGAAGCGTCTGTAATCCCGAGGTACCACTGTAATACAAATATGAATACTAATACTAATAGACTGGGGTTTTAATCGTGGCAAAAGCTTTTGTGGCCTTCAGTTGACTCTAGTTCATGAAAGCTTATGCCAGCCCTGTGCTGACTGGAAGCTGATGGGAGATCTAATCCAAAAGCAGGCACCAGGTTGGGGTGAGATTGCTTTATACTTTAATGTGCCCCAAAATTCCACGTTTTTTTCCCATAAGAAGATCACTGTCCATCATTCTTAAAGGTACAAATTGTCTGTCTGGACAATGGCTTCACTTCTGAGCAAATCAAGTTCATGCCCAAAGAAGGTACCGGTAAGTTGTACGAGAAGCTACTACATACTGCACAAAGAAATTTTTACAAAATACTATTTTTTTTTCTGGTTTTGGAGCAACTTATTCATGTCCAGAGACTTATTCACTTCCTAGCAAGGTCCTTTTCAAGAGACAAGGTGCAGGAAGAATTTAGACACTCTTCTGCGGACTGGCCAACTGATAAACTTGGCAGCAGCTGTGCAACAGACTGGGGTGCAAGAGACTGGGGTGGTAGAAATGAAGATGAGAAAAAATTGATCCATTTGACTCAAATCAGATTGGCTAGACCCAATTTTTTAAGCAACATGGACTAGGTAGGATTTGGGGCCCTGTAGCTACAGCTTCCTTGATTTCATAGTCAATCAGTAGCTCAGGACACTAGGCAGTCAATTGTGACACCAGTCAGGTCTGATTCTTCGCTAGGAGTTCCACTGTCAAACAGCTCTTACCATCAGAAAGTTAATCCTGATGTTGAGTCGGAATCTCCTTTCTTGTAACTTGAAGCCTTTGGTTCAAGTCCTACCTTCCAGAGCAGGAAAAACAAGCTTGTTCTGTCTTCTTTGTGACAGCCCTTGAGATATTTGAAGATGGCTATCATATCTCCTCTCAGTCTCCTCTTGTTGTTGTTTGTTGTTTAGTTGTTTAGTCGTGTCCGACTCTTCGTGACCCCATGGACCAGAGCACGCCAGGCACTCCTGTCTTTCACTGCCTCCTGCAGTTTGGTCAAACTCATGCTGGTAGCTTTGAGAACACTGTCCCACCATCTCGTCCTCTGTCGTCCCCTTCTCCTTCTGCCCTCCATCTTTCCCAGCATCAGGGTCTTTTCCAGGGAGTCTTCTCTTCTCATGAGGTGGCCAAAGTACTGGAGCCTCAGCTTTAGGATCTGTCCTTCCAGTGAGCACTCAGGGCTGATTTCCTTAAGAATGGATAGGTTTGATCTTCTTGCAGTCCATGGGAGTCTCATCTTTTCCAGGCTAAACATACCCAACTCCTTCAACCATTCCTCATACGGCTTGGTTTCCAGCCCCTTGATCACCTTGGTCACCCTCCTCTGCACACTTCTGCAATTGTTGTGACCAGAATTGGACAAAGTATTCCAGGTGTGGTCTGACCAAGGCAGAATAGAGTGGGACTATTATTACTTCCCTTGATCTGGACTCTAGACTTCTGTTGATGCAGTCTAGAATAGCATTTCCTTTTCCTGCTGCATCACACTATTGACTCACGTTGAGCTTGTGATCAAGGGCCAGGAGAACTGGCCAGGGGATCTATTCACCAAGAGGGTATGAAAGCAACTTTGGGCCTGTGGAGGAATATCAACTCCAACTGCAGAGCTTAAGCGTTTCAGCTGGACCTGGCGGGCAGCGCCAGTGTAAGAATGGGCTCCCATTCTAAGTCCTTTTCCTGAATAGCTGCCAAGGAAAGGGTTGAAGAGGCTGGTAGGCGGGGGGGGGGGGGGAGCACGACATCAAAGCCATCTGCTACAGCAATGGAAAAGGCAAGCATATTGTTAGCAAAAAGGACTGAATGCGAAGCAGCAGATCTGATGCCATTATATAAATTTATGACACAGCCCACACGCGGATGCCACGAGCAGTTCTGCTTGCAAAAGGCTCTCGAAAAAGGATGTTGCTTCGCAGCCCTGGAAGAGGTTCCGGAAAGGGCAGAGGAAAGGAGAGAGAGCGTTTGGTACACATTTCCTAATAGGGAACGGCAAAAAGGCATTTGCATTTGGAGGTGGGGGGAGTGTAAAGAAAAGAGAAGTGCGGGGTCACACTCTGTGAATCAGGGCAGAGTGCGGCTCAAAGGAAATCTTCCATTTGCTCCACAAAGTAGGACGGGAAAGCGAATCGGGACAGTCAAAGGGAGGGCCATTGCTCACATCACATTTTGCTGGGAAAATATAGCATTAAGAAGCACAGTGGTTGGAGTGTCAGGCTAGGACCTTGGGAGGCCAAGGGTTCGAATCTCCACTCAGCAAAGAAGCTCACTAGTGACCTTCGGCTGCTCACTGCCTTTCAGCCTAACCTACCTCACAGGGTGGTTTGTTGTGGCGAGTAAATGAGGAGGGTGGAGGAATATACCATGTATGCTGCCTGGAGCTCCTTGGAGGAAAAAGTGGGATATAAAATGCAAGAAATTAATAAGTGCCTGCAGAATAGCTGCCATTCAGCATGGACTAGCCTTCTCCTCCAGCTGCTTTGGGCTACAATGGCTGGATTTGTTGGGGCTGATGGGAGTTGTAGACCATATGAAGGTTCGGGAAGGCTGTGGCAGGTAATCTGAGGCAACCCCCCCCCCAGATGCTGTGGACACCACATCCCCCCCCACCCAGCCCAATGGTCCAGTTCAACAACACCTGAAGGTCAACTAGCAGAAAGCAATGCTCAACTAGATTAGGGCTGCCATATATCCAGATACGTCTTGGAATCACTCAGAAAAATGGCGTTCAGGCGGATTTTGCTGAATCGGCAAAATGTCCGGGAAAACCCGGATGTACAACAAGAAGTAGGGCTATTTTTTAATAAAAATATTTATGGAAAAATAAAACAGATTAAATCAAATGAAAAGATGTCCCCCCAAAAAAGCTCAACAACTCTGTCCGGATTTTGGGAAGATGGCAACCCTAACTAGATGGACTTGGCCTAATGCAGATTCCTCTGTTTCTACAAGGACACTTATTGATTCAACTAAGCTTTAGTTTTTAGACATCAAGGCCGCAAAATGTTGTGATGATTGCTATGGGGGCAGCTTTTTAAATGACTTGATAAATTTGCAGAGGGGGAGTATATCACCGTTCTGTGCAATCTGTCTTTGCATGCAGCATACCCTGTACTGTAATTGCCTGGGGTCACAGGGGGTCGAAGACTCTCTTCCAGGGCTTTTCCTTTTTCAGCTGGAGCTCACTGGAGCTCAGCTCTGGCCCATCTCAGTTGGGCGCCATTGCCATTCTAAGAGAACCAGGGTGAAGTTCATGGTGAGGTCCCTGCTCTTTTCATTTCCTGCATGTGAACTTTCTGGCGGCATCTGCCTCGATCCAGGATGCAGGACTAGGTAGACAAGGGTAGGCAAACTAAGGCCCGGGGGCCGGATCTGGGCCAATCGCCTTCTAAATCTGGCCCGTCGATGTTTTTACATGAGTAGAATGTGCGCTTTTATTTAAAATCCATCTCTGGGTTATTTGTGGGGCATAAGAATTCATTCATTTCTTCCCCCAAAATATAGTCCGGCCCCCCACAAGGTCTGAGGGACAGTGGACCGGCCCCCTGCTGAAAAGGTTTGCTGACTCCTGAGGTAGACCTTGTATCTCATGGGTAGGCAAACTAAGGCCCGGGGGCCGGATCTGGCCCAATCGCCTTCTAAATCCGGCCCGTGGACGGTCTGGGAATCAGCATGTTTTTACATGAGTAGAATGTGTCCTTTTATTTAAAATGCATTTCTGGGTTATTTGTGGGGCATTGGAATTCGTTCATTCCTCCCCCCCCAAAAAAAGTATAGTCTGGCCCCCCACAAGGTCTGAGGGACAGTGGACCGGCTCCCTGCTGAAAACGTTTGCTGACCCTTGAGGTAGACCTTGTAACTCAACCAGTAGTGTTCTTCTTATGTTCTTAGAACAGCAGATAGGGAACCATTTTGAGTCATCAGACCAGATGTTCAGCTCCTTTCCTTAAGCTTTGCTTCTTCTCCTGCACTCCCCTCGCCCCCCTGAAGTTGGCTCAGGGCAGAGGGAGAATTCGCGAGAAAGACCCACACTTTCCAAATCAATATGTGACGCTCACTCTTCTCTGAATTTTGCGGTGCAGCTATCCAACCAAAGGATGTGTGCAAAAATACATGTGTTAGTCAAAAGCAGTGCTTTTTCTTTTCTTTTCTAAAAAAAACCAAACACGTATGGGGTACTCTCATTTTGACTCAAGAAAATCACCATTTTATAGTTCAAATCTGGAAAAATAAATACAGTAAATGGACAAAAGTACGAAGATTCACAAAATGTTTAGGGGCATGTGTACCCCTGCGTCCCCCCAGGAAAAAAAGCACTGGTCAAAAGTGTGTGCAAAGTGCATTTTCAGTTGAGAGAAATAGACAAGAAAATGCACGCATTTTCGTGAAAGTTCTTCTCGTATAAAAACATTGCAAATGGATGCAGAATTTGAGCACTTAACAAATGAGGAACTGAAATTTGACCCAGGAGAAAAACGATCAGCAAAGTTTGCTTACGAAAGCAAACGGAGCTACGTTTTCTAAGAAGATTCAGAGCTCTCCTCTTTTGCTTTTTTATATGTGCATAGGAAGACCTGGGCTTAGGATTCTGCTGCTATCGTCTAGTCTGGACAGCTGACCACACCAGTCTAAGAGATTGAGTCAGATTATCTCACCTCTCCTAGCTATGCAAGGGTTGCACACAGCCGTGGGCTAAGATTGACTTTTGCCTGCCAGTTATTCTTAGATAGGAGTCTCCTATCGGCACATTCTTCCTCTCCTCAATTCTGCCATAAGAAAGGGCTTCGGGGAGAATGCTATCTTTGAGAAAAAATCTGAAGCAATTTCAAAACCCCAAATCAGAAGATTTTTTGACCTTGATCACTGGTCTTGACATTTGAAAGGTTGGAAAACATAAAACGTATTTTGATTGGGGCCAGTCGCACCTGGGCAATTGTAATTACAAGTTTTGAGAACTTTCCTTGACACTCTAATTGGGCATGTTTGGTCTGCAAATGTCAGCAGCTGCTTCTACTCCCTTCCACAGGACTGTGAAAGGCTGAGGATCAAGCACTGCTCTATCTCCTGTTTCTGAACTCAGACAAACTGTATGGGGGCTTTGCACATGCATACACATCTCTTGCCCTGAGTGTGGTGCTTATGTAGAATTTTGTAATTCCTTGCATGTAGAAAGCTAGCAGGTCAAGGAGAAGGTGAGATTAGAACTCTCTTCTGTAAAATGCTAGTCTTCTATTTGCATGTGAGCACACACAGACACACAAAAGCATCCGGTCACATCAACTGCAGTCTAAAGCAGGATAGACCAGCCCAAATGAGAACTAGACTATAGGCATCCAACTCATAACCTAAGCTGAAAGGATCGGGTTGCCGATGGAAGAGGCCTCTTGCAAACTGTTATGGAAATGTGGCCTACGGCCAGGAAAAATGAGAAACTCAGAGAAAATGAAACGGACACCCTCGCCCATTCCCAGATCAGGAGGATGGAGGAGAAATTTGGTGCAGTTCACGTTTGAAGGTGCATGTAACAATTCAAAAGAAAATGCAAACCGAAACACAGCCATCCTTTGAAATCCGCACAAATTTCACAATACAGTTCTCCAGCTAAGTAACGTGTACAAGAAAGCATATGCAGAAATCCCTCATCTTACATGGGTCCAAGGGGTCACACACAAACATGAAAGTCAGGCATAGAAAGGGTTGCCATATGGGATTTAAAAGGTGGAATTGACGTCTAGGGGGAATTTGGCTTTTTTTGGCGTTTTTGTAACAGCTCAACAATTCTGGGGGTTTCCTAAAAAAAAAAAAAAAAGCTCAAAAGCTCAATGATTCAACAACTTCTCTGGTGTCCTGATTCTTACTTTTTGAAATATGTCAACCCCAGTATAGTCAAACCTTTAAAGCCACCCCTTAATTCGTGGGGTGATTGGTTGGGGGAGAGTATCCGCAGCAACCCCAGAGCCCGTGCTGTGCCAGGGGTGGGGAACCTCTGGCCAAATCAGGGTCACCAAGCCATTTTGGCCCAGCCCCGTCCACCTGCCCTATGCCTGATGTCATATATGGGGCAAGTAAAGTCACAGCTGGGCCCCAGAGGGAGTTGCAGACCTTGCAGATCAGCTGATAAGCAGAGCCTGCAAAGGTGCTTTGAAGCCCCGATTCTTTGGTGATTGCCAGGGCTTCAAAGGACAGTGCGGGGTCTTTGCAAACACCAGTAATAAGGTGGTCCGATCCATTTCCCCATTCCTACTCTCTGTGCCCACCTAGTTCTGAATGGCTCCTTCCACATGCTCAGAACCACTAGCTGCTCTGTGCAATTAAACGCTGACCTCCCATGATGTGCATTTGAATAAAACATATTGGGTCGGTCAATCCCTTTTTCTTTTTCTTTTTTAGAAAAGCCTTCAAAATTTAAAGACATTTCTATTCTTTTTTCTGACTCACAGCTCTTGAACGACGAGTGATGCCCAGTACGGCTGAAAGGAACGACTCTCCTTTGTCTCCGCATTCTGACCCAAAGCCAGCAACCCTCCCTCTGAAAAAGCATCATATTTCCAATGGGAAAGCAGATCAAAGGCTAAAAACGGTAATGCAAAGGAGGCACTTTCCAAAACATCCCGTCCGGTCTTGTTATCGAAATGGGCTGGCGCTGTGCCTGCTCCGCTTGCCAGCCACCCTCTTAAGCCGTACGATAATTCTCTCGGAAAAAGACCCCGCGAGCAGAAATACCAAAGAGCTTGGGGAACCTGGCTAAAGCAAATTGTCCCAGAGCAGTGGAGCAGAACCTCAGGCCCGGGTCCAAATGCAGCTCTCCAGGCCTATTTGCGTGGACAGAGTCCCCCAAACCCTGGGCAGCCCCTGTGTGGAGTAATGACTCAAGACAACGTGCCATGGGATTAAAATTGGCCATAACTTTGCTTTTTGAGGCCCCCAGGACTCACCCCCTGAAAATAACTTCACATGGACACTTATTTTAGTTTTAAGTTTTTGGGCAAATTTTGGCCACAACTTTATTGAAATACAATCACGTGAGCGGTATTGGCTTAGGCATTGACTTCCCACTATGACTGACTCCACCTCTCAGGGTGATCGTCCAATGGGGTAAATCAAACGAGGGGGCTAGGTTGATGAGGACCAACCTAAGCTCACCCTGGGGTTCCTGTGGTCCTGGCATGGCCCTAGCCCCTCAAGCGGACTTCGGACGAGATCCAGGACCCCCAGATTCCTTTAACGGAATACCCAGTTCCTGGAGGGGCAGGTGATGGCCGCGCCTCCCCTCCCCACAATCCAACTGAGCGACTGCCTAATCGCCACCTTACAAGTTGTAGACGGTTTGCTAAGGGGTAGGCGAAAACCAAGTGGCTACAGCCAATTTGCCAAATGGAGAAATTCCTACCCAGCCCCTGTTCCAAAATAGGCGACCTCAACCAAAGCAAGGTCAAGCGACACAATTCTATGTAGGGAGGTAGGGTCAGTGGCGTAGCGTGGGGGGTGCAGGGGGGGCCGGCCGCACCAGGCACAACATCTGGGGGTTAGGGTTAGGGGGCGCAAATCCATGGGTTAGGGGGCGCAAATCCACGGGTTAGGGGGCACAAATTACTTCCCTTGCCTCGGGTGCTGACAACCCACGCTACGCCACTGGGTAGGGTGTTCAGCAGGATAAAGCAAGTGCCCCATCTTGCATCATGCTGCCAGATTTAAAAGCCCCTGGGATCACGCCACCCCCTGGCGATTGGCTAAAACAGCCTGGCATGATCACAGGGCTATGGCCAGGACCTTTTAGCTATTCCCCCACAAATTAACCCTGTAGGGGAGAGCCCCGGGGGCCCGTGAGCAACCAGGACCCTTTATTAGGAGGATCCCATTTATTATGTTTCAGATGTGGGTAGACCTTGGCTCAGGCAATGGGCATTTATCCCTCCCAGTCCCCCACTGGGGATCTGGGGAACATCAGGTTTACCCAGAGTGTGTGTGGTGAATGGGCTGGCTCTGGAGAACATATGTTCAAGCAGGGAGAGCCCGCCCCCATTACGCTGCCGTCGCAGGGGAGAGCAATGATGACCTCTAGGCGTACGGCCAAAGCCTCCCCTCAAAACAACCCCTTTAACGGGGAACACTGGTATCGCCGCCGCAAAGAGAAGTGGGGCGTGGGTCACCGCTATACGCCCACCCCCAATTTAGGGAAGATAGTCAAAAGGATTCCGCCCAAGGCCCGATACCACCAAAGTTGTGACGTTTTGCTATGGGAAAGGCAAACCTGCCAATGCAGGAGAATTCCTTTCATGCCCTTCAACAGCGACCTTGGCGTAGCAGCGCCCGTGTACCTGGGAGAAAAATTAACTTGCAAAAGAAGTCTTAACTGAGGATGGGTAGGGTAGGAGAAGCTCTGGAGCCGACGGATGATTCCCAGGTAAGATCCTCCCCCTATTGTGTGGGCAGGTAGTCCCTCCCCTACCTGGCCTGATCACCTTGGCAACGCCTCCCCAGGTGGGACTGGGCAACTGGCTGAGGTAGGTGGAGACCTCCAGGTATCCCACCTGGGGAAGGCGAAGCCAAGCCTGTGCTAATGGTGCCTCACAGGGTCCCGGCTGCTGCGCCGACCACACAAAGGGTGCCCCCCATTTAATGTGGGGAGCAGTTATTATCAACACACACTCCCAGAGCCTCCCTAGGCCACCCTCTGCCCCCCCGCCCTGCTCTGTGACATCCCTGGGTGCTTTTGCCTGCCTGGAATATGTCCCCAAACTGCAATAATGCCTCTTGCTTGCTTGAAGATTGGGAAAAATTGTGGAAAATAGATTTAGAATTTACAGACGGTTCTCTTTTGAAAGAAAACTACATGAAAATGATGTACAGATGGTATGTAACACCAGTACAGATAGCAAGAATGTATAAAACCTGGTCAAACATATGTTGGAAATGTAAAGAAAAGGAAGGGACCTTTTACCATATGTGGTGGGAATGCAGAGAAATTTTAAAAATTCTGGGAAATGATATATAATGAATTGAAGAAAATGTTTAAAATGACATTTGTAAAAAACCCAGAATCATTTTTGTTAGGGATTGTAGGACAAGACCTGCCAAGGAAAATAAAGAATTTATTTATGTATGCTACAACAGCGGCAAGAGTCTTGATAGCACAAGGATGGAAGAATGAGGAAACCCCGACAAAGGAACAGTGGCAAGAAAAATTCATGAACTATGCAGAACTGGCGAAACTGACATACAAACTGCGAGATAAGAACAACTGTGACTTCAAAAAAGAATGGGAACTTTTTACAAATTATTTAAAAAGACAACAAAATGAACTGGACTCCTTGGCAGGTTTCGAATAAACATACACACATTTATTAAGGGTTAATATAGGAGACAGATAATAAAAGGATGTATACAGTTTTACAGTATGCAGAAAACAACATGAGTTGAGAAATCAGAGAGAGGAGCTGAGGGAAGTCTTGGGGGGGAGGGAGGGTTCATCAGGTAGGGGGGAGGGAAAAAGGGGGGAAATAATGAAGATGATTTGATTTTATAATTTAATAATAATAATAATAATAATTTATTTATTTATTTATATCCCGCCCTCCCCAGCCGAAGCCAGGCTCAGGGCAGCTAACAACAACAATTTGTTGTGTGGAAATTGTTAATAATATATATATATTGTGGGATATATGTGACTGTCACCTGTCTGTGTATATGTATTATTTTAATATTTTATTTAATATTTTATTAATTTTATATTCGGCCCTTCACCTGAGGATCACAGGGCGGTTGACAGTGTAATGTTTGTATATGTGTGTGCACATATGGTGTAATAGATTTGAAGGGGAGCCCCTTCCCCCAAGCCCTAGAAATTAATAAATGGTAGGATTTTGATGTGAAATACAAGCTGCAGAGGAATTCCTGGGATAGCCTATGCAAAATGCCCTGGTCAAGCTGTTCAGAAACAATAAAGTGACATTGAGGGCCATTGGCAATGGGAGAGTACTGAGATGGGAGCAGAGACTGGGGATTTGGAAGGTTGCCAGGGCAGCTGGGTGTCTGAGGTGACAGGAAAAGAGAGTCTTGAACAAGGTGTGCTGGGAAGAAGAAGGAGGAAGAAAGACTGGGAAGAAGGGAGGGAATAAAAGGAGAGCTCCATCTTGGGCAGGTTGGCTGAAGGACATGCCTTGGACTCCAGATCTGCACTGCTGTGGGGGACAAACTCCTCTTGAAATGACCATGCTGTAAGATCTGGACGCGGGTGGTGCTGAGGGTTAAACCACAGAGCCTCGGACTTGCCGATCAGAAGGTCAGCGGTTCGAATCCCTGCGACGGGGTGAGCTCCTGTTGCTCAGTCCCTGCTCCTGCCAACCTAGCAGTTCAAAAGCATGTCAAAGTGCAAGTAGATAAATAGGTACCGCTCCGGCAGGAAGGTAAACTGTGTTTCCATGTGCTGCTCTGGTTTGCCAGAAGCGGCTTAGTCATGCTGGCCACATGACCTGGAAGCTGTACGCCGGCTCCCTCAGCCAATAAAGCGAGATGAGCACCGCAACCCCAGAGTCGGTCACGACTGGACCTAATGGTCAGGGGTCCCTTTACTTTTACCTTTAAGATCTGGACCCCCTCCATGCAGACTGAAGGTGTAAATAAGTGAATAAATCATATTTCTTCAAGCTACAACAGTCTCTGCTGCGTCTTGAATCTCAAAGGAACAGAGACCTGGGGTGAGCGCCTAGAACCCCCTGGAATCTTGCAGATAGTGGGGTGGCAGCTGACTTGCATGTAGGTGTGTATGTATACATGTATATGTATATGTTTGTGTGTGTGGTTTTTTGTGGGGGAACGCAAGGGTACACATAAGTAAAGGTAAAGGTACCCCTGCCCGTACGGGCCAGTCTTGACAGACTCTGGGGTTGTGCGCCCATCTCACTCAAGAGGCCGGGGGCCAGCGCTGTCTGGAGACACTTCCGGGTCACGTGGCCAGTGTGACAAAGCTGCATCTGGCGAGCCAGCGCAGCACACGGAAACGCCGTTTACCTTCCCGCCAGTAAGCGGTCCCTATTTATCTACTTGCACTCGGGGGTGCTTTCGAACTGCTAGGTTGGCAGGCGCTGGGACTGAGCAGCGGGAGCGCACCCTGCCACGGGGATTCGAACCGCTGACCTTTCGATCGGCAAGCCCTAGGCGCTGAGGCTTTTACCCACAGCGCCACCCGCGTCCCGCAAGCGTACACATACTCCTAAACATTTTGTGATTCTAAGTTTGGCCTCATTGAGGGGCAGTATTTCAATATGAGTAGGAAAATGACAGTACTGTACCTCTCTTTCTCAATTTTTTAAAGAAAAAAAGCACTCTCTCTCTCTCTCTCTCGCCTGTTGTGCCTTGGATCTTCAATGCCTTGGCTCCCAAACAAATCAGCTCCTGAACAATCTAAACCAGAAGCGAGTGTTCCGGTTTCCAAATGATTTTCAGAAGCCGAAAGTCTGGGATGGCTTCCACAGCTTCCGATTGGTTGTTTGGTTTCCGAACATTTTGGAAGTTGAATGGACTTCCGGAACGGATTCCATTCAACTACCAAGGTATGACTTTATATATATTTGTAACAAGATGCACACACAATGTAAGGCTGTCATCAAGCAGCCCCCCATTGCAGGGCTTGTAGGGCATCCTCCCAAAACTGGACTTACATGAAATCAGGGCAGGGGAGCAAAAAAAGGAGGCAGGTTGCACAATAGCAGAGGAAAACGGCAGGTTTAAAGATAAGAGTCACACCCATTGTTTCAGCCACTTTTGCCTATGGCTCCATCCACCACCAGCATGCGGTACCCAGAACTTGCCCAGAAAGCTTTAGATGAATATATTGAATGAAAGCCTATCAGCCAGTATTTACTATACGCATCAAAAGTGCATTCGTATCCCAACAGTCATCTAAGGACCTCAGAACAGGGTTGTCTCCCTTTTCCCATCGCAACAACCTTATGAGGTAGGTTAGGCCAGAAGAACATGACCTGAAGCTATCTGAAGGAGACATTTGACTCGAAGTTTCCCCTGCGCTCAAGTCCAAAGGTCTGACCTGGCACACATCTAACACACTGTGAGCAATGTGAATTGGTGTGGGGAGAGGGCATAGCGGTGAGGTGGTCCTAATGTGCCAGCTTTGGATTTTTCTCACTGGGATTCCTACACCGTGCACCAAGGAGCATGCAATGTTTTAGCCATTTTACAGATGGGGAAAACTGAGGTCCAGTGAAGAAAACCAACGTCTCTGCACATTTGCAGTGGAGAAAAGGAAGATGGGGTCATTAACCATCTTGGCTTCCCAAGTCCCATTCCCAGCACCCTCTGGCTCCCTGGATTTCCTCATCCTAATAATCAGAATGCTCTGCAAGATTCATTATTCCAAGAGTCCGCTTGTGTCTGTTGCAAAGCTGAGAATTCTTGAAGGGCATGGAAGACAGAAGAAATGCCTTTTTCTATTTTGCTACCTGCCAGCGGGATATTGTGTGCGCAGGCATGTGGGTGTTACTGTTGGAGGCTACAGCTCTCTGGCTTTCGACCAAACGTATTAGTGAAAGACGGCATCAACAGAGAGAGCTATCCGTAAGGATTAGCATTAAAGAGCCGTTTCCTCCAGTCGAGTCATGCCTGCCCTTTGCTGTGCCAATAAATTACCGGGCATTACGAAATGCGGTTTTCTCTGTTTCATGGTGGCAGCCTTTGGATTGGTAGAACTGCGATCTGGGGAACAGGGGGCAAAGGACAGGAACCTTCTAGGGGGCTTGCCAGCTGCTGGGGGTGGTTGGAGAGTTCCGGATTATCCCCAAATTTAAATCAGCACTCAGCCGCAAAGCTTAAAGCATGTTCATGAGGCGGTCATCACCTCTCGCGACCTGACCTTCCTTGCAGGGCGTTTATTAGGAAAGATGGAATAAAATTGTAACAAGTGGGCATTCTAGGCATTCTAGAATGCCTAGAATGTTGTTTTTATTTCAAACATTGCAGATTTTAGACAAAATGGATTGTTTCAAGAAGTGGCAAAAAGACATATCTAGATTTGTCTGGCAGGGCAAAAAGCCCAGAATAAAATTTAAGATACTAACTGATGCAAAAGAAAGAGGGGGGTTTGCCCTGCCGGACTTAAAGTTGTACTATGAATCAGCGGCGTTTTGCTGGCTGAAAAGCTGGCTGCTTCTTGAAAACACAGACATCTTGGATTTGGAAGGGTTTAACAACAGATTTGGCTGGCATGCATATATATGGTACGACAAGGTAAAAATTCATCAAGGTTTCAAGAACCATATTGTTAGGAAAGCATTGTATAAGGTT
This sequence comes from Podarcis raffonei, assembly GCF_027172205.1. Lineage (NCBI taxonomy): Eukaryota > Metazoa > Chordata > Lepidosauria > Squamata > Lacertidae > Podarcis > Podarcis raffonei. The sequence continues at coordinate 74,419,702 of NC_070610.1, read as the reverse complement.
TGGATTCGATATAAAGATTTGTTGGAAAACAAAACCCCCAGGTGGTTGTCACCAATGGAGGCTAAGGAAGTGAAAAAACTTAATATGGAATCCAAATGGCCAAAGTACTGGGAAATTATAGAACAGGAGGAGGGAAAAGTGAAATTGCAGAGCTATGAGAAACTGAAGTCAAAAGTAAGAGACTGGCTTCATTACTATCAGATATATGAAGTCTTCAAACAGGACAGGAAAATTGGCTTCCAGGTGGAGAGGTCAAAATTAGAAACAGAGCTATTGGAACCCAATACTAAGAACTTGTCAAGAATGTATAACCTGCTGTTGAAATGGAATACACAGGATGAGACGGTTAAATCAGCTATGATTAAATGGGCACAAGACATTGGTCATAACATTATGTTTGCTGACTGGGAACAGTTATGGACCACCGGTATAAAGTTTACGGCATGTAATGCCTTGAGAGAGAACATTATGAAAATGATTTATAGGTGGTACATGACCCCAGTCAAGCTTGCAAAAATTTATCACATGCCCGATAATAAATGTTGGAAATGTAAGGAAACTGAAGGTACTTTCTACCACCTTTGGTGGACGTGCCCAAGGATCAAGGTATTCTGGGAAATGATTTATAATGAAATGAAAAAGGTGCTTAAATGCACGTTTGTGAAGAAACCAGAAGCCTTCCTCCTGGGCATGGTAGGCCAATTGGTGTCAAGGAAAGATAGGACGTTTTTTATGTACGCTACAACAGCAGCAAGAGTACTATTAGCGAAGTATTGGAAGACACGAGAACTACCCACACTGGAAGAATGGCAGACTAAGGTAATAGACTATATGGGACTGGCTGAGATGACCGGCAGAATCCGTGACCAAGGGAAAGAGACGGTGGAAGAAGATTGGAAGAAGTTTAAAATTTATCTCAAGAACTGTTGTAAAATTAATGAATGCTAAAATGTTTTGGGTAATGCAAAAAAGAATTGCAGTGATTAGCAATTGGATATGAGAAATAAGATCTAAAGAAAGTATTATATTGAAATTAGGGGATGCTGAAAAGATTGATAACAGGGATGCAGAAAGGGGAGGTATGGGGAAGTCGCTGAAAGAAGGCTTAAGAAATGAAAGGTTAAGAAATTATACGTGTTTATATGTTTGTATGTCTTGTATTGTGTTGTATTGTCTTGTATTATGTGTGGAAAAAACCAATAAAAATTTATAAAAAAATAAAAATAAAATAAAAAAAAAATTGTAACAAGTGGGAAGTGCGGCAAATGATTATCGTGTATCTCCCTCTTTCCCAAGTTTTGGCTGAGCATGTGGATGAGGGGGATGTTATTCGTGTCCACGGCCCGCCCTCATTCTTCCCTACCCATGGAAGCACCATAGAATCATTGGAAGGGCCGGCCCTACCATTAGACAGAACAAGATGCTTGCCTCAGGTGGGAGATGCTGGGGGGACAGGCGGGAAACAGTAGGGAGGATCTGGAGAGCCAGAGCTTTGCATGTACTGCATGGCCTCTAAGCAAGCGTCTTGCCGTCAGGTGTGGTGGAAAATGCTGTCCTGTCACCAGGATTGAAATCAGATGCACTGGAAAGCAGGAAGCTGCCTTAGAACAAGTCAGAGCCTTGTTCCTTGTAGCTAAGCATTGTCTGCACTGACTGGCAGAGGCTCTCCAGGGTTTTAGAGCAGGGTCACTTCTGGCTGGACCTGGAGATGCCAGGAACCGAAACTGGGATCTACTACATGCAAAGCAGATCCTCTGCCACTCAATTTGGCTGCTAGTACGGTCAGCTGGTCTGCATGGAAAGGGAAGGAATTTTCAGCTCAGCCCCTAACATGTCTTTTTGTGTGTGTGTGTAAAATTGTTATTAAGTTTTTCTATTTTACATTTTAGAATATTCATTTAAACAACCTAAAAATACCAGTGACTTCCCTTCTTCTCATGGCATGGTTCAGTTTGCATGCCATAAATCCCTGCATATTTTACATAAACTAAATCATTCAGTATTCCATTTTTACATCCATCAAAACTTATTTACACAGCTGAATTTATCTTAAAGCTGCCAAGGTTTTCAAACATACACAATTTTCACCCATATACTCAATAAGCATTTCCCAGTCTTCTTTAAATGTATACTCTCCTTTTTCTCTTATTCTATAAATTAGATCCGCAAGCTGTACATATTCCATCAGTTTAAGTTGCCATTCTTCTTTGGCTGGCACCTCACTCATTTTCCATTTTGGGGCTAACAAAACACGGGCCACAGTAGTGGCATATATAAACAGCCTTTTTTGACACCTGGGGATTTCCATCTGAATGATCCCCAGGCCCGTAACATGTCTTGGGCTGGTCCTGGTTTGTATGATGCTCTTTTAATCATTTAGATTTGTTGCGTACTGCGTGCATGTGGTGGCCTTTGCAGGAAGGTTGCATAAAAATATTAGGCGCACAAACACCATAATCAAGAATTCCAGAGCAGAAGACGATCCCGGCTGCTGGAGTGGGCCAAAGGGGCCCCAACCTATCCAATATCCTAGTGCCACAGTTGTGGGATATTTAAAGCGCAGCCAAATTCATGTATTGCTAGGTAGACACATGACAGGAACTGAAACTCACAGAGTTTCTGTGAGAGACATTCCCGGTGTGCCCTGACAGAGGGAGGGTGTAGGTCCAGTGCCGGATTTAGGTATAAGCTAAACTAGCTATAGCTTAGGGCCCCACTCTCTTGGGGAACCCCAAAAAATTTAAAGGAGAAAAAAACTGGATGTACATTTCCGAAATATAAGATAAAAAACAAATAAAATAAAACCTGCCTACAGCAACAGTGATTTGTGTTTGTGTAGGCTCTTGTGATGAAAGTAATGGGCCCTGCCTGCTAGCTTGCTCCCTAAAATATCACTGGTTTGCTCATTTCTATATACAGTGGTATCTCAGGTTAAGTACCTAATTTGTTCTGGAGGTCCATACTTAACCTGAAACTGTTCTTAACCAGAAGCACCACTTTAACTAATGGGGCCTCCTGCTGCTGCTGTGCCGCCGGAGCACAATTTCTGTTCTCATCCTGAAGCAAATTTCTTAACCCGAGGTAATATTTCTGGGTTAGCGGAGTCTGTAACCTGAAGTGTATGTAACCTGAAGCGTATGTAACTCGAGGTACCACTGTATAGGGTGCCTACATTCTGCATGTGCAAATGGCTTTAGAAACCTATTAGGTCCATAAATTACCATATAGCATATATTCAACACAAAAAACAGTGACAATTTGTTGTTGACAAAGGACAGCGCGGGACATATGAAGGGCCCCATTACCTTCAGTAGCTCAGGGCCTCATCAAACCTAAATCTGGCACTGTTAGGTCCAACCTGCTTGGGAACACCCTCTTCCTCTTCAGCAAGCAACATGAGAACATCTACATATTTGAGTTCCAAGCTCAGACACCATTTCTAACTAGACTTAAGTACAGTATGTCTTTGCAACCAAATTACCATTTTAAGGCTGCCTGAATAAATCTGCTGTATCTGTTTCTCTTCAGCAAGTATTCTGAGTAAATGTTATTTTTTCTCCTTTTACAAGACTGTTTGTGTGGTTGTTATTTTAAGGGGGGAAAAAGGGGGGAAATACCAAGAAAATATTGGGACGCGGGTGGCGCTGTGGGTTAAACCACAGAGCCTAGGACTTGTCAATCAGAAGGTCAGCGGTTCGAATCCCTGCGACGGGGTGAACTCCCGTTGCTCAGTCCCAGCTCCTGCCAACCTAGCAGTTTGAAAGCACGTCAAAGTGCAAGTAGATAAATAGGTACCACTCCAGCGGGAAGGTAAACAGCATTTCCGTGCACTGCTCTGGTTTGCCAGAAGCAGCTTAGTCATGCTGGCCACATGACCCAGAAGCTGTGCGCCGGCTCCCTCGGCCAGTAAAGCGAGATAAGCGCCGCAACCCCAGAGTCGGCCATGACTGGACCTAATGGTCAGGGGTCCCTTTACCTTTACCAAGAAAATCCAGTCTGCCTTAGAGCATCCTCGATGACTTAAACCAAAAGGCTAAAGATCTCTAATCAGGTACCCTCCAGATGTTTTTGACTGCAATGAGGCTGTGCTGGCTCAGATCAGAGGGCACCGGGTTGGGGAAGGATGGCCCAAAACGCTTTCTATGCTTAGGAAAAGGTATGTATAAATAAGCCTGCCTTATTATAGGTGCCTTAAGCAACTTCCTTCCCATCCTAAGCTTTCCAACCAACTTTCGCTATTTCTCGGCTCACTGGGGTATAATCAGGAATTAATATACCATGCAATAGTCCCCAAATTTAATTTAATTGCTCCCTTCCAGAGTGGATGGCTCAGTGTAAAACATTTTAAAGGGGGACATTCTGTTTCCAAAGCACAGGACAACAAATGGCTTTGATGACAAGCTATATTTCTTTGGGCACAATACCTCCATCAAATAAAAGTCCCCTTTCAGGTGGCAGGCTGTAAATTCAGGCTGCTTAGCCCTTCTGAGTCCTTCTGAGTCTATTTCTGCAACAATGCTGGGCTTTAAGAGAGAGAATATATATCCACTCCGGGGAACAGCTTCACAATTAAAACTCTACAGGCACCATCACTTGAGTGGCTCAGAAGCTTTCCTGTTTATCATCCCAGCCCCCTTTCTTTTCATTCCTGAAGATGGTGGGAATAAATTAGTGTGTTGGATAATTCTATTTGTTCCAGCAGAGTCAATTAAAAACACACACAAAGGGAATACTGGACAGGTAAACAATGGCAGAATCAGAAGCTGGATTGCACCAGCTGCACCTCCCCACCTAAAAGAACATTAACCCACCTTGTGTTGGGTCAGCGCATCAGGGATAGCTCAGTTGGTAGAGCTGGAGACTCTTAACCCCAGGGTTGCGGGTTCGAGTCCCACATTGGGCACAAAGATTCCTGCATTGCAGGGGGCTGGACTAGATGACCCTCGTGGTCCCTTCCAGCTCTACGTTTCTATTAGTCTATGCGATATTGCAGATAATTACAATGAAAACAGCACAGCACCAGCCCTTTCATTAAAAGCAGCCAGTTCCCCAAAGCCTATTGCAATAAGGAGGTCTTCAGCTGCCGGCAGAACGACAAATAAATTCTGTTTATTTTCAAAAGCGCCGTGATGCTTTTGTTGTTTCAAGCGCAGGCAGTCTTTGCTCCCTGACCCATGGGGTGACGTCATCAGAGCACAAGAAGACAGCTGCTTGATCAGGCCAATAGTCCACCTAGTCCAGCATCCTGTTCTCACAGTGGCCAACAAGATGCCCGTTATGGGAAGTCTGCAAACAGGACCTGACTGCAACAGAAGCTGTCCTGCTCCCTGTAGTTTCCAGCCACTGGTGCTCAAGAGCACGCTACCTCCAGCTTCAACATCAGCTTCCTTGGACTGGTCATGTTGTGTGGATGCCTGTTTATCGTCTTCCCAAGCAACTACTCTATTCTGAACTTAAAAATGGAAAGCGTAATGCTGGTGGTCAACAAAAGAGGTTTAAAGACTCTCTCAAGGCAAATCTAAAAAAATGTAGTGTTAAGTTGTGGGTGAACATATCAGACGACACAGCGATTCTTCAGACAGCTCTTGTTTATTCACAGGCCAGAACTGAACTGAACTGGAAGGGTTCAGCCAACCTGCTTATATAGAGCTCAACTACAAGGCAACAGTAACAACTTTCTGTAACTATCCAATCATTGAATGTCACTTTCAATTCCTTATTTGCATATGTGGACCTGAGTGAAAACTATCTACAGTATCCCCCTGCTGGCCCAGGGTGAGAACGTCAGTACATAACATGTAGTATAAACACCAACAACTGGGAAACACTAGCCTGTGAGTGCTCCAATTGGAGAACAGCCTTTACCAAAGGTGTCATGGGCTTTGAAGACACTCGAACTCAGGACGCAAGGGAGAAACGTGCTAAGAGGAAGGCACGCTTGGCAAATCCACACCGTGATCAACTCCCGCCTGGAAACCTCTGTCCCCACTGTGGAAGGATGTGTGGCTCCAGAATTGGCCTCCACAGTCACTTACGGACTCTCTGTTAAGACCATGTTCATGAAAACAATCTTATTCAGCTATGAGTGATCGCCAAAGAAGAAGAAAAAGCTACTTCCGATAGTGGAGGCAGAACATATCCATCCGGGTTTATAGCCATTAGCTTCTCACCTGAAGCATTTTTGTTAGGGATTATAGGGAAAGACGTGCCAAAAAAGCTGAAAAACATCTTCATGTATGCAACAATGGCCGTGAGAGTTCTAAGAGCACAAGGATGGAAGACTGAAGAAACCCCAACTAAAGAATCATGGCAAGAAAAATTGATGGACTATGCAGAACTGGCAAAACTGACATATAAGTTACGGGACAAGGATAACTGTGACTTTAAAGATGAATGGGAACCCTTTACAAAGTATTTGAAGATGCAACAAAGTGAACTGGGCTCCTTCACAAACTTTTTATTGATAATAATCACCTAAATAGTTTGAGGATCTATACAACTGTGTAACATGCAGAAAACAGCATTCTTACAGAAATCAAAGACTGGAACTGAGGGAAGCCGGGGTGTGGGTGGGTTTTGTGTGGGAGGGTGGGGGGAGGGAGGGAGGAAAAGTAGGAGGAGAAATAAGGATAATATGTTTCTGGATAAAAATTTTTGTTTTAATGTTGAATTAAAAAAAATTGAAAAAGAAAAAAAGAAAAGAAAGAATAGCCATTAGTTCCTCCAAGAGCTTGTCGAACCCTCTTTCAAAGCAGTCCCATGCTTTGAAGCTTCTATGTGTACAGGTGGCTCCCTGCTTCAGAAGACTCATGGAAGACACTTAGTACAGTGATCTGGGGTGGGGAGGAGAGCTTGCACCCTCGCCTACGATGCTCCTATCTAGCATCTTTTCTTAACATGCATCTGGAACACTCAAAGACAGTGAGATCTCCTGCAACACAAGAAGCTGCATCACAGCAAGTCAGATCACAGGTCCATCTAGCTTAGTATTGTCTACACTGGCCAGCAGCAGCTCTCCATGGTGTCTGGCGGTGTTCACTCTCAGCCCTGCTTGGGGATGCCAGAGATTGCCCCTGGGGCTTCTGCATGCAAGGCAGATGTTCTGTCACTGAGTCATGGCCCTTAACCCCTTCTCTAAGCCATCCACAAGTAATATTAGAAAAGATAAGCAGCATTAATCCTGAACAGTAAGCTGATGGCCTGGCTAGTTCATCGTTGACAGGCAGAGAGAGTGAATGAGAGAGAGAGAGAATGAGAAAAAAACCCATGTTTTTGCTGACATGTTCACTGGATGCTGTTATTGTTGTTATTATTACAGTGGTACCTCCGGTTGTGAACAGGATTCATTCCGGAGGTCCGGCCGCATCCCGATGAATTCACAATTGGAGGATCGCTGCTGCGCATGCACATGGTGCGGTTTAGCACTTTTGCGCATGCACGAGCGGCAAAACCCGGAAAAATACTTCCGGGTTTGCCGCTTTCGCAACCCGAAGTTTACATTACCCTCTGGTAAGCCGAGGGTCCACTATATTTAAATTTGTATACAGCCCTAACTTGGAGGTCTCTGGTTGGCTACAGCATAAAATCACAACCTAAAAACACAAAAGACATGATAAAAACAAAAACAACCCAGTAAACCCTGCCTCCCCAAGGGCAATGAATTTCAATCAGCCAAAGACCTAGTTAAAGAGGAACGTTTTCGCCTGGTGCCTAAAGGTGTATAATGAAGGCACCAACCAAACCATTCCACAAACAGGGAGCCACTGCAGAAAAGGCCCTGTTCTTGTGTTGCCACCCTCCAGACCTCCCATGGAAGAGACACATGAAGAATATACGGAGAGGGGACCATATCGGCTGGCCTTAACTTAAACCTCCACACATTCACCCAGAGATCAGAGCAACCATGCCAATGCCAGATGTTTTATAGGACCAGGAAGAATCTTATTGGGCCGCTTGCATCACCTGATCCTTGCTGAGCTGGCATTTCCTGCATCTATCAGGCTGATGCAGAGACAGAAAAGCCATAGAGAACCTGGGGCACAAGCGACTGGACCACTTCCAATTCTCTCGCTGTTTGGTTTTCCAGCCAACTGTGGCCTCTTCATTTCCACCAACTCAGATCCTTTAATCCTTATTCCAGATAGGTAAACGCTGAGTCATGTCCGCTCCGCCGGACTGTGTAAAAATAGCCTAGTCACTTTTTATCTCTTATTCTATCTGATAAAAATGTCCCTGTTAAATATATCCCAGGGAACGTGAAATGGAGCAATAAAGATTCCGGACAACCTTGCTTCCCCCGTTTCTTTCTTTCTTTTTCAATTAAAAGCTTACAAGTTACCAGATGTTTGGCCTGCTGCACTCGCTCCTGGTCCATGCCCAGATAGGACACTCTGCCCCTCTTGAGAGAAGGGAATGGGCTACCTTATGGCTTCATCAGAGATTTACAAGGGTTTCTAGGAATTTAAACATGCCCATCTGCATAATTAAGGAACATCCCATTGACACTGACATCTGCTTAAGATGCGCCTGCCATATAAATGTTGTCATCTGTCTCCTCCATCCACCCCCGGACTCCTCAAATGGAAAAAGCTCCCTTGCATGTAGAAAAACTGTGCAACAGGCAGCGGGTGATGCAATATTATGAGCCACACTGTGCCATTTTATCTTGTGAACTGCCCTGAGACCTGTGGGTATAGGGCAGTACAGTGGTACCTTGGGTTTCGGATGCTTCAGGTTACAGACACTTCAGGTTACAGACTCTTCTAACCCAGAAATAGTACCTCGGGTACTTTGCTTCAGGATGAGAATGGAAATCGTGCTCTGGCGGCACGGCGGCAGTTGGAGGCCCCATTAGCTAAAGTGGTGCTTTACGTTAAGAACAGTTTCAGGTTAAGAATGGACCTCTGGAACGAATTAAGTTCTTAATCTGAGGTACCACTGTATAATCATCATCATCATCATCATCATCAACAACAACCCTTTTGCATTCTGAAATCACGCAGTCCAGAATTCTAGCAACTCATTTTGCCACCTTTTCTTTGTAATATATAGGTCAACTATACATTATACATAGGGACAAATGTGAAGTTCTGCACTTAGGCAGGATGAACCAGATGCAGAAATATAGGATGGAGGGCACCTGGCTTACTAGTAGTACATGTGAAAAGGATCTAGGGGTCTTGGTGGACCACAAGCTTAACAAGGGTGATGCAGCAGAAGAAAAAGCTCATGCTATTCTAGGCTGCATCAACCAAAGTCTAGTGTCCAGATCAAGGGATCAAGGGAAGTAATAGTCCGGCTCTATTCTGCCTTGATCAGACCACGCCTGGAATACTGTGTCCAGTTCTGGGCACCACAATTTCAGAAGGATTTAGACAAGGTGGATTGTGTGCAGAGGAGGGCCTGGAAAATAAGCCTTATGAGGAACGGTTGAAGGAGCTGGGTATGTTTAGCCTGGAAAAGAGGAGAGCGGTGTTGGGGATTGAATCTATGCATTCTGAATTTATGGTACATGTTCCACCATTGAGTCATGGCCCTTCCTCACATTAGGTAGCCGACTGAAGTGGATGAATTCTGTGGACTATGCCAGTTCAGAATACAGCTGAGTTCCATTTCTGAATGCAGAAAACTCCCTGCATGCAGACAACTAGAACACCAAGGATAAAGGTTTAGGTGCTAGCTTTTTAGAAGCCAAGTTCTTAAAAATAAATAAATCAGCACCCACCTGCCATTTGATATGGCATGTTCCAAAACCCTATCCCCCCATCATCTGAGTTAAGTATAGATTCACTCTTTCTTTAGCCTTTCCAAATAGCTTATAAGCAACCGGGCTAAAAATATGCCCCTTTTAGAGGCTAGCAGACTTCTTGGAAGGTTGATAGCAATAAGTGGAATCAGACAGAGGCGCGAGAATGAGATGTGTACAGAGTCCACCAGCACAGGCAACCTGCTCATTATGGGACTAAAATCAAGGTAAATCTAAATGATAATTTTTGCATACAGTATGTCATTTCACAGGAATGCTGAGTGCCCCTTACAGCGGTGCAAAGGCAGCAGTCTTTAACCCCCAAGGCAGGGAGGAAAAGGAGACCACCAACTAATCAGCCATTTCTCCCTTGTTGAACAAACAGCTTTTCCAAATTGCCTCATTAGCCAGGCAAACTTGTCTTGATTAATTGCACAGGTACTTCTTGATGACTGCATCATTACTCTGGGGAGCAGAGAATCTGTGGGGTTGGGAGGGAAGCGGCTCCTGTTACAGATACCCATCAAGGCAAAAAGCAACCTTCACAGGTGGCATTTCAAACTTTCCGCAGAAGGCACCAGAAAAGATTCTGCAAGCTCTCCAAATAGCTCAGCCTAGTTGTTGTTGATGAGGACGATGTTATATAGGAGATTTTGCAACCCAGCTCCTTTCCTGGGGATAACACATGCCAAGATGCATAATAATATTAATAAATTTTATTTCTACCCTGCCCTCCCCAGCCAAGACCGGGCTCAGGGCGGCTAACACCAGGTATAAAAACAATTGATTAAAATACAACTTAAAAACAAGAGTAAAATACAACATTAAAATGCAGCCTCATTTCAGTAGAAACTCAAATCAAAAACTTTTGGGGGATGATAATGTCAAATCTTCACCAAGGCCAACTATCCAGACTGGTCCTACGCGGGCCAGAAAAAAGCCAGGGAAGTCCCCAAATAGGAGTTCCATCACAGAAAGAGAAAGGAAAAAGGAAAGAGGGGAAGGGGATCAAGTTGATTCCAAGCCAAAGGCCGGGTGGAACAACTCTGTCTTACAGGCCTTGCAGAAAGAAATCAGATCCCGCAGGGCCCTGGTCTCATGAGACTCATCAGGTGGACTCATGGCCACAGCTGCACATTGTGGCTCATCCACACGCTGGGATTTATCGGATCATAAAAAAATCCAATCATAGAGTTGGAAAGGACCGCAATGGCCATCTAGGCTGGGTTGGTGCCCAGGAACAACTTGCTGCAGGACAGACCTTGAGCAGGAAACAACAGAGCACCGCAGCTATGCAGTACATAATTAAACTATGGAACTCATTTCCCCAGGAGGCAGTCATGACCCCCAACGCAGATGGCTTTTAAAAGAGGATTGGACAAATTCATGGAAGAGAACCCTGGGAAGATGCTGCCAGTCAGTTCAGCTAACACTGGGCAAGATAAACGAACGGCCTTCCTTGGTTTAAAGCAGATTCCTATGTCTAAAGCTCAGCTGTGGGTAGATTTGCAAACCATGGTTAGATTGGAGGCAGTTATCCACTCCTACAAACAACGGGGAGAGGCCATAGCTCTGTGGCGGTGCCTCTGCTTTCCATGTAGAAGGTCACAGGTTTGATCCTGGGCTTCACCACGTAGGGCTAGGAAAGACACCCAGTAAGGAGCCTCTGGTCAGCCTAGACCAGGGATGGGGAATCAGTGGTCCTCCCAATATTGCTGGACTACAGCTGCCATCATGCTTGGCCATGCTGGCTGGGGTTGATGGGAGCTGGAGTTGAGCAACATGGGAAGAGCCACAGGTTCCCCATGAAGGGTGAACTTCGGACTTCAAATTTCAGCTGCGCCCTCTAAAAGCCCAAAATTCGGAGCCCCTCCATGCCTCTCGCCTTCTGTTCTGCTCCATTCACTATGTCATAGTTGTGATCTCCTGCAGTGCCCCCTAGGCTTGGCACCCAGCATGGCAGAACCGGCTGCGCTGTCCTAAATCTGTCTCTGACAAACCGGACACAGGGAGCAGTGGATTGACGGGCTAGACAGTCGTCTCCTCTCTAGTTTAATCCAACCATCCCCTTTTTATAATTTTAAAACCATTGTATATTTTTCTATCATCTGTGGACACGATGAATAATTGCTTCCTCTTTGCTTATCCACGAATCACGAGGGTTAGAATTTAGCATACAAAAAAGTAAAAGAAATGAAGAGAGTTTCTCCCAGTCTGCTTCTACAGTTCTTATAGGTTTCCTTGCAACAGAGAGGTACTGAGCTACAGCCCTTCCCCAGCTAGCTTGCTCTTTTCCTCCATTTGCACAGAAGAAATGCATCAAAGAACAGCATTTCCTAAGAAACAGTAGGATATATACAGAATAGATATGGATTGTGGCTATTGTTCATGTGTACCCCGGTTCCTAAACCAGCAGTGGCAGCATACTGGATACATAGCAAACAGGAGTGTGCACACAGCTTTAGTTTGCAAGTTCCTTTTGAAACTGATATGAAAAGGTGTTGAATATGCTTGAAAGCAAAGAGATAAATAAAAGCATTCTAGGGTAGACTGCTTCTAAGCATGGAAGCTCCCTATTAGCATCATAGCAAACAGTGGGATGGAATAAGGTAATGATCCTGCCAGCCTCCTAAATTTATTTTTGGATCTGCAGTGATTGACTTTCTGATGGCGGAGAGAAGAGGAGCATTTTTAGCATGTCATACTGTGTGATTGCAGAAAATATTGGGATAGGCATGTCTATTTTCTGAAAGGGAGATTTGTTTTTGTTTGAGTCAGACTCCACCTTTGCCTCACACTCACTTTGTGGCCTTGGGAAAGTCCCTTCTCTCTCTCTCTCTCTGGTCCAGTCCTCTATCTAGGCTGCCTTCAGAATGCCATAATTCTATGAGCAAAATAATTCTCAAAAACATACCAGGAAATTTTGGTAGATTGGATTGAAGTGCTCTGTTGCCCTGGCTCAAGAAATCCACTTTGAAAACAAAACAAAAGCAGACTTTTCTTTTTTTGCAGTGAGGAAAGAGACAAGGAAAAGTGTGAGCTAAAGAAATGATTAATAGAAACCACCACTTCAAAAGCAAAGTGGGATGAATACAGAATGGACACTCGTCATATAACCTCCCCACTAACATATCAGAACCAATGTGCAATAAAGAATAGAGAGAGTCTCATCTCTGCATGAAGGATAATGGCTCAGTAAGCAGGTTGCTTGGAGGAGTTCTGAGTCCAAACCCAGGCAAATGCCACTGGGAAACATATTACTAAAAGTTTCACTGTTGTTTTCCACTGTTGACTTTGAGCAGAGAGATTCCATTTAGCTACCAATGGGCTCCCTTGGGTGGGGCAGGGGTGTAATAGGTAGGGCTTTGCCTGGCAGGGTCTGTGGGGAGGCATCTTCCTGATGGTGGAAACCAACTGTTTTAGCTTTGTAGCATGGGTGAGACTAACAAATCAACAGCCTGTCTGTACCAGGTGACTTTGGAAAGACTGCTCTGAGTCAGAACGAAGAGGGAAAGTCTCATTGTCATATTTCACAGGGGAGGCAGCGATATTGGTCAAGGGTACCAGGAATCTGGTTGCAATCTGAGCGATGCCTGCCTTTGCAAAGAAGATACCTGGGCACCTCTCTTGGATTTCCACACAGCTGAGTGCCTGGTGTCCCGGAATCCTTTGCATGGCTGCAAAGGATCTTGGGAGAAGCACCTTCCGATGTGCAGTGCAGCCACATCAGCAAACTGCTGGGTATTCTCCACTCCCCATTCCACCACAGTCCTTGGAGTAGTCAACATCAAGGGGCTTGAGCTCTCGGGCAAATTTGATGGGTGCTTCTTGCTTTCAAATGAGCATGAATCACCGGTTGCTGAGTGGTGCTTCGAAAAAGAGAACCGCCTCCTATCTGTAGCATGACCCTGCCAGGCAGATTAGGGGAAGGGTGGTAGTTCGGTGCTTTGCATGCAGAAGGTTCCTGGTTCAATCCCCAGCATCTCCTGGTGGGAAGCCTTGGAGAGCCACTGCCAGCCAGCTAGGTGCACCAATGGTCTGACACGGGGTAAGGCAGCTGCTTTTGTTTGGGACTGACTGTGGCTCAGTGGCAGAGCCAGAATCAATCCCTGGCTTCTTCAGGTAGGATTGGGAAAGGCTGCCTACCTAGAACCCCAGACAAGCTCTTCTATTTAATATAGACATTGCTGAGCTCAGTGGAATAATGGGTCTGATTTTCCTACGAAGCGCCTAGGATGAGATTGGCAGTGAGTGTTTGGATGCCACTCAAGTCATATATAAGCATGGTTTAAAATTTGCATTTTCAGTCAATTAGTTGACAAGTACCAGTACTCTGTAATATGGCTACTTTTCTGATTGTATGGCTCATTGTAACATGAGAAAATTATATATAACTTTGTACGATTATATTGATGTCCGTGTGGGACATTGTTACTATGGGATATCAATGTACTTTTTTATATACAAGCAGTTGGGTCTTGGTGATGATTGTGTTTTCTCACTTGCAGGTGGACAGAAACGTTTCAAATAAGGAAATTAAATAAAGAATTGTCCTCTTCTCATCTAGCCTCTGAGCAGCTATATTCTGTGGGGTCAAAACAACAACAGCCCTGCAAGGGAGGCCACTGCTGGCTTAATTGGACAGGTGGGGTGGCAAGGCCAAAATGTAATGATAATAAGAAGCTATCCAGAGTATCTAATGGGATTCAAGGTTTACTGGATGGCCCACATTGGCTGATAGTTATCCCCACTGCCAGCCTATTTTATTTCTAAGGGAACCTAGAAAAGTAGACTTAACAAGGTTGTAAAGTTCACCCTTGAGGAGCAACTGGAATTCACAATTTATTAATCACATTGCTGGATCACCCTTCCTCTAAAGAAGCTCAGGGCAATGTACAATAAAACATTTTTTTAAAGTATCATAAATAAGATGTAACAGTAAGCAATATACTTTAAAATATCTATCTATAAAGTCAGGACCATTAAAACACACCACATATAAAAATATAAAAGTGAAGACAGATGCAATGTAAGAAGAGAAGACAGATGTCATGTAAAAGAGAACTCGCATCACGTGAACATCGCACAAGAGAAGTCAAGGTGCCTCACTTACCAAACGACAGCACGAAAAAGAAAGGCAGCCAGCAGAGGATGAAAACCCCGACAACGATCGCAAGAGTTTTGGCCGCTTTCTTCTCCCTGGAGAACTTCAAGAGGCGCACTGAGAGAGAGCTCCTGAAGGTGTGCCCTTTGCCCTTGGTGCTGGCGGCCAGGGAGTCCTCGAGGACACTGCGGCAGTGGATCCTGAGCACCACTTCCATGGACTTCCCACGCTCTTTCTTGACCCCGGCCTCCAAGCTCTTGGTGGTCCTCCTTGCCACCACGTAGATGTTGAAGTACATCACCAGGATGACCATGAGTGGCAAGTAGAAGGAGAAGAGCGAAGAGAAGATGGCGTAGCCCGGCTCCATCGTGATGCTGCAGGTTTCGTCGTTTTCGGGCGGCTCCTCCTTCCAGCCCAAGAGGGGCCCAATGGAGATGACCATGGAAGAGAGCCAGACCACCACTAGGATAATGACCGCCTTCTTCTCGGTCATAATGGTGGGGTACTTGAGCGAGTATTTGACCCCGATGTACCGATCCACAGAGATGATGCACAGGCTCATGATGGAGGCGGTACAGCAGAGGACGTCTACCGCCGCCCAGATGTCGCAGAAGATGCGGCCAAAGATCCACAGGTCCAGAACTTCCAAGGTGGCCGAGAAGGGCAGGACAGTGGTGCTGAGCAGCAGGTCAGCAATGGCCAAGTTGATGATGAAGTAGTTGGTCACCGTCTGCAACTGACGGTTGCAGGCTACCGAGAGGATGACCAGGATATTGCCCACGATGGCCGAGAGGATGAAGAGGGCGAGGAAGACCCCCACGCCCACCGACTGCAAGGTCAACCTCAGTGCCAAGGAGGTGCTGTTGTCGGGGTCAACACCCCCCCCTGCCCAGGACCCGTTGACCCCCTCGGCTTCTTCTCCCGTGTGGTTCCCATTCAAGCTGGCATTAATCCGGTCAGGGAAAGTCATTCTTTTTCAAAAGGGGCCAGTCTCCATGGGAGATGGGTTGAGCGTGATGGAGGTGCCTAGGAGATGAGCAACAGGCATGGCTCACTCTCTCCCTGGTACCATCCCCAGAATCACCTATAATGATTTTGAACTCCACACTCCCAAGAGAGAGAAAAAAAGTCTCTCTTTTTGCACACGAGGAGTTTCCTCCCACTTATATCTCTCCTCCTCTGCAATCCTTTTTTTTTTTTACACCATCGTTTCCTGCAAAGGTGGACCTCTATCCACGTCACTGCACGCCACCAGGGATGCTGTTGTGTCCCTACTCTTCTCACTTCTTGCACACACACATGAGCAGCAAAATCATCTTGCAAAGGTGCTGGATCTCAAGGAAACCGCTTTCTCTCTCTCTCCTCCCGCGACAATGCTGCGCGGGGTACCTCTTTCACCTCCCTCCCTCCCTCCCCCCTCTCACCTCTCTGTCCATCAGGTGTGTTCGTGTGTGCGGTCCCTGAGCTGTCCCCTTCGTCCTCAGCCACCTCCTCCACTCAGTAATAAGATAAAAAAGTATTTGACGTTCCTCCTTGCACCTCTCCAACGCGCGCGCGCGTTTGCAAAAGTCCCTTGTAAAAAGGCTGAGCAGCAACAACCTCTGTACGCGGGGGTGCGGGGGTGGGAATAAAAAATAAAACAGAAAATTGGGACCGGGGGTGAGAAGGCAGCAAATCACTCCTTTAAATAACTCCTGTCGGCCCCCCGCTTGTTTCCCCCATCGAGGGTCCTTCATCCAGGAAGATGCGTTGGCTGCGGAGGCTTTGGGAAGAAGGACCGAGCTGGGCGCAAGCGTCGCGTCGTCGTCAGTGTCCAGAGCCGGCTGCTTGACAGTTTCCCGGACATCCTTCCAGCTTGTCGGTCCAGAGGATGCGACGCAGGAGCGCGGAGGGAGAGAAAAGGGGAACGGCGGGGAAGACGTTGCCGGTGCCTCTGCAGCTAAATCCGAGCCCCCTCCAATCGGAGCGGGAGAGAAGTGGCGGTTGGGGAGCCAGAGGAGCAAAAGTAGGCTGCGTCCTGGGGAGCTTTGCGCGCTCGGCGTCTCCCGGGTTGTCAATCTCTCTCCCTCTCTCTCTGCAGCGAGATCTACGGCGCAGCAGCAGCGAAATCCAGCAAGTCGCCTTCCTCAACTCCTCCTAGAGGGCTTGTGGCATCCTTCTGCCGGCGTAGGGTGGCCGGAGGGGCTGGCTCTGCAAGTTTGGCAGCGAGGGTGGGTGGCCAACCGCGCGCAGGAGAGGCGGGAGGGAGGCAGAGGAGAGACTCCTCTTAATTTTTAAAAAAGAGGGACGGAGCGCGCGGGGGGCGGTTGGATAACGCGCTGGGTCGTGGGGGGTGGGTGGGAGGGAGGCCCTTAAAGATATATATATATATATATATTTATGTACCGAAAATAGCTTCATTGAAGGATTTCCATTTCCTGGGCGAGGCGACCGAGAGACGCTAGAGAGCAGCAAAGGGCTGGTCGACGGAGCTGCCGCTAACGCTAATGCGCTCCTGGTCCATTGCAAAGCCCTCGGTGTTGATTAGAGAAGCCGTTATTCTGGGATGATCACCTCGGCGGGGCTCCCTGCAACCTGTTTGATTTGCTTTACGTGGGAGGAGGCCGGCCGATTTAAGCCTTGCAGCTCCTGTGCTTACAATTTTTTTAAAAAGGCGTAAGTGCATGTCCAAAGGCAGATCTTGTCCGTGGGTTCTGCTTGATGCCAAACCCACCGTTGCAGGCTGTTCCCGGCGCATCCAGACGGTCGTGTGAACATATGCTGGAGAGTCAGGAACGGCTGGTTTGCTTGTTTACCTGGGAGTTTCTGATCCTCTCCTTCAACTGACTTCAGCCTGCGATTCAGATTTCAATGTGACAAAGGATTGCAATGTGACGGTGACCACACAGAGGTCTGCACCCCCCATCACCCAAACATTTTCTTGGATGGAGTGCTTAGAGACCCAAGTCATCTAGTCCCAAGACCAATCTGGGTTGGGGAGGCCAGAAGGACCATTTGGGTCAAGCTCAAAGGGTGCCTCAGAGCTAGACACTTTTCAAATTTTTGGCACTTGCTTTTATTTATTTTATTATATCCCACCTTTCCTCCAAGGAGCTGAAGGTGGTATGTGTACATGGTTCTCTTCCTCCCCATTGTATGCTCACAACAACCCTGTGAGGTAGGTTAGGGGGAGAGAAAGTGGCTGAGGTCACCCAAGTGAGTTCCATGGCTGAAGCGGAGATTTGAACCCAGGTCCCCACCAGTTTGATAAGTTTCTCAACTTGTTTTTCTGTGCATCAGACCAAATGGTGGAACGCTCTCTCAGTTTGGAGCTGCAAATTTAAACAAATGAGAGCTGTGCTTTGCTAAAAGGCATTCTTTTTTTTTTTTTTTTTTTGCTAATTGATATAGATTTTGTCATATGCTTAATGTCAGCTGTGACGCTGCACAAAAGCAATATTTCCCCTCAATAATTAGTGCAGTTGCACAGGAAAGGCTAGAAAAGCATATGTTAAATTGTATAGGGGGGGGGAATCAAATCGTGGCACACCAGCTACAAAGATGTTTGCGAACATGACATGAAGGCTGGCAGCATCAACCCCACCATGTGGGAATCCCTTGTAGAAGACCACAGTGCCTGGAGACAGACAGCCAGGTTGTGCATCCATAGCAGTGGCTGGAGGAGGAATGACCGCTGTGAAGACCGCAGAGAGAATAAACGCCATGGTGCACCTGCAGCAGCACAACCGGACGCCTTCCTCTGCCCCAGCTGCAACAAAACATGTCTCTCCTGTATTGGTCTCTGCAGCCACAGCAGGCGCTGCAACCTTCCAACAGTTTGACTTCACTCCTCCATTGCCTCCCAAGACAGGCGGATGCTGACCAACCAACCAGGGCAACACACATTTCCATGGATCAGGCAACTGCTTGCGAGATTTCATGGGAAGGAAGGGAGCACTCATCTGCCTGGTCACCCACTCCTCTCTCACTGCTGAAGGGTTGGAGCACATTTGTGGTTCTCCACTTGTTGGACTCCCAAGTACCACCAGCCCCACCAGCATTTCCAAATAAGAAAGACATATGAACCATCAGTTTTGCACTCGGACAACCAGTTAGGCGTTACACCTCTATGCACTGTTAACATTACAGTGGTACCTCGGGTTACATACGCTTCAGGTTACATACACTTCAGGTTACAGACTCCGCTAACCCAGAAATATTACCTCGGGTTAAGAACTTTGCTTCAGGATGAGAACAGAAATCGTGCTCCGGCTGCGCGTCAGCAGCAGGAGGCCCCTTTAGCTCAAGTGGTGCTTCAGGTTAAGAACAGTTTCAGGTTAAGAACGGACCTCTGGAAAGAATTAAGTACTTAACCCGAGGTACCCCTGTACCTAATAGTCCACTTATATTGCAGCTGGTGATGAAATAATAATAAATTTTATTATACCCACCCTCCCCATCCAGAGCCAGGCTCAGGGCGGCTAACACCAATAAAATTACAATAGAAACATAATGGGGGAGGGGGAACCTAATTTAAAATCGAGGTTAAAATTCAATTTAAAATGCAGTCTCATTTTAAAAGTAGCCCATAGATCAAAACCGTAAGGGGAGGGAAGACATAAGCGTCAGACTGAGTCCAAATCAAAGGCCAGGCAGAACAGCTCTGTCTTGCAGGCCCTGCAGAAAGATGTCAAGTCCCGCAGGGCCCTAGTCTGTTCTGACAGAGCGTTCCACCAAGTCGGGGCCAGTACTGAAAAGGCCCTGGCCCTAGTTGAGACCAATCTAACCACCAATTTAAATATTTTGGGCAGACTTTCTCTGCCTGATGTCTTCATGCTCCAACACAGTGGTGGGAAACCTCAAGCCTGGGGGGGGATCAATATGGCCCCCCAAGCCTCACCATCTGGCCCTTGGGACTCTCCCCAGCCACATCACCTAGTGGCCCTGCTCTGCAGCCTCTTTGAAGGCTTTGGCTCCCTGGGACCCTGGTAATGCTTCTTGCTTCCTTTGATACAGAGAGGCGTGGGTGTAGAAATCAGCCTGCAATACAGCAATTGCATCAATTGCTCCACCCACTTTTGCTTCTGGCCCCACCCACCAGTGTCATGTGGTCTCTGGAAGGTAGTCCAGAAGGGACTGTGGCCTCCATTCTCCCTTTCCTGAAGTCAGTTCTCATAGGCACCCTCTGGCAAAGAGATGAGGGCTGGTTCTATCAAACACCAGGGTGGTTTTTTTATAGTGTGTTTATGTGTGTTTTTCCTTAAGAAGAAAGCTGCATGGAAACTCAAAAGCCTGGTTTTGCAGCATGTCTTGTAAACCATTTAGAAGTAGATTAATGATTTGTGTATCTTTTCTTTTCAAATCTGCTGGGGTGGGGTGGGAGTGGTGGGGTGAACAAAGCCCTTGGGACTGTTCCAGTCGCTTTAAGCCCTGACAAAGAATTCATGTGACTCTCAGAATGTTGAGGTACTTTTTTTTGTTGTCAACAAAATATTAAAAGCCGCATTTGATACTGCTTTGCTGTGAGCAACCCTCCACGTTGTGTTTTCGCTTTGCTGTGGCTTGGGCCTGGCATTTTATGATAATATTGTGGCTTGCACATGCTGTTTTGCAACAAGACAGCCTCAGCTTTAAACCCTGGCATCTAGTGAGGTTTTTCTTTCCAGCTAGCAAAACCTCCATCCTTCTGTCTCCCCAGAGCCCCCATCTTAAGTACTGCTGGGTTCCCTTCTGGAAAGACTTTTTGGATCCCAGAATACACTCAATCCACTTAGCCTGAATTCCAGACTAAGATCCACAGTCTAATCTGGGCTTCAGTGGAAACAGAACTTGGAATGGTCTCTGGGCCTGGTGTGCCAGGATTAAGAAAAAGCAGAATGGCTGTGAATAGTGTAGAATCAATAATAACATTTCCTTAATAAAACAAGTACAAAAGGCTCCATAAATCAGTAGATTGGATTTGTACATCAATATACAGTAGCTGGGTCCCTGCTTCTTGGGAGGAAAGCAATGACACACCTAGACAGCATCTTAAAAAGCAGAGGCATCACCTTGCCGACAAAGGTCCGTATAGTTAAAACTATGGTTTTCCCAGTAGTGATGTATGGAAGGGAGAGCTGGACCATAAAGAAGGCTTTTGAATAATGGTGCTGGAGGAGATTCTTGAGAGTCCCATGGATTGCAAGAAGATCAAACCTATCCATTCTGAAGGAAATCAGCCCTGAGTGCTCACTGGAAGGACAGATCGTGAAACCTTTGGCAACCTCATGAGAAGAGAAGACTCCCTGGAAAAGACCCTGATGTTGGGAAAGATGGAGGGCACAAGGAGAAGGGGACGACAGAGGACGAGATGGTTGGACAGTGTTCTTGAAGCTACTAGCATGAGTTTGACCAAACTGCGGGAGGCAGGGGAAGACAGGAGTGCCTGGCGTGCTCTGGTCCAGGGGGTCACGAGGAATTGGACATGACTAAAGAACAACAACAATAGCTGGGTCACCCTTCATGCAAAGGGTGAATTTTAAGCAGGCACCACAATGCAAATACTGTAGGCATCTATCTGAAGTTCATTGGGAGCATATTCCACATGGCAGGTGCCACCACTCTCAAGGCCCTGGTCTCAGTGGATGTAAGACAGACCTCAGGAACATATGACACTACAAGGAATGTCTCCCACATGGATCAAAGTCAGGGGCATAAGAACATAAGAAGAGCCTTATGGGTCAGACTCATGGCCCATCTAGTCCAGCATCCTGTTCTCACAGTGATCAGGATCCGAGCACAAGAGCCCTCTCCCCTCCTGTGGTTTCCAGCAACTGGCATTTAGAAGCACTGCTGCCTCTGGCGATGGAGGCAAAGAACAGCCATTGTGGCTAGTAGCCCTCAATAGTCTTCTCCACGAATTTGCCTACTCCTCTTTTAAAGCCATCCAAGTTACTGGTCATCACTGCTTCCTGCAGAAGTGAGTTCCATAGTTCAACTATGCACTGTGTGACAAAGTACTTTCTCTTATCTGTCTTGAATCTTCCAACATTCAGCTTCATTGGACATCCACAAGTCCTAGACTTATGGGGGGGAAGGGGAAAGCTTTTCTCTATCCAATTTTTCCATGCCATGTATAATTTTATAAACTTCTGTCATGCCACCTCTTACTTGCTTTTTTATATATATGGAAAAGTCCCAAATGCTGCAGCCTTCCGTCCATCTCCGTGATCAGAAAAGTTTGCTGTGGCGATCACACAGGGTCCCTGGTCGTTTAACGGTCTATTGATCCCTGTGCCACCACTGTGCTCGCTTCCCCGCTGCCACCAACCAGTTACTCTCTGGTAAAACACTGAGTCCAGGCAGTTGTTAAAAGCAACCCCCCCCAAGTTTATTTTACAAACATTAACGAGTTTATAGTTTCTCAGATAATATTCCTGTCAGTATCTTAACTTTCGTTTCTTTACCAGCCTATACCTTCCTATTACCTTCTGACTGATTATCTCAACTGTTTGACTGACTCCTCTTAACAAATTCTCTCCCTCTCTCACACCAGACTAGCTCAAACCACAGACTTATCTTCTCTGCCTCTTCTAACCCCAGACTGTCTTCTCAACAACTCTAACTCTCCTAAAAAAACCTCTATACTTAAACCTTATACACAGTTAACTCTGCCTCCTGGGTTCCCATTGGTTAGCCATTTTACAATTAGTTAACCCTTTCCCTATGAACCCAGTATGATGTCACACACATAGGAGGGCAAACGCCACAGTTGCCTTTTACTGAACCTTTTGGAACATGACAATATCCTTTTTGAGCTGAGGTACCCAGAACTGGGTACTCCGAATACAGTTGTGCCATCGATTTGTACAACGACATTACTGTATGATGTTGGCAGTTTTATTTTCCATTCCTTTCCGAATTTGCTATTTTCACACTTGCTGTACACTGGGATAGCATGCCCATCAAACTATCCACTATAACCCCAAGTTCTCATTCAAGTCCTTAAACTTGGCCCAGTAGCCTATCAGCAGCCAGTGCAGGTCTTTTAGCTGTCTCCTATCAACAGGGTGTCCACTTCAGAAGCATCGCTGTGACATTCTGCATTAGCTACATCTCCCAAACCAATGTTCAGGGAAGCCACAGTAAGACTATGTTGTACTAATCCAATTCTGGAGATTACTAATGCCTGGACTACTGTAGCTAGACTATCCCAATCCAGGAATGGCCAAAGCTGTCATGTCAACTGCCAGAAGGGACTCCTAACCACTGAAGCCACTTGCACCACCAGTGACAAATAGGGCAACAGGTGCACCCCCAAGTTATGTTCCTGATCCTTCATGTGGGATGTAAAACACATAGCAGTCAAGTACAACATTCCCAAAATGGATATGCTAGGGGATGCTTTGTAGCAGCCAGGAGACAACTTCCTGTTTCCTCCTGAGCTGAGACAAAGACTGCATGTGACTTGATGTGGGTGTGGCCTGATCTGGGTAAGTGAGCACATCTTCTTTTGCTCCCCTCTTTTCTCCATTTTGTTTTTCTCTATG
Organism: Podarcis raffonei; assembly: GCF_027172205.1. NCBI lineage: Eukaryota > Metazoa > Chordata > Lepidosauria > Squamata > Lacertidae > Podarcis > Podarcis raffonei. The sequence continues at coordinate 74,396,346 of NC_070610.1, read as the reverse complement.
TGTGATCAGAAGTGACTGTCTGTCTGCCGTCACTTAGGACTAACTCCCTTATGGGATAGTTCCACATGTATATATACTTTTGTAACCTAAGTCTGCCTTCAGTGATCTAACTGTGAACTGAATGAATGTGAGTAAACTACTTTTATATTCACTTGAATAAGGTTGTCGTGTAAATTCTTTTTAAGAGGGACAAGAAGGGATCTTACCAGGAATCTTATATAGAGAGGTTCAGACGAACCTGCAACAAGCAAACCACTGTGCGTTTAAAGGGGAATGTTTAAACTCTGCTAAGACATAGAACTTGCTAACGCAATTTAGGAAGGAAACAATATATCTTCTCCTGCCTCCCTGAACATTCCCAGTGTGGTGTTGTGGTTAAGAGCGGTAGACTTGTAATCTGGGGGACTGGGTTCGGGTCTCCGCTCCTCCACATGCAGCTGCTGGGTGACCTTGGGCCAGTCACGCTTCTCTGAAGTCTCTCAGCCCCACTCACCTCACAGAGTGTTTGTTGTGGGGAAGGAAGGGAAAGGAGAATGTTAGCCGCTTTGAGATTCCTTAGGGTAGTGATAAAGCGGGATATCACATCCAAACCCTTCTTCTTCTTCTTCCTCCCACACTTCAGAGATAGTCCAACTCTATCCAGAGAAGCGCATCAGAGGGAGTGCAAGCTCAACCATTAAAGACCTTATATCATAAATGGGACTTCTGGAATATGCTCAAACCGTGCTAGGTCTGATCTCAGAGTTGGGTTTGGAATCATTTTGCCCTCCCCCAATTGGGACCCAGTTTGACCCAGATTCCAAGTGGGGCAGAATTTGTCACCAGGCCTATCCCATTCATCATCAAGGGAAGCCTTTAATGTGTGTGTGTGTGTGTGTGTGTGTGTGTGTGTGTGTGTGTGTGTGTGTTGCACACTGCCTATCTCCATGTTTCCAGGAGTGCCTTCCGTCTTCAGACACCCGGGACCACCTTCCCTTCTCTTTTGCATCTCTGACAGTTTATATCTGGCTGCAAGTCTTCATAACAACAGATTGCAATGAAAATGGCTAGGCATTTAATCTTGAGCCTTGTTTACACAAACAGCTGCTTTTCCCACAGATCAAGGCTGAACCAACTAACAGAGCTCTCTTCTTCTTCTTCTTCTTCTTCTTCTTCTTCTTCTTCTTCTTCTTCTTCTTCTTCTTCTTCTTCTACTTGAGGCATCTTTATTATTTTTTTGCCTGGGGCTCCAGGACTGTCCCCTTGGGGTTGCATTTAGCACCAGCCCACTTAAAGAATTCTAAATACTCATATTAATGCTTCTTGCCAGAGGGTACCTGCACCATGAATCATGCGCCCCTGCTAAACCTTGTGTGCGAACCGAGATATTCTTGACTGCCATCTCTAAAAGACACAATGCAAATCCGAAATAATTATGCACATTTACTTTGCATAAACTTTTGTGGGTTTTCTTTGTGTGTGGGGTGGTGGTGGGATTTCAGGATCTGAAACTTGGGTTTTTGCAGAAGTGACATTTTTGAGGGGGCAGGAGAACGGAAGTCTGAATGGCATGCCAGGTCAGAGTCACCCGGCCTGCGATGGCTCTGCGGTGTGCCTGGCCCAGCTGGATGCAAATGGAACTGGTCCAAAAGCCACAGACTACTGTTGACACCAGGATGTCGGGAGTGCAATGCTTTCCCAAGGGCCTTTTCAACCCCAGCTGGTGAGAGGCGGGGAAGGACGAATGACTTGGTCAGCACCGAGTGACAAATGCTTCAAGGGATGCCTTGCTGGGAGGAAAGAGGCGAGGGAGAATAACCTAGCCCAGAACACAGATGTCCTGGGGGCTTCTAGCAGGGGTAGGGAAGCTGTGGGCTCCAGATGTTAAATTCCTATGAGCCCCAATCATCATGGCTTATAGCCAAGGATTACGGGTGTTGTAGTCAACCTGGCTTGGATAAACACCAACTGAGGGGACCATCATATTTGGGGCTCAATAGCTTTAATAGCTGTGGGCTAAACCACTGAGCCTCTTGGGCTTGCCGATCAGAAGAAGAAGAGAAGAAGAGTTTGGATCTGATATCCCACTTTATCACTACCCAAAGGAGTCTCAAAGCGGCTAACATTCTCCTTTCCCTTCCTCCCCCACAACAAACACTCTGTGAGGTGAGTGGGGCTGAGAGACTTCAGAGAAATGTGACTAGCCCAAGGTCACCCAGCAGCTGCATGTGGAGGAGCGGAGACACAAACCCAGTTCCCCAGATTACGAATCTATCGCTCTTAACCACTACACCACACTGGCTTTGATGGCGGTTTGAATCCCCGCGACGGCGTGAGCTCCTCTTGTTCAGTCCCAGCTCCTGCCAACCTAGCAGTTTTAAAGCACACCAAAAATGCAAGTAGATAAATAGGTACTGCTCCAGAGGGAAGGTAAACAGTGTTTCCGTGCGCTGCTCTGGTTTCGCCAGAAGTGGCTCAGTCATGCTGGGCACATGACCTGGAAAAACTGTCTGTGGAAAAACGCCAGCTCCCTCGGCCTGTAAAGCGAGATGAGCACCACAACCCCAGAGTCGTCTGCGACTGGACTTAACTGTCAGGGGTCCTTTACCTTTTTTTTTTTTTAGCTTTAACAGAAACTATATTATTCTAACAGAAAGGACAATGAAAATAGAAATAAGGTTTTATATTTGCATACTTTCATCCATACCCACTGCATTGTGGGACATCTTCGGGAGAAGAAAAGGATAAGGAGTAAACTAAAATGGATAGGAAGTCCCTAAAATAGTTGGGTGGCATCTTGTACCTCTCCTTTCGGCAACTCCTGCAGCCAAGCTGGTGCCAAACGTATTGTTCTGCTTTCATGTGGACCCCATCAAGTGAGGCCAAGAGTGGTCTTGTTGTCTGGGCAGCCAGGACCTCCATGCACACTGCCCAGGCTTGTGCCCCGGAGAAGTCACTTTGGTGCTGCTAATGCAGCAAAAAATGTAGGAGGCAGTGGTTACAAGTTATCAGTCTCTGCAGTCACAGTTGCTGCTGTGATTCTCCAGAGGTTTGACTTCACCCCTGGAGGTGCACTCCAGACAGATGCCAACAACATTTATCCATGGGCAAGCCAAAAACAAACAAACAAGCAAAGCAGCCAAAAGATTCATCTTTCAATAAGCCCCTCTCAATCTTTTTTAAACCAGCATGTAAAACTTGAAATTTAGCAATTTGTAGTCATACAGATTCATAATTGGAGTCTTAAGTTATAGTGCGTAAATTTGGTACTGACCCCAACAGCATCTGTATAGGTTTCTCATTCCTTGTCATTACTGACTGGGAGGCTTCCAACAGGGAAGCTTTCCCAGCAATGCTGTGGATTGAACCTTCCCTTTTGCTTGTTCAGTGGATAATTGTTCTGCAGGACCACGGAGAGCTCCTAAGGACAGCAGAGGTTCTTCCAACAGCAGCCAGTGCTGAACCTTTTAAAAAAAATTAATAATGTGGGTGGTGGGGGGTGGTGGTCTGTGTATGGCTGCCCTGTGTGGTGAGCCTCTGAACTGCAGGCAGCTTCTCTGTGAAGAAACGTCTTGGCCTGCCCTGCCTACTGGATCCTTCTAAGCAAGAAGGTGTTTGCTGTTGACTAATGGCCATGCTGGCTGGGGCTGAGGAGAAGGAGTTCAACAACATCAGGAGGGCACCACATTGGTTATGCCTGCTGTTGGAAATTGCTTTATGCAGAGGTAGACCGATGGCCCCTCCAAACACAGTAATTAAATGGATAATTTGTTGCGGAGTGTGTTAATCTTCACCCTGTAAATCAGTAAAGCTGTTAAGCTCACCAACACAAAACAGTTTTCTAAAGCAGAGTTGCTTTACTTAGCACACATAGAACACAAACTCTATACAGTGGTACCTCGGGTTAAGAACTTAATTCGTTCTGGAGGTCCGTACTTAACCTGAAACTGTTCTTAACCTGAAGCACCACTTTAGCTAATGGGGCCTCCTGCTGCCGCCACGCCGCCGGAGCCTGATTTCTGTTCTTATCCTGAAGCAAAGTTCTTAACCTGAAGCACTATTTCTAGGTTAGCGGAGTGTGTAACCTGAAGCATATGTAACCTGAAGCGTATGTAACCCGAGGTACCACTGTATTTACACACTTTATGTAGGTTCCAGAAGAATTTCTGTACTTCAGAGTCCTTGCTGAACAAAGTCCACACACAAGTTTTAAGTCAATTTGCACGGAGTCCGGCAGCAGCTTAGAATTCTCCGAGTCCTGAAGGCTGGCAATTCTTGGATTCTTCTTCGAAGATGAGCTCTTCTCAAAGTGTTCAGGCAACTCCACAGTTCTGCAATGATCAGCTCCTTCCTGCTAATGACCAGTGACCCACTTCCAACAACCCACAACCAATGCTGTAATCTGAGCCCTTTTATACCCAAAGTTACCCGCCTCACCTGCTCCTTAACACTGATAGGAAAGTCATGAGATTCAGCCAGGTGCATCTCAGGAATGAGTCAGAATGAGTCAGCTCTTTCTTCTCTAATGGAATTAACCCACTACCTGCATTCCTTAAAATCACTGGTCCTGATTATTGATTATTGAATTTCTATACTGCTAAATATATTTAAAAATATCTCAAAGTGGAGTACGCAAAAGAAGCAGCAACAGACAACTTAAACAAAATACAGTGGTACTTTGGTTGCCAAACTTAATCCGTTCTGGGAGTCTGTTCGACTCCTGGAACTGTTCAAAAACCAAGGTGTGGCTTCTGATTGGCTGCAGGAGCTTCTTGCACTCAATCAGAAGCCACGGAAGCTGCTCCAGACGTTTGGCTTCCAAAAAACGTTCGCAAACTGGAACACTCACTTTCGGGTTTTAGCGTTCGGGAGCCGATTTGTTCGGGAGCCAAGCCTTTCAACAGCCAAGGTACCTGTCAGAGCTGTGGGCGTCTCTCTTCACCACAGATGCCACGGGAGCAAATTTTATAGTCTGTATTTACAATGGGTCATTAGCACATCGTTCATCCATCAGAGTCACTCAGTTCAGATCTCTGCTGAGGCCTGCGTTTGCCCCTCCAACAGCTCATAAAATGGTGAAGTCTCCCATCCATCGTTCCACCCTTCTCTTTACCACATGCCTCTCGAGGGCGGTTGTAAATTTCCCCCCTGATTTTGAGCCTGAGCTTAACCTCTGTGTTCCCTGTGAACTTTCCATTTCCCCAGCCCTTTCTGGGTGTGCTGGGCCTGGGGGTAACCTGAGTAACACGGTCCAGGTCTGGTCCCGAATCCAAGGGTTCCGCGAGGAGTCAGTCCGACAGGGCCAAGGCAGGGCACAAGGCAAGGTCAGGCACAGGATCACAGGCAGGTCCTGGCAAACAGCAACGTTGCTCCCGCAACCTGGGGTGGGGTCTGGCAGCCTTTTATCTCTGTCGGGTAACGGTCGGTCCTGATCCCCCGGTGACTCACCTCCCTGTCTTGCCCGAAGGCGAGCACTCCTCCTGCGAGTACTCAGGTCTCTCCTTCTCTCAGACCTTCATCTCTGCAGCTTGGGAGACGTCGGTGGGTTACTAGACCCAGAGGTGGCCTCAGCCTCTCCTGACCCAACTGGTAGTGGAGCAGCTGTAAGTGATGGCCCAGCTGAAGGCAACGAGGTCATCCCCACATCTGGAGCCAGGGCAGGCTCAGGCCCCTGACTCGGCTCAGCTGGGGCTTGTTGCAGGGGAACCTGTGCAGACTGGGGCTCTTCAGAATTAGTCCCCAGACTAGGTTCAGCTGCTGCCTGAGGCAAAGGATCTGGTGTGGACTGAGACTCCTCTGGCTCCGAGTCCGACCCCGAGTCCCAGGCCATCACACTGGGCTTATTCCAACCGCTCTCTCCTCATTGCCTCCCTCCCCCTCGGTCACCTTGTCCACATCTTCCACTCCCAGGCCTCCCTCTCCCTCTGGGGAACTTGAGACCTCTGGTTCGTCCCTGATAAAGGTAAAGGTACCCCTGCCCGTACGGGCCAGTCTTGACAGACTCTGGGGTTGTGCGCCCATCTCACTCAAGAGGCCGGGGGCCAGCGCTGTCCGGAGACACTTCCGGGTCACGTGGCCAGCGTGACAAAGCTGCATCTGGCGAACCAGCGCAGCACACGGAAACGCCGTTTACCTTCCCGCCAGTAAGCGGTCCCTATTTATCTACTTGCACCTGGGGGTGCTTTCGAACTGCTAGGTTGGCAGGCGCTGGGACCGAGCAACGGGAGCGCACCCCGCCGCGGGGATTCGAACCGCCGACCTTTCGATCGGCAAGCCCTAGGCGCTTAGGCTTTTACCCACAGCGCCACCCGCGTCCCTTTCGTCCCTGATAGTACCACTGTATTAAAAAAATATTACACAGTTACATATAAAAAAGTTGCATCAATACAAAGTTACTAAAAAATATGAATCAATATCATTTCATTTTCCTTCTGACACACCCTCCCTCTCAGCCTCCAGGTGCTCACGCTAGCTCACCCAAAAAAGTCTCAGCTTGGGGGTTGCATAACTAGTCTGACTCAGCATCAAGATGGAGCAGGGGTCTAACCTGGGTTAAAGATGGCTCAAGGTCTGACTCGGCATAAAGATGGATCAGGTGTCAGACTTGCTATAAACCACCTGCCTATGTAAATTTGCAGTTATATTTTTAGACACCTCAAAAGACTTGTCTTGAAATAATCTTTTGCACAAATTCATATGCAGGATTTTTCTTCTTCTTTGTTTAAAAAACATGTTCTAGTTTACCTTCATTAAAAGTATTTCTGGGGCATTCCATCCTGTTTTGCTCTTGAGATGGAAGTGCAAATGTATAGTGAGTGATTGCTTGGTTTAATTTTAGGCTGGATCTGCTCCTTCCCTTTTCCAGCCCATTGCTTTATGTTTGTATTTGCATCTCATATGCATTTGATCAAATGGCCACCATCTGAAGTCTCCATATGCTTCATGTAAGGAATGGAACACAGAACTGTGGGATGTCGACAGGAGTGATTGTTTTTTAGGCAATTTGTACTTTGTCATCAAACGCCATCAAACACGATGTCAGCTCAGGAATTTACTTCTCCCAACACCGCGGAATGGATTAGAGCAGCTTAAATCTGAGGTTTTCTGCTTTAACTGGATTGCAAATTGCTGTCTTCACCTTCTGAGCCTATGAAGCAGCCATGGAACATTGGCAGTTGCCGTCCGCTGAGTGAGACTGTTGGGTCCATGTAGCTCAGTACTGTCAACACAGGCTGGCAGCAGCTTCCCAGAGTTTCAGACAGACAAGGCGCATTCCCAGCCCTATGTGGGGGTGTCAGGGATTGAAAGAAGGAGCTTTGCCATGGAGATGGTGTGGTTGGGGCAGAGCAGTTCCCCAACCCATGTGCCAGCGGAGACCCAGCTTAGCATTTTGAAAGGCCAAACTGCGTATGGCCTGAATGATGGGAAAGCAATTGAAATGCACGCAACGAAATAAAAATCAAACAGCTACAGGGAGGAGATGGTTCTCATTGGGATCGCAGTGAGCGAGAAGGGAGGGCTTAACCCTTCCCTGCCAGCTGCTATTAGTCCCGACACATTCTTTGGGCTAAGGGCAGTTTGCGGGAGGAGATTTTTGTCAGGGTAACAATGGGGAGGAAAGGGTTACAGGAGGGCTGGGGGAACTTATTCTGCCCAAGGGCCACATTTCCTTCTGCGCAACATTCTAGGGGCCAGGGGTCAGTAGTGGGCAGGACCAGAAGAAAAAGTGGGTGGAACAATGAGTGTAAGTTTCTTTTTCTTTTTCTATAATTTTTTTAATTAAATTTCAATTTTAACAATCCAATAAAAACCACAATAAAACATTCCAAATTATCATACAATCAAAAAAAGCCAATTATTCAATGCCAAATTATATATCTCTTGTGTGACTTCCCATGCTCTGAAGATCGGGGAGTGATGATTTAATATAATTACTGCATTTCTTAAATAATAAATGGTCCAAATAAGGCATTTCCGATGTTGATCCTTCAATGAGTGTAAGTTTCACCTTTGTACAGTAGACTAGTTTCAACACGCACATCCACCACCCCACCAATAGGGGGTAGGAATAGATGACTCCCAGGTCCCTTCCAACTCTATAGTTCTATGATAATAATATATTTATATGCCACCCATCTGAATGGGTTGCCCCAGTCACTCTGGGTGGCTTCCAACAAGCTAAAAACATTAAGCACAGTAAAACATCAAACATTAAAAATTTCCCTAAAACTGTCTTGTAAAAGTCTGATAGTTGTTTATTTCCTTGACATCTGATGGGAGGGTGTTCCACAGGGCGGGTGCCACTACTGAGAAGGCCCTCTGCCTGGTTCCCTGTAGCTTCACTTCTCACAATGAGGGAACTGCCAGAAGGCCCTCAGAGCTGGACCTCAGCGTCTGGACTGAACGATGAGGGTGGAGACTCTCCTTCTCGTTCTATCAAGACTTCTCCTCCTCCCAGAGGGGAGGCGTTGTGAGTGGGAGCCAGTTCCCGCATTGGCAGGGGGGCGTTCCCGGCTCCCTACACCAGCCATTCCGGCTGCCGCATCGCGCCCCCACCGCCAGCCAATCGGCCTGGCTCGGGGGTGGGGTTTAACCGCACCTAAGCGGCCGTGGCAGTGCTGCGCCATCACTTTGCTCTGGATTTTCGTCAGGGCACTCACCCAACCCTCCCTTTAGGTCATATCGTTATGGTTGACATTGCTATGGACCTTGGTTGGTTGCCTTGGTTGTCCAAGGAGCCTGGTAGGAATTTTTATCCATTTGGCTAATTGGCTCCTGCCTCTTGGTTTTTCGCCTGTTGTTGTTTAGTCATTTAGTCATGTCCGACTCTTTGTGACCCCCTGGACCAGAGCATGCCAGGCACTCCTGTCTTCCACTGCCTCCTGCAGTTTGCTCAAACTCATGTTCGTAGCTTCGAGAACACTGTCCAACCATCTCGTCCTCTGTCGTCCCTTCTCCTTGTGCCCTCCATCTTTCCCAACATCAGGGTCTTTTCCAGGGAGTCTTCTCTTCTCATGAGGTGACCAAAGTACTGGAGTCTCAGCTTCAGGATCTGTCCTTCCAGTGAGTGCTCAGGGCTGATTTCCTTAAGAATGGATAGGTTTGATCTTCTTGCAGTCCATGGGACTCTCAAGAGTCTCCTCCATCACCATAATTCAAAAGCATCAATTCTTTGGCGATCAGCCTTCTTTATGGTCCAGCTTTCACTTCCATACATCACTACTGGGAAAACCATACCTTTAACTATACGGGCCTTGGTTTTTTGCCTACCTCGTAGCAAACCATCACAACTTTTTGGGTATTGGCGGTTAGGCATTGGAATATGTGTGCTGTGTTGGAGGGCAGGTCATGGCCATCACCTACCCCTCATATTTTGGGTATTCCGTTAAAGGGATCTCGCGGTTGTGGATCCTGTCTGATGCCCTGCTGGTGGCTAGGGCCATGGCACGACCCCTGGTGATGTCAGGGGGAAGCTTTTAAGTTGTATTTGCATTAACAGGCTCCTCTCACTGGTCATTAACCTTTAAAATGACTTCCCGCTGGACGGGGTTGAGTCATGTATAAATCATCTTATCCAGTGCCTAAGCCAATACCACTCACATGCTGTAACCAATAAAGTTGTGGCCTCATTTAACCCATTAACCTAAAATACATGTGTCCTTGTGTCTTATTTATCCCCAAGTGGGTGGTGGGTCCTTGACTCACAAGTGGCTTTCCTGCTGGTGAGCTTTCTCTAAGCTTTGGCCGCCATGGGGAGTAGAAAGCTGCCTATTGGCCCATCTAGTTCAGTCTTGTCCACCCTGACTGGCAACATCTCTCCAGCTTTTCAGGCTGGGAATCTTCCCAGTCCTACCTGGAGAGGCTCTCAGGGATTGAACCTGGAACCTTCTGCTCTGCCAGGGAGCCATAGCCCTTCCTAGACCAGGGACCATTAGAGCTCTTCTGATGCTCCTACCCAGATGAAGAGGTCGCTCAGCTGGAGGCCCTCTGATAAGGGAAGCTGCACAGAACCTGTGAGCCAAGACAATGTTTAAAAAGCCTCGCACATCGCTTCCAGCAGAGTGGAATTGACAAATCGGGAAGAGAGAATCTCTCGGCTTCTTGATCAGAGCGATTAGCCACCTGAAGGGAAATAATGGACAGCACCACATGAAGGTAAACAGTGGCAGAATGGCGGAGCAAAGGGCTCGTCCACTGCTACAGTCTCTTTTCAAACCGTGGCTTTCTTCCCCTTCTGAGCAATCAAATGTATCAGCTGGCAATCAGCCTCCCACAGCTGCTGGCAGTTTGACTCAAAATCACTGGCAAGGCTCAGATTCTGCCCTCTCCTCCGGCGCGCCTGGTAGCCCCACCGATGCGCAGCTTGCTCCGATGAGAGCCAGACGTGCCTGCAGGTGCGAGAGGCAGCATCAACAAGGCCTGCCCACCTCTGCCCCCCATGCCAGCGGAGTCCTCTCCCCAGCGGCTTCATTGCCCCAGTCCCGTTTCAGAGGCATCATTGGGCCTGCATGCCAGTCCAACTGCTTGCTTCGAAAATCAGCAGGATCAAAGGCAGCAGACTCTGTTCATTATTTTAAGCCGAGGGTGGTGGCATGTTTACATCTGCAGGCCAGGTGCTCAGGGGTTGGTTTTGTGGCGGCGAAGACATAGTCAACCGACAGTGTGCAAAGTTAGAAAGAGTCTCTATGTCAAAGTACCTGTCAGACTGGAAACCGTGGTCTCTCTAGATCTGCTTTGGGGCAGAATGTGCTGTTCCCCCCGGAGCCTTGCTCAGGCTAAAATCCATGCATGAGTGTGTGTGTGTTTTTTAAAATGGAAATGTTTAATGCCTATTTTTCAAGTGTTGTGTATAGACTTCTACATTAGCAGAACTTGTAAAAGTCACTTGTATTAAGATGAATAAGGTTTTAAAATGGGATTGTTAAGATTATAAGGTTTTATGGACGAGCATGAATAAGCATAGAGTGAAACCAGGAGGGGGAGTGGAGGGAAGTCAATTGAGTTAAGATTTATGATTTGAATTTTTGTTTGTGGGTTTTTTTTGTCATTATTAAATTAATAAATTGTATTTTTTTTAAAAAAAACACATATAGAATAAGAGAACAAGAACAACATACATTTAGAGAAGATTGGAAAATGTTTATTGAATATGTGGGAAATAACTGTGTACAGCTGAAAACGCCGGGAGCGTTAAGATAAATTCAACAGTGTAAAAAGGTTTTGATGAATGGAGTAATGGAATACTGAATGGTATAGTTTTTTGTAAAATATGCGGGGATTCATGACACTCAAAATGAACCATGGAAAGAGAAAAAGGGAAGTCATTGATCCCTTAAGGATGTAAAAGGAGTATTTTAAATTGTAAAATAGAATATTTAATAATAAAAAAGAACCCTCCATGTGCTCCATGAACTCATTCCAACAGGTGGCTGTGATGGCCACCAACTTGGGTGACTTTAAAAGAGGAATAGACAAAATCATGGAGGAGGAGAAGGCTATGGATGGCTACCAGTCAGGAAGTCTGTGCTCTGCCTCCAGTTAGAGACAACAATGCTTCTGAATGCCAGTTGCCATCCAGCAAGTTCTTCTTATGTTTTAGCTTTTCCCAAAGTTATCTGTTTGACTGATACACCATTCAAGAGAGAAGAGAGGCAGGACTCTGCCAGCCAAAATGCATTGATGGAGAAACGCGCGCTTTGGCAGACGTTCTGTACCCAAGTGTGCGGCTGGGATTGCTTGCCTGTGTTGTTTACTATCCGTTACCCGAGTTGACGTGTGAAGTCATTAGCGAGTCATTCCCCCCCCGCCATACCCGTTATTTGAATCAATCTTTTTAATCTCCAACCGATAAGGATCCTGAGAGCTAATGAGTCAACCTGACAAAGCCTTACTCTCCAAATGAGTCATGGAAAGCATTGGCGAGAAGACAGGTAACAACATACAGCATTGGCAGGATGGAGGGAAAGGAAGAAAAGAGCTCAGCTGTACGGGCAAAAGCTCTTGCAAGAAGCTCACATCAACACAACAATAGTAAAGGTAAAGGGACCCCTGACCATTAGGTCCGGTCGTGACCGACTCTGGGGTTGTGGCGAGGGAGCCGGCGTACAGCTTCCGGGTCATGTGGCCAGCATGACTAAACCACTTCTGGCGAACCAGAGCAGCGCACGGAAATGCTGTTTACCTTCCCGCCGGAGCGGTACCTATTTATCTACTTGCACTTTGATGTGCTTTTCGAACTGCTAGGTTGGCAGGAGCTGGAACCGAGCAACGGGAGCTCACCCCGTCGCGGGGATTCAAACCGCTGACCTTCTGATCGGCAAGTCTAGGCTCTGTGGTTTAACCCACAGCGCCACCCGCGTCCCTTGAATTAGCTATACCAACACAAATACTAAGTGCATAAAAACAGCCTGGCTGGATCAGGGCAGTGGCCCATCTTAATCCAATACAGTGGTACCTCAGGTTACAGACACTTCAGGTTACAGATGCTTCAGGTTACAGACTCCGCTAACCCAGAAATATTACCTCGGGTTAAGAACTTTGCTTCAGGATGAGAACAGAAATCGCAGTGATACCTTGAGTTAAGAACTTAATTCGTTCTGGAGGTCCGTTCTTAACCTGAAACTGTTCTTAACCTGAGGTACCACTTTAGCTAATGGGGCCTCCCACTGCCGCTGCACGGTTTCTGTTCTCATCCTGAAGCAAAGTTATTTACCTGAGGTACTATTTCTGGGTTAGCGGAGTCTGTAACCTGAAGCATCTGTAACCCGAGGTACCACTGTATTTATTTTATTCATGAGCATATGTCTATACCACCATAGAATAACCAGCTGGATCATGCCAAGGGCCCATCTAATCTAGCATCCTGTTCTCGCAGATGCTCTCTCAGAGCACATATTTATTTTATATATGAACATATCTAGCATCCTGTTCTCACAGTGGCCAACCAGATACCCACAGGAACCCAAGAAGCAGAACATGAGCACCAGAGCCTTCTTTCCTACTATGGTTTCCAGCAACTGGCATTCAGAAGCATTTCTTCCCCCAGCTGTGGAGCAGAGCAGAGCCATTGTGGCTAGTAGCCAATGATGGCCCTCTCTCCCATGAATTTATCTAACCCTCTTCTAAAAGCCTCCAAGTGGGTGGCTATCATGGTCTGCTGTGGGAGCAAGATGCATAACTTGACTCTGCACTGATTGAAGGAGTGCTTTCTTTTTATCTGCCTTATAGCATAAAACACCAAGGCAGTATACTACATTAGAACTCCACTGAAACAAATATAGGTAACCGTTAAAGTTTACAGCCACTAATCAGCTAATAAGCCCCGGGGGGTGGGGTGGGAGTCAATAGATAAAGATGCAATGGAAAAGAAGTCTGCCAGGACTTGCAGAGTCTCTAAAATTTAGTTTGGCCTTGAACTTAACAGCAGCCTGCAGTGACAACGAGTCTCATTTGGAGTTTTTTTTTAAGGCTGTGACATTTGTTGCAGCTGGGGAGGAACTAAAGGAGAGCAGCCTCTGTTGCTATGCAGCCCAAAGGTCCATCATCTCATAAAGCTTAGCACCAATAATGCAAAATTCCGGGCTTGCCGTGTTAAACCTTTTCCCCTCAGGTGTTTCGGCACAGAGCCATCCAATGACATTTGAATATTTGGCAGCGTTTGGGAAAGGAAACACATCCCTGCCACTGCCACCACTCTTATTTACACAGTTGGGGGACATTTGTTTAATGGAAGTTGCTGCAGAAAAGAGGGGTGGGCTCCTTGAGCTCCTGTGATTGGTTTCCAGTATAAAGCCTCAGGATTGGTCAGATCTAGAAGCACAGCTTTTGTTGTTTTGACTGGGCCACAAAGCCCCTAGCCAATGGGGGAAAGCTGCCAGTTTTGGGGTCCTGAATTGGAGAACAGATGCCCTGGTTTGGGGGGTTTGTCTAAAGCCACCTGGAGGGTTTGAAAATAAGGTTTAAGCTTGGTGCTAAGTCTCTTATTCTTAAAATGGATGAGTGGTCAAGTTCATCTGAGCCTTTTAATCCTTTTAAAAACAGGGAAAAGAATTCAAGTCAATATTTTTCAGGCTTGCTATCACCGCTGCACTTTAACAATTAAGAGTTGTTTGGATAATAAGGTAACCGCTTTTATTTTAACTGGCGTGACCCAAACCAAACACATGCTGGAAGGAATCAGGCCTATGCCAAGGGCGTCTAGACAGCGCCATGCGGGATTAAAACAAATGATCATGGAAGCCAAAGGAATGGATCCTGCCAACATGAGTGGCATATATTAATTTCTATGTAGCTGCTTGCATGGGTAAGGAAACCCAGCCCTCAGGAGGCAGGAATACGGTTGGCTTGCCTGTACTGGGGTGTAGTGGTTAGAACAGGGGGGAGGTAGGCAAAGTGGAGCTCGCCAGATGTTGCCGGACTACAATTCCCATCACCACTGTCCATTGGTCATGCTGGCTAGGGGCTTTGAAAGGCAGAGCCCATTCTCAGAGGTCCTGCACTTTCTGGAACTGTCAGGGAACTGTCATCAGCTCAGAGGCGAGAGGTGAAAGGGCAGCTGGGTTACAGGGAGCCTCCCCGCCTCTTCCTCCCCACCTCTAGTGGGGAAGGGATGCAGGGCTCAGAGGATGTAAGAGAGAGCCAAGACACTGTGCATGAGCAAAGTGGGGGGGAGGCAGGTCCCCCTCTACCCACGCCCTCTCTGCGCATTAGGTTTACACGCAGAGAGGGGAGGCGTCGGATGGGGGTCAAAAGACTACTCTGCTGGGGAAAGTTTAAGGACCGCTCACTCTCAGATTCTGCTAGTGACTGAGCAAGACATGGAATTGAGACGTTTTGCACTGTAAATGTTTTTGCACCAATAATAAAGCCTTTGAAAAGACCAGTGGGGATATTGCCTGTTTGCTCTCGAGCAACCACGCTGGTAGGCATAACAGGAACAGTTAAATGTTTTCCTTGAAAAGGGAAAATACATTGCACACACTCAAACACATTATCCTTAGGTGTTCCCCCAAACCAAGAAAAAAGGCATTTGGGTCTTCTGAACATCCACAGAAAACCTCAGCTCTGGGAGTGGGGCTTTTAAAAAACAAAACTCGCCAGCACTTCTGTTTCTCTGTTTCTCTGTGGGTGGGGAAGGTTCATATTCTCTTCTGGGCAGCTATCCAAGGTCCACCTGCCTGTGGTGTGCAGGGCCAGAAGCAAACATTGGAAGAGCAATAGGTACAAATGTTGGCTTTGTACAGTGGGTGAGTTTCTACTGTCACACACCTCTAACCACCCTCCATCCTAAGAAGCAAAAGGCACGACCTCAAGGACACCTTCCAGCCTGGCAAAAGCACTCAGGATGCAATGCAAGGGCAGTGGAGGGGCTGGCCTGGGAAGGGTTCAGAGGGCCAGACAGAGAGGCATGGAGGTCCACCTTAATCCCCTAGGCCTGAAATCCCCCACACCTGCTATACATGAACAGGCTCCTAGTGGAAAGCAGTAGTGACCTCTGACAATACTTTACAAAAGCATTTTGTTTTTGTTTTTTTAAGAAAGCCCGCAGAGTCTTTAAAAAAATTGTATTTGCAAACTTATTTCATTATTATGGACATGGCTACAAAAGTAGGGTTTCCTGCTTTTTTTAAAAAAATGCACCTGCTGTACAATCGTCTTTTCATTTATTTTCTCATCAGACGGTGTCTTCCTTTCTAAAGTCTCCAGGGGAAACTTTCATGTTTTTATAGTATCTGTCAATGAGCCATGGGACCATTTACTCTTCATCCCACCCTCAAGACATGCCGTCCTATGTGGTACTTCTGCATCAGGGCAGAAGGGGAAATGGGATTAGCTGGGGATTTTTACAGGAGTCTGCCAAGCAAAGAGCTGAATTTCAAGCAAGCACCTGAGCTGTCAAAAAGGCTCATCCTGATGCAGGTATAAAGCAGGAGGGTGGGTGGGAGGAGGGAGCCACTGAGAAATTGTTGGATGGTTTGCAAATTGTTGGTTGGTGTGGCATTCGTACAGAGCCCCCGGTCGTTTCACAGACTATTGACCTGTACATCACTACTTTATTCTTCCACTGCCACCAATTTTGTTGGAAAAAACCCAGGGCTCCCCAGTGAAGCACTGAGTTTTAGTCAGGTAGAGTTAACAATGAAGATTAAAGTTTATTTCAAACACAAACAAGTTTTAAATATATTCGAAGCACTGTCACTCTATTCCCTCTCAGTCTTGTCCCTGTCTCTAACTCACTCTGAGTCCTCTATCTTCTCCCCCCCCCACAAGAAACAACTGAACTAACTAGCAAAACCTCTGGGCTGAGCCTTAAAATCAGGTAGGCTCCGCCTCCAGGCTTTCTTATTGGTCAACCTATTAACCCTTTCTCTCCCCCAATATAAACTTTCCCCCAAAGAATAGGCAAAGTTAATAGATGGTTTGTAATTCTGCAAGGCTTCCTGTCTCCCAATTATTCAACAATTGCAAGGGCAGAAAGTGTTATCCCCTCTCCCATTTGAAAAGAGCAATCCTATGCAGGTCTACTCAGAAGTATGATCAGTGCTTTTTTCTAGAAAAAAAGGGTGTCGGTTCTCATCATGAAGTTGTTACAGTGTGTGCCGCACTTTTAACCAGTGTTTTCCTTCTAGAAAAAGGGTGCCAGTACTGTGTACCCTTGAGTGCCCCCAGGAAAAAAAAAGCACTGAGTAAGATCATTGAGTGCAACAGGGCTTACTCTTAGGTAAAGGGGAAAAAAGGGGCTGCTTCAACCTAATTTGGCCAAATCATCACCATCATGTATTAAATTTGTATACCACCCTTCATCCAAAAATCACAGGGCGGTTCACAACATAAAAATACAAAACACAAAATACATTATAAAACAAAGCAAAAGCAAAACAAACCAATAACCCCATTTCCACAGACATATATTATTATAATATGTCAACAGGCACCAGCCCAATTCAGTTCAGGATGCGGGATTTAGTTGGATCTAATACATAGCTTGAGTATTTTTCTGAGAGACTTCCAGACCTTTCATGAGCAGGGATGGATGAAAGCAGTTGATCTTTTTCAGATTTAGCGGGACACTGTGTTCTTTGGAGTAATTCATTCAATATGGATTGGACAGATAGAGGAGGGCCTTTGTTGATAATGTAGTGTGGTTTGAGATACACAGATGAGAAGGAACATATATTCCACAAACTGAATGGCTTGTGCCTTTGAGGGGCTGTCTTTCAGGGGTTAAATGCTATCCATTTTGTGGAAGTTCTCCCAAGACTTTATGAATGATTGTAATAGAGAAATATTACACTGTAGTATGTAGCAATGAGGCCTCTCCATTTGGCCTTGCGGTGTT
Organism: Podarcis raffonei; assembly: GCF_027172205.1. NCBI lineage: Eukaryota > Metazoa > Chordata > Lepidosauria > Squamata > Lacertidae > Podarcis > Podarcis raffonei. The sequence goes on along the minus strand of NC_070610.1, from coordinate 74,379,029 downwards.
ATTAAAACCCAAGAAGGAAGATGGTGTTGAGGCCCTAAATGTCTCTTGGAGAGTTTTGGTTAACCTGGCTCACAGGGAGCTCTCCAGGGTCCTGTTCAGCACTCCTTTGCCAGGCTGACCGCTATTTAGATGGGACTTCTGGAATAACCCTAGTGTTCATACACACTTCCAGTTACCCCACTGCTTCCCCCCAGGAAATCGGAACAAATGACAATTGGGTTTTCCACAAATTGCTGTTTGTTCTGATTTAGCATTAAATGCGTTTTCATGGGGGAAGTGGCAGGGTAAAGGCAAAACCTCTCAGTCCCATGGCTAGAAAGCATGGGGCAAGTGGAAAACTGCTCAGACCCCTGCTTTCTAGCCATGGGAAAAACATAACTGTGGACGAGCCCTTAGACTGGACTAATCTTGCTTGACCCATGCTCTTCAAGACCCAACACCTCTGTGCAGACTTTGCATGCCCCAGACTTGACCTGAGGGAAGATAGGACAGGATTGTTAACTGATGAACAGCACATGGGTAGCAGTGTCTACTCGCAGGTAGGTCACATTGAATTCATTGGGGGCCTGCTCTCAGACAGGGGCATTGATAGGTATATGAAGGCCCACAACATGAATTTGCCTAAACATGTGGGGTTGTATCCAACTAAATCAGAGTCAACCCACTGGAATTCATGGTCATAACTACCGCTAACTCAAACCCATGGATTGCAATGGGTCTACTCTGAATGACGTAGGCTGCAATTCTAACACTAAACTGGGAATAAGCCCACTTAATTCAATAGGACTTCCTTAGGAATGTTTCATTTATGCTTATTTGTTTTTATATTTAGATCCCACCTTTTCTCCGAAGATCTTGAGGTGGCACGCATGGCTCTTTCCCTGAATCCTCACAAGAACCCTGTGAGGTAGGTTAGGCTGAGAGACAGTGAACAGCCCATGGCCAAGTGGGAATTTGAATTCTGGCCTCCCAGTTCCTAGCCCAGCACCCTACACTACGCTGGCCAGGATTGTCCGGTTAGTTGTAGACTACCTGCCAACTTCATGTGAACAAATTAATGCCTCTATATCTATATACATGGAACTTTCTGAAGATCTCAGACCCCGCCCCAAAGAGTTGGGGTTTGGGCCCTTTGGGGCACCCTTTAACGTTGCTTCCCTCTGAGTTACAGCCTGGGAGAAGTGCTTAGATCAGCAATAAATTCTCTAAACACCACTTAACAGCCACTACCCAGCGGAAAATTGAGAGGTCTGGCTTTCTTTTCTGGTGGATTAGGGTTAAATGAACCTGAAATGCTTCAATTTAGTTAAGCGTCCAAAAGTTTTTGCTGCTTCTGCCTTTTTTTAAGTCCATAAATTAGCTGGCAAAGGCAGTTAGCATCATGTTTCCCCTCTGCCTTTTCTCTCCCAGGGTGGTTGGATAATCCCATTGCTGCTTCCAAGATGGAACCAGGAAGCAACGAGATATAATTAAAGAGAGCGAGAGAGAGAAAAGAGAGGGAGCTGCAAATAGTAATTAGGGGAGTCTTATGTACCGATTTCAACTTGGAGTGATGGAAAATTAAGATTCGGAAGGATGACAGGGAAGGAAATGAAACTGAAGGTCAGTTATTGAAATACATAGGCCCATTTTGGTTCTCTATTTTCAAATCCTAAATCCACTTCTCCACATTTCTGCAGAAATTTGCATTTAAGAAATACGGATGAAAATTAGTGAGCATTTTAGCGTGATTTTCTCCCCCCAAATGCATTTTTGTTTGTTTGCTGTTTTGACATATTGCATTTATTTTGGCAACTAGTTCCTTTTAGTATGATACATTTTTGTAAGTTATTTTCACAGGAGCCCTCTCCCCTTCCTGTGGTTTCCAGCAACTGGTATCCAGAAGCACTGCTGTCTCCAAGTGTGGGGAGACAGCACAGGCTTCTTGGCGAGTAGTCTAACCTTCTTCTGAAGCCATCTAGGTTGCCTCCTGTGAGAGAGAGTTCCACAGTTTAACAATATCCTCTACAGAGAGTTACCCAACATATGATCTTTGCAGTGTCAGGTAAAAACCTCCTCCTCCCAGACCTTTCAAACCAGGCTTCCTCAACCTGGGCCCTCCAGATGTTTTGAGACTACAATTCCCATCATCCCTGACCACTGGTCCTGCTAGCTAGGGATCATGGGAGTTGTAGGCCAAAAAAACATCTGGAGGGCCCAGGTTGAGGAAGCCTGTTTTAAATTTAATGTCCGAACTCTGTTGAAATTATTTCCTGGTGCTGCTGGCAAGGTTTTTCATTTTGTCTTTTTTAATACATTGGTTTTCTTTGCTGGTTTATATTTTCCTCTCTCTCTCTCTCTCTCTCTCTCTCTCTCTGTGTGTGTGTGTGTGTGTGTGTGTAGCAGTGTTACTCTTGTAAACCACCCCAAGTTATTGTAAATAAAATAAGGACATTTTTTGGATCTTATCCTGTGCTATTTTTCTAGAAAAAGAGGTACCCATGCCGACAGTTGTTTATTTCATTTACACACACTGGGCATCCTAGTAAGAAAGCAATTGTGTCAGCCATTGTAATGAATAGCCGCAAGACAGAGGGAAAGGAAGTCCAGAGGGATAAAAAAAAAAAAAGGAAGGAAGAGAGAAAGAAAGAAAGCACAGAGCGAAACTTTGCATTCTAAATGCACTTTTTGAGTTCAAGTTGTGCTTGGGGACTTTGGCCTTCCTGTGAGCCTGATTTTTGTGAATGGCTAAAGGCATACACACACATACCATGAATGAAATGCTCACAGCGAAAAGAGAAATGAAAAAGTTAGATGTATATGGACATAGCCACACTGCAGAACAAAAGTGGTGTATTTGCTATTGCCCTTTCTCCCCTAAAGCGAACTGTAGGATGGCTGGGAACTCTAGCAAAATGATCAGCAATCTCATCAAACTACAGTTCCCAGGATTATTGGGGGACGATGACACACACACAACACACACACAAATTATAAAACAGTTATTTGCACCTGCAACTGTTCTCTGAGACATGTGACTATATGGGATAGTCTTGCCTAACAAGGAAATAATTCTAGAAAGGTGTTCAAGCCAGACTCAAGCTGATACTTTGAGTGGGGCTGTCTTTAGGAGTGTCAATTGTTTTATTGAAGTTCTTCGATAAAATAGTTCCCCAGATGTATCAAAAGCTGCAAGTTTCCAATGGCCGCGTGAGTTCTAATAGCACAAGGATGGAAGACTGAAGAAACCCCAACTAAAGAATCATGGCAAGAAAAATTGATGGACTATGCAGAACTGGCAAAACTGACATATAAGCTATGGGACAAGGATAACTGTGACTTTAAAGATGAACGGGAACCCTTTACAAAGTATTTGAAGACCCAACAAAGCGAACTGGACTCCTTGGCTGGCTTTGAATAAACATTCACAAACTTTTTTATTGATGATAATCAGCTAAATAGTCTGAGGATCTATACAACTGTGTAACATGCAGAAAACAGAATTCTTAGAGAAATCAAAGACTGGAACTGAGGGAAGCCAGGGGGGTGGGGGTGGGTGGGTTTTGTGTGGGAGGGTGGGGGGAGGGAGAAAAAATGGGGGGGGAATAAGGATGATATGTTTCTGGATAATACGTTTCGTTTTAATTTTTAATTTAAAAAAGTTTTTAAAAAAGATGCTGCAAGTTTCCTAAGCGCTCTCTCTCTCTCTCTCTCTTACACACACACACACACACACACACACACACACACTGCTGATAATTGAAATATGGATGTTAAAACTTTGGGAGGTCACCCAAATGATGACACCTGTTGTCCTACCTATTTTGCAAAAATGGGTGTATAAACTGGATGCACTTGAACCAGTGTGGTGTAGTGGTTAAGAGCAGTAGACTCGTAATCTGGGGGACTGGGTTTGTGTCTCCGCTCCTCCACATGCAGCTGCTGGGTGACCTTGGGCTAGTCACACTTCTTTGAAGTCTCTCAGCCCCACTCACCTCAGAGAGTGTTTGTTGTGGGGGAGGAAGGGAAAGGAGAATGTTAGCCGCTTTGAGACTCCTTAAAGGGAGTGAAAGGCGGGATATCAAATCCAAACTCTTCTTCTTCTTCTTTCTTTAATTTCTGGAAGAAAAGAAACCGGGAGAAAAATGGTTGTGTCTAGTCCCCCCCCCCCAAGAAAAGAGAAATTCCTGTTGCCAAACCATACAGATCATGTGTTGCCTGATGTATGAAAATGCTTGACCTGCCTGGTCCTCTCCTCTTTTCATTTGTGGAAAAAGAGTACAGATTAACACACTGCTTGACAAAACGGGCATATAATAGTTTACTGAGAAGCAGAGAAAGATATTTGAAAGCTTGAGGCCAGGTGGTCTAATCTGCACTCATCTGGAAAGGTGAAGGCCATTTTCAGCCCTGCTGATTCTTCTAAGGGCTGATGGCGGCAACCACTGAAAGCTGATCACGGCTGATGAAGGCTCTTGGTCTTCTCTAGCCCTTGGAATGACATGTCCATTCAGTGAGATTCAGCTTATCTCTCTCCACACGCGCCCATCTCTAGATGGGAACAAAGCATTTTTAAAAAGGAATAATGGGCGAGGGAAGAGGAGAAACTGCAGGTAGGCTGTGAGCTTTCCTTTACTCCCAAACTGTGTCTCCAGTTGATAACAAGACTTATTTAAGTGTCTGTCAAGACCTGAGATGAATTTTCTGCTGCCCAAGGCAAAGCACTGAGTCTGAATTTCCCCCCAGTAACTTGTGTCAGTCTGACCGAGAGGACAGCTTAACCTCCAGCTTCTGAGGTCAGGGTATTTCCACGTGGCCAACTTATATGGATAATCACTTGTCTCCAAAGAAGGTTTCTGAAAATCCTGCTTTGCTAAAGAAAATGTGTCTCACCCGGATTGCTGAGAAAAAGTCCTCTATGTCCTCACTTGAGTCCTGTCAAGAGTACTTCTCTGATGTGTAAATGGATGGTTTCAACATCAAATGGTACACTATATTTCATATGTCTTATTTCACCTTATCCTGTGGTCAAATTATTATTTATTTATAAAAATATCTGTATACTGCTATTCATGATTTTTTTTTAAAAAAAAATCAAAGCAGTTTACAACAGCATCTACAGTGGTACCTCAGGTTAAATACTTAATTCGTTCTGGAGGTCTGTACTTAACCTGAAACTGTTCTTAACCTGAAGCACCACTTTAGCCAATGGGGCCTCCTGCTGCTGCCGCGCCGCTGGAGCCAGATTTCTGTTCTCTTCCTGAAGCAAAGTTCTTAACTCGAGGTACTATTTCTGGATTAGCAGACTCTGTAAACTGAAGCGTATGTAACCTGAAGCGTATGTAACCCGAGGTACCACTGTATATACAATAAAGACCATGAGAAAATTTAGACTCAGAGATCATAAATGAATATGGAAATACGTTTTCTTAATTGCTGCCTAAGTTTGGTGGCATATAATTTTTTTAAAAGCAGATATTTAAAGGTTCAAGCAGAAGGCACCTGCAGAATTTCTATTGCTGTAGGTGCAGGATGATGACACGAAAGACTCAGCTTCTTGTTACTGTTAGATCATAGAATCATAGAATTGTAGTGTTGACCATTCAGTCCAAACCCCTGCAATTCAGGAATCACAACTAAATCACAGAAGAGCCTTGCCAACTCAGGGGACCACCAACAATGCTCTTGCAGATGATCGCAGTAATAGAGCTGGGATATAATGGTTTTGTTGTTGTTTAGTCATTTAGTTGTGTCCGACTCTTCATGACCCCATGGACCAGAGCACGCCAGGCACTCCTGTCTTCCACTGCCTCCCGCAGTTTGCTCAAACTCATGTTTGTAGCTTTGAGAACACTGTCCAACCATCTCGTCCTCTGTCGTCCCCTTCTCCTTGTGCCCTCCATCTTTCCCAGCATCAGGGTCTTTTCCAGGGAGTCTTCTCTTCTCATGAGGTGGCCAAAGTATTGGAGCCTCAGCTTCAGGATCTGTCCTTCCAGTGAGCACTCAGGGCTGATTTCCTTAAGAATGGATAGGTTTGATCTTCTTGCAGTCCATGGGGCTCTCAAGAGTCTCCTCCAGCACCATAATTCAAAAGCATCAATTCTTCGGCGATCAGCCTTCTTTATGGTCCAGCTCTCACTTCCATACATCACTATAATGGTTTAGGTGGTCCTTAAAGTCCTCTGGGCCTAGGTTGTTCAGGGTTTTGTAAAGTAATACAAGGATCTTGCACTAGGCTTGGTAGCAAATGGGCAGCCACTGCAGATGTTTTAACCATGGTGCCACATTCAAATATAGACAAGGCAATGAGTGTGAATTAAGAGCTAGTAACAATGTTAGTGGGTCTACTCTGAGCGTATTTCGAGGTGGGAAGGAGAAATTACCCAGTGGACCCACTGAAATTATTAGGTCTAAATTAGCCATGGCCATTCAGTTCAAGGGGTCTACTCTGAGCAAAAGTTAGTTGACCAAAGCCTTAAGGCTCTTTGCAGCCCTAAGAGCTTGCAGGCTCCACCTTCACCATCCAAGTCTCTGCAGGGATATAATTTAAAAGTACGTGAACATCTGCGGACAACAAAGCTTTTTCCAAAACAAAGTTAATGTGAACAGTTTCTGACCATAGAGAAGACACCGCAGGGCGTGTCCACATCATACTCTTCTTGGAGGTGTTATCAGCATCTAGCCAATTCTCTCTTTTAAAAGTACCATGGAGTCAAATATACCTGGAACATCAATTTTTGTTGAATCAATCTCAATCTTAAATATAAAGAAACACTACATACAGATAGGAAAGCAGGTTTCTGTCTATTGATTTCTGCCCTTGGGGGCCTTTTCGTCTCTGCCAATGTAAAATGCTGGGGGGTGAGAGAGAGATAGAGAGAGATAGAGAGAGATAGATAGATAGAGAGAGAGATAGATAGATAGAGAGAGAGAGAGAGAGAGAGATTTTCTCCATGGTTTTTCCAAACAAAAACTGATTTAGGGATGCAGGCACCATCACTGGTACCCCAAAATGTATTAAAACGTAGTTTGTAGCAGAAAAGAACACCCCTAAAATATTTTGTTGTTTTAAAGCGTTTTCAAAGGTCTGGGTTAATGGTTTTTTGTTTTTGTTTTTTCTAGCTCGCTAATGTGGGTATACAAATTGTATTTAAGAAATGTGTTTGATATTCTGAAACTTTTCTGGTACCCATATATTGATGATTTGCTTGCCATTCTTGTGTGCTGCTTTGAACATAATTTTGAGGGGAAGCAATGTATAAATAAACGATGGTGATGATTTGCATCTGAATTGCTTTTGCAATTTTTTGATTACGCAAACTTAGCAGTGCTGATCAAAGATAGATAAAGACAGTTAGATGCAGCTGAAAAATGGAGGCTAAAAAGTGTATGTAAAAAGAACTAAAAATTTCAGGGAAAAAGAACAGACTATATGCAATACAATATTTATAATGTATTAGGATAGGATAAGCATGTATAGAACTATTATCCATATTCATGAGTACTAAGTTTGATGGGACTATATTTTCTTTTTTTATCTTTATTTCATTTAATATTATAACATGGAATATATGCTATAAGGTATGCAGAATATACAGTGTAAATTATTACATTGATAAAATTCCCATTTTCCATTCTGTGTCTATCTCATTCTATTTTTGTGGCTTCCCTACACCACAACATGGCATCCTTTAATATATTTTCAACTTGTCATTGTGTTGTATATATTAGTTACTTTGGTCCCCAGAACAATCTTAAAATAATTTTTCCACTCCTTTACGAACTTGGTCCATGCATATCAATAAATTTATTTTGGAACGATGTTTTGAATTGTGCTTGGAAACATACTGGGAGCCAATGTAGGACTTTCAGGACCAGTGTTAAATGGTCTCAGCAGCCACTCCCAGTCACCAGTCTAGCTGCCGCATTCTAGATTAATTGTAGTTTCTGGGTCACCTTCCAAGGTAGCCCCACGTAGAGCTCATTGCAGTAGTCCAAGCAGGAGATAGCCAGGGCTTGCACCACTCTGGAGAGACAGTTCGTGGGCAGGTAGGGTCTCAGCCTGCGTACCAGATGGAGCTGGTAGACAGCTGCCCTGGACACAGAATTGACCTGCGCCTCCATGGACAGCTGTGAGTCCATAATGATGAAGATCCCTTCTCCAATCTCCAGCATCCCCTGGTAGGCCCAGAAATGCCCCCTGTCTAAAACCCTGGAGATCTGCTACCAGTCCGTGTAGACAATACCGAGCTAGATGGATCAATGGTCTCACAAGGTGTAAAGCAGCTTCTTCTGTTTGCTGTGTTGGGTTAGCTCTGTCTGCCCACCAGGGTCTCCTGGCTTTGGGTGGCCTGTGTCTCCATCAGGCTCTTCTTATGCTCTTACGTGACTGAAAGTTCCCCCTTAGTACGTCAGACCCTGCAAGTGTGCATTGCCTGGCTTAAGCGAATCCACCATTGTCCAACTAACTGTTAGTGTTCAGAGGTGTCAATTTAGGAGGCTTTCATTCCGCTGAGCGTCATCTCCCGGCAGGAGAGTTTTCATCTTGTTGCTCCTCTGAAGTTCTTTGGGCTGGCAAAAGCTGGAGGGAGGTGGGGGATAGAGCCAGGCAAAGCACAAGAGATCACAAGGCATCACGTCCCTAAAATGTGGGCTGGGTAGATAAACAGGGACTGGGGAGGAAGCAAAGAGACATTTGCCACCGTGGTTCTTTCGCTGAAGAAGAGCTTTATATAGTCCCGGATGTTTATCCTGACTTTCAGTTGAGAAGATTCATCCCATCCCTTCTCTGCTTGCTTCTGCCAAGACTGTCCCTCTTGCAATGGGAAGGGGAAATCCAGATCCCCTCTACACATGCTGCTGTGTAAGACTCACAGACGCTTCCTCTGACTCTCACAGATTCAGAGTCAGACCCAGTGAGCACCTGGACAGCAGATCAAACCAGCACACTGGTCACCCAGTCTCTGCCATGGTGAGATGTACTGTGTTTCTATTTAAACCATCATACTCATTCCTTAATTGACACCTATGCATCTAAATCAGCACATTCAAATGTTATGCAAATCTACATCTCCCTCTTGTCCTCTTTTTTTTCAGTGGCTGCCCTAATGGAAGTTGACTCTCTCTCTCTGTGTGTGACTTCTGTTCCCATTGACTTTGCAGGAAAGCCCTCTTCACTCCCAGGGTGTCCCAAATGCCAATGAAACAGGCAAAGTCTCCTTGAATGGTCATGTCTTCTTGAAATAAAAAATAAAATAAAAAAATTGTCCAGTAGCACCTTATAGACCAACTAAGTTTGTTCTGGGTATAAGCTTTCGTGTGCATGCACACTTCTTCAGATACACTGAAACAGAAGTCACCAGACCATTATATATAGTGGGAGGGTGGGGTTTTTCTCAGAAGGGTAGTTGGAGATGGGCGATAGACTCAATGGGTATGGTAAACCTGTTGATGACTGTTAACGGCTGCAATTAGTCCTACAGGAAAAAGCAAGGGATAGTATGCAGATGACCAAAAAGCTTTAGCATATGTAACGAGACGAGACTCCAATATCTCTATTCAGGGTCTGAATCAGAGACCCTGGTGTCTTTATGCTATATAGTTTATTTACACATATATGCAACCTGAGCCTATAGTGGAGGGCTTCACAGCATTGTCACCCCAAGAGGGTCTTGTTTCTCCCATAGCCGCAGCCCTGGATTCAAACAGGCCCCAGCCATGGCTCTGACTTTCTGTAGCTTGCTGACTTTAACAGACTGCAACCTCTTCCCTCAAGGTCACATTCCTGCAAACTCTAAACCCTAAACCCTGGCTTTTGTTCTTCTAACTACCTCTGGGTAGACCCTACTCCCTTGCCATCTGGCACAAAGCCCCTCTCCATAGGTTTCTTAATGGGCCGCTACCTTCCTTTTGTCTTCTTAATGGCTCCTCTCCCTGCCGATTACCAGTCTGGCCTGGCTATTCCAGCAATTGAATCTGTGATGGATCCAGGAATTAGAAGGGGGGTCCAAGTATTGAGCATACCCCTCCAAAAAATCTATCTATCTATCATCTATCTATCTATCTATCTATCTATCTATCTATCTATCTATCATCTATCTATCTATCTCTATCATCTATCTATCTATCTATCTATCTATCTATCTATCTATCTATCTATCTATCTATCTATCATCTATCTATCTCTATCTATCTATCTATCTATCTATCTATCTATCTATCTATCTATCATCTATCTATCTATCTATCTATCATCTATCTATCTATCATCTATCTATCTCTATCTATCTATCTATCTATCTATCTATCTATCTATCTATCTAACTATCTATCTATCATCTATCTATCTATCTATCATCTATCTATCATCTATCTATCATCTCTCTCTCTCTCTCTCTCTCTCTCTCTCTCTCATCTATCTATCTATCTATCTATCTATCTAATCTATCATCTATCTATCATCTATCTATCTATCTATCTATCTATCATCTATCTATCTATCTATCTATCTAATCTACCTACCTTACCTACCCAGTGTTTTTTTCCTAAAAAAATGTTTAGGGGTACTCTCATTTTGACTCAAGAAAATCACCATTTTATAGTTCAGATCGGGGAAAATAAATACAGTAAATGGACAAAGGTACAAAGATTCACAAAATGTTTAAGAGTATGTGTACCCCTTCGTCCCCCCCCCCCAGAAAAAAGCACTGTACCTACCTACCCACCTATCTGTTTTTAGCTGTTCTTATTTTTATCTGTGAGCCACCTTGAGTTCCGACCAGGAAAAAGAGGTGTGTGTGTGTAAAAATAAATATATAATAACAATATAATAAAAACTACCAGATGGTAAGGCACAAATGGCAACATGGCAAGGCTATTGCGCAGCAGTTGGGCAAGGAATGTTTTTGTGTGAGAGGCTCTCTTGAGCACCTGGCCACCCTTCTCTACAGGCCAGTGTTGGGATCGCCCACAGTGTTTTACTTTAAGCCTTGGGGCGTGAGTTTTCTTATACATTTACTCCAACATCTGGAAGGTACTCAGCTGGGGAAGGCTGGTGTTCATTGATGCCTGCAGAATTTAAGATCCTGGAGTTTCTGAGGCCTAGCAGTATTTGGGAAGGTGTTATAGCTTGATGGCAGGGTGTGTGTGTGTGTGTGTGTGTGTGTGTGTGTTGGAAATGCAAAGGCAACAGAAGGCTGTAGGAAGGATGAGGTAATCCTAAGCAGCGTGGATGTTAGCAAAATGCAGCACTTTCTTCCTAATCACAGTAAACAGCATACACGAAAACTTAGCAGGTGGTTCCTGGCCGTATGCTGCAGCTTAAAATTGTATCCTTGTGATTCTAGGCATAGCTGGTTGGGCGGAAGAGCTCTCTTCTCATGCTAGACATCCCTTTTCTTTAAGAAAAGAAACAGCAGATGGATGAGGTTTTCCTAAATACTTGAGGAGTGAAATTCCTTGAATAATCGCTCAAACGTAGCCACGATACAGAGAAGCTGCTTGTTGTTTTAAATTTTTTAATCCCTTGCTATACGTTTTAACGAAAGGCATTGTAGGATGACTTTAGTCTGGAGCGGCAGGGTTCCGCCAGAGAGCTAGTGCTGTGCTCAGAGAGTTGGGTTCAAATTGAGGAGACCCAGGTTCGAATCCTGACTTAGCTATAAAGCTCCCCAGATAGCCTTTAGCCAATCGATCTCCCTCAATTGATTTTAACCCACGTCACAGAATCATAGAATAGTAGAGTTGGAAAAGACCACAGGGGGCATCTAGTCCAACCTCCCGCGATGCAAGGATCTTTTGCCCAACGTGGGGTTTGAACCCCTGACCCTGAGATTAAGAGTCTCATGCTCTACCAACTGAGCTATAAGTCTGGGGTCTCACAGGGTTGTTATGAGCAGACAATGAGCAGAGGCTGAACCTTGTATGCTGCTCTGAGCAGTGTGGGAGAAAGGATAGAGCAGTGGTTCTCAAATATTTTCCTCCAGGCCACACTTTCAGAATAAAAAAATTATTGCGCCACATCATTCATATATATATATATATATAGTAAGAAATACATTGGAAAACACAGCTAAGGTTGTCTTCAGTCTCATTTGATGCTCTTCCTTTCATTTTGAAAAGATATCTATCCATGTTTTGCAAACAAAAAAACCCCCATATGATACTGTACTATCTTAAACTGAAATGTTTAAATGTTTCTTTGATTATCATCGAATCTTCCTGCCCCGGTTGTCATCGTCTCCTGACACACCCTTTGAGAAACACTGGAGTAGGGTATAACATAAATAATAATTATTGCCTTAGGTGGGGCTAAGCCTGGGCCAAAACACCTTGCAAATATTTGTGCATAAACAGCAGCCAATTTTCTGGTATTTTGCTGAGTGGGAGATTTCCCCCCCTGAGCGCTTCACCACTTGCTGTACTGAGTCTTGCCAGGAACGTGGTAAGTGGTAGAGAGAGCCTTGAGCTGCTTCTTTGTTGACTAAACTTCCCAGAAGGCTTTGGGAGCACTGCAATATGGCGTGAGGCGGCGTTGCCCCAAGGAATCCCAGGAAATGTGGAAGGATGGCAGGAAACTGTGGGGATAGAAATTTTTCTGAAATTTTGAGGAGAGGTTGCAACTTGCTGTCCTAAACAAGGTGGCTGGGGCTGCAGGGAGGGTTCCATTTGCTTTCTCGCTTTTTACCATTTGTGTTCACAAAGCCTCAGGCTGTAGAGTTATAGGAATAGTTGGGAAAAAATTGTTAGGCACAATTCCACATGGGGACTTAACACCTGTGCTGCTGTTGTTGTTTATTTCCCTCATACATAACCTCTCAGGAGGCAACCCAAACCAATTTACAGTATGATAACAATATGTATAAAACAGTTTATCTACCTACCTACCTACCTACCTGGGTGTCTATGAAACAATGGCAGCACATGCATAACATCAGTTCAAATCCAATCCAGATGCTAACTGGTATCGTGTTCATAAAACTGTGCAATGCACCCAAAAATAGACTATTGTCAGGTCAGTTGCAGACAGTCCAACCAACTAGTAATATCACAGAATTGTAGAGTTGGAAGGGACCCGAATTGTCATATAGTCTGGCTCCCTGCAATGCAGGAATCACAATAATGATCATATTTTGCATAAGAAATGCAAATATGCTATTGGATGCTACCAGGATGCCCTCTGCGTGTTAGGCCACAATATACTTTCTTGATTATGACACCAGTGATACGGAAACAATAAGTTTCTTTGCATATATGGGCTGCCTCTTGGTTGGAAGAAGTTCTACAAATGATGGCATCCTCCACGGACAAAGAATACAATTAAAGAATTATGAACTAAGACACTGTGCAGAACCACCTTAACCAAGTTTCCTTGGGCGTAAAAGCCCTCTGTTTTCATTTGGACTTATTCCCCTTGAAATCATTTGATTGCAGACTCAATCGGTTTACAGCTAAGCTCATGAGCTGTTCTTTTTGGAATCATCTACGGTGCGGCTCAGCTAATTCATTAGCTAATGCAAAGTGACTCACTGACGTCAGTCAATTCATTCATGACATCAGTTCCTTCAACCAGGCCCTCCAAGAATTTTAACTCAACAAACCAGTGGGAAAATGAACAGAAGATGGACATAACAGAGCTGGGTTTGAGATAGCAATAGAAAATGAATCACAAACTTAAGCCTCTAAATCCTTGGAAGATGACAAGGAAGGAAGAATAGCAAAAGCAGAAGGATTTCAAGAGGATGATGGTGATGGAGATATTCTCCATCACTGTCCAAAGTCTTTGTGGGGTAATCTCCTCACGGAAGCATCTGAAACCACCTCTAGCTTTCATCATTTACACACTTCTCCCTTTTCAGCATCTAGGCACATAGGGAGCTGACTTCTACTGAGTCAGACCATTGGTCCATTCACCTCAGTATTGTCTACACGGACTGGCAGCAACTCTCAAGCAGGAGTCTCTTCAGCCCGACCTAGAGATGCCAAAGATTGAACTTGCGACCTTCTGTGTGCAAGGCAGATGCTCTCCTTCTTAGCTACTGCCCTTCCCAGATTCTTCTCATCTGAGCAACTCTGTTGATAAAGACTCACTCCACGCAAAATTATTTATTTGCTTACAGTATTTATAGCCCGTTCTTCACTGAATATTTTCAGTCCTGGAGTGGGGAACAAAGTAATACAAATAAACAGAGGGGTGGGTGGGTAAATATACAAAGGTTCCAAAATCACATCAACAAATCCAATAAACAGCAAATTAACAATTCTGTCATAAGGCAAACAGCAATGAGGACAAAATGAAGATTTCCACCAAATAAGCAGATAAAAGCAATCATGCACCAATCATTGGTCTTTGCAACAGTTTGCAGTCCATTTTTGTTATAGGACAGACCACTTACTTCCTCTCTGTCTCTTACATAAAGAGGGCCCCACCCTGGGCCAGCTCATTCTGTGACTTTTGAGCCACTTAACCCCCCCGCCCTCATTCTGCAACCCATCCAGGCTCTCACTTGAGTGCTATGAATTGTTTCTCACAGGCATCCACAGCAAAAACCTCCCACCCCGAGCATTGCATCCTAATATGCGAATGGCAAAACAGAAACTCAAACCTGAGAAAGTGGGGAGAGGACGCTTTCTATGCCTTTGCAGCTGGTCTTCTGGGAACTGGCCCTTCTTTTGCACAGACATCAGTGTAGACATAGGAACTTGCCCTATACCAGGTCAGACTTCTGGTCCACCCAGCTCAGTATTGTCTTCTCTGGCTGGCTGTGGCTCTCCAGGAGTTCTTTTTTCTTTGTAAATCATTTTTTTATTAATTTTCCAAAAAATTTTAAAAAATCATTTCACATTTCTACCGGATTAGATTTTTACAAATACATTTTCACAAACCTTCTCTTTGAATCTCTGGACTTCCCTCCATACCCTCTTCTGGTTCCTTATATTAACCAAATTCTTTTGCATTTCCATACTTATACTTTCTGAAATATATTCGGAGTCAAGAGTGGATTTCTTGCTCTTTATTCAGCTCATAGTGGTGAGGAGGAATGGAAGTTCCCCCAGAATGTCTGCTTTATATACATTATTTACACAATGGGCCCCACGGGATTGGCTAATTCCGGGATTCTCCTGTAGGCCAATCAGGCTGCGGATTCACTTCCACCTGTAGCTGGATTGGATGGCTCCTGTGGACCAATCAGACTGCTGCATTCTGGGTCCTATTCTTCTAAGACCAATCAGACTGCTGCATTTTGGATCCTATTCAACTCAGTACATAACACTTTCCCAATTATTATTTCCCTTATTTCCCCCCCTAATTTTCTACTAGTTGCAAGCGTTTACTTAAAATCCTGCTGATGTGTCAACCTGTTTACAGTATTCTTGCACATAAACAATGAACGATCGTTCGTTCTCCAGGAGTTCAGGCAGGGAACACCCACAACCCTACCTGGAAATGCCAGGAATCTAAGCCTGGGACCTTTCACATGCAAGGCCCTTGTGGGATGTAACATAAGCAGTCAAATACAACATTTCCTGTTTGCCTAGAATGGACACACAGGGGAATGTTGCTTTGACCTGGAGGACTTCCTGCCACACCTGGTCTTGGAGCATCCTCCCTCTGCGTGTGTCCAGGTAGATGGGCGTGACCCTGGCAGACCCTATAAAGGGGCTAGTCACACAGCCATCTTTCTCTTGTCTTATGCTGCTCTTGTCTTCTTGACCTCTCTTGACCATCTTGATGCTTTTGCTCTCAACCAGCAGCACATGGGCTCATCTCTCACAAAGGATGAACTCACACTTTTCTCTGTAACTGTAACTACAAGCTAAAGACTGCCTTCAGGATCATACTGTGAACTGAATGTGAGTAAACTTTTTCATTACTTTTAAAATGAAGACTGTTGTGCCATTATTGTTTTTAAGAGGGAACAAAGGGGATTTACCAGGATCAGGCCAATCTGGACAAGCCAGACTGGATTGCTTAACTCAAATGGCTCTAATGTATCAACTAGCTTCCTGTTATATACAAGGGAATGTGCTCTGTTACTACCTCACTAGTATGAGCGAGAAAAGATAATATTTAATTAATATTGTGGGAATGTTCAGGGATGCAGGAGAGGATATATTGTCTGATAATAGCCTTTCCAACTTGTGTTAACAAGTTCACAATTTTAGCAGAGTAACATCCCCCTTTTTAAACTTGCAGCGGATGCGCTTGCTTAGGCTCACTAAAGCCTCTATAATAACTGTTCTGGTATTTCCCCCTTATTCCCCCATAAAAGTTAAGACACAACACAGTCTTCTATAAAAGTATAAAGAGGTTTACCCACACATCATTCTGTTCACAATAGGATCCCAGAAGGCAGACCTAGCTTAGAAAAGTAACATACACCTGGAAACTATCTCATAAGAAGACAGTCCCTTTGTCCTCTCTTGGCTGGAAGCCAAGAGAACATCTTTGGCTAAGCAGATGTTGCTTCTTCGATGCATGTAGTCAAAAGAGAGAGATGGCTGCCCTGCCCTGTGCTTTTGTTGTTACCTGCACAGGTGAGGCCATGCCCACCTCTAGTCACATGCAAAGGAAGTCTGTCCCAGCCCAGAAGGAAACAGGAAGTTTACCTGCTGGCTGGACAAACATGCCTCCCCATGTGTAAACATCTTCACTCTAGGAATGTTGCACTTGTCTGCTTTTGTGTTTCACATCCCACATATATATCCTCTCCTAGTATCCTCAACATTCGCACAGCACTGAGCTATGGTCCTCCCGCTAGACCATCTAGACCCTAGATGGACTAAGGGTCTGACTTACTTTGAGGAAGCTTGTTACGTTCCCTAAGAGCTCTGCCCCACTGGCCTTCCATTGTGCTGTGCCTGCCTCTGTCTTTCATTCCCCACAGCAGTCCCAAACCCCAAACCCACTGGGAGGGACGTACCTAGGCACTGGCCAGGTTTACGCTTGCAAACAGCGCAGGCCAGATGGGAAAGCCAGGACACGTGTTCCAAACCCGACAGCGACACTCTGCTCCTAGGGATCTTATTGGCATGTCCATGGAGAGTGTGTGAGTTTTCAATCTTTCCACACGTCAAGAACATTGTCAAAGCAGCTCTGGGTGCTGAAAGCAGCTGCAACTGAGATTGCTGCTGTTTCTCGCTGAGCGTCTGTGAGTTCACAGCCCTCACCTTTTTTGTTTGATTTAGAATCCAGCGAGCATTTCCATCCACCCAAGCTGCAAGGGACCAGTTGTCAGTGCCCCATTTGCGTGTGACGGGAATGAGAGCTGACAATATGCTTGTGGAAAGGAAAAGAGGGGCGGAGATTGCCACCTCTGTTTTCCTCCCTGCTGCGAATTAAGTGGGGCTGTAAACACTCCTGTGCAAAATTAAGTCATCCCCTTTAATGGCATTCTTAAAGTTAGAAATCCTTCCCAGCTGAAGGCTCCATAATCACATGCCACAAATGGTAGATTATTTCTTTCTGCTAAAATAGTAAATCCTTTGCTTTCAGCTCTTCACTTTGATCATATTTAAAACCCAGGCACCAAGGAGTCTCAATTACAGTCTTGGGCTTATCCTGGCATCAAACCATTGTAGTTTGGCACCCAATATATTAAAATTTGGAAACAAATTTGGAAATTCTCCTAGTCAACCTGGGATTAAGGTGGTATTTGATTCAGGGCAGAATGAAATAAAAAAAACCCACATAACCATTTATGGAACATTCATCTTATGGGGCTGTAAAATCATGTACCTGGCTGAAGAAGATAGAAGGATTCATGAGCTGGTCTGAGTGACCTACATGAGATTCCCCATACTCCAATAAAGCTTGGAATAACATCAGCCCCTAAACCAATGAAAAACTGTTTCTGCAGATATTTTATCCCATGACCTGCCATTTACCAATACAGCGGTACCTCAGGTTACAGATGCTTCAGGTTACAGACTCCGCTAACCTAGAAATAGTACCTCAGGTTAAGAACTTTGCTTCAGGATGAGAACAGAAATCACATGGCGGCGGTGCAGTGGCAGTGGGAGGCCCCATTAGCTAAAGTGGTACCTCAGGTTAAGAACAGTTTCAGGTTAAGAACAGACCTCCAGAATGAATTAAGTTCTTAACCCGAGGTACCACTGTAGAGAACCAAGTTTAGTTGGGAGCAAGGGTGGGATTGAAGGAAACAATCAATAATCAGGAAAAGGTTTATGAAATGTTGAGGAACAGAAATACCATACTTTCCCGTGTAATAGAGATGGTTTTTTTAGTTATAAAATAATGTTAAAAATTGGGGGTGTCTTATATATGGATAGTTCAGAGAGGGGAACGGCAATTGGTTGCAGCTGTGAGCTGGAGGTTTTCAGCGGCGATTAGCTTCTGCTGCGGCAATTGTGTGGGTGATTGGTGGCTGCTGGCAGTGAGCAGGCGGATGATTGGTGGCTTCAGTGACACGTGCTATTTGCAATCCTCCCCCAAAAAGCTCAACAACTCTGGGCAACCCCTCCCCCCAAAATCTTAACAACTCTTGGGAATCTCCCCCTATTTTCTAAATTTCAAGTTCACCAAAATAGGGGTTGTCTTATATGTGTGTGTGTGTGTGTGTGTGTGTGTGTGTTATACATGGAAAAATACGGTAAGTGGCAGTCTCTTTTCTGGACTCCATATTGGCCTCCTGTTTTTTCCCTAAACAAGCAGTTTTTCCCTGATCTCTTTTTGTGCTGTAGCATCTTTCTTCTGTGAAACACACACACGGAGAGAAGAGAATGTTCTATTAGATTCCATTCTTGCTGTCTGCAACGATTTTACATGGAGTTATGTTTTACTATGCTGAATCTTCCACATACTTTTTTTTTTGCTCTGATTATTTCGTTCCTGGGTGAGCTTCAAACTTCACTATTCTATTTGTAATATTTTTTTCTTTCATTTTTACCTGAACTAATTTTTTGTTTGGAGTTTCCTGGAAACCACATCTGGGACACCAGATTGATATCTAGCAACCTGCACCTGACACCACAACAGTCTGTTTCCTGGGATTTCCTTCTAGACTGGCAGCGATGTTCTCACCTTGAACTAAAAGGCCAGGGAATTAGAACTGGTGCAGGAAGCTTTAATTAGAGGACTGGTGGAATTTAGGTGGGTCAATGCAGGATTCAGCAACGATTAGGAAAAGGTAAAGGGACCCCTGACCATTAGGTCCAGTCGCGGACAACTCTGGAGTTGTGGCGCTCATCTTGCTTTATTGGCCGAGGGAGCCAGCGTACAGCTTCCAGGTCATGTGGCCAGCATGACTAAGCCGCTTCTGGCAAACCAGAGCAGTCTACGGAAACACTGTTTACCTTCCCGCCGGAGCGGTACCTATTTATCTACTTGCACTTTGATGTGCTTTCGAACTGCTGGGTTGGCAGGAGCTGGGACTGAGCAATGAGAGCTCATCCCATCATGGGGATTTGAACCGCCGACTCAGCAAAGATTAAGTTGTAGTTATTGTTTAATCTTGAATAGCAGCAGAGCCGTGATGAGTGCCAGAGTGTCAGGACAGATGGATGCTGCAGACCAGCAATGCCTGAAGAGCACTACACTGGCTACTGGGACATGGGTGGCGCTGTGGTCTAAACCACTGAGCCTCTTGGGCTTGCCGATCAGAAGGTCAGTGGTTCGAATCCCCATGATGGGCTGAGCTCCCATTGCTCTGTTCCAGCTCTTGCCAACCTAGCAGTTTGAAAGCACACCAGTGCAAGTAGATAAATAGGTATGGCTGCGGCTGGAAGGTAAATGGTGTTTCCGTACCCTCTGGCACTCGTCACGGTCCTCCGTGCACCAGTAGTGGTTTAGTCATGCTGGCCACATGACCCAGAAAACTGTCTGTGGACAAACGCCGGCTCCCTCGGCCTGAAAGCGAGATGAGCACCGCAGCCCCATAGTCGCCTTTGACTGGACTTAACCGTCCAGGGGCCCTTTACCTTTTTTTTTACACTGGCTACTCTTGCCATAGACACAAGCCTTCTTCACTCTTCATATTCAGGGCTATGAGTCCTGGGCCATAATAATGAGCAATGCATCACCCATTTCCCTTGGCCTCTGCCATTTTATGAAACTAAAACACTTTTCATCCTTAAAATTAGTTTTCAAAAGAAATTCTTTGGCGCTCCAGGAGCCCTTCACGTGGCCCGATCCAGACATGCTTTTGATCTGGCAGCGAAGGGGAATTATTTTGATGGTTAACCACCAAAGAAGGTTTTCTGCATTCATGTGTTCCCAAGGGGCATTCCAGAGTGCACTGCGGCACCCCCTGCACCCGAAGCAAAGTCCCTCGATTCTTGGAACGTGCGTCATATGGCAGATTTGCATTTTGGAGCTGAGGGTAGGTGTGTTGGCAAAGCAGACGCGGGAGAGAAGCCAGAATATCTGCAGGCTCTTCCATCTGCGAACAAACAATTGAAATTGCCAGACAAACGGGATTAAGCTGGACCATACATGAATTCCCTGCCTGATCAGCGTCTAGGAGAAATTTCATCCTCCTACTTTGGATTTGTAGGGGTGGCTAAGCTTTGTGCTCTCAGAGCCTGGTAGACCCTTCTATTTGTTGTCTTCTCTGCAAGCTCCTTGAGGCCCAGGATCTGTCACTTCCTACTTTATTTCCTAAAATGGTAAAGATAAAGAACCCCTTACAGTTAAGTCCAGTCACAGACAACTCTGGGGTTGCAGCGCCCATCTCACTTTACAGGCTGAAGGAGCCGGCGTTTGTCTGCAGACAGTTTTTCCGGGTCATGTGGCCAGTATGACTAAGCCGCTTGTGGCGAATCCAGAGCAGCGCACTGAAACGCCGTTTACCTTCCCGCTGGAGAGGTACCTATTTATCTACTTGAACTTTGACGTGCTTTCGAACCACTAGGTTGGCAGGAGCTGGGACCGAGCAATGGGAGCTCACCCCATCGCGGGGATTCGAACCGCCAACCTTTCAATAGGCAAGCCCAAGAGGCTGGTTGGTTAGGTCACTGCGCCACTCACGTCCGTACTTTATTTCATATAATCATAGAATTGTAGAGCAGGAAGGGACCCTGCAGTGCAGGATATGCAGCTATTCCATACCAGGATCAAACCTGTGGCCTTGGTATTATCAGCACCATGCTCTAACTGACTCAACTCTTCATTCATTCAGTCATTCATTCATTCCCCACTTTTTTTCCTGACAGGGACTCAGGGCGGCTAACAGATAAAATAAGAATAGCCCTCCATCTTGAGAACTGTCTGATCATTCCTGCTCTATTGTTGCTGTTCTTGAATGAATTAGCAGCCCATAAGAGGAATTGTTCTCTTTTCCTATGACCCTTAGGGAACCTTTGATGAGGAATGAGATTGGGACCTTTTTGAAAGTACACCATTTCTGCTGGGCTAATAACACTCTTAAATAACTCCAAATGATCAGTGTGACAAGATTTACCTTTGGAAAAGGTGTATTCTCCAGGGGTTGTTCACACCTTACATTCAACAAGCATACAATCTGTAAGGCATGTTAGGAGAGGCGTAGTAAAGGTAAAAGGTAAAGGACCTTTGGACAGTTAAGTCCAGTCAAAGGCGACTATGGGGTTGTGGCGCTCATCTCGCTTTCAGGCCGAGGGAGTAGATGTTTGTCCACAGACAGCTTTCCGGGTCATGTGGCCAGCATGACTAAACTGCTTCTGGTGCAACGGAACACTGTGATGGAAGCCAGAGCGCACAGAAACGCCGTTTACCTTCCCACTGCAGCAGTACCTATTTATCTACTTGCACTGGCATGCTTTCTAACTGCTAGGTTGGCAGGAGCTGGGACAGAGCAACGGGAGCTCACCCCGTGCTGGGGATTTGAACCTCTGACCTTCTGATCGATAAGCCCAAAAGTCTCAATGGTTTAGACAACAGTGCCACCCGTGCCCCATGATGGAGAGGTAGTACCACTGGTAGGGGGCACGTCATGCTCCTTCTGGGGTAGTTTGTCCACCTTTGGTCCACACCCTGCACTCAGCTCTCACCTGTGACTCCTGGAAGCTGTGAGCATGCTGCAGTGGCCACACCCCAGGAAAGACTTCGACTGGCCAGCTAAAGGAACTGAGAGGAGCTGATGGGTCTCAAATGCTCAAGTTAGGCACTTCCCCTTCATGTGAAGACTGGCTCCTGTAGTGGAGAAGATCTATAGTAGGTCCAATGATCAAGAAGGCAGTTTCTGCACGTGCTGCAGAGGGAAGTGAGGGGCAGAACTTGTCTGTTTATAGAGGCACCTTGTGCCTGCGCTCAGTGTAATGTGTGAACAAGACTTCTGCCCACCTTTAAGGTTCCTTCTGTGCATTCCTGCATCTTGCACACTTCCATATTTCCTTCTTTAGGTTTAGGAATGGGCCCGCCCACTGTGTTGCCAAATCCACTTGGCTGATTTTCTGCTTCAACTATTAATACAAAGAAAATATGCAATTAGATTCTTTCAAATGGATGTTTGGAATAAGTTATCTGAAAGCTTCAGGAGAGGTAAACAAGGATGAAAAATGGAAAGTTAAATTCAGACTGGAAGGATAAAAATGGCAATTAACAGTTTAGCCCTATTCCTCTCTGTGCACGGTTGGTGGACACAGTCGTCATTTTTTGAACACAATGGCCATCTCCCTGCAACTGTGGAAATACGAAATATTAATCCCAAATCTCCTGTCAATTACGGTAAATAGTGAGCAGATCTAGCTTTTGCATAACTTTAGAAGTTCTCCTTCTTTCACTGAGAGGCAGCTTTCAACAACCTGCCATCTCCACCCGCCCTCCTTATTTCACAGGATCGAACTGTTCACACACTTCAATCATGTTGTTAAAACACTGAATTTTACAATCTTGTCGTTGGATCCAGTTTGTCTCCTTCTCTCCTTCCCTCTCTCCCTCTTCGGATTTGCAAAGCCTTTCGAATGCCGGCAGTTTACTGTTGCTCGTCTGTTCAAAGATAAAAAGGAGTCCATTAATCTTTCAGGGAGATATGTTCAAAGCAGGGACATTTTTTTTTTTGGTGGGGGAACGATCTGTCAATAACATATTTCTCTTACGCAATGCAGAAAACATCTGTTTTACATCAGAACATGTAATTTCGGCACTTACATAAGGCTGTGGTTGAAGAGTCGAGTGTTTTAGCTGCTTCTATAGTTAGAACATAACAAAGGGCCTGGCGTGGCGGTGGAGGAGGCTGAATTATGGCTTAATAAAAACCCATTAGCAGTGAAGAGGGCGACTAAATAGTTCAGACGGAAAGTCAGATTAGCCCAGAACCATTCCTTTCTGGAATGGCTTTCGGAGCTGTAAAACACGGACCTCAAACATGTGTTGTAGTTGAGCAAATGAAGTTAGGAAGAGAGAGCCTGTATTAGTCAATTGAGCCATAGCTCAGTGGTAGAGCATCTGCCTTGTCTGCGGAAGGTTCTGTGTTCGATTCCTGGCATCCCAAGGCAGGGCTGGTGTCAGGCTTCAGGGACTCAGCTTCTTCCCCCCCTTTGGCAGTAGATAAGCAGAACAAAAAGGAAGGAGTCTCCTACCAGTTAGAGATTTCAATGATCACCGCAAGAGAACAAAGCATCCATTCCTCAGAATGAAGGCGCTCCCAATTAAGGGTTCCACCCACTTCGCCCCTAGTCACCCATGCCACTTCTGTGTCTTGCAACCTGATCTCGCAACCACTTTGATTTCTGTGCTGCCACCTTATTTGCCATCCTTGACTTTGGGCTGATCGGTGATGCTTTCCAGCAACATTGAGTCTGTTAGTTCTCTCTCTTCCAGTTCTCCTCCTCCTAACTGTTCACCCCCCAGTTCTTCCCAACTTCAGTCTTCTGAACTATGCCCCTCTGCAAACCATTGTTCCAAATCTATACTGTCCCACTGCTCCTGGGAAGATTCAAGATCCTGATTAGGAGCAGGGGGAGGGGGAGGCTCCTACCATTCCTCCTCAGAGCCACCCTCTTCCACACGGTCCCTGACAGCTGGAAGGAATCCTGGAGAGCCACTGCCAGTCAGTGTGGATGATCCTGAGATAGATGGACCAATGGTCTGGTTCGGTATAAGGCGGCTTTCTAAGCGACACATAGCTCCACCCTCCCGGCAGGTCTGCATTATTGAATCTGTTCTGACTCAGGCTAGTCTCCTGGTTCAAGTTATATTAAGCACTTTTCAGAACACAGGTATTAATAATGCATATCTTATTAATAACACTCCGGCATAGGTTTGACTCCAAGTGCCCAGGAACGATATTTGTCTAATCCACTGGCACTGCAGTTTTCATACAAGAATGACATTAACACAGCCGATTCCAGAGGCGTAGCCGTGTTTGCTGCTCTCTCTCTCTCGCTCTTTCTCTCTCCATCAGAATCTCCTGGCACCTCAAAGACTAATAGATTTATTGCGCCTTTTGTAGATTAGAGCCCGTTTCATTAGACACGCGGAATATCATATTCAGTTTGACAATGCATTTCCCTGCGTGGGCACAGCACACAAACAGGTGCAGCAAGACAGAGAGAAAGACGAATGGGGAGTAGGGAGAGAGATTGTAAACTGTGGTGCCAAAATGCAGGAATTATAGTCCGTGACCAGGCATATACAAGATAAGCATGTTGCTTGTTCAAAACAACAGTCACTGACGATGATCTAATCTAGGCATGATGGCTATGGTCCACCTTCACTGTTGGAAACAGGGTGCCTCTGAAAGCCAGTTTCTGGGAATCTGTAATTCAGAGTGCATTGTTCTGCTCAGGTATGGCTTTTGGGCTTCCCAGGGGTATCTGGCTGGCCACTGTGAAAGAAGGATGCTGGACTAGATGGGCCATTGGCCCTGATCCAACAGGGCTCACATTCTTCCTGGTTTAACTCATCTGTTTTGAAAGCCAGCAATGGCAGTGAAATCCTTCATTCAGCTCAGTTCTGAATGGACAGAATCAAGATGATTGACAATCTCTGGTTCATCAGTTTGACACTGGAATCTCATTTTCTTCCCTTTTCAAGGAATTGTGACTTTCTGAACACCAGCAGGTCATGGAAGATTGCCACGTTCTCCTTCCAATTACAGTGGTACCTCGGGTTACATACACTTCAGGTTACAGAGACTTCAGGTTACAGACTCTGCTAACCCAGAAACAGTACCTTGGGTTCAGAACTTTGCTTCAGGATGAGAACAGAAATTATGCTCTGGTGGTGCAGCGGGAGTGGGAGACCCTATTAGCTAAAGTGGTGCTTCAGGTTAAGAACAGTTTCAGGTTAAGAACAGACCTCTGGAGTGAATTAAGTACTTAACCCGAGGTACCACTGTACTCATTTTATAGAGGAAAAACTAGTGGTGCACAGAACATCCCCGAACAAGAGGCAAAAAATTAAATACAGGCAAAAAACCAGAAAACTCCTCCCCACACCTTTCATTCTCAGAAACCCACTGCATCCTGTCTCCTCCATGTCCAAATGACTTTTGATAGGCAGTTGGTAAATTCACCAATTTTGACTACTAATGAAATAGTACGAGGTGTCTAGCAGTTAGAAAACTGAGCAATTTCGGGTGGATTACTCAGTTCCCTTTTCCCCAGGAAAGCCATTGCCAATACTTAGCTGGAGCTAAGTATTCTACCCTATTCCTTGTTCTTCTCTCACCAAGCCCAGAAACCACTTAGACTTGTGCTTTGGTGGGTCTCTTTGGAAAGTAAATTCTAGCTGTGAGAGGACCACCAAGAACATCTGTGTTGATGCCTTACATTACTCAGAAGAAAGATGAAGAAGAAGAAGAGGAGGAGGAGGAGGAGTCCTGCTTTATCACTACCCTAAGGAGTCTCAAACTGGCTAACAATCTCCTTTCCCTTCCTCCCCCACAACAAACACTCTGCGAGGTGAATGAGGCTGAGAGACTTCAGAGAAGTGTGACTAGCCCAAGGTCGCCCAGCAGCTGCATGTGGAGGAGCGAGGAAGCGAACCCGGTTCACCAGATTACGAGTCTACCGCTCTTAACCACCACACCACACTGGCTCTCTACTACTCACTGACTTCCATAGGAAATCTCTTTGCCCACACTTTGACTGTTCCCAGGTTCAGCCAAATACATACCTCAAGTGACAACTGGCGCAGGCCATTTGAGATCCAAATCCCACAGAAGGAATATTCTGGAAGATTCATCTATGCATATGTGATTATTTGCAGCCATCAGGAAACATGCACCCATGAATCAGGCTCCAGTCTTTATCTGTGCTATCATTTTTAAAGTTCAGGAGTTAGCTGGGTTTTCTTTTTTCTTTATTTACATATATTTATTTATGACATCAAAAAGCAAAATAACAAATGCCAAATAAAATAAAAGTAGAAAGAGACAGCAAGAAACTGAACATCATAAATTAATGTCATAAACCTCCAAATTACACAAATGTGTTTACATTATCCTGTACTTTATTACTACAGGACATTAGAAAGATATAAATAAATATGCTATCCTGTTGTCTTCCTTCACTGGTTCTCACCATAAGTGTAAGGTTAAGCATGCTGTGTCCCAGATTTTAATTATCCAATCTTTCAAGGATGGTTTCTTTCTATCCTCCCCAATTCTGACAATTAATAATTCTGGAAGCAGTTATGAGATGTTGCATTAATTCCCTGCCCTATGTTAGTCTCTTTAACATATTCAAACAGGAGAATTGGGGGGGCCAATGGTTAAAATCAGTGCTTCTTTCCTTTAAAAAATGTTTAGGGGTACTCTCATTTTGACTCAAGAAAATCACCATTTTATAGCTCAAATTGGGGAAAATAAGTACAGTAAATGGACAAAAGTACAAAGATTCACAAAATGTTTAGGGGTATGCATACCCCTGCATCCCCCCAGAAAAAAAGCACTGGTTAAAATATAAGCAGTTATTAGTTCAATTTCCATTGCTGTATTTTCCCAAGATATATGCCATATCCCAGCATTTGCAAGGAGTAAGATGATGTTTGTGGGTGCAGCAGAGGAGGCTTCTGATGCACAAAAAATATATAAACTGGAAATGGAAACGGTGATCAGTGTTGCCCCATCTACTGGAAGAAGTTACACCAATTCGCAGCACTGCTGAAGATCCGGAATGAACTCATTTCAATCACAGCCAGAGAGCATTTTTGAATTGCGGAACAGGGCGGGGTTAGACAAGGCACCCCATCACAGATCGAGATTTGTTTCCTGCGTGTCAGAAATAAACAAGAACACATCCCGCCAAGGTCCAATATATTTTTGTCACTTTTTCTGACAGGCAATTTTCTCCTGGGCCTTTGCTTACCTCGAGGGGAATAAAGAACCTTATTTTGTTTTCAGAGGGCTGTTGTGGTGAAACGCAAGGGTCCTCTGGCTTTCAAGGCCCAAAGGACTTGAACTCTCAGGTTTGGCTTAAGCAACAAAGAGCAGAAGTGAAATGCAATAAGTTTGGGCAACTGTAAGGCCTGTCAGGCACCTTATTCTGGGATCACGTCAGCATACAAATTTGGTTCACAGCAGAGCTTGAATTCCAGGTGTATTTGTGTGCACAAAGGCCATTCCTCAAACTCTTTGGGATGCCTCCTCCATCAAGCTGCTGTTTTAGAAAGACAGAAGGCACAATCTAGCCCGTTTATCTCAAGGACTTCAAGGAGTTTCCAGTTTCCACCATATCTGTCCTTGCCTTCATGTTTGCTTGATGAGGGCAAACTGGTCAGAAGATACCAGGTAGTAGTCCATGGAGGTGCAGGTCAATTCTGTGTCCAGGGCAGCTGTCTACCAGCTCCATCTGGTACATAGGCTGAGACCCTACCTGCCCGCGGACTGTCTTGCCAGAGTGGTGCATGTTCTAGTTATCTCCCGCTTAGACTACTGCAACGTGCTGTACGTGGGGCTACCTTTGAAGGCAGAGGAGACCTGCCTCCTATGCTTTTTGTGAAGGGTCATGCTTGAGGCAACACCTCCAACACTACCACCTGCTTGGTTGACTGACTAACCGTTAGCAGAATTAACCCTTAGGTTACCAATGGAATGATCCATGCTGCTGTGCTTCCAACTTATAGTTTGAAGAAAGTGCACAGGAGGAAGGTTTTTCACCATCAACACTATCCCTTAATACAGTGGAACCTCCATTCCTGAACACCTCTGTTGTTGTACGTTTTGGTTCTCAAACGCTGAAAACCCGGAAGTAAAGGCTTCCGTTTTTGAACGTTTTTCGGAA
The DNA here is from genome assembly GCF_027172205.1 of Podarcis raffonei. Taxonomy (NCBI): domain Eukaryota; kingdom Metazoa; phylum Chordata; class Lepidosauria; order Squamata; family Lacertidae; genus Podarcis; species Podarcis raffonei. The sequence goes on along the minus strand of NC_070610.1, from coordinate 74,350,886 downwards.
CCTGAACATGCAACGTGGCTTCCGCTGAGTGCAAGAAGCTCTTGCAAACAATGGGATACAAGAATGCATTATACTGGGGGAAGTTGCAAAAAAATTGTATATTAGGCATATCTCCATATAAATATTATGAGAAACCCACACTAAAATGCTGATGAATTTTGATGAGGGCTTAAAGCAAACAGTTCAGAAACTGCTATGGAGATGTGGAGAACTGAACTCAAGGTTATAAGAAACGGAGAGATGTTGAAATGGAGAGCTTCACCTATCTCTAGTTAGACTAGTTTCCCAGAGCTCTGCTGGCTTTAGCATTCATTAGGCCTCTCCATATCTTCCTATCTGCTGCTTTTGTCTCCAGTGAGATACAGAGGATCTGGTGGGAGGAGAACATCAAGAGACTGCAAGTAATTTAATAACAAAGAGAATTGGGTTTGCCAGCAAAGTGGAAGAACGTTGAAGGTCACCCATCAGCAGAATGGTTAAAAATTTCTTGAAGTGGCTCTTAAAAATGTAATTAGGCCTATACATCCCCATAAGCTCTTGTGAAAGAAGCAAAAGACTTTTTTCCACAAAAGGTAAGAATATATTTTGAAACTTGGAATCAGTTTGTAATTTCCTGGAACTCAGGGTTCAAGCAGGGTGTATGCTTGAAATTTCAATTTATAAAAATAGAGTAAGGATGCATTTTGCTCTGAAAAGAACTTAAGTGTTAATTAGCATTCTTGTTGCTTCTGATAGTGAAATCCTTGTTGTAATAACTGAAGGAGCGAGTCAGGAGGGATGAAGTATTGCATGTGGAGTGGATCTTATCATATATAGCAGGGGTAGTGAACATTTTTCAGATTGAGGTCCAAGTGCCCATCTGGGAAACTTTTGAAGGACCACATACAGAACAGCAATGGGCGTGGCCAGAGGCAAAAATGACTGGAGTATAATCATTAATTTTATCTTTATCCAGTAGGCTAAATGTGGAGGGGAAAGATCACAGAATTCTGCTCAGTGTGTAACTTGAGCTCAAACAGCATACAACATATGAAGATGCTTGTTTGCCCAGATTGGAGGAGGATTTCAACTGCACCTGTGATTGTTGGAACCAATTTCCAGCCTTTCAAAGTGCTTGCCAGTCATTGCCAAAGGACCACCTCTTAGAGAAGTTCAAAATCCCTTCACTGTGATGTGCCAATACATATTGACAGATCAGGACTCGTCTCCTATGAACCTGCCTAGGATCCCAACATCTTTTTAAACCTTAAGCAGCAGCCTGTTGTGTCCCTGTGCCAGACTCGAGAGCAGGTGCTTAGTCCTTCCTGCCAATTGAAATGGTTGCCATCAAAGTTGCTAAAACCCTGGGGGAGGAGAAGACAGGTACTAGGGTTGCCATAGAAAAATTCAGGACAAAAAAAGTTGTTGAGCTTCGTTTGGGAAATGAAACTCAAAGTTGTGAGCAATCAACCTCACATAAACTGGAAAAATAAGATAGGAACAAGAGCAGTTAAATGCAAGCAAAAGCCGCGGGGTGGGTGGGGATTGAAGCAGAACAGATCTTGCATTGTGGGCCTTCAGTTTAGGCCTGGTTTGTGGCAATCAACCTCAAAATCCTGGACATTCTCTGAAATTGCTCCCGGATTCAATTTTCGCCAGTTAAATCCCGGACAGTTACCATATTGCATTTGCCTTTTGCCTCCCGGTGGGGTTACTAGAAGTGGGGGTTTTGTTGATTGAGAAAACTGCATGGGGGAGGGTTCGACAGTTACTCCTCTACTGCACCTCCTTGCACCATAGGAACATAAGAGGAGCCTGCTGGATCATGGCCTGTCTAGTCCCGCATCCTGTTTGCACTGTGGCCGAACAGATGCCTGTGGGAAGCCTGAAAGATGGATAGGATCACATCAGATTGTTTCCCACCTGTTACTCCCAAGTGGTATTCAGGGGCACAATGCCCCTGACAGTCAAGATAGAGCGCTGTGACCATGGCAAGTAGCCATTTATAGCCTTGTCTTCCATGAATGCCCAATCCTCGTTAAAGCCATCCTAACTGGTGGCCATCACTGTCCCCTGTGGGAGGGAGTTCCATAGTTTAACGACCCACAGTTTAACATGGCTGCTTTGAAGATATATCCGCTGTGGCCCCGATCTGGTGGAACGCTCTGTCACAAGAGACAAGGGCCCTGTGATACTTGACATCTTTCCACAGGGCCTGCAAGACGGAGCTGTTCCACCAGGTCTTTGGCCAAGGCACAGTCTGACCTCCTCTCTCCTTCTGTAAACCTCATAGAACTCTAACCCAATGGTTGCCATTAATTTGATTCTGAATTGATTTTAGAATGTATTTCAATTAATTGACTGTGATTTTATGTTAACTGTGCTATTTTTACTGTTGTTAGCCGCTCTAAGCCCGGCTTTGGCTGGGGAGGGTGGGAAATAAATAAATAAATAATAATAATAATTTTATCTGTTGGGGCTGTGATAATGGATGCCATGCATCGGCTGTTGCTCGGCCCTCAGAGTAAAGAAGAACCTGATATTGGGGGAAGGCTGACGGAGAGATATCTGTTGCCCCATTGGCCTTATTTTTGGAAAGCCAGATAATTAAGATTCAGGGATTTGGGACATTGTACAGCTGTACCTTGGTTTTCAAACAGCTTAGTTCTCGAATGTTTTGGCTCCTGAATGCTGCAAACCCAGAAGTGTCTGTTCTGGTTTGCAAACTGTTTTTGGAAGCCGAACGTCCGACAGGGCTTCTGCGGCTTCCGATTGGCCGCAGGAGCTTACTGCAGCCAATCAGAAGCTGTGCTTCAGTTTCTGAACGTTTTGGAAGTTGGACGGACTTTTGGAACAGATTCCGTTCGATTTCCAAGGTACAACAGTACTTTATTTGAATGGTACCAACAGTGGATTTGATATCTCACTGAGTTGTAGATTTCATGCCAGATACAAAACCGTTGACATATCCTAACATATCCTGAGGGCTTTGGCCCCTTTCTCAAATGTCATTTCCTGACAATAGGGTGCCACTCATGTAATCAGCACAAATCAAGTCAGATTAGGTCCCTCCCCCAGCTCCTGTAGCGTTGCTCTTTTTTTTAAAAAAAAAAATATTGCGTGGCGAGTTCCCGCCCCCCACCAAGATAAATAAACACACGAGACACCACAGTTAAGGTTAATTGGGCGAATTAGGCCACAACTTTATTGAATTCAGGAATGAGAGGCATTGGCTTAGGCATTGGTCCTATCGACTATCCGGCTCCAGCCCATTTGCTGGAGACACGGGGAAGGGTTAACACTAATCGGGGGAGTCTCCCGCCGAGGCACGTCGACTAGGAGCTCCCCCGGGTCACCGCTCTGGGGCGTGCCTTTGGCCCACACCTCCATAGGCTTCGGACAGGGCCACGCCCCCCGGAGTCCTTTAATGGACCACCCTTCGTTCACTGGGGGGAGGTGATGGCGTTCTTCCCCCCCCACATCCTCTTAACCCCTTCTTACCAATGCCTACCGCCAATGCCGAAGAGTTGTGACGAGTTGCTACGAGGTAGGCGAAAAACCAAAAGGCTGTAAATTGCCAGTTGGGAAAAATTCCTACCATGCCCCTTGCGGCGACAGACCGAAGTCCATAGCAAAGTCAGACCTACCTAAAGCCCAACTAAAGGGAGGGAGGGTGGGAAAACGTGGGGGCTAGCCGGAGAAGAGAGGGCGAGCCCCCTCCACTCCGGCCCTAAATAGGGCAAGCCACGCCCCCCCTCAGCCAGCCGATTGGCTGGCTGGGAGGCGTGGACGGTTGGGATTCCCCTGTTCTCGCGGGGGCTGAAACCAGCCCCCGCTCACGTGGGGAGGGCGTGATGCCCGCAACCCCACCTCCTGGGGCAGGCCTGGAAGTGGCTTTGCGTGGCGAGTTCCCGCCCCCCACCAAGATAAATAAACACACGAGACACCATAGTTAAGGTTAATTGGGCGAATTAGGCCACAACTTTATTGAATTCAGGAATGAGAGGCATTGGCTTAGGCATTGGTCCTATCGACTATCCGGCTCCAGCCCATTTGCTGGAGACACGGGGAAGGGTTAACACTAATCGGGGGAGTCTCCCGCCGAGGCACGTCGACTAGGAGCTCCCCCGGGTCACCGCTCTGGGGCGTGCCTTTGGCCCACACCTCCATAGGCTTCGGACAGGGCCACGCCCCCCGGAGTCCTTTAATGGACCACCCTTCGTTCACTGGGGGGAGGTGATGGCGTTCCTCCCCCCCCACATCCTCTTAACCCCTTCTTACCAATGCCTACCGCCACCGAGCAGTCTGTGCTTCAGTTTCTGAACGTTTTGGAAGTTGGACGGACTTTTGGAACAGATTCCGTTCGATTTCCAAGGTACAACGGTACTTTATTTGAATGGTACCAACAGTGGGTTTGATATCTCACTGAGTTGTAGATTTCATGCCAGATACAAAACCGTTGACATATCCTAACATATCCTGAGGGCTTTGGCCCCTTTCTCAAATGTCATTTCCTGACAATAGGGTGCCACTCATGTAATCAGCACAAATCAAGTCAGATTAGGTCCCTCCCCCAGCTCCTGTAGCGTTGCTCTTTTTTTTTAAAAAAAATATTATTAAAAGGAGCTTTATGGCAGCGCTTGGTGGCGGTGGGGATCCAGCCGCATCCATTTGCCCTCCCCGGTTATTTCTGGGTGCAACTTCTGTCGCTTTTCGCTCAGAGGTTCTTCCCAGACTGCAAGTCCCCCCTGCAATTAACCGTACCTGCAATTTTGCAGTCACCCAAAATGTAGAAAGCCTGACAAGCATCCAGAAGAATCAAGCAGAGGAGGCTGGAACATCACCCAGGAGGAGGGAAAGAGGAGGTCCTATCTTGGAGAAGATTCTAACAAAAGATCAATCAAACCCTTTTTAGCAGGCAATGGGCTCCCTCTTCCATCTCTCATCCCCTACCCTCTGCAAGCAAGCCTATGAGTCAGCTCATTACAAGGCCTTTAGGAAATCCGTGTGTGCATGTGTGGGCAGGGGAGATCTTGAGTGGGGTACTTTCTGGGGTATTTTAACACACTGAGACTCAGATTACACAGAGGAGAGTGGGCGAAATTGGCCTGGTTCTCCCCACTCCATGCCTCCCAGAGGACAAATTGGTCCTTCAGACCTCTCTCATTGGCCCTTGAAACTCTCTCCCGGATGATCCTGCTTTGCATCCTCCTTGGCTGCTTTTACCTGGTTGTAATGCATGTTTTCCCAGTAGTGATGTATGGAAGTGAGAGCTGGACCATAAAGAAGGCTGATCGCCAAAGAATGGATGCTTTTGAATTCTGGTGCTGGAGGAGACTTTTGAGAGTCCCATGGACTGCAAGAAGATCAAACCTCTCCATTCTGAAGGAAATCAGGCCTGAGTGCTCATAGGAAGGACAGATCCTGAAGCTGAAGCTCTAATACTTTGGCCGCCTCATGAGAAGAGAAGACTCCCTGGAAAAGACCTTGATGGTGGGAAAGATGGAGGGCACAAGGAGAAGGGGACGACAGAGGACGAGATGGTTGGACAGTGTTCTCGAAGCTACCAGCATGAGTTTGACCAAACTGCGGGAGGCAGTGGAAGACAGGAGTGCCTGGCGTGCTCTGGTCCAGGGGGTCACGAAGAGTCGGACACGACTAAACAACTAAACAACAACAACAATGCATGTTGGACATCCCTTACGTGCTCCCCGCCTAAACTAAAAAGGGGTTACAACAGGCCCTGGGATAATTTTGGTTGCCCCAATTCTTCATCTCTTTGAGGAAGAGGTGGAGAAGGAAATAAAGCAAGGGATGGAGGAATGCAAATATGGTGACATCCCCCCTCCCGTCCAAAATCCGACAACATCCTGAGGGTACCACATGGAGGCATACTCCTTCGCAATGTCCTGCCCAGCACTGTTTTTCTGCTTTTACTGGACACCTTCCACATTTCCCCCAGGCTTTCCTCTATGACCATGGGAACTAGAAACTTGAATTACAAATTATTTGAGGGCCCCTTGCTACACAATTGTAATCATGGGCAAACTTCTTATATTCAGCCTCAAGTCATTCCTCTTGTTCAGCTGTTACTCCTTAGACTATTATCTGCTCAATCTAGAGTAATCTGCCTATAACTTATCTTAAAGCCCATTCAGACTAAGGGCAGGATGTCATCATAAGAGAGAGGGCAATGTTCCCTAATCTCACTTTTCACCCATTTTTTTGCAGGGGGAGAGAGAATGGTGTCTACTACAAACCAGAATAGCTGCCCCCTGGTACATTTTCTTTTCTCTCTACCCGTTTTGCACCCCACCTCAAAAACCATCATCTGTAAAGATGCAGCCAGTGCAGTAAAACTGGGACTGGGCATTTTGGCTCGGTCCTATGTGCAGCTTCTGACCTACTCTTGCCAAGAGAAGTGCAGAACACTGAGACTGCAGCACAAAAGATTGTCAAAGACCTGGCAGGCCCCAGTGAATGGTTGGTGGGTTGTGCTTGGCTCAGTGGATCACAAGATGCACAGTCTGTATCCACACTATAAACAGGGAGTTCGAGTCCGGCCACTCCGTCACCCAGCTGGCAGTTCAGGTATCCAAGTGAGCCATTATGACTTCTGATCTGGACACAATCCATCTCCATTCACATCCTCCAAGTGGCATTCGGATGAAAGTTTGGCTTTTATCCGCCAAAATATCTTGCCGGTGGTGATATTTGCTGGATGCCAGACTGAGTATTACAGCTGCGACTTCCTAAGTCCAAATACCTGGTGCTTAGTCTTCAAAGAGTACTTTTGTTACGCTGCAGTGCCTGGAGATAAATAATTCCGTCTAGACACAATGCTAGCGCTGGATTCCTGGGGATTTTGTGCTGTTAATGGTTCTTCAATCAATATACAGCCTGCCGCTCAGATCATAAGCTATAAATATGATATTTGGCTCTACCTTTTTGGCTGCACACTATTTTAAGGTGAAAGCAGGTACAATTCCACATTTCATTACCCTTTTAATATGTTGATTGGATTGTAAGTTGCCTCAAGCATTTTTACGAAGTGGGATTTAAAATGAAAATGAAAACGTTGTGTGAAATATTCTCCCCTCCCCACACGCCATTCCTTGGGGGCTTGTTCACACATGCAGCATCAAGTGATGTCTTGACTGAGGGAAGGAGTCAACACATATCACACATCAGCAAGAGAGCTTTCATCACCTCGGAAGTGATGATTCTCAACTGAATCGGTTCACACATTCAGCTGCGAATTGTTCATCACGTAGTGGCCATGTGAAATTAAACGGAAGGGCCGTGGATCAGTAGAGCACATGTAGAGCGCATGTAGAGCGCATGCATTTCATGCAGCAGTTCCCAGGTTCAGTCCTCAGCATCTCTGCATAGGGCTGGGAGAGACCACAGTAGGGCTGCTGCCAGTCAAGGTAGACATTACTGAACTAGATGGGCCAATGGCCTGGACTTGCTAGAAAGCAGCTTTCTATGATTCTACCTTCCTGAATTAGCCCTGGGGACATGCATCACCCCAATACACTAATTCAGCTGTGTGGCATGATTTAAAAAAGATGATGGGAGGTTAAGCATCTATGGTCTTATTTTCCTTGAATCTGGGTTTCTTTGAACCATCTATCCTAGTTGGAATGTGTGCAGAGGAGGGCAACCAAGATGATCCAGGGTCTGGAAACCAAGACTTGTGAGGAACAGTTGAGGGTATGTTTAGCCTGGAAAAGAGGCGAGTGAGAGGAGATATCATGATCATCTTCAAATATCTGAAGGGATTACACATGGAAGATGAAGCAAGCTTGTTTTCTCCTGCTCTGGAGGGTAGGACTCAAACCACTGGATTCAAGTTACAAGAAATGAGATTCAAACTAAACATTGAGAAGAGCTTTCTAAGCACAAGAGCTGTTCAACAGTGGAACCTCCTTTCTTAGAGGTTTTAAAGCATGAGTCTGTGTTTCTACGATTCGATGACCTCAGATTCTCAGTTTACAAATGCATATCTCTTACCTGATTTATCACCATATTCCGTAACACTTCGTGAATGTGTGAAGTGACTCTAATGAAAAGCAATGTGTTGTCAGTTGATAACAAATGTTTCAGAGGAAAAATGGCATCAAGGAACAAAGAAGTTCAAGAGATATCAGCATTGTGGCAAAAAAGTGCTTCTTTTGAACGTGTGGCGCCATCTTCTTTTGCCCATGGCTCCATATATTTAGAAAGGAAGCCATGGCAAACTCATCTTGCAAGGCAAACTAACTGTCAGCTCTGGATAGAAAGGGGGGGAACCTTATATTTAGACTGCTTTTACATCAAACAGGTGAATCAGTCAATTTTGGTTTCTCTGTTTTCCAATTTGGGGTCCAGTTCTTCACACTGACAGATCAGTTTGTGTGAATGAAAATCCTTTTGAAAATCCTTCAGCATCTTAGCATGAATTTCTCCTAATATGCCAACATTTGCAATACGTTTCCCCTGATATAATGCATTGTTGTATCTCATTTCCACAAACATGAGTATTTCTTATATGTGAAAATGCATTTACCAAGGTAAAATGTGCATTGACACTTGGCAGAAGAACTGCATTGCAAAATTCAGAGAAGTGTGAACTTCAAAGCACCACTGGTTTGTTTGTGTGTGTGTTGTTTCAAAAGGTGCAAATTTAAGTCCGTTTGCCTTTAAATTGTGAACTGATCCCAGTTTCTCCCTCTCTCCCTGCCAGCAGCGTCAATTCTCTGAGTGGTTGCTTACTGTTGACTCCTGAATTATCTCGGAGAAGGGGGTGAATTTTAATTTGCAATTAAAACTTTATTGCCCGTATTAATGGAGTAAAGCTTGCCAACTTTCAAATAAAGCCAAGAAGAAATGTGTGTCAGATCAACTGGAAAGGACTCATCTTTGTGCGCTTGGACTTGCAATGCAGTACAAGGAATTAGTTGCAAAAACCTGCCTGTTTGAACCACTAGTTCTCTCTGCCTCCTGTAAAGCTGCGCAGATAATCCAACCGCTTGGATGATTCATCACCTAAGATCAGTTGCGGGGGAAGGCTGTCTTAGGCGCCAGCAAGCCTCTCAAAGGATGACAGCTTGGAAGGAGTTTTTTGGGGAGGGGAGGGAGGTCTCTGTATATTTATTATTTAGAAAGGTGTTTGCTTGATTTCACCTCGATCCTTTCAGAAACCCAAATTAGCTAATGAATGTCATTGGGAGGTGACTTATCCCAGTGAGATTTTAGCTCTCCTGAGGAGTCTTTTCATCATTTTAATTAAGTGCGGAATGCCAGTGTTGACATTACAGGGGTGTAGCTTCTCCGTTTCCTTCAATAAACAAGATTAACTTGGGACATATTAGGAGACAACGGGAGGGGAGCAAAAATGGAAACAAAAATAAGCCTTTCTTTCTCGCGGAAGACGTCAACCTGGGTTGAAATGGACACACTGGGTGTCCCTGGGAAATGCGTCCCCCCAGCCTCAGTTTCCCCTATGTCTTTTTTCTCCACCCCTTTTTGATAACTTTTCTCAACTCCCAATTAAAGGGAATAGACTGGCACATTCAACACATCCAACTTTGCAGATGGGCACAAAGCAATGACCTTCATCCTGTGTTTGTTTGCCATCTTGCCATCTCCTTTCTTGGCTTTACAATCTCATGCTCTTAGAGGAAGTGCTGTAGATCAGAGCGTCCTCCCTTCAGAAAACTGGCACGACCACTGTGTTTTTTGTTTGTTTTTGGATAGATCAAAACTTTATTCGCATTAGCCAATTGCCATAGCAAAAATAAAACATTACAGTATACGCAGAAAGGGAAATTTGATATAAGAGCATAATTTAAAGTCCTGAATCAGCAGTCAGTTAGTGGCCCTTATTCTGATTGCCTCTGCTATGAACCTAGCCACCTTTGCTGTTATCTGCTCATTTTGATCTGATAGAAGAAAGGACATTGTGGCAACGGTTGAGAGCCCTGGGATGGTTAGTACAAGTGAGGTGATGATCTTGTTCCTTAGGTCTTTGTAGAGAGTGCAAGACAGAAGGATGTGTGCCACTGTTTCGGTGCTACCATCTCCACAGGGGCAGAGACGTTTCTCAGGCAGGATCTTTTGGAATTCTTTTGGAAGTACCGCAGATGGCAAAACATCCAGTCTTGCAAGTGTAAAAGCACGTCTGCATTTTCAGATAATAAGTTTGTGCAGATATGGGGCCAGAGAATCAAAATGGAAAGGTGGAAAATGAACATACCAAGGGCAGAATTTCCTTATAGTGGCCAGGTTGTTCTGATGCTCGATATCTTTTAGACGTTGACCATTTAGACTGTTTGCTTTAGTAGGGCCCATAGCGAGTAGGTGTTGTGGGGATAGGCCACAAGAGTGAAGTTTTTGATAGACGGTTTTAAGCCAGGCACTTTTATGGGGGTCTTGAAGTACTAGGGATAGTAAACTGGGGGGGGGGGGTGAGTTTAGGCAGAGCCAGAAGTTAAGAGTTCTTTGTTAAGTCCATACTTCTACTGAAGAGAGACTTGCCTCCAGTCACAATGATGTGTTTGGGATGTATGGCGGTACAGAAAAAATCTGCCTTAGAAACTTTGATTGAACAGCTTCCAAAGTCGAAATCTGAGCCCCGTATAGTAGCTGCGCTAGGGGTTTAGCTTGGAAGACTTCTAGGGCTGATGGTATATGTTTGCCACCCTTTGTATGGAAGAAGCGAGTTAAAGTCTTGGCACTTTGGGATCATTTTTCTTTTGCACATTTTGGGTGTGCTCCCCATGACCCCGTGGACTGGAAGATAAGGCCCAAATATTTGAAAGCTTTGACCTGTTCGATTGGCTGATTGTCCATACACCAACTGTGGGGCCTATATTTTCTTGAGAAAACCATAACTTTGGTTTTCTGATAGTTACGACCAGATGACCGCTGTTTATCTTTTTCTTCTTCTGATGGGCTACATGCATTGAGCTTTGGGTCCTGCAGGTATGTCATAGTTGCTTAGATCCTAGAGCTCCATTAGCTTAACAACAAAACAAAGAGTTCAGCACTTTGGCACACTATTTAATTCTAGTCTTCTGGTGTCTTTTTATTTTCTTAAAAAAATTATTATTATTATTTTAAAATACACCACTTTCAGATTTCTTGTTTGGAAAGGTAGTTTTGGAATGTTTTATATATATATAAAGTTACAGTTCACATCCAGGACAGCGCATTAATGACCTCATCCTAAGAAAATTTTATTATAATAAAGAAACACGAGCTTTTGTTTGAGCAAAGGGGAAGGAGCACATTTCTAATGTGTTTTGCTGCAGTATGACTTGTTAGATTGGTGTTGTCGCATTAAGTCCCAGAGCAGGGGCCCTAAGCTGCCTTAAATTGTAATGGATTGCATTTCCATATTATCAATCATGTATCACAGTTCAAGTGTCTTGACTGTAAACCACGATGGCTCTTTTCAGGCTTCTGACTCCAAATGTGAGCTCAGTCCCAATCCAGTCATTTCCTGTTATCTCCAAGGTTCAAGATGTGAGCTCCATAGCTTATGCATTCAAAGTTGTGCCAGACGAAGGAAGCATCAGCAGGCTTGAGGGAAAAGTCAATCCTCCCCTCAAAAATGTCTGCAGGGGAAAAAAACATCCATCACATCTAGTGAGAACTGAACACTCCCATTGGCCACAGAATGCTGAGAGTCTTTTGGGAGGGGAAAATTGAGATCCAGGAGCAGGAATGGAATGGAGTTTCTGGAATCCCCATGCTGCAACATTGTGTTGCAGTTCCCAGTTGTCCAATGTCATAGAATCATGGAGTTGAAAGGAACCCACGGGTCATCTAGTCCAACCCCCTGCAATGCAGGAATCTCAGCTAAAACATCCATGACAGATGGCCATCCAATCTCTGCTTAAAAACCTCCAAGGAAGGAGAGTCCACAAACTTCGGAGGGAGACTGTTCCACTGCCAAACAGCTCTTACTGTCAGAAAGTTAATAATAATAATAATAATAATAATAATAATAATAATAATAATAATAATAAATATTTATACCCCACCCATCTGGCTGGGTTTCCCGAGCCACTCTGGGAGGCTTCCAACCAAATATTAAAAACAATACAGCATCAGACATTAAAAACTTCCCTAAACAGGGCCGCCTTCAGTTGTCTTTTAAAAGTAAAATAGTTGTTTATTGCCTGAACATCTGGTGGGAGGGCGTTCCACAGGGTGGGTGCCACCACTGAGAAGGCCCTCTGCCTGGTTCCCTGTAACCTGACTTCTCGCAGTGACGGAACCACCAGAAGGCCCTCAGAGCTGGCCCTCAGTGTCTGGGTTGGATGATGGGGGTGGAGACGCTCCTTCAGGTATACAGGACTGAGGCTGTTTAGGGTTTTAAAGGTCAGCACCAACACTTTGAATTGTGCTCGGAAACGTACTGGGAGCCAATGAAGATCTATTTTGAATGTTAAGTCGGAATCTCCTTTCTTGTAACTTGACGCCATTGGTTCGAGTCCTGCCCTCCAGAGCAGGAGAAAACAAGCTTGATCCCTCTTCTACGTGACAGTCATTGCAATATTTGAATATGGCCATCATCTCAGTGCCAGACAGCCCCAGTATTCTTTCAATGTTTAATTCCATTATGTATAATTGGTTACAATCGGTCTTTGTACATTTACTATCGAGGACCGTGTTAATTGATTTTAGACAGATGTTTGCAATAAGGGGATGTTGAAGATCAAGAAGTTGATTTAAACAAATACGCTTAACGGGATGGGATAATTAAATATTATCTTCCACCTGCGGTTCAAACTCTCTGTGACCCAAAACAGCCATTCTGAGGATACAGAACTGATGCAGAACTTACCATATGAAAAGATGGCAGCTCAACACAGGCAACTCCCCACTTGGAAATGATCTACATGTGCACAACCGCTGACACACACACACACACACACACGCACACACGCACACACTCTGTTTTTGGCACCGAAAGGGGGTGTCAGGAACTGAAGAATAGTTGGAGCACCCCCCTTTTCCTGAACCTTCCCAAGGGCAGGAGGACACTATTGATTTAGAACAGAGGGGCATTTGCAGAGGGGCATTGTCCAGAGGGAAAAAGCTGGGAAATACTGGGTGAGGAACAGCTAGAAGAGGAAACACCAGGAGAGAGACAGTTGGCAGATTCAGTGTCCTTGGATAGCATTCCTGACCCCCCCCTTCACCTAAGACTAGATGGGCTTTGAAAGTGATAGAACAGAGAGCTCAGTGGCAACAAGATCAGATTACCCGACATAGGGGTGATGTAGATTAATGTGGATAGAGGGGGTTAACCTGTACTGGGAGCAACACCATTTCTAGAAGAGATATGCATTCCTTTGTCTCTTGCTATGATTGTTAAAGAAACTAACTGGTAAGAACGCTCCTTTCATTTGATCTGCTTATTTACTGCCACTGGGGGAGGGATCCGATTCCACGAAGCCTGGCAGGGAGCAAGGGGCAGAATGGAACAGGTGTGGAATGGACTGGGGTGGACCGTAAGGGACTTCTGCATATCCCACTAATGCACATGGTAGCTAGGAATGGAAGTCACTCTTAAGTGGGGATTCCCCTGTATAGTAGAGGACATCCATTGCATACAAAAGGTCCCAGATTAAACCCTGGTGTGGTGATCACACAGTCCCCGGACGTTTAACGATCTATTGATCCCTGTGCCACCACTGTGCTTGCTTCCCCGCTGCCACCAACCAGTTACTCTCTGGTAAAACACTGAGTCCAGACAGTTGTTAAAAGTGAACCAAAAAAACAAGTTTATGGTTTCTCCGATAATATTCCTGTCAATATCTTAACTTTAGTTTCTTTACTAGCCTATACCTTCCTATTACCTTCTGACTGATTATCTCAACTGTTTGACTGACTCCTCTTAACAAATTCTCTCACTCTCTCACCCTAGACGAGCCCAACCCACAGACTTATCTTATCTGTCTCTTCTAACTCCAGACTGTCTTCTCCACCCTAACTCTAACTCTCTCTCCCCACAAAACCTCTGTGCATAAACCTTATACACAGTTAACTCTCCCCCCTGGGTTCCCATTGGTTAGTCATTCTACAATTAGTTAACCCTTTCCCTATGAACCCAGTATGATGTCACACACATAGGAGGGCAAATGCCACACCTGGGCATCTCCAAGTAGAGTTAAGGAGGACTGCTATCTGAATCCTTGGAGAGTTGCTCCCCATCAATGGAAACAGGCAATAGTGAGATAGCTGGACCTATAGTCTGGCTTGGTATAGCACAGGCTTCCTCAACCTCAGCCCTCCAGATGTTTTGAGACTACAGTTCCCATCATCCCTGACCACTGGTCCTGCTAGCTAGGGATCATGGGAGTTGTAGGCCAAAAACATCTGGAGAGGCGAGACTGAGGAAGCCTATAACAGCCTAAGGCAGAAGGAGCACCATGGACCCAACCTCCATTTTCAATGGTCACCTTAGTACTGAATGGACCTTGACTCCAAAAGTGTGTCAATTCAAGTAGTGTTTAGCCACCGTTAATTAAATCACTGTGGGGTCCCAGATCCAAGGTTATAGCTGCAACATGAAGGACCAAATTACGCTTTATGCAATACTTAACCAGGGCCAGTCCTAACATTAGGTAGGGTGAGATTGTCTCAGGTGGCAGGTGCTTGGGAGACAGCAGGAGCAGTTTTCAGCTAGTGCTTCTGATTCCCTCCAGCCATTGCCTTTGGCTGCCATATAGCCTGTCCTGGGTAGGCATTGGGGGAAATGTTGATTTTGTTCACATTTGCCTGGTTCCCTGTAACTTCACTTCTTGCAGTGAGGGAACTGCCAGAAGGCTCTTGGAGCTGGAGCTCCGTGTCCGGGCTGAACGATGGGGATGGAGATGCTCCTTTAGGTATACATGGCTAAGGCTATTTAGGGCTTTAAAGCTTGCTAAGACACCTTGTGAACAGTCTCCCCTTCTCCATTAAACAGCTTGCATGGGCTGGCCAGCTACTCCTCATGTTGCCGTTGATGTGGCCACCTATTGGCAGCCATGCAAACTGCAGAGCGTGATGACATTTAACTTTTTTTTAAAAGATATTTATTAAAGTTTCCAATTTTTATACAAACAAAAAACAAAGAAATTAAAAAAACCCATATAGTTCATAAAACATACTTTTCAATAACAAATTTCTCTGACCTCCTCATACCTCCCCTTCCTGTATTCCATTTCAGATTATTTGTTCAGCAAATCCTTAACTTAAAGCATTACAGCTTATCATATCACCTTATTTTCTATCCAAACCCTTTTTTTTCATCCATGTTCCTTTATATCATTACAGCTAGAAACCACTCAATTTCAATCCAACATCATTCAGCATTTCTTAATTTTACAATATTTCTGTAAATAGTCCTTAAATTTTTTCCAGTCTTCTTCTGCTGACTCTTCTCCCTGGTCACGGATTCTGCTCGTCATTTCTGCCAATCCCATACAGTCAATCAGTTTCATCTGCCATTCTTCCAGAGTGGGTAGATCTTGCGTCTTCCAATACTTTGCGATGAGTATTCTTGCTGCTGTTGTAGCATACATGAAAAAAGTTCTGTCCTTCTTTAACACCAATTGGCCAGCCATGCCCAAGAGAAAGGCCTCTGGTTTCTTCAAGAAGGTATATTTAAATACCTTTTTCAATTCATTATATATCATTTCCCAGAAAGCCTTAATCCTGGGGCACGGACATTTTACATTTTTATGTATATAGGAAGATTAGTCAGGACAGGCTCTACCATTAGGCAGAGTGAGATGATTGTCTCGGATAAGACACAGGATGATATTGGCTGCCCCCCCCCCGATGTTTACATGGCCACACGTCCTGGCCCACCAACGCCAGCACGAGCTTTCAGCGGCCAAACTTTTACCAAACATCGCCACTGATGGGTATGCCTGCAGTTGAATTTTGTTTCATCATGTGTTTTCCCTGTTATCTTTTGTTTTATGCTATTTCTGCTGATTTATTGCTGGGCGTTGCTGCTGTTCTTGTGCTGTACAGCAATTTGATGAGTTAGTTTTGTCTTGTCTTATTTAGAAGCTGGATTGTGATTTTTGTTTGTGTTTAAACTGAAAGGCAGAGTATAAACTGCTTAAATAAAAGAAATAAATCTTTGGCAGAATTGTTTTTGCTGTCCTACCAAGCAGAAAGTTCCATTTTTCAACAGCTTTATTAGTTGTCTTCTAAAGTCTCCATGCGGATGCCAGCACAAGTGCTATTTTGTTTTAACCAAATGTCAATGCTGCACATGCTAAGCGTGTCCAGTGATTTTAGAAGACAATGTTTGACTATTTGCATGCATGTTACGCGTGTAGCTACAGTCATACCTCATGTTACGTTTGCTTCATGTTACGTTTTTTCAGGTTGCGTCCTGTGGCGACCCAGAAGTACCGGAAAGGGTTACTTCCGGGTTTCGCTGCTCGCGCATGTGCAGTAGCGCTAAATCACACTTCACGCATGCTCACAAGACCAAATCATGCTGCGCACCTGCGCAGATACGGTGCTTCATGTTGCAGGCTTTTCATGTTGCGAACAGGCCTCCGGAACGGATCCCATTCACAACCAGAAGTACCACTGTACTATATATTTTGTGAAGCTGTTTGTCTGTCATTCCATCTGTCTTCCATGGATTCGACATCTTGTGGAACCGTAGAGAATTCTACTTTCTACATGTTTCTAGCACTGAAATGATATCCTTCAAAGTCTGTGAGTCTGGATGGATGCTTCTGCCAATTGTGGTTTCTCTTGCATTTTCATTGTTCTGATCTTAAAATCAGGTCAGCTCATTTTCACACCAATGCATGAATTTTTCTTTTGGGGAAAATTTGGCACAAAAATTCATATGCATTTAGGCGCACATTTCAAATAATTCTTCCACCTTTTTTGCCTAACTTACACTATTCATGCAAGCAATTTTCCCTAATATACTGCAACCTTTACATAATTTCCAGTAATACATGCATCCTTGTGCATACTATTTGGTTGGAGAACTGCAACGCAATGTTTGGAGAAATGCAGATGTCAAAGGATTGCTGTGTTTTAGTTCACTTACTGGTTCAGGAAGGATGAATTGGAATTAGCTCGCTGTGGCGCTGTGGGTTAAACCACAGAGCCTAGGGCTTGCTGATCAGAAGGTGGGCAGTTCGAATCCCCGCAACGGGGTGAGCTCCCGTTGTTCGGTCCCTGCTCCTGCCAACCTAGCAGTTCAAAAGCACGTCAAAGTGCAAGAAGATAAATAGGTACCACTCCGGTGGGAAGGTAAACGGCTTTCCGTGTGCTGCTCTGGTTCGCCAGAAGCGGCTTAGTCATGCTGGCCACATGACCCGGAAGCTGTACACCAACTCCCTCGACCAATAAAACAAGATGAGCGCCACAACCCCAGAGTCGTCCGCGACTGGACCTAATGGTCAGGGGTCCCTTTACCTTTACCTAATATGCAAATGGAACAAATTTCTCCCCCAACTACTATTTGTAGGCAAGGCCTGATGAAATATCAGAACACTGCAAAAGATTCCTGGTGGTTAGGAGCAGGGGCCTCATGCCCTACAAAGGAACTTCTTCTTCCCTTAAAATCAAATAGTACTGAAATAGTAGAAACACATACTTAAAAAATAATAATCTGTTTAATTCTACAAACTACAAAGATGTCCAAAGGACTGGCTGTGAATTTCAAAGCAGTAAGGAATTCCTTTTGAGGTTGGATGGGTTTTTTCACTCTTCGCTGCCCTCCACAAGAGACAATGCATTTTCAAGTATTCAGAGTATTGATGTAGAAATCTATTTTATTCATGAATCATTGATGGGAACAGTTGAAGAATTATGGAGGATTCCCCCCCCAAAGGCTGATTGCCTACTGTGCTTGATCTCTTTATTATTATTATTTAAATCCTCCAACACTTTTGTCTAAGCCAAGGATATTGAGCTTCAGACCTGGGTGTTCAATCCAGCCTTTCAGATTTCTCCAGCTGGCCCTTGGGACTCTCCCCAGGCTACAGACCCTCCCGCACTACACCCCTCACTCAACACTCCTGCTTGGGTGTTTTGGCCTGGACTAAAAGGCATCCTTGGACTCTGATGATAGAATCATAGAATCAAGAGTCATCTAGTCCAACCCCCTGCAATTCAGGAATCTCAGTTATTGGTTGCCTGGCTAGATGATAGAAAGGGATGTGTGAGTTTAAAGAAACTAACCTGCAGTAGAAAGCTAAAAAAAAAAAAAAAAGCAAGCATATTCATTGCTCGGCTCACTTTTATCTCAGGCCCCGCCCACCACTGACATGTGGTTTCTGATAGGTTGTCCAGAAGGGAATATGGCCTCTGGGCTGCAAATGGGTTCCCCATCAATCATCTAAGGCTGGATCTACAGTGACCTGTTTAACGTTATTAGAACGATATTAGATATACAGTAGACATTCGGGTTACATTACTCTCGAGTAACGTAAGCTTCGGTTTGCGAAAGCGGCAAACCCGGAAGTATTTTTCCCGGTTTCCCCACTCACGCATGTGCAGAAGTGCTCTATCGTGCCGAAGCAGTGCCTCTGGATATGGATTTTTCAGGGTGCGCACGGACCCCCAGAATGAATTAAATTCATATCCAGAGGGTCCACTGTATTGTTCTAAAACATCACAGGGCAGACTTGTAAATTAAAAGCCTTCCTTACCTTGTTTTGTCCATCAAGACGCAATTTCCCTACTTCTGGTTCTTGGCTGCTCTGCAGCGCTCTCTGGCCACAACACATTATGAACGTTAAAACCAGAATATAATGTGCCCATCTACGTTATGAAAACCAACCCTTCCTTAACATTATGTCAGGGACTGGACTGAACAGAAGGAATGGGAAAAGAGCCCTCGGTCTGATCAGCTCCTCTCAGAAGAAGAGAAGGAGTGGGAAGTTTCCCCTTCCCTGTCTCCATAATAATAATAATAATAATAATAATAATAATAATAATAATAATAATAATAATATTTTATTTATATCCCTCCCTCCCCAGCCGAAGCCGGGCTCAGAGCGGCTAACAACAGCAAAGTAATACAGCATTCTAAAATCAATTCATTATAAAATCAGTTCAGATAAAATTAATGGCAACCATTGGGCTAGAGTTCTGTGAAGAATTACCAAAGGAGGGGGTCAGACTGTGCCTTGACCAAAGGCCTGGTGGAACAGCTCTGTCTTGCAGGCCCTGCGGAACAATGTCAAGTCTTGCAGGGCCCTAGTCTCTTGTGACAGAGCGTCCCACCAGATTGGGGCCACAGCCGAAGAAGCCCTGGCTCTGGTTGAGGCCAGCCTAACCTCTCTGTGGCCCAGGACCTCCAGCAGTCCTCCGCAGTTTCAGGAGGAGAGGGAGACAAGGATGATGTACAGCTGAATGAGGAAATCCCTAGTTATGAGATAGTGAAGGAGGAGAAGTTAGAGAGAGGACAGCAGAGACCTCCCTGGAGGGTACGGGAGACCCTTCTAGTTCAAGGGCTCGCCGGTCCCTCTACATTCAAGAAAGCCACTTCCGCCTTTCGGAGGAGGTGGAGTTGCGGGCTTCACGGCCCCACCCCTGCACGATTGGGGGGATTCCTGGCTACGTCACCTCCTGGCCAGCCAATCGGCTGGCTCTGGGGGTGTGGCCTGCCTTATTTAAACCAGGATGCGGCCAGGGATCTTCCTCTTTGCCTCTTGCCAGCTGTTCCTGCTTTCTTGGTATTGGCAGTTAGGCACTGGTATTGGTATTGCTCTGTAGATGGAAGAGGGGAGGTAGTGCCATCACCTGCCCTGCATATTGAAGGGTAGTCTGATAAAGGATTCTGGGGGGCGTGGCCCTGTCCGAAGCCTGGGGAGGTGAGGGCCTAAGGCACGCCCCCTATTGGTGACTCCGGGGGAGTTCCTAGTTGATGTGCATCAGCAGGACTCCCCCTACTGGTGGTTAACCCTTCCCGGACTTCAAGCGGATGGGCTGAAGTCGGATATAGTCAGTTAAGACCAATGCCTAAGCCAATACCGCTCATCACCTGTAACCAATAATGTTGTGGCCTTATTTAGCCCATTAACCTTAATAATTGTGTCATGTGCCATTATTTCCACTGGGGGCGGGGCAGGAACTCACCATGCAACAGAGAATGCAGAGGCATGTGACTTTCTGTAGGTTTTCAGGAAGTTGTGGGGGGCGAGGAGGGACTCAAAGTAGCCTACGCCTCCTATGCGTGGAGACATGGATCTTTTGTCTTGCAACCAGATGACTGAATAAAAAGCCATAAAATACGAACTGTTTGTTCTTCTTGCCTCTGAGGCTGCCGGGGGAGGAGAGGATACTCCACGCCTGACACATTATAAACCATGAGTGTAGATCCGCCCCTGCGTTCAGTCTGTTCTTCTTCAATATGGATGAGGTAGGCTTATCTCTGGGGCATCTGAACCGTGTACTCTAGGTTAGAATTCCACACTGATCCTTAACTCACTTCTAAAGGGAACTACCTCTGGGTCTGGCAGGTGGGTAGCCTTGAAGCTGATGGCACACGCTGGCTGCCTCTTGACACATGGATCAAGGGACATGTGGCTCGTGGCACAATGACTTTGATATCTGAGGCACAGTGGATTATTTTTATGGTGCACAACAGGAAGGGAAATGCATCAGTGGCGATGGTAGGATTAAGTGGAGTTGGAGGAGATCAATTCCTTGGGCTTGGGGAGGGTGT
This sequence comes from Podarcis raffonei, assembly GCF_027172205.1. Taxonomy (NCBI): domain Eukaryota; kingdom Metazoa; phylum Chordata; class Lepidosauria; order Squamata; family Lacertidae; genus Podarcis; species Podarcis raffonei. The sequence goes on along the minus strand of NC_070610.1, from coordinate 74,330,206 downwards.
GCAATGGCAGACAGGATGCAGGCTGTGTCTGGGAGACAATTGCATGAAGAAAGACGGAGCAAAGCCTCACCTGTCATGCACCGCAGGTGAAAAAGAGATGAAGAGCTCTATGAAGCCATTAAAGTCTCAAAGAGAATTTCAAAAGTGTCAGGCAAAGGGAGGAGGGGTATTGAAATCTATAGTTAGCCTCTTCACATGAAAAGGAAGAAAGGTGTTCTCTTTGAGCATGAATAGGCCATGTCAAAGAAGCTGTGTATATTTTCCCTCTTGACAGAATAGATATAAATTACGCTCAAAGAAATGGGAAAAACAACAACCCAGCAACAAAAAAGGGCCTGGGAACAAATGTGAAAAGGAGAGACACAACATCAGAGCATTCTGGATCAGGCCCATGGCCCATGGAACCCAACATCCTGTTCTCAGCGTGACCCACCAGATACCTGTGGGAAGTCTGCTCATATTCCAAGTGGGCAGTGTTGTGACCAGGCCTCAGACCACACCTAGGGATTCAACAAATGGCAGGGTAGATCATCCAGCTGCTGGCTAATTGGCCAATGCCAGCAGAGGTTCATACTTTGCCAATCATTTCATGAAAGATGGAGTTGTCATGACCAATGCCATGTCAAGTTATAATAAGTCCGCTGTGAAAAGGGCTTTAGTCTGCTCAGAGACATGTCTTATAACCATCCTTGACCTCAGAGACGAAAGAATAAAACTCCTTATACTTTCTATACAGTGGTACCTTGGTTTTCGAATGTCTCCATTGATGAACATTTCGGTTTATGAACACCGTAAACCTGGAAGTAAATGCTTCGGTTTTTGAACAGGCCTCGGAAGTCGAATATGCCATGCGGCTTCTGCTGAGTGCAAGATCCTGAGGCCTAGCTGTCAGTTGTTGAATCCTCGGTTTTTGAACGTTTCAGAACTAGAACGGTCTTCCGGAACATATTACATTCGAAAACCGAGGTACCACTGTATTTGAATTTGCGTAGGAGGGTGAATTAATCATTAGATCTATCATCTACCTATCATCTATCTATCTATCTATCATCTATCTATCTATCTATCATCTATCTATCTATCATCTATCTATCTATCATCTATCTATCATCTATCATCTATCATCTTCTATCTATCTATCTATCATCTATCTATCTATCTATCTATCTATCTATATCTATCTATCTATCATCTATCTAATCTATCTATCATCTATCTATATCTATCTATCATCTATCTATCTATCTATCTATCTATCTATCTATCTATCTATCATCTATCATCTATCATCTATCTATCTATCTATCTATCATCTATCTATCATCTATCATCTATCTATCTATCTATCTATCAATCATCTATCTATCTATCATCTATCTATATCTATCTATCATCTATCTATCTATCTATCTATCTATCTATCTATCTATCTATCATCTATCATCTATCTATCTATCTATCTATCATCTATCTATCTATCTATCTATCTATCTATCTATCATCTATCATCTATCTAATCTATCTATCATCTATCTATATCTATCTATCCTCTATCTATCTATATCTATATCTATCTATCTATCTATCTATCTATCTATCATCTATCTATCATCTATATCTATCTATCATCTATCTATCATCTATCATCTATCTATCTATGTATCTATCTATATCTATCTATCTATCTATCTATCATCTATCATCTATCTATCTATCTATCTATCTATCTATCTATCTATATCTATCTATCTATCTATCATCTATCTATCTATCTATCTATCTATCTATCTATCTATCTATCTCTATCTATCTATCTATCTATCTATCTATCTATCTATCTATCATCTATCTATCATCTATCTATATCTATCTATCTATCTATCTATCTATCTATCTATCTATCTATCTATCATCTATCTATCTATCTATCTATCTATCTATCTATCTATCATCTATCTATCTATCATCTATCTCTATCTATCTATCCATCTATCTATCTATCTATCTATCTATCATCTATCATCTATCTATCTATCTATCATCTATCTATCATCTATATCTATCTATCTATCATCTATAATCTATCTATCTATCTATCTGGCACCACACACACATATACAAACGATTCTAAATTTCATTTGCATTTAAGAGTTTAAAAAAACAGGCAGGGTAGCTTCGGACTGGCAATATCTAAATGCAACAGCCACAACACAAGTAAACAAATGTGCATTTTTTTGGCATTGTAGACTGCAAATGTCTGCTGGCCGGTAGATTCCCTTTTGCTCCCATCATGCTTTGGTTGTTCTTTTTCTTCTTCTTCTTCCTCCTCCTCCTCTTCTTCTTCTTCTCATCATCATCATCCCATCTTCCCCTGCAGACCAGGACTCAAGGCAGCTTAAACAAATTAAAACAACACAGATAAAATACAAAACACTAAAAACATATGAAATATAATCTTTTTAAAGCAATTAAATGCTAACAGCCTTGTTTGGATGATTGATGAATATATGGATGGGGTGGCGGTCAGGATCACACCTGATCCCCTATCTATATGCACTTACCTGTACAGAGCTGTAGCCATAGTCCCAGTCCCCAATCTTTGGACTTGATGATCCTCATCGTTCCTTCCAAATATAAAGTTCTACGATTCTATGATTCTATCTCCCCTCACATCCCTCTCTAGGATGTGCAGAAACTGCTTTCTTGATTGTTGGACTCACTATTGGTCTCATTGTCTCAATCCTGCCTACATATGCAGGGGAGGTCCCTAACTCACCAAGAGTTAAAGACCCATCATACCCCCTCACCTGGTTTAGCCAGCCAACCAAAGCCGTTCCCGGAATATGGCTGCTGTTGAATGCTGACAGCTTCTAGGAGTCACAGGTGAGAGTTGAGTGCAGGATGGGGGGTCAAAGGTGGACAAACTACCCCAAAAGGACCATGACATGCCCCCTTCCCCTCCCCTAACACCCCATAGACTGAAAATAATGTACAAAAAGTCATTACCGTGGATCCTCAGTTTCTGAGCACCACGGAAGCCAAACGCTTCAAAACTCGAACGCCGAAAAGCCAGAAGTGAATGCTCCTGTTTTCGAATGCGCCTTGGAAGTCGGATAGCTTCCAAGGCGCGTTTCTCCATTTTCTCAGTAGAATTTGCAGACCGCCCATTGTGTCTCAGTTGTCGAACGTTTCAGAAGTCGAACGGCCTTCCAGAACAGATTACGTTCGACAACCAAGGTACCACTGTATATTAAGGGAATTTGCTTGTGAAAATATCTATATTTAGATACAGCTGCGTACAGACATGTGTATATTAGGTGAAACTTGCACTAAAGTGCTGGTGAATTTTTATGAGGGCAAAAAAACCTAAAAGTCACGAAGTCATGTGGAGAACAAAACTTAAGAATGGAGAGAGAGGAATTGAAGTTGTCAAATTTTTCCACTCCCAGTTTGAAGGGCTGCATTTGACCCCCGGGCTCTATGCCCCCCATCCCTGTTTTACACAGATCAATTTAAGAAGTGATGAGGAGTTGGGGAGGGTGTAGTTTGCTAACATATACCTTGTTTAATCTTCAAGACAGCTTGGCATCCAGCCAGATCCATTGACGAGGCACACACACACAAATGAGTTAAAGACGCTTGTATCTAATTTGGGAACGGATTATCTCTTTCCACAGAGCATCTCCCAGTAGTTCTAAAGCCCAGCTGTTTAACTAGCCAGCAAGAGGGTGGAATGGACTGGCTAATATTTATTCCCAGTTCTGTTTTGTGTTTAAGCTGTACGGCGACAGTGGAGGGGAGAAGGGAGGGGGGAGACACACATTAAAAACGTATGGGGATGAGGCAACGTCCCATTTCGTGGCGTTTCCAGCAAATGACTTTAATTGGTCAAACTATGTGAGGGTTTCGACTTGAAACCCGAAGCCTGTTTGCTGACCGCTTCGTGGCTCATCAAAAACCCTTTGGAGGAAAGTTGTCAACAGCTGGCCTGGGCAGCAGCTCTGAGATGCCTCTAACCAAAGCAAGACAAGTTTGCCAAGGCACACGCGTCCCCACCAGAGCTCCCTGGGACCTGCATTCCTGAAGGCCGCAAGCCGTGCCAAGCTGCCCATCCCATGCCTGTTACTGAACCACTTTGTTTTTCCTTGTGAATTGACTCCAGATGGTATCAACCAGGCAAAACAGTCCTGGAGATGCTGGGGTGCACCATGAAATAAGTGCTGAAGAGCAGAATGGGTTAGCACAACTGATGTAGGAAGTTGTCCTATACTAAACAAGAGCACTGCTCTACTAGCTTAGTATTGTCAACACTGAGAAGCAGCAGAAGTAAAAAGGGAAGCTTCTTCTTGAGAGTGCAGTTGTACCTTGGTTGTCGAACGCCTTGGTACTCGGACGTTTTGGCTCCCGAACGCTGCAAACCCAGAAGTGAGTATTCCGGTTTGCGAATGTTCTTTGGAACCCGAACATCCGATGGGGCTTCCACGGCCTCGGATGGGCTGAAGGAGCTTCCTGCAGCCAATCAGAAGCCATGCTTTGGTTTCCAAACTTTTTGGAAGTCAAACGGACTTCCGGAACAGAATACGTTCAACAGCCGAGGTTCCACTGTACAGGGAACACCAGTCATCTGCCAGTGTGGTGTAGTGGTTAAGAGCGGTAGACTCGTAATCTGGTGAACCGGGTTCGCGTCTCCGCTCCTCCACATGCAGCTGCTGAGTGACCATGGGTCAGTCACACTTCTCTGAAGTCTCTCAGCCTCACTCACCTCACAGAGTATTTGTTGTGGGGAAGGAAGGGAAAGGAGAATGTTAGCCACTTTGAGACTCCTTCGGGTAGTGATAAAATGGGATGTCAAATCCTCCTCCTCTTAAGGGCCGTATTACCTTGGGAGTTTTCCATTGGTGGATTCTTGCTAGCAGTGGGTGGAGCCAGAGACAAAAGCATTCTGAATTAGTTAATTCAGAATAAAGACTAATCCAGACCCTCCAAATGTCCCTATTTTCCAGGGACAATCCTGGATTTACAGAAGCTGTCATGATTTCTGATCTGATCACAGAATGTCTCACTTTTCCTTAGAATGTCCCAGTTTTCACTGGCAAAATGTTGGAAGGTATGGAGCCATGCGACCCCTGAGCCAAGGAGATAACTAGCCATACAACCTTTAGAAGACATATGAAGGCAGCCCTGTATAGGGAAGCTTTTAAATGTTTGATGTTTCATTATGTTTTTTCTATATGTTAGAAGCTGCCCAGAGTGGCTGAGGCAACCCAGTCAGATGGGTGGGGAATAATAATAATAATAATAATAATAATAATAATAATAATAATAAATTTTTTTATTTATACCCCACCCTTCCCGGTTCAAAAACCAGGCTCAGGGCAGCTAACAACAAATTTTAAACAATTATAAAAGCAGGATAAAATACAGTATAAAAACATGAATAACAATAAAATTCAAAATTCAAAAATCAATTTAGGGGAAATAAGCATTAGATAATCCCCAGGGCTAGCTGGCTGAATTGGTCCTACTTGGGCCAGCGAGGAGGCCAGGGGAGAATTAGCTGTGGGGTCTCAGAGTGGGTGATCTTCATAAAAGGGTGGCAGATGAAGGTGATGGACTATATGAATTTGGCGGAGATGACGAGCAGAATCCGAGACCAGGGAAGAGAAGCGGCGGAAGAAGAATGGAAAAAGTTTAAGGAGTATTTAAAGAAACATTATAAAATTGGTGACAGTTAGAATGATGTTGGATTAAAATAAATGGTTACTATCAGTAAGGGTTATGATAAAGAGAATAAGGGTGAATATTATAAATTTATAATAAAATAAGGCAAGATTTCGCTGAATAACTGTAAGAATTTGGAATACAGAAACGGGAAGTAAGGGGAGGTCGAGGAAGTAAGGTTTACAAATTGGGTTATGAAATGGTACTTGTTTTTATGTTTTATTATTGTCTGATGTTTGTTTATGTATGTTTTGTTTTTGTTATATTAAAAATTGTTCAATAAAAATATTATTAAAAAAAAAAAAAAAAGGGGGAGGGGGAGGGAAGAGATGGGAAATAAAAGATCAGGCTAAATTCAAATTAAAGGCCAGACGGAATAGCTCTGTCTTACAGACCCAACGGAAGAAGGTTGGATCCTGAAGGGCCCTAGTCTCATGGGACAGAGCATTCCACCAGGTCGGAGCCATCACTGAAAAGGCCCTGGCCCTGGTGGAGGATAGTCTGACTTCCTTAGGGCCCGGGACCTCTAAACTATGGTTATTCATAGACCTTAAGGTCCTCTGCGGGGCAGACCAGGAGAGACAGTCCCATAGATAATTGAAATGGATGTACCTATTTTCATTGGAGAAATGTTGGTGGGTATGCTAATCTAGAATAAAGCTAATTAGGATTCCCCACCCCACCCCCAAAGAAGAACGCCCACTGCCTCTTCTACCTACATAGGATGAAGGGGGTGAGCACTTTTAAAAGTTTGGGGGGAAAGGAAGGAAACGTACAAAGTGGAGTCACCCAAGGGTTGGTATTGGGACGTGTTCTTTTTGACTTGTTCATAAACTATCTAGACGTAGGGCTGAGCAGTGAGGTGGCAAAGGTTGCTGATGATGCTAAATTGTTCAGGGTTGTTCAAACAAGGAGAGATGGTGAAGAACTCTCCAGACCGAGTGAATGGGTGGTAAAATGGCAAATTCAGTGCCAAAGAAAGGGTAAAGTTTGGGGCTTTGGGGCAAAATGTCTTGATTTCACAAATACGCTCATGGGGTCTGAACTGGGGGTGACAGACCAGGAACGAGACTTTGGGGTCATAATAGATTGCTTGATGGAGATGTTAACTCGGCGTGCGGCAGCTGTGAAAAAGACAAACCAACATTAGGGATCATTGGAAAAAGAATTGGAAAATGTTTCTCTATAACTAGACCTTTGGCTGATTAACATTCTATGGCCTTTCAAATGTCCCACCAAAACTTGTCATTGGGGCTCAATAAAGGGAAGGGACTCTGTTGGGATGGAAGAATGGAGACATTGTGGACCATGTAAAATGAAATTGAGCCACAGATTGCTCACCAGTGCTCTAGAAGGAACAAAGCCCATTGTGACTTTGAGCCAGACTCCTATTTTTGCTGAAGTTATGGCTTATTCTAATGCACAACTTATTCTATTTCCCCTCGACCTGCTCTTGTCCATTCTCTACATTAGGCAGAACCACTTTTGTTCTGAAAAAGCAATCAAAGAAGTGAACAAAAGCAAAGCCTCTCTCTCCCTCCTTTTTTTTTCTTTTTTAGAAGAGAGCAAGGGGGAAACCGCTGTTCAATTTTTACCTTTCCAGCAGTATTCCATTCATTGATTTGCAGATGTGGGGTGTTTGAAAATTGCCAGTTGCAGGAGCTGGAAGTGGGTTTGAAAAATCATCAAACTCCCTTTTTTTCAGGAGCTGATTTGAAATGGCACCAAATGCCAAATGATTAGCTTTTTAAAAAATAGCATCAAGCCTTTTATTTCCAGTGGTACATTAAATGAAGCAATTGGTCGCACTAACCGGTTTTGCTTTATCCACAAATTCCAGTTGGCAGGTGAAGGTTGTCCATGAGTCACTTCCATAAAGCCATGTTCTCAACTTCCATAAATCAGTGAGCCTGGTAGACCAGTGTGTGTGTGTGTGTGTGTGTGTGTATGAGAGAGAGAGAGAGAGAGAGAGAGAGAGAGAGAGAGAGAGAGAGAGAGAACATATATAGATATGAAAATGAACATCATATATGGACCAATGGAAGCTGCCTTATACTGAGTCGGAGTCCTGTCTACATTGGCCACACCTCTTTGGAGCTTCAGACAGGAAGACTTTCCTTCCACTACCAGAAGATGCTGGGGATTGAACCTGGGACCTTGTGCAAGCAAGGCAGATGCTCTGCCTCTGAGCCACAGCCCTTCCCTAAATTTCATGGAAGCATATTGGAGGAAGGTGTGTGAACGGAGGCAATTTTGGGAGAGGGCTGCGAGCCTAAATGGGAAATGATTAAGGATCAGCACTGGGACAGTGCATAACTAAACTTGCTCACAGAAGAAGCTGGGTGAACTAGCAGTTAAGAGTGTCGGACTGGGGCCTCAGAGACCTGGGTCCAAATCCCCATTCAGCCGTACAACTCATTGGGTAATCTCAGGCCAGTCTCAGCCTAACATACCTCACAAGGTTGTTGTAAGGATAAAAACGAGGAGGAGGGGAACTTGATGTGCCACCTTGACCTACTTTGAGGAAAGGTGTGGGGGGTGGAGGGTGTCTTCTTCTTCTCTGGCAATCCCTCACAGCTGAGTAAGATTATCTTCCATAAACATAGTTTTAGCAGTGAGTCCGTACGTGACTGTGGAGGCCAATTCTGGATCCACATGTCCTTCCACACTGGGGACATAGGTTTCCAGGCGGGAGTTGATCACGGTGAGGGTTTGCCAAGCGTGACTTCCTCTTAGCACATTTCTCCCTTTCAACCTGAGTTCGAGTGTCTTCAAAGTCAATCATCATCATCATCATCATCATCATCATCATCTATTATTTCTACCCCGCCGATCTGGCTGGGTTTCCCCAGCCACTCTGGATAGCTTCCAACAAAAAATTAAAAATACATTAAAACATCAGTCATTAAAAACTTCCCTAAACAGGGCTGCCTTCAGATGTCTTCTAAATGTTAGATAGTTGTTTATTTCTTTGACATCTGATGGGAGGGTGTTCCACAGGATAGGCGCCACTACTGAGAAGGCCCTCTGCCTGGTTCCCTGTAACTTCGCTTCTCACAGTGAGGGAACTGCCAGAAGGCCCTTGGAGCTGAACCTCAGTGTCCGGGCAGAACGATGGGGGTAGAGACGCACCTTCAGGTATACTTTGGTAAAGGCTGTTCTCCAACTGGAGCGCTCGCAGGCCAGTGCTTCCCAGTTGTTGGTGTTTATACTACATGTTTTTAGATTTGCCTTGAGATAGTCTTTAAACCTCTTTTGCTGACCACCAGCATTACGCTTTTCATTTTTAAGTTTGGAATACATTACTTGCTTTGGAAGACGATCGTTAGGCATCCACACAACATAACCAGTCCATCAAGTTGATGTTGAAGAAGCATCGCTTCAACACTGGTGGTCTTTGCCTCTTCCAGTACACTAGCGTTAGTTCGCCTGTCTTCCCAAGTGATGTGTAAAAATTTTCAGACACTGTTGATGGTGTATGATTTACCCAGTGACAAGCAAGACTTGTCAAGCCTGAACAGATCTAAAAGAGGTTTTTTTAAATGGCAAGGGTGTCCTTGCCTTCCCTGTTCTTCACGTCTTCAGAAAACTTGTGCAGGCACCAACCCAACATTCCCGTGTGTGATCTTGAAATGTGCAGAGCAGATGGGTGAGTCGCTGGCCTCCGTTCCTGTTTCCATTTTGATGCTCTTCAAAGGGGCATTTTCACACAGGATGCAGGAAACCTTGAGGGTCATTTCCTGCCCTTCCAAGTGAGAGGGGGAAGCCTCCAGAGAGCCCGCCCACCCTGGGGAAAGAGGGCTTGCAGATGTCAAGCTGACTTCCTAGCAAGGTCCGAGGGGCGGATGTGTCACTTACATCTTTGCCACTTGAAGATTGTGAGAACTTGGGGGAGCACCAAGCCACATGCAGATGAAGGGGGTGAAGAAGAGTTCAAGCGATGGACAGCTGCTCTCATAACAGCTCAGCCTTGCTGTGTCTTTAATATGTCACAGGGACAGTATCCTCGTTTCCATCACTCCCAATTCCCTTCAGTTTCACTGCTGATTTCTTCAACGCAAGATAAATAATCGATGTTGGGCACAAATGAAACAGCAGCCACCCACTCCGAAGCTTCCATAAAGGAGTATCCTGTAAATGATGGAGTGTTTGGCAACCATGAGGACTACTGTCTTGTTCCTATATGAATCCGAATGGGAAATCTGTCCATTTCAGTTTTTCCCCGTTTCTCATTTTTCTACCATTCTCAAGTTCAGTTGGCCACATTTCCACATAAGTATTGTTATGAGTTTGTTGGTGCCAGAGCTCTCTAATCCCTAGATCCTGTAAGTATTAGAATTTCATCAAGGCTTGGGGTGTTAAGATGAGTGCTAGACACTTCTAATTCCTGGATTCAGCAAGTGAATCAAGGTCTCTTATCCTCCTGGGTGATGGGCTATTAAGAGAACAAATGATCAAAGGGCTTGTGCTAGACGACAACTGGGTAGGGGCACTAGTGTTATAATCAGGAAAACTAACTTAATACAGTCATACCTCGGGTTGAATGTGCTTCGAGATGAGCGCATTCGAGTTGCGCTCCACGGCAACCCGGAAGTAATGGAGTGTGTTACTTCTGGGTTTCACCGCTTGCGCATGCGCAGACGCTCAAAATGACGTCACGCGCATGCACAAAAGCGCCAAAACGTGACCCGCGCACGCGCAGATGCGTGGACACGGATTATGTTTGCTTCTAGATGTGAATGGGGCTCTGGAACGGATCCCATTCACATCTAGAGGTACCACTGTATTCCCCACGTCCGGTCTGAATCCACCTTATTTCTTTCTTATTGCATCAGATTAAATTGCGGAGGTGGCAATAGCCCCAGCCTCTCTCTTGATCCAATACCAGAGAGATGTGCATTTCTGGGGCCCCTCCCCCCCTCAAATTGTCAACAATCATTTAGTCATTCAGTGCTGCCTTTCTTCTACAGGAGAATCACACCTGCTTTGCAACCCTAAGATCTATTCTCGGTTTTCCCCAAGCAAACTTCACCTTAAATTTATTCAGCAACCTATAAATGCTAAGGCTCCTGACAATCTGCTCTCACTGTTGTTTTTCCCTTTGCTTCCCATCATTTTGTTGGGTGGTCTTGTATCAATCCTGCCTAGGCACAGATGTCACGCAGAGCCAGAAAAATGTAGACTGGAACCCCAGGGGAGTGTTGATGAAAATTGAAATTCAGAAGTGTTCGGTTCATGCTTTGAATGCTTAAGGATCTAGCAGAGGTAGGAAGCACATTCACCACAGAGCCTGGAGTATTTTTTACTTTTCTTGCAGTGGGTTGATAGGTTTGGCCACAGTGAGCATTCTAGGGCTGAGGAATCAGTGAAGCAGGATCATTTTAATACCAGAAGTTACATATAGGTGAATTGCTTTATTTCTAATCCATCTCACTTTTGGATTTGTCGACCTACAAGTCCATGACTGGGGGAGAAATTGGATTGATTCCACACTTAAAAGCAAACAACCTAACTTATTCATGCTTGCCGAAATGATATGCAAATTGAAACACAGCCAGTCTTTGACATTCACACTGCTCCACATTTGGCAGTGCCGTTCTCCAGCCAGGTAACGTGTACAAAAAGGCACATGCCGAGGTAAAGTGTGCGTATCAATCCATATATTTGTGGAAATAGCCTACAGAAATGCATTATATTAGGAAATTGCTTTGGAAAAATTTGTACATTAGGCAATTTTAAATGGATGTGGAAGTGTGGAAAACTGAACTCAAGGTTGCAAAAATGACAAACTGACAGAAACCAAAACGGAGTTCCCCATTCATTGTTTCATCCCATTTCCACATGAACTGTGAGCGGCCTACATCATAAAAAAACATTATATACATGCTTGATAGCCACACTTTTCTTCTTTCAGTTCAAAACTTCCTGATGGCATGGTGGGTTTAAAAAAGACGGTTAATGTTAAAACTCGGAGGCCTGTGAGCACTTTCTGAAGTCCTTTCGCATGCTGCTAAGACTAGTCTCTTCACCTCTGAACTTCTTCAATGATGCACAACTTAGCAGAGTAGTGCAGCTTTTCCTAGGCAATGATCAAGACTGCTCAGTCAGGACGACAATCAGGAACAAAGCTGATGACTAGTAACTTGATTTTGTAGTTTATTATATATGGCAGTAAACTCACAAGCTATATACAAGTTGTTGTTGTTGTTTAGTCATTTAGTTGTGTCCGACTCTTCGTGACCCCATGGACCAGAGCACGCCAGGCACTCCTGTCTTCCACTGCCTCCCGCAGTTTGGTCAAACTCATGCTGGTAGCTTCGAGAACACTATCCAACCATCTTGTTCTCTGTCGTCCCCTTCTCCTTGTGCCCTCCATCTATATATACAAGTTACTATATACAGACACGAACTTCACCACTCTCCAAGCACTCCAGATTACTCCTAACTAGCCAAACAATGTCATAGGTCATGCTGCCTATATGAGAGACCTCAGCCAATCACTGAGCTATTACTAGGTCCTCTTATCTCCAGGAAAATTTCTCCCGTGCTCTGTCTCCCTAGCCTGTAGTCAAAACACTAATTGCTCACTTGCCAAACTGCATATAGACTATGAACTCCAACAACTAATACCTCACCAGATACCTGCATCCAAAAAAATAAATAAAAAATTACTTGTTTAGAAAGCAGCTGCAATTATGATGTCAAATGAGAGCTTTCACTGCCACCCCTCACTCCCCAACATTGACCATCTCACTAGGTCAACTTTAAGTGAGGTCTAACTGAGCACAACACTTTTGGTGAAAACTCCTCATTAAAAAAAAAATGCTGTGGAAGCGGTTGATTTGCCATAGAACAACCAACACCTTTCTTGTTAGAGAATATATGGGCCGATGTAATTAAGCCTACTGAAAATACTTTGCTGGACTGTATCCATGGATAATGGCAAGACAAGTTAGAGGGAAGCCCTTTGGGGGCAATTAAATCTATCTTGTGCAGAGACGTCTTTCCTTTCAGTGAGGTTTCCAGTTTCCCAATATATTAGCAGTCCAACCGTCCAGCCTTACTCTGACAGGCTTTTGGGAACTGATGTGTTTTTAAGGAAAGGACTTCCCATGGTGCTGTGCTGTTTTCATTTTCCTTATTTTAATAGATTTGGGTTTTTTTTAATAAAAATTTTATTGGCTTTTCAACATATATTATAAGACATTACAAACAACAATACACAAACAGACAAACATATAAACATGTATAATTTCATAAATTTTTTTCTTGTACCCAATTTCAACGACTTCCCCATGCCTCCCTTTTCTGCATCCTTGTTTAAAACTTTTTCAGCAACCCCTGATCTAAATTACTTGTAATTCCCTTTCTTTAACCCCTTTTTTTCCCACTTGTCCAATCATTTTTCGCTGCAAATCTGCTATGCTTTACCCATGACATTTTATCACTCACTGATTTTACAACAATTTTTAAGATAAAATTTAAATTTCTTCCAGTCTTCTTCCACCGTCTCTTTCCCTTGGTCTCGGATTCTGCCCGTCATCTCCGCCAGTCCCATGTAGTCGATCACCTTCGTCTGCCACTCTTCCAGCGTGGGTAGTTCTTGTGTCTTCCAATACTTTGCTAGGAGAACTCTTGCTGCTGTTGTAGCATACATAAAAAACGTCCTATCTTTCTTTGACACCAATTGGCCTACCATGCCCAGGAGAAAAGCCTCTGGTTTCTTATGAAAGGTACACTTAAGCACCTTCTTAATTTCATTATAGATCATTTCCCAGAAGGCCTTAATCCTTGGGCACGTCCACCAAAGGTGATAGAAAGTACCTTCAGATTCATTACACTTCCAACATTTATTATTGGGCAAATGGTAGATTTTTGCAAGCTTGACTGGGGTCATGTACCACCTATAAATCATTTTCATAATATTCTCTCTTAGGGCATTACATGCCGTAAACTTCATTCCGGTGGTCCATAACTGTTCCCAGTCAGCAAACATAATGTCATGTCCGATATCCTGTGCCCATTTAATCATAGCTGATTTAACCATTTCATCCTGTGTATTCCATTTCAACAGCAAGTTGTACATTCTTGACAGATTCTTAGTATTGGGTTCTAACAATTCTGTTTCTAACTTTGACTTTTCCACCTGGAAGCCAATTAGATTTGGGTTTTATACATTGCTTAAATCCTATTTATTTATTTATTCGTTCATTTACTTCATAAAAGCTCTATACTGCTTAACTGTAAAAAAAACACAAACACACACACCAAACCACCTCAAAGTGGTTTGCAAAAAGATAAAGCAAGAAAAATTCACAGCCGTACTTTAAAACATACAAAAGTTAAAATACTAAAACAGATTAAAATCACCTCTACTTTCTAAGTAGGATCTGAGATCTGAGATAGATGGTAAGAGCAATTTTTCTTTTTTTGACTTTTCGTTTTTGTTTGAATTTATTTTACGACATACACAACACAAGTTAAATATAAAAATGATGATACATAATCAACACTAAAACTTACAAAAAAACCCAAAAAACCAGAGAAATACAACTACAGTGGTACCTCGGGTTACAGACGCTTCAGGTTACAGATGCTTCAGGTTACAGACTCTGCTAACCCAGAAATAGTACCTAGGGTTAAGAACTTTGCTTCAGGATGAGAACAGAAATCGTGCTCCAGCGGAGCGGCAGCAACAGGAGTCCCCATTAGCTAAAGTGGTGCTTCAGGTTAAGAAAAGTTTCAGGTTAAGAACGGACCTCCGGAACGAATTAAGTTCTTAACCCGAGGTACCACTGTAAAACATTGTTACTTACAAAAATCTATACAAACAAATGGACATCAATATATATATACCATACTTCATTTTTTCTTTTCTTCCGATTGACTTCCTTCATCCTCAACACGGTTTTCTTTTCGTTTTTGGTAAACTGTTTCCTTCTTAATTCTTTCTATTTTTGACTTACATACTTTAATTTATTTTGCAGAAGTTAATCGAAACAAGTCCAAGTATTAATGGCGCTGCTTTTTAAGATATTCTCTATATATTTCCCAGTCTTTTTGAAATTTTTGTTTGGGCTGATCCCTGATAGCTTCTGTCAATCTGGCTAATTCAATATAATCTAATAATTTATCTTGCCATTTTTTGTTGTTGCTGTTATTTCTTTCCCCCCAATTTTTGGCAATTAATGTTCTTGTGGCCCCTGTAGCATAAAGGATTTTCTTTTCTTTTCTTTTCTTTGGCCATATCTGTATCAAGTATCTACAATAAAAAGGCTTCTGTTATCTTAATAAAAATTTGTTTGAATATTTTCTTTATCTCTTCATACACCATATCTCAGATGCCCTTGATTTTAATACATGCCCACCACATATGTATGAGTGTCCCCTCTACTTGATTACACCTCCAACACAGATTTGATTTTCTTTTATACATTTTGCATATTTTGGTTGGTGTTAAATACCATCTATAAAACATTTTTTTATCAGGTTTTTCTTTATCGCTTTGCAAGCTGTAAATTTCCAACTTTCTTTCCATAATTTTTCCCATGATGATAATTTGATAGTTTTACCTATATTTAAGAGCAATTCTTTGCCCAAGAGTATTTTCAGCAGTTGCTTCTGCAATCAGCATTTGGAAGGAGGGGTCAATGCCCAATTACAGGTGTCTCCAGAACTTGGCAAAACAACGAGGAATAAAAATTGGAAATAGATTCAAACAATCATGGTCTGTTTCTTGTAGTCAACAGTCAGTTCTGTTCCAAAGTGGTTGGCAATTGCTATAAAGCAAATAGGCAGAGGTTGTCAGACACATCAGTAAAATGAACAGCAATACGGAAGAGTCTATTAAAGACTACCAAAAATGCCCTTCTTGTAGCAAGTGATCACTTTCCTGTTCAAAACAATGAAATACTGAGTGAAGTGGCTACAGTTCTCAGCAGCCCTGACCATGACTTGTAGGTGTCTCCAGATTGCCAGAATTTTGCACGAGGCATTCAAGTGCAAACTTGAACTTTAGCTTTGTGCATTTAAAGTGGATTGAAGTACTAGGGCAAAAAGCCAACTTTTCCTTAAAATAATTTTCTGATTCTCCCCCTCCGCCCCCCAGTTTGGAAAGCTTCTCCAAAAGTTCTTGCAGGACTTAAACCAGGATCCTCTTGTGTCTGGACTGACCTCACTTTCTTCTAGCTAAGGAGGGAAGCTCCTTGAATTTACTCCAGTGTACAAAGAGAGATGGAGCCAGCCTGATCCATATCTGGTGGGACCAAACTTAACCAGGCAAGTTTCAGAGCCAGGACAGGACTGTTCCATTGTAGACTCCTCAAAGCAGGAATTGGCATCCTCTTTGCGCCAATGGGCACACTTGGAATTTTGAGAAAGTGCCATGAGCACCAATCACAATATGGCTGCCATGTGTGTGTGTTGTAACACATTTCTCCCCCCCTTTTTTGAAAAGTTTTTATTGTTAAAATTATTCAGCATTAATACACACATATTGTGAATATACAAACATACATTTCATACAATCCTTAAAAATGTTCAATCATACCAACACTCAATCTCACAGATAATTCCTTTTCCCACCACCATCCACCACCCCTCACCCCACCTTTGTGTTAGACTTCTAATCTACTCAATTGCAATTTCTTCCCACCTCTATTACTTTCTTTCACACACCTTTAACCTAATTTCATGCTTCTTTTTCTATTACACATTGTTATCCATCTTATTTAGTATTCCAGTATTTAAAACGGAACTTCTTTATTCTAATAGGAGTTCTGATTTTTCAATATGGTTTTGCAAGTATCCTTTAAACACCTTCCAGTCCCTGTCTATCTTCTCTTTTGAGAGCCTTCCAATTTCTCCCATTGTTTTGGATATATTGTAGTACTCCAATAATTTGGCAAGCCACTCTATTTTTGTCGCTTTAATACCACTTTTGGTGTAACATATTTCATTTCACTTTTAATTTGTTGTTAATTGTTAAGATGTTGTCTCACATAGGGCTAGGCATGCAGGGACCTCAGTAATGCACGAAGTGTGAATTTGCCACTTGGGCTTTTTGAAATATGTTCCTGAACTCCTTTTAAGCTGCATTCTTGGGGAGATGATGGTGTTGGTGGTGTTAGGCCTCGAAGCAGCCTTTCCCACAGAGGTTTATAAAAGAGACTGATGTGTCTGCAGTGGAAATGGGCAGCAATGCAGATGGATCTAGATAAAAAGCAATTAGGCTTTTCAATTCCTCATCAGCACCTTTTGGGGAAAAGGACTGGGGTCTAATCAAGAGGCATTTCAAAGTAACGAAGGAATAGCCCGGGAGACAAGCCGTCCAAGAATAGGAAAGCCACCTCGCCACTCTGATGCGATTGTTATCTGTGGTGGAAATTGCCCCCTTCCCCTCCACTTCAGATCCAAGGTCGGATGTACACCACCTAATGGACTTAATGGATGTCCTTTCAGGGAGGCCCGCTGCGGTGAATGCAATCCACTCCCAAGTCAAGAAATAGCTTCCCATTACAATCGCTATTACGTAAAATTATGTTATTGCCTCTTCCCTCCCCCGCCTCCCTTAGGAAGCAAGATGTCTGGCCTTTCCAGAAAGCCCACTCATTTATTCTGTACATGTTTGGTGGCACATTGCTAGCCAGAATGTCATTGCCGAGCCAAGGGAGAGCTGTAAAAGTATTTGAGTGATGATGGACTTGAAAGGTGAGCTCAGGCATACCTCTTCAATATACCTCTTCCTGTTTATCAATGTCCACATCAACTGCTTTGCTTCTTTATTTTAAAGCTGCATGGAATTTCATCTGCAATTTATTACACACCCACGCGCACACACACACAGCCACCTCCCCCCCCCCCATAGCCACCTTGCTTATCCACCCCATCAGTCCTGTTCACTGACTTTCCCGACAACTTCTGCTTTGGTTCTCTTCCCCTTGTCCCATTGGCTAGGAATGTGGGAAGCTGTCAGACCATTGGTCCATTTAGCTTGGTACACTAACTGACAACAGTCGACGTCTGGAGGGCCACAGGTTCCCCAAACCTTCTGTAGGCTAAACCACCCTGTTGTTGTTGTTTAGTCGTTTAGTCATGTCCAACTCTTCGTGACCCCATGGACCAGAGCACGCCAGGCACTTCTGTCATCCACTGCCTCCCACAGTTTGGTCAAACTCATGCTGGTAGCTTCGAGAACACTGTCCCACCATCTCATCCTCTGTCGTCCCCTTCTCCTTGTGCCCTCCATCTTTCCCAACATCAGGGTCTTTTCCAGGGAGTCTTCTCTTCTCATGAGGTGGCCAAAGTTTTGGAGCCTCAGCTTCACGATCTGTTCTTCCAGTGAGCACTCAGGGCTGATTTCCTTCAGAATGGATTGGTTTGATCTTCTTGCAGTCCATGGGACTCTCAAGAGTCTCCTCCAGCACCAGAATTCAAAAGCATCCATTTTTCAGTGATCAGCCTTCGTGCTTGACTCTAATTAATGCATGAAAGGGTTCGTGTCATAGAGTAAACCGTCCTGCCAGGCTTAGCCTATGTCACTTCCTCCCACCTTGGGAGGAAATAGGTAACCAAGCCTTTGTTTCCTCAGTCTACATGTGAACTTCAGTGTCTGAGGAGCTCTGAGCTGCTCCTTCCAGCCGCATGGCTTTAACCAACTTCTTTTGTTTCAGACAACAATGGAATCTTAAACTAGTGTTTTCCTATATCAATAGTTTAGGAACTTTTACCATTTTGTAATCAAACTACGTTTTACTGCCTGCGCAGTTTTTTCTGACTACTGTATGGAAAAGCACATGAATCTGACCTTTGGAGACTTTGTAAGTAAACCATTTTATAACTTACCAAATGCGTGGTCTAGTGGAAGTGGAATACTTTGGAAATAACTATTAAAGGGCTCATTTTGGAGTTCACTGGAAAGGGCACATTTTAAGGTTTCACAGCCTATATTTCCATGCTATTATTTGCTACATGTTTTCCTATGTTAAATCTCTGCTGGGGTTCTCTCACCAAAGAGTATTCGTTCCTAACCTTCCCTAACCGTTGTTGGAGGGTTTCCTGTGGGAGCTCCCACTATTAGAGATGCACTGGCTTGGGACTGGGAAGAACATCTTCCTGGGTCCTGGTACTCCATTTATGGAACTCTTTCCATTTTCTAGCAGGGAGACTTGCCTGGTACATTCTCTGCTATCTTTTCTATGCCAGGCAAAATACCATATTGTTTCCCTAAGCTCTTCACTGTTAATATTATGATAGCATTTTACTGCTGCCAGTTTTCTTTGCTATTTCCCCCCTCCTATTTTAATAGTTCCCATTTTACAGCTGGCTTTTATTTTATTTTTATTGTTCCCTTTGTCTTATTTTTGTGAGCCATCCTGAAAATATTTATAATGAAGGGCAGCCGAGGCATCGATTAAATAAATACTTAAATCCAGCCAGTCTGGGATCGGTGCCTGAAGTATTATTTTTCTAGGCCCAGTTACAAAATGGTAACACAGGCTCCCCTCTTTCTATGTCCACTTTTTAAAATTGGGGAATTGATTGGTGCCCATGAGCTGCTTTACATCTCTTGGTTCACTCTCCTTCCATTTCTAGCTGCTGGAATTATATTTATCGTTAAAGAAATTGGAGTTCTTGTTGGAAATACACTAAAAAGGATATACCAAGAGCTCAGGCCACAAGTTTCAATATAAGGAATAATTCCTACTCGAGAGTTGAAAAGAAAAACGTGTATATTCTGCTAAGAATAAAATAAAGTTGGAGCTTTTTGAATGCGTAATCCTCTGGGTATCCTCTGAACTTTAGTATAATCGGCCATGAGTCTAGCGTGTAAGTTATATCTAGTTTGCCTTTTTAGAATGTTTAGATAAGTGTTCCAATCATTGTTAGGTTTGGTAGGAGTCTCATTTGTAAGGGAAGGTAAGGAACCAAATATCTTCTCTTTCTCTTCAGCGGAATACGAAAAGGTCTCAGCCCATTTGGCCATAGTAATCGTTAAAGAAATTGGAGTTCTAAACATTCTAAAAAGGCAAACTAGATATAACTTACACGCTAGAGGATACCCAGAGGATTACGCATTCAAAAAGCTCCAACTTTATTTTCTAATAATGAAGAATTCAAAATTAAATGGATGTCTATTCTAAATAGATGTTCTTTTGACATCTGATTCACACTCCGGATACTCCTTTTCGGCCCTATTTGATTCTTTATTCTTTATTCTGATTCTATATAATATGGACTCCTTTTGACTGCCATTGAGACTTGTACAAAATAATTGTTGTGTACTGGTATTTTATGTACCTTTATACTATGTCACTGCATATTTGAAACTACATTATTTCTGTACTTAAACGTTTTACCTTAAAACTATCGTACTTACACGTTGTGTTTAAATTTACTATTAGCTTCAAACTGTTATTCTTAGCAGAATATACACGTTTTTCTTTTCAACTCTCGAGTAGGAATTATTCCTTATATTGAAACTTGTGGCCCGAGCTCTTGGTATATCCTTTTTAGTGGAATTAGATTTATAGCAAGACCTGGAAGAATAGCATGGATTAGGTCTGGGCCAATATTTTCTGACCATTGAGTTTTTTAAAGTTGCATCATGGCCAGAGGGCTCACCATTAGCAGAGGCACAATTTTGTACTGTTTGACTAAAATCTTATTCTTTTTTCTCCCTCTTCATCTTCCATTGCGCGTGGCAACAACAGCTGGTGGTGGGCATATCTGTCCATATTAGTCCCTCGCAGTTTGCCATTTTTCCAATCTTAAGTTCACATTTCCACATTAGCATTGCATTGTCCTTGTGAAAATTCACCAACATTTCAGTGTGAATCTGCATGCGGCTTTGCAATTTTTGCAAAGCAATTTCCCCCCAATAAAATGCAATTTCATGTAATTTTTACCCCAGGGAACACATTTCACGTGAACATTCCTTGGCTGGAGAACTGCATTGCAAAATTCAGAGAGGTGCAAATTTCAAAGGGTACCGTACCAGTCTTTTGTTCTGGACCAAAAGAAATGAACATAAGTACAATGGTGGTAGTGGCAAGGAGAAGTCTGCATCTGTTTTGAAATTGCTTTAGATGCTTTATCATTTGTGTGCTTGCTACCCTGGGCTCCTGTGGCAAGAAGGGCAGGATGCAAATTAATAAATAGTTGCCCCTGACTCCTTGCTCATTGGCTTTCTCTGGCGAGCAAGCAGGTGGCAGCAATTAGGAGATGACACAGCAGCTGCAGCTAGAAAAGGAGAAGAATATAATAATAATAATAATAATAATAATAATAATAATAATAATAATAATAATTTATTTATTTCCCACCTATCTAGCTGGGTTTCCCCAGCCACTCTGGGCGGCTCCCAACAGAATATTAAACAGAATAAAACATTCAGCCCTTGTTTTTAAGCAAAGTGACCTAATTTGCACCTCCCAGACTAATGAGCAGATTGCAACACATGCTTCTAATTTAGCATTTCTCTGATTTGTGCGATACACTCCTCAGTTCAGGTGAAAAAATATGTGTTTTAAATACACATTTTGCAATAAAAGGTGTTTATGAATACACACATTGAGATAAAAGTGTATTTGAATAGAACCTGCTTGATTAAGAGCAACCAAAAAGGGCCACACCACAGAAGTAAATATGTCTAATTTTGACACGTCTCTGCGCAATCGACGCTGCTGAGTTAACTTCTCTTACAACACTGTTTTCCAAACCTTATTTGTACATGCTTTAGCACCAAAACATTTTTTTTGTGAATTGCTGCACTCGGTTCTTGGTTTTTAATGTGTTCTGATCTGCTTCTGTTTGTGTTTTATACTCTGGCAAAAGTGAAATCAAAATAAATTTGGAACCTATCAAAAATGTATCTAAATACCAGTAGTGCACACAATACTATTTAGGCTGGCTCCAGTGTGTTCCCACTGCTGGTGTACGAAGCCATGTACACATGTGAACACATCCTCAAGCAAGGATTCCCACATGATGTCACCAAGTTGTATCTATATATATCCTGTAACTTCTTGAAATTTCTTTCCTGAGCAATTTTCATTTTCATTTCAATTACAGTGGTACCTTGGTTCTCAAGCACCTTGGTTCTCAAATGCTGAAAACCTGGAAGTGTTCCAGTTTTCAAAAGTTTTTCAGGAGCCGAACATCCGATGCGACGGTCAGCTATTGTTTGGCACCTGCACCAATCATAAGCTGCACCTTGGTTTTCAAACATTTCGGAAGTCAAACGGACTTCCAGAATGGATTAAGTTTGGTGCTTTTGTTTTTGCTATTTATTTTGCGTTTTGTTTCTCAGGCTTTTTCAGTTAATTTGTTTTTGTGACTGTGTGGAAACCAGTTCAGCTTCTGATTGATTGACTGATTGATTGATTGATTGATTGACTGATTGATTGTGTGACTGCGGAAATGGATAAAAGCCCGCAACCAAACAATGACTATCCTCAGTGCAGTTAAGGAAAAAATTAATTTTAATTTTTATCATCTACAATGCTGTCTTATTTATTTTATTGCTTTCATTTTATGGATCAATGGTTTTGTTAGACAGTAAAAATCATGTTAAATTGCTGTTTTAGGGGTTGTTTTTAAAAGTCTGGAACGGATTAATCCGTTTTGCATTATAGTACTTTCTATGGAGTGCCTTGGTTTTGTAAAACTTTTGTTTTGGAACGGACTTCCGGAACGGATTAAGTTTGAGAACCAAGATACCACTGTATTAGACTTATTACCTGCATGCCACCTAAAGGTATGCAAGTGACTTATAGGGGGGGAAATTACCATAGGGGGGAAAGTGGGGGCAATAATAGTTCATATTTAACATAACACCCATTAAAAGAAACACACTCAAATAATAAGTAATGCTCAGACCCACTAATTAACCAATGAACAAAAAATAAACATGGTCTCAACCTCTTCCTGGTTCAAGAATCATTCACATTGCACAAACATTCCCCCCCCATTAACTTCCCCACCCAGAAGTCTGGTGTTACAGATCAGTGTGTGTGGGGGTCTGGAGTCCTTCAATGATATTCCAGCATCTCTCCTCTCCCTTCTTGGGGGAGCAGTAGCAAAGAAAAGCAGGAAGATGGTCACAAAAGTGAATTCACTTACTGCTCCTCTCCTGCTGCTGGTGGGGGCTGCTGGTTGATCCATTTCCC